>NW_027120768.1:0-2400000 GCF_030686945.1 Centruroides vittatus
AATTCGTCTTAAACTTTCCTATAGAAAAATACAGTTACATTGTAAGTAATGCATAAAATAAATTGCTGCTAATGAAAAAAATAAGTTGTTAATTGTTTGAGAAATGCATTTTCATGTTTCAAAAAATTCTGCTACTGAAAAAGATGATGTGATCTCGTATTGATAATTTTTCAACTGATCTGATCCAATACTCACATAGCTTAAAATACTGTATATATTTAAGTATACATACAGAATGTTTTCTTTAGTGTATAACAACTGAAGAGAGAAATATTGACTTGATGGGATAAGTTAATGCAACGCAAGGGCAATCTGCCAACAGCAATGCATCTCACAAGGATTTTTTATATGAAACTGCCCGTATTTAGGTGTTAGACACGTGAAGAAAACCCTGTAGTCAGATGCCCACTCTGTACCAACTGCCAGTGTTCAGTGGTTTCATTCACTTGGCCATTGGTGGGACAGGGATGCCCGGGGAAAAGTAAAAGGAACAAATTGATTATATTTGCATACACATTACACATTTACACAGACTTAATTTGCTTTAGGGCCCCCAACATGTACTTTGCCCCAGGACCCCTATATCCTCCGGGCAGCCCTAGGTGGACATGGTATAGAGTTGAATATATTATATGATATTCTCATGAGTAATGAAGTGCATAATCAGTAATATATAATCAGTTAATAAACTTCTTATCTTTTTTATGATATGCATAGATTTATCTATTCTCAAATTATTTCTATGGGCTTATATTAGCATATATAAGATATACAAAAATGATGTCATAAATATGTAAAAGATTTCAAAGGTTAAATTAATGTTTATCTGAAGTTGCAATCTGCAGTTTCAGTTGATATATTTTCTGATATTTAATCAAAACATAATCTAAATTCTAAATAAATTTATAAATTTTGCAATTACATCATTTTATGTAGGAAAATGCTAGATATGTGATTTACGTGTTGATAGTTGAATATGATACAGTTTAAAAATATCCCTTTGCTGCATGTATTAATGTTAATTCTGATACACTTTTTTATCTTGTGATTTATTGATTTATTATACTGCATTATGAAATAATATTCTTTGCTGCACAATTTATCATTAATGGGCGTGTTGCCAGGTAAAGTTGCTTTACTGCAGCTGGATGAGTAAATCAATGACATAGTTCATTTTAAATGAAAGGATCCATGTCATTGGCTTGCTTAGCCAGCTGTGTTAAAGTGTTTTTACTAGGCAATGCACCCAATAATATAAGCTTTATAATAATACTTTATTGTAGTTCAATCACTGGCACCTGCATGTTGATACTGTGGCATTTTAATTGTTTTAAATTACGTGTTTGACAGTTAATCTTGTTAACATCATTGTTTGGAAATGATTTGCCATTTTTGTGTTAATTTTCTCTCTCTCTATTCATACGAGATAATTTTAGAAATATGTAAGTTCATGTAATTGTAGGAGTATTAGGAACTTTTAGAATATCAAAACATAAACAGCATTTTCAATAAACATATAAAGAATGATATATCATGTAGTCTCTACTGTTTTCAGCGTGATTTCAAAAAAATTGATGCCCAATAAGAAAATTGAGCAATATTGGATAAAATGCTGGTTTGAATGGATGAGCATATGGACTAGGCGAGTTGGATGACTCCAGCTGCAATCGGACTTCCAACTCCATAATTCTGACACTGAAAGTGAATTAGAAAATACGTGTTTCCATATCAGGAACTAACAGTCTGATCGCTAATTCTGACTTTCCAGATTTTAGTAACTGTAACGACACCAATTCTTTGCATGTGATCTACGATTTGGACAGCCCAACTAACCCTTTCAACGTAGTAAAAAATATACCGTGCTTGATGTAAAAAATAGTACCAATGAGAGCACGAACATGTAAATAGACCAACAGTAAATAACCAGAAAAGTATGGGGCCAGAAGTTATAAAAAATGTTATACTGAATCAGTGAATCAGTGGAGCACTCAGGATTTAATCTTGGGTAGCCGAGTTGAACAGAAAAAAAATTTTAATGTGAATTCAATAAAATTCTCATTTTATATGACCGCTAATCCATAAGTAGTACAGAGATAGAAGACACAAAACAATACAAATTTAAAATAAATAAATTTTAATTAGGAAAACATATGAGTGTTTTCCTTTCTCTATGAGGGTGTTAGGGCTCCTTGGCCTCCCTCTGGGTGCACCATTGTACTGAGTACTGGATTGTATTAGTTTGTATAGGGCAATTTGCTTCTATATAGGTGTTACAAACGTAAAGAAAACCAAGAAAACTATGTGGCACTAACTCACAATTAATTACCAGTGTTCAGTGGTCTTATCCACTCTGCCGCTGAGAGGCTACTGAATACCACGGTTGCCAACCCTACGAGAAAAAGTTATTGTATCTGCCCCTTGAAATTATCGTACATCCATCTTGATCCGTAACATTCACACAGTCTCTCCGCAGAAATATAAACTATGTCAGAATCGTTTAAACTTTTTATCTGCGATCCCTTCTTACAACAAAAAAATTTTCACATGTTTCGTTGTATGAAATTGTTTGTTTAATTTTGTGTAGCCTATGCTGCTCGGGATCTTCTTAAGGCAACAGTTTTGAGTTATCGTTGAAACATAAAAGTCCAATTTTTTCGACTTTGAAATATTCCCATATGACTGAATTTTACAACAACGAAATTTTTACATGTTTTTCACCATATACCTTATAATATATGATGCAAAACAAATCTCTGAATGGGCATAATCTAAAATTTACGTTTTTTCATACAATTTCAACATACCAAGCATTAAGAAATATGTAACATTCCTTTCTTTATATACCTATTTTATATGCATAAACCTTAGTTTTTCGTACAAATTATCGTACGGATATTAACGTACATCGTATGGCACCTGAAATAATCGTACAGATGGTAACTGCTGAATATTAACCAAACTTGCTCTTGATGGAGTGTGAAAAATCCGTCAACTGAAATTATGGATCGAAGTATCCTACGCTAGTTTTTCAAATATCTTTTACAGACGAGTTAATCGCAAATATTATTGAACAGAGCAACTTATTCTCTGTTCAGTAGGATTCTTCTAAACCAGTACGTACAGCCGGATGGCCAATCGTTTAAGGTAGCAGCCTACCGCTGTGGGGGATCTGGGGTCAAATCCGGACGGGTCGAAAAAGCCCCAGTAATTTTTCGGGTTGTGGTCCATCCGGATATATAAGACTCCGTCTCTCACCACCCGGCCGTCCCATTGTGGGCATGGCCGAACCCATAATGGGCTTGCTAAAAGAAGCTCTCTTAGTGCCCACAGGGGAAAAGAGTTTTAAAAAACCAGTACATTTACAGAAGCTAGATATTCAGCAATAACTTGGAATATGCACATGAAATCCGAATGTACTGTACAGTACCGTACGTTCCTACGGGTCGAAAGTTGCTGAAAATTCAGTCATATGGGAATATTTCAAAGTCGAAAAAATTGGACTTTTATGTTTCAACGATAACTCAAAACTGTTGCCATAAGAAGATCCCGAGCAGCATAGGCTACACAAAATTAAACCAACAATTTCATATCTACAAAATAGATTTGCATGTGTACCGAAGGTAGATAAACAAATGTGTGCTACGAAGTTCGACATTTTATAAAACAATATTTGCCACTGAAACCCCCATAAATAAGGATTCAAGTGCTATTCGGAGAAAGAGCCGCAAAGGCTATAATCTCCATATGAAACCGTACTAAGAAGAAGAAAAAGAAGGATTCAAGTTATTTGTACAGTAAAACCTCGATTTAACTGGCAAAATTTCCTGCCCGTATGTCATATGTAAAAATCAACACCCTGTTAATTTTAAAATGCTATTTATGTGTAATTAAATTAACAAGTTTTTTCAAATCCAAGGGTCACCGATCTTAAAACCACTGAACACTGGTCGTGGATTCAACGGGCTGGTCACGTGCAGTTTTCCGAGTTTCCTTTACGTTTGTGACACCTAAATAGGGGCCAGTTTCTCATAGAAAGCCCTCCCGGGAGTCATCCCTCGGCAGCTCACCCACGTGTCGCGTTGTCATAACCAAGTAAATCCAAACCCCATGGCCGGACCTCTACACTTTCAGATATGTTAGCCCTCCGGCACTTTAATCTTTTACCCCAGTACAGCGGATAGTCTGTACGGTAGGTCGGTTGGAACTAGACCCTAGTACATAGCCCTATATCCATTTCGGGGGTTTCCTAAAGAATTCTATTCACAATTTATTTCTAGGGGCTCCTAGACTTCAGCCAAGTCAGCCTTATGAATAAAACAGCCCTGGTAGAACCGGAAAAAACTACCTAGTTTACCGTGACATCTATTACACTTCGTTGGAACTGATAATGCCTTGCCAAACAAGGAATTCCCTCGCTTGGGAAAATAAATAGAAATATATTACCAAATTCCACGTTACTTACAGAACAGGAAATGAAAAGATGAGATTGTGGAGATAGTGGCAAATTTGTTGGTGCAGTAGATGACGTAGAAGTAGCAAAAGCAACTTGGTAAGACAACTGACTTTATCATTCCTTAGGCCGTTTCCTCTTTCTCAAGTACTGTACAACATTACAATAAAAAGCAACAAAACAAATTCCCGTAACCTGTCCAGCAGTGATTCAGAAAGGATTTACAAGACAGATTTGTGGGACGTTACAATGTAAGGATTAAAAGTAAAAAATTGTATTTTCGAATGTTTTATCATTTACTAGACGTTACTGTAATCAGTGCTTGGTTACTATATAAGAGATTCTGCAGAAGAAGATTATGCCTGGCAAAACCATACCAAAAATTTTGCAATTATGACAGTATAGAGATTGCGGAATGCTTGTGCATGGAGAAAACTATCTTCGTTAGATATGGAAATTAATAAAAATTTAAAAAAAGAAAAAAAAACAGAAGGCTGTTACGCGCCTCCAGGTGACATTGGAATGGAGTAAAAAAGGACTTTTTCTAATTTTCAGTGAACGAGAGAGGAGTAAATTACCAAACTGTATAAAATTTTGGTAATTTACAATACTGTATTTAATTTCTAAATAAAAATTCACTATTGTAATACAAAAATATTTACATAATCATGAGACATTCTGTTACTGTAAGAAACGATGAGTATATCACATATTTATTCATTGCAAACTGATAGGAGTATTCAGAAATGATATTTACATAAAAACATAATTTTGCAGCACAAATATCTTACCCATAATACCTTTTCCATAAAATGGCGACCTTGTAAAGGAATTTTTGACAAGATAAGGCAATATATTAGATACAGAATCAATTAAAAACTATTTAAAACGATTAAAATATTGGAGAAAGTTGTCTTTCCATAAAAAAGCAAATTTCATAATTTCATTAAAATTTAAGAATTTGCAAAGCCGATCTCTACATTGACAAGAATCGGAGTAAGGACAATGAGAAATCTTAATTGTTTTTAGTTTGTTTGATTTGTTAAGTTATGGCAACTCAACACTTGGGTGATCTGCCTTCTGGGAGGTTTTTTAAGGGTAACTGGCCCATATTCAGGCGTTAAAGACGTGGAGAAAACGTGGAAAACTCCACGTGGTCAGCCTGTCCTGGCGAGACGCGAAACTCCCAGTATTCAGGAAATGGAACCGCTTGGCCACTGGCGAGCCAATCGTTCTTAGAAATTATTATCTCCAGAAAGTTATCAATAGTAAAATTGGGTTTCTACACGTTATTGAAGTGTTTTAATTTGTTAATATCTTATTCTAAAAACAAAAATAAGAAAAAACAGCAGCATTTAAAAATAGATTTCGCGACACTCGAAAACACGAGCTGTTTTTAAAAATAGAAGAAAAGTACTTAAAACTGATAAACTTCTATCGAAATTGTCTTATTCACTAAGAAAACATAACAAAACAATAATTTATAATCTTTATCGCTGTAAATGATAGAAATCTGTGATAAATCTCACCTTAAAAATCGCTAAACGTTCGGAATATTGGGGAGTCTCGGGTATATAAGGTTTATTGAACTTTTTAATGTATAAATCGAACAGATCTTTAGCATCTTCTTCGTTATTGTCGAAGCTCAACGAGAAGAGAAACAAACAAATTTTTATAGCCAATGCGGTGTAAATATGTGATAACCACATGTTCTAGAGAGAGACTAAAATTTATGTTAGATATCTTATCTGTACTTTTCGATATAAATTAATTGCGTAACGCTTACGAAAAATATCTAAACCATTACATTGATTGATTTAAAAATTGTAAAATAATTTAAACTTTTTAAATTAAGCTATTTTTATTTTCTTTTTAACTAATTAAAACTGTAGATTATTAATAAAAATGGCCATTTTGTCGTGGATAAAAATGTTGCGTGCACAATCGTTTTTTTATCCATTACGTCGCAGCTTATACAGTAACTTAAATAATAATATTATAAGAATATTTTGGATTCTTATGAGAATATATCAATACGATAAACACATTAGATTATGCGGATGCCCCAGTGGCGTAGCGTGGGTGTCAGCCGCCCGGGGCGGAGGAAAATTTCGCCGCCCCCTTATTTAGATATTTTTACAAGATATTATTATTTATTGTGAAATTTTGCCGCCCCCTAAAAGTGCCGCCCGGGGCGGCACTTTTAGGGGGCGGCAAAATTTCACAATAAATAAGCCGTGCCATAGGGCCCCCTAAAAGTGCCGCCCGGGGCGGGCCGCCCCTGCCGCCCCTACTACGCTACGCCACTGGAAAGATGCCACATTTTTCTTGGGGTAACATGCCTATTTTTTGTTAATTCAATTCCAATATGCCTATTTTTTGTTAATTCAATTCCAATATGCCTATTTTTAATAAATTTTTGTTTTCTCGTTTTATTGCAGGATACGCATAGAAATTATATAAAGACTTTTCAAAAAGGTTTTTGGACTGAAAAGAGCTTTCAGCTAGCTATAGAGCACGTTAGAACGGGGGCGGAAACTTAACAATACTTATACTGCGCTGTTATACTTACTATGAAGTACTTTGTACTACATATGCAATAAATTAAATTTATTTAAGATATTCGAAAATTAATTTTATGCAATTATATTTGTTATCTTACCCTAATGGCATTTGGCATCTCACCTGGATACTTTTTTTTTTTTTTTTTAAACTCTTTCCGCCCTGTGGGCACTAAGAGGGCCTCTTTTAGTAGGCCCATTATGGGTTCGGCCAGGCCCACAATGGGGCGACCGGGTGGTGAGGGACGGGGCCCGACATATCCGAACGGACCACCCCCCGAAAAATTCCTGGGGATTATTCGACCCGCTCGGATTCGATTCCGGGTCCCCCAGAGCGGTAGGCTGCCACCTTGACAGCTCGGCCATCTGGCCGTCCACCTGGATACTTGGGGTGAGATGCCTAAAATGCCAGACAGTAAAAAAGTCGTCATTGCAAACACAATACACAATTATTTTTCATATACTCCAAAGTTTTATTTGAAAAACATGCTCAAGAATATGATATTTTCGTTAGAGACCTCCAAAACCCAAATTATCGCTATAATTTTCTTCATAAGCAAAATGTTAGGCATCTTCCCCGAATCACTATACATAACTATTTATTTCTCCCAAACATATTTATGTAGTTAAAATTAGTTTTAACTAATGTTAAAAGTTAAAACTAGTTTTATCTAAAATCAAAACATGTACAGCAGTAAATTAACTAGACAAAACCCGATTTATCTAGTTAAAACTAGAATTTACTGCTAGTCAAAAATGAATTTGAGTTAAAACTAGTTTTAACTAGACAAAACTGGTTTTAACAAAGACATCCAGTATAAACTAGTTTCAACTAGTTAAAACGCGTTCTAATTAAAAACGGGTTTTGACTGTAACATATATGTTACTGTAAATGCTCGAACTATGGTAAATCCCAAGATCGTCCAGTAAAACCTAAGATTTACCAACTCTTTGTGGTAAAAGTCTGACATGTTCTGCGATCATCGTTAATTTCGAACTTTTACCAGCATTCACACGGTATCTTAGGTTTTACCTCAGAGACACGGTAAATGAAAAAATAGTCCCCGCTACCCGCATCGCACCGCGCCTTCGCTCGCCGCATTCCATCGTTTGACACGTTAGAACGCACACGTTAATTCTAGTCCTGTTTGAGATTTCGCTGTCTAAAAGTTATTTATGAATCAAGTGTGAAACGGAGATTTTATGAAATAATGAACGAGCTCGTGGCAAGCAAGAAAGATGATAACTTTTATCCCAATAGGGTATTTACGCAATACGCAAATACGTAAATATCGCGTATTTACGCAATTACGCAAATACGCAAAGTGTTTGAAGGAAGTAAAAGCTGTAAAGAACATGAAAAAGAAACTAGCTATTCATTACAGGTGTATAAAGCGTTACATCTTGACAATAGGGGGCGAAGAAAAGCTAATTGCGCCAATGAAGGAGGAGAATGGAGAAATAAGGTATTACATTTGTTACGAGGACTTATTCAACATTGTCAAAGAAACGCATGTTGCTGTTGGCCACGGTGGAAGGACACGGATGCATAAGGAATATATCCGCAAGTATAAAAATGTAACAGTTGAAACAGAAGACTTTGAAAAAGGGCATTTTCGTCAGACCTTTATTTCACAGTGAAATGAACTCACGTTGTCAGGTTGATCTAATACAGCGTTTCTCAAAGTAGGCGATAACGCCCCCTTGTGGGCGGTGAGGAAATCTAGGGGGCGCTGGAGGCAGGGTACTGAACGGGGACCAAAGGCAAAAGTTGGGTCACTGACAGCATTTCCATTTCCTCTGTTAAACGGATAAGAGGAAACATTGCGTTTAATGGTTTCCAGATGTTGAGAACAATGTACGGTAAGGGCACAAAGTGTGAGATTCATAGAAAAGTTTTCCTAAGAATATTTCCAATCCTTTCTCACACAAGAGAAAATGAGTTAGGGAGCGTTGGGTATAACTTTATGGAACAAAGGGGGCGATGGATCGAAAAAGTTTGAGAATCACTGATCTAATAGATCTACAAACTACCCCAGATGGAAATCATAAATTCATTTTAGTTTACCAAGACAATCTTATCAAATCTGCGATCCTTCGTGCGCTTCAAACTAAACGCGCCGTAGAAGTTGCATATCATATTTTGGATATTTTCACCACTTTTGGAGCGCCGAGCATCCTTCATTCCGATAACGGTCGAGAATTCTCTAACCAAGTTATTGAGAGTTTATGCTCCATGTGGCCGGATGTAAAAATCGTACATGGAAAGGCAACACGTAGCCAAAGTCAATGATCAGTGGAGCGTGCTAATCAAGACATAGAAATATGTTGAGCATGTGGATGGAAACCAATCAGTTATCAAAGTGGTCAGAGGGTTTAAGATTCATCCAGGCGATGAAAAATAGAGCATATCACGAGGGAATCAAATGTTTCCCCTACGAAGCAATGCTTAGTTGTCCAATGGAAATGGGCCTTGCAACTTCAGTAATCCCTAGTGATATGATTAGAGTTATAAGATCTGAAGAAGATTTAAAGGAGTTGTTGTATTCGCATGACAATACGGAACAAAATAATGACATCGAAAATGCAATCGAACAGGACAAGGAAGAAAGCATTGTTGAAAATGCGTCAGAAAGGTATATAGACAATAGCACTGTCAATGATAAAACACAAGAAGATGAAATGATTATTTCTGAGAAAACGAAGGCGAAGCAAATAATGTATTCCAATGTAACGATTCAGAGACAGAAAACACGACTGAGTCTCAGAAGTTCTTGTAATTATAGAGCCAATACCAAAAAAAGATAGAATCTGTAGTGATCATAAGAAACAACACAAAATTCAGTTTAAAGAAACAAGACGAAAAAATGAAAGCCATGTCTGTTGATAAATATCCAAATGTGAAAATTGGCCAAAATGTAAGACTGGAAGTGCCTGAAATTGACAAAGCTAAAACAGACCCGAAAAGCGTTATTGCAGTTGTAGTAGATGTAAAGGACAACGAGTTTTACCAACTAGGTACATGTACCAAAATTGAAGTACTAAAGCAGCTTTATACACAAAATCAATTTACCTCATGCCCTGAAGACTTTATCAAGATAGAAGTTGTTAAATATAAAGAAGTGAGTCTTCGAGAAGTTGTCACAAAATTGTCTTTGACCGGAGGACAAGGTTTCAAGAAATGCAACTGCCTAAAAAAATGCGTAACGAAGAAGTGCGCTTGCAAGTCATCGCGATCACTTTGTAATTCTAAATGCCCTGATAGCTCTCCATGTTGTAACAAGTAAAATCCTTTTTTTACTTTTATTAAATGATAATGAATGCCAAATGATTAGAAAAAATACTGTGATTACTGATTAGCTTAGCCAACGTAGGCTATTATATTATTTTTGACAAGATAATTTAATTTTTGTTATGTTAAAAAAGCATTTTTAAGCCGTTTCACTAGTTATCAATAAATGGGACTTAGTAAGTTGATTGTTTATAATAATTTCAATAAATGATTATTAAAATACTCATAGTTTTATTTCCAAAACCAACATTTACTAACCGTCTTTAGTAAAACCTACCATGTACCAAATTCTAATGGTAAAAGCCCGGAAAATCACCCCACTTTATAAAAATACTTACATTTACCAATTCATGTTGGTAAATCCAGAGATTTACAAGTAAAACCTAGGATTTACCGATATACGGGCTTTTACAGTAACATATATATGCACACATACACACTGTACATTTACATCAAAGTATTATATTTCTTACATTTTATCTCTTAATTTCGAATGTAGGAGTGGCGATATATCTGAAATTTTAATGCGCAGTAACAGGCTTATATCGAAAACAATACGAAATAATGTTGAATTAAAATTTAAGTTATAATTAATTAAGCATAATTAATTGATAATTGTGAATGCTTTTAACGTTTACATATCTTCGTGATAAAAGTATTCGTCAACGGGAGGCGAGTAACTTGAAAATCTTGAAACGTTATAAAGACAAAATAAAGAGAAGGTCGAAACTAACTCAATAGTTTGGTTTTTAAAACACTAAAGTATTAATTTAAAAAAATTGATACATCAGTAAAGCAGTAATTGAACATCAAACCAACGTTATCAATTTATCTCGAAGAATTACATATTACTTAATCTGCATGTACTAAAAGTAAAATGTCACGTTACTTGTGTGCGTAATGACGTAATTTAAAAATTAATTTGATTTACAATTTGAACATTTTAAAATAATTTTTAAACGGTTTTTAAAAACATTTTGATTTTCAAAGTAATTTTATTTTGTTATTTTAGTTTTATTTTTTTAATTAATTAATTTTGATTTTATTTTCGGTTTCTGTTTTGATGTAAAGGTCAGTTTTTAATTATTTTTTTATTATTTTTAAATTTATTTTTAGTTTTAATTAATTTTTAAGTTTAACTTAAGTATTAATTTAGTTTTTATAATTTTTATTTATTTACTTTTTCGTTAATTTTTTCTGACTTTTTTGAACCATTAATTTTTTAAATTAATAGCAACTCTCTCTCTTCTTTTACGATATAACTATAGAAATCGTTTTAGTGTTGTTTCGCATGAAAGATATTCAAATTTAAATATATTTCAATTTTGTTTTTTTTTATAAATTTGCCTGCTTTTTCATTTAAAATTTTAATTATGAGCGAGTTAGCATTGATTGAACTATTGGGCTACCTAGTATAAGTTATTAACAATAAGAACTAACATGTTTAATCATTTCTTTTTTCTGGTGTACTCCTGGAAGACTTTTAAAAGATTTCATTGTATTTAAATCATAATATAAATCTTAAAAATTTTTAGTTATATTGTATATCATATTCATATTTCATAATCATATGCAATATTAAAATTTCATATGATTATGAAATCTATCATATAAATAGATAGATTTTGTATCTACATAAATCGAGAACGTTTGTTTGTTTGCTAGAGAAAATCTCGGAATCTACTGAACCGAATTTTGAAATTCTTTCGCCAGATGAATGTAGATAATATACTATTTTCATATTAGAAAAGGAAAAGCACTACAACCATATTTTTACTGCGGCATTAGTCTCGCATTGACGTTTGTCTTCTCTGTTCAAAGTCAATTTCCTTCGCCACATTCTGGGCGTTTTTAAACTTATCTATACTTTCGGTTTCGATTCGTGCAGTTCAGGTAGTCGTGTATATGCTTTGTTTATATTGTCTTAGTTGTTCGTTCCTTATCTTAATACTGTTATGTTATGCTGACAGATACAACTATAATGAGCGGATTTTCTTTTCTTATATGAAACTAAACATTTGTAAGTAGGCCTATAGTATTTTTATGTGTTCGTTGTTTTATTATTAATCTACTGTAGGAGCAAAAAAAGTAAAAGGAACCATATCTCTATATGTGACCCTTCGCGAGATATGGCCCCCGAAATCAGCCTACTTCCAGGCGCAATCGGGAGTTACGAAGACTATCGCGTTTATATTCTTCCTAAGTGACTATGATGGCTTTGAGTAGTCCACTTCACTGTTCGTGGAGTACTTGATTTTATATAGTTTTGAGGGTTGTGGGGGATCGTCCCTAAGCATGTGCTAAAGTGCGATCGAAATCGAGCACGGAAGCGCCTGACTACATGCTCCACGTCGGTCAAGGCGAACAACATTGTTTTCAAGGCCAAGTTTTGGTCAACATACGACGAAGTCGTGCGGAACAATGGACAAATATCGTTCATTAGTTGGTCTGAAATTTTCAAATTTCAGTTTTAAACTAGCAGATCTCCTGGCATCCGTTTGTCTGTCTCTATCTGTCCTTCCTTAATCTCGAGAACGGACGGCCGGATGGCCGAGCGGTCAAGGTGGCAGCCTACCGCCCTGGGGGACCAGGGATCGAATCCGAACGGGTCGAATAATCCCCAGGAATTTTTCGGGGGGTGGTCCGTTCGGATATGTCGGGCCCCGTCCCTCACCACCCGGTCGCCCCATTGTGGGCCTGTCCGAACCCATAATGGGCCTTCTAAAAGAGGCCCTCTTAGTGCCCACAGGGCGGAAAGAGTTAAAAAAAAAAATCTCGAGAACGGAGTTAGATAGATTAGGTGAACTGCATGACTCAACTTTTATCAGAAAAAGTATAATGTACAGGCATTATTAAAATGGAGAGCATTGCAGCCCAGCATTGTGACGATGTCACAAATTATATTCGTTTCTTTTATATTTGCAGAATAGGCTAGAAGTCATGAATTTTCTGTCGTTCGTTGATAATGGGAATTAGAAAAAAGGTGAAAAGGGGGCACATGCGCCAATGTATTGGCGTCCTTGGTCACGTGACTAACATTACTACCATGCGGTCTATTAAAATCTTTTGCGATATACGATAATTTGTATCCTAAATTAATCGCCTTGTGTATATATAACGTGTATATTTCATAAAACTATAAAACTGCAAATATATTTGTAATGTTTACAAAACGTTTACATTTTGTCATGTGACTTATTACATGCTTCACTTTCACTATCATTAGTACGCAAAATGTTAAAAATTTTGAATTTACTGCGTCGTTTTACTTTAGTAAACGTAAAATAAGTTTAATGTACAAAGTTTGTTTACCTATTGAATAAAACAACATCGGAAGTCGCAAGTGTCAATCAGTACATTTGGTCTACTATATCCAAGAAGTGGTTTAGTGCTGTTAAATAACTATGCAAATTATTTTTTTTGCTTTTAAAATAAAAAATCTTTCAAGTTGTCAGCCTGAAAAAACTAAAAAATTTTGGACAAAAATTTTTGCATAAAAATCACACGTTCAACGAAACTCAGCAAATAATAAATTACACCATAAATTGAGATAAAAATAACAATGTTCTAAAAATAGAATATATAAATTAGACATAGATACTGAACTCAAGGAAGGGCATTTGGTCACCAATGTGTATGTCAAGCCGACGCAAAAATCATACATTTGTATAAAATTTATGCAAAAACTTTTTGTGATTACTCGAAAGGACCACAGAGGGTTTGAAGCAGTTAAAATGCTATGGCTACAAGACACAGTAGATATTGTGGAAAATTTTTATCATTGTTTTATTGTGAAAGCGCCGAATCCTAAAATAAAAGGTCTGCGTTTTGATCATTTTTAACTTTATGTAAATTTTTTAATAATCTATAATTGTTGTTTTAACGAAGATTTAGTTATATCTTCAAGCCAATTTGCTGTTACTTCTGAGTTGGACTATGAAAAGGATGAAAAAAATAGACTCGAAAAGAGTTATATTTTTTATGTAAGTCTTCTAAAGCTTCAAAGGATAGAAACGACAAATTTTAATAAGTCTTGTATTAAAATTTAGATGCAAAATAAAACTAACAGCAATATTATACACATTTATTTATTATACTTTATCATTTTAATTTTGATTTGTACACGAAAGCCTATATTGCACTAAAAACCGATGTCTTTAATTTTATTCTACTAAATCATCATCAGAAATATCACTATAACTTTGGCTGCTACTAAGTTTCTCCCTGTTCGTTGTCTTCATTAATATCAACGGAAATATCACTTAAACTTTGGCTGCTACTAGTTTCTCCCTGTTCGTTTTCTTCATCAACAGAAATATCGCTTAAACTTTGGCTGCTACTAGTTTCTTCCTGTTCGTTTTCTTCATTAATTTCTTCATTAGCATATTTCTGGATAAATTCCTTTACCCTATTTATGTAATCTTGCGGATAATTTGTATACAAATAAGCGGCCTCCTCATTTAACGGATCGGAAGGGTTTGGATAAATTAAAAGTTGAGGCAAGAAAAACTCAAATATATGCGATAAATCGTATAAGGATGTCCACTTTTGATTAATTACATCCAAGCAAACTGTTCCCGATGCTTCATCAATGTTTGGATGGTAAATTTTATTCCCAAATCCAATGGAAGGCGACTTATATGGATAATCATCGGGCAAATACACATTAACTGTCCAAACTCCTCCTTCATAAAGTGATTCTTTCGGCCCATAAAATTTCACAGCCAGTTCATTAATTTTATCCGATTGTTTTACTTCGAATTTTCTATTTATAAGTTTCATTATATCGCCTTTCATTCGGTTTATATTGTCGCCCGCAGCCATTTTAAAACAATTGGATTTATTTTGTTATATATTTCTTTGTTTTACTAAATTATTACGTTTAATTTTTATTATATACTATTTTATTATATTACATTTAAATATGCTCTCGTTGGCCAAAAAAAAAATTCTTAGTTGTAGAAAGGTCTACAAACTTTTTTTATTTTTCTGCAAAAAACACGTTTAAATTTTATTTATGTCAAGCTTTTTTAAACAACTAATAGCATTGAACTCGGCGGACATAATCGATTGCAACTTCACAATTCTCATTATTCACTATTCAACAATTTAATTGATTTTAATCGCAGACTACGAGATATAGATTGGTCGGAAAATCAGAACTAATTGGTGCAGCATAATAGTTCAATCCACTGCCACCGGGATCGCTTCTAAACGCTCATCTTTAAACTAGCGTCAATCTATAGGCGCGTTGCCTGGTAAAGAGGCTTTAGTACAGTTGAATAAGTAAGCCAATGGCATAACTCATTTCATTTGAAACGGGCTATATCATTGGTTTGTTTTTCCAGCCGTGTTAAAATCGTTTTTATCAGACGTCGATGATTAAATTAATTAATAAAAAACAATCCTTTTTGTTTCTTTTTATTTTCTTTCGTTTAAAATTAATGGATTTTAGCTTTAAAAATTATAAAACGACATACATGTACATATTTTTGATTGTAGATTATTTTTATTGTGAACATTTCAAGTAAACGACGACTTCATTTTTCTGATTTCCATCCTTGGTGTAAAGAAAAGTTCTCTGAAAAAAATATGGACAAATTCTTTATGATTTTCCCAAATCCATGCGATGTAGGAAACAGTTACTTTTAGGTTTTTTGATTTACAAATAAATAAATGTCCTAAAAGTAACTTCTATCAAAAAATTATAAAATATTGATAATTTAAAATATTTTACAGAGAAAAAAAAAATGTAAAATGTAACTTTTATACAAAACATGCGAAAGCACAAATTGGTAGTTTATGTTAAAAATGCTGGATTAATATATATGTTACAGTCAAAACCCGTTTTAAGTTAGAACACGTTTTAACTAGTTGAAACTAGTTTATACTGGATGTCTTTGTTAAAACCCGTTTTGTCTAATTAAAACTAGTTTTAACTCAAATTCATTTTTGACTAGCAGTAAATTCTAGTTTTAACTAGACAAAATGGGTTTTAACAAAGACATCCAGTATAAACTAGTTTCAACTTGTTAAAACGCATTTTAACTAAAAACTGGTTTTGACTGTAACATATAGAGTGATTCAGGGTAAGATGGTAAGCGGGGGAAGATGCCTACTTTTTGATATTTTCAAACGGTTACGTCAGATATTGTCATGTGTTTGTATGATGAATCGTTGGGCCAATATTGAGTGCGGAAACCTGTAGTTGGCTACCGTTACCTCATTTTCTACATCTGAGAAGAATAAAAGCAAGATAAGAACGAAGTTTTTGTTATGAAATGTTTCTAGAATCATTTTAAAACTAAAAGTTAAAATAAAATTTATTAAAAAATGCTAAAAACAATTAATGTGTGAGTTAAGGTTCTAAAATTTCCGTTGTTAGCTACCGCCGATCTCGATCGGACATGCTAGAACACGTGACTCCACTAGGCACCTTACCCCGACAAATGGGAAAGATGCAGTGGCGTAGCGTGGGTGTCAGCCGCCTCCTTATTTAGGTATTTTTACAAGATATTATTATTTATTGTGAAATTTTGCCGCCCCCTAAAAGTGCAGCCCCTACTACGCTACGCCACTGGGATGCCCATAATCTAATATGGTTGCAGTGAAGATACTAGTCCAACAATTGATTCGACTAAGAATGAATTACACTATCCAACATGATTTTACCTACGAGGAAATAAACGTGGTTTCTTATCAATTTCGATGTCTACATTTCGAAATCAGAAATAAAATGTCACATCACATCACAGTTTTCAGATATTGAAGCCGGTAAATCAGATATCGGTGCGTTTACCAATGTAGAGTGTATGTAACACTACCAATATTAAGAATTAAACAATACGTTCAGTTTAGGAACATGAAGTACGAATTTCGTGTTTTACTTCACTGCTTGCCGTGTTATTAAAGTAATCAGGATTTAATCTTGGAGAGTCAAGATTAAATCCTGAGTGCAACACTAATGGGATCCATAAACATGATTCAATAAAAAAATTATCATGTAAAATTCAATAAAAATTACAAAATAGAACGAATTGAACCTTTAAAGCAATTCCAGGATAGTTAATTGCAAATTCGATCATCAATTGCAACCTCTAACGTTTTCGATCTACTTAGGCGATCTTCCTCGGGATTCATTAAAATTCCCACCTTGTGTGACCGCTAATTCATAAGAAGTACAGAAATAGAAGACACGACACAATATAAATGAAAAAATAAATTTTAATTAAGAAAAAGATTTAAAATACTTTTGGAGAATTTTCTATTTTTTTCCCCCCGTTTTCTATGGAGGGTGCCAGGGTGCCTTGGATCCCTCTCTGGGTGTATCACCACTAGCTCCCGTGGATTCGGCCAAACTTACATAAAGGCTTCCGGGTAATAAAGAACCGGATCCGACGTATCCCAATCCTCGTCCAAGTTTCAGATTCGAACTGCGGTCTGGATATATCGGGCCTCGTCCCTCACCACTCGGCCTGCTAGCGAACACCGTTCCAATTGGCTAAAGGGCTTGCTTTTAGCAAGCCCTTTAGCCAATTGGAACGTGTTCGACCAGGCCGAGTGGTGAGGGACGAGGCCCGATATATCCAGACCGCAGTTCGAATCTGAAACTTGGACGAGGATTGGGATACGTCGGATCCGGTTCTTTATTACCCGGAAGCCTTTATGTAAGTTTGGCCGAATCCACGGGAGCTAGTGGTGGTATTCTGTAGACAGAGCAATAGAATAGAAATAGACAGAGTTAAAAAAAAAAAAACTTTTTCTGATCTGTGGGCACTAAAATCTTTTTTCCATGCCCATAAATTTCATCAATGGCACAATCTTTGGGAGATCCAAGATTAAATCCTGAGTGCGCCACCGACGAGATCTATAAACATGGTTTAATAATCGATAAGGAATACTTCATGTTTCCTGCATAACCGACTGACAAACTAACAGATATAACAATATATAATTTTTAACGTAGGATTAGGAATGAAAAAAATCTTTTCAACATAAATACAATCATAATACATGCAACCATATATTTTTTATAATAATTTTTAATCAAAAAATATTAACTTATTATAAAAAATGTTACTTTTTATTTTAAATTCATTTTTAAAATTTAATAACTTTCTCATTTATTTATTTTTTTGTGCTAATATTGGGCTATTTATTAAGATAGTTAACTAAATTGAAGTATTAAGCAGAGGGAATTCTGGGTCTTTCGTCTGTGTGTGTAAAGATGGCGTCGCAAATATCGAAGAAGAGAAAGGTAATTTTCATAAGAAATTTATAGATGTGATGATAAATATTTTATATATATAACAAATTATATGTGATAAGTGCGATATGTAATTACATTAAGTAAATTTATACTGTTTTTTCCTGATTTCTTTGCGTGGATGATGATGGATTATACACGCGTATCCAAAAACATAATTGCCGCTTCCATCTGTTAATTTGAAGTATTTACGTATCATTTATGTTATTTATAAAAAAGATAAACGGAAATACAATTGCTTTGAACATTTTACAAGTTAATAAAGCTTTCAGTAAAAAATTTATCAGATTTTACAAATTTTATACATATAATAAACTAAATGATTTCTACAATTATAATGTGTAATATTGACTAAAAACTGTAACTGTATTTGGCAATAATGCCTTAAGTGGTCAGAGTTCATGAATCCTCTGAAAATAGTACACAGAAATCAGGATTAGACTGAAGCAAAAGGTATCCAGCTTAAAAAAAGTCTTAAATTTAATATTGACGAATAGACATAGATATATCAAGATGTAATTCGACACGCTGAATCGATTGGTATTAAAAAATATTACTTACGATCAACCGTTTAAGAGTTATGAACGATTTTTTTATTTCTGGCTATTTGCTTTGTTTAAGAACAACTTTATTAAGAAATACGCAGGGACTCGTCGATATTAATAAAATGGATTACTTTAATTCACCATAATACATTCCATCTACGAGAGAAAGCGACATTAAAAATGCTAAAATGGTGTTAACACGCATACCCACAACAAGAGTGTAGGGACAACTCGCGCAGGAAAATTTTCCCTGACCGGTGGGGAACATGTCGAGCGAGACGTCACTTCCACAATTCCCTACACGCACGTGTGCGGTAACAGAAATACTTGACACAAAAATATTATATATTATTTAAAACAAAAGTAAAAATTTACTAACAAATTTAGTTTTCCACACGTTACTTTGTAACATTAACGTCCTTAGCTCTTTATCCCCAGATATAGGCTATTCTGTAGTCTACCATCAGAACTGAAGCAAAAGGTCTCCAGCTGTAATTGTATTTTTATACGCATTCTTTTCTCGCTGTTTCTCATCTAGGGGTTTAAATCAGTGGTGTAGCATAGTGGGGGCGGCAAAATTTCACAATAAATAATAATACCTAAATAAGGGGGTGGCTGATACCCACACTATGCCACTGGTTTAAATAGTATAGGGTAGATGTACCAGTTTTGGCCAGTGTATCAGTTCTGGCCAGAAAACAAATTTAACTTAAAAATATAATCACCACATATTCAAATCTATCCAATGAAACAAACTTTTATTGTTAACTGTTCACACAGTTAACACACAGCAATAAAAGTTTGTTTCATTTGTGATTATATTTTTAAGTTAAATTTGTTTTCTGGCCAAAACTGGTACATCTACCCTACATATAGAACACACTCGTCATTAAAGCCTTCCGACGCCCATTTTATATCACTTATACTACTACGAATGCTTTTACCTAGATGCTGGCTGCTCTTATATGCAAGTTGAATTTTTATAGCAAATTATAATGGAAACACAACTGGTACTTTTTTATAATTGTTACTTTTTATTTAAGTCTATCCATAATAAGAAAGTTGATGATCAAAATATACACGAAATGAACTGTATTGTACATTTTAACAGTAACCAACAAGTCGATCGTAGAAAATAAGGCTTGAAAAACACTCTGAATATAAATATTAAATGCATATTTTTCACAGAAAATTGTTTGAACTGTTAGCTATTGCCTAAGGGTTGGAATTGTGGAAGTGACGTCACGCTCAACATGTTTCCCACTGGTCTGGGAAAATTTCCATGCGCGAGTTGTCCCTACACTCTTGTCATGGGTACGCGTGTTAACACCATTTTAGCATTTTTAATGTCACTTTCTCTCGTAGATGGAATGGACGTAGAGTAATTCGTTTTGTTAATATCGACGAGTGCCTGCGTATTTCTTAATAAAGTTGTTCTTAAACAAAGCAAATAGCCGGAAATAAAAAAATCGTTTGTAACTCTTAAACGGTTGATCGTAAGTAAATTGTTTTTAATACCAATCGATTCAGCATGTCGAATGACATCTTGATATGTTTATGTCTATTCGACAATATTAAATTTAAGACCTTTTTTAAGCTGGATACCTTTTGCTCCAGTCTAACCTAAATCAGAGTATCAGTGACTTTTAATTAAGTTAGTTATCAAATCCAATTACTTTAGTCCTCAATCCCCTTGTTGGTAATTATTTCTATTAAGACCAGGATGTATTTTATTTTAAAAAGAGGCATATTTAATAGACATTTCCAAAATGTGCACAATTTTTTCTGGGCTATCCATATGTAAATTGCTATAAACAAAAAAATTATAGGACTACTTACTGACTACCCAATTCAAGACTCTGTTGCTTGAACTTGTTGTGGATCGGCATGGTGGCTTGTGGATGCATACAAAGTGTTGTGCAATATCACTTTGATGTCACTTGGTCGTGTGGCTATGTCAAAACATAATTCTCCCTGGCCACGTGAAATCTAATGTGTTTTCAGACAACTTATTCTTCTCACAGAAGAATTTGTTCTTTGCAATATTTATATCAAGAATTTGATACCTTTTGTTGCATCTGACTAATATTTATCGTGATAATCTACATCATAATAGAATTATTGTCAATAGCAAGACATTTTCTTTGTTTCTTCTTATAGTCAAAAAATAAATACAGTAGAGCGTCATTTATCCGAAACGTCAGTTAATCGAAAGCGTTCCAGTCGGACTGTGTTATGCTGAATCAAACATTTTTGATACTAGATTAACTTCCAAAATATAAATTTTTTTGTTTTTATATTTTTCAATATATTTATTTTGTTTGTAAAAAATAAAGAAATAATTTTTAACGATACAATAGCCATGATTATTTTAAAAAATTTACGTTAGGCTTAACATCGACGAAAATTCAATGTGTAGTGACATGCAACAGAGAAAAATTTCAACATGGGATAGGTTAATATATTTTTTCATACATAATCGGTTATCCAAAAAAATAAGTTATCCAAACCCCAGTCCCCAATTGATTTGGATAAATGACGCTCTACTGTAATTGGAGAAATCTTTTTGTTGTTTTAACTATTCACTAACAACGATTTGTAGGAAAAAATTAAAAACAAAGTTCAGGGGCTAACTTGATGCTGAAACCCTTTGCTTGTGACCAATTGAACTTTGCTCCTGTGTACTCTAGCACAGTACTACTCAAATTATGGTCTGTGAACCAGTGCTGATTCATTTTATAATTATTTAATTCTACAAAAGTATTGGTACATGTGGTATTGGAATGAGAGGGGGGAAATTGGTCTGTGAACTCAAAACATTTCAGAACATTGATGGAATTCTGCAATTTTAATTATAGATTTCTGTCAGATGGCAACACAATTAAAATTGTTTTGCAAAGATTCATCACCAGGGGGCAGCTGAAAATCTACATGGTAGCAGTGCCTGCTTCTAGTAAATAGATAAAAGCGGTAAGGAAAGAAGACATCTGTGGCATCACCAGTTCCGAATTTTTAAAGTTGTGTTTTTAATTGGATTTTTCTATGTTTTTAAAGGAACTTTTAACCCCTCTGTATATCGAAAACAAAGTCATGGACCCTCATTACATTTTTTGATTCCTCATTGTAATTAATGGAAAATGGCAAAGTTTAATGAAAATCGATTGATCAAATTTTGAGAACAAACACAATTCTGTAAGCCACATAGAAGAGGCTTTGCTAATGCTCTGTCTCAATGAGATAAACTAACGTCCACTGAAGCTCAACCTTTCATCTCCTCCTCGTCCAACTTGTTCTAATTCCCTTCCTTCCAGTGTGAACATTATTTATGGACAGCCCCTTATACATGTACACACAGTCTACATATAAAATTTTCTTAAAAGTAATTTCTATCAAGACTTCAATTTGTTGAAATGGATGGACTAAGTAAGCTCTTGCGTTTCTGGGATGTTTACATGCCATGTAAGAAATGAGACGATGATGTAGAAAACATGGATCAGATGGAAAAGATTGTAGATCAGTTATGAAAGTAAGGCTGTATCGTAATATGAACATGTGAGGATGATGTCAGAATTGCATTTGATAAAAACTATTTGATCACTCAAATGAGAGAAGCATAGATCTCATCTCTAACCTCCTCATTAGGGTTTCTCATTTCCCTGTTTTGATAGAAATCATTATTTATAATTTAAGAACTCCAATTTTACATTGCAGTTCTTTTAAATACATTATCTAAGTAATTTGTACATTTTTATCTTGGTTAGTTGATTAATTTGTCTTATTACCTGTTTTGATGCAGTCATTAACAATTTCACTTACAGTTTGTTGCAGATGGTGTTTTTAAAGCAGAATTAAATGAATTCTTGCGTCGTGAACTTGCTGAAGATGGCTACAGTGGAGTTGAAGTCAGAGTTACTCCAACTCGAACAGAGATTATCATCCTTGCTACCCGAACTCAAAGTGTATTGGGAGAAAAGGGAAGGAGAATAAGAGAATTGACATCTGTAGTTCAAAAGAGATTTAACTTTCCTGAAGGAACAGTTGAGGTAAATATCTCATTTTACAAATTTATTTTCATATTAGGAGGACCAGCCAAGTTGTACATGTGATTGTTTTAACAATTAAACATATTTTAAC
This sequence comes from Centruroides vittatus, assembly GCF_030686945.1. Lineage (NCBI taxonomy): Eukaryota > Metazoa > Arthropoda > Arachnida > Scorpiones > Buthidae > Centruroides > Centruroides vittatus. The sequence continues at coordinate 23,249 of NW_027120768.1, forward strand.
TCAATCACATGAAGTAGTGGTGATTTTCCACAATTATTAGTTTTTTTGCAGACATTTTTCACCAAATTCACTTCTTTGTGCTTTCATGATATCCTCAAGCTGCATGCTATCCATCAAGTTTGAAGGGTTATGAAAGCCTAGTCAAGGACATTATTCTGTGAACAAAACAATATCTCATAAACTAAACAATGTGTGGCATTGAACTTGGTATATGCAGAGAAAGCACGTTACAGGACAAATTTTGCTGGCGGAAACTAATCACACATGGAATACACCAGTAATTGACTATGCAACTAACTATTCCCTATGTGATTAGTTCCCTTCAGCAAAATTTATGCTTACCACTAAAGAATTGTCAGGAGAACAAATAACAATTAAACAACTTACAGGACTTTCAGAATCGCCAAATTTGACGAATTGAAATTGTTTACATTGTAAATCGACAGAAAATCTTCATATTATGCATGTACTGTACATGTGTTCAAAAATAAGTGTATGTGATTGCAGGTTAAATGAATATTGCCATTTGGTTAGTAATTGTGCAGGTATATTACAATGAATCTCTGGTTTTGAGCCTTGGCAAAGATTTTAATTCTGTACAATTAAAAGTTATCTGAATTTAAGATATTTAGTATTTGTATTATTTTATTCTGTGGGTTGTTACTTTTGGATCAGTCACATGCATTTAATCTACAGAATTATTCTCAATGTGTTGCATGGGTGTAAATCTTTGGAATAAATTTCAGGCTAAGTTAACCAGCCAATTTTGGGTGGTTAAAATTTATTCTATAGATTATCAAAGAAATAAAGTGGTTGATCAGCTCTGATTCCAATTTGGATAACCTTTATTTAGACAAAGTTTACCCTAATATTAGAAGAATATATTTTTAAAGATCACATTTTATAACATTGAGAAGTACAACTACTGTTCAATTAATTGTCAGTTAAGTGACTCTTACTTTATATTACATAATTAAATTCTTGTTTCTCATTATAAAGTTTGGTACAAATATTAAAATATTGTAGAGAGTATCTATCAAATCTATCAGGTAACCAAAAAAGTTCTGTCGTTTTTTGTGAAACTACAGTTTAAAGAATGTTACATGCAATACACAATAGATGGCACTAAAATTCCAGCAATATGTTAATCAAGATTTAATGCTGACTCATCTTATACAAAGAGAAGTGGAAAGGTTATCTCTTAATATTATAAAAATTGACCTGAAGATGAGTACTCCAAATTCTACAATTCGTGCTTGTATGTTGTGTGAGTTTAAACTTGAAACAAATGCTGTGCAAACGGCTCAAAAAATATGCCAGGCTTTCGGACAAGGTTCTGTCAGCACTCTCACCACCCTAAGGTGGTTTGGAAAATTTTCTTCTGGCAATGAGTCGCTTAAAGATGCACCACAAGCAGGGCGGCCATATGTCATTAATGATGATGAATTACAGGCTGCAATCGAAGAAGATTCTGCTCAAACTTGTCAGATGTTAGCACAAAGGTTCTCCGTAAATGATGAAACTGTCCATTTACATTTGCAGAGTCTTGGGAAAGTTCACAAGCTCACCAAATGGACACTTCATCAATTGACACCTGCCAATATTGTGTGTATGGTGGACTGCAAATGGAATTGTTCACTATGAACTTAAACCATCTGGCCATACTATTACTGCTAATGTCTACAGGGACCAACTCCGTCGAGTTCACCAATCACTTTTGAAAAAACAGCCAGCTTTAGTGAACTGTAAAGGCATTCTTTTCCTACACGGTAATGCTATAGGCCTCATGTCATGCATGTTACCTCTGACACAATTCAGACTCTTGGATGGAAACCTCTTTTGCACCCTCCTTATTCTGCTGACATTAGCCCTTCTGACTATCATCTATTTTTAATCCTAGATAATCATCTGCGAAATTGACAGTTCAGAAATAGAGAGGCTATGGAAACGAAGTTAGAAAAGTTTTTCAACTCTAAAGATCGTGACTTTTATAAAAATGGAATTTATAAGTTTGTTTCCCGTTGGGAAAAGGTTATTGAATGTGAGGGTGGTTATTTTGATGAATAAATTATGTTATTTTGTATACATTTTTATGTTTGTTTTCTTTCAACAAAAAATGACAGAACTTTTTTGGTTACCTGATAGTAATGTATACATTTTAAGTGAAGTTATCTATGTATTAATTTTTGAAGTTGAATTGAATTATGGCAGCAATGTGTAGTATGATGTTTGCTGAAAAGTTGGCAGTAATCACTGCACTTCCACTGAGGCATGAGTTTACCTCAATGAGAATTTTCCAAGACAATGGATATGAGGTGGTGTGGTTGAGTTTTCTCCATTCTCCTGATTTAATATCTCTTGACTTCTACCTATACAGGACTTTAAAGGATGGGGTGTATTATAAAAAACCAGCTATACTGGCAGTACTTCAGGAAGAAATTGAAACAGAATGCATGGCAATGTGGGACACTTCTGGTCTACATTACTCAAGCAGTGGTTTGCCGTAATTAGAATTGTCTGGATGCTGATGGTTACCACTTTGAACACCTCTTGCAATTGCAGAAGTCAAATGTGACTTGTATTCACCTTTTGTTGTTAGTATATATTGAATTTTTACTATTCTGAAACTGTGTCGTTAATCCTATTTGTTTCGTAAACACTATGTAGTGTAATTAATTGATCACTTGGCATTCCTTCATCTCTATTTCCAATTCAGTTGAACTAAATCACTTGGAAATAAAGAGATGAAGGAATGCCAGGTGATCAATTAATTACACTACAGTGTTTAAGAAACAAATATATATTGAGTATTACAATTTTAATATAGTTCTTTCTGTCTTTAAAATGTGTATATATTTTTGTCTGCACTTCAGTCCATTCTATTTTTGCTTACTCGTTTTTCATTCTTGTTTACTGTTGCTCTTAGTAATGTGAATGCATGATAAGTGTTTTTCAGATAACTGACCAATAGCTTTGTGTAGTCTAGATTTGTGGTAAGGTTAAATTTATTCTGTTGATAGTTATTTTGTAATAGTAATTTGTGTAACTTGAACATTTTTAGACCGTTATAATTTTGCTTTATATTGTATTTTTTAATTAACACTACTGCTATGATACAAACAGCATTGTAAGCAGCATCTGGTGTTTGGCACAGTTTAGCTATTATGAGGCTATTGTCATAAAAATCAAATCAGTTATTTAATATTTTGATATTTATAACTTCATAATGATTATCAGCAATACATTTAGTAAAGATTTATAGATAAAGTAGATTATGCTTACATATCAAAAATATAAAGTGTATTGGGTGCTTTTAATGAAATAATTTGTAAAACTCCAAATGCAAGTACTTTTTTTAATCCAGATTTGAAACTGGGTTGTTACATTATTTAAAAAAACCATTATTTGAATCATGTATTGCTGAACAAGAGGAGGTTAGATCTTTAACATTTCTTAAGGGGGCCACACACGTTAAGGAAATCCTTTTGAGGAATAACTGTGCAGGCCTGACCTTGAGGAATTCCTGTTAGTGTGTGGGGGAAAACTGTACAGTTTTGGTGAACTGTACAGGCTGCCAGAGTAGAAACGAAAAACCATTTGATTTTCCTGCACAGTTTTGGACTGCACAGGCCAACTGTAATGTGTGTGCCGTCATGTTGTTCAGTTGTGAGGCTGCTGAGTAGTGAGAACAATGTCTTGTGAATGTTTGGAAGAATTATTTTTTATAACCTTTTTAACTTTTATTATTTTCAGATGAAAAATTCTCAAGTAAATTAAAATTATAAATAATTTTAATATTTAGAATTCCTCAAGGTCAGGCCTGCACAGTTATTCCTCAAAGGATTTTCTAAACTTTTCAATTTGTTTCTTTAGTTTCCATAAAACATCTTGATACTCTCTGATATCATTTTCTTTTACATTTTAAAAAATTTATTGTTTTAATATACTTGAATATTAAAATAATACTTTAACAATGAGACAAAGTTTAATAAATTCTTTTTAATTATTAAATTAATTTGCAATAATAATTTTTACAATTTGTACTAATATCGAATATGGTTGAGAATTTTTTTTTTTTTTTTTTTTTGTTCATTCTAATATCGGAATAAATTAAAACACGACAATTTGAAATAATATTTTAACAATAAGACAAAGTAAAATAGGGAAATAGTTTAATATAATAATTATTTAAATTATATTTGTTACTTATTTATTAAATATCTATACAATGTATTGATTTTGAAAATATCTATTTTTTGTTCAATTAAGAATTGTTTGTAAGATAGAATATTGCAAAAAGAACAGTGCTTTTTAAAATATTTGTGGTAATAACAATTCTTTTTAATATTATCTGATCTTAGACACCCAAGAAGTTCAATGTTTAAATAACTGTAGCTCCAGTTTTTAAAAAGATTTTTTTTTCCTATCTATCCACCTTTAAATAAAAATAATTCTTTATATGTTGAGAAATAATTTAATAAGTTTTGTAAATTACTATGTTTGATCCAGCCAGTTATATCCAATGGTTTTTCGTCTAAAATTTAACTCGTGAATTTTTTTGGTAGTAAAATCAACTTGCCATTGATCTTTCACTGGTAATTGATGCTTTTTAACAGACTCTATAGCCCAAGATTTCTCTTGAAAAATTAATTTTGTGATCTGAAATAATGCCATTAGAAAATTATTCATATGAAAAAATTTTGATCAGTGCTACCCAAACCACTACTACTACTCTTTACACATAGACTTCTATGCACGTGTTTTTTCCTGCGAGTTTTAATACAATTTGTTGCCAATAAACATCCAAGAACAGCCAGTATGTCATCATCAGATGCCATTGCCGAGTGACTGACTGAGAGATGTGGGCGATGGGAAATTCTGAATTTTTTCAAGGCCAGGTCTGCACAGTTATTCCTTAAAGAATTTCCTTAACATGTGTGGCCCCCTTTAGTGTTTTTCAGGTCCCCTTTTGGCTGGATGTTCTGCACAGCTGATTTTACTGATTATCTGGCTAGTTGGTGAATTCATGTCAAAGTAATAGTTCTTGTAAACTGTAAAGTTTTGTTTCCATCTGTGAAAAAATAATACAGAAATATATTTTTCCTGTATCATAGAAAGGATCTAGAAAATTGAATTTAAAAATATTTTAGCTTGTTTTGTTGTCACAAGCTGTTTCTGCTTTCAACAACAGAAGTAGGAAATGGTTGATGTGTACAGATCAGGGATGGCAAACCTATGGCACATTCCCAAAGTAGCATTTCAGGAGAAATCATCTGTCACATAACTTATATAATTTTAACTTAGCAACAGTCTTTTTCAATCATCCAGTCATCCTTTTTCAGTCAGTTTCTTTAAATATATTCTAATTAAAGTATATTTATTTAATTTCTTTAAATATTGTTGTTCAAAGTCTAAAACTTTGGCTTGCACCGTTTTTAAATATAAATATGCTTTCTGTATGACACACTAAAAATGTTTGCCATTCTTTGATACAGCATTAATATCAGTATTCCTTTTGATCTGTTATGACATGCAACTGGATTGTTTGACTTCATCCACATTTTTAGGATAACATTATGTCTGAAAGTTGAAGACTGCCTGTACAAATAGTTCACTGGTATGAAGTACATTTATGTAAGGAAAATCATTTATATCATTTCAGACTAGAATTATGTTTTCTGTTATATGTCACCAAACAGAATATTATTTTCTTGCTTATTTTTCTAATGTTGGTATGTCATAAATTTTAATCTAATAATATTTTGAAATTATCATATATTCATGACCTATAGTTGGATATTAAGTTTAATTCTTAGCTGTTGTGGATCAAATAAGTTTTTACTTTAAAATCAAGAAACACTCCAAGTTCTTATAAAATCATGAAAAATTTATTTTATTGACTCAAAACCAAGATTTAAATCGCACAAAAAATACACTTTAGAGTACTTTTCCAGTCCTAATTTCAAAAGAACTGAAAACTGTTGTCAAAAAGAAAAACGGGGCTGGAAACATACTCTAGGGTGTATTTTTTCATGTGACTTATTGGCCCTACTGGACTATTTTTCTCATGTAAAATTGGTGTAATTAATAAATCACTCTCTCTAGTCAGTCTGTAATATAATTATAATGATTTTAAATATTTACTCTTTTAATTGTAGTTGTATGCAGAGAAGGTTGCCTCTCGTGGTCTGTGTGCCATTGCACAATGCGAATCTCTTCGGTACAAGTTGATTGGAGGATTGGCAGTACGAAGGTTGGCTTTTGTTTTAGTAAAAGATATAAATATATGAATGTATAATTTTTTTTTAATTACTTAATTTAAAAAATTTTCAGAGCATGCTATGGTGTATTGAGATTTATTATGGAAAGTGGAGCTAAAGGATGTGAAGTTGTAGTTTCTGGGAAATTGAGAGGACAAAGAGCCAAGTCTATGAAGTTTGTAGATGGTCTGATGATTCATAGTGGCGAACCCACTAATGATTATGTTGAAACTGCTGTTCGTCATGTTTTGTTAAGACAAGGTATTTTGTGAATTTTAAAAAATTCAGATATTTAAAAAAAATCAAGACTGACCTTTAAAATTTTTCTCCCCAGGTGTACTTGGCATAAAAGTAAAAATTATGTTGCCATATGATCAGAATGGAAAGACCGGACCCAAACGACCATTGCCCGATCACGTAAGGATTGTGGAACCAAAGGAAGAAGATCAGCCACCACAACCTTATAGTGAACCTAAAAGTGATAAGCCATCTGTAGTTGCACCAGTATAATGTAATTATTTTGGCATTTCTAATAAAATGAAGTTGTGGAACAAATTGATTTTTATTTTCTGAAATTCCAAGAAATATGTTAATTTAGAAATCTTTTCTAAGTTTCTCTGTCTTTAAAAATGCTAAAATTTAGGCACTTCTTTCTGGTCTGAATATAAAGGAGTGTTTGTCACTTACAGTATAGGATCTTTGCTCTTGCTTTGTAAATAATTTGAGCTTTAATTTTAATGCACTACGACAGATGATTCAATATTGAAAATTAAGACTGGGGATGGATGGTCACCCTAATTTCCAGAGACAGTCCCCATTTTTGACCCTCTGTCCCCCCCCTTTTTTCTTACTGTAATCCGGTCACTGCCACAGTTTTCCTGTTAGCTGACATGCCTAATGTCTTCAGTGTTTCCAGGTTATTTTTTTTAATGGAGTAACTAATTTTTGAGGAAATGCCAGAAAAGGACCCAAATTTGAAACGAATGAGCAATAATTTATTTTGGCATTGTCACAATGCTGGGCTGCAATTTTTTTAGTACAGGTACTCCTCACTTTACGACCAATCGAGTTTCGACCTGCAATTCGGGGATCCCCTTTCTCAGCTTGAGTGTCGATCAGTGGCGAATGGTGACATGCGCACTAAGCGTACTATAATAGGCTTGCGCATACTATAATCCATATATATAATTGAGACGAGTTGATGATGATAATAATCAGTGCAGAGCCCAAACGGTTAGGGGTTGAAAGTTGAAATTTGGTACGCAGGGTACGTCACGAGAACGAACACTAAAGAATTTTTCAAAATTCCCCATGGGGGAGGAACAGGATTAAGTCTTAACACTTCCATTGTTGATGGAAGTGTTAAGAGAAAGTGACGTGCAAGTTGCAGATGCAGTTTTTTTCGTTTTTGCGGGAAATCGAACATATTTTTAGACCTATCTAAAAATTCTGTAATTAGTCTGGAAACAGGGAGGACCCAATTCTTGCATTCTGTGAAAATGGGTAAGGTTGACTATAACGTAATAATCTTAATATTCGCTAAAACGGTTAGGAGTTGAAATTTGGTACACAGTTTGGGTACCAAAGTGTTAAGTAACAATGGAGAACAAGAGAAAGCGACGTGCAAGATTTATGGGCGCTGGAAAAAAAGAAAAAGAGTAATATGTTCGAACACATTCGATTCTCAAATTTAAACAGATTAGTTTGGTTTTTCTCAACCTTTCTTCTTTAAAACATTCGATGATAATGGAACGATATAATCAGAACACGTCATGAAAATCGAACAATATTAAAACATTTGATTTTCAAATTCGACCTTTCTTTAGTAATACTTAGTTCGTTGATGAAATTACTCTTTTTCTTTTGTGACTATAACGTAATAACCTTAATCTTCGCTATCGTTACTTTTGCCTGAGCAACGCCGGGCCTACCTGCTAGTTGTATTATAGTACTATAATAGTCATTTTATGAATAAATTTGAAGTTTGTTGCATAATTTGTATAATTTTACAACAATCCTATATTCCCGGCACAAGCTCCTCGTTTATCGACCAGTTCGCTGAACAACGTAGTCGTCGGAACGGAACTTGGTCGTAAAGTGAGGAGTACCTGTAGTGTCTTACCCCTTTTTTTTAATGCAGTAAAGGCCTCTTCCCGTTCAGAGAGCACGAAGAGGCCCAGGGAAGCCTAGGCATAGTTGGTACATGAGAAACATTGTGTTGGCACAAAGAAGGGATAGCGGGTGAAGTGACATACCCTATTCTAATATTAGAGTTAGAACAGAGTGTACGACACCCACATAAACACACACATATAACTAGAAACATATACATACATCTAAATATAACAAATATACGAAAATATATACTGTATTACCAAGATAGACCCTATAGAAACACTAAATAGCCCAGCCAGGAGCAGTGACAGTATGCCGCAGCCAGCAGAGTTTTATTGGGGACCATAATGACTTGCACACTGAATAAAGCAATCCTTTAGTAAGTTAAAACCCTCAACGTCCTCTACTAAAGCGTGGGGAGGAACCAGCCAGACCTGTAACCGGTTGCAAAGGAAGGTGATCAATTTTCTTCGACAGATATCAAAAAGGCTACAGTCATACAAGATATGCTCAATAGTGTCCGGAACCTGGCAACCACAGTTACAATTTGGGTTATTTATGATCTTGAATCTATAAAGATAACTATCTAGTTTACCATGCTGCGTTAATAAAGTTGTAGTGAGATGGTCATGATGCTCCCAATTAATTTTAATCCTGTGACTGACAGTAGGAAAGAAGCTATGCATTACGGCACCATTTGTGTCTGCTTACCTTCTGGAGTCCCACGGCTGAATTCAACTCTGTCGAACAATGTGCTTAGCATGCCCTAAAGGAAGAATAGACTAGTCTATATTACTATTTAAATGTGAACTAGTAGCCAGGAGGTCAGCCAAGGCATTCCCCAGGCAAGCAGAGTGTGCCTTAATCCAAGAGGCCTTAGTGTTGTAAAAGGCAACACACTTTTTGAATAAGTTGTAGGTGGATATCTTAGGCCTTTTTAAACAAGCCAATGCAGTCTGCAAACCAATGCAAAGTAACACATGGTTCAGTTTACAGTAGAGAGTCGTTAATCTGAACCCCGGAAATCTGAATCGCCAGTAATCCGAACAATTTTCAGTCGGACTGTGTCATGCTGAATCGAACGTTTTTGATACTAGATTTACTTCTAAAGTATAATTTTCATGTTTTTTATATTCTTCAATATATTTATTTTGTTTGTACAAAATAAAGAAATAATTTTTAACGATACAATAGCCTCGATTATTATTATAAAAATTTTCGTTAGGCTTAAAATCGACGAAAATTCAACACGAAGCGACATGCAACGGAGAAAAATTTGAACATCGGACAGGTTAATATATTTTTTGTACATAATCTGTATCCGAACAAATCACTAACCTGAACAACCCCAGTCCCCAATTGATGCAGATTAACGACTCTCTACTATATTTTTAATTTCAGCCTGAACAATGGAACAATCCTGATGTAACTTTAAGTCTAAACAATGCAAAACTTGCATGCCTGACAGGAAAGCCACAGCTGCCCCGTGCCGCGTTCGGACCTCAACCCATCAGTGAATATCTTAAGTGAATGGTGGTCAGCATAATCGATCAATGCACTTTCATGTGAATATGCAGGGTGAGGAAGCTGCTCCACACTAGCATGGATAGCATACTGAACACAATAATTATTAAGGTGCAATGTACCTTCCCTCTTAATGTTAAAATAATCATAATGCTCTCTAAGCAGAAGATCCAATGGTAATTTGTTAGCTAAAAGTAAAGCAGTTTCTCTTGAAATAGTCCTATATCCCTTAATTATTTTAATACAAATACGCCTTGAAACTTTAAAAGCATATCCCTATTCTTTTGGTACTTGAGAGCATCCCCCAGACCCCTACAGCATATCCCAGATACGGTAGCACAGCTCCTTCGTAAATAACATCTAAAGTCTTAGAAGCAAGTCCTCCATCGTAGGGTCGCTATTCTATTTAACATGTGTAGCAGTTTCTCGGCCTTCCCCAACTGCACACGGATATGGGGCGACCAGCTAAGCTTGTCATGTAATGTAACCCCCAGGTATTTAATTGAATTTACATACTCCAAGACTTTCCCATTTAAAGTCAAAGGTGGTTTACTAATCTTACGCTTCCTCGTTACAAATAGCAATTTAGTCTTGTCAGTATTAAATTTTAATTTAGTTTCATTAGCCCAATTTTGAAGACTGGCTAGTATGGAACTAGCTTTCTTTTTAAGAGAATAAATATTCTTGTCAGTCACCGTCACAAGCAGGTCATTGGCAAAGGCAAAGAGTTCACTACCAGCGGGAAGCTTGGTCCTAAAAACAGTGTTCATTAAAATATTCCACAGAGTGGGGCTAGAGGCAGAACCCTGAGGAACACCCAGCAAAACATCCCTAGTGGATACTACAGTATTATACCTTAAAGATACCTTCCTGTCCTGAAAGTAACTTACCACAAGATCGTACAGATTCTTTGGTACTTCGGCAGTCTGAAGTTCGTGTGGAATGAAGATGGGCCAGGTGGTGTCAAATGCTGAGGAAATGTCCAGAGAGATTACAATGCATATTTTTTTATTACTTAAGGCATGCTGCATAATATCCCTAACTTTAATCAGGGGGTCAACAGTACACATCTGCAGAGTGAAGCCAAATTGGTTTTTATTTAGGAATTTTTTAAGATTTAAGTGGTAATTTATTCTATTGATCATTAATTTTTCTAAAATTTTACCTAAAACAGGGAGCAAACTAATTGGCCTAAAGGATTTCGGATTATCCAGAGTTTTGCCTGGTTTCGGAATGAGTTTCACCACTGCATGCTTCCATACTGTGGGGAAGACACCAACAGCTAAACACATATTGTAAATATTAACAAGGGAGTCGGGCGAGGTGCTAAAGGCATCTTTTATGATCTCCGCATTCAACCCATCCTGACCAGGCACCTTCTTATTCTTTTGAGCCAAAATGATTTCTTTAATTTCCGAATGAACAAAGGGCAGATCATCGCCCATATGGTAAGGTTGCTGAATAGGGTTGCAGTTCCTTATATCTCTGTGAGAATCACTATCATTATCAGTATGAAAGAAATGATTTAAGAGCATATTGGCAATTTCTCTGTCATCGTACAGAGTCTTGCCTTGCACATTTTTGATAGTTAAATTGGAAGAACTAGTAATAAAGCTTTTCTTAAATAATTTATAAACACGACCCCATGGATCAATGTTGCCCTTGTCTGTACAGAATCTCTTCCAGGATTCAGTTTTTGAAGATTTAATTAAATTTTGATAGCTCCGTCTAGCTTCTAGATATTGCTTCTTAAAATCTGTATTATCTGGACCACAAGTTCGCCGAAACCTACGCCTTAACCTATTTGCTCTGGAGACCGTCAATTCACAACTCCATCAGGGAACAGAGTGCCTATACCATTTTTTGAGTGGAATACTTTTGTCAGCAGCTTTCTGAACAATTTCTATGTATTTTTGAATAATGTATTCCACTGGATGATTATGATGAATTAAATTATTAATCTCTGGAATATCTTCAGAGAATGTTTTACTAAAACTGCTCCAGTCAGCTTTATGGACATTGGAGTTTTTACTAAATGGCTCGCTAGTTTCTTGAGTCCTAGCTGTACGTAATTCAACGTCAAATAAGATATACCTATGGCCTGAAAGTGATTCAGCTAGCGATACTCTCCAATTTTTGATATTAATGCTACCTTTAGTTAAGGTCAAATCAATATAGCTTTCTCCCTGGTGGGAAGAGAATGTAGGCAGTCCCACTAAATTATGTATGACTAAATCTAAATTTTATATTAGTTCTAGTATTCTCACTCCTCTCAGATTTTGAAGTCTGTCAAACCAGACAGGCAACCTACCATTTGCATCAGTACCAATCACGTAAGGAAATTTAAAGGCAGAGAAAAGCCTATGAACGGCCAGAATCTGTTCATCAATATCACCAGATGGTTTTAAATAAGTAGAGTTTACAATAAATTTAGAAGTTTTTGTACTAATTAAAACAGTGCTAGAAAACTCAATCGATAGCTCCTCGATAAGAGAGGATGAGATGCTTTTATTAAATACCAGCACTGCAAAGGCCAAACCTAGGCTATAGTAATTGATCCACCCTGGAATACCCAGTATTCAAGAGGAAGCATACGGATCTTGAATCAATGCTATATCGATCTTGTGGTCTAAGGCAAACTTAATTAAGTGATCTACAGCAGTAGAGCTGTGGTCAAGGTTAATCTGCAGTATTTTTAGCTCCATTATTGCTTAGTGCTGTCAGTACTTAGTTTAATGTAATAGTTTAACACAGGGAAGCTACAGCTACGGGCCCCATGCCTGGGATCCACGCGGTCTGCATCCTGGCTGCACCTCTTATTGCAGGCAGTTGATACACAGCATTTCGTGAGGTTCCACGTTACATTCTCTTGAGCAATGATTTGCTTATGCACATTCAGTACAGCGAAGTTCACTGTGGCACATTTTCGTAGTATGCCCGTATTCCCAACACTTGCCACATCTTTTGTAGTAGTGAAAAGTATATACTTTCCTCTTTCTCCAGCCATGTATAGAGTGTCACCCACCTCCACAAACATCCTCCTGAGCTCTGGGGTGATGACAAACACCCAGGACCATATACCCCTCTCTTCCCTGCCCAGGAAGACGTGCTTATTATGGTTCTCAGTGAGCATGTGAGCATTTTGTTTTAGGATGTATTCTTTCATCTTCTCTTCACTGATAGAAACCCCAAGGGATAAAGAAACCCCTGGGATAATAATCCTTGGGTCCCTTAGACTGGGAGCTCTTACTTTTACATCTCCCCTGCTCTTTAGAGTGTTTAGCAACTTAACTGCTCCTTCTTTATTGTTGCAGTTTATAGCAAACCCTTTTTTGATTTTGTGGACACCCACTACACCTATGCCCAAATTGGTGATGTCCACCTCCTTCTCAATTTTTCCAATAATTTCCTCGCTGTCAGCATTCTCATCTGGGTAAACCAGTACAACTTTATCGTTAGCAGGATGTGAGGGCTTCCTCACAATGTCCACATAAGTACATTTGTTTCTTGTGGGACTAGTGTCTTACCCCTGTACATCATACATTTCCTGTTATAGTTGTGCCAGTCATCTATTGCTATCTAACTTTTCAAGGAAAAATTTTGAATTGAAATAATGTGATTTCCAGTCCAAAGCAGAAGTCATGTCTAGTTAATCGGGTCCTCCTGCCACTGAGCTATCCATATCTGTCTCAACTTTCATCTAACTCCATTCTCAAGATTAAGAAAGGACAGATGGACAATAGTGGGAATTTATAGGTTAACAAATTTTTCAAATTGCAGCTGAAAAAAGATATAGCTATAAACCTTATTGAAGGAGAGCTATTTGATTGAAGCAAACAAGCTCAATTAAATTAAAATGGCTGCGTTCATCAGACTCAACAGTTCCGGAGCTATTGAATACTTTTCTGCTGAATGCCCTCTACAGTAGTGCTCTTTTGGAACATGTTTGATGTTTTGATGTCACGTTTGGTAGCATCTTTCATTTATGCTACCTGAAAGTGACCAATGAGGCTTTTTGTTCCAATGCAACATCACTCATTGTTCAGCAGATCCAGATTGCTACGTAACAGCTACCGATTTGCTCAGTTACAACTGTTGAGTCTGCTGAATGCAGCCAATGTTTAGGTCTCAGTCATGTATGTACTGTACAGTACCCATTTGACAATACTTATACTGTATATGCAGGCTGCTACTGTATACTCTAAAAGGTGACGTTGACACTTGTCCCTGGAGTTGCCGAAAAAAATCTGGTCGCCCTATTAAAACAGCAGTCTATATGCAGATCTATTTTAAATTCTTTTAGATTTCTTAATTGGCTTCTTAATAGAAGTCGTTAATTTTGAAATTTAGACTTAGTTGTCGCTGTGTATATACACCATTTAATGGTGGTGTTTTAATCTTGAATATAGTGTAAGATGTGGATACCAGTAAAAGAAAAATTTTAAATGCAGCAAAATTGAACATTGCAACTTGTTTAACAATCTTTATGGCTTTTTAAGATTTGTAGAATGCTGAACTTTTGAAGAACCAAATTCCTCACCAGAACACTAAATTTATATAGAAACAAAAATGATGAAATATTATCCCCTTTTTTTTCATTGTATAAGTTTGACTATATTCTTATGAATAGTTCATTTAGTGCTTTAAAGTAGGCTTTCTAGAAGTCTGTTGCAAAAATGGGTAACATTAAGATGTGAAAAATATATATTAAAAGTGTTTTAGAATCTATAGTGTTTGTGATAATCATTTGGAAATTAAATTAGATAAGTGAATCACTTTTCAACACACTATAATGGTTGGCTTGTCTGAAAGTAACAAAGCCAAACACAAGTATCTCTGATAAATATCCTTTCTGATTTCCTTGTGAATAGCATGTTATCGTTAAGGGTATAATAAGCTATATAAATATTTTTTTCTGTAAAATTTTATTTTTAATTGTAGGATATAAATAATCTTTGTATGTATTGAATTCGGGAACTTGAAACTTTGTAATCAGAAAGAGAGATCAATGCTTAATTATACATTCTGTAACAAAACCATCTTAGAAGTGTAAGTTAGCCGACTTCTAGGGGGGGATCGTTAATCCCGCGGCAGGATGGTCAAGGGTCGTTTGCGTGTGGGTGTGGGGGAGGTGACACAGACGACAAGTGTCTCACAAAAAGTCGTTTATTTAGACGTAAAAGAACTTGCACCTAGTGCAGACTTCTTCTCAAACGAATAAAAACTTCGAAAAGTCTCAGTCACGCCGGCGTTTTCCTGACGTCTTCTACTGTAGGCCCCAGGGCAGCAACAGGTGGAGATGTTCGCCTCTTGTCACTGGTGGTCTGTCCTTAGTGGCACTAATTAGCAGATCGGCATGATGCACGAAAAATAAATCGTCTTTGCGCTTATTAGCCGTAAGCGGATTCACAGTTCCGTCCGGCCTTTCCGCGCGTAGAAGGAAAAAGACCTCTTGTCTCTCCAGCTCGGCGATTATCTCTATCTCCCTTTTTCGTATTGTTCATGTTGATTGGCTCCACGCCCCCTCTTTCCCACTTCTCAATTAGTCCCTCGCTTGTCTCTAAGCAAAAAACGACCCCCATTCGAGTCACGAGAAAGAGCTGTTTCAACGAATCTACTTGACACCGTCCGTTTCTTCTGGAAGAATCGATGGAACTTTGAAACTTGCGCTCATATTTTCCCCATTGTTGTCTGGTCTGAGATATTTTTGAAATTTAATGATTCGACGCGATGTTCCTTTTCATTATTAACCTTTCCCTTTTTCCAAATTTCAATGATCTAATATTTCATATACGAGCGACTTATCAAAGGTCCATCTCTGCTGGTGGACACTCGTCTACCACCTTTAATTATTACTATAATCGCGTTTTATTTTACATTAGGCCCCTTTTGCCTTTCGACATCTTTTCCTTTCTTTGCGTCGCGGTTTCAAATGACTAATGCGTCTAATCCGATCTTTGATCGGTTTTTGTCTTCTTTAACAATGGACGATTTTCTACATTCGTTTTACAATTTTCTAAAATAAATGATTAATGTCAACCCGTTTTTGGGACTTCACAGAAGTTACCAAAAAACTAACCTACAATGAGATCAAAAAATTGTGAACACACTATTGTTATAGTTTTGCAAACATAGATAAATGAATTAATGAGTAAGAGCAAAAGGCATCAGTTACCTTGACTTAACTAATTGAAAATAAAATGTATTTAATTAATTTTGTCAAAAAGGTCTTGGCAACAATCTTGTGTGGATTTTGAATGCCTAAGACAAATGTACTTGACACAGATGTGTTAATAAATATCTAAGAGATACTAGTTCCTGCTACAATGAAGAATACGTATTTGTCATTTAAAATAAAACCTGATATATAGACATAGAACTAAAAATGACAAATATTCAAATATAATTAAAATACAGGGTTGGGCATAAGTAACACCCTTTTTAATTTCTATTAGTTTCTACTGCAAATGTTTACTTTCAACAGGATGGGGTGCCACCTCATTATGGGTTAAGAGTTCGAGAATGGTTAAATCAAAATTTTGAGGAGAGATGGATAGGACAACGAGGACCTATTGAGTGGCAATCACGATCACCAGACCTAACACCACCGGACTTTTTTTTTGTGGGGTGTATTGAAGGATCAGGTTTACAGCCTCAAACCAAAAACAAGTAATTGCGGAGAAATTTTCTGTAATTACCATGGAAATGTGTAAAAAAATTTGTAGAATTATTGCTAGTAGAATTCAGCATTGTGTTGAATATGAAGGGAAACATTTTTGAACATGTCCATTAATATTAAATCATGTATTTTTTGTTCAATAAAATTTAAAACTTTTTAAAATTTCAAAAGAGCATTACTTATGCCCTACCCTGTAGTTAAAAGTTCAGGTGCAAGTATCTGAGAGAAAATGAATAGCTGTATCTGTCTACTGCAAACCATGCTAATGGTCTTGCATACTGATGTGTTTCAGGCCTAATACTAGGAGGGGAACTCATAGCTCCATCTTGCTTACCAAAGGATGACGAGAAAAAAGATCTCGCATATATGATGTATGTGTGCCCGACAGAAGGTTGAGCAAAAATTGTAGATCTGGAAGAAGCATATAACAAAACTTGAAATTTACAGTTTAATAGTCAACAATTGTGTGCCTATTGTGAGTTTGGATAAACAATTTACAAACTCTCCTGTTAATCTTGCTGCCTTTTGTTGTTATGCATATTAATAATTATCCTCAATTTTTAAGATTAATGTTAATCACCACTTATCAAATATTGTTAATAACTTTTCTTAAATATTAATAATGACTCGATTTTCTAAAATATATTAAGCTTAAACTACCTTATTTTCCTGCCTGATTGCGTGTTAAATTCTGGTTTCATAATGCCGATTATAGGCCATTACATGTGTGGTGATTTTTCCACAATAAAACATTAAAATATTACTTTTTATTACATCAGGAAGTCACCTTGGCATGATGAGAATGTCTTCTGGTTGTTTGTGTATTGGGCAAATTATCCATTCCATTTCTTGTAAATGAAACAGAGTTATTTACATGTCCATCAGCCCTCCAATAGACAGCTAGTCAATCTTTGTTTAAATATGTTTTAAGTGTAATAGACCCTATAAACACACTGCAACATTTTTGGAATAAAAGTTGTGTATGCAGTTAGCATCTTATAATTTTTGCATGTGACAGCAATGTATAATTTAGATTGCACATAAATTTAAATACAAATCATTGTTGCAGTGTACATTTATTATCCATTACAGTATTACATTTAATTATTCTTCCATTCTGTTGTTTGGTTTTTTTTTCCTTTTTGTCCACACTGCCCTGTGAGCTCAGAGCTATTTTTTTTTCATATTCTGACTGCATAACCAGACAGGGCCTGATGTGTTGGGACAGAGTATCCACAAAAAATTGTTTAATTCTTTTCTAACTTTGAAAATACTTTTTAATTATTAAATGTCCTTACAAATTGCATCATTCATTAACTGATTTATGACACATCAGCAAAGGACAATGTAAACTTACACAGATTATGACAATATTTTTGTCAATGAAAAATTGCAATAGCAGATTATAGGCAGGAAGTTATGGCATTTGCACGTAAGTGAGAATGAGAAGAGTTTAAAGATTTTTGTTAATTGTATTTGCATTTGTCTTAAATTGTTTAGCTGCTGTTCTTTGGGTTTCTCAGTTTTTAATTTTTTAGGAAAATCTAAAAGCTATTAATCCTATGCTGTTTGAAAAATGTTCATCAAATCCCATAGGTTTGATTTCAAAAGCAATATTTACTTTTTTCCAAAAATGTCTGGATTGTAAAAAATTATTTACATTCTTGGTAAATAGAAAGTCCACCCTTAGATTTTGTGATTGCAACAATTCTTCTAAGAATGAAATCTAAATCATATAATTCTTGACTGGAATGTTCTTCCATTCCTCTTTCAAAGCCATAGAGTATCTTGGAAGAAAGTTTTTGTAGTCAAGATTGATTTGGCATTCTGGTTCAAGTGTTCTAAGGAGTTAACATTCAGATTTTGAGCTAGCCAGTTCAACTTTGATTTCATTCTTCTCAAACCAGGTTTACACACATCTTGTCACTTGAACAACACATATCAAGTCCATAGCAGTCCATGCTAATCTATCATGGCACCACTGTAAATGATGTTGAGGTGCTAATGGTAGGACACACAGCAGTTGCTGTGCATGCAAATTTACCTCTGGTAATTGTCTGCCAATGTTATGGGAAGAAAGGGTTCTATACTGAGACTACACTTGTTTCTGGATGGTAAACAAAGATGATGTCATTATTTTCTTCTGATCATCTCTCCTGATGCTGTCTGAATACCCAGTCTGCTTACCATGTGTGCCCCCTCATTCTCTAATACCACTTCAGTCAGGTCAGAATGGTCTAGATGGCAACAAAATGCTCATCTTGATTTAGCCTTTCTCACTGTCAATTGTGTAATGTCTTTGAATTGTATAGGCATGCCTGGTGTTCAGACTCCAAACAACTACATCAAAAATTCTGAATAGTGAGCCTTTTATAGGATACTGGGATAAATTTTAAGGCACTCTAGTAGCATTGACCTGGCTTGCAATTGGATCACAACTGTGATCATTTGCATACTTGTCTGAGACCTAACTGGATACAGTTTTGCAGTAATCAGACAATTCTATCTGGATGTGTAACTTTTTGGTCAATACATATAAAAATGAATTCAAATTATACAAAGCTTTAGAGATTGTATTTCCTTTTATTAAAATTACAGATGATAACTATTAAAGAGATACTTACACACTAAAATAATATGAAATCAGAACCTACCCAAGTAGCTAGTCATATGGCTGTAGTGATAAAGGCATCAGACCACTGCTCTGGAGGACTCAGCTTTGAGTCCAATCTCAGAAATTTTTAGGAATTGATATTAGGTTCTGTCCATCATCAGCAACTGCTTCCATTGTGGGGTCTGGCTAAATCCATGACAGGTAAGTGCCTCGTTATGCAAACAGAACAATGGCTAAAAATAATCTATATTTTTTCTATTAGATTTTTGAATTAGACTAACGTGTACAGTATAGTAAAACCTGCATAAACTGGAATTGCACAGTACTGAATATTTTTTACAGTTGGCAGTACAAGTTTTACAGTAATTAATACACAAGAATTTAAATCAAACATTCTTTATTAAATACTTAACATGTTTAGTATTAAAAAAAAATGAATTTGCTCACTTTTAATAGACTTATTTTTGAATAAAGTTAATTTCATCATTCTTGGAAGAAATATTTTAACTCAAATTTTAAAATACTGCATATGTTTTTAGATTTTCTACCATCACTTAATCCATCAGATAAGTATTTAAATGCCGTCTTCCTTAAACTCTATCACTGCAATATGCTTGCATTAAGATAATTAAATCAAATTTATATACATTCAAGATTTAATCCTCTCCAATGTTCCCTCTAAGCTGTGCGGCCGTGCTTGAGAATTTGTGCGCCGTGCAGGCAAGCATGCACACTGATTTGACGTTTACTTATTTCTCACTCTGTCTGCAACATGATTATTACTATGTATATTTTGATTAAATCATTGACAAAAGATAATATTTTGTGCAGAAGTATGTTTTAAAATGAATTTTAATCTCTATAATTAATTATTTTAATTTTTATAGGAAAAAATAAGATTATATATATATATGCTCAGCAAAATTTTCTTGTGCTCAGAAAAGTATATTTTCTGTTCATCTACCAAAAAAATTAGAGGGAACATTGATCCTCTCCCATTTACATTGAATTGAGAATTTTTTGATAAAAATTTGCTAAATCCTAATTGGATATATGTATATTTTGTAACCTAATCTAATCATCATCAATAAAGATGCTGTTACTTACATATTCAGAATGTTCTATATTCGCACAACTTTAAATTTGCTGCTATAACAGATACAATATTATATAGTAATACAAATAAAATTTATCTTAATTTATCTTAATATATGGTTTATTAGAATGGTATACACTAGTATTACTATATAATTATTTACCACGTTTTCCTGAAATATACTAACTAAACTAGATGCAGACCAAAAAACTAGTGTATTGTTAAAACAATTAACTGTAATTATCCCAATAGTTCTCAAGAGAATGACACGAAAAGATAAAAATTTTCAAGCATTTTTTAATTATCATGGTATGCTGTTTAGCTTTTAACAATCTACCCATTTAACACGGGCAAAAACATTATCTACATTACTTTTTCTGACAGATATTAGTTTTGGTTACTGCTTTTATCAAGTTTACCCAGTTTCGAGTGGTTCTTTTATCTATCCAATTGTCACCAAAACAGAAATATTCCCACTCAATGTCAATCATACTAGTTTCTTAATAAATCTGAAATCTATCAGATTGAATGGAGATGTTTATTTTACTAAATAAAGAACCTGTATGTAGATTGTTAAACTTGAACAACATGCCACGACGATGGATAAATTGCAGTTAGGAACTTCTCGTTCCTAACTGCAATTTTGACATCTGACATCTGACTTTTTATCCCACGGGCACGGTCTACAGCTCCGATAAGGTCCCGACCACCTCATAAAGAGCCGTATTTGCACCAGACGACAGCAAGGCCTCGGAAACACTACACAGATGAAAAATTTCTCCTGAGAGAATGTTTTCACGTGTAATACAACAGTAATAACGAATTGTGTTCCTGCTGAAGAATATCAATAGCTTTATAATTCTAATTATTCTTTTTCATCTTGTATTTAAACGATGTAAAAAAACGTACATTACAAACAATACAAAAAAACACAGCACGTGTGTTCTCATAGTCATGCTAATCATCAGCCATTTTAACAGAATAAGCCGAAATTTCGTAGTTTTAACATATATAAGCACGGTTAATTACATTATAAAACTATTGCAATCATCCTTGAGGATCATTTGGTTCGGGTTCGCTGGTATCGATCCTTTCTACTGTCGGCAGTAAAGATTCTTGATTTAATCTGTCCAAAAACGAGCACAACAGTTTCTTATTTAGATGATCGGTTTGCGTCGTTTCCCTCGTTGGCTGCTTTTCTGTATCATTCATTTCTGTTTTGTTCTCGTTATCCATCTCGACGACGATAGACGTAAAGGCGTGTCAAGTAAGGCGAGTATGACGAATCGTTCGCTAATTTTCCGCTGTGTGGCGCTAGTGTTTTACTAACTTTCGACTTTTTTAATTACGCCAAAAATTTGCCAAATTATTTTAAAAATTTAATTCTATTATTATTGAATAAATAAACTGCGGTTATAATCTATACTTAAAGAAAATATTACTAATATCTTTAATAATTAGTTTATAAATAGTGCATTGTGTTTTTTAGTGTTGCAAGTGGGATGGCCGGATGGCCGAACGGTTAAGGTGGCTGCCTACCGCTTTGGGGACCCGGGACCGAATCCGGACGGGTCGAAAAATCCCTGAAGGCCCACCAGCGTCTTGAATACTTTTTTTTTGTAACTCTTTCCGCTCTGTGGGCACTAAGAGGGCCTCTTATAGCAAGCCCATTATGGGTTCGGCCAGGCCCACAATGCCGGGTGGGAGGCCGGATGGCCGAGCGGTAAAGGTGGCAGCCTACCGCTCTGGAGGACCGGGATCGAATCCGAACGGGTCGAATAATCCCCAGGAAATTTTTCGGGGGTGGTCCGTTCGGATATGTCGGGCCCCGTCCTCACACCGGTCGCCCATTGTGGGCCTGGCCGAACCCATAATGGGCCTACTAAAAGAGGCCCTCTTAGTGCCCACAGGGCGGAAAGAGTTAAAAAAAAAAAAAAAAAAAAAAAAAAAATATTATATAATGGCCGGGTGGTGAGGGACGGGGACAGACATATCCGGATTTACCACCCCCCGAAAAATTCCTGGGGATTTTTCGACCCGTCCGGATTTGATCCCGGGTCCCCCAGGGCGGCAGGCTGCTAATTTTGACCGCTCGGCCATCCGGCCGCTCAAGCGTCCTGAATACTGGGAGTTCGGTCGTGGGTTTGCCCCTCGCCCGGACGGGCTGGCCACGTGGAGTTTTCTGGGTTTTCTCCATGTCTGTAACGCCTGAATAGGGGCCAGTTACCCATAAAAGGCCTCACGGAAGGCATTATTCCCCGCGTCATAAACACATACAACTACCATTACATGACAATTACGTCACACTTTACCATGAGGCGATATAGCTTGAGAAGCTCATGCCAACTAGCTGAGACAAGACAAGACAAATCCCAGGAATTTTGCTAAAGGTGGTCCTTCCGGATATGCCGTGCCCCGTTCCTTATCACCTGGCTGCCTCAATGGTGACCTGGCCGAACTCGCAACGAACTTGCTGAAAAAAAACGGGCCTTCTTGGTGCTCGTGGGGCGAAAAGGGTCGAAAATGAAAGGAGGAAAAGAACAGGTTCTAGAAGCGAATACATTTTTTTAAAATCTTACTCATTGATATTTATTAATAATGTAAAATTACTCGAGATTGAATTACTTTCAATATCACTGAGCTTGTTATGGTGGTAATGATGAAAAAGTAATTTTTAGACTTAAAGAATTAAAAGTTGTTGACTATATCAACAACTGCTCCTTGGGTGATGTGTTACTGAAGAAAACCAATAGCTTTTAATTCTTTAAAGTCTACAAAACCAGTAATGGAAACCTAATTAATTTTTAATTATAACTTTTGGTTAATCATTGATTTCGTGGATATAGAACCATAAGTCGCTAACTCTAAATTTTGAAGTTCTTCAATACTAGATTATTCGTATTATAATCAATACGTTCTATTTGGAACCATAAGCGTATATGTAAAATTCCGTACGATTTCATAAAATAGCAAATTTTTGTTTGGTTCAATTATCATATCCCGTTTTTATAGCTATTTGCTTATGCTAACTTGTATTATTCTGTATATATACTGTCGCGTGTTCTTAAAAGAAAGTTCTCTAGGGTCACTGCATTAAGCATTAAGTTCTTGTATGCAACAAAATTACCCGAATTTGATTCCATACCAGGCTACCCAAAGCTTTGCATACGATGTCAAGTTGATTTCATTTTATTACAGGAACTTAAATCCAGTTTCATGCTCCCTAATCTGAAGTAACAACATCACTCAAAGTTTGTTAATGGTATTCAATTTTCTCCTCCTTTTCATGCCTGAGGAGTTTTATGCAATTTATAATACACTTAAAAATGTTAAACTTCACTGTCACATAATTCTACTGAATTTACGTCATTGGTTTCCATTTGTATATCATCAGTATTATTGTTCTATCGCATAATCAGTAAACACAGCACAGTCATATTACTTTCTCTTCTTCCCAGAAATAGATTTTTAAATATTTTTTTTCGCCCTTTTCTTCCTGGGGTTTCTTCGACCCATCTAGATTCGATCCCAGGTTTCCCAGAGCGATAGGCTGTCACCTTAACCGGTCGGCTATTCGGCTGTCCGCAGTAATGCAATAGATGTAATGAAAAGATGTGAATATCCTTGCTCCAAAATTTCTGAATGCTGTCTAATGGGACGTGCAGTATAAAAACAAGTACAGTAACACATTAAAGTAAGGTCGTGTGACTTCTGAAATCTGGTCGCTACTCACTTCTTATCTTGTTCCCTCGAGATGAGGGCTTATATGTGATCTGCGCTGTTTGTTCATACAGTGAAAACTTGCTAAATCGAATTTGAAAGAAATCCTGACTTTAAGTTAACGAGTTTAAGACACAATTTTCTCAAATTTTTCTGTGGTCGTAAATTTTCCGTTATCAAGCAGTTTTCAATAATCTGTTTCTTATAGTCTTATACAGCTTATGACATTTTTGAAGGTGTTTTCATTCCCCCCTTGTGTCCCAATTAGAATGCTGTAACACTATCAGTAAAAGGATTTCGTCGCGAGGTTTAATGGTGTTGTGTTCGGCATGAAACCGTAATGTTTGTTTATCTTAATCATCTATATTCACACGAGATATAAGAGAAAATAAAGATTGAGTACCTATCAAAAGACGGAAGGTGCACGGGAAAATAGGTTTGCGTTAAAAGTACTGATAAGTCGATGGAAAACCCTATATACTGCACCTGGGTATATACTGCACCTGAATTAACGCAGTTCGACTTATCGAGGTATTACTGTATATGATACATTTTTAATGTGAAATTGTTTCTTATGTGTGCTTAGTAAAACCTGTTTATTGTGATTCTGTAAGAAATCTTTTGACGTCCGTTTATTCAAAACCTGATTAATGGAAGATTTCACAAAATCTCAACAAATACTATAGTGTAGAGAGCTCTAGCGCCGTGTGCCCTGGGCAGTGATGTACCGGTACCATAAGATTAAAGATAGACCCTTATAAGACCTCCTTAAACCCGGGGAAACGAGTCGATATCGAAGCAAATTTACCTGCAACCAAAGGATGGATGCAAGGTCAGACCTCTAGACGAACCTTGAAGGGTAACCTTGCGTCCACCCTTCGATTGCAAGTAAATTTCCTGCGATATCGACTAGTTTACGCTGACTGATGCCACCTACACGGCGCGTTTTACTATCCGTGCTCTGTTAACGGGAATTCCTCTAATGTAAAACATAGAGGATAAAATCGGGAGAATGTTCTATTAAGCAAACTTCTCCCTTATCTGCTGCTCTGTTAAGTAGACTTTTTAAAAACTCTTTCCGCCCTGTGGATACTAAGAGGGCCTCTTTTAGCAAGCCCATTATGAGTTTGGCCAGGCCCACAATGGGGCGGCCGGTTGATGAGGGACGGGGTACAACATATCTGGACGGACCACCCACCGAAAAATTTCTTGGGGATTTTTCGTCCCGTCCGGATTCGAACCTGGATTCCCCAGAGCGGTTGGCTGCCACCTTGACCGCTCCTGTTAAGTAGATTCAACTATACTATTTACTTTTTTTCAAATTTATTACACATTATATAATATACATTTTATTATACAGTATTTTGAATAAAATACGATTAATATCAATTTTTATTTATTTATTTTTCGTACGACGCGTTCGACAATCCGTTTACCTTCTTCGAGCAAACATTCCATACTCCGACTCGAGAACACGATTTCCGAATGCACTCGATGATCTATACGCATTAAACCCCAGTGCAATCGATACATTACTATTAATCTAAACTAAAACTCAATCAATACTTTTACAATTTCGTACGAATTTATTTAATTTTCTTCAACTCATTATGAAGGAATGAAAATGTCAGCCGACGAACTAGTGCCGTGACGTCACAGCAGCGAGGTCGGGGAAGAAGGCAAGATGGCGACTACTCAACACGCTTGTTATTATGCGTTGTTAGCACTGGCGGAAGAATTTCGCACCATGAATCCACCGAATATAAGGAATTGCATTCAGTGTCTGGTTTCCGTCTTTAATCTTAAGTTACATCAAAGAGTAGAAGCGCGAACTCACTTGCAACTCGGTAATATACTGCTTCAATATACGAAGAATACCGACTTGGCACAGTCCCATTTAGAAAAAGCAGTGAGTAATACATTTACCATGGCCTTTGAAGTTTAATTATATAATTAAATAATCGTTATTTTTCATATATTTAATCGAGTTACGTCATACGATGTACTGTAAATAGGGCAATCGTTGCGGAGAAGCCTACTTTACACCGATATCAACAGATATATTATTAACTATTAATAAGTTACTGGCGTAATTTATTAATGAAATGATAGTTTTAATTAAATGTAGCGTTTAATTGTGCATCAAATCTTTAAATTAATTAATAAAAATGACAATAAACTCCTTTTATCAGACCCTTGTCTATATGGTGGTAATGTATACAGTGCTAATTTATTAAATGGCAGTGTTGCCAGTCTTATTTGGTGAAATCCCCTAAACGGATCCGAAATTTTCCCGAAAAGCTGAAACGAATTTCCTCCGAAATGGCTTTGCTCGGGTGCAATGCGTATAAAAAATCATCTTATGACGATCCAGAGAAACAAATTTTCACTTTAGGGCACAGGTGAGTGAAAGCATTGCGTGACGAAGCCACCCGCTCTGAATCTGATCCCGCCAGGGTGCGACTGTGCAGACATAAGCGAACAAATTTTCTGAGCGAGCTATATGTGGCAGACGCAATAAATATCAAACCTTGTCAGATATGTACGAGAACCAGAAATTCGCTCTCGCCAGCAATATATCTCACTTCTCTCTTGTGCATGATTTTTCTATGCAAGAACTATATTGCTCGCAACCTCTCACTTGCTACTAAATTCACATCTGCACAGTTGCACCCTAAGATTCTTGTGTAAGAACAATCGCAAATCATGCGACTTTTGGATGGCCCTGCTTGTCGCCGAAACTCCACTAACCGATATGGACAGACTTTACATTTCTCAACTAAATTTTCCCCATCTTGCTGATACCCCTAAATTTAGAGGGGAATCTAAGTTGACATTACATTAAATAGTTCTGTCTCAATTTTATGAATGAATTCCATAAAACAATTCCTGATTTCTGTTAGTGTAAACATTTATTAAATAAAAGAAAAATATAAACCGGATCTGCAACATCTTACTATATTCGATTCGTTCTGTAATGATTGGTGATCTAGAAGTATACAAAACTTGTACATGAATAGAGAGAACTGTTGACAAATGTAGATGAATATGGCAAGAACCGTATTACTTGACATTTAATACGGAATAATACACAACAACTTGTAGGATTTTACAACTCAAAGCAATAAAAAGTCTTTGGTGAAAAAGATACATACAGCAGTTGGACATAGGTGAAGAATGGATAGAAAGTACTTACCAATATCCAGGCAGAGAGACTTGTCAATGTGGAATATGTCCACCTTGAACTGTAATGTGGGCACTCGCAATGTTGTCTGGTTGCTCACTGTCTTCAACTTTTTCTATAGCTATTGCCGTTAGCAATTGTGTTTGTCCTTAAGTTTTGGACTTTGTATATTCGGTTCATTACTAGTTCATTCTCTATTGAAGTATGAAATAATACAAATGTTACCATAGCTGCACATTTTTACTTTCCCGGCTGTCATATATCACACAGGAAAAGTATGGCAGTCGGTCTAAAAATGACTGTCCAAGATTTTTTACACTTTTGGACTCGGGACCTTGAAATTTTTAAAATAAATTATATTATCGTAATAACAGATGGTTCTACACACAATTTTAAATTCTTTTGCCGGGAAAGTTATGCAACTCATTGCTGGATTTTTATTTAATGCTAAAATATATACTGTATTTATTATAATACATCATTTACTAAACCTTTATGTATTAAATTTGGTGATAAATAAATGGTGTCATGAAGCAGTCTTAAGCATGCTGTGAGATGAATAAAAAATTTAAATGACAAAATGTTAAAATTTGTAAAAAAAATATAATGTACTTCTGTGTTATCAGTTATATTTCAGAAGGTCATATGCTTGCATTAAAGAGGAAAAAATGTCATGGAGGAAGAATGAGTAGAGTGACTGATTGTCTTATTGTTCTGCAGCAGTAATGGATCACGAAAACTTATTCTACCGGTTACAAGAAAAGTGCTAAAGCATGTTTTATGAACAACCTATTGACCAGTCCAGTAGTATTTAATACTCCGGCCACTCTAGAGTTGAGGGTAACGAGGAAGCAGACAGGCTAGCCAAAAGAGCTGCCTCCCTGGAGTTACACTATGCCTATGATAAGATCCCTGTCACGAATATCAATAGATACATTAATAACAAAATCCTGAACATCTGGCAAAGAGATTGGGAAACCTCCAATACTGGCAGAGTCACTTATAACTTCTTCCCTTCCATTAAAAAAAGGCAACACTTATTCTATATAAACGTTAGCTATATTATGACGCAATGCTTCACCGGCCATGGCAACCTACTGAGTTACCTCAGCAGATTAAAAGTAAGGGACAAGCAACTGCCAATCTGTAGGCGATATATATCATGCTCTCCTGGACTGCCTGAAGCACAATGCCGCCTGCCAGCCGCTATACCATCTCACCATTCAAAATGGCCAAAACTGGCCACCCAGCCTAGATTTTTTCTGTTCTTCTAAGGAAACTTACCACCCCTTCGAGACTTTCACCAAGAACTGTGGACTGTTCTCAGCTGCAACTAATTGGCTGCAACAACATCAGTAACAACAACTATATCAGCAACAGCATTAGCAACATCAATAATGACAACTACAATGGCTGCAGCAACATCAGCTCATTGACTGCATCAGCATGGTGGTTTTTGGTGGTTCACTGGCCATTTGTCATCCCGCTTTTATAAGTTGTTATACCATTTTTATTTATTTATTTATTTTTTTCATTCAGTCTCCAACGTACTCATCTATGAAAATTAACACGTTCATCATTGCCAGAAAGGCACTTTGTTTGTTTATTTATGTTTGATTTATACTGTAGCCTTGTTTTATAACTTTGTATTGTATCTTGTACTCTAGCAATTACTGAGATCAACATCAATTCACACTTTCCTATCTCCCTTTATTTCACATTTGGTCTCTCATTCCTTTTTTCTTCCTTCCATTTCTTATAGGGTTAAGTCTGCTGCTAAATGACAGACAGCTCTTGTACTCTTAAAGTAAAGTAAAGTAGTATTTAATAATGTGTCAAAAGGGTTAGAAACTATTGTAGATGGTGGACTTCACGCTGATCACTGAATAGGCAAGAGACGAGAAAATTAACATTCAGGTGTTAAACTATGTATGTTATAATTACTAGCCTTTGGAGGAAACTATTTTCGTCTTTGTCAGGTAGATAATAATGGTTAAAATCCTTGTTCGAACCAAAAAATTTTTGAAATATTCCTACATAGTTTAACGCCTGAATGTTAATTTTCTTGTCTCTTGCCTAGAAACTACTAGTTCAATTCATTGAAGAATGATTTGAATATAGCAAGAAATTGCAGATCTATCTTATATTTGTCTTTTATTTGATAAATGTTTACACTGACAGAAGTTAGGAATTGATTTATTCTATTTGTTTAATTCTGATCTCATTTATAGTGTTTTCTTTATACTGAGTATACTTTACAGCAGTGATGAGAAACCTTTACTGGATATAGCCACAATTGAGACGTCCAGCAGCCACATGCATTTTTTTTCTTATGGAGTCATAGGCTTTAAAGCCTGCCGAGTACTAATGTATTTGTTAACCTTCAGTACATTAGATATGAAAATAATACATGCTAACTAATAATATATAATTTATTCTCATCTTTTTACTGGTCAAGTTTAGTTTGAATGTTCTTCATTGTGAATATCAGCTTAATTAGGGTTGTGTAATAGCAAGAGGTAGAAAACAGGAAAATGAATTACATTGACAAAGCCTAGGGGTCACAAATTAGGACTTCAAGGGCAGGGGTTGCTCATTACTGCTTTGTACTGTTATTTTAGTTCGTATTATTGTATCCAGGACCAGCTGGTGGCAGTGTAAATGGTGCAAAATGTTGACATGCTTCTGAAATCCTGCCTAGCTTCTAATAATTGGGTGAGGACCCTTATAAATACTTTAGCATTTTGACACAAAACACTTGTACTTAGTGCAATTAACTCATCTTGGGTAATAAATAGCTGGATGTAGTGTTATGGTAATTACCTCAGTGGCACATACCCTTTTCTTCAATTAATTTGAGAGAAAGAAACCCCAACATAGCTCTGCAACAGTGTGTTTGCACCCTGTTAGTCATAAAACATTTATTGCATAATTTGCATTGTAGAAGTGGTGTCCAGTGTATATATTTTATTGGTAATTTATTTAAATATAAAATTACAGTTTTATGTTACTTTTGTTAAACTTTTGGTCTGTTAAAAAACTGGTTTCTCATAAATATAATGTTTTCTAAAACACATTAGTATCTTTTAAAAACATTTAAATCCATGTTTAGTTTATGAATTTAACTAACTTTTACCTTGATTTTAATTGGTAATATTTTGATTAAAATTAGCTAAGATATTTCAGAAATTTACTTATAACTTTTGCAGATTAAGAATAATAAATTGATATGTCAAACAAAGCAAATTAGTTCTCTTAATATTGTATAGCTGGAGATCAACATGAAAAATTTCACTTAATCCCTAGTATCTTCAGACTTTCCAGTCTATGCTTGGCTCCTAAACTGTTGTGAAGCACAGTGCTTCCGTCAAAAGACATCCTGATGTATACAAACAGCTATAGTTGGCATGGCAGTCAAGCTAGTTTGCTGCCATGTCAATTATACTAGTTGTTTTGCCCGATGATGAGCTCGGTTGCCCCAAAAGCACTTAGAGTTGATACTTGGTATATGTTAGTGAGCTTTAATAAAGCAGATTTTTAAGTTTATAAGTTTTCGAATTGGAATTTTATTTACTATATTATTATTTATACATTAATGCGTAAATGTTATTTTGAAGAAAAATAACATTTATGCATTAATAAATTAGGTTAATATTTAAAAACATTATTTCTGATAAAACAACAATGAAGAATTTACTTATGCAATAAATATTTCATATACATTCTTTTCAAAAAAAAATAATAATACCAAGTTTAATAAATTAAGAATTATAATTTTTTCAACTCTTGGGAATGTTTTTAAATGAAAGAATAAAAGAAAATACATGCAGAACGTAATTCATCTTATGAAAGTATGAAATAATCAAGATCGACATACAAAATATAGATTTAATTATGAATTTGTGGATCTTAATAAACAGGCAATTCAATTCTTTTGCTAATGGATTTATGTACAATGAATTTATTCTTATATTTTTCACATCCTCAGAAATTTTTCACACATTAAAGTGTACAAAAAGGGCATCCAAAAAGTTTCTGGAAAGTGGTTATTTGTAAACAGAATGCTAAATTTATAAATAATCGATGCAAGCATGAACTTGTTGAGACTTGTTTTATCAGGTATCCAGCCCATTAGATATCTGCTTTATTCCCCCCCCAAAAAAAGACATTAAAAACATCTGTTGGCAGTTGATAGATCAAGTGAAATGTTCTGTAGTGCAGTGGCTAGAATCAAATAGCACCAATTTTTACCAGAAGGGTTAAAAGGGTGGTGACAATGTATGTAAGGATGAAGTTAATTTATAGATAAAGCAGTAGGTGATTTCATTGTCATTTAATATTACATCAATTACAATAATTATATATTCTAAAGGAAACAGAAAAATTTTATGCTGAACAATTTAACTTTTCCGATTTTACATTTTTTAAAATAAATTATTGAAAATGTACAATATATATTATGTAGATCAGTAATTTAGCTAGGCTCTACAATGTGATGGCTCTATATTTGGGATAATCAAGAAAAGGGAGATGGGAATTTTTTCCTGGCCTGAAGAAAGCTTTGGTTGTTTCTACCCCTATAAATCAGTGCTACTTTTACTAACAAAAAAATAAAATGTTTAAGACTGCTATTTATTAATTAATAAAGAAACATTCTATTTATTTCATTTATTCAAAAGAAAAAGAAAGGGAACCCACTCTACCCCTGCATTCTGTGCAAAACTTTTAACAGTGCTGCCTATACTACTTGATGTTTTTAAAAAAGATTAATATCATTACTTCAAAATTACATAAATTATCATCAAGACAATCAAATAGAGTTTTTTCATGCAATATTAAAACAAAACAAATTGCAGTTTTCATTTTTCTTAGATTGTTGGGACCCCACCAACAATCTAATTATACATTATATCTGTAATTTATCATGTTATAGTTACGCCACTGATTTAGATTACATTATAAAATTTAATTTGACAATCATTTGATCTTTTATCATTTGTACTCTGCCATATTAATTCTAAATTTATTTTAAACATAGACTATAATATATAGTAAATGTCATCTCATTATTATTATTTATTATATGACTACAGCATAAATTTGAATCAATATAATATATGCCAAATGATTGCCAGATTTTTGGGCTACTTTATTATTACTACAGTAGAGAGTCGTTAATCGGAACACTGGTAATCGGAATCGCCGGTAATCGGCACGATTTTCAGTCGGACTGTGTCGTGCTGAATCGAACGTTTTTGATACTAAATTTACTTCTAAAGTATAATTTTCATGTTTTTATATTCTTCAATATATTTATTTTGTTTGTACAAAATGCAGAAATAATTTTTAACGATACGATAGCCTCGATTATTATTATAAAAATTTTCGTTAGGCTTAAAATCGACGAAAATTCAACACGAAGCGACACGCAACGGAGAAAAATTCAACACGAAGCGACATGCAATGGAGAAAAATTTGAACATCGGACAGGTTAATGTATTTTTTCGTACATAATGGGTAATCGGAACAAATGACTAATTGGAACAACCCCAGTCCCCAATTGATTCCGATTTTCGACTCTCTACTGTATTAATGATTAAATATTACATAATTTGGTACTAGAGGTAGGCATTTGGTGCCATCTCTTATTAAATTTAATAAGAGAAAAGAATTTCTCAATTCCTCTCATCTTAACAGTTACACTAATAATCCTATACTTAAATAGCTTAATATAGAGCAAATCTTTAAGTATCTAAGGCCAAAGCATCTTAAGATTGAAAATCTAACATAAATCTACTTCAAAGACAAGAGAATAACAATAATGCTATCAGTCAAGTTAGCAGCTTCAACTACTTCTACCTTATATAATTAAATTAATATGTATTAAATAATTTAGAATATTCCGAGAGAAAAGAATCGGGCTTTTAGATATATATGTATATATATAATAAAAATTGGGTTAATGTTACCCTAGGTATACAAAATGGCGGCTTGTCTCTGACTCCAGCATACAGAAGCGAGGAAACAGTGGGGACACGTGTTTTCTAAAACTAACCTATTCTAATAAATTATCATAATTATTAGCAACTAAATTATTAGAATAGGTTAGGTTTAGAAAACGTGCATCCCCACTGTTTCCTCGCTTCTGTACGCTGGAGTCAGAGACGAGCCGTCATTTTGTATACCTAGGATAACATTAACCAAAAATTGTTTGAATAAATTATTTAAAATTGTTTTTGTTATCAAATTATAATTTATTTTAAATTTTATTTTACAGTGGTTCCTGTCCCAGAATGTATCCTTTCAATCCGAAATAAATTTACTTTTTTGTAATTTAAAGGAAAAGTTCATTTTTCGATACACTAATTTATTTATAATAAGATATGAAATTTTCAGAATTATTATGTTTTTGTTCTAGTTTCTTGTTAATTTAAAATTTACTGAATTTCCTTGATTCTATTGAAATAGATAAGTGATGAAATAAAGTTTGAAATTGCCAGTGTTTTGGCTGAATTATATGAAAGAAAGGTAAGAATATTCATATAAATGATGATGTAAAATAATTTATTTATTTAATTTATAACACAGTTGAACCTCTAATAAGGCTACATCTAAACAGCAACCATTTTTCCAAGAACATTTATTTTTTTTTTAACAAAAATGTATACAAAATAGCCACCAATGGTTACTCAGCCCCAGTCCTGGCCACTAAATATTTTATTTTTAACTTATTTATTCTCTCACTTCTCTCAAAATGACATGTAGAAAATAATAATGCACTGTACAAAATTAGTCATTATTAATAAGATGGCCAGTTTGGCTACCTACTGGCTTCTTAGTAGTTTTAATTACTTAGCTGTAAACATTAAAAAACAATTCAAGAACTATGTTTAACATTGTAGACAATCATAAAAAAAAATTCTGTACAAAAGTTCTTCTCGAATGTGTCAAGAACTCCTAAAAATCAGATATATATCAAGCTTTTGTAAACTATGACTTTTGTTAAAATATGTAAAGAAGGAACAGTGTCTTCTGGTGTTGATGAGAATTAAGAAAAGTTCTTGATGTTGAAATATATTCAGAACAGAGATTTATACTGTGGCTACTCTTCATTGGGGCTTAACTCCAACACTAGACACCATCTACAATAATGCTATCATTTCATAACTTAAGTATGCTTTTCCTGTTTGGGGAATTGACCTTTATGATGTCAGATTTTGGTGATTTTCATGGAGTATGTTTATTTTGCACCCATATGAAGCCCTGCCAAAATGTTTTGCAAAATTATTATTTTTGGCAATACTAATTTTCAAATTTTGACTTTTTGGGAAATTGTTTTACTTGTATGCATGTATTTTAGAAAGTAAGTATGATATAGAGATATGGTTTGTTGCATTTTGTAAGTAAAGGAACAGAGAACAATAGTTCATAGTTCATTTTTTTTATACAAAATTCTCAAATGTTCAAAGTTGAATAGCTCAAAATTCCCCTATTTATTTTGCATGTTTTCACATATTTTTTACTCATACCTTTGTTCTACTGAATGGCAAGCTTTGGTAGAGGTAATTTTTCATTTAAGAAAGAAAAGTCAAGTCAAAATTTTAGTGCATTACCTGTACAAAGCATATGGTTCACTTGACTAGGAGCAGGAAGCTGGTTTGATATTGCATGTGTAAATGTGCAATGACAACATACCCTCTACTTCATTTCAAATCCTCCTTCCCACCCACTGGTCCAGGTCATAGTAATGAACTTGGAGCATTTGGAAGAATTAGGAATGTAAAATTCAAACATGATTTATTTCTTCTTCATTATAGGAACCGATTGATCTTTATCAGTTTCTTATTGATGATTTTATTTCCACAGTTTCTCACTTTGGCAACACAGTGGCCTGTATTGCAACAGCTCTGAAAAGGAAAACTGGTAAAAATATAGTACAATTTTATGGGCACATCCACTTTCAGTAGGCAACTTACCAGGTAACTCTCTGGATCTGAATCTTTGACATCTGTAGACTCTGAGATGTCGTTATCCTGATAATTTTTACAGACATTGGCACTGACTTGAAGTACTCTGACTGTCATTTTGCAATGTAATTACATTTGGCTTTGACAGGTATTGCACTATAAATTTATCTACAAAAATCTTCAGTATTATTTGTCATTCTTTCAAGTGAATAGCAGTCAACTTTAACCCACTGATTATACATAATGTTATCAATAAAATTAGAGTGGAAGAGTTGGAAAAGGGTTTTCTTGAGATCCTGAACACTGGGATATCTCTTGCTGCTGCCTAAATGGCTACAAGGCTTGGACACAGTAGTAGAGAAGCATTTTGATAGCACTTGAAGGAATGCTGCCCATCAGGGGGACTTAATTGGTTCACTTTTGAACCTGAAAACATTAGCTTAAAATTCTGATGGATAAGGTGCACACAGACAGAATGAATACTGTACTAAAGGTACTTGCAAGTACCTATTTAGCAGGGTACTGTTCACAAAACTAAGAAATCAACCTTAATGTCAGTTTCATGTTGATACTTCTATTTGGAGGCTTCATAAATTTCTATTGGATTATTTAACACTTATACACTTATAGCTGACAGGGGCGAAAGACCAGGTGCACTCAGTGGTATTACCTGGTTTGAAAAAATAAAAAATAAATAAATAAATAAAAAATAAAATAAGATAAAATAAAGGCAGAATGTGAAGGCAAAGGTGAAAATACAGAAAATAGGATAGGGGTGGAAAAAGGAAGGCACAGGCGTCTTCGTCAAATTTATTAAACCAAAGTAAAAAAAAAAGAAAGAAAGAATACAGAGAGAAAATAACAAACAGTACAATAGTAACATTGAAAATGTACCAAACATGCCCACTACACTTTGTGGGAACAACATAGGTAGTATTTACATTATATACAATTGTGATCAATTGTTGAAGTAAAGTTTACACTACACAAATGCACTCACTGTCGTGATGATTGATAGTCAGAGTCCAACACTCCAGTTGAAGCTACGAAGTCCATGAGACTTTTAAAAAGTTTTTGATCTGTGACGAAGTTGTCCATTTTGCATGGCCAGTTGAGTCCTTGGAAGAGTGCAATCCTTAGAAGTGTTTCTCATTCATGTGTGAAGTTATCACATTCAAATATATTATGATAAATGTCTTGTACTGAGGTGTTGTTATAGCCGCACAAGGGAGTGTCTCTGTGACAAAACCGGTGAAGATAGGCCTCAAGGTTGCCGTGTCCTGTAGAAATTTGTGTATTTATATATGTGATGGAAAGATGCTTCAGTTTAAGTCTTGTCTCTATGTTGGGGATGAAAGAAAATGTTATCCTTCCAGTGTTACCATTCTCCCATTCCCTCTGCCAAAGGTTGATAGCAGTAGCATGAACAGTGTTCTTGATACTGGTGTAGGGAATTTCGCTGAACTCAGGAGAGGAGGAAGAATTTGCACTTAACTTTGCTTGTTTATCAGCTGCCTCATTGCCAGCTAAGCCTGCATGTGCTTTAACCCAGGTTAACACGATTGAATTACTGTTGTTTTGGGTTTCATGAAACACCGTATGAGAAAAGTAACATGTTGGATTTTTGAGGTTTTGGATGGTGGTTTGGCTATCACTGCAAATCCTTACTATTTGGTTCTCAATCCCAATATTGCTAAGATGATTAACAGCTTTAAAAATGGCATAAAGTTCTGCTTGATGGATTGTACAGAAGCTTTCTAGCCTGTATCCAGCAGTATAGATTGGAGTTGTTTACTTATTTTTCATTATAACATATGCCTCACCTACCTTATCATTCTGTTTTGAGCCGTCCATGAAAATCATGTAAGTAGCTGAGACTTTATTTTCCAGAGATTTAATAGTGATAGATGAGTATTTTGCTGGATGAATGTTAAAGATTTCGTCAGGCAATGGGCATTCTGTGACTAGCCTGTTAAGGAGGGATATGCTCATGTTAGGAAGAAGACCAATGCGAATATAGTTAACAATTTCATCATCATTCTGATATGTGATTCCATTTTTTCCTAGGTACCAATTCCATATCACTTCTTTGGCCCTAATATGTAGGGGGAGCACACCTGCAATTACCTGTAGAGCCGCAGTAGGAGCTGTTCGATATGCTTTGCAAAGCCGAAGAAGAGTAATGCGTTGAATTTTATTCAGTTTCTTTTGAGTCCTAATTGTAACTGTGCAGGTTGCCCAGAAAGGTGCTCCATAAAGAATCGTTGTTTCTATACAGGTTCTGTAAATAATCTTGATATTCCTGTCATTCAATCCCCATCCTTTGTTAGATAAATGAAGAAGGGCATTGGAGAGTTTAATTGTCCTGTCAGAAGTTTGATTTAAGTGTGTGGTCCACGTGAGCCCTTGATCAAATATAATTCCCAAGTATTTGAAATTCTTTGTATTTTTAATTCTATTGTTGTTAATAACTATCCTGAATGCCTTTTTTTAACTGGTGTCCTTTTGACATAACCATATTTTGGCATTTTCCACCAATCTTTGTTGTTTTTCATGTTTTCCATCCACCTCACTCTTCAATTCAATATAGTATATTATTTATTAGGGTAGGGACTACTGTAACAATTTTTTATTCTGATTGATTGTTATGTAAATTATATATTGGAATTCCATTGATTAGGAGTAACAATAATAAAAACGATTAATTCTATTCTTCCAATACAAGTATTTTGCTTTTAATTTTTAAAATTATTATTTTTAAATTGACTGAAAAAGATAATGTATATGACTGTTTGTTGGTGTTATGTAAAAAATAATTTATCTTGAGAGTACTTTCGATAGTATATAACTGTCCTCTTCAGGCAGAATCATTCATGTACGTAACACCAACAGACAGTAGTATAAGTTATCTTTTTCTACTAATATCTGGCATGTATAGCTACTTAAAACTCTTATTAAATTGACCTGAAAAAATTACTAAAAATAGGTCATAATTGTTAATAAGTTCCATTAACTTCTTATACTCAAGTGTTTTTTTATTAAATTCACCTGTATTTTCCAGTTTAATTTGAAATAGATTCAAAAATTATCTTTAATCTTATGTAAATTTGTTTCCATAAGATGTTTAATCTGATACAATACGTAAATTTTACTTGTGATTGCTGATCAAACTAACACATATTATTATGCAGTATTTTATCATTGTATTAAAAAACAAAACATATTAGAGAATAGAAAAAAAGTTGAACTACATGATTAATTTGATTAAAAAATACTAGTTCTTTAAATATTTTTTGTTTTTTAATGACACAGATTTAGAGAAAATTAATAACAGTAATTTAAATTTTGCAAATCTCTGTACATTTCTGTATCTTAGTTATTTAATTATATTTATACTTTTGAGAATATGTTTTTTTGAGGGGAAAAAAGTCATCTACCTCTAATGCAACAAGTTGCATTGTAGGTATGTCACTTTTTGGCAGCTTGCTGCCTTGTCCATTACTGATGAAAATATGGAAATAAAGCTTTATAATTTGCTAAATCACAACACAGAGTATTGATAAGGGGTAATTAACTACTTTCTACCATTGCTGAGGATAAACTAGCCACTGTGGTTACTCAGTCAAATTACACAGTGCACCTCTAATAATGTGTGAAGTTTAACAACTGTTCTATTTTTGAAGATGATCCGTTAATCGGGTTAAAAATATTAGTATTACTTAAACTGTACCCACTGTTAAAGGTCATTGATTAATTCAATATCATTGATCAAGAACATGCCTTCAGAAGTTTAAAGAAAGTGAATTTTCATTAATTGTTTAAAAAAAAGACATAAGTCTTATTGAAGATTTGATGTAAATCTTTTAGTTGAATGCTTGTATATTAATTAATTATATCATATGAAATGAATCTGTTTTAAAAAAATATACTTCGATATATAACTGCTTAAGTAAGATATTTACATTTCATTAGGTTTTAATCAATTGAAAAATGGACGTATTCAACCTCAAAATTGCAAAATATTGTCTATATGTGAAAACATAAAAACAAAATCCAATCGCCATAATTATGATGACTATGGTTTTTTCCTCATTCCTCTATGGAAAATTCTATTTTATATTCTCAACGATGATTACAGTAGTCCAAAAGTACTTAACACTTTATTTTATAATTTTGGATTTGATCTATAAAGCATTTCTTGTTTAAATACCAGGTATTATGCAGAACTTATCTAGCATACTATTTATTCATTCTAATGTTTTTCACTGTCACTTGCAGCCATCTTCAAGATCACCAAAAGTGGGATAAGTGGCTTATTGGAAATATAGAATGTATGTAAAGTCAGCTGTACACATTTGATATTTGCCCAATGCTGAGCAAACATTTGGCCCGTACTGAGTGGCATGAATGATTTACTCACAAGTAATATTCTGTATTTACCATTTACAACTCCTTGTTGTTATATTGTACCAAATCAAAGGGAATGAATAGGTCATTATTTGGCAATTGGCATATATCAAATGCGTGAAATCAGCTTAATGTATATTTGCCATTTGTTCCATGTTTATAAATTTGAATGTGTATTTTGTGTTAAAAATAATAGTTCTATATTTCCAATATTCCATTTTTAGTGATCCTGAAGATGTCTACAAACAACTGCCAAGAATGTTAGGATGAATAAACAGTATGCTGGTTAAGTTTTGGCATAATATCTGGCATTTACATGATAGCACCAATTTGTGAATGGCACAAGCATTTTTAGATTTTCTTTTTCTTTTTTCATTTTATTTATTTATTTATTTATTGAGCTATCTATTAATAATAAAACAGCCCATTTAAATAACTTTAGAAATATAAAAATTACATTAATTAATATAAAAAGTATTAAAAATGTTATTTTAAAATAATTACTTTTTTCAAATACCAAGATTTATATTAAAGTTTTCTAAATAAATTTATAAAATTGAAATTTTCTTGTTTAACAGAAAAATAATTCATTAAATAATTTGTATTTTTTTTTTTTTTTTTAGAACCAAACACCTCTTGCAAAAACGATTCTGCAAAAAGCAATTGAAATATCTCAACAATCCGTGTTTTGGCATTGCCGTGCACTCTTCCAGCTTGCGGTAAGTTCTACTTATTTATTTATCTAGAGCAAATAATTCCTGCGATTGCCAGTCCAAAGGAACTGTAAGACAAAAAACTAAATCATAAAACAAATTGAATGTAATTTTCTATAAATTTCAATAAGATTAATTAATGAGTTGTGTTCAGAAACATTCAGACTGTGATAAAATTCTTTATGATTTAAAAAAAACAAAATCTAATTACAGATGTTCATTATAAAAAAGTATAAATACAACATAATAGAAGTAGACTATGGAAGGGATGTAACAAAATTATTGCCAGTTGACTTAAGTCATGAAAGTCATTATAGAAATTTATCAAATTATTCTATCTTTCATAAATGGATTTCTAAACAAAACACAAATTTTTGACTTATCTGTATATAGGTAAACAAGATAAATAGTTAATTCAATTAAACATTTTAAAAATTGATAATATTTTACAGTTTGTTGACATAAAAACAATTATTGAGGCAGAGCGTTAGCGTGCCTCAATAATGTGAGGAATAGTTTGAAAAAAATTTACAGTTAACAAGAGAGTAAATTTATGTATGGGTGTGTTTACTTCTGAGCTAATAGTGCTACTTCTGAACACCAGAAGTGACATCATTAGCATGTGTATTCGTGCTTACATGTCCAGTTTGAAAGTAAACGCAAACACTAATAAGAAGTATGGCGGTTTTCTGCAAATAATATTGTCAAAGCTGCTATTTTAAATGTTGCGTTACAGCTAGAACTACTTGAGTCCGAATCAGACGAGGTTGATCTCATTGTGGATATAATTGTAGAAAAAATGAAAGAATAAAAAAGAAAAGTAAGGTCAAATAAAAAAGATAGAAACTTTTATTGAAGAGACTGTATATTTTTGTAATCCAATTGATTTTAAACAGCAACTTAGACTTACAAGAGAATCTTTTGAAAGTCTCCTTTAAAAAATATACCCAATTTTAGACACAGAAAAATTACTTCCTGTGGAAGACGACCTGTCTCCTCAAAAGCAGCTTTTATGCTGCCTATGGACATTGGCAAATCAAGAATCATTCAGGTTTGTTTATACGAAGTAATATATGAAATTAGATGCAGTATATAAGAGAATAGCAGATTATACATATATATATATATGTTTAATAGGTGGTTGTCTCTTTAATCCGAAAACATTCGGTAGACTAACTTACAGCTGAACAGGCTTAAAACTTTTTTATTGGTTCTTCATCAAATGCATTTCGGACCAGTTTTATGAGTCCTGGTCCCTCATCAGTGCTACAGGAAATCAAAGGTTTTTTATTAACATGGGTGACGCGAGTACGTACATAATAAGATTTACAAAAATTCTTTAAAAACATTTTAACTAAATACATTTTTTATACCTTTTTCGTATCCTCTTTATTAACAATACATTGTTTACTGGTATCTGTTTTCATGTTCGTTTTTTAATTCCTATTTTCCCTTGTATTTACAGTAGTACTATAATTATAAAGTTTTCTTATATAAAATCTTTTACAAAGATCTGTGTAACTAATATAGAGTTTTCTAAAATTAAATACGTACTTACTATTTTTTCGGATGTATTTCAAACATTTTACAGCAAATTTTGGTCCTATAAATATACATGCAAATCGACCAACAGTGGTATTATGTAATAGAGGGCGCAACAGACTAATAGTTTTATGTGTGGCACCCTACTGCAAAAACGTTCTAGTATTGTAAAAAGCGCAATGCTTTTCGAACAACCTTAAGTGTATATTTATAGGACCAAAATTTGCTGTAAAATGTTTGAAATACATCCGAAAAAATAGTAAGTACGTATTTA
The DNA here is from genome assembly GCF_030686945.1 of Centruroides vittatus. Taxonomy (NCBI): domain Eukaryota; kingdom Metazoa; phylum Arthropoda; class Arachnida; order Scorpiones; family Buthidae; genus Centruroides; species Centruroides vittatus. The sequence continues at coordinate 65,344 of NW_027120768.1, forward strand.
ATTTTAGAAAACTCTATATTAGTTACACAGATCTTTGTAAAAGATTTTATATAAGAAAACTTTATAATTATAGTACTACTGTAAATACAAGGGAAAATAGGAATTAAAAAACGAACATGAAAACAGATACCAGTAAACAATGTATTGTTAATAAAGAGGATACGAAAAAGGTATAAAAAATGTATTTAGTTAAAATGTTTTTAAAGAATTTTTGTAAATCTTATTATGTACGTACTCGCGTCACCCATGTTAATAAAAAACCTTTGATTTCCTGTAGCACTGATGAGGGACCAGGACTCATAAAACTGGTCCGAAATGCATTTGATGAAGAACCAATAAAAAAGTTTTAAGCCTGTTCAGCTGTAAGTTAGTCTACCGAATGTTTTCGGATTAAAGAGACAACCACCTATTAAACATCATATACAGCGACTAAACAAATTTAATTTATATAATATGTATTTAATGCAATTGTTTTACCCAGTGAATGGATGTGACATTGCTATTGGTGTAACTAAACTGAGTTTAAAATCAACAAATAATTTATATTAAATACAAAGCATTTTTTCCTTTCTTTTCTCTAAGGTTATTGGTGATCATTTTAACATGTCTAGACAGACTGTGTGGAATATTTTAAATGATGATGTTAATTCTCTCTTAGTGTTAAATGAAAATGAAAAAATAATCTCTTGGCCATCACAGAGTAGGATGATGTAAGAATAATGGAATTTTTTATACCCAATCTGGTTTTCCTGGAATTAGAGAGACTATTGATGAAAAGCATATGGCTATTAACACATCAACTGAAGAAACAGCAGCTTATTTCAATAGAAATAAGTATTACTCTGTCATCGTATAAATTTAGTTTGTAATGAAAAAATGGTATTCAAATGATACAATTTCTTGAGAAGTCATTTCCCATATGTAAGTAAAAATTCATTCAAGTATATGAACTTATGTAGTTTTGGATTATTATTATTAATACTGTTCATTTCTTTACAATTTATTTAATGCTCTGAACATAACATTTCTGAAAATTTCAAATGTATATAAGGTAAACTTCACTTTTAATCATAAACAATGAGTCAAACTTATTAATTGACTTAAACAGTGCTGAGAAGGAGATAGGTAGATAGATAGAGTCAAACTTAATTTTTTTCACAACTGTTTATGAAAAAAGTCATCTAAAGCTATTGAACCTTACATGATAAAAAAAAAGATCATTGTAAACATTTTATACAACAAATAATTGAAATTTACTAATAAAAATACCTTCTGCTGTTTATTTTTCCAAAAATAATTCCATTTTCATTACTTTGTACAGAAAGTAATTTTTTCATGGGAGCAGCTATATTGAATTTGCACAAAGTTCGACAACAAACTAGCTAGCACTCCGAGCTTACCAATTTCACTAAACATGACGTCACATAGCTCTAAAGTAAACACCAATGAGCGTGGCGCTCGGATGAAAGTATACAGGCTGAGCGTGCTGACAGTAAAATTAGCTCAGAAGTAAACGCACCCTATGTATGTGTAAAAAGCGAAATTAATAATGTAAGAATACATAATATAATTACAATAATAATAATTTTATTTTTCTATTCTATGTGTAATTTTACATCCTGTATTTTGCAATCTCAGTTTTGAGAGAAATTAAAGCATTGTAGCTGCTCCAAAATTATAATTGCAATTGTGCTTCCAATATTGATTTCCTGTAATTATTTAAAAATTTCTAAACAACTTTACAATAACAATGATTCAACACCTTCAATAAATTATTGTATAACATTTTTTATAAGTAAAAAATAAATCAATTTTTATCAGTTGTGTATCTCAATTTTCATATTTTGAGCGCTTTTATGAAACTGTTATTGTAACGTATGGTATAATAGTAAAACTTATTTTTGTTAGAAAATTTATTTCATCTTATGGATTATTTTTTAATAAATAATAATAATTGGGACTTAATTACTTACAAAGTTCCTTTTTTCATCTTAATAATGCAACTGTTTTACTTTATATAGTATAAAAAGAAAAAAATCAGACAAATAATTAAAGTTACTAAATGGCCAATGACAGGAGATGTAAACAAAAATGCTTGGTATGAAGTGATGAATTATTGTTACGACAGCTCTTTAATCTTTTATAAACTATTAATCACTTTTGCACTGTCCATCTGACGTATATTTCTGTAAGTGGATCAATTTACTGTGCACAATTTTTTTTAAAAATTGCTTGCACAACAAGAGTATTCACAATTTATAACTCTTTTTGTTTTACTGGCTTTTGCAGCTTTTTTAAAAGCACAAAAGCATCACCTCTCTCTTGACTTCGTTAATACAGATTCTACAGCAAAAGCCTTTGGTTTAAAGGAAGCTGCCTTAGAGCAATTCTCAGATTATCAAGATTCACCAATAGAGGGACTAGTTGTCATGTTTTACTGAAATTGAAGAAAATAATGACCGATAATGTTGACTGATAAAATGTCTAATAAAGATAGATGAGAATTGTGATTTTTGTAGTTTGCAATACTGAAAAGTTTTAGATTTGTTACTTTCCTGAAATTACCCAGTCCACATGCATGTTCATGATTCATGATTCACAGCTTTTGTATAATCCTACTCTTCTAAATGTGAAAACAGCCTTCATCATGAATACCCCTAATAAATAACTCACTACTCACCACACTGGAATTACTTCAAAAAATTACATACCCAGAACCTTTTACAGTGTGATAATGCAAATATTGACAAACAAACGTTTTCAAACCCCTTCTGGGTTCTGTTTCAGGTTCCAAATCGTTTCTGATATTTAATGGCAATCAAACATCCATCTAGAAACCATTTGGAACGTGAAGCAGAGCCCAGAAGGGGTTCGAAAACATTTGTTTGTCGATATTTGCTGTAGTGATATCAGACCTCCTTGTCCTTCCTCACTTGTGGTTTTGTTGGAACGGGTGCAATCCACCTGCACGCAGTAATAAAGGGTTGTAAAAAGGAATAATAAATATAGACAAAGAGCCATAAAAAGAAGGGAGAAAAAGGCAGGAAGAGGGACAGTGAGAGGAGTTCAGGACACGGGAGAGAGAGGAAGGGCAAAGTGGTAATTCTTGAGTGTAGAATAAAATCCTTTTTGTGTAGAAATATCTGTTTTAATTTTGTGTGACGAACCGATGGGACGGAATCTGCTGATTCAAAATGGGTTCCCTACATTTGTGTTATCACACCATAAAAGGTTCTGGGTACGTAATTTTTTTTACCTCTAATAATTGAGGAAATTCAAAAATATAAATTTTAGTTTGCTTTAAAGGAAGGAGTTTTCCTGTGAGTGATGTGACCATCAGTTTTTTTAAAACTGAATTTAATGTTTATTGTGTTTCTGTTAAAAAATAAAAGTATTATAATCCTTATGAGACAGAGAATTAGGAAACCACTTTTGGTAAAAGTAACTTGTTCTAAGCTTAGAACAAGCGATTTGACTATAATTCAAATGTATTGAAATCTCACTACATGGATGGTGATAAATTATTAACTTGATATAAAGTAGTTTCAATATTATAAACAAAAATGTCCAAGAAAAATACCATGAAGTGAATTACGCCAAAAATATTGAAAAGTGTTGCTTATCAGAAATAATATGAATTACAAACAGATAAACAGATATGAATTATAAACAAATAATGATTTAGTAAATGTATCAATTAAGCTTGCACAGTCCCTGTTATGTTTTATATCTTTGCAGTCAGTTGTTTTAATGATTAGTTTTTAAAACTGCCAATTCTTTCTTGTGTAATATAAACATAAATACATGGAAAATAACTAAATTCAAAATAAAATAAGGATTACAATTGGAAATGTTTATCTGATTTATTTATAAATTATTTTTTATCTTTTTACTTATTAAATCAAATTTGACTTATATTTACAATTTAACTATATTTGTGAATTACAGTAGAGAGTTGTTTATCCGAACCCCAGTTATATGAACGATTTTCAGTCGGACTGTGTCATGCTGAATTGAACATTTTTGATACTAGATTTACTTCTAAAGTATAATTTTCATGTTTTTATATTCTTCAATATATTTATTTTGTTTGTACAAAATAAAGAAATAATTTTTAACGATACAATAGCCTCGATTATTATTATAAATATTTTCGTTAGGCTTAAAATCGACGAAAATTCAGCACGAAGCAACACGCAACAGAGAAAAATTTAAACATTGGACAGGTTAATATATTTTTTCATACATAATCGGTTATCCGAACAAATTACTAATCCAAACAACCCCAGTCCCCAATTGATTTGGATTAATGACTCTCTACTGTACTTTGATTATTGGCATTTTATTTTATGCTTATGTTACTTAAAAATTCTCTCATTTTATGCAATACATTAACAAGATTTTAACTGTAATATATTTTATATTTACAACAGTGATGAAATTACACAATAGTAAGTGTAGTGAAACCTCCCATTTGTGACCATTTTCGAGGAAAATCAAAAGTTATCACACATGGGAGGTGGACACAAAACAGAGACTGTCATTTATAACTTATTTTAACATGCAAATTCTGTAATACTGTAACAACTTGCAACAACAATAAGAATATTTATCGAGAAAGTCTAAAACTATACATGTAAATACCCAAATCTACCTTGGACACCTTGTAACACCATACCACAACTCGTGTGCACTTCGAACTACTTTGAATCTCTGTACTGTACATAATTGCTTGTTTTGTTTTCCTTATGGAATACCTGATGTTCATTACAAATGAACAAAAATATTTGTATACATAACTATTTTTATTCCTTTTACTGGTTTTGAGTATTTGTGTGTTTAGTTTTATTCCAAACAGGCAGTTTTGAAGTGGTGAATGTTTTAAGATATTTTAAGCAAGTAAACTAAAGACTAAGTTTTGATAGATGTCTGTTTTGTTAATGATAAAGCTGTTGATCAGTCGAAAGTTTTTGAATATTATTAATATCTTGATTTAGTTGATCGTCCATAATTTGGATGATCAACTAAATCAAAATATCTGAGTCCAAACTTTTCATCAGCCAATCAGACAGACACTTATGATTCCAATAACCATCTTTTGTTTAATATACTTATATAATGCAATGTCTATCATTAAGGGTACTGATTTTCAGTTTTAAGGTTAGATAAATATTATGTTAAACTCCATGCCAAGTATTATATAATAATAGCCACACACACTATCAGACAGCATTAAATTTTTTTTTTTTTTTTTATAACACAAATACTTTCAACAACAAAAAATTGTCAACAGGTTAATGAACATCTCAAATTTGAATCACTGTTTGAAATTTGAGAACTAGCTAATACAGGTATACCTCAAGTTATGTTGTTTGTTCAAAAAAGTATATGGAAAAATAAAAATCAAGTTTGTCATTTTATTCGACTTTACATCCATCCGCCACAAATATTGAAGTCGTAATATCACTAGAAAAGCGTTAAAAGCACATAAAATCATATTAAAATATGTACATTTACAGTAAATGTTAATATAATCATCATAAATCCTAGAGAACGAAACATGAAAACATCTGTATTTCTGTGTTGTCGTCTTATTTAGCGGTCTTTAAGTGCTCATTATTGGCGTTTTCCACCGTAGTTTCGACTTACGTTGTAACTACACAAGTAAATTCGACTTGCATCGCCTCTCCTGGAACCAATTACTGACGTAAGGCAAGGTATACCTGTACTGTAATTTTTCAAATAAATGAACGATAATTGGTTACTATTACCCAAACATATTTTTATCCTGAAGATGTAATGCTGAAAATCTTTAATAGATGAAGAGGTACGAAAGAACAAAACAATTCAAAAGTTGAATTATATGCCAAAATTGAATCATACATGCAACTGTAAAAAAAACTGTACATCATAAACAGAATGTAAACAACTACAAATTCCAGCACTGTTTTTCTTAATAAATAATGCTTTCATCAGGCTACAATACTTTATATATTCAAGGACATTTGCAGAATGTCTCAGATATTTGAAATAATGTGGCCCAACAAAGACTTGAATGAGGTCGAAAATGTTATTTACTAAAGAACTTGTGCTGGAGGTTATAGAAAGCTTTGTAAATGTAACTTCTGTTCTAGAATATATTTCTTTAATTAATCTCTTAATATGAAAACTTATTATTTGATGTTGGTTTTGTGTTAATTGTACTCTAGAGCAATGAGGCTATATACTTCCTATAAATTAATCATGACATGTCTCATAATTTATTTTAAAGAGGAAACTTAGATAGAATCAGATACATTCTATCTAAGATACATGTTATCCAAATGAATGTTTCTGACAGGAGTAATGCAATGGACAGCTTTTCTCTGACTTTCTATGGACTTGTAAATGCTACAAACCATCATCATGAATATTCATAAAATATAGAAATGAAATTGCAGATTTATGATGGGCCTTATGTAAATGCTATCAAAAGCAGTTTCATTATTATAATAAAAATACTGAATATTTCTGAATAATATTAAATTATTAAATTAATTAAAGAATTTATTATAGACAGATAAACTCACTATCTCATAATTTTAATAATTATAATTAATTAATCAGTTCAGAATAACTCATGAAAACTGAACGAGAGTTGTTAATTTGAGACAGCCAATTTAATAATCCATAAAAAAGCTATATAAGACAACAGTTATTATAATTATAGATACTAATATATAATAAAGTTTTTATTTTATTATCTTGAGTGTAATGTATGATCGTCTGGAACTAGTTATAATAATAGAATTGGTTATATTACAGTTTGAAATATTTCTTAACAGCACATTCATGCAGGAGAAAAGGATTATGTTCAAGCTTGTAATGTGCTCGGCGTGGGTGCAGAATATGCCCAGTTATCGGGTGCACAATATACTCGTATTTTGTTTCTATTGAGTAAAGGAATGGTGAGTAATTTTCTAACTACAAATTGTTGTTATATGGTACTAAGTAATTTAAATCCAAAAATTTCTAAACTAAAGAAAATTCTTATTTACATAGTTGCTGATGATTGACAGGAAATTTCAAGAAGTTCATCAGGTATTGACATTAGCAGGCCAATTAGTTGAACAATGGCAAGGCAGTAGTCATCAAAAAGAAGCATTAAAAGTCTTTTTTCTTGTATTACAAGTTTGTCATTATCTTACTGCTGGACAGGTATATATTGCATTTATCACTATAATTATATTCATGTTATTTATTATATTATATTAAATGAATTATAAGTTGTAATGGTTATATTATGTATAGAGATAGGACATCTAGGCACTAAAATCATATAAGTAGTTATAAAATTTAGAATTTTTAGTGCCTAGATAACTTAGCTCAAATTTATATACAATGTTGTCACGGTAGATTTGTTTCAGAAATGATTTCGATGGGGAAAACACTTATTTTCACTGTACACAATTGTTGTCAGTGTGAGTCGTATAGCTGCTTTAAAAGTTTATGGTCAGTAGATGTGTGGTTATGTCTTAATGAAATGATGTGTGATTGTGGAATAGGAAAGAATGAAATGAATACAGAAGAATTGCTAATCTTAATTAATTTTAAATGGGGTTGTAATAAGAGTAGTCTATAATACATAAAATAGATCAGTAAAAAATAATGCAAGTAACTCAAGCAGAAATGATAAACCTATGACACATGCCTAAAGTGCCATGCCAGAAGAATTTGGGACTTGACAGATCATATAATTTTGTTTATTTTTTACTATGTATTTTCATAGATACTAAAATTGAAAATTTATTAGAGAACGACGACATTTTTCAAAATGAAAAGTTGACTATAATTTTGATGATGATGATAATTTCATTGCATTTAGCTTATAATCAGATTTGATTGATGATAAATCTGACTCCAATGAGATTGCACAAATAATCCCAGATTCCAGTTTTTGAGATTATGTACAAACATAAACATCTTAAACCCGATAGTTATATATTAAAGACAAACGATTGCTGGATTATATCTGGCCTTATTACTACTATTATTATTAATTAAATGCTAAGTAATTTGGCACTAGAGGCAAGTGTTAGGTGCCATCTCTTGCTAAATTTAATAATTGTAATTAAATTAATATTTTAATGATTAATTTAGAAGCTTCTGGAAGAAAAGAATTGGCTCGAAGTGGGACTTGAACCAAAAACACCCGCTTACCGTGCAGTCGTGTTGCTAGTCATGCTACCCGGACCTTGTGGTAACCGAGTATGCTTATATCCAAATTAATAAATTGTGGAAACAAGGATTGGATGAAGGTCTGGATAGTGTAACTGGCAATGCAACTGTGTGGTAAACAGGAGTTACAGGTTAAAGTCCCACTTCGGGCCAATTTTTTTATTCCAGAATGTTTTAAATTAATTAAAATATTAATTTAATTACAATTATTAAATTTAGCAAGAGATGGCACCTAACGCTTGCCTCTAGTGCCAAATTACTTAGCATTTAATTAATAATAATAGTAGTAGTAATATAGCCCAATATAATCTTGCAATCATTTGGCTTTTGAGAGTATTTTCCAAAAGGAGTAATCTGTCACAGAATTTCAGTTTGTTGCTAAAATTCAAATAGAGATTTGAATTAAAATAAATATTATAACTTTCTTTATGGAACCTGCAGAAAATTACTAAAATTCAAATAAAACGTCACATAATCCGCACCTCCAAAGCTGCTGTTGTCAAAAACACATAACTTGACCCACAGTTAATTTAAGACTGTTATCTGATTTTTGTTTACTCAAAAATTTATTTTACTACTGTCTTCTACTTTGAAAGTTATTTAATAATAATTTAAATTATGTACAAGTATTACTTTAATTAATGTAAAATGGATTTCTACATTTTACAATTTGCCATTTTGATGTATTTGCTTTGCTGTTTAATGACATCATCTTTAGTTTCAATTTCATTAGTGAAATATCAGAAAGTAATGCCATTGTGTGTAAACAAAACAAAATGTTACAGAGTCCAGCTAGAGATATCATTTTAAATGTATATAATTAATTTCAGAAACCCCTTAAATCCGATACAAAATAAAATAAATAATAAATACAGTGAAGTGTTCCATTTTGTATTTGATATTATTGATTTTTAATTTTATTTTCTATATTTCATTTAATATGTTTATGCTCCTGCACATGTGACTTGATACATAAATTTGTATTTTTTGAATGCTTATAATTTCAAATTTGCTTTCTATTCCATTTATTAAGTTCTGTTCTAGATGGCCATTATACGTGGTTGAAAACATTCATTCCTTTAATAAACGTTCCATATTTTACTGGATTTAAGGTTTTTTTCAAATTAATTTTAGTAATTACATCCAGTTTTTGTATATAATTATTTTATCTGTCAAAATTCACTTTATAACAGTGAAAAAGAGCAATTGTTAATAGTCTACTTACATTAAAATTACGAGTTAGTTTCCTTATTATCTATGAAACTGACCTAAACACTCATCGTAAATGATTTTGAAAACTCCACCTTTCGTTGGACAGACCATTCATGTATAAAAGTAGTAACAAATGCAAAATGAGCTCAGAAAAATTACGTAGGAAAATACACAAATATATATTTGAATATATAGTTAAAATTGTTGATTACATTATATTTTGCTGTTGTCTAGTTTAATTTACTCTTTCATTGAGATTAATATAGTCTGACATGAACATTTTTACATCTGATTTAATGAAATTGTTTAGAGGAATATTTCCAAGTCAATAAAATCTCAGAGTTTTTCTTTGTTTTGGAAGATTAAAAACATTTTGTTTTTGCAAAGTAAATAATTAGCATATTTAATTTAATCAAAAGTATATCAGACATTGATTTATTTGAATTTATACAGCCCATATTCTTTCAGTTTATGGATAGAAAGATCTTGATAAATGAATAAGACATGGTTCACCCTTGTTTATGAAAATATATACAAATAAAAAGTAGGAGGTAAACCACTTACAGGAAGAATTAAAAAATTTTTGTCTATATTTTGCTAGGTAAAGAGTGTAAAACCGTGTCTCAAGCAATTACAGCAAGGAATACAAACAATTACATCGCTGCATGCTGATGAAGGTAGGCAAAGTAAATGAAATCATTTAATATGTTATCATTTTATGTTCTGCTAATATTTAATTTTTGCATCTACTAGAATGCATAATTTACATGTTACGTCAAAATTATGTTTCATTATATGGAAAAAGCATTCATATTTTAAGTGTTTTATTATTATTATTATTTTTTTTTATAACAATGGATAGCAAGTCAAAATCTTATTTAAATAATATTCCACCTATAAAACATGTTTTTGAGTTAACACTTAAATGTACATAAAAATTTAACATAATTTTGATGTATGTGTGTGTGTGATAGTTATACAAGGTATAACTATCACACACACAGTATGAATATCTTTGAACATATTATTTTTACTTCATATACATATATAATATATCTGTTGTGATATCAGATATACAGTGGTGCCTTGTACTTTGAATTTAACTTGTTCAGGAGGCCTTTTGAAGTCCAAATCAATTTTTCCATTAGAAATAACGAAAATCAAATTTTAATCCATTTCCAGACTCTAAACAATACTCATTTCAATAAACATAAAAAGACAAATATGTTATTTAAGGTAAAAGTAACACAATTAAATGCCCTATTAATAAATTAAAACACAAAAACAACAAATAAAATGCCTAAATACTGTATAATGAAATGAAAATTGTGTTTACTGGTTACACACAGTCAGTTTAGGCATATTAAGTAGGGCATCAGATCAGAAATGAAACTAGTTGATTGAAAATTATTAGTCCAATGAGTTGGTTATGTACAGTACATGACAGTTAAGGATTTTGTAAATTTGCAAGCTATGTAGATCTTTTCTATAGAAACAATATGTGGATTGATATAGGGTCAGCAGATTTATTTATCTATTTATAATCATTATTACTAAATTATATTAGCAAAAAAGAAGAGGAAGGTCAATGAAAGGTCAAAGTATTCTTAAAGGGGTTGACAGTCAAAAAAGTTTTGGACCCCTGATTTATACATTATTATTGACTTTTGTTATGTTTAATATTATAGATTTGAAACCATATATAAGATATTGAATATTTGTTACTTATAATTATATCAATAATGTGTATTGATATATTTTATATAATTAAATCATTGTGTATTTGCTTTATATACTTACCTATTTTACACATTTAGACACAGAGTATCTTCAACTTCTTCAAAACAGTGCCACTTTACAATCTCTATCATTAAAATTTAATTAAGTTTGACTAATGAAGACAAACAAGGATATCAGATTTTAAAATTTAAAACAAAGACAATTTTAAAACTATTACTGTTAAAATTAAAATTACCATTCTTAATAATCAAAATAGTTGTTATTTTTTTATTTAAAATTTATATAGATGATGATGATGATAAAAATAAAATAAACAATCTGATAGCACAGGAATGTCTGTAATGCAGTTTTTATTGGGCATGGCCTTGAGCAGTTTGTTTACATGTAGGAGATGCTTACTAATCAAGTTTATTTGGATAATAATTTTAATTGTTTTGACATGACTGGTGCATGCCATACATAATGGAAAAACTGTATACAATTATATTTGGTACACTCTCGTGTTTGTAATTTTATTTTAATTTAATTAGATTAAATCTTGTTGGAAAGACTTTGTTAAATGCATACTATTTGGTTAATTAATCTAATAAGTAAATATAGTATTTAAATTTTGTAAATAATTTTCCTTTAATTCAGTAGAATTAATTGTTTTCCTTAGAAGTGATTCCTGCTAGTCACGGTGATATGTTTCAGTGGATGCCAAAAGAACATATGTGTGTTCTCGTGTACCTGGTAAGTAAAATTTGGTCACATTAATATGCAAGATGTATGAGTCATTACTATTAACAAATTAGGAATGACTATTTAGGTAACAGTTCTTCATTCAATGCAAGCTGGTTATATGGATAAAGCTCAGAAATACACTGATAAAGCTCTGATGCAGATTGAAAAATTAAAAAGTAAGTGACAGTTTAATTTTATACTCTCTCTGCATGTGTATAAAATATTTTGTATTTGGTGAGCATTCTAGGATCATAAATCACCTGCCAAATTACAATACCAATGACAGCAAAGTAATTTATGACATCATCAAAATAAATTATAATTGTTTATATGCTTCTATAAATGCACTTGCCTTAAAAATGTCTAATTTAAGTTAGGTTTTAGAGGAAAACACTTTCATATTTTTTACCTGTTGACCAAGATTCATTATGTTTAAAGTTACTTAACTTGAAACTGTAATTCATTTCCAAGTAATGTAATTTCTCATTCTAAATATAAAAATGTTGAAAAATATTTGTTTTGTATAATATTTTAAGTACATAAATATATTATTGTGATAATCAGTTTATTTAAAATATTTTAATAACTTGTCTTTAAATGATGGACAACTATAATAAACTCTAGCAGAAGTGTTTAATGAAATATATGAATGTTTTCAGCCATATCAAATTCAACATTTGAATGTTCTATCATCTTAAATAAACATATATTTGTCTGTCAAAGTCTATATAAGTTCATGATATTTGATCTGAAGCTGGCCTATTAACGAGGACAAAAATGTTTGTCAGTTTCATTAAACAGTCGTCTCAAGTTTATTATGGTTGTCTTCTTGCCACATAGTGTTATATCTTCTGGTTTACGAAAAGTTTTTGAGTAGTATCTGTTTTAAAAAAATTATTTATATAATTGTGTAACTTTGATTCATTTTGCAAATGAAAAAGTAAAGTTGATAATAAATTTTAATATAATTTCAGGATAGTTTCGGATAACATTTTTAAGACAGTAATGCTTACCTTATATTTCAGTGGTCGACAGTCATCCAATATTACATTCTTTTCAATTACTCTTACTTGAACATATTGCCATGTGCAGATTAGTAATGGGAAACAAAACACTGGCCATACAAGAAGTAGGATATTTTTATTTATTTATATTTTGAATTTGTAGTTGTTAAAGATTAAGATATTTTGTAGGCATCCCAAGCTCTCCAAATTTGTAGGCAGGAACCACGTCTGTTTTTGCGTCACAAACCACAAGTTCACGCTTTATTGGTAAATTATAATTACAGTTTTTAATATACAGTGGGTGATCGGTTAACAAACATAATCCATTCCAAGACTTTGTTCGCTATCCGAATTGTTCATTAACCAATTACCAATTTACCATAGATTTTTGTGGGAATTTGATTAATTTGTTCTGGAGACCCAAAAAATAAAAAATATATACTTTCTTACTACATTTATGTATTTTTATTATTACATATAAATATATACACAGTCTTGCATTTTTATTAGTCACGTTTTTCCCATTTGTGGGGGTTAAAGAATCTGTCTAATGTCGATTGCATTTCTCTCTTTTTCAGGATTTTTCAGAATAGCATTGTAATTGTAGAGATCCCTAAGCCTATTAACCTCAACCTGGTATGGATGCCATTGTTCATCATTGTTCTAACATCCTCCCACTTCAAAAGATTTTTAATAGCAGATGTTTGTATTAATCCTCTTTTTCAGAAGAAAACATATCTCGCCGAGTTCTTGGTGTTCTTCTGTCGTCAGATCTGTTTCATGTCCATTATGACCTCTTTTTTTGTTAATGTGATTTTTGTTACTCGTTTAGCTGATTGAGTCTTCTTGATTATACCGTATCTTTCTTAAATAAGATTGAACTGCAGCCTACTGTAGATCTGTTTGAGCCATACTGCCCAGGAACATCAAACATCTTCTGCCCACTCTCTACCTTTGCTATTATACTCTCACCTTTCGAAAATAAAAACAGACACAAAACTTAATGAGTGCCTGCCTGACAATCTCGCGAATACTATAAAAGAATTGGTTCTGTCAGAAAAATAAAAGGCTGGAATTACAAGGGAGAGTTTCAAAGTTCAGAGGAATACTATCCGATCAGTATATACCAGGTTGAGCGTTGATGTCTCCCACACACTGAAACATTTCGAATTGTTGCCTGAAGACAAGGGAAGACCAATTGATATTCATTATTTTATGTCGCTTTTTCTTGTGTTTGTTCTGTGAGGCGTTCGTTATCCAAACATAAAAATTTTTCACAAAAGTGTTTGTTATCCAATTTGTTCGTTAACCAATCACCCACTGTATTGATATTATCTTATTTCATTATTAATATTAGTTTGCTTGAAAGGGTTTATATGCCATGTCGATGAATTGTATGGAAGCGGCGGAAGCACAGTTTAGCACAGTGGTTCGGGTAAGTTTTCTTAAATAAAAGTTAATGGCAGCATCATTTTCATATGAAACTTTTCTCTAATAGTGCAATGGCTCTATAGAACTTCAAATATTAGCTAACTTAAATTTGGCCATTGTGTATTTGAGAAGCAAACGAGACAAAGAATTATTAGAATTATTGACTCGACTCAATCCGGAAACCTTGCCTATAGTGTAAGTGTGTTTATAATGATGTCGGAGAGTGAAACATAATTTTTGAAATAATTTGTATTTTAGTTCACACAGTTTACGGGCAGCAGCCTATTATGTTCACGGATTAAATGCATTTTTCCAAGCTCGTTACAATGATGCAAAGTATGTTAAATCTTTTGGGCTTTAATTTTTCATTACCCATAACATCTGATATTTAAGAGCTTAACTTTTAAAGGCGTTACTTACGAGAGACTTTAAAGATGGCCAATGCGGAAGATCTGAATCGCTTAACTTCGTGTTCTCTTGTCCTCTTAGGTCATATATTCTTCTCTTTAGGAAATAGCAGAGTGAGTTCATTTTTGTTGGTTTTTTGATATAAATAAATACTTTTTCATTAAAATAAATCTATTTTAGGAAAGTATGAATATGGTGACTCCAGCTATGCAACTTGCAAGTAAAATTCCAGACGTTCACGTTCAGTTATGGGCCTCTGCACTTTTAAAAGGTTGGGACGTATGATTTGTATAATTGTATAATTACCAAATAGATCTAAACACTATAATTTAATGCTTTGATATATTTAGACTTGTACAGAATTTGTGCTGACCCGTTACGAGAACAAGAAGCCATTCAGACACACACTTCGTTTTCTCAGTTACTACTTAAAGATCATTTTCAAGCATCTCAACTTCCAGAACACTGTTTAATTCAGGTAGGATGCAAATCTTTATTTTAATAGTAAGTCGAAATTCCATAAATGACAAAAATGTAACTAAACAGTGGATAGAAGGAGATCCTCCATTACTTCCCAGCCATCCACCACCACCCGCACCTACATTACTGTGATTAAGAAGCCATCTCAATACCTATCATCTCTATCGACATCGGCAGATTCCATAATTAAGTATTGTATACACGATATTTTAAATTGAAAATTTATGAAAAGAAAAACAGACTTGTACATAATTGTATATAGGATAATCACTGTTTAATGTTATAAGAAGATTTTATAATTTTTTTAAATAAATAGAGATCAGCACATATGTGTCCTACTGAAGGAAAGTATCGTATTTATTGTACTTGAGGAAGAGGAGAATGTTGTAAGCAATATTTGTTTGTGATATTTAAATATTTTGAGTACTAGCTTTTATTTGTCATTTGGTTAATGCAATAGAACCTTGATTTTACAAAGTATTTAATTTACTGAAACAAACAATTTTTGCTTGTTCACAGCCAGGTTTTATAACAAATTAGAAACTTCTAATGTATATTATTTCATAAAGGGTATAAATATACCAAAGGTTAACAGTTGAAATTTTGTAATTACTTCCATGTAAAATGTATAGATACCATCGATAAAGGTGGGCCAATAAGCACCATCAAAGCAGAAAATTTGCAATGCATGAAAGATACATCCCTATATAAGGTGCATATTCATAGCCTCACTCGATGTGGTGGAAAATGGAAGTGTCTGCGTTGCATAATCAAGTTCCTAGTCACCAAAGGTTAGCCCACTGCAATTATTTGGCAAATACAACAGGTGTTTGGTCACCTCAAGTCTTTGCCCAGGTTAAGGTGTATGACTGACAAGAAGTAATTGCAACAAACATCATGCTTGCTCTTTTTTCAACTAGCAGCACTTCTCCTCATTAAGTTTATGCAACACAGAGCAACACTTTGCATGCATTACAAATAAAATTCATTACAGGCATCCCAGAAAACTTACTTTATGTAATGTGCACCTTTGCAGAGCCAGAAGGACAACAAACCTACTACTGCAGTTTGAGTGGGAGATATTTGAGCATCACCCTCAAACTTTTCATGTTATTGTAGAACCAAAAACAAAAAAAGCACTTAATGGTGGGCAGTTTCCTTTGATGCTAAATTGCAAGTTGCAGCATGCAATTGGTTCCATCAGTATTCCACATCCTTTGAACGAAGTTTAAGTAGGCTTGTGTCACAGTGGGAGATGTGTCTGAACGATCAGGGCAATTACTATTAAAATAGTTTGTATTCATTGCTGTTGCTTTTGCTGGTTATTTATTAATTCACCCTTATGTATAGATCCTGTCAACAAGAGATTCGAGCAATTTCTTAAAAACCTATCAATTTGCCGTTTTGTATTTGATATTAAAAAATGGCTGATGATATTTACATGTAAAGACATTTTAGTTTTTTCTTTTTCATCATATCCAATCACAGGAACAGCAGTCTTCCATTGCAGAGATACCTTTTATTCGACCTGTGCAAAAATATGCAAATTAGTTTCTTCATTTTTTTTACCATGTAAATATCATCAGCAAACTTTGAAAACTGTTTTGACCTTTTATTAGAGGCTACATCTCTCCACAGCAGAAGACTTTTCTGGTGATTGGACGTGATGAAAAATGAAGGCATTTTAGTTTCTTCTATGTATTCTTTCTTGCTTTATTCAAATTTCGAGAGCAGTAAACAAAAATACAAAAGTCATTCTCTTGGTAGAGTTATTTAGAATTTTTGGTCTGTTTTTCCACAAAGATCACATCAATGAAATGTATTATTCTAATATAGCTTTTATAAATTGGATGTTATTACCTGTAACTTAAATGGAAAAACAAACTAAAGATATCAAATGTTAAAAAAGAATTTCACACACATTTTGTAAAAAAATTTATATACTTGATTTTAGAGCTGTAAAATATAGGAATAGCAATAAAATGTAAATTCTGAAAGTTTTATCCAGTTTTATAGTCTGTTTGCAAAATTTTAAGGTAAATCTGAATATTGTATAATTGATCTGTAGATGCATTATTTATATTATCAAGTAATCAAGGTTCTATTGTATTTTATATTCACATGGAAATAAACTGATAAAGAAAATCTAATCCTGAATAATTCATATGTAGTAATTAATACTGGGCATCAATCAATATGGATAATTATCCTCCACGCAAGAAGTATTTGGTACGTATGCAGCCCACATGATGGATTACGAATAGGTCAATGTAAGCAAGTGGCGAGATTACGGTGTTGCAAGGTCAAACATCAACTTCTATTTGCTTGAATTTTTCATTATATTCGTTAGAGATGTAGGATTAAAAAAAAAAAAACAGAAAATTGAGCCATTGTCTTTGGCTTTAATTTTTCTCTCTCTCCATTTTCTGTTTGTACAAGATTTTATCTATACAAAGTTAATATATTTTAAATAATTGACACTATCTTTTGTCAATAACTTATGATTGTCAAGATTTTTTGGCAGGGGACTGATTTTGATTGAAAATGTCTGTTAACTTATCTTATTAATGACATGAATATCATCTCAAGGGAAAAAACACCAATACAAAATGTGAACAGTTTTAAAAATAATTCACAATGTTAAAAGAATTCTGTGAAGTATATATTTGTATTGGCACTTTATGTGTACATAATTATTTCCTCAAAATATCTACACAGAATATTAAATATGTACAAATGAACACAAGGTATATTAAATTATACATTTACATCTACAGGCAAAGTATTGTCAGATGGAGTATCTCTTCTTTTTTTTTCTATGCTACGTATTTTGTCAGAACTGTAGTACCCATTTACAAAATGTTTGACAATAAAAAATAGAATCGAAATCCAGATCAAAAAATACAAGACAATCAAAAAGTAACCATTTAAAAAAGGGGGGGCCAGGATTGAACTTGTACTATTTAATATTCATTTATTATTGCAAGAATTAGTGTTTGATTTTCTTTTTGTAGCATTCATTTTCACGAAATTTATTCGGTTACTTTTTGATTGTGCTCTTTATTTTCGGGAAAACAAAATTCAAAACGTTTCAGTTAGTTGGGGGATATTCTCTTTTTACAACACTTCATACACAAAATATCATCATCAACATCAAAACGAACTGAACATCACATATTACAATCACAGCCCTTTGTTGCATCTTCTATATAAAATCCAGAAATCATCTGGTTAAGTACTACCAATAGTGTGAGTGTGTGTGTGTGTGGATTTTTTCTCCTTCAGAATATATATCAAAACAAAACATGGAAGTGCAGATTCGTATCAGCAGCATCTGACTAAAAATAAAATTAATTTCCCTCCTCTTTCTCCATGTTAGGACCGCAGTTGACTAGAAACCGGCAAAACTGCTGTTGTGATTGAGGAAGAAAATAAAAATTGGCAGAACGATTGGGAGAAAAAAGGAATTAAAAATATTGACTTTGTTTTTTGGTCCTTATGCTGTGTCGGAGCAATCTGATTTAAAAAAACGTTTAAAAAAAAACAAGAATAAAATGTTTAAGGTTTTAAAAAATATCAAAAGCTAACTTTCTTCGAAGGTACAGTATCCAATAAATTACCATAAAGTGCAGGGAATGTTACTCTCAAGTGCTTATATCCCAACTCATAATTTTGGTCTAATCTCTGAGTGATAAATTATTAAGAAATGCTGCTCTCAGTGAATTATGAATACAAATAACTATTTACAGGCTCTGGAATCTATGGGTACTCCCTTTTTAGTGCTGTGTCTCAGACATTATCTACTATAAATTCCTAAACGGCCTGCAGATGCTTTGTTTCTGTACAATGTGGGGAGGGTTTATAAATAATACAGCAATGTATACATCGTATCTGTACATTCCAATATGGAATCCCATTTGGCCGTTATGGGAAACTGCATTATTTGCTCGTTAATGCTTTTCGAGGCAACTCCCTAGTGGCCGGGGTCTCCGGAAGATCTCTCCGGAGGACTCTGATGGTGCACTTCGAGAGAAGTGTCTGCGATGCTCGGCTTTGCACGACGGAATAGGGTCTGTCGTCAGCATACGCTCGTCCTGCCCGCAGGATATGGTATGTTGCCGTTGGAAAAATTGCTGACTTTACTACTTTTGCTGTCGTCAGATATCCCTTTGCTACCTTCATTGGAATGAATACTCAAACCTTTGCTATTATCTTCACTGCTCTGATCTGTTCTACAGTTAGATTCCTCAACACTTTCTTTGTCCAACGTATCAAGTGGTAGAGTTTTTTTTTCTTTGTCCTGGACGATTTTGACGGAGGGGAAATATCTGATGTCCATTTCCTCATCCGAGTTGTCATGACTTGCAAGTGACGACTCGTCCCAGGCTCCCTGTGACTTCAAAGGAGTGGCGGGAGTGGCGTTGTCTACTTGATCCACATCAGTTTCTTGTAGACACATCTGCTGATACTGCGTGAAGTAGAACGACACTTTCTTGAAGCGTTCGTTAACATCCGGAAGCAAAATTTCAATCAGTTCGGTGAAGGTTGGACGAGCTTTGGGATTTTTAGCCCAGCAAAGCTTCATGAGTGCATATCTGAAAAAAGAGAATTAAAAAAATCCATATTGCCTATCTATATTAATAATAAAATAAAATCCATCACTTACAGTCTGTCTGGACAGTTTTCGGGCTTTTCCATTATGCCGTCATTGATGACGTATTTCAGAACTTGTTCGTTAGACAAACCCTGATAGGGTTGAGATGCCAACGTGGCCATCTCCCATAATACTACACCATATGACCTACAGTTATTTGATGCAAGAAAAATCTCTCAGATTTTATCTTTACAAATACTTGTCAATTTTGGCTTTGTACTTACCAGACGTCGGACTGACTCGTAAAAATGCCATCTTTTAACGACTCCGGAGCCATCCATCTCACCGGCAATAATCCCTTTCCGCCTTTACGATAGTAATCCGTCTCATATATATCTCTGGTCATACCAAAATCACCAATTTTTACAGTGAGATCCTCTGCCACCATACAATTTCTGGCAGCCAGATCGCGATGGACAAACTTCTTTGCTGCCAAATAAGCCATTCCATCTCCAATTTCGATGGCCATTTGCAAAATTTGCTTTAGAGTTGGTGGCTGAAAACCGTTATTATCCTGAATGAAACGAAATGCTTGTAAAAGTTATTTCATAACAGCGACTTACCAATAACTTAACAAAATGCTTACCTCAACATTGGGCCTGTGAGACCGTAGATAACTCTTCAGATCACCGTTGGCCATCAGCTCCATGATGACGAGGGGCGGGTGACATTTAGCAACCACTCCTAATAACTTAACAACATGGTGACAGCTGAACGCTCTGAAATTTTGTTGGTTGCAATTAGAATTACTTATAAAAATGCTATTAACATAAAATCTGCACACTCTAGTATACAGCCATTATAAATACATACTTCATCACTGAAGCTTCTTGTAAGAATTCAATTCTTTCTCTAGTCGTTGCATTTTCATTAACAGTCTGCAAGTAAATGTGTATTAATTAGTAAAAAAATATACAGTCCCAGGAAAAAGTTTGAGACCACCCAGGTTTTCAAACTTCCTGTTAAAATTAACCAATCTCCTGTAAATACAGTAGAGCATCGATTTTCCAAAACAATTCAGGACTGGGGTTGTTCAGATAATATATTTTTTCGTACATAATTGGTTAACCTATCCCATGTTGAAATTCATTCAAATCCTGGCACCTCCTTCTTAAGTATCCTCTCATGGTCGTGCCAGTGCCAGTGCTTGCCAGCTAAAACACACATACCAACAAAAATAATGTTGCAGTGCCACAGCACTAGCAGAAATTTAAATTTGCCGACCGGAACTGTGTTGGTTGATCAATATTCAGATATCAATGCTCTACTGTATGTTGTTGTTTAGCTATTAAAATTACCATAAACCAAATATGAAGTAAAAATTCAAATACAACAAATTATCACTTGCAATTTCCTGGAAAAAAGTTTGAGACCAGAATAAAAATTCATATTTTACAACATTCTAAAATACAATAGACATGGGACGTATGAAAATTAGGTTACAATGTTCCTTGTTTTCAACATTTGGTAAAATATTAACAGATGAAGAAAAACGCAAGGTACATGCATTCAGAGACTGGGAAATCTGAATGTGTCATTGCAAACCTACTAGGAAGGTCAAAGTCCGTAATTCACAATTACTTAAAAGGGCCCAAACAATTACGACAAATCTAAACGTTATGATAGGCCAAAAAAAATGTTTCTACCAGAGACAATGGGACAGTATTGAGAATGGCTACCTTCTCCAAAAAGGCGGTTGGACTTTGCAATGTTAGGTCAGCCATTCAGATTTATGGAATTGTGCACGACTTTTAGTGACGAGAAGAAACTTTAGTATTGAACGCCGTTGGGGCCGTCCAGGTTTAGAGAGGTTACAACGTCGCACGTCAAGTGATAAAACACACGTCTGCTCCGCCCCTTCGCCATTTTTGTGGTCGATTCCACTTGCTTGGCTTGCTGTTTAACAGGTTGGCAGTGCTTTTTTTTTAGTTTAAACTTAATAGAACTGCAGTATTTTTATATCATGGATAAAGTTAAAAAAGATTCTTTTCTTGCAAGCTATTCTAGCAGTTTAACAAGACGAGATACAGTTTTATAGGAAGAGAAAATTTCATTGTATCAAGATGATCCATACGAAGCCAGCTTGTCAGACTTTGTTGTAGATGAAGAGTTGTGGCCTTTGCTTACAGATTTAGTATTTCAAAGTCTCATCAAACATACTATCATCTCTTGAAAAGGAGTTAATTTTCTGGATTTTGGATGATCAATTTGTTTGCAATAAAGGTTCAGCACCAATGAAAGCAATTTAAAATTGCTGAGTCTAGTAAAAAGAAAAATGAACCTTGTCATCACCTTCAAAAAACTCTTTATTATTTAAAAAAAAAAAGTTCTTAATGAAACTTTGGTTTTTAAGTGTACAGTACACTCATGTTGCAAGCTTTCTAAACCCTTATCCTTAAATTCAGTCTGGCAAGTGACAGTTTCAACTAAAGATGTAGTTTGTACCCATGCATTAGATTTTAAAGGCTCTGCTTCTTCCACTTCTACTGTTAAAGATGTAGAGATCTCAATAACTGCAGAAGGTTGGGAGCAAGTTTCAGCTTCTAAGGCAATTTGTTGTCTCTTGCGATTATGTGCTCTTTCATAACGCTCCTGATTTGCAGTTGGGTTGTGGCCACTCTTGTATAATGTTGGCACCCAGTCTGGTGATGACTTATCATACAATAAGGAAGGTTTTCTTTTGGGGTGAAAAAACTTTTTAAATAATATAATTTAATATTCAATTGTCATAATAGTAATTTTACATACAGTATATTAATAATAATAATAATAACATTAAACAATATTAAAATAACTTATCATTATGGTATGTTATATATAAATAATAAATAAGAATTTGTCAGGAATAAGTTGAAAATCACTATGTAATGATTGTTTGTTACTAATGTAAAAAATCATTGTAAAAAGTAGCATCTTAAAGAAATGTTTAGGTTATTTTGGTGAGCAACATTAAAGTAACTATTTTTAAGTGATCAATGGAAATTATTGGTTTATATCTTAAAAAATACACAATTTTATTTATGTAAATTAGACAGAAATGCATTTGAGTCAATTGTCCTTCCAAATTCTTCATCTGCTAAGCAATTATCTTTGCTTAACACTTCAGTATTAACCCCACTGTATATTACAAGCAGGCACTTTATGATATCAATAAATTAGATAAACTTTTGCATGGGTAACTAGTAATCTGTATTATTGCTTACCTAAAATGAAATGTTTCTGACAAACTCTTGTATTGATATTCACATATCCGTATCAAAATTTTCCCAGTTAATTCTCGAGAGCCATGCAGATTGTCTTCGTCGTGAAAGCTCCTCAGTTTGAGGTTGTTGATAACAAATAATGCCGGGAATTTTAAAAAATGACGTTCCTTTGTTCTTGAGCGAACTAGCATTACACCCAATTACACAACAAATTATTAGTCCCGAATATCACTATTGTAAACAACATAAGAACTCCAGCTAAAGTGCACGTGGACACACACAAAACGTAAACAAATATGGCGCTGGACAATTGCGCATGCTCATGACATCACTCGTGATGTTACATGAAACCTCTCTATTGGCACGATACGTGTTGCATACGAGGTGGGGGATCCGTGACGGCGCAGACAGCTTTCACTTGTCGGTTAAAATCAGCCACTGCTTTTGTTTCACCTCATTCGAAGGCAGTTGACTATCAAGACATGTTGGGAAATTATCTTCTACCATTAAAAGATGAAACAATAGACGAACATTTTATTTTCCAATGGGACAATGCTCCTATTCGTAATGCTGCCTTGACAATGATATTATTGTGAAACAACTGTGTCAATGTTTTGCCACAGCCATCGTGTAATCCGGATTTAAACCTTTGGGGTGATTTAGTAAGAGTGGTTTATGCTAATGGAAAACAATTTAATAATGTTCCCAATCTTAAAAAAGCAGTTATGACCACTTGGGACGAAATTGGTCCTGAAAGGCTAATAACTCTTACTAACTCTATGACTGGTCCATAGTTTGATGTTATTCAGGTTAATGGTAAACGATCAAAGTATTAAGCATTGTTTTTGTTGTTTTTCAATCTTTGTCTCAAACTTTTTTCCAGGCAAACTGCAAGCAATAATCTGTTGTAACTGAATTTCTCAAATATGAAAAACCAAATATGAAGTAAAAATTTATTATGGTTATGTTGTTTAGCTATTAAAATATTTTGAGGAGATCAGTTAATTCTAAAGAAAAGTTTGAAAACTCAGGTGGTCTCAAATTTTTTTCCAGGACCGTAATACTTCCAAAACATTCCTTGAATTTATTACAATAGTGCATAAAAAATTCATAAAAGAAATTAAATATGCTTGAAGTAATTTGTTAAAATATACCTTTACTGCACATTTAATAACAGGCTTCCCTTCTTCTAGATCTCTTGCTTCTCCTTCATAGACCATTCCAAATGAGCCTTGACCTAATTCTTTAATGAGAGCTATTTTCTCTCTTGGAACTTCCCATTCGTCCGGTTCATACACTGTAAGAAATTAATTTTCTATGTATAAGGCATGGGAAATGCGTTTTACGTGGAAAAATGCAAATTGTCGCTTACCTGCACTCATATATTCCGGATTAACCGAAGCATAAATGGTGGCATTTAGTAGATTAGCTTCGTTTCTGTAATGGACAAAATGAGTAATTCCGCAATGCATCTATAAATAAAATGTATCTCGTACCTTTTCTTGAAAACCACGATGACGACGGTGGACAGAAGCGCGACTCCCAAAATTATGGGTAACGCTATCAATATGGCCATTATGGTGGGGTTTCCTAAGCATAAAAAATTAATTGTTGTTTACTTAAATTGCTCTCGTTTCCGGTTTGTCTTAATTGCATGATTTGTACCTTTGGTTTCTGGTATTTGGAAATAGATGGGTAGAGTCCAGTTTCCGTTATCGGCAAGGGACGTGGCACGCAGTCTGAGAGAATAGTTTCCAGGATGAAGTTTGTTCAAAATCGATCCATTGAGCTGTCGATACTGCAGCTGCGTGATGCAAATCACCATAGGCTTATACTAAAATTAAAGATTTTAATATGCACAAGTTACTCGATAAAATTAAATTCCTCGATAGAAGGAAAGCCAAAAAGAAACATACATTTTCTACATTCATTCTCTTATATTCTATAGAATATGAGACTATAAGCCCATTGGGATCTTTTGGCTCTTCCCATTTAATATATATGCTACCAGACGTGGCATTTTCAGTTTTCACCCGAATCGTATTGGCCTCTATGTCGTCCGCTCCACCTGAATAAAGATTATGAGTACACATCTACATAGAATTAAGAAATTCTAGAATTGATTCTACTGACCTAACTTGAGCGTTCTTACAGTCGTAAGGGCTTTGGAACTGCAAAGCGGTCTCGTACGTACTTTCTTACCCTCTTCTTGGCAAGCTATTATCTAAACAAAGTTTTAAAAATTTTAAGTGTGAACAACATGGGAACTGCATTGCATAATTATAGAATTTTCATAATTGTAATACCTCTATAGTATATTCCGTAAAATGATGCAAACCATTGACGATGAGGTAAGTATTGTGAAAGACCACTTTCCGAAATTTGTCCGGGATGTCACTGGGGGGATAACTGTTGTTGCCAACGCTTCCATTTCTTCTCCCTTCGTCTGGCACCGGAGAGGTGGCGAGTAAATAATTTTTATTCGGCTTGCCATTTGAACGGAGCGAACGTCTACTTCGAGATTTCTGTCTCATTACAGACTGGGGACTGTAAGAATAAAGTCATTGGTCAATACTTGTTTTCTACAAAGAAAATGGATATCGGTAACCAAAATTAATAAAATTACTTTTTTTTGTATAAAGTGTTTTGAAGAAAATCTTCAAAATGGATTTGGAACTCTACGTCCTCGTGCTCTTCGGACAAAGACAACCGAGTCTTGCTGCAGGGGCAGCATTTCTCGGAACCTTTGCCCTCCTGCCTGTAGTCGGTGTCATTCGCGGCACGTTCTTTGCCACGATCTTCAAGATCGTCGAATGGCGACTTCTTCTTCAAATCTAAATAAGTTATCGCTAACGGGAATAAAGAAATTTTTTAAATTTCCATTTAATGATCGGTAATCTTAATATTACTCTTACAGAGTAGATTTAACCTGAATTCCAAAATGGTAACCTAAGAAAAATCTCACTGAACTTACGTTCCAAACAGTAATCTCGTTGATTGATAAACCTTTGGGATTCTGCCACCCTGTTTCCCTCCACTATGTAGTGTGTGACGTTTCCGTTTGGCTTTTTGGGCGGTTTCCATTTAATAATGATTTGATTGTGTCCATTAGAATGAGCTTCCGGAGAAACTGGTAACATGGGAGCTGAGAAGAGATTTCAAACATTTATTTTGCTCGAGCGTTTTGGCAAATACTAAAGTAAAAAACTAATAGCTTACTGTCGGGTTCGGTTACAAAATATATAATCTTGCTATGCGCTCCCTTCTGGCCAGAAGTGGTGGTATAAGTTCTTAGGTAGAGAGCGTATTGTGTAAAAGGTTCGAGACCGGTAAGCAGATAACCAATGCTCTTGTTGTTATGTGGAGCTTCTACATCTGCAGTCTTCCATCTAAATATAGAAAATATTTCAAGGTATTTCCTGTACGTTGTGTGCACTTTCAAAGAGTTGCCAGAACGTACTTACATGTTTGAACCGCAAGCATCATGACCGTCATACATGGAAACATTCATCGTCGGTCTGAAAGGAAATGTATTCATTTTACTTTCCTGGCTGTATGTATACGTAACAAGGGAAATTGTGTCAAATTTGATCCTCGTGAGTCTTTTGCAAATCACATTTTGACACCTCCCAAATCCAAACAAGTAAAAAAAAATTCAGTGTGGGTGTGTTGGTGTCTATTTTGCTTAATATCTCAGGATGAAATTTGGTATGGTAGCTTGCATATAAGGGGCACTGATGCTATTAAATTTTGGTTATAAAAGGTCAAGGGAATGGAGAGATATGACGGGTGACCACCCTCTATCTCACAAGGAGTCGGACTTAACGAACATTTTACTTGTTAGCATTTATAGTGTTTTATAAAACTCATCTCTACCCTTTTGCTATTTAATAACAAAATCTCATAACAGATGGCACCACATACAATTTTAGTTATTTATTTTGATTAATAATATAAATGTTATTTTTAAAAGAAAATCTCATAAAGGCCAGGAAAGTTACGCAACTCATTGCTAGATTTTTAATATTTTAGAGTTAAAACAAATGGCAAACTTACGCTTCTCGGTAATAAATAACGTAACCCAGAAGAGATCTACGGTCAAGCATTGAATGTCTGAAATTCATCCACTGGAACACTGCACTATTGCTTGTCATTCCCAAGATTGTTATGTTCATTTCCGACAGATCGCCTTGAAAAACGTCAAGAAATTGAAATGAAAACAATTTTAAACAATAAAACAAGATTTAAGTACAGTACTTACAGGCCACTCTATCTCCATTGGAACTCGGTGACACGTCTCTATCGTCCCAATCCATCGTCACGTTTGCGTATTTTTTTAGATCGTTGATCTTACTCAAACAGAGTTTGGAATTGAAGTGGAAGAATATTTTCCCATTTAGAATCGTTAAAGTCTTCGGCTTGTTTGTCCAATCCCAAAGCTCTTTCAGATTTTCGTTTTCCAGAACGAGAAACGAATAACTGCCCAAATAAAAATTTAGAATATCCCATCACAGGGCACACTTTTTGCATTGTTTTTAATTAAAATATCAGTTTTCATCCTCAAAATAATATCAAAAATTGACCTACTCTTTAATTTCT
The DNA here is from genome assembly GCF_030686945.1 of Centruroides vittatus. NCBI lineage: Eukaryota > Metazoa > Arthropoda > Arachnida > Scorpiones > Buthidae > Centruroides > Centruroides vittatus. The sequence goes on from NW_027120768.1 coordinate 93,015, forward strand.
AAGTTCTCCCCTCGTATCATTTCCAAATTCTTCAAAAAGTTGAGGGATACAAGAGGAAAAGAACGAGCAATTTTCAAAAAACCGCTGATCTCCTGAACATCCCTCAAGTTCTCTTCCAATTCTGCCGTTATGTTAGCTGCGAATTAAATTTTACACAATTAAATTTTATGCACAATCAAATTCGTAATTTAAAAATAAAAAACTTCTTAATTACATCCTCCTTGAATTTGAATTTCTAGAGATCCATTGATGTGAGTACATCCTCGGAGTCTCTGAGCAGATGCGACGTTGGTCAATATACCTCCAGGACAGACTAAATTACGAAACACGTACATAATTTATAAGACTACGAAGTAATCAGGTATGCACGAGTCAGGAACAGATCGTAAATGGATATACCTTTCGGACAACGACCTTTGCATTTTACACAATAGTGTTTGTTAGTTTTGTGCTCGTTGTATCCTTGGGGACAGTCTGGTCTGCACTCTCCGTCCAGCGGTTTCCAATATATAAGCTCATCTTCGTTGGAATCGTATAGGCTGTCTTTGGGCATTTTCCTACATTCGCTTTCGGTCACACATCTTCTGTTCTTATACTGAGAAAGTGCACCGACATTAAGCATAATGCATCAAACTTGCCTTTGCATTTATTCTAGAAAGACCTACCTTATACGTATTGATGGGGCACTCTCTCATGCATCTACCCTGAAACAAAACATGTGTACATTCTATGCAGTCCGTAGCTTCGGTTCCCGTGCATCCTCCTAGACACTCGTGATGACAGCAGTGACTGATGTTGGTTTGCATACAGGTCAGATTTTTATTCTCGCACTCGACGGCACAGACTGAAAACAGGGAAAATGTATTGTAAAAATAAAATAAATTATTAAAAGTAATAGAGTCAGAATTTTTCAGTTACATAATTGTACTATCAAAGAAAAGAAATCACTCCAGGAACACTTCGACTAAGGAAATCAATAAGAAAAGATATAAGAAGAGAAGAGATATGGAAAATAGAAAGATTAATCCTCAAATCAGTAATCAGAAAGAAAGGTAAAATGATTAGTTATATTCTTAAAAATATTAAAGAACTGAGAAAAAAGTTAAATTATAAAGATAGTATTATTATTTGTATGTTTTAAACTAAATATATAAAAAATAAAAATGAAAAATTATTTAATTATCCATCAGAAATGGCAGAAGAATTTGGTCATTAATTTAACTACAAAGAAAATTCCAGAAGATTATATGCAATTCCTGTCATGTGACATTAATATGAATTTACCTTTATTTGATAAAACAATAGATACTGTACCAGATATAGAATACACAATGGTTAAAAGCGAATATAAAAAACATGAACGAGAAGAAATTAAAATCAAGATTGCAGAAGATTTAAAGAAATTTAACACTAAGAAAGGATATATTATGGACAGTAAAGCTAAAAAATATATAGGTAAATATAATAGGATAAAAAAAATGTTTAATTAAAGCAGATAAATCGCAAATTATTATAATGACTTTACAAGACCTAGACAGAAGGAAATTTCGAAGAATTAGAACAAGATCCAACAAAAGACATACGGAAGATATTAATTAAAAAATTAAAGAAATTATCAAACGAAGGTAGCATTTCTACGTCCGAAAGTAAGGAAATACTTCCTAAAGAGAATATATGGATGTTTAATTTAGGTATTCTTATAAAGATAAATACACAAAATAAGTGCAGACCAATTATAGACTTTAAGTTAACATTACTATATAATTTAGAAATATATTTTTAAAAATCTTTACAGGCCATTTCAAATTCAAAATTTAGTATAAAGAATGCAAATGTTTTGATATCAAAACTAGGAGGAGGAACGATCCTGCCAGAAATTAATGAGTTTATTAATAGAAGGATACATTGACACTATATCTAAAGAAATGATTGTACTTACTTAAACTTTGCACTATGTTCCAAACTATTTGATAGATCTTATTGGTTTCACATTGGATAAAAACTATTTTACAGTAAACAAAAAGTATTATCGCCAAAATGATGGTATTTGTATGGGTTCTGTCACTGGCCCAAAATTGGCAGAAATCTTTATGATAGACACGGACAAACCTTTATCAAGATTGACAGGAATAAAATTTCTTGCAAGGTACATTGATGATATAATTAATACTCGTATACAATAATAAGATAACATCACCTGATCATTTGCTTGTTCCAGTATTTAACATTAATTCATATATTAAATTTACTCATGAGACTAATTGTTATATCTAGATAATTTATTCAAACGCTTTAATAACCACCTTGAATATTGTAAGTACGAAAAACCATGTAATGCTAAAAAAGTTATAAATTTTAAATCATATTGTCCAGTGAGCCAAAAACGAAATATATATCTTATGGAGATAAGTAAGATTTTTTCCAGAACAACTAAATTTAATGTGAGAGAAAAAGAAATAAAAACAGTGAATAAGAAGTATTTGTTGAAAGGATACCCAGAAAATTGTTAAAAAAAAGTGGTATGATGATTTCATGTTAAATAGATATCAAGTAAAGAAAAAACAGGAAATTAAAAAGTAGTCCTTTCCGTTTATTAAAGGATTATACGAAAAATATCAAAAAATGTTTTATGAAACATTAATAAAATTAGCTCCTATCCAAAAAAATAGGTTGTCTAAACTAATGAAAATAGGTAATAATAATAATAAAGATCCGTTGGAAGGAGTGGTGTACAGATTACAATGCACATGCAAAATTCCAAGTTTTTACGTAGGAGAAACGAAGCAGAAGTCGAAGGTTGGACTGTCGGAACATCTTGCCGCGGTATGATTAAAAGTTAGTACTTCACTGGTATTTTTGCATTCTAATGCTCATGATTGTCAAATTAATATTAATAAAGTAAAGATTGTATACAAAGAAACAAACTGTATAAAAAGAAAATTTAAAGAACACTTTGCAATTGTCATGCAAAGTAACTCTGTAAATTTGAATAATGGCGTGCTGCCAGCGGAATGCTGGGTAAACCTTGTCGGATATAAAAGTTGTAAACACGAGATAGGAGATGGTAGTGAAAATTTGTCATTGTTGGCTTTTTAAATTATATTTGTATTTGCAAGCCCTACTGGGGAGGCCAGAAAACTGGTGAAATGCATTTAGGGATAAATATCATGTAATAAAAAACAGTATTTTCTCTCTATGAAATTTTTGACTTTTTAAAGACTTGTTTGACTTTTTAACCTTTTAAAAAATTCTATTTCACTTTTAACAAATGGTTTAGAGTTAAATTATTTTTTAGTCCTCTATAAGTCAGGAAAGAAAGAAAATTTAAATTTTCGTGTACTCTTTGATAGTATAATTACATAAGAGGGAAAATGTAAGTCTAAATGAAGAAATTCATACTTAATTTGCTCTACTTACTCTTCTGAGGATGTTGCGCATTCCAACAATAGACCGAACGCTCGTTGTTGGTGTTGCTGACGGAATTTTCCACCGCAAGATGATAAGTTCCAGTTCCGGTGCAGGTATTGGGACAGTCTTTAGGATTGTGGTTGGATTTAATGAAATGATTCCCCGCTCCAGCTTTCGCTATGCTGTCCCAATCGACAGTGTCCACATAGCAGAGACTTGGATTCTTTTCTATCCTGACCGATCCCCTGACGATGTTGGTGAGACTCTTCAGCCCTATTTCTTTCAGCTGAAACATTTCAAATATCACCAATGCATAATTGTGGAACAGAATGTATCCTCGGATGACCGCCAGATTGGGAAATAGCCTGTCCAGCGAGCGCAAGCCAAATGCCCGAAACAAGAGCAGATATCCGGTCACCTCTCTCAGTTTAGGAAACGAGAGATTTTCGTAGTCCTTCTCATTGCTGTTGTCTAGTAACAGTATCTGAAGATAACCTTCCACCACGGTGCAATTTTCTAATTTCCTAAAGTGGGCAACTGAATTCCTGATATCGATATTATTGCATACTGAAAAGAAAAAAACAAAAATTCTTTTTTAAAAAATCAAATTAATTAACACCTGTAAGCATATAAACTTCTGTCGGATGATGATCAAATTCTGCGAGTCCCAACATTATCAAGACCAAGACAAGGAAAAGGGATCGTCGACCAATTACTTGTGAAAAATCCCGAAATGAAGGTATTGAATGTTTTCGAAGGACTAAATTTTAAAATGTACAAGCACAGGCACATTATTACAGAGACCAATTTTAACTATTGTTGGCAATACCAGAGTCGATAGATATACCAGTCTCCGAGTTACCAACAGCGCTAATGCTGCAGAAGTGGTGTAATACTTCTGCCACTTCAAGCACTGCAATCGCTTTGCAGCATTCATAACTTTGGCTCCAGCATAGGGAGAGTCAGCTGTAAACATCTGAAATTCTTTTAATATATGAAAGTTTCTCTGTTTAACAAAAATATTGCTTTTGTTCTTTTTTAAAGGGCCACTTATAAATACTATTTTAATTCAGTTTTGAACATTTATTTATTCATAAATGTCGTTAATATTTATATTTCTATTAACTGCCACTTTCACAATCTTAGACTTTAAATTGTTTTTTGCTTACAATTTGTGTTAATTTTTAAATATTTTTGGGAGTTTTCGTTAATGGTAAGAAAAGATGGTCAAAAAATTTATAATTAAGCCTGTATATACATTATTAATTAATATGGGATGCTTCGGGATTCCCGAGAATTCTCTGAATCAGGAAGAAAAGGGAATGATGAGAATTATATACATTTAATTATAGAAATGTTAAACCAAGTGTTAAGATAGGATAGATTAAAGTGTTACAAAAAAAGGCAATTTAGGATGGCTTTGAAGTTTTTATCAAGGTTAAGCCCATATCTTTTTTATTTATTAATAATAGGAGAAAGGGGCTATGATATATGTTATTTGCAATTGATATTGTGTTTGTTAATGAGATAGAGAGAGATTAAAGTTGAGCCATAAAAAGTTAGGAACAGGTTAGAAGGGGAGATTAAAAGTCAGTAGATTTATTTCTTTGATTTCAGATACAGGCTGTTAGAGGAAAAAGAGGAAATTACAACTATTTAGACAACCTATTCAACATATTTACAGGCAGATAATAACCTAGAAGTAATTAGATGACGACGAGAGGTTGAAAAATAAAATAGGTTGGATGGCAAGAGTTCAGACAGTATTATTAGATATTGACAGTGATAGTGATTAGTGATGACATGGAATATAAAAGAAAGAAATGTTAGTGATGTTTCAGGCCTATATAAACAAAGGACAGGTGTAGTAGGCCAACAATAAATCTTCATTTGTATTCTACTTTTGATAGTGCAGAATGTTATATAAATTACCAAATTATGAGTGTCATAAGAATTGTATTTTTGACGCAAGAAATTACATAACTATTTCGTCTCAAATACTATTTCTCACTATACCGAATCAAGTAAAATTGTATAGCACACTATGTAGTGTAGGAAAACCATAGCTTATCTGAAGATAAGCTATGGTTTTCCTAATTACATTGTCATACATATGTAATAAATAAAATAGTAAAATGCAAATTTATTTACTTATTTTACCATTACCTATGTATTCAACAGATATGTTATACTCAGAACATTATGTACAAAATTTTCATTCACAATACGTAGCAATATAACAGTTTTACACAGATCTCTATTTAAAACCTGGATAAATTAAATCGAAAATAAAAATATTTTCAATTTAATTTATCCACATCCTCATCTGTAATTCAAATTATTCTTATTAAATTTTTCTAAAAACCAAATATACTTCTTTAATTTCATATCATGTATAAAGACAGAAAAACATAATTATGAACAAGATTTTTCTTGACAGAACAGTAGAAAAAAAAAAATACAAAAATGCTTGAAAACAGCAAAACTGTCTACTAACCAAATGGATAAACCAACTTCTCACCACAATGCAACTTTAGCGCCAGCTATTGGCAACCTGATTGGTTAACTCTACTTTAGAACATAGCTCAGAGACCAGTCAATACATAAGTCGGAATAAAACAAAATTCGGGGACATAACGCCCCCGAATTTTGTTTTATTCCGTCTTGTGGCCCACACATTTTATAAACGCCGGCTGCAAAAAGAAAATAAACCACAGTTTATGAGAATTCGGCATGCACTACGTTATTAAAGGTGGAGGAAGAATGACGGTGCGGCCGAAGTTCGATTGGCGATCGATTATGGATTCAGGCAATACCAAATTTTCACCATCTGATGCAGCGAGTGTTGCCCATCCAAACGGCACGCAAGTATCTTAGAGGCTATCTTCCAATGTATGCATGGTATGAATTCGAACATTCCACACAAGCCTCCCGTAATCCTCAAATACAGATATTTTGGCATCACCAAAAATAATCTGATCCCCAATTGCGTGGCTTCGGTCTTAATCCTCAACCGTTATGGACAATCCAACTCACAACGGGGGTGGAACCGAAAGTGCCAAAGAACGGGAGTTATAGCCAGATTCATACTGGATCCTCGAGTCAATACAAAATTGGTTTCTAATAGGGCAATTCAAGGTAATACCTCATATTAATGCGAGGCACTACACGACCGAGAACAATTATGAACGGATTCAAAATCTGTCGTGCCAACTCATACAGCGTGATAATTTTGGGAGTCCAAACAGTGTTTTAATTAAGCCCTAGCATAGGGGTTCACCTCTCCACAATATGTTCTTATCGTGCAGCCCTCTTGGTCCTCCAAAAACACGAAAACAATCCTGTTGATTAGGGATTATTATACGCATCACTATACGATCTACGTCAAGTAATTGTCTTGTAGAAATATCATTAAAAAATTGCTATTCAAAAGCATAAAATAATGCAGAGGAGTTCTCCCTAAAGAATTAATTATGTATTTTTTCCTCCCCCTGTAAGATCTACACACTTAGGTATACGAGTTTCTCTCTTTATATAAACTGCAAGCCTTTACTGTAGTAACGTACAGTACTTGTTTACTTTGACGATTCTAAATTTAAAATATAATTACTGTTTTCAAACGACGATCGAGGGAAAAAAATTCGCCCTACCAATTGCAAACCAACGTTTTCCGAATGCAATTTTCCATTTTCTTCCATTCCGCCGAATAGCACGTGGCAGACACGCGTGTTTTTACCGCGATCGCGTCACCTGCCGGCAAAATAAAGGCGGTGCGTTGGCATGTGCTGTATTTTTTCTCGCCCAAAAACCAAAAAATACGGAAACGTTTATAATTTTGACGAACGATTAAATTCGCGTCGGTTCGAATAACGGAACGCGCAGTTAACGCGTCCCACGTGGCGTCTCGAAATATTTCGTCAAAGATGTACAGTACACACGGCCTGCGTGCTTATATAATAAACAAACAGTCGCCGCCGGGAGTTCTTGTTTACGGGGAGGGGGGCAGAAACAGCTAGACTAGGATATGCAGCGCGTCCAGAATTACGAGATTTTTACTGTCTGCCATGGGGTCAATCACCTCGGACGGAGCAAAACAAAACTTAACAGGATGTGCAGACGGCGTGCAAAAGAAAATTCTTGCCAAATTCGCCGCCTTTAAAACGGGTAAATGACCATAAAACACGCCCGTACGCAACGGCGCCCGCTTCGGGACGGTGGCGTGAATAGGTCGACAAGTCCCGAAAAAAAATTTTTTAAATTTAAATTTTAAATAAAGATCGAAAATTTCAGGGGGCGCTACTGTCAGAAAACATTTTTCCTCTTGTAACGCCCCCTGAATTTTAAAACATTATTTTTTATTTTATTTATTTTTTTTTTTTTTGTAAATGCTACTCGTAAACGTTAAATCGGCTGATAATGACGAAAATTACGACCGTCCTTCACTCCGTTTAATAATATAAAACTCGTCGTAGCGTTTCAGTCATTCTGAATCTAATTACCGAGAGCCGCACAAAAGACAATAAGCGGAACCGGGGAAACCCCGTATCCTAACCTTAACCAAGGTCTAACCCGCGATTATATTCGACCATCGGGGTGTGGTTAGGCAGTTGGAATTTTTTCCACACGAGTCAAAAACTATAAACGTATACCACCCATGCCGCTCGATTATCGTCGAGACCCGCGCTACACGTCGTCGCGTAAGCAGCTCACGTAATTCGAAAACGTCCAGCGCGCCCTCCCGCCGAAATCTCGTAAACGTCGTCTCTCTCTCTCTCCCCCACTTGTCGTGACGTAAACAAAATGCTAGGAATTAGAAGTCGGAATAAAAAAATTCGGGGGCATAACGCCCCCGAATTTTGTTTTATTCCGTCTTATGGCCCACACGTTTTATAAACGCCGGCTGCAAAAAGAAAATAAACCAAAACGATAAACACAGTTTACGAGAATTCGGCGCGCGCTACGTTATTACAGGTGGAGGAAGAATGACGGCGCGGCCGAAGTTCGATCGGCGATCGATTAATTAATTACACGAATCGATTCGGTTGTGAAATTTGAAAAGAAAGTGGACGGCATTTAAAAAGAAAAAACAAGAAAAAACAGAGTAAAGTTTTATACAACGATAAACACAGTGTTTTGCTATGACGTAAATTATTCCGATGACAAGTTGTTTAGTCGAGTTGCTGCGATGCGACAGATAATATCGCTTTATCCCCTATATACAAGATTTATACAAATTATCGATTTCTCCCAGATTTATCGTAACTCGGCATGGAATAACGGCTACTTCGTCGCCTCGAGCGACGCGTAGCGGTCTTAAACAACGGGGACGAGAAAACACGATTTAGACGTTCCGCTAACTGACGAAATTTTCAAAAAAAAAAAAAAATAATAGAGAAAATTTAATTAAAAGGTGACTTAAATATATGCATATGCGGAATCGAACACAATACACGTGTTTCGAGTTTAGTCTTTTCATCGAAAACACACGTCCTTCACCTATATATGAGTGGTATAATCAAGAAGGAAGAGTAACGCGGATTCGGTTATTTTCGGATATGACTTTTTGTTCCTGGTCTCTTATAATTGATTTCGTAGAAGTGTATGAAGTGGCCAGATGGATCCCCGTTTTAAAGTCGGAGAGGTTTAAAACATCGAACCGGCCGTAGGAAGAGGGGGAAAACAAAGAAATCGAACCCGGATCCAGCTTATCTTCAAAATGTACATTACCGACCGTCCACTCTACGCGCTGCAATAAACAATAAACGAGTTATGATTTATTTATTAGGAATTGATCTATTTGCAAAAGGATCCCCGAATCTGTTTTACAGTTTGTGGCATTTTCTAAACATCCGCCAGAGGAACAATATGGCAAAATGGGGGAAATGCTACACTTTCGTGCCCTTTTTTTTTTTTTGTTCTTTTGTGGCGAGCGAACACCTACAAACTCGTTCGAGTTAAATAAATGGACGAGACAATACGCGATAGGGTACTCGGGGTTTGAAAAATAAAAATTCATAAACTGAAATTAAAGTGAATTGGTGATTAATGAAACTGCGAAATTGATATATTATTATTATATATAAAAACAAGAAAAATATTAAAGATGGCGAAATGAATGAAAGCTAATTACAAGAACTCGAGGCAGACTTTGCAATTTTTTAATTTTTCTATTTATAGAGCCAACTTATTGATGTAGACTCAAGAATAAAATGCTTTCGCGAGGTGGGAATAAATTTTCTGGCAACCGAACATCTTATTCATCTAGAAAATTCCTCATTCAAAAGAACAATCATCATCATCGGGCCCACCAGTGGATAAAGCCACTGAACACTGGTCGTAGATTCGCGCATCGCAAGTTTTCCGGGGTTTCTTCGTGTTTGTAACACCTAAATAGGGGCCAGTTTCCCATATAAAGTCCTCCCTCGGCAGATCGCCCGCTAGTTGCTTATACAAACGATAATCATCATCATCATCATCAAACCCTAAAAATTCTGCCACGAATAAGAATATAACATTTTTCAATCACCCTTCGCCATCTTCAGGCTTTGTAGGAGGAAATCAATAAGTCGCAGAATTTTTGTAAAAATACGTAAAATTTAAACCTCTCACAAGATTAAAATTAGAAAAACACATCGGCACCCATGGCGGCAATACAAATAATCCAAAAATTATATTTCCGAGAGCAAATTAGAAGAAAAACAATATCCCTCTCAAGGACTATAAAGTTGAAATTCCCGGATAATTACAAAGAACAATGGAAAATAGCGAGATATACGAACAACAAAATTGCAGTACCGTCTTCCGAAAATTCGATATATTCGAGTTATCTACGATCGAGCATGGAATTCGAACTGGCGACAGCAGCATCAAACCTCGATTTAATGTTTGTCATTCGTTCGTTTAAATCGAGTGTTGCGAAAAGAGCGTAGTGCAATGCAAAATCGTACGCATTTAGTAATTCTAAAATATTTGCGGGGAAGATGATTTTGCGTTTTGTGAGAGTATCGCTATTTCGGAGGGCATCGTATCGAGGTTAGTTTGCGCCGATCTCATCCAAAACTGCGAGTTATTTTCTAAGAACTTATTTCTGGCTCTCGAAAGTTCCTTCCCAGATCGAAAATTCCGCTCAAATTTCTATTCGTTTTTTTTTAATAAAACGACAATCATTTCTGGTATGTCAAGAATCTCGCCGCCTGTATGCAAATTAGGACGGTTAAAAATGACACGAGAAGGAACTCCCGTTTAATTTTTAACTTTGTGTGTGTGTGTGTTTTTATAACGAATGTTTTCCTTGTTTACGGAAGTTATATTCGCCAAAATCCGTATATAATTAGGTCTCCATCTTTTGCAAATCGTCTTATCGGAACCTAGTTTTAAACGAGTCTCACGTGACCAAACCTCTCCCGCATACATTATCCTGTTTGTAATCATTTTGTCCACGTATGTACTGTACATCCTCGTCTTGCAGCGTCCCCATTTTATAATTCTCAATAAGAAAACCGTCCGGCTCGATCGAATATCCCTGAAGTCCCCTAACAATGCGCCAACTCCTCCTATTATCTCGTTTACACGGCATCAACCCAATCCTCCAGCTGAATGGCCTTTACCACTTCTCCCTTCTTAGAAGCGAAAACGGGTCGAATAACTCCCAGATGGGCTCGTCCCTTCATATAACAAAACTCATTAACTCTACCTCCAAATAACGAATCGTTTTCTTATCGTTTCACCGTAACTAATCATAATTTCAATCACTATATATAGCCTAGGCGCGAAGCGATTACACGGAGGTAGCGACGCGACGACCGTAAAGACAATCGCAGTAGAAGGGTATTTATTATGTTATGCCAAAACAAATAATTTGTTGAACCTAAGAAGTTTTGTTTAATCTACAATTCGCATAATTTAAAGTGCATGCGATGCGATTACGCATCGCAACGCTCGTAACGACGCAGGGACAGTAGTTAGTCGGTACGTTACCGCGCGACGCGACTGCTTGCGTTGAATCGCGTATTTCACGTGCAAATACAGTGGGTAACACTCGTGTTCCTCTCTCGTTATTTACGAAAAGCTCTTAAAATAACTCAAAAGAAAGTTTTACGAGAAATAAATGATATTCTTTTGGTATAAGCCCAAGCGATACGACAACGCGCGTCGATCTAATTGGCATTTAGCAGCTTTACGACGAACGTCACGCGCTCGAGTGACGAAAATTGAGCAGAAACACGTGACTAAAAGCGGAAAAAGCTTTTCTTTTTAATTAGGAGAGTTATTGACCACCATTGCAGGCTTACAAGGGAGAACCAGAAGACAGAAACACGCGCATCTCCCTCTTCGATTCTCTCGAATACGCCAAGCTCCAGCAAAGATTATTAAGGGGGAAAAAATTCCCACAGCCACTCCCGCTTAACCGATAAGGGTCGTCTTCGATGACGTGAGAACCGACGAGACGCAATAGCAAATAGTAAACAACACCAGCCGAGTCTAATGTAGAAATTCGGGTGAGGGGAGCCGAGGGGAGAGAAAAGGAGGAGGAGTAGAAAGCGAGTGTGGAAATAACTTTCTCGCAGACGTATCGAGGCGATATCTGCAATGTTATTTTTCCAAGTAAGGAAAAAAAGTAATAATAATAATAATAAATAAGAAATAAAAACGGGTGAAAGTCCTAGAGTGGCGGGGTTGGCGCGACCGGATTCCCGGAACGAGCTTCTATAATGTCTACTATCGCCAGCTTTCGTCTGTGTGGTGCGATGTACCAGAGCGGTCGTCGCGTCGCTCTAACCGTAATGTCACACAACCGGGACCACACCCTGTCTGCGCCATCAACCAAACTAGGTTTCCATGTCTCTCGCATATATAACGCGCGCGTTTCCTTTTCCCTCCCTTTATCAGCTCCCAAAACAAAACACAAGAATACTCCCTCCCGCCCCGAACCGAACTTTAAGGGGAAAAAAATCCTCTGCGATACACGCACACGCCTACAACATAACAGCGCCCCTATGTCAAATACCCGAAACCCCGGCCATCTGGCAGCACTTCACTCAAATCGGGCGAAGGCAGCGACAGTTTTAAAAAAACGTAATGAATTTTTAAAACTAATTTGGGAAAAAAGTAATAATAATAATTAATATTTTAAAATTTTTAACGGGATAATACGACTAGTTCTCTAAAGTGACACCAGCCGGCGCGCTGACTTGTTTACAATTTTCTGCACTCTTCGCTCCGTCACGTGATGCTGGCACGATAGCGAATCCAGGCATGCGCAACAAGCGGCTCGAGTTCGTGTCGACTTGGGCGAAAAGTACACACGAGTATTAATATATAAATAAATAATTTTTTAAACGCGTTTTAATCAAACTCTTAAATTTAACAACAACAACGGCGCCGGCGCCATCTATATCCCTCACCTATAGTCGCAATACTATAGGTGAGGGATGAAGTCACGTGTCGAATTTGAATGGACGGTCCGTTTCTTGTTATCCGTACGAGTCGACTGACCGGATGCGAATGGGAATAAATGATATTAAGTAAACAAAGCGAAACAGGAAAAAAATACGTAATAATAATAATAATAATAAAGACAAGACGTTGTCTCCTTTGTCGATAGGAGGGGACAAAGTGCAAAGAAACTGCACCAGAGCCAAGCACAAGACTGCAGCGCGGAAGAAAAGTAGGTCAGTGGGGTTCCAGAAATACTTGTTCTTTAATGTTTACGTATTTTGATTAGGCTTCGTGTGTCACTCTTATCCCGAGTTTCGTATACGCCAGACGGCAATCTCCTTACGAACACCATTTCCTTTGTCCGATTGTCTAAGAAGAAAAAAAACACGTCACCAAATCCGACCATTCATCAACAGCTCATTGAGAAAATATTCCCATAAAAAAAAAAAATATATATATATATATATATATATATATCCTTCCGCCTAATTGGAAATTTAAATACGCAAATCCTCTCCTCCGATTGGCCGATTTACGTATTTCGAAATATCTGCGACAACGTTGGTCGGCCAATCGCATTCGAAAACGTTTTTCGAAATTTTAAAAATTTCGCCGATCGTTTATTGGTCGAAATTCGAAAATGGTGGTGAAATGGGTTGGCGTTTTAATTGTTTCATGCTTACACTTAATTAAAGCTAAACACTTGTGATCTTATCCGTCGAGAACAATCGATGAAGTACGCTGATTAGATAATAATGTTTATATCGAGAGGCACTGGCGTTAATGAACAGAATTTTCTTCCTCTTTTTTTTAATCCCTATCGCCAGTGGCGGATTACGCAATTCGCGCGCACCTAGGGCCTAGTCGTCTCGAGAGGCCTCAAAAATTACATAGCAGAAAGACGATGTGCCTCTTAAAACTTAAGTGAACGTTTATAAACCCCTGCATGAACAGTGACGCAACTCGTAAATTGACGATTTTGTTGTTTTTTTAAAACACTTACATAAAGGGCCTTATAACAAAATCGCGCCTAGAACCTCAAAAAAACATTATAATCCGATATTGCCTATCGCGGATTCCAAGCAGACTCTTTGTATACCTTTTTAGTGTTACGTAAGAGGATTATGTTCCTTTTGAGGTCCTAGCCGTAATTTTGTTATAAGGCCCTAGGCGCGCGCCTTTGGGCAATCCTCCGCTGATAAGATCCGTAGAAAATACAACCGACGTTCGATCCATACGGGATTGCTAGACAATACTTCTACGAGGCCCCGAAGTGTTTCGGTTAAAAAGAATTCTGCAACGGAAACTGTTTTATACTAGAAAATTCCCTTTTTCTAGAACGTTAACGTGTGTATTTTATTAGTTTCCATTAGTTCTGGAGCGGAGTTTCTAGAATTAACCAATCGAATCAGAAGAATCCTAAAACTAATCGCTTTCTTCTAGAGTATTTTAAACTCTAGAAATTTAAAGGCAAGTAGTAAGTAGATTACGGCTCGCTTTTTAAACACAGAAATTACAAGACTTTCCAATTTTCAAGCGGAAATACCATAGTACGTTCTTGAAAAAGCTGGAGTTAGTAAATCCCGTGTACTTAATGGCAGCGGTTATGTAAAAAAAAAAATCCTACTTCTAGAATAAATACACATACCAAACGTCCGATTCTAGATAACTTTTATGCTCTAATTCTAGAAGAAAAAATTATTGTCTTCGGGAAATAACGAGAAATCTACGATATAAACTAGAAAAAAAAAACACTTTTCTTGTACAAAATACAACTGTTTATACTGTACTATTGCAGATAAAGTAGTGTGAAAGATGAATCTAAGCGCGCACAACCAGTTTAAAACAAAATAAAATAAATCCCGCGTATTGCTAAGAAATTATAAACCATGAAATATCGTATCCCGATTTTCTAGAAAAATAACTAGAGTAGAAACCATTTCTTATATTCTTAGTATAAAACCGTAGACCAGAAAATCCGAGAACCGAATCAATGAATGGAATTGCAGTCGAGCCCTGGCTAAATTCGATCTAGCGATATGAAAATTCCCATCGATCCCTCCCCTCCCTCGAAGAAGAGATACGTTCGCAAATTGAATGAAGCCCGTTATTACACTAGACAGGGGTATTAGAATCCGAGTGTAGAAGCTGTATTATTTTCCATTCAAGGCACCCACCGCCGAACATAAAGAATCTAATCGCATTAAAGCCCATTTTATGGCAGAACTTCGCCCCCTCGTTTTAAGAGCTTTCCACGTTCAATACCGTAATTAACGCCTATCGAGCGGCTAATAAAACTGAAGTTATCTGAAGCAGGGGGAGGGGTTGGAAGAAGAGCACGGGAGCCGGGCAATCGAGCGAGAAAAACAATGCAAATTCTCCCCCCTCCCCGTTTACAGCGCGAGTCATCCTTGGCTCCGTCTGGGAAAACCCGTAATGGGTCACGATTAATACTTTGTTATTATTTATCATTCTTAAGAGCAGCCTTCAATTGCCTCTCCCCCCGCCTTTTGACACGTCGAGCAAGTATTACACCTGTCCACCTTCGTGGTATCTGGCAAGTATGCCCTCGTCCGGGCCTATGAATAGTATCGGATGTAACAAAGTGATAGCTGGTACGAGAGTCGAATGGCAACACAGTATATGGGTCAGTAACCAGTCGGTTAATAGCCGGCAAACAACGGTAACGACAGCAATGCCCCCCCCCTTTGAAAACAGATGATTTAAATCAGACTACGGAGCTAGATTTAGGTGTCTTAACCTCGTTTAAGTTTCTTCTGACTGAATTAGGAAAGCATCTAAACTTTTTCACGCCTTCCGATATCGAGACGACGCCCAGTAATTATACTGAAAAGCGTAAACACTATACATATATATCTATATCTATACGGTGTTTTTTTTTTTATTCTGGTTGCTTCAAACACGAGTGCCGAAGGTCTTTAGTATGTAGGATGGCATGTAATTATAAAAGCATTAACAGTTCGATCGCATCGGCCTTCTATTATGCTGCCATAACGTCGCCTTGTTTACCGGGAGTCAACCTTGGAAACATGGGAATAATTCGGTGTTTTATTTCCGACACACGAATAAAACCAGTGAACTGACAATAAATTTATCCGATTTGGAGACCTTTGCAAGAGGAATGCCGTCAGCATGCGATATCTTCCACGAGAAAGTATCGTCGTTACGCAAGAATGATGGCGGCCCAAGTCTCTAGCCAGGTCGTACGCCGAACAAAATGAGGGATATCTACAGAGCAACAACGGATATCGACGACACAAAGGGGCATCTACAATGCTTAATGCGGGCTTTACATCACACGATAAAGAAATATACGCAACTTATGGACACGGCTAACTTATCGACAGTAACTTACGGTGCCGACGAAACACGCGAATTACAGATAACGTAAAAAAGGATGACGTCGACAATATTACGTATAAAGGAAATACACATAACTCTGTTTTCCCAAACTTTTCGGACTACTTCCCCCTTCTAGCGTATATATTTCTTGTTTCAAAATAGATTTTTCTCCCCGCGTCTTCCAATACCTTCATCACTCCTCGCATTTCAGCACCCCCTTGGAATAACTGGTATGACTGATAACTAATTACTGTATATTTGAAAATACCGGCAGTATAAAGGTGTAAAATCATAAAATATGTCCGGATAGTAGAGTATCGTCAACACAAAGTAACATGTTGCTCCTTCTACAGATGCACAAGCGCTAAAATTAAGGGAGGAACACCAGAAGAAAAAAAAAATCCAGTAAAGCAGACAACGCGCGAAGACTAAAGTTAGGAAAACATAACACTAGAAATATTGAGAAAATAAGCACGAGCATAACAGTATCTTGTCCCCCGAGCACCACCGCAAAAAGATAGATACAGACTAACAAGACACAGACAGATGGAACAAACTAGGTAATAAGAATGTGGTTTAAATTAAGAAAGCCCCCATAACGTAACAGGAAACAGGAAGCGGCACGAGAAAAGGGGAGGATCGTCAACGACACACACAGACACAGACAAAAACTAACAAACAAAAAAAAGGATTCCACTATTAGCAAACATCGTTAAAAGTTAAATATCGTCAACAAAGGAAGCATACAATCAACGAAACGGAATATCTTTTTAAAAAACAGAATAAAAAAAACACAGAGCGAACTATTTTCTTTATTTCTATTTTATCGGCACAACACGCAAACGTATCGAGTAGTGTGTATGTCCGACACCGACCGAGGGGGGAGAGAGGAGAGAGAGAGAGAGAGAGAGAAAGAGAGCGAGGGGGAACGTAACAGTTAACTATAGTTTCCTATTCCAAATCGTAAAAACATAACAGTAAAGAATCTGGCACGTTGCCCAAACCGAAGACAAATGTTGTACTGAGTAGCCGTGAAAAGACACGTAAATAAATCATTGGAAACGACGAACTACTGTCTCGCTCCGTCTCTTAGAGCATCGCAATTGGCAAATTTTTTGAAGCGCCACATAAATAAAAACCCCGAAAAAAATCGCCCGTTCTATCAGATCGAACAGTAGCGAGTGACGATAATCTTTACGCAAACACTACTTTTAAAATCTTTAATTTCGCGCGTACTAGAAGAAACGTGAAAATAATAATTAAGGGGGATTCTCGAGGTTGAATCCAGTGTTTAAATCGAATATACGTCACGCGGGCGCACTTGAATGTAAAAATAATCTCGAAAGAATCCAGCGTCACGTCATACGTAACCGCTTAGTCACGTCGCTGGAGTAGTGCACAAATTGCGGAAGTGGCGATGCTTCCTATATTCTGCCGGTGTTAAAAGAAATTGTAGCAGTCTAGACTAAATAAATATTTAAACAACCGATTCAGAAACGAGGGTTTTTTCTTTTTTTCAAAATAATACAAACAAAGCCCCACTTTTCAAAACCAGACAATAAGCTGAAAGGCATCTAGGTCAATCCCTAGAGAGAAACTAGGGGAGTGGAGGGAAAAAAGCGTGTGTAGTAGCGAGAAAATGCGCATTTGTTACGTGTGGGCGCGCGCGCGCGCGACAGTGTACGAGAAACGCGCTTGCTCCTTCGGATGTTCATTCACACACGGGAAGTGCGCAGAGTTGGCGTACGGACGGGCTAAGGCCGCGCATGTACGCAATCGGGAGTGAAAAATAATAAAGAAAACAAACACGCAGCGACAATTTGTAACAGTTTTAGTTGATTAAATAAAAAATAAATAAATAAATAAAAAACCAAAAAGGAAACCAGAACAGATAATGAGATTAAATAACACGAGCCGCGTAAACATCCGAACACCGACGCGATAATTACGAGTAAGGCGTTATTCGGGGGTGGTGCCGCGTTACACACATCCACGCTGTAAGCGGGGGTGCCGAGGGGCGCTTCGATATAACAAAACCGTTGGGAAATCCGAAACCCCGTAACAGACGCCGGCATCCCCCCCCCGAAAGCCGAAGAATTATGCAGGAATGCCAAAATTATCCTTAACACCCTCGCACTCAGCGGTAATTTATGATGAGTCACACGCTCTTTCCTACGCGTAAACAACGTGACATTTCGCTACCGGCTCTAACGTTCCAAGAAGGAAAACAAATAATAAAAAAATAAAATAAATCGCCGAAAAATTATTAAAGACGTGGCCGCAAGATGGCCACCGACCGTTACCGCACGTTCTTATGGGATTTCGACAAATCGGAGCGCTTTTTTTCCACTTTTAAACGAGAGCGACGAAGCGAGTAGCGACGAGGATCGCCTCGCCTAAAAAAATCGTCATTAATAACTTGAGAAATTTTTTTTTGGCGTAAACTTGGAGGAAACTTTTCTAGTAATAAAATTAGGCGGAGAGAATTAAATTTGGGTGATATCAACCGGTTGGCCAAATCTCCATCGTCTTTCCCCCCCTTCTCCTTCTCACTTGACCCGCCTCCGACCGAGCGATGATCGCGCGGCGTTATTGTCTGGCCGCAGAGTCATTAATAATCCTCGCAGCGATGATCGCGTGATTCCTACCTGCGATCTCGTTGTTGGTAATTAAGACAAATGAAGGGACTATGTAATGATGATAAATCGATTTCGTACATTTCGCCCCTTCTCTCTCTGTGAATGACCAAAAAAAAAAAAAATGTAGGAAAAAAGATGCGCGCCGCGCCTAACGGAAACGAAGGCGGAATGACGGTACTGACTGGGAACTTTTTAAACCCACCGAAGCGCGTTACGCCACCGCGGAGGCGCGCGGCGTTACGCGTATTCGGCGGGCCGATTAGGAAATTAATTCCACCGAGCGTACGAAACGGCAGAACGACGTTTCTTAAATCCGTCAAGCGGCGAAACTGCTCTCAAACCCCTTACGCGGACCATAAAAGCCGGAGTTATTGATTGTCTCGAAATCATTTTGATCACCTCAGCGGTCGTTTAACTGCGTTAAACCGAGCAGTACTAACAAATTAAGCTCGCTTTGACATCCCTAACGATGCGCTAGGGGATTTCCCCGCTCCGCCTTCATTAACCGACGTCCTGTGTTTCTGTTTATGTGTTTTTCGTCATTTAAGAAATTCAAAATAAAATAAAGCCGGAGGAACACGACCTTAGTCCGCAATTCACCCTCCCTCCAGTGACGCAACGCGTAAAACTGCTCCAAAAAGAAAGAAAAAAAAACAATAGTGGAACGATAACCTGTCTAGAACGAACGTGACGTATTGCTAAATTCGTTTCGGGGGGCGTTATCGTAAATTAAGATCAGATAACCGTGTCGATAATTCCGCTAGGGTCCCCCCTACTCTCGCGGTCACAAAAAAAATAAATAAAAAATGCCAACGTTGCACAAACGGTAACACGTAGCCTGCACATCACACAGATTTACCCACCTGTATTATTTCTATATGACCTATATTCCTGACCTAATTATTTACGAAACCAGAAAGATTTTCCACTTAACTACCCCCGTTTTTTTATTTTATTTCTCTAAAATGCCACGAGAGATCCGGCTCCTTACAATGGCGCGTAACGCGATAGCGGCCGAGTCTTCGATACTCGCTCGAATCTGCCACAGAAACAACGGCGCGTAATAAGGATCGAACTGATCGATGCTAACGCGATTTTTAAGCTGGTGGCCCCGGGGGGCGCGTAATACGATAACGCGCCGTGGCTATCGCCAGTCACGTGACGAGCGAGGCAACACTCTTTCGTCCGCCCTCCCCCCTTCTGTAACTCTCGAAAGATAACGTCGTCGTTGAGGAACTTCACTTTCTTTCGCGGCGATAGCGAAAGGGGAACGAAAAATCGATGAAAGGAGAGCCAATTTTAAGGCGATAAAAATTACTTTCTCTCGAAGAAAGAAATGAAAAGCGCGCGCTTTAAGGCGACGTCATCCCCCTCCTCGCGCCTACGAAGCAGAGGTAGGACGAGGGGCGCGCGGCGCCTGTGTACACGAACGATTTGAGGCCCCGGTCACGGTTTTCAGACGTGCGTGACTAATATCACGCAAGCAACCTTAAATTTAGACTTTAACGTCGTGATGAAAACACGGCCTCCATTTTTTTCTCTCTCTCTCAGGGAACCACCGATTTAGAAGGCGGCCCGCTCACGTGACCGGCCTGGCTTCACGTGAGTTCCCGATTAAATTATGCGCCACTCCAAGAGACAAATTCGCCGGGCCTTTTATGACAATTTCATTTCTTTTTTCTTATGTAATTAAAGCGATGGCAAAACCACTCTCCTCGTCACACCGCGTTACGTAATCGAAACCCCCCTCGTTATCTCCAAACGCGGGAAAGTTCTACTCCCACAGCAACGGAGGGTCACGACCTGGCACAGCCAAGGTCACCATTCCAAGGTCAGTCTAGTCTGGCGGGAATCTCCTGTCCGTCTCGCTAGAGGTAGACTTTTTGTAATTCCGTAACAGCCATTCCGATTCGACGATTCGTATAACCGGGCCACGCGCAGACGTATTAAAAAAACAGCCATTGTCTCCTCCCCCCCGCTTCCCGCAATTCGTTCTCGTCTTAACGCGACAAAAAAAACGCTATACAGGGGTCCGTCTCCCTCGCGCGACGTCGAATAATTGGTAAGTTTCCTTTGGCAGAGCGAGACGTATCGCTTGACCCGATCGATCAAAAATTCACTTTCGCTCGGACTCCGGGTGTTTCGGGGGGGCCAGTCCTGGAAGGCTCCCCCGCTCCGCAACCTCGTGATAATGATTGGACACTTGAAGAGGCGATAAGGCTTTCGAAACATTCTCTTCGGCTGATTTCTCTTTATGATATATTTTCCAGTAGCCGACGTTTGTACGTCGAAGGTCGTCTTGTTCCCGCTGGCCAAGAGTTTAACAAACTCGTCTAAACAATGTACGGGCACGGTCACGTGACGGCACGCAACGCCTCGTACGTGAATTCAATCTTTTATGAGATTCTAGTACCGTTCCCTTCCGCCAGGAGTCCAGTCCTGCGCGTGTTTAGGAATGCTAATCTCCGCTGACGTAGCGGCTACGTCATTTTATTGACTCCCCACTGATTCTTCTGTGTTTTCCCCTGCTTTATTTTCGATATCGACTTAAGACTTTTCGCCCCCTCTCCCTTCCTTCCCCTCCCGCCGGGATATTTATAACTCGATAAAGTTTTGAACTTTTGCCGTCGGTCTGGAAGCCAGACCCGTCGGGGAAATGGGCCGTCACGTGCCCAGAATTTCGGCGAAATTTCCTCTTCGAGCCGGAAAAAAAATACGAAGCAGAAACCAGCATCCCGCGCGCGGCGTAAAACAAGTAAATAAAACGCCGACTACGGCGCCTCTTTCCCCCTGGCGGTTGTCGACAAACGAACGCCGTAGCGCTACCTTTTTTTTTTTTTTTTTTTCTTTTCTGCCCTTCCCTCTCTTATATAAAAGAACTCAATAAGATAAAAGGCAAATGGCTTAAGATAAACTTACTGGAAGAGTGTCGCACGGAGAGACGACATGGGAAAAGAAGTGGCGAGGAGGAGGGAAAAAACGTATAAAATTCCTGCAATTTCCCCAGAAAGAAAAATATTACGTTATGTTATATATAAAGTGCGACAATGCAATTTTTCCCCTACTTTTTAATCTTGAACAAATAGTATTTTACCAGTTTCCGAGCAAACAGAATGCCATTTGACTCAGCTCGAAACCATCTTTCCTCCCCTCGCACAAAAGCAGAGGAGCAAACCATATTTAGAAACCAAACTAAATATTGACTCGCCGCATCCAGAGCAATGCATCGTCTTTCAAAAAGCTACGGATACTTTACGAAAAGTCGAAAATATTTAATAGAACTTCCAACCCCCTCGTCCGTTTCTCCGAATTCTCGCTCCCTCTCCATCGATTCTCGTTTTTTTCTTCCCTTCTCTAATTATTTTTACTTCGCCTCTTCGCTCGACGGGAGGAGGAACGGATTCGGGAGGGCCCAGATAAGGAAATTGGGACAAGTGAAAGCCAGACGTCTCGCAGTGCCAGGATTCAATGAGACCATGACCAAATGTTCCAATTACCATCCACGACGAACGTATGCGATTTCACGCGCTCGTCACGTACAGCGTAACTCCCCCCGTTTTTTCTCGTCTTACGTTCGCCAGACACACGAACCGACGACCTGCGCGAGACAAAAATCGAGTTTCGCGGGGGGGGAGAAACGACATAGAAAAAAACAGTCGCGAAACTCGTTGAAATGAACGAGAAGTCGGCGGAACGACACGAGAAAAACATTTCTCCCGCAAAAAACCCGAAAATGGCGACGATAAAAACTCGAATTGTTTAATTCTCGGTCATTTAACGCGTGTAAATGATCGATAATTTGATTTTAAAAAGCCGAAAGGGTGAGAGAGAGAAAGTAATGGAGGGCGGAGACACCTGCAACAATTCAGAAGTCATTCCGCACACTTCGAAGTAACAATCTGCTTTGTTTCCGCTATTATCTACCGCGAGACGACAACAGAAAGTATCAAAACGGCACGAAAAAACAAGCAGTTATTTGCAAAATCGACAAATTTCCGACAATAACAACACACGAAACACCTGAAAACAAATAGGCAGACAGACAAATGAAGACACGAGAGAGAGAGAGAAACAAACACGAGGATGGGGGAAAAAACAGTGGCTCGAATCTCGTGTTGTTTTCGAAAAGTCAAGTGACAAAAAATACCGTCGAACGGCGAAAAATATCTCCGCCGAACTGATATATTTCCGAAGAAAACATAGGAAAATCTCCCGGGAACGCCCACAGATAACCTCCTATCTCCGTCTATCTCTCTGTCACCCACCCAACGAAATCCCATCCCTGGATGGTTCCAAAAGGCCGTAAACAAAACTGTTTTCGCGAAAATAACAGGTAGAAAACAGAGGGGGAAGAAACGGATGTTTTCGGAAAATGCGCGTGCCGGCCAAAAGCTAGTCTACCCATAATACCCGGCGGTAGATTTTTCGACCCAGTCCGCCCCGATTACAGAAACACGAGGTCAGGAAACTCCCGGATTTCGTAAACAAGTAATGAATGAACAGAGAAAAGGTCGAAGGAAGAAGAAATATCACCGCTCCAAGGTCTTAAAATAAATGATATTTTTCGTCGGAATTCTAAATAAAAAAAAAAAAATGGCTTGGCGTCAGGTGGAAAGGAATCGTCGGGACGGGACGGAAAGGAGGGAAAACCTCGTACGGAGATTCGATTATCTAACTTCCCCCTATTTTCTGCCTACCTTGGACATCTTCCTTTCACCTGTTCCGTGTAGATATTATACCTGCCAAATTGGATCATATCCAATCCAACCGGCAGATTTCCGGGATGAAAATAGACGGCATCCCCTTTTTGGAAACTGGCGATGCAAAACAATGAGTCCATCAACACTCATCCGAAAACTATGGCAAAATCTTTGCTCTCCTATCGGAACGTTTCTTCCGCTAATTTACAAAATATCGGCCCTAAAATTAAAAACAAAAAAATCATTTTTTTTAAATATGACGGCCGCTCCCCCGCTACAGCGTTTCGCAACTTGCGCTGTAGCAGGATTCCCCCGCAAGCCATCCGTTTCTAGAGCATTCGGCGTAATCGAGGACTCCGTAACAACCCGAAAACAACGTTGTTATTACCGAATTAACGGTCCTCGACCTTTGCTCGAGCATCCGTTTGAATTCTTTTGGCAATTCCGAGACAGGTCACGCTTCTGGGTTGTGATCAAAATAAAAAAAGTGCACCGCTCTATCGATTTCTTGACCCGGCATTCAATCCGAAATTCGTAAACTCGACCCTCTTAACTCCATAAAATGTCAACAGATTCTCCCAGAGCCTTTGGAACGGCAGAATCTGTGGAATACAAAGTTTCCTCTCGAAATCCCTCCGAAACCCTACTTCTTTTACCACCGTAATGGTAAAAGATACAAGAGCAAAACGTAGTATAGTGTGCCGTGTCCCTATATCACAACTGTACAGGGGCACAATATACCATGCTGATGTAAGTTTACAGAGATGAGAATATTATACCACCATTCCTCGAGTTCTATTCCCTATGGGGCTTAAAAACCATAGTATAGCCTAATTACCCAAGTAACAGTAGTTTTAAGACCATAGATTCTTATTTTCACCAATCTTACAAGCTCCTATATTCACATAAACGAGTTCCTCCTGAGATTCTGCCTCCATAAGTTACGTATTCAATCTAATTCCCATGAAAATCAATAAATTCTTAAAAGATCCGTGTTACGGGGGTCCTCTCTTCAACCATAGACACTCGATGGATTCTACTCGAGTATTCTGAAATTCCTTCTATATGTAACCCCGAGAAGTCAATGGTTTCTAGCTCCGAACTGCCTGAGGAATTCTGCAAAGGGGTTAGAATTATTCCACTTAGGGGAGAGTAACTTCCGCAACGCGTACTCTACACATAACACAAGTACGCATATAATTAAAAAGCAAAACAAAAAAAAAACACCTGAAGAAACACGAAGCCCGTTTCGCTTTCGAGAAAAAAAAAGGAGGGTGGAAGAGTCTACATCCTGTCGGATGTCTTCACAAAAGGCAACGACCGCAAAAAAACAGGGAGCGGAGGGAACAAAATGTCTGTCTGTCTATATTTCTCATTGATTCATTGGTATAGCCAGCTTTCCGAAACAGGAAGAAAGGGGTGCCACTACAGTAAGAAACACCCGAATGCCGATAACGAACGGCCGCAACAACGAAACAACACAGTAAACAAGGGAGATCCGTCCCGCAACGCGTATACGTGCGATCGAGCGAATCAATGAGCAAGAAATTAAACCGCGACAACTCGCGTGGAACCACGGTGCAGAGTAATGGCGAATTAGCAGAATTTGCAGAAGCAGTCTTTAAATTTAAAAAAAGCTGTTCCCAATACGTCATTTATTATTACTTCCAGGAGAGGGAGTATGAAGTAAACAACTTCCATTATCCATTTACAAATGGCGGAACTTGTTTACTGGTACGGAGCAGAAGATCGCTAGCGGGTTAGGAAGGGGGAGAGGAAACACGCGCCCAGAGTTAATGATCGATCGAAACCATTGATCTACCTTCGAAAAAAAAGACGTTTAAAGAAAAGGGGGGAGACGTCGCGTGTACTCGACGACCGAAACCTTACAAAACTACACGTGCGCCTTCGAGACCAAAGAAATGCGCTTAAGTTTGTGTTTCGGAACCTTCCCTCGGTCGACGAATATAGGTCAGCGTACGTGGGAAACAAAAATCGATTTGCCAATCGGGTTACCGTTGCACGATTAATTATCGATCAGGGATAATTATGGAGGGGGTTTGTTCACGTGTTTAATTTATATTTAGGTCGCGCCGGGATGGACGGAGATAAGCGTTAGGGCTCGAAACGTGTCGTGTTTACATCTGTTTCGTTAAACACAGGTGCGCAGACCGGCAATTGTTTGCCTAACGGGAGGATGAAAACACAAGAGCGTACGTGTTACGGTTAGGCTTTTTGGGACCCAAAATATACCGGCGTTCATAAATAAAGCTTTGTAACACTACACACACACACACACACACACATACACACTAACAATGCTTTAGCGCACATTAATATTTATGAACGTCTATTAATAAACACTACAGGATAAATACTAAAGATGTATATACTTGCTTAAGCGCATTCATGTTGCCATTGTCGGTTTTAAAACATAGACTTGGTCCGTTAAAAGACAATGGGGAGGTGAGTCTCTACTTCAGAAAGCGCATTATTTACAGTACCTTTAATGTGTTCCTATATAAATACCAATACGTAAAGCGGGACGTTCCTTGAAAAGCAATCCCCCGTTACACACTAATTAAAACACAAGAAAATACGGCCGCTGTCCGCTATTAGTAATTACTCTCATTTGAAGCGCCTTATTTTTAAAATCGTGCCAATATCTTCATATTTGTAAAGAATATCGAAGTACATTCGCATGTCGATCCACGTAAACACTGCAAATTTTGATCACTAAACGAGGCAGAAATATAGTCTTCAGTGGTCGATTGACTTTTGAGCCACTCGTGGAAAGTGGCTCGAAAGTCAGTTAACCGGTATAGAGGGCCGAAATGAAATAAAAAAAAAAACAAAAGGCGGGCCGGACAGTCGAGAAACGAAGCACACAACAACGTGTCCGTTCGTACATTTCGAAGTGATTTAACCGTTTAACACAGGCTCGTGTACAATCAATACTTTAATATGGAATAAGCCCATTCATTACGAGTACGAGAATACGTTCGGTAATTAAACGTACCCCCACTTTACAGTTTGCGTGTATTAAACACACCGGCGTACATCTGCCTATAAACAAATTATGATAATTACTCGTACGTCAGTTTCTAATACACAATCGCTTGTTAAAACACACCGCAACGTGCCTGACGCTAAACCTTACGTCACACGCCTGTCTACGCACATCCATCACGTCACTAAACATACGTAAATACGTACGTCCAACGCGGCACGCGTACGTAACCAGTTACGTAGGGGTGCTAATTAAAAGTGGATCGTTGTTTTGATTGAACAGGCAAGTTTCCGACTTTCCTCCTGAAAGAGAGGTTCTTTCGGGGGGTGGAGTCCGCGAAAGGGGGATCTTCTTGTACAGTAGAAAGAGAAATAAAAAGGCATGCCACAACAGAAAGAGAGAGAGGAGGACCAGCGGGGGTGTTCCGTCGAGGGTACAAAGTTGCTTACGGCGCGCGTCAGGACACGAGAAAGGGGGGGGTAGACTTTCTCTTCTACTTCTCACGTGTTTCGCTTTGGCAGTAGATAATACGTCACACGACTTCGGAAAAAATAAATTAATATTCTTTATGAAATCCTCCGTCTGGTTATTTATTTTTAAGCAGCCAGAACCCATAAATAAATCAATGACTTTCAGAATAAATTGAGTGAAATAAAAGGTCAAGTGAAAGCGACGGGATGACGCAACTGTCGACCACTAAGGAAGAGATTTTTGACCCCGAGTGCCGAGAGAAAAGAACACCGGCGCGACGGCGGCGCGGCGACGAAGAAATTTACTTTCTAACACACATACACCAAGACGAACTTACCGTATTCCTGAGTTAAAGATTCCACCTGCGTTAACGGCGTGATGGCCACGATGAGAAAAACAATAAAACTGAACGAAGTTCGTTGGAAACGAAAGTACAGGCCGAACGTCGGACGTTCGCCGTTTACCACCCTTCCATACATCACTATACTCCTGCGTCGACGCTCAGTTCTCACGAAATGTCAGATGATGATGATGATAGCAATGATGATTAAACTTCACCGAAACGTCATCAGCAATAGTCCATCCTCCATCTGTGTATCGAACCATCCGGTATATGTTTACGCTCTCGACGCACCTGTAGGAAGGAGGAAAAAACAGTTTACTGCCAATCCGGTTAATCGAATAATACCGTAATTAACGCCGTAACCGGGCACGGCTTAATCACTTTAAAAACGCGCGCGCGTATACGTATACGCGCGCGCGCTCGTAGAGGTAATAAAACGAAAATAAGCCGTGCCATTCTTAACCTCACGGGGGAAGAACGTGTCTGTAGCTCGTTAATTAACAATAACGGAAACACGTTTTTAATTTTCTCGTTACACGGAGGAAACGAGAAGGAGGAGGAACTTCAAACTTTATTCCATGTGTTTTTTTTTTCCCGCAGATATTCCTCTTTCGAAACGGTACACAAACAACCAAAACAAGAAACAATCGAATTAAAAAAAAAAAAAAGGTAAACCCACTTCCCAAATAGACGCCAACCCCTTGCCAACTTCCAACCGAAATGCTAATTTTAAAGGACATTCTCGGTTTCAAAAACAAGAGGGACAACGATGCGGTTCCTTTACTTCCTCCCCTTCGCGAATTCGGAGGGTGGAAACGGAAAAAAACAATGATGATGATGATGATAATAATAATAATAATAATGGAAAATAAATATTCATCCCTGGTAGACGACAACGATGCACAGGTGTTGCCTTCGGAGTGTAACCGACAGCGCCAGAGGGACGAGGAAAAGTGTGGGAAATCCTACCCCTTTCCTTTTCAAAGTCCGGGACGGTTATTGTTATTAAAACCCTTCGCTTCCCTCTGTGAGGGGGGGGTGAGCGCGAGCGGTTTTAGGATGGTTACCTTTTCATCCGACACGTCGAAAATGCCTTCCACAGCACGGGGAAAAAGTTCGCATAAAAGGTGAGCACGAATACAAAAACCAGGAAAATTCGCGCGAATTCTTATTACTTTGTAAACACTCGCGCGTGCTATTTCCATGGCGGATTATTACATATATTTTTCGAAAAAAAAACAGCATTTAAGAATGTACGCGTCGGTATTAGCAAGGTGATTAGTTCTTTAAAAAAAAAGAGAGGAGGAGAAGAAAAGAAACGCTTTATTCTCGGAAATGTCCAGGTGCTTACCTTCCTTGCCAAGTTTTCTGACTCCTCCCAAACTGTTAAAAATAAACAATAATTCCTACGAAGATTGGTGGGTTCGTTTGACATAAAGAACGAATCTCTACAGTGTTTTTCTCTCGGCGTGACGGCCTACGTGTCCTTGCCTAGCGTAGTACAATCGTCCAGATATTTTTCGTACATAGAAGTACTTCGGCGAAAACAGGAAATTTATCTACAGCACTGACCTTCTAACATATGTTGGTGTGTGTATTTGCGTGTACGAGTGTCCCTCCAGCGGAAATATTCCCTCTCATCGCGTTGGTTACAATAATCCAGAGCAACATTTTATTAGGGATCTGACAGCCACGTTAATTAAGGTAGACACGTGCTTTTTATCCACTCCTCTAAAAAATTCGCTAGCTTAAAAAAAAGTAAGAAATTGTATCCCCAAATTAGACCCAAAATCTCTATATAATACAGGGATTTACCCGTCGTTCCTTGCGTACATCCGTTGTCTCTTTCTCTGGAACAGATTCACATAATATTAAACTCGGGATTCGCGAGAGGGGGAGAGGAAAAAAGTCACCATCTTATTTCCTGCTTTTAGTCCCTCTCCTCGTCTTGTATTGAAGAGAAAACCCGCTCAAAACGCCAGTAATACCGAAGTATTTGTAATTTAAAATGCAAAATTTTAATTAAATACTTGATAAAATTCCATACCGAAGATAACCTTAGACATAAATCCTTTGTGCCTTAGAGAAAAGAACCGGAGGAGGATTGCTACCATCTGGAGATATGAAATTAGATAAATTCATTTTCCGTTCTTCCGGAACAAGGGAAATGAAAAAATAAAACAAAACATCTCGGCATCACAGCAATGTAAAAGAAAAACAAAGAAACACGATAGAATGGCCCCAGTCTTGAAGGATTCTTACGTATTTACAATGGGTCAGTTACACGCTACACGAAAAACTTCTTGTTTGAATTTCCGTTCTTTGACCTGTAAACTGGGCGAACTTTGTGCTACAATTGTTTTAATGAGCTAAACTAAGATTGTTATTTATTTTTTTTTTTTTAACTGTATTGGCGATATTCGCCTGCTCGTCGGGTCATCGTGACAGATAAACGCGCCGGCAGTTTGGGCGGCCTTGGAGGGTTCCCATACGTTTAATCGATTTTACTAAAATTAATCTGTGGTGTCTGTTAGTTATCCGAGGCCATCAGTGTCGCGATACGAAATCGAATTCCGCCGTAAAAGTAGATCGTGAGAGTAAAATTGGGGGCTCGAAAACACTACCACAACAGGCACGAGTGGGTGAGAAATGCGATATGCGCCTAACCCAATCTGATTTTATCCATTTCTTCGCAATTTTACGTTCGTCTTACCCCCCGAACGCCGAGGTTACGAACTTTTCGAGAAAGAATGCACCACTAGTCAAGCAAAATGAAGAATGCAGAAGAACTCAGTGAACTTTACGCCAATTTTCTTCATCAAATTACACATATAAGAAACCCGAGGATGGTCGAGAAGTCAAGAGAAGAAAAATCGAGAAATTAAAAAGAAAAATATATAAAATCAATTTTTAAAATTCGCAGTTTCTTCTAACAATATCGATAATTCTACTCGCCTCGATTTTACATTATTTTCAAGTAACTTACATCCTCTTCCGTATTTTACCTGGAGGAATCTGAAGCAAGGAATACGGATTTGCCAATTCGGAATTGTCCGACTAACCTAAAATCGTATGACCTACTCTATGCCAGATGGTCTGACATCATTCCAACGTCGGTCAACTAGATTTCTGTCCTCTACTATTACAGCACGCAATCTTCTGTTTAATAGAACAATGAGGTGGCATCCAAAGAACTATTGGACCTTTACCTAACCTCTTATGACTTCAATACACACTAGAGTTTTTTGCCTTTGGGATGCAACAATGTAATCCTAACTCGCGTGGTCCTATCGAACCGTTTTTCCGAGCTGCTCCTGTTGCAATTAATTTCCGAACGCCCGCTTGCAAGTAACGAGAGACCTCCCGCACCAATTTATCCGCCAGAAAAAAAATTGTTTTTAATCACATTTTTTAGTGTTTTCCGGTATTTTCGAATAAGGAAATTTGCAGAACGGTTAGCCAAAAGCGGTAAATCGAAGCGAATAATCGTCTCTTTGCTGACAAGATGAAAAGTTGAGCCCTCTGTGGAAGTGGCACGCGTATTGCATCTAGCCAAATCCGTATCGGAAGGGGAGGAGGGAAAAGGCTAAAATACAAGCGGGAGGGAGGAAATATCAAAAAACAAACAAAAAATAATCGATGACGGATCAATAAACCTGGAACTTCTAGCTTAATGACCGGCGTATACGACTTACAGGTAAATATCCCCTTTATTGCCATGGTGCCGCCGCCATTTTGTATCGGATGTGGACTTTTCAAACGCCGTTTCGATTCGTTTCGCCCATCGATTTTCGTCGATTTTTCGCTAGAAATGGCTGCCATTCGTCCCCGTTATTTTAGGAAGAAAAGAAAAGAAACAAAAAAAGATCCGAAAATCGTGATGGCGATTGCATGTGCGGAAAGGAACAGAAGAGAAAAATCGTTTGGGTTTTTTAGGTTCGTAATCGTTTACGCTAAAATCGTTTCCGCCAAATGTCCGCATGCGATCGCTACCGTGTCATGCAATTTGTCTTAAACACGCTTGCTTTATTAAATGTTTGGATGGCAACCATTTAAGAACGGGGGAAAAGAAAATCTATAACGCGTGCCGACCTCGGAAAGTCTATAATGGTCGATAATTGGACGATTCGAAAACAAGCAAACCAATCGGTATCGGCGTACGGCGATCCGATTCGCCGCCGCAGTTTCCGAAATACGTTCTCTTTTTTACATTTTAAAAATTTGCCGGATGGCGATTGGCTGAAGCGCGCGATTGCGAATCGGTCCAAAAGAAAAGGGGAAGAGAAAAAAAAAATCCCCGTTAAACGGATTCGGGCTTCTGTTAGAAACACTTGAAACCGCAAACCCGCGCGTTTTTCGCATATTTCGGGAGCGAGAAGAAACAAAAAGAATAATCGCCCCGAATACAGATGAAACAACTTGTACAACAACGCAGACGAATTGGCAATATGATCTTTGTTTACGTTGCCAACTTCCACGATTATATTACTACTCGATGCGGTTGGCAAACTTTACTCGGTTTTAAAATGACATCCATTGAGATGCAAAGTGTAAGTGTTCTTAATTAATTCTGCAATCATTTTGTATCGCAAAAATTTACACATAAATCACAATGGCAACACAATCGATACGCTATCCGGTGTGACGTTGCATTTCCTCACCGGTAGCAATTCGGCTCAGTAAAAATACTGAATTAATGCATCTTACGTTTTAAGTAGAAAGGAAAAAAAAAGTCTTTAAAACGATTCTTCCCAGTCGCCATTTGCTAAAATCGTAGACGAAACCTAATGGACCAATGATATAGAGCGTTATAAATACAGAGTTCAAAATAGGGCAAACGTAACGTAATCGTTAAATAATAATTCATTATTATTATTATTATTATTCCGTGTTGCATTTTCAATATAAATTAATTCTAACCGGCATAAATCGATACGTATTACTTCATGATATGAATATACAATCACGTGACGTAAACCATTCCGTATTCGGAGAGAAATACGTCAATTGACATCATCATCGACGTAACGACGATCGAAATTCGAATGAACTCTATTAAATTTGTAATAGAGTATTTCAGGATATTCTCATAAATTCTCACATTAATACACGATAAATATACATTTCTGTTAAAAAAAAAAAAAAAAAGCATTAAATGGTCAACGCATCCGACTGCCCGATGTCAAATCGAACGCGACTGATCGAGACGATAATATTGATAACTTTCATAAATATATTACGCTTAATTAGATATTATTTTCCTCCGTGCAAGTGTTGTTAATAATAGAAACGTTAAGAAATATAAACGTCAGTTGTTTCTTTTTGTTGTTGTTAATAATGAAGTTCGACGTCACGGTCACGTGATCGGATCCGAGTGAATATCACGTGCAGATCGACACATGATTACTACGTCATAGTGGAAGGATAGTAAACAACTTTTTTTTCCCCTTCCATCATCCGCCTCCGTACGGGATACCTCGCCAATATTCATGCTGTATTCTGCGACTGCGATACGATTAGAAGCATTTTTCACCTTTTCGACATTAAAAATAACTAATTTATAACTCGTTTGATAGAAGGGAGGGGGAAGAAATATCTTTATGTATATATATATAACCGACTTGACAGTGGGGACGATCCAAACTGGATGTTGGCATCCATCCAGCTACCTTCTAGCATGTATCACGAAATTATTACCACCTACAGACTTTAAGGCACTTATATATCATTTGAAATTTTGCTTAATAATTCTCCTTTATCGCCGGGGGAGAAAAAACTTACAGAAATTTGAATTGTGAATAAAAGAGACTGTAAATAAGACTATTGCATCACGAGACGATTGAAGATTGCATGCAAAACAGCGCTTAAGAGTTAACGGTGGTAGTGCTGAATCCGAGAGAGGTGCCTCTGCGGTATAAGTATCGCAAAGTCAATATAAATGAGGCAGTAATAATTTTCTTGAATGCCAAGGGGAGCTTTAAGAACAGAAGGAAGAGAATTTGGAAGATTACGCAGCAAAAATAGGTCTTAAAAAATAATAATAAAATCTATATGAAACAGTTTAGGGACAAAACTTAAATATACTAATGATATCTTTGTGCATAATTTTTGTTTCTATTGGACTGTTTGAAAAAAATTCAAAATGCAGACACACTTTAATTGCTATTATGATCTGCTTCGGTGTATATAGACAGGCAGAACTGATCATAATAATTATAAAATAAAACAATGGAGCATAATAGTTCTAATAAAATTCAATCATCATAAAAAAAAACATAGTAAAAAATAATCATATTATACAAATTCATCTTCATTGTTAAGAGCCAAACAAATACACAAAAACCTTTCTTTTAGCATAAAATTCCTCTCTTAAGTTGTTAAAATATATTAAAGATCATCATTAAAATATTAAATTAAAATGTGGATATTTTAACAATATTTCATTTTACCAAAAGAATTAGTTTTAAAATAAGGAACTTTAAATTGTACAATGTATTTCCCTGTGTACCTAAACCTTACCAAGGTTAAAAATTTGCCATTCAACTTTTTGTATTCCCTTATAATTCTGAGTCATAGTTTTGTTATTAACTATATTATCGATTGTTTCGAAACAGTTGCAAACTATTTTCTATTGTCTCGAATTTCCAGTTAATCGCAGCTAATGTTGTGTATTTTGGAACGAACAAAACTGGAGGTCAGAAGTGGTTAAAGCTAACTTCATTCTATGAATATAAATTAATTGCAATGACCCTATACAGAAATTAATTGCTGCAACCCTACGCATGCATTAATTGCTACGACTGAATCCTCTTGAAAATGCCATGCATATCATGATAATCATCAAAGAGACGCCTTACTTTTCAAAATATTGTTTCAAAAATAACAAAAGATCTTTGGCAAAAGTTTTACTATTACTGTTTATTTTGTGAAAATACTATTGTTTCATATGCCATTATGGTGTTTAGTTTCCAATGTTTTCGGTCTACGATCAAATTTAATTACGATGAAGAATGCACTCAAGTAGCTTTAACATTTCTTGTTTATTATTATTATTATCATCATCATCATCTAAACCACAAAATTTCAAAAACATCACAAAAGCATATACTCTAAGATATTTAAAAAGCAATAAAGGATTTCTATTGTTACATCTAAAAAATAAAAATAATGAAACTTGATAGATAAATAAGAGTTAGCTTTCATATAAATCTTAAATATTTTCCCTAAGACAATAGTATATTTATTTAATCAAATTCTAAGCATAAATAGACAGTAAGAGAAACACTAAGATGATTGTTTCATCATCAGTAGTACATGAAAAAAATTCAAAAAGTTATTTTCTAGAATTTAATATACTAAGTCCTATATGTTTTTATAAAAGGCACTAGTTTTTTCCTGCTTTTTAAATAAGTAAATACAAGTAATCATCAATGACCTTTGAAATATATCTATCAGTCACCCAACTTTATGTGGAAAAATAGTGAATTAATATATAAAAAAACACCAAAATAAAGTCCAATATATTTATCAAAACAAACACTTTTGTCTGCTTCAAATGGATTTTGTATGTTCCTATCTAAGTACTACCAGTTTTAGTGAATTAATACATTTGGAAGCTAAGCATTATCTATTTTCAGAATCCCTTGAATATTTCATTTAATATTTAAATCAAGTTTTATATACAATTTTTATTTGGGGTGCCTTACAGGTACTAAGCAGGCATTTAGGTTTGTTTATAGGATAATCCACCATTGAATGTGAGTGCATAATGCACTGGCAATAGAATGTGTGTATGGTGGGTGTTTGTTTTTATGTAAATCCAAGAGAATAACATAAACATATGTATAAAGAAAAAAATCTCATGTAAATATAGAAAAACAATTTCCTGCTCATAATCAGGTGGACAAAATCACACATAATCCAGGAAAAGAAAGCCATAAAACTAGATGGATAAAAATCTCATTCAAACATTCAAAAGAAGAAAAACCTATATTATGAGTGCATGAGTCCACAAAATTCCCTTATACACAATATCAAAAAGAATAAATATTACAATGTTAGAACAGGAAGTAAGAAACATCCATGAAGTCACAAGAGGACAAAATGTTCCTTTTATAAAAGTTAAAAAGGCATAAAATCTTTCTTACGAAATTCTAGGAAAAGGAGACTTTTTTAGGTATATCCATGAGGACTTAAAATCTATTGTACTGTACTGTACATGATACCAGAAGGGAGAAAAATTCATTTTAATATTAAACCAGGAAAGTGTAAAATACTTTTTGTAAAATATCAAGAGGACAGTCGTACATAATTCCAAAAGAAAAAGTAAATAAAAAACATAAATAAAATAGTAAAATCCAGATAAATAAAAAACATTTATTAAAAAAAAAAAATCTAAAATGGAACAGTTATTTAAATTAATATATCCTTGCACACATTCCAATAAAAATAAAATTAAATCTGCCTTCATAAAACTCAGCAAGTGAATACATAAATATGCAATCATCGAATAAAAATAGCAAGTTACCAAATCACGCATCGTTACTTTTTTCTTTTAATTTCTATCTTAAACTAAAGACGTAAATATGTACATAAACAGAATACATTAAAGTAATTAATAAAATATGCAAAACCCAAATAGGCACAGCTTGTGATAAAGAAAAACAGATTTACGGAAATGTAGCTATTTAAATAATACAGTAGTACATGTAATAAAAAAATAAATAAATAAGACACTTTTAAGCCATCTATTACATAGATATTTTTATCAATGTCAGCATAGAGATAAAAATTTGCCAGACAGATGTCAAATATCTAACTAAAATTACTGCAATAATAAAGATTAATAACTGTTGAATGGGATTTAATAATCTACAGAGACAATTACAGATTCGAGTGGTTTACAAGTTCGTTATTAGTACTGTATCAATAATAAAATGGCCGAATATTTCAAAAATTCTATTTCACCCGACAGCTTTTTAATTCAAAATATTACTTTTTATATAAGTTTCTATGATAAAATAATATATTGTTTAAAAGGATCAAGTCAATTATACTTGTATTATCAAACTGGTATTAAATACCGTTA
Source organism: Centruroides vittatus (assembly GCF_030686945.1). Classification (NCBI taxonomy): domain Eukaryota; kingdom Metazoa; phylum Arthropoda; class Arachnida; order Scorpiones; family Buthidae; genus Centruroides; species Centruroides vittatus. The sequence continues at coordinate 129,475 of NW_027120768.1, forward strand.
TGTGGTGTACAAAAACCTAGATAATTTGATAGACTAAAGATTATTTTCATTCTGCAGCAATTTTAAATGACATCAGAATGCAATCAAGCTACAGCAAATGAATTATCGTCATCTCATGATATTTTTGATAGTTTGTTACTATCATTTTTATTTTTTCCGTTTAAGTTATAAAAAGATTTATAACAAACAAAAAATTATTTAAACTTCCTAAAAGGAAAATAAAATATATTTATGTTACACAAGAACTACCTAAAATTTTTGATACTTTTTTTTTTCTTTTCCTGTTTGGATAAATAATTCTCTATTGTTTTTACTTTCATTTTTCCTCAAATATCATTTAAAATCATTATTTTTAAATGGCATCATTTCTTTATAAAATTCTCCTCTAAAGGATTAAAACAACAATTTACATCTGTAATATTTATGATTTCAATATAATATAAAAAAATAATAATAATAAACACATTAGTTTACAGAATTGATAATTAAATTTAACATTTTAAATTACTTTTTTTTGGTTCTCTCATTTGTATATATTTATATTAATGTCCTAGTTTGAAGTGTTTCTGGATTATGGGGGCACCGTTTATGTATGTATGTATATATATATATAGCTACTTGTACATCAACTGGGTGCACTTGTTTGTACCATTATATCTGAAAGATAAAGTTGATACAATATATTAAATGTCATTCTTACAGACTTACATCCTTTATGGTAATTTTCATGATGAAAGTTAAGAACAAATATAACTTTAGATTGATTTGATTTTAATAAGCATTTAAAATTATTTATATTTTTAATTTTTATTGATTTTAATTGGGTGTTCATTGTTAATGTGGGGGGTGACTTATTTTGCTTATTGGGCATCACCACATATCTTTTGTATAAAGAATTTCAAAACAGTCATATTACAGTTACTTTTTTCATAAGCATTCACTTGTAATTCTACTTTCAGTAAACAAACAAAGAATAACCAATTAAAATAAATTATAAACTCAACTTCTAATCTTGTAATTATTTTAAAAAACTTTAAAAAAATAGACTAATTACTAAAAACGATAAAAATGTCCATAGTATTCAATAAATTCAAGAGACCTTATAAATTAACTTTGGATATGCCTAACAAGTTATCCTTGATTCGAAACTTTTCCAAATCTTCCAGCAAATTTTCTCGGATGTTCTTCGAGGAAACTCTTTAATATTTATTAACACATACATTTTTCATTTATAAGATTAATTATTTAAAAAGAAAAAAATAATCCATTAAATACTGTATTTAAATTATTAAAATTTTTGAAACCTGAAATTTAATTTAAATTTTAAAAATATATATATTTCATACTCTCTGTAATTGCTGAATTTTAAAAGATTATATCAAATTTGTTTAAAGAATAATTATTGTTAATTATAAACAGACAAAACTTGTTATTTCAAATTACTTTATGAACCTTGAAAGCTTCTAAATGTTCATGTATGAAAAATAATTTATTTTTATTTATAAACAGGAAACAATATTAAGTTAACGTAATAATAAACCTTATCTTTTTTTTTTTTCATTAAAATTGACTAAATTTAAAGGCTGATTGATGGATGGTATAGATGAAACTATAACTTGAACAAACATTAATAGAATGAAGAGTAATTGAAAAGAATCTTATCTAAAACAATGGAGTTTATGTTGCAACAATGATAAATAATAATATAATATTGTATTATTATTATTATTACTGAATATATAAAGAAAACAATGTTTTTATCTAGCAAAATAAAACAAAATTTTTTAATTTTAAAAACTTTATAATAGTGATTAAATTCCTATTTAATAATTTCAAAATTATGAATATATGGCTTATTATTATTTACGTAAACTACTCTTATCTTTTGATTAATAGAATTTGATGAAATGTATTTAAGATTATTTTCGTGTAGACAATTTCCGAGCTGAATCAAAACCAATTATCCTATTCATTTAACTCTGCACCGCTTCACTATTTTTTTTTTAATTATAAAAATAATTTTCTCTGTTTTTCAAACGATTTTAAAAACTGAGTTATAAATGCCTCTCTCCCCCCAAAAATTGAGAACTAAAACCATACAAATACATTAAAATATAAAACATTTTATTTTTGTGAAACTAACTTTCCCATTTTCGATTATTTGAATTCTTTCTGTCACTTTTCAATTTTTTAACAGCACTTATTCCAATATTTAAAGTTAAAATAATGCAACCCAACCTATACTTTTCCTGACCGAAATGGGGCGCATCTTATATGCTAGCAAATACAGTATATGTTGGGTTGCATTTTCTAGAATTAACTATATCTTTGAAAACTGCTATCATACTTTTCAATTTCTTTTAAAACATACATTTACAAAATACATTCTATTATCCAACGTGATGTAGCAGAATTCTATTATTTTTAAATGTTAGAGTTAAAAAAATCCGAGCAAACAAACGAATTATTTTAGTGGAAATACAATTTACAAATCTTCAAATCCGTAAATTTAATCGAAATTCCAAAAGCAATTTTTAAAATGCAGCATTCTGTTTCCAATAATATAAAAATTTGTCCCTCTAATTTATTCTATTTTTTTCATGATCAAGCTATCTAAAATGTGAAGATGGAGTTATTTCGCAAAAATCAAGACAGAACTAGATGTGTTATTTTTAAATCCTTTGATTTACAATACCTACCCTCTCAGCAGACTCCCATAAATAGTTAAATTTAGTAACTTGCAATCATTTTGAAATGAGATTTACTATATTATAAATTTTTCCTTATAAAGTGAATTTGGTAAATTGACAAAATTTGTATGAAAAATGTCCAACAGGTTTATAACCTACATTTCCTGATTTGGTAATGGCAGATAAGCAATGTTGGTTATAAATCTTTAACCAGTTTCAATAGCTATTTTTGGAATTTTCTCACATCAATATTGTATTATATACTACAACACAATTGGAAAATACTTAATAAATTTCATCTCCATTTTTATAGGTTAACACTCTCCATTAAACTTAAATTTAGTGCCAAATGTAATCCATTTAAATTCTTTACATTAACATTTATGCTAGTTTAATGGAAATAAAGTATAAAATTTAAGATTCATTAATATGACCTATTTGTAATTATTAATTACTTGTCACAGAATTTACTGAGCATGTATTAATATTTAAAAAAAAATAAAATAAAATGCAGTATTACTAGATAAAAGTCAATGCATATTAAGAAGGATTTATAAATGTTACAAAAGAAAATTTGACTAGAAATAAATTAAATCATTTTTATCGATTCATCTGTTAATAAATCCTTTAATTTATAACTCTTAATATCAGAAAAATGCGATTTCTTCTTTTTATATAAATTGTTTTTTGTAGTTCAAAAAGCTGGCTTTATTCTGAGAATATTTATTAGAATATTCTGAAAGTATTTTAAGAATGCACTATCCAATTCTACAGCAAAGCAATGTTCCAATGCTAAATTTTTGCATTTTTTTAGTCATATAGTAAACAACATTATAAATATCTCTAACAGAATGAAAAAAAACTTTTGCACATAACAATACATGCTAAACATAGAATAAAATATATTATTTATACTTCGTGTACGAAAACATAAAATTACATAAATTTATATATTCATAAATCTAAAATTATTCTGTTTAATTTAAAATTAATTAATTACACTATTTAGAACACAATTCAAAAGGAATCATTTAATTATATACCATGTATTTAAACTGAGAAGAAAATGCCATCCTAGTGATGCAGATGGCCTCTTTCTATTATAATGGATTTGTATCCAATTATAAAATGGAATATAGTTCAAAGCATGTTTTCCATTATTCTTATCATTTGGCATTATCATTAACATCTTTTGTCAACATGTGGATAAGAAAAACAACAAGGATAGATAGATAAGTAACAGAACATAAGACCAAAAAAAGAAATTTGTTATAATTAAAAAAGCTTTTTATATATATATATATCTAAAAAAAAATGATGTTTTCTCTCTGGAAAGCTTCACCAAAAGATTAAAAGATAATAAACAAATAAACAACAAATAAACAAAGGGCATTTTCAGAAATTGAACTACTGTATATCCACGCAAGGCCTTGGTACTCGTATATATATATATATATATATATATATATATATATATACATTTGTATAATAAAATATTCAGCTAACTTCAAACTAATAAAAATAAGTAGAAAATAAAAAAATATATATTTATTTCTTAATTTATTTTTTTGATTATTTTCTCATGTTTTCTATTTTAGATAAATTTACTTTCAGTTTCTAATTTACTTATGGACTTTATAAATATTTCATAAAGTAAACAAGATAAAATTCTATAGTACTCTGTAGAAATAATCATTGGTAATATCAAATTCACAATTGCCAAACAAACCAGAGTCATTTTTAAAAGTTGCTTTCAAACTGTAAATGATCTACTGTTATTTTTTTGGTGTTTTTGGTGTATAGTATGATCAATTTATGTATTTAGAAAGGTAATCAGCTCGTTAATAAATATTTTACATCTGCTATAATTTATAGAACAAAACATTTGTTACAATTTCATATTAGTTAATATATAAACTGGTTTCAAGCCGTATTATCTACTAAATTTTCTGTCCTATGTGATTGTGTTCTTTCATCATTAAAACAGACCAAGCTATTAATATTCTTGATCCCTAATTATTTACATTCAGCAATTTTTAAAATTTCTAATAAAGAAAACATTATTTTATTTCTGAAAATTATTAAATAAAGTAATGACATAATGCCAGCAATTACTAATAGCTGACAGACGTACCAAGAAGACAAATATAAATTACAACAGAAACCTTCAAAACTGTCTTTCTATGAAGTTTTCTGTTTACGACAGTGGAAATAATATTTACAGTTTTTTTAAAACTGTTCTGAGAAGAAAAACTTAGCAAACAGCGGTACACACGTACTAACTGCATCAGTTATTGCTCCCTTATTAATCTTTAATCGAACGCAATTATCTGTATTTTGATTTAATCTCAGTTTACGGTAATGAATGTTGTTAACTTCTTAAATTACTCAGTGAAATTTAATTTTGATAAATAATAATAAAAAAAAACTGTACAAGTAATATCAAGTTTACAGTTTTAATAAAGTTTTAAATATAGAAAGGTAATGCTACTGAAACAATTTTATTTATTATTTTTTCAATTTAAAAATAGATGGTAATATTTTAAAATAATAAAATCTCAGAACAAAGTTAAAAAAGATCAACTTCGATAAGACCAATTCTGTGAAATTTTAAACAAAATCACGTTATTTTTATACCAGTGTAGTCCTATTTTAGATTTTTCGTTTGTTTCCAGACCGAACTTTAGACATTTCTCATTAAAAGACTCTTATATTACAGTTCACTTTTATCAAACACTTTCCCAACTGAACTTATCATATGTCAATTATTGCATGTACAGTTTAATTTTCATTGTGTTACTATGACTTAACATTTTTTTTTAATAATAAAAACACCGAATAATTAAAATATTTTTTTGGTATCCCAATTTTCTAAAGAATTCTGCAAACTTGCTGTATTAGCAAAATATGTTTTTAAATATTCTCTCGTAATGGTTAAAATGAATCTTATAAAGTTATAAACATGTTTATAAAACCTCTACATCAATTTGTTTAGAAAAACTTCATAGATAAATATAGACAGATGTGTAATTTTCCAATCTATTTTAAGAAACAAAAGAATATATGGTGATGTCTTTGTAGAGTTTGCTACTATGATTAGCTTCTAGTTACCTATTTCTAAAAGTTATATATATTATATATATAATTATTATAAATAGTATTAAACTACATTATTTATATTAGAGTAATATTATGAATGTATGACATTTTATCACTAATTCATTTATATATGCAAACAGTTAAAACATTTCGGTGTTGGTTGTTTATAACATTCATTCAATATATCAATCTTTTTTAAACTATAAAACTACATTTTTTATTTCAGTTGACACTAACCAAATTTTCATTATCAACTACAAAAAATTATTAGTTACAATATTAAGTTATTGTTTATTTACCGAAATTTTAATGTTAAATCTCAGAAGAGACATTTACGACGAATATACTTTATAAATTAACATTAAGTACTGTATATTCATTGTAAAAATTTTGTGCCTTTAGTACTAAGCTTTCATTTCTAATAGAGCTACTTTACCTGATTTACTTTATTTCTGTACTGTATTTGCTAAATTATGGTTCCACTTTTCATAATGCATTATGGTAGCTAAAGAGTCATTACTATAACACTCGTAAAGAATTTCGTAGAATGTCAGGATATAGTTATAGATAATCCTAAAGCATAGTCATGTACGCGTATAAAAATACCTGCAGACAAGTTCAAGTTTAAGTGAACAACATTTAAAATCCAGGATGGCATCTACATGACAGGATGATATAAAGGAGAGGACAATATCAACATCTAGAATCTAGGATAAAATAACCATTAAAGATACTATGTTTAAATGAAAAAGTTAACACAGATATTACAATTAATGAATATTAGGTTATAAAACATTACCAAATATCTTTTCGTAGCACATATTTAACTCTATCATAATTACGCAAAACGATTTTAGAATCAACAACATTAAATTATAAGAAAAGCACTCTAATGCTATAATAAATTTTAATTAACTTTAAATGTGTTTATTTTTTAGCAAAAAAAAGTTAGCTGAAAAAAAGAAAATTCGGTTCTCTCAATTTAACATCTGGTTATGAAAAGTTTGGATTTGTAAAATATTCCAAAAAGTAAAGTAAACACAACAAACAAACAATCAAAAATGGCTCATTTCACAATTTATTAAAGAGAAAAGAAAGAACATTTAAAAACAAACATAAAAATCATATTTTGAACTAGTCATTTAATACCCCATTACAAATTAAATTGTAAATTTGTATATTTGATGATTTAAAATAACTGAAAATAAAAAAAAAACTATTATATATACAGTAAACAATACACAGAACTTAATTTTATTAAATTACCTATTAATCTGATAAATATAATTAAGTTCTGTGCATAACATTTACTTTCTTTAAATAAAAAAAAAATTGAATATTAGTTTTAAACCCTTTCAAAATGATGATGATGATGATACATATTTCTATAAATTATAATCAAAAAATAACTTCTTATTTATACTTGTTTAAGTAAACAAGATTATATCATCCATTAGCAATATTTATTTAATGTTATTTATATTTAAATATTAAGAAATGTAGATAAACATTCAAATATCCTTTTCTACAAAAGTTACTAGTCATCAGAATGGATAATGATCTCGACAATAAAAAAAAAATACTTAAATGAATAATTATTCTAGCAAAAAGCTTATTTAAGATTTGATATTTTATTAAAATTCCTTGATGCAATTAAATGTCACTAAAAATTAAACAGACCAGTTGCTGGATGGAAATCTCTTGATGACTTTAAATTATTCTGCTTACAAACTAGTAGCCATTTTATTAAATGCTAATTTCCTATTAATAATTTAAATATACGTGCATGTTTATCCTGTAAACACATTGACACTTTTCCTTGATAAGCAAAATCTAGCTTGCAATTTTCTGTTATCTTTAAACTGTTTCTTAATAAGAACTAGTTTTAAAGCACTTTGTTTAAAGAGGAAGCATATTAGAAAATCGGAAGCTTCGATCAATATTTCAATCTCCGTCGACGGTAGTCGAGGGAAAATTATTCCGAAGTTGTTGCTTGATTGCATTTTAGTATTTCCATTACCCATTGAATATTAATTAATAATGCTGTATTCCATGTTTGATTTATAAATAACAAACACAGTAAATATTTTAATTTATTATTTTTTAATAACAGAAATGTTTGACAGTCAAGGAAAACTCAAGAAAATAATTCAAACATTTTGATTGGCAACTTTAATGTTCTATTATAAAATTTTTAGCAAAGAATCACTCACAGCGATACCTAATTAATAGAATTATCAAATAGAATTTATAACAAAATAATTATCTTCATTGAACCTATATTAATAACTTTCTATAATTCCTAAATTATTGGGCTTGAATAAAATATAATTAATCGGCATTCTTCGAAAGCATTCGAACTCATTTAACCACATTTAACTCGAGTGCGATTCTTATGTAATTTCTTAGGTCTCGACAATTCTCAAACATACAAAAGACACATTCCAAAAAACTTGCATCTTGGAAACACCGAGAGAACGCACAAGTATTTCTCAATAAGCAAGTTTCTCAAGGATACGACGAGAGGCACTGTTTGTCATTAGGCAGAGTTCAATAATCAACACGAAAAGCACATGTTGCAATCACTGCATCAAAATAATTCCAAGAGAAAAACAATTTACAATAAAAAAAGAGGCTAAAACTTGAAAAAACAATGCCAAATTTAGAACAAAATAATTAAAGCAAAAAGAAAACTTTTGAGAAAATGAAAGAATTCCATCACCAAACAGTCACTCTCTTAGTGATGATCCCTCATCCTGACACAATAACTGATCAAAGGGTAAACTCCTCCTGGACTTCTCCAATAAAAAATAAATAAAAAAATAAAACATAAAAATCTCTTAAAAAAGAAAAAAGGGGGAGAGATTATAAAATTTAATTTACCACCCACATATACGGACAGACATACAGACAGAACGTGCGATCGAAAACCAAATCGTCGACACGGCCAGAGTTTTTCCTCTATAACAGCGGGGGGGAGGAAATATATCACCATCCCTATTAAGTAACTGACGTCAATAAGCTGGTTTGTAGATATCTCTGGTCTTTAGCTATATATTTGTAGTAAACTATCCGATCGATACTTTAATTATAACGCACGGGAAACAGGCAAAAGTATTTGTTCTAAAGATACACGTGGATGTTCCGCCATAAACATACGTAACTTACCTGTTTCATCACACAACGCATCACACGGGACACAACGGCATTAGAACGTATCAGCGTTAGCGTTACATACGCTGGTTTCGATGACGTTTTCTCATACGTTACTTCGTTCCAGTCGATTTATATAAGTATCCCGGTAGAATATGTAGTTTTGTAACGAATATGGCGGCCGACGGTTTTTAATTTCTCGCGCTATAAAAGTTTTTACGTTTAACCGTATACGACGAGACACAGAACACAAGACTGAGTCTTAAATCAATCCCTTACGCACATACCGCTGATTGTAAATAACAGTCGTCGCTGATTGGCCCGTTCGAGATGGAACGTACCATTCCCGGTGCCAATCTACGTATGGGGGTGTCGGCTCTCGCCGCTTATGCGAATTTTTTGAGTATTGCACCGCTTAAAACACTCGATTATTCTTATTTATTTATTTGGTTTGCATCCTTTAAGGCTTGTTGGGTCATGTTTTTTATTCTTATTACGTTCGTTGTTTTATCATTATTATTATTTGATTTTTTCATTCATTTTCGGGTTTTTTTAGTGTTGTCGAATCAGTTTTCTGTTGTGTTTTGTGTGTTATCGCTTCATTTTTCTTATGTTGTTGATCTTGTTAATAAATATTTAATGTATGCTGGGATTTAAGTGTGTTTCGGCTTAATTTGTTGTTATATCGCATTGTTTTCGTAGATATTAGTTTTTTATGTGTTTGCATAGAGGCGTTCTGTGTTTACTTTTGCTTCTGCATCTTTTTTTACTGTTGCACTTGTATTTAAACACTTTTCTCTAACATAATTTCATTTTCATTCTATTATATTCTAATTTCCTGATGTTACTTTCGAATTATTCTAGAGAATTGTCTTCCTACTATTTTTATAACATTTTCGCGTATTGTTCGTCTAAATATAGTTTTTTTTTTTTTTCATTCTCCTTATTATTATTAAATATATTTTATACTTACTTTTACAATATATTAATGTGTGCTATTTTTACGTGGAACCTATTGTTAACGTTACATACAGACTGATGTGTTTTCCACCTTTTTTTACACTTAAACATTATTCTCCATTGTGAATGTTATTTCCGCTATTACTCTTCAATCCCTATCTAACTACATTGTTCTTCCTATCAGTATGTATGATGTAGCAATTATTGGTTCGATTGTTATTCATTTTAATACTATGACAGTAAAAACAATGTATACGTTGTTTTCTTTATACGTGAATACATTATTTATGTATTTATAACAAATTTTATGTAATATATGATTAGAACTTCCACGTGTTCACAAAGATAAAGCATATAATTCATGATTTATTGTTTACGGATCCATTCGACATACAATAGTGTGATTACATATTCATTAAGATTTATTATCTCTTTATATATATATATTAAAATCTCGAATAATTCTGATAGCTACCCCCTTTCAGACACAATGCTCGGAGGTACGATACTCCTAATCTCTTAAAGCTGCTTCATTATCAAGTCATATCAGTTGAAGCAGTATCAACTCGAGTGTTACAGCATAATTATTCATCCAGACGTGTAAATATATATGTTTCCAATAGGCATGTTCTAAAAATATTCATAAATGCCAAGGTATTACGATTGTCAAAGATTCGTTTCGTCAGGCAAATAATGATTATGGGGATAGCGAGAGTGACGTCACACATATATTACACTGAGTCAATAATTTGGTATATACAATGATTAAAAAATGAAGAAATGAGTGATTCATATTTATCGAATTGTTTCGGCCATGTTTAATTAGAATTTTTTTTTTTTTTTTTGGTATGTTCGGCTGTCTGTTTGTTCAGCATTATTTTTAATTATCATTTATTTTATTTAAAGCAATAGCATTTTTCCTTTTATCAATCCTTTTTTAAATGAGATTATAGGAAGGAACTATCGACAATAGTTAGCATTATTGTTGTTTTTTTTTAAATTTAATTTGTATTTAATCTTGCGTAGTCGTTATTGTCTTCAAGTTAAAGAGTAAAAGGTTATAAATGCCAAAAAATTGATTGATTTGACGCGAATTATTTTGTATTTTTTTCTTTAAAAAATCTATTCTATAATTACCCATTGTTCAAATTGTTCCAGATATTCAAGGCTCTAGAAAAACAAAATGTTTAGAATTTTGTCTTTTTCAACAATAAATCATCGTTATTTTATATAAATAAATATATTTTTTTTAATGAAATTATTTCAATAAAAATAAAATTCCTAGAATAAAACCTTCTTGGTTAAATTATCTGTTTGACAAATACATGCGGCTTTTTTTCTTTTTTAAATAAAATAAACTGTTAATTTTCTTAGAATAGATTACTTAACCTATTTATGAACATTTCTGCTTTATTTATTTAAATTAATTTATGCATTTTTGATAAATGTACAGTGTTTTATGGCTCGTAGTGTAGTGTCACTGTTAGGGGACGTCCATTAATTAAATGTATAGTTTAAGAGGGAGTGAATCGCGAAAAGTACAGTACATCATTGTACACAATGGAGAGAGGGAAGAAGGGAGGGGAGTCGAGGCATTGTCTAGGTGGACTTTTTATTGGTATTAGTGGTATATGAATTTGTTCTTATAAGCCTAATTACTAGTCACGTGAATAAACTACCAGGAAACATTTTAAAGTCATTTCTTCAGTGTCAGGGGTTGTATTGTACACGTAATTAAGGGGAAGAGGGATTGACAACGATGTAATGTACTTTGGGCAGGGATGGAGAGGGGGGTCAAAAGTGGCTCAAAAACGGTACATGACTCCTTACTTTAAAACACACAACTCACAACTTTAAATGATTTTATACTTTTTTTAAATACTATATTGTATGTTTTTAATAAAATAACAGAGCTTTAATATATATTTTAGCGTAATTTGTCATGGTTTTGGTATATTATTGGCGACACGTGCGAAGCGTCGCCAATAATATAAAACACGCTAGACTTTTATAAAACTCAATTATGCAATCTAAAACTCTTGTTTCGTAAAGAAAATGCATTCTGTTAGATAGATTATTTAACAAAATTGTTCAAGCTAAACTCTCGTTTAGCTTGAACAATTCGAGCGATACCTTCTCACGCCTCTCGTTTACTCGCGTTGCGCATAAGCTATGTCGCCTTCTTATTAATTAATGAGGACATCATACACTTGTATTCTATTTCTTTTAAATTATTATATTTTTAACTATTTCGATGTTTTAACAATAAAAGAAATCGAGATAATTCTTTAATACGGAAAAATCTAGCATGAATTCAATGCGATACAACGCGACAAAGCGTTATCTCGTAAGCGCCAAATAATTCACTAGAATTTTTGTCATTAAAAAAAAAAAAAAAAATGCAGATTATCTAATCTATAACCTTACAACTTTCTTAAAAATACATTATCTAATTTAAATATATTTTCGAAAATAGATTATCCTACTTTTACTTTTCTCCAAGTTATTTGCTCTGCTCAGTGGTGTGATTTTGCTCTGGGGGGTGATCTGCGAGGCTGATGTAAAAAGTACAATCAGAACGAAGAAAAATTAAGCATTTATTTATTAACAGTTTATTTATATTCTGTTTTTTTTTATTTATTTAAAAAAAAAGTTTAAATTTTATCCCTAAAGTCTCTGAGAGGAGATCCAACACCCACATCACCCCATACGTATGCCACAGGCTCTGCTTATCTCCAACAGTTCGACTTTAATTTTTTAAAATATTCCCTGTAAATATACGTGATCTTTTATTAAATCTTTTTAAAATAGAAGAAAGATTTCTCTGTTTTAAAGCGTGATTTACTCAATTTCCTTTGTATTAATCCTTATTCTTTATCACGAATGCAAACAAAGTATTAAGCGCTTCATAAGTTGGCGATGCCTTTTAAGGCTTCTTTAACCCTTTTACGAAGTCATGACCCCAATTTTATAAACTTTAATCAACTCAGAAACTTCAGCAAACAGATTATCTAACCTGTTTAAATCTTAAAATAGATGATTTTACGCAGTTTTCATGGAATACGTGAATTCATCTTTGTGCAACATCAACGTAACTATTTATCTAACCGTAAAATTTATTTTAGTTTTAAATCGTTTCTTTCTTCAACTGTAATATATATATTTTTTATAAATAATTTTCTTGAAAATAAATTTTATATAGTTTAGCTCAACTGATTACTCACTATCTGACACTACCTAGATACATTATATGACACTATATAACACCTATTTATAGATTGTGGCGCGGCATAACTCATTAATTTTCTAGAAAAACAGATCATCCAACGTTTAAAACAGGTAAAACTGATAATTAACTTGTATCAGGAAACAGATTATTTCACGCGTGATGTTAATGAAACAGGTTATCTAACCCATGATTATGTACACTACGCTCTTCTAGACCCTTATTGCAGCTCCCGTATATCCGACCCTCTTACCCTAGTATATATATTATACCTATATAAAACAGCGTTCCAATATGGGATGCGACTCGCACGTAAGTGGCTCCTATAGTGACAAGGTTCGGCTATCACTTGCTGTATACCTTCCATAGGATAAGTCAAGGTTCTTCACACGAAATATCTACGTATAATATAAGCCTTAGTAGTGTTAATCTTTGCTGTTTTCGTACTAATAAAAATGAGTTAATTATTTTATACACAGTACTTTTTGCAACATATTTTAAGTTACCAGGAAACTATAAGTTTCTGGAAACAGATTGAAGTCTTATGAAGCTAATTATGTGAACTTGCAACTTTTATAAAACAAATAATTCAATTTGAAACTTATTAAGTATTGCTATATTGCTCAAGAAACATAGCTGTTATTTCCGCCATTTTCTTTAAATGGCGGAAAAAAAGGATTACATTTCGAAATCGTACTTTGAACGTAATTATTTGCTATCGTTGTTAGTAAATGGTGTTATATTAACGATATAACACTTAACTTTTTTATGTGTATATTTATATAGAACTTTCCCCCTTTTTCTTGAGCCATTAAAGCTCATTGACTCACTTCGTATGAGAAACGGAAATGATTATGAATCACTGGCGTTCAAGAATATGTCACGCTTCAAGAAAGCTAACCACATTTTTTGAATTTCAAGATGATTCTTCGTGATGTCACGGAATAAAGTTTTTTAAATTTCTCAGCGCTTTTAATGTTATTTAATCTGATAAACTTTTGTTATCATCTTACTAAGTTTGAACTCTGGAATAGTAAGTTGATTGTGTTTTGTTTACGGGATTCGAATCCGGACTCTGGCGCGTAATGTTCCAGATTATTATTTTAAAGTATACGGATTATGTAATGTTTTTAAAGCTTGATAAATGTTATTCTGTAACAGTTTAAATCCGAATTTATGTGGTTACATTCTGAAAACTTATGATGTATGTTGATGACTTCGACAATTTATTTTTAAGTTGACAAATCTCCGAGACCTTAAGAAAGATAAGCAAATCCCAAATAATGCCACGTAAACGATTATTATCTAAGAGAAAAACAAATGATAAACATCTAAGTTAAAAAAGAAACAAAAAAAAAACAGGATATTGGTATCTTCTTTCAGAAGATTTGTTATCTTACAGGGTAACAATATATCTCTGCAAAGAATTTAATTTTATAAGATTGCTAGAGGCATAATATGACTCCTTGCATTGTTACGGATCCATTTATGAGTCATATACAGAAATTAAATGTAATAAAAAGTAATAAGAAGGTGTTAAATCGACTTCAATAAACCAACGGTACTTTGAAAGTGGTAAACAAGACGTTAACGGCCGATTTGCATCGGTAACATCATTTTGTAAGCAAAATATGCCTTTTTTATACATAAAAAAACTTGACTAGAACGAAATTCAGCCAAAATATTTATTTTGGAACGTTCACACAGCGAAGAGAATCACTTGGCATTAGTTTTGCTTGGACAGAGAGATTCTTATCTTCGGACAGAATGTTAATCATTCAAACGTAAATAAACATTTTTAAAAGAACACATTAAGATTTTATTGCTTATTTTTCTATTAATTAACATGGCTGAAGTTCTATTATATTTTAAAAACATTTTTTTTTATTATTTATACGTTTTAAACTTTCCAAAATGGCTGCTTGTGCGAGAATATAGGTGAGTTTAGTGACTCACTGGACTTATTTTTTTATGTGTGTATATTTGTATGTAAGAGAATGACGAATTGAATCATTTTCCCACGGATGTGATTAAGTTACATAAACATTTATCGTCAGATTAAATACATATTATTATGATAAAACTTTGTCCTTTCCCATAGAAAGTAACGTAACTGGTTAAGTTACGCTCTGACTTTCTGGAGCATTTTTTCCTTGTTTTTTGACAATGGAGCGGTCAAAAAACATTCTTTTTTATGTAGAAAATTCAGTGTCATTTCCTGTAGATTATAAAATATACACAATAACTAAGGACAGAGAAACTGCAATAAATATTTGAAGGGCAGAATGCTACAATATTAATGATTGTGAGAAGGGAAATTCATTAATTAATACTAGTAAACAGGAAATGGTGGCGAAGAACAAAGGAGGGAGAAAATAGCAAAGGAGCGCTCCCGTTCGAATTAAGGTATTTGTTACGAAAGTGTTATAATTATTTACGCATTGTCTGTCTGTATATGTTGACTATTCGGAACGTTGCAATTCGAAAGAATTTTTAATTTGGCGTAACGAAAACGATTATAGACTATAGGCTTTTCCGATCGCCTATACAGTAATATAAATTTAAGATTAAAAATAGGCAAATTTTCTATAGTTATAAAGCATAATATAAAATTTATTAAGCTGTCGTTCGTGTAATAATAATTTCAGCAGAAAATTTTGACTGGTTTATGCTTTTGTAGCAG
Organism: Centruroides vittatus; assembly: GCF_030686945.1. NCBI lineage: Eukaryota > Metazoa > Arthropoda > Arachnida > Scorpiones > Buthidae > Centruroides > Centruroides vittatus. The sequence continues at coordinate 145,286 of NW_027120768.1, forward strand.
TTAAATCGTGGAATTATATTGATGCCGCTTAGATTTTACTTAGATCAGACTTTTCCGGAATTAATTATTAATGTTAATTTTTTAAGCAAATAACTCATGAATTTTGTGATATTATTATTTCCGGATAAATTTAAAAATTAATGAAAATTAATAATAATTATTAAATTGTTTTAAAATAAATTTTACAAATTATTTTTCGTTAAATTAGATTTAATCGCTTTAATGAGATGGCGCTAGTGCGAAAATAGCTATTGTGGTAAGCACGTGCTTTATGTGGTGAACACGTGTTTTTTGTTTTTCGTTCGTTTAAACTTTTAAAATGATGGAAAATAGTTATTTAAATGTATTTTCTTGCCAGGACGGAGATTATTTAACTCAAAGATGTCGTTTGAGTTTCTCGTTGATTTTAGAATTAGGCTTACGTGTTGGAGATTACGTTTCTGTTACTCCTGATGATGGTTCTACGAGTGTAATTTGTATGTTACGTCCTTTGTATCAAACAGAATCATTACCCGCTGTTGAAGTAGATGAGACTGTCGTCATAAATCATAAATCCATATGTAAGAGATTAAAACACATAAAATTTCCTTCTGGATTCACTCCACTTGGCACGTGTTTAGTAAAGAACGTCAAAATTTCTGTTGTTTTAAGCGATATTAATGCATCATCTGAATGGAAAAACGAAAAAATTCAGTTAGAATATTGGGTCAAATGTCTTATTCAACAATTTGGCATTGTTAAAAATTCTGTCGTAAAATGTGCCGATCATCCTCTTGCAGAGTTATGCAAATTTCATGCCATTATTATTGAAGATCTGGACTGCAATGAAAATTATGTAGGAAAAGTCAATGAACAGACTAACATTTCTGTAAATAAAATCATCAGTAAAGAGTGGTACGAACTAGATCAATGTGTTGAAGCGATCCCTCTAGGAGGTTTACGGAAGGAATACGAAATTTTAAAGCATATAATTACTATTCCTTATGTGACTAATAATTTTGAATTAAATCCCAATGGTATATTATTAATTGGACCTTCGGGAACAGGAAAGTCAACATTAGTGAAAAAAGTCTGTTTGGATTGTAGAGCATATTTAATTAAAATTGGAATATCAAACTTTTATATATCTGGAGAAAGCAAAAATGAAGACAAATTAAGGAAAATATTTAGTCAGGCTGAGATGCTGTGCAAAGAGGGCCCTTGTGTCCTGTTGGTGGATGAGATGGATTTATTTTGTACTAAGGAAAGTAGTAAAAACTCCAAGTCTGCGAGATTCTTAACTCAGTTTCGTTCTCTAATGGATAATGCGAAAGGAAATAGGAAACTGATAGTGATAGGTGAAACAAGTAAACCAAATGACGTTGATTTGACAATAAGAAGATGTTGTAGATTTGAAAAAGAGGTAGAATTAGATCTAAACATTTCTGAACTGTTTTATGTGTATAGAGATGCTTTAATGTAGTAGTTTCAGTATTTAAAATGTTAATCTATTAAAGAGGTCGATTATCTTTAATAGATTAAATTTCAGTAGAATCTACTTTCAGGTAATTTGTATATACTGTAGCCTATATGGTATCTATATAAACTACCTAAGAGTAACTTCTGTCTAAATTTCTGATAATTATACAATTATTAATTGTAGAGAAGGTAATCCAAATTTTACTAAATATAGGGAAGGTAATCCAGATATTACTAGATTATAGAGAAGGTAATCCAAATTTCAAATAGAAACTTGTAGATCAGCATTAGATTCTATTATAATATCTTTTCAATCAACATCATCACAATTTGGATTGACAAAAATAGGATAATATATTTGTGTTTACGACTGTTATGTCAGTTTTATCGTTCATTTCCATGACATTCTAATGTTGTAATATTTTTGAGTTTACATGCAACACTCAGCTGTGATGATGTTGATGGAAAAGACTGATGCAATTGTTTGCTATTTTAGTCAGGTGAGCATGTCACTAGTTATGCCATAAGAAAAGTTGGATCTTTCCCAGATATAGGAATTTAGAAATAACATTTACGGTATCAAATCATACTTTATATTTTCTTTTTCAGGTATTTCTAACTATTATTTATGTAAATATCAATTTAACTGCATGCATTTTGTAGATGACAACATAAGTAGTGACATGTATATCATTTGTGATTAGTGTAAGCAGAGCATAAAATGAATGCACCAGATTTATAACTTTCATGATCTTTTTGAAATTTATGAACAAAAGTAAGGTTTGTATATCTTAAATATTACAGTTGATAATAACCATTTATAAAATTATACAGGTTTTGTATGTTAGTTTTAACTGATTTGGTAAATAGGTTTTAGAAATTGATTTAGTGTCCATTCTGAACTTGATATCCATGTTACACATATTATCTAGATCCACAATACTCAGCCTGTGGCCCGCTGAGCTTTTGTGAGTGGTCCGGGCGTGACCTGTAAATAATGCTGTCAAAATATAAATTTTGAAATTTTTGCGGCAAAAAATAGATTCGGTCACTTTGCCCGCACTGCTAAGTCCCTTTTATCCTTTCTGTAAAAAAATGTGCTCAAATTTTACGTTGTTTGCATCAACGTATCTGTGTGAAACGTCATACTCAAAAATGATATATGCAAAAAACATATATATAGAAATCGGTTTACTGATTCACACCTGGATGCCATTTTATGAGTAGCATGCAGCAGTTACAAGCCTAATTTAAATGAAATTGTGAAAAAATGTTCACAATATCAACAGTCACACTAAATTTCTAAGGTGAGTGAGAAATTATATAAGTTTTTCATTATAATCGTTACGTTGTGGCCTGCGTGTAATAGCTATCATGTGTATGTGGCCTGAGATAAAAAAAGGTTGAGTAACACTGATCTAGATTGTTTATTTGTAGAAAATAATACTGGATATATCTATGAATAAGAAAGCTTACTTGTGGAAACTTGTTAAAAAGTATGGCAGATCTTTACTTAATTATAATATTGTTCCTTGCTTAAGGATTGCACATCTCAGACACATATCTACCTATACTGTGCAATTCCCAAGAACCAGATAAACCATAACAATGTTCTAATCTGCCAATTCTGTTCTTCATTTTAGACAGTTGTCATTTCTGTTGTTCATTTTAGACATTTAAAATTGTGCTGAAAGTACAGTAAGATCCCGCTTAACACGGGGATGTGTTCCTAGACGACAAAGCGCTAAATAAAACAGCGTTAAAACAAAGTCATTTTAACATAGAGTAAATAGGGAAAGGGGAACACGTGACCAAAATTAAACAAATTTTACTTTAATTTTAAGTTATTTTTATATTAATTTGCATAATAATATATGTTAAATAACAAACATGCACACAGAAATGTAAAGTTTATTTTTCATGATGAAGGTCCTCGCTTTTCTGAAATTCTTGTTTTTTGTGATAAAGTTGTGTAGTTTAATTTGTCGCTTTTGGGTTCTCTGTTTTCAAAATCTCTATTTTCCAGTTCTATTTGAATTTCTTGTTCTGTCAGTTCTTGAAGGTCGTCGTTGGTAAGGCTCTCACCAGAAACCTGCAGTAACTTCTCAATATCCTGCTCGTCTACATCTTAGGTTTTTCGTGTATTGATTAGGTTGACCAAATTGTCAACCTAACAATACAGTGATAGGCTCTTCTTGTTGAGAATTCTTGGATACCTTCAGCCATAACTTCTTCCACACTTTGTTAATGCAGTTATCAGTTAATTCTTGCCAAGCAAAGTCGATATTGCCTATGGCATCCATTATGTTATATTTTATTCCAAAATTGCACAAAACAAGCATAGATTTAAGAGAAGTGCGGTACTATGACGAATTGCCACCTTTTTCCGCTTGGTTTGTGTTTGGGAATAATCGTATTATATACGAATTAATGAAATGCCGCAATAATTTGAATCAGCATAAATTTTGAGCTTTTTTTTAGGCTTCAAGCAGACCACGTTATATTGAATCAGCGTTAAGTGGTTAAGGCAGTGTTAAGCGAGGTCTTACTGTACTTTTAAGCCTAGTATCTAAAATTAGATCAATGAGCTTTTGGACAGGACTTATGGAACTATCTGATCATTTTAGTGGCTTGATTAAAATTATAACATATTTAAACATTTTTCAATAACAATAATTTAAGCTTTTCCAGATTTATAAGACAAAAGTTTTTTGAAAATTCAATACAAATCATTCAAATGTAACTTTTTTAACTCCATCTTGCATTGTCTTAGTATTTGGCAGTTTTGTTTTCATGCTCTTCCACATATAAAATAACTTTTGTTTTAATGCTGCACCATAATGTTCTCTTAAACTCCTTTTTAACATTTAAAATTTCTTCAAGTTAAATGCTCATTACCAGCAAAATGCATTTAAACTGATATAACCACTCTACTGAGCAGTATAGCCAAAAATATTATTGGTGCATAATCTGCTGTATGGTGTACTCATGGTGATTGCTAATTGTGTTATTTTGGATTGCAAATGTTAAGATGCCATTGACAGTAGGACATTGTATTTTGAGCAAATTAAAATGGATTAAGAAATTTCTTAGAATTAAGGAAATACAATATATAAAAATGAAATGTAAAGAGTAAACTTTTGATAATTCAATAGAAAATCTGAAATTTTAATTGTGCATTGTCTCTCTTATTAAACAAGGTCTATAAACACAAGGTCAGAATACCAATGTTCCTTATGGAACCACCATATTAGTTCCTTAGTTTCAAGGTCATGGTATAAGTATCATGCTCTGTATATGCAGTAAACTGTATGTGCATTTTCCTTTGAGTTCAAGCCATGGAATTCCTTTTATAATTTTAAATAGAGTATCTTTTCATTTAGAGGTTACTCTTACATATAATTAAAGGCTTTAACTAAAGAGGTTTTAAAATAAAAAGATATGTCAATTGTTCATATGATACAGTATAAGGAGTAATTTATTTAGTTTTGAAATGCAAAATTAAAGAAGAAATTTGGAGATAGCTGTTAAAATAAGAATATATTTAATTTTCTATATTCACATGCACTTTTACATTACACAAATTACAAACAGGAGCATCAGAGTAAACATTTTTATAAATTAAAATTCATCAAGATAAAAGAAAGCCTTTCTCTCAAACTGTATATAAAGCAAATCTTCAACTTATTAAGCAACATAATTATTCATTTAAAATATGTAATCTGTATTAGGCAGGAACACACATGCATAAAATCTAGCATAAAACAGAAAGTGTAAAAATTTTTCTGAAATTTTGGCTGAAACAGAACTGAAAAAAGAGTAGAGCATGTCTCTACTTTTTACACCATAAAATTTTTACACCAAAATTCCTCCAATAAAGAGAAGTCTTTTCTGTGACGTCAAAGTAGACACGTGGTTTTTATTCTAACAATGGCGGCAATGAGGGTCAACCCTATAATTTTGACGGTCTCAAAAAAACGAAAAATAAATGAAATAGAGGGGTTTATCGAATCCGTTCGACCACATCAGTGTCATGTATAAAGATACTGTATTTAAACAACGTTTATGGATGGCTATATTGGTATATGGATGGCTATTTATAGGTGCAAAATTTGAAACAACAGGTAGGTCTAGTAGAATCGATATATAGGCCTAATATTTAAATCACACGTTCTTTATTTGAATTTGGAATACAAGTGAATTAATTTAAATTTTCTATATTATAGCAGAGGAAGTGGAGAAAAAATGGAAGGTACAAAGGGATAGAGGAAAAAATTAATAAAATTAGCACTGTTAGTGGCAGTGGTGTTTCCTATTTGGCAAGAATTTTTATGTATGTGTGTTCTGGCATAAAACCGTAAAACAGAAACTGAACTGAAAGCTGATTTCTGATTCAGTTTTCTGCCAAACAATTTTATGCATGTGTGTTCCTGGCCTTATATTCTCAATTATTTTAAAATATTAATTTAAATGACTGAAAGTTTTCATTTCAATTATTTTATTTTAAATTTTAAAGTATGTTTTCAATCCACAAACAACATATTATACAGATTTATTCATTTAATAAGTTGTATTATGTTGTTATACAACCTGTCAAAACAAACTTTACCACAAATACAGTCTAAAGAATGGTACTGATCTAAGAACCATACTTTTATGTTGTAATTACAAACACTATAAAACCATTGAAAAACTCCAACTTCTTTAGTCAAACTTACAGGATATAGTACAAAGATACTACATTTTATTTGAAAATTGAAAAAGTGAACATTAGTCTTTGTAGTACAAGGATAGATTTTATTTTGAAATTCAAAATCTGAAACTTCTTTAATGAAGATTAACAGATTACAGTACAAAGATAGATTCTATTTACTATATGCAGTTTTCATCCTTTTTATCATTTCTTTAGTGAAGATTTTGGGCATTATAGTACTGTACATGGCTAGATTTTACTTACAAACTGTGAAGCAAATACATTGTCAGTGTTTTACTGTTCAGTTTAAGATGAATATTACTATTTATGGAAAAGTTTTACCCACAGATTTAAAATTTACCAAATATTGTAACTAGAAATATAATTTAAAACAAAGGGATGACATATCGACATTTATTTATGATATTTACAATGGTTTACTTGTTTATTTTTATGATCAGCAGCAATAATTTTTTTCGTTCACTCTTTTAACATCAAACTGTGACTCCTCAAAATGTATCTAAAAGATTCAGTTATGTTACATTACAAAAGTTATCGCAAACACTTTGTAAATTTATATTTTCAACATTACTTTATCAACTAACCTCATGCAGCCTTGAATTCTCAGTTGTTTACACTTTGTTCTTTTCTGATATTGAAGCCATTTAGCTCTTCTAGTTTTATTAGTGAGAAAATAGAACAATCTTAAGCCTTTTGCTGATGAAAACTTATAATTTGGTGTTTAACATCAAACCATTTAAAAGAAAAATAGATAACAAGAAATCCAGTTAATTGAGATAAAAAAATCAAAGCCAAATTCATACTACAAACACCATATACACTACCACAAAGGAACCAATATGGTGAATACCACAATGTATCATGGTATCATGTCCAGACCTTGTGTTTACAGATTTCATTATTAAATGGAATAGTGTAATATGAAGATAAAAGTTGTAAACTGTTTATTAGAGAAAATCTAAAAATTTTATTATAAAGGAGTAATTTCTTTAGCCATCCTATTAATTCAACTTTCTCTTCCATCGATGATTAAAATTATCATTAAAATGTTAATTTGACTGTAAACAGTACTTATTACAGACTCATCTACAGGATTTTTATAAAGGATAGGGTTTTAAAAAAATACATTATGAAAGAATAATGTATGGCTCATTTCACGAATCTTGGCTGGGCTATAAAAATGTGCAGTAGCAGGGACCAGCTTATATACTGCACTTGCAACAGGCTATAAAAATGTGCAGTAACAGGGACCAGTTTATATACTGCACTTGCAACAGGAATGAATTATTGACAAATCTTTGACAAGGTCACTGTACATTACCAAAAAGGAGCACTTGAAGTTTTAAAAACTTCCAGAGCACCAACTGAATACCATGTACTACGAGCCAAGATACAGGAAATGATCTGTAGTTTATTAATTTTTACAATATCTGTACAGAGTACCATAATGCAGTATACTAAAGGTAAGTGTACATTCAGGCAGGTGGAGAAAAAATCAACTTGCACTATGAGTTATAGATGTGCACACACAAAGACAGATGGAAGGGCATCCCTAACTTATATTGCAGGAGAATTTTTGTTTCTTGTTCTGTCTCTATGCCAAGTATGTGTTTACCATAAGGAGGAACTGAACAGATACAAAATAAATATGTTATATATGATACAACTGTTTTTAACATAGTAATAATTTTCTGTTTGAATTGGCAAATTTGTCCATGACCTCATCACTAGAGACATTAATTTACTCCACTACCCTGCAAAACACCAGGATGAGTAAAATACTGCACTCTTAGAACCTATAACCAGTGTGATATAAAAACAAAGGATGCAGATCACCACAAATGTTTTTGAACTGCTGGGAGTTCTTCGTCAGATGTGAGACTGAATTACTGATGGGACAGAGCAAACCGTTAAAGGAAATTCGAGAAACAATTATAAGGTGTTACATGAGACGCTTGTGTGTTCGTCTAGTTAACCTAACATGAACCGAAAGGTCGGAGTCCATCAATGTCTGCCATGCTGTCGACAGAACCAACTCATCCTTAAAATTGATGCAGTTCTCATTGAGGGACGATTTGTAGATTTGAATGGCCTCAAGCCACTTAAGGTGTTCATTGTGTGACGTAGTGTGTACGAGTTTCGCCTGGTGGAAGGCTGCCACAATGTCCGGGTCAGTGGTGTATGTGGCGAGGGCAGAAGTACTTCTCTGATGACGTATGTCCGCTATATGTTCCTGGACTCTGACTTTCAAGGAGCTGTTTGTGGATCCGATATAAACGAGGTCCCTATCAAACCGGTTGTCCCTAATGGGAATACTATATATTCCAGGGAGTCTGTTCTGTTTGGGGGGGTCTTTTCCATTGCAAAGGATGTCAAAGATGGTAGGACATCTCCTGTACACGATCTGAATACTTCTTTTCTTGGCTATCTCAGTATAGAGTGTTTTTAGGTATGGATTGAACGAATCCGTTGTACCTCGTGGAGAGGGCTAGGGACCAGTTGAACCATGTCTGGGGGGTTGTTATTCTGGCGGTCTGTCATGATGGTGTGTTGCAAGTGTGTGCATTGGTAGCGATCTATCAATTTATGCGTAAGCCTCGGAAATCCATGGGAAGAGGCAGGATGGTGGATATGTAAAAGTTCCACGGCCAGTGCTTGTCTAGTAGATGAATGAGAAAATGCTCTCTTAATTAAAGCATTGTATGCCGCGATCTTATAGGGCAGGGGTGGCCAACTTTTGTATACATAAGATCTACTTTTTATCTTAAAAATGCGTTGCGATCGACTTGTTGTCATAGGCATAGTGTAAGTGGGGAGGGGGAGGTATGAAATACATACTATGTTTATACACTGTGTTTCAGTACGTGGTGCACTGCTTATGAGTCGAGTCATAACTGCATGCATACTGTCGTGTTCGGTTACAAATATAATACATTAAGTCAAGACATCGTGAGCGATCGACCAAAATTGGCTTGGCGATCGACCGGTCGATCGCGATCGACTTGTTGGCCACCCCTGTTATAGGGGAACGGGTCACATTAGCCTACAGGGATGAATGTGGAGGGGGAACTTGGTTTGCGGTATACGGATGTGTGCATGCCCATCTTGTGTACTCTGATATTTATGTTGAGGAAGTGGACTTCTTTTTGGCTGGCTTGTTTGAGTTCTACTGTTAAGCCATAGGGATTGTCATTAAAAGTGTTTATCACGACCCTCATATTCAGTAAAGACCTCCAGAGAACCAAGATATTGTCAATGTATCTCCTGTAACAAAGGATTTTGGGGAGGAATCGAGGAAGGACTTATGTGACGCGTGACGAAGTTTTACCTTGAATTCCGAAGTGGCGGAATTCAAGGTATGGAGAAACTCCATATGTGATAAAGATCCATCAATTTCTTGACACAGTTAGGTATAGATTTTTTAGGTATTCTAGCTTTTTCCCAAAATATGATACACTCGCGTATTACAAGATTTATGCTTTCACTCACAGTTAGTTTAACTTCGCAAATGTTAAAAAACAAAACTGCAAGTATTTGTCGATTTGACGATAATTTTGCACCCATGATTTGGTGGTTTATCTCTCCGACTAAGAAAATATGTTTTTTAGTGCTTCGTAATTCCACTGACATCTTCAAAAAAAAAAACTATAGGTGTTAATAGCCCAACAAATTGTGTTAGAATGGTGAACAAAGCAAATACGTGCCACTTCTCTAGCACCATATGTATGGAAATGATTCGATGCAAGTCGGCACGGGTTCTAGTGATCAAAATGAGCTGAAATTTATTGTGGGAATTTTAAGGGTAAACAAAACTAGGCCCTATGCATTAGAAAAAAAAAAATATTCGAAAAATAAGGGACACCCTAATGCATATTCTAACCTAACCTAACCTATTCTATTCCCTAATAAATTACCAATAATTTGGTAATTTATTAGAATAGGTTAGGTTAGGTTAGAACGCGTGTCCTCGGGCCCACGAAAATTAAAAATTTGTATTTCTAATCACAAATGCTATCGAGATTCCAGAAGTGCCACCATAGGGGTTACCTAGGTACACTTTAACCTTTATTTTATATATATGGTAAAGCTTATTTTTTATGAACTTAAATTTACTCAATTTTTTGTCTTAAATATTAACAAAAACATTTGCTGTTTTATTATAATTCAATAATATTGAGAGAAAGTCAATAAATAAGTATATTCCTTCCTGAGTGCAAGTGTAAGTTTCCTTCTGAATGCATGTGGTCCATCAGTGTACAAGCTTCTGGTTGCCTTTAAAAAATTTAATTTCAGTTGGACCCTGAGCCACATCACCTCCTACATGTCTTCATTGCCTGAAAATTTTTGATCACGTCAACTGTTTCAAAACTTATCTGTCCAAACTTTCTGGTGTCAATTCATTAAGCATAATGCTGTAGGCTAAATTCATGTTAAACTCCTCAGCAATATTATCAATTGTGATTCTTCTGCACTCACAAATTCTCTAATCAATCACACTTTTTATTGTATCAGTTTCCACAGAGATCAGGTATCTGAAATGGCTGTCTTTGATCACATTCTCCTTTGGGGCTGTCCATAAATTACATAAGGTATTTTGGGTAGGTCTTTCTCCACAACAAAAAGTGCTGTCATGGACCTGTCACCCAAACATAACTGCCCATCAATAGCGCTGACACTGCCTTCGGGAAGAATCCCGCAACGCACCATCATACGAGTCCTGGGCATGCATTTTTCTCATACATTCACGTGGACGGCTCACGAGACTTTCACACGCACAAAACTGACCAGAGCAGGATCTTTCCTCAAATACTTTGCATCCCGCCATAACGGTGCTCGTACAGCGGAGCTCCTCAGGCTCAGCGGAGCTTTGCGGTTCTCAGCCCAATGGCCGAGTTTGGAGCACCGCTCCTGGATGGCGCTCCATCCACCACTATCAATCGCATTGAGAAACCCCTCAATGCCGCACTCCAAACGGCGCTGGGCGTGCCCAGGACAACCCCTCTCTTATCACTCTACACAGAGACTGGTTACATGCCGTTACGGCCGAGGCTACGTCTCAGAACACTCTCCCATGCAGCAGCTCAAATATCGAGGGGCAGCTTTAGCCCACTACACGACCTCTACCAAAACGCCTCAAGTCTGGACTTCTATCATTGGCGCCGTCATCAGGAACATTACGTGTACCGGGTCATTTCCCGTTACCGTCGGGAAGGCCAACTCATGTCACTCATCTATCGCCAGCGTTGTGTGCCACCAAGCACTGCCAGCGTCCACCCACACATTAGTCTAGACGACTACCCCACTTTGTCCACCGACCCACCAGTCGTCACGAGCGTCCGTTTCTGGGAGACTGTCGCTGCAAAATGGCCGGGCTGGCTCTGCCTAGGCGTGGATGCATCCAAATCCAGTACTCGGATCGCCATTGGCATCGTCTCCTCGAACACAAACAAAACAGAGGCCTGATCCCTGCACAAGTACTGCAGCGTCTTCGGGGCAGAAGCCCAGGGCATCCTGTGCACAATCCACATCAGCGCCCTGCTGGCCAAACCCACCATCATCTTCTTTGACAGCCGCTCAGTCATCCAGGCAATGGCCAACGTCTTGTTCTCATCACCACCTATCATCATCGATCTCGCGGCTATTATCAGCGCCCACACGGTGCCCATTGTCATCGGCTGGACACCGGGCCATACCAACATTCCGATCGATGAGGCGGCCGACAAAGCGGCCCGCCGCGACCCGTTCAGTGGCTCCATCTGGAGACCCCTCACGCCACGCGACCTCACCCGGGCCATGCAGGACACCACCATTGGCACCCTGATGGATTCCTGGTCAGCAGCGCTCCGCAACAAGGGCTGGGATCACCTTCGTCCATTCACCCCCCGGAGTTACAGTCGCGTGTCGTCTCGCCACATGGAGACGCTTTTGGCCCGGCTTTGGACTGAGACGGCCTTGTTACATGCTTTTCTGTACTCACGGCACCTACACGACTCTCCGGGGTGCCCTCATTGTGGCGCAGCGGAAACTACACTACATTACTGGCTTCATTGCCCCAAATACGCTGCAGCCCGCAGGGACCTCGGCAACACGATGACCCTTAACATGTCTCTGGTGCGCACACTGACGCCTATATACTGGCCGCCGGCCTCCATCACTCCTAGTCAACATGTGGCGGCACTGGAGTGCTACATTAGCCTCACTGGTCGTTTCGCTTAGCAACTGGCAACGTTGGTCGAAGAAAGAGCTGCAAAGGCTATAATCTCCATATTAAACTGTGAGAAGAAGAAGAAGAAGAAGAGGTAGGTGGGAGTCAAGGATTTCTTACGATTTCTTACTCAGGGATAGGGGGTAATAGATCTCGTCTTACTTAATATTCTTATTTTTATTTTTTGATCTCGTTGAGTGGTGGAGTTTTCAATTTGGCGGTTTCTATTAAGAACGCTCGTTGTCAACACTAACGCCATCAAGTGTGACATGATAGAATAATAATGCTAGCAGACACATTTTTTATCATGGGAGAAAGGCCGTTAAGTGGTTTCTCTCTCTTTTTTATATTAGAATAAGTGCATCACTCCTTTGGGTGTATAACACTAAGAATACATAAACCAAAATACATGATACAAAGTAAACATAAAATTAGTATTCGGTTTTTAGTGAAAACTAAAATGTAAAACTAGAAATTAGAAATATAAACTCTCACTAAAACACCGGATTGTAAATAATTCTTCACCCGAAAACCTAATAACTGGTGCCAGTCCACTTAAATTACATGGCAAGAAGGCTTGAGGAAGGGCGCAGTGAAGTGTCCGAAAATGTTTGCCATGTAATTTAAGTGGACTGGCACCGGTTATTAGGTTTTTGGGTGAAGAATTAGAAATTAGAAATTATAAAAAGTCTTTTCTTCCATATTTTTTCAACGTAATTGTAAAAAGCATCAAACAGTAGCTTCTGAACAAGCTTATTGAGTGGATATGGCCACCTGAAACCAAGTGTAAAGATTTCTAATTTCAGAATAAGTCTATCTTGATCGTAAATTAGACAATTAATAGATCATATGGTCGACAGTGTCTAGGTTTTCTGTAGAGCAAAAGCAAGAATCAGTTTTTGCTTAGTTATACATGCTCAGTAAGTAGTTGAGTATGTGAGCAGTAGCAAATGTTAAATTTCTAAGTGGTGATAAGAACTTGCATTCAACACTAGGAAAATAAAGTCTTGTTATTCTACCAGTTTTACTGCTCAACCATTGTTCATTCCACTTTTTCATAGCGTTGTCATAAATATAATTTTTAAGGCTGCTGCATGAGTGTAGTCCAAGTCAGTGTCCTTTGCAGCTGACTTAGCCTCAAATTTGGTTTTTTCATTTCCTAGTATGTCAGTATGACCACGAACAAACGAAAAAGTTATCTTATTTACAAGATTTTTAATATGGTGCTGGATATATGTGATTTTATTGCTATTGTAATTGGGATTTAATAGAGCTTTTAGGACAGACTAAGAATCACTGTAAATGTTGATAGACAGTGTTTTGTTTGGTAGTGAAGGGGCCCACTGAACAGCTTGGTAGACAGCATCTTCTTCAGCTTGATACGTGGGGATATTTGTACCTTCTGACATATTTTGGGCAAAATATGTCAGTTTGGAGGGAGATACAGATACTTGAGCAGACACGAAGGGGGCTTTTGGACCCATCTGTGTAGATATTAATGTCTACATGGTTATCCATGGAGGAAGCAGATGACACCAAATGTACAGTATGCTGGGGATAACCTTGTTTACGGGGTGATGATCAAAGATAGGGTAATTGCAATATGGTAGCATTTGAACAGCTGTAGATAGGAGTAGAGACTGTTGTTGAGCCTTGATGTTTGTTGTTCTGATGTAGTAGTTAAGAATCTTTTGTACAATACATAGTGGCAAAGGAAGGAGCTCTGCTAAAATCAGAGAGGCATTAGTAGAAACAGTTCTGCAGCACTTTGAAATTCTGATGGCAAACTGTCTTTGAAGAGAGAGTAATTTACTTGCTACTGAATTTTTACTAGTCACACGACCCCAGCTAGAGGCCGCATAAAGTAGCATTAGTTGTATTGCCCCATTATATAGAGTTTTATAAGCTTTGTGATTCAGTCCCCAGTTGCACCTAGCACATTTTAGCAGCGTGTAGTTTATTTTCTTGGCCTTAGCCACGATGTAACCAATATGGCAACGGAATGTGATTTCTCTCTATTCTCTCTGTATGACGTTTCTGTTTACATGCTCACTAGCTAGTCGATCTGTCAAAGTTTTTTGTGTCCTTTTGTGAAAATTAAAATTTATATAAAAATGAATATTATGATGTTGATTAATGGTAATAATAAAAAGATTGTTAATAATTAAAAAATAAAGTTCTTAAAATAAATTGTTTATTCGAATTCATTAAATTTTTATATTTTTAAATTTGTTCAGGTAGTCTTTTATAAATAATAGTACATATTAATTAACTAATTAATAAATATTTATTTTGGACCTAAGGGTTTTAGGGTTTCATTAAAAAAATGTATTTTTGTTAAAATCTTTCTATAAAATTATGCCTAAATATTATGTAAGATAGGGAAGGGGAGGAAGGGATCAAAGAAAATATTATGGTTTCTTACACAGGGGTGGGTGGGGGTCTAGAATGGCCAAAATCGCCCTTATGTAATTTGTGGACGGCCCCTTTCCATTTTTGAATCTTTCATTCACATATACAGCCATTTTTGACTAAAAAAATACTCAGCATACTGACTTTCATTTGATGATAAAAATTTGAAGTGATTTCACTTCTTCGGTAAAAATTTTCAAAAATGAACATTACACTACTCCACACTGGTGCAATTTTAAGTGACCTGACCATTTGAAAATCATGCTGCCAAATATAGATGTGGCAATGTTGCCACAATGACTGCTCAGTGCATGCATAAGGAACCATTTTAGTTTATGGATTAGCAGATTTTCTTACATTCCAGTTGTAATGCAGTTAGTACAATACAATACTTGATTATTGACTTTTCCTCTTATTATTTACTACAAATGAATAATTTTTTTTCCAATAGAACTTGAAAATATTGAAAATAATAAACAATATTTCAGAAATCTGTGTATAACTTCAAATTCTATATCAGGAAAAATATGTAATGTTAAAAAGTTCTTTCTGCCCTGTGTAAACTAATGCCTTGTTATGGCAAATGCTCTGTCTATAATCATAGACTATAATACCATATAACATAACATCACTCCAAGTTGAGCATCATAACATGCTTGATAGTGTGTATGAGACCTGTAACACTCGAGTGTGACAGAATTTGCTCAGTTCTTGATTTGGAGACTTCTCTCTATAGAGGTGATCATCAGGACTTGGCTCAAAGTCATTAATGTGGATGACATCTGTCATAATAGTGTTCTGAAGGGTGGACTAACACATTTTTTCCTTCACATGTTTTCATTTGGCTTGAACCAGTGGTCTGTTCAAGACACTTATGTTACAGAAAAATGCTCTATAGTTTGTTTATGGCTTAAGAGGTATGTATCCCTATCATAGATTTTATCAGACCTATGGTTAGGTAAGCACTACTCAAACCTAGATCTATCAGACTGAAGATCAATACACATGAACAACAAAATTATGATGATGAATGTCAACAATAGGCTTAACAAATTATATCTTTAGATTAGCATTTCTTCATCTTTTGAGAATAGCAGAATATTTTTGGTGTTTTCTCAGTTGTGTGGAGCACCAATACACATATAAAGGTGTACACATATGTAAATGTAAATTCAATCATTTATGTAATAAAATCATATATATACATACATTAAAGAAAATCTAGTTCTATCATTTGATTATTAGTATAATTTGGTTTGTTTTCTATATATTTAATGAAAAGCATATAAATTAAGAAACATAAATTTTAGAATTACATTTTATTTAACAATGGTGTGCAGAACACTGCTCATGTCTTCAGGAGTACTAATGCTCTTTATAACACTGGTTGAGAATCCTTGTTGCATCTCCACCTTATTGTAGGGGCTTAAGGGCTAAGCTTAAGGGCTTTGTGATTTGTATTGCAGTGTTTTGTGAGGTCTTCCTGATTTGAAGGCTGGGCCAAGTCCAACTAACTTGTAAGAGGAACACTTTCCAATGCCAAAGGGTGAAAGGTACCCAAGTGGTATAATAAGTGCTGCAAATAATTCCTTTGGGGCACCAGGCAACATCCCATTGTATTTAATTTTGCATCTGAATTGGAGGCTCTACAGGAATCGCGTGTGCATTTCCCCTATTTCAAAACTGCACATGGATGAAACTAATTTGTCTTGTGTTGCATTTGAACAGGAGTTGATGACATCAGGCCTAGTAGCAAGCTACTGCTGCTGCTGCTGCTGCTGCTGGCTGTTAGCCAGAATCTTCTGAGATTAGTTGCTTGCTTATTGCTGCTGATCTACAGGGAGCACTACACAATGTGTGAAACTTATACTAAGGGTAGCTTCATTTAATTTAGATAAATCTAATCATATCACCAACACAGTAAGAGCACTTCTGTAGTGTTGATCACTGCCTAGTCATGGATGTTATTGTCAGTCATAATTAATACAGGATCTCTGGATATTCAGAGATCAGGTTAGGAGTTTGTCAAATTTAGGTAGTATCTTTTAGCATCACCTCTCTGATAAGAATCCAAGAACTTTCATTTTTGACCGTAAACAGATTCAGGTATTTTCTGACTCAGATTTCTAGTTAAAAAATCTGTTTGTCATACATTTATTGGTTGTAGAAGGATATTTTAATCCCTTCTGCCCATCTTTATGATTGATTGTATCCTTTCCTTTCTGGTGAGGTCAGATCTGGAGTTTTCTTTTGTCAGCTATCTTCCTCTCCTAATTGGCTATAAATCAAATACTCACAACAGTGTCTGGAGATATAAGGAAAATAATCCCAGAAGTGATTTTTTTCTGAATTTCTTGCTAGGTATTGACAGGATCATTTGGAATCAAGGCATCAAACCTACATGTCTCTTCCAGGCATGAAGAAATATTAAACCTCACTCTGACTTTCTCTGGTTTATGTAGCAGAGGGATTTGTATGATGAACCTTCTTTATCTGATCACAGACACATTATTTTTATTCTAGCTTCACATCTAACATAAAAAAGTAATTTTTTGTAACCCAAGGAAGAATGATTGAGCAATTTTATAGTGTCTGTCTTCCAGAATGACTTACTTTTCTTGCCATCTTGATGTTGTTAGACATTTAGACGTTAAGTTGACCACTGACCCTGTGGGGCCCACCAGTGGCCAAATGATAATACCACTGAACAATGGTAGTTATGAGTTTGTGCCTTACCAACAGGCTGGTCACATCAAGTTTTCTGGATTTTTTTCATATGTCTAACAACATCAAGATGGCAAGAAAAGTAAGTCATTCTGGAAGACAGACACTATAAAATTGCTCAATCATTCTTCCTTGGGTTACAAAAAATTACTTTTTTATGTTAGATGTGAAGCTAGAATAAAAATAATGTGTCTGTGATCAGATAAAGAAGGTTCATCATACAAATCCCTCTGCTACATAAACCAGAGAAAGTCAGAGTGAGGTTTAATATTTCTTCATGCCTGGAAGAGACATGTAGGTTTGATGCCTTGATTCCAAATGATCCTGTCAATACCTAGCAAGAAATTCAGAAAAAAATCACTTCTGGGATTATTTTCCTTATATCTCCAGACACTGTTGTGAGTATTTGATTTATAGCCAATTAGGAGAGGAAGATAGCTGACAAAAGAAAACTCCAGATCTGACCTCACCAGAAAGGAAAGGATACAATCAATCATAAAGATGGGCAGAAGGGATTAAAATATCCTTCTACAACCAATAAATGTATGACAAACAGATTTTTTAACTAGAAATCTGAGTCAGAAAATACCTGAATCTGTTTACGGTCAAAAATGAAAGTTCTTGGATTCTTATCAGAGAGGTGATGCTAAAAGATACTACCTAAATTTGACAAACTCCTAACCTGATCTCTGAATATCCAGAGATCCTGTATTAATTATGACTGACAATAACATCCATGACTAGGCAGTGATCAACACTACAGAAGTGCTCTTACTGTGTTGGTGATATGATTAGATTTATCTAAATTAAATGAAGCTACCCTTAGTATAAGTTTCACACATTGTGTAGTGCTCCCTGTAGATCAGCAGCAATAAGCAAGCAACTAATCTCAGAAGATTCTGGCTAACAGCCAGCAGCAGCAGCAGCAGCAGCAGTAGCTTGCTACTAGGCCTGATGTCATCAACTCCTGTTCAAATGCAACACAAGACAAATTAGTTTCATCCATGTGCAGTTTTGAAATAGGGGAAATGCACACGCGATTCCTGTAGAGCCTCCAATTCAGATGCAAAATTAAATACAATGGGATGTTGCCTGGTGCCCCAAAGGAATTATTTGCAGCACTTATTATACCACTTGGGTACCTTTCACCCTTTGGCATTGGAAAGTGTTCCTCTTACAAGTTAGTTGGACTTGGCCCAGCCTTCAAATCAGGAAGACCTCACAAAACACTGCAATACAAATCACAAAGCCCTTAAGCTTAGCCCTTAAGCCCCTACAATAAGGTGGAGATGCAACAAGGATTCTCAACCAGTGTTATAAAGAGCATTAGTACTCCTGAAGACATGAGCAGTGTTCTGCACACCATTGTTAAATAAAATGTAATTCTAAAATTTATGTTTCTTAATTTATATGCTTTTCATTAAATATATAGAAAACAAACCAAATTATACTAATAATCAAATGATAGAACTAGATTTTCTTTAATGTATGTATATATATGATTTTATTACATAAATGATTGAATTTACATTTACATATGTGTACACCTTTATATGTGTATTGGTGCTCCACACAACTGAGAAAACACCAAAAATATTCTGCTATTCTCAAAAGATGAAGAAATGCTAATCTAAAGATATAATTTGTTAAGCCTATTGTTGACATTCATCATCATAATTTTGTTGTTCATGTGTATTGATCTTCAGTCTGATAGATCTAGGTTTGAGTAGTGCTTACCTAACCATAGGTCTGATAAAATCTATGATAGGGATACATACCTCTTAAGCCATAAACAAACTATAGAGCATTTTTCTGTAACATAAGTGTCTTGAACAGACCACTGGTTCAAGCCAAATGAAAACATGTGAAGGAAAAAATGTGTTAGTCCACCCTTCAGAACACTATTATGACAGATGTCATCCACATTAATGACTTTGAGCCAAGTCCTGATGATCACCTCTATAGAGAGAAGTCTCCAAATCAAGAACTGAGCAAATTCTGTCACACTCGAGTGTTACAGGTCTCATACACACTATCAAGCATGTTATGATGCTCAACTTGGAGTGATGTTATGTTATATGGTATTATAGTCTATGATTATAGACAGAGCATTTGCCATAACAAGGCATTAGTTTACACAGGGCAGAAAGAACTTTTTAACATTACATATTTTTCCTGATATAGAATTTGAAGTTATACACAGATTTCTGAAATATTGTTTATTATTTTCAATATTTTCAAGTTCTATTGGAAAAAAAATTATTCATTTGTAGTAAATAATAAGAGGAAAAGTCCCACATTTTAATATTTTACTTTTATCCCACATTTTAATATTTTACTAGTTAAATCAATTACAAGAGATTGAGTATACAATACCTACTGTTTCCATTTTATGTAGATCAAATTTTCTCTATTTGGTTTAAGTTAGTCTCTTTTTTAAACTTTGTGAGGGAATCAAAAATTTTATTAAATCTATTAGAGTTTTTTTTTTAATTTTTCATATAAGTCTTTTACATAAGGAAACCCGAAATACTTCCTATCCTTTTGTATTCTATGTTATATGTAGTATTGCTTAATGTAATACACTCATGTGCAAAACTTAAGGATAATGTGGTATAAGGTATTTATGACAGGAAAAACAAGGAGAATTTCCATATATGGATTGAGGTTGCATTGCAAATGGTATCAAACTGCAAATAGTGTGAGAAAAGGTACAGAGGGGACAACATGGACAACAATTGAGAATGGTGTGAAAATCAGAAAACATACCCATGTGTTAGTCCAGGAAACAAGGTGCGGCACAGGGACATTAATAGTGTGTGTAATCACCCTGCACTGCAAGACATGCACCACAACGTGAATGCATTCTGAGAATGAGATTATCAAGAAGTGGTTGGAGTATGGCTTCCCATTCTTGGACCAGTGCTTCCCTGAGCTCGGGAATGGACCTTGGAGCGATTTGATGACGTGCAATCTGCCTGCCAAGCATGTCCCATGCATGCTCTATTGGGTTCAAGTCCAGCAAGTGACTGAGCCAATCAAATTGTCTGATATCTTCTGTTTCAAAGTATTCATCCACTATGTCTGCTCGATGGAGACGAGCATTATCATCCATCAGAATGAAGTCATTGCCCACTGCACCTCAAAAGAGACGAACATATTGGTCCAGAATGGCATCCCAATACACCGCACCTGTGATTGTGAACCCCGTGGGAAGACATGCAGGAGAGTGCGTGACCCCAGGATGACGCCACCCCACACCATGACTCCTCCACCTCTGTACTGGCCCAGTTCAGTAATGTTCTCTGGATGGAACCGTGTCCCAGGTTCTCTCCGGATGAAGACACGTTGTGAATCACTGCTGAGACTAAACCTGGATTCATCTGTAAATAAGACATGACTCCATTGCTCCTGGGTCCATGTGTGATGTTCCCTGGATCAATTCAAACAAGCTTTTCTTTGCACTTAGTTTAAGGAACACATCTTGCTGGTCTTCTGGCATACAGCTGTTCCTCAGCTAACCGTCTGTACACTGTAAACCTTGAAATGTTGGTCCCTTTAGCAGCTGCAAGATCTCTAGCGAGATCCAAGGCAGTGCTGTGTCTGTTGCGTCTGGCTGTTAGGCGTAAGTAATGGTCCTCTTGGTTGGTGGTTTACCTTGGACAGCCTCTGCCACACCTCTGTGTGATGTTTTCACCTTGCTGGAATCGTCGCCAGACCCTTGAGATGACACTTTGGGGTCACTCAATGCACGCAACACTTCCATTTGGGTCTGACTGCTCTCCAGTCATCCGACGATTCATCCAGGCATAAAATCATCCAAATGGTGTCTCTGCGCCATTCTCTTACATGTGCACTACCAGTATGGCCACCAACACTGCTGTGTGTATTCAATCTGTGATGCAATGAACACAACTATTGGTGTGTTGAAACTGCGCATGGCATGTATCTGACTACAACGAGTGTTTAAAGTGTCACCAAGCGGTAGGTTCAGGGATCAAGTGTGACACACAGTCAAGGACTTGAACTAGGAAACACTACATGCACTTACCACTGTTTCCCAACATGTTTTTTTTTTATGTAAATGCACATTATCCTTAAGTTTTGCACATGAGTGTATATTAAAAAAAGAAAGCTATTGGGATAATCATTTAAATACATTTTAAAGTTTTTTTATGCAGTAATTAAAAGAAAACGGTATGTTCTACAACATATCTTTTTATACTCCTTATTAACCCATTTATTTTATATAATTTGGTATGTATGAATAATAATTACTTTATGTATAACATTCTTTCTTATTTCAATATGTAACTGGTGCAAATGCCATTATTTTTATGAACTGGATATTCAGTGCATTTTAGAGGTGGTTATCTCTGTTGAAATATACTCTTCAGCATAACGTTTGCTGGTTAAAGCCTCCTATGAAAGATTTAGGGATGGTAAAACTATTTTATGTGATAATGATTTAAAATTGTTGGTTTTAAACAAAGACAAACAGTTTGTACTATACACAGGAACATAGACTTAGTGAAGATCTTTATTGTAATCCAGTGAAGGTCTTTACAATAATCCGTCTCGAGTTAGTTCTTACAACTTGAGAATGTTCTTACATTGGTTCGTAGAAAGGTACACCTCCACACTCAATCCAGTGAATATTTACAGTTTATTTACAAAACAAAATATTTCAGAATATACAAGCTTGGCAACATTACACACACAGTACAACAAAGGTATGGTGTCTCACGTAACAGCTTGTCCTTTGGGGACTATTAGACTCTGGGGAACTCCGGTCGGTTTGTGGAGATGGCTCAACCGTACGACCTGTCCAGTCTCCGCACTTACCCGTCCCTGAGATCGTTGCCTGAAGAGCACACTCTCTCTACGCTCAGTGGGTTGTCCAAGTGCCTGAGACTGTCGTACTATCTGTCTCTTGCCCTTCTTCCCATTCCTCTCGCCATTCTTACTATTTAAAGAGTTCCTCGACGACAACTTACGACCAATCAGGGTCCTTCCTTTCCCCAGGAGCTTTCAAACACGTCCGCTCTCCTCCTGATGAAACAGCTTACCGTCATGTCCGTTCCGTGTTTACATTTTTCTAGCCGACAAACATGTGGCAAACACATTGACGCGTACAGATGAGTCCCATAAATGGAGATGCTACCCTTTTGTCTTCCCGACCGTTTATAGACACAACGCCAGGTGGGACCAATTACCAAGGTCGTGCTACTTTTAGACCTGCCCTGCTAAAAGCGGACCTTTACAGACTTCATATCTAGCTTTTGCAATTTCAATTCAGTAATTACAATAATAAAATTGATTATTATTGTGTTTCCCTGAAAAAAGACTCGGTCTTATATTAATTTTTGTTCCAAAAGATGCATTAGGTCTTATTTTCAGGGGATATCTTGTCCAAAGGTGCTCACTGGGTATTTACAAATACTTAATTATAATTTATATTATCATTTATTTTAAATATTAATGTCAATAATAATATTTATTTATATTTAATTATATATTAATATTATTGTTTTGTAATTCAATATGTCTATCATGGGTTGCAATGAATGTATTAAATATGACCTCTGTGGCTTTATGAATGTGCCTTGCTTCTGTGTATTTAATCTGTCACTTTTCCTGAACCTTTTGGATTATTTCTGCTCGATTCCATTCTACTGTTTTGGAATCTGAGTTTGCATAATCCACTAAGGCTGTAACCAGCTTCTCCTTCCAGATATTATTTTTATGTTCCTTGTAGGGTTTGGAATCGCCTAGGGAAGTGATTTCCGCCCTGTTTTAATATAACGAACTTTCGGGACGGAAAACCGTTAGAAACGACCGTTAGAAGAACCGTTGAGTTTCAAGTCGACGACAGACAGACGATTGGCTGGCGGGAAATGACCGTTGGCCAGACGTTGTGGAAACATTCAAATTTGATTGGCGGACGATTCAAACACCGGACACTATTTAAGCAGTAGTTTCGGCGGGAACAGGGGTTCATATCGGGATCGGCTGGGCTCGTATCGGGAGGATCAGATCGGATCGGATTAGGATCGTTGTTACCGAAGTTCTAACTGTCTCCTCGTTGGACGCAACAGAAATCTGGGGAAAGTAAACTCCAGTGTTTTAGTACGAACTTGTTCCTGACTCGGAGGTGTTGTTAATTACAAGTCTGTTTGTGGAGGTCGTAAGGAGTTTCTTTCGACGAACGTGTACGGGAATAGTCGGTTGTCGTTGGATTAGTGTTTGTGCATATTTAATTGTGACTCTAATTTGTATTATTTTGTACATTTATATTGTAAATATAAACTTTGTGTTTTGTCAAACCGACGGAGTGGTTATTTTGAACATTACTTTCCTTAATTTTATTTAGTGATTTTTCTAGTAGTTTTAGTGATTTTTTGGTAGCTCCTATATAGCATAAGTCATTCTGCCTTCTGTTATCTTTTACTGGTATTCTATACATGTCAGGGATGCTTGTCTGGTCAAAAGCCTCTGTCATTCCTTAGCATCCTGTATATAGTGGGGTTCCTCTTAAATATGATTTTCTTGTTAACAGCAATTCCATTTTCTCTGTAGACATTATGGAGAGGTGCCATGAAGTCTACAACAGCATATCCATTCTGATTGTCTTGTCTTCTTGTCTTTCTATCTTCTGTTCTCTATTTGTTGATCCTTTATTGTTTTGTGCTTGACCCCAAATGTACAATCTCTTTGATGTATTTTACACTCACTGGCTAATGAATTAGAAACCCCATGCATATTAATTAAATGCAATTTTGCAGCTTCTATGCAAAACACTTGAGTCATGTGAGTTACCATGTGTTTATAAGCCCCTATTTAAGAATACTGTTGGTCAGTATGGTCATTAAGTTTAGAAAATGAGAAAAGTGAAGGACTTGACAGAGTTTCAAAAAGGGCCTATTATGGATGCCTGTTTTGCTGGAGCCATGATATCAAGAACTGTAGAGCTGACTGGTTTTTCCAAAGGTGAGATATCCCGAGTGTTTAATCGGTGGAAAAATAGCCCACAGTGTATGTCTAAAAGAAGTAACTGTCTCCCCAAAACAGTTAATGAGGAGCATGACTGACATCGTCTGAAAAGGATAGTGTGGAAAACTGAATTACTTTGGGTTATTATTAAGACTAGTTTAATCCTTTCCGTAACTGCAATAACCACAAAAACAAAGCCATTTACTATGAAGTAAATATTTATTAATCTAACATTTTCGGTCTTCTTAATAGACCTCCTTTGGGAGATAGTTGAATTTTACAATTTAAATAGAACAAAGCTGCCACTTATTCTGTAATGGTTTACAGAATAAGTGGCAGCTTTGTAATTTCTGTAAGATCCATGAATGCCACTAATCTGTAGCTTACTAGATTACATGGGTTATGTGAAGCCCTGGTCACACTATGCGATTTCCAGCCGCGCAGGCGACCGCAACTGCAACAAGCGCGAGTTGCATGCGTCTTCTCGTGGTCACACATTGTTCGTTGACATTGCAACTCGGAACACCTGACCCTATAATAAACCAATAAAATTACAGTAGCTTCTTTTTGTCTACTTTCGTGAGTTTACCGACATTTTTACATTCTACTTCAGAGTATTTATGAAATTTTAGCTACTTTTCTTATTAAAATAGCAAGCAGTTCCTTTTCTGGAATGAATATAAGAAAAAAGGCGATAATTTTGTTAGAGCTGGCGAGAATATACAAAGAAAAAAATAGGAAAAAACGTTCATGCTGGGTTAAAACTTGGCGAAATGAAAATCAACGGGCTAAACAATCGTGCTTTCACCAGCTGATGAATGAATTAAAGCTTTCGGATGCCGAAGGTTATACAAGATATATCCGTATGAATACGGATACTTATATATAATTTAGGCGAAACGTTTCGTAGTTTGGCATATCAGTTTAGAGTGGCCCATAATTCGATATCAGTCATTATCCCAGAAGTTTTGGATGCTATTTATCAATCTTATAAAAGTGAATATTTGAGGGTAAGTGTTGTTCAGAGGAAAGCTTGAATGATTTAATTCATTTTTAATCGATATATTTTTTTCTTTTATATCAGTATTTATTTTATTCAATTTGTATTATTAAAAGTAATCAAACTTTTTAAAATAAATCTAACAATAACTTTTATAAATTCAGATTTGATTTATATCAAATATAGCATTTAAATGTACTGAAACTGAGTTAATACAAATGTTATAATCAAGATATGTTGACAAATATACAACACAAAGTATGACGTGGCACAAAGACGTTTTCTGATTGGATGCGCATTTGCAACCGTCGCCAGTAGAACAAACTTTTTGTTTCTAGTTGTGGTTGCAGTCGCGCCGGTTTTCGAGGGGGATTACCAGTTAACGGGAACAGCCGTCGTGGTTGCAGTCGCCCGCGCGGCTGGAAATCGCATAGTGTGACCAGGGCTTGAGGCCCATGGTATAAATATTGGGATTTTTGGCTTGTAAATATCTGTGTTGACACTGCTTCTCTTTAATGTGATCGAGATGTTAAGAAAGTGCACAGCAATGTTGCTTTCCTGTTTACACCGTGGATCTCACACAATTCAGTAAGCTATAGATTAGTGGCATTCTGGGCTCTTATAAAATGAGCTTATTCTTATTGCACTAATGTACAGGACAAGATAAGGAAGCTATACTCACTGGCCAATGAATTAAAAACAGCAATTTAATATTTTATTGGACCACCTTTAGCTCAAATTACATCATTTACTTGATTTGGCATGGATTCTACAAGGTGCTGAAGTGCTTCTAAGTCCAATCACACCAGGCATTCACTAGACTTTCCTTTAGTTTGCATAGATTTGATGGAAGTGAACTTTGCTGGCAGGTCTGTCGTTCTAATATGTCCCATATGTTCTCAACAGGGTTAAGATCTGGACTCTGTGGTGGCCAGGGTGGGTGGCGAAAGTCGTCTTTATGCTCACTGATCCACTGCTGAACAATTCTTGTGCGATGGACAGTAGCATTGTCATCAAAGAAAGAGCTGTCACATGCAGGAAAAATGAAACATTGCAGGATGAACTTGATCAGCAACATGTTCAGGTACTCGTTGGAAGTCAACCCGACCTTCCAGGATCATCAGCAGACCAGTTCCATCCCAACAGAACATTCCCCATACCATAACACTCATACCAGAACCTTGAATCATGTCAATGAAACAGGCAGGGTTCGTTGCTTCAGAAAGCTCCCTCCAAACCCTCTGTCTACCATCAGTACAGAATAAGGTGTACCATGATTCATCTGACCACATTTTCCAGTCCTTGGATGTTTAGATAAGGCTTATGTTTATAAATTGATTTAGGCTGGTTGACATTATTTCAAAAACTTAACTCCTAACTCTAACTCTTGATACTCAGTTGTGAGTATGGCTGTTAGTGGTGTACTTAATTAGAGACATCGTTAGAAAGACATGTAAATATCTAGATTATTTTACAGAATTGAGTCTTTTTTCCTATCGTTTTAAACATATCTGAAGCCAAAATACATATTGAAACTGTTGCATTTTATTACAGGGTTATTTTTAAGCTGATTAGATATTAATTACAAACAAATTTAGCACTAGAGGTAATAAGAGGCTGTTACTGTCTCTTGATAACTTAATGATTAACCAATGATTAGTTTTAATTTTGGCACTAGAAGATGGTGATACTGTCTACCTCTAGTGCCAAATTTGTTTGTAATTAATTTCTAATCAGCTTAAAATAGCTTGGAAATAAAATCCGGCAATACCGACGAATACTTTGACTTTAACTAAATCTGGGCTTATTGTTTTTGTTAGTAAGTATATCCGAGCATAATCTTTATTTATATAACTGATATTGTAATAAACATTTACAAGAGTTGCATAAACGTAGTGCCATACATTAAGTACCAAAAATGATGAAGTATACTATTACATTCTTCATTATGTTCATATACTTAATGACACCTAAAAGCAACAAGTGAAATCATAGGTATCTTAGTCATAACCAAGACATTGTGTCATTTCTAGTAAAATAAAATGCTGCTGTTTTAGTGGACTTTGAATTATATCCTAAAATATTTGTTAAGGTTGATTAATGAAATTAATGCTTAATTTTCTTCTTCTTCTGGTACCATATCCTCTAAGGACATCAGCAATCACTCTGACCGACATTTGCCATTCTAAATAAATAAACTTTTATTGTTTAAATCCACTGTCATAGATTCTGTTCATGTTTTAATTACAGAAAAGTTTATTAAATAAATTCAATAACTGTTACTTGATTTTTTTTTTATAAAACCCTTCTATATTTAAAATTTTTAGAAGCTACTCTAGAAAATTATTCTTGTCAGTTGAATCAAGTGTGTTCTATTTTAAGTAATAGTCGAGTAATTTGAAATTCTTAAACATGTGCAAATTTAAAGAATTTTATTATTGATTATTAATAATAATAATAATGTTTTATAGCTTCCACAGTTATCGTTTCTACTTATGCTTCGTCTATAAGACGGTGCATAAAAATAGAACACATAAAACCCACAACTTGGCATTAGTCAATGCAGATTTCGATAAGATGAATGAGTCATGTACAGATGTTGTAAGAGTTAATAGCTTGAAAATAACAGGGTTTCATCAAATGATCTCGTATAAGTAGGTCAACGATACGTATTCATTCATCATATACTATTTTGTATTTTTTTTTCTTTTTTAAATTGTGAATTCATGCAATAAAATATTATTTGATAGAATTAAAGTTGTATAGTATTATAAAAGAACATTATCTAATTATTCTCAGTATTGTTTTTTGTTTATATAAATATTTATTTATTTATGGTCGAAACTTTTTCTTCCAAGAAACTGGCTTGTTTTAATCACTATATTAGAGTGTTTGTTTGTTGTTTTGACTCGATATTCACATTTTAAACTACCTCAGTAGCAGAATTATATTTACTGGTATTATTTATCATTATCTAACAGAAAAATACTTAATTTCGAGTAATTGGTATATCTGTTGCGTACAAAATAATGTTTATATATTATAAAACGTGTATTCATCATTCAAAATTAATAAAATTATTTTATTAGATTCAGTTCAAACTGCTTTTCTTGGAATAAAAATCATTTAGAAGACTCTAGTGCTTTCAGACTAACAAGAGAAAAATAAAGATTGAGAGAACATGCCAGATTATTACTAATAGCATCCCACACTGGAGCAAATATAAATAAAGCAAGAGAGCATCCTTATGACTGTCTCTTATGTTTTAAATTATCACATTCTATCATATGTTCTATTCTTGTAGTTGGTGTAATAGTGGTGTCATGCTTTAGCATGACACCACCATTACACCAACTATTAGAATAGGAGCTTTTGGCCATTTCTAGTAAAGTAGAAAACAATTGATTTTTAGCATTGTTTTGAAATAGCTCTGGGTTTTTTCACTTTTAAATTTTACCCCATTTTTGAGGATCTTCAAAATTCCAGATGGCTGATTTTAGTGGGCTATTTCTCATTAGATCATTGGTTCCTATTGACATATTTTACTCCTTTGGCCATGGTCTACAGCTCCGATAAAGTCCCGACCACTTCATTCAGAATTGCAATATATAACCCACATCAAAGATTTACGGAGAGTAAAAACAAGCAATTTTATTACAGCTTAAGTTCTTAAATTATTTAATTAATTTATTATGTAATTATTTTGTAAATATTATTAATCTATACACTATTTTTCAATAAAATTTACAAATCTCTTTTGTTAAAGATTAAAATTTAAATTGATGATTATTTGCAGATTTTGATAGGAGTTCCCAATCATTCTCAACGTGTCGAAATATTGGAATCTCTCACCGAGTCACTCGTTCTTTCCAAAAATATCAATTTTAGTACGATTGCAGACAGAACTCCCGGTTATGTTGGAGCAGATTTGAATCTCGTAATTCAAGAAGCTGCTTTGAATGTTTACAGGAAGGTAGCAAAAGGAATCATCAATGAGGTATTTGACATAAGTTGTCAGTTATATATTGAAAAACACTGTGTTGTTATATTCAAATTTAGATTATTATTACAGTTTAATGTGAAAAAAATGTAATGTTTTAATTACCATTCAGCAGAAAGATAGCTTTTTAGGGCCTTTAGAAAATTTATCAGGGGCACATTTACATGCCCCCTGATAAATTTTGATCTCTCTCGAGGAGAAATGAATTTGAAAAATGCTACATCTCAACTCGCAATTAATAAAATTAAGCTTGGAACAGTAATTTTATTATGTTTTGGGGTAGTTAATCAAAAGAAATACAACAAAAACATTTTAATCAGAGATTGTTTGTTGTTCCCTTAACATCATCTCCATTATGATCTCAATAAGACCTGTAATTTCAGGAAGCCCTTGGTAAGAGATCACAGATTTTAGACACACATCTTCCCCTTGCAAGTTAACACATGCATTATTTTGATTATATTCTAATTGTATAATTTTTTTGAAAGAATTTCAACAGATCATTTAACCTAAAAAACCTGAATAGGATGATGATGATGATTAATTAATTTTAGTTTGTTTTGTTTATATTTAACTTTTTATTTCAGAGAATCCTAGCAGCCCACATTGAAATGTGCAGTGTACTTTTATGCATACAATAGATTATGTTCTACTTAGATTAATTTTTAAAGTTGGAAATTTTGATTTGCTAACAATTTTATTTAAAAAATTGACAAAGAATATGATAAATTATACAGTTTAATATAAATATATGATATAATTTTAGAATTTTTTGTTGGCTAAATGGCTGTACGGTAAGGTATAGTAGCATAGCATTTTGAGGGATGCAGGTTTAAATTCAATTCAGATTCCCATAATTTATTATGTACAGTATGGTCAGAGCATGCCTCATTCGAGTTGGTTGACTCTACTATCATATAGTCTAAATGTGCAAGTAGCTTGCATTAATATGATTGCAATTTCTTAAAAAGTTTTTATACTCCAAAATTCTTATAGATTATATGTTATAACTTCATTAAGAAAATTTTTGTATGATCACACAGTATAATAGAGAACAACTCTTTATTAATCATTATTGATACTGTGGTCCAAGGTGTTGTTCTGTGTTTCTAGGTTTTGAGTTTGCATTTTGCTTCAAGTATTAAAGTTTATATTCATTATGTTTTAATGAAGAATTGCTGTTTTTAAGGTTCACTCAACCTTACATATAATTAAATTGATAAAAATAAATACTTTTTACCACAGATCAGATTTCATATTAATATTCTAGACATTCTAGATGAAGTTCAAATCAAGTTTCCAATGACATATACACATTCTTCCAAAAAGTATGTTACCATTTTAAATTATTGTAATTGTGTTAATTATTATCCAAGAATATTGTAATGTACTGTACATGTCAAACTTGGACAGCTTTCCAATGTTTTAATTTTTCCCATTACAACTTCCCAATCCATGCAAATTCTGTCAAACAGCACACATCCAACCAATATTCAAATTCTTCCTATGCTTACTACAGCATATCCATTGTCACATGGCAGTCACAATTCTACACTCCTGCAGATGACACTCGTGTTGCACAATGACGAATGATTCCAAACGTCATGCAAAACGTCTCCGTTGCAAAATTCCTAGAGATAGTACACAACAAGATGTTCGAATGCAGATGGGAGATGAAATTCGGACAGTTACTCTATCAGTTAGTGTATATTGCATACTTCTCGTATAATAATTACAGTAATTCAAAATGGTAGCATTAATTTTTGAAGATCCTATATTAATAGAATCATCTGAGATTAGAAAGCTTTAATTATATTGAGCATTGTTATTAGGTGGAAAACTATTGGCACTAAAAAGACCTTTCATTATGCCCATCAAGGTTTTGGCCAGACTCGTAATAGGGACGGTTAGAGGGGAAAGGATCCAATATGTCCACGATGGCCCACTTCTGAAAATTTCTGACATGATCCAAACTTGAATTTTGATCCTAAGAATGGCAGGATGGTACCTTTACCACTCAGTCATCAAAAATTAGGCTTTGTTTTAGATTGTAAAAAGTATTTGATAGACATTTAATTATTTCAATTTTGTCAATAAATTCATTATAAATAATTTTTCTAGGCTGAAATTTCTATGGAAGATCTACAATATGCTTTAACTTTGGTAAAAGCATCCACTCAAAAAGGGTGCATTTGGCACATCGACGTCAGTCCCATCCACTGGGATGACATCGGCGGAATGGAAGAAATCAAAGAAAGGATCAAGATGGTAGGCAGTTATTATTATTTTTTTAAAGCATTTTATGGTAATTATTAATTTATATTAACAATATTATGGTAAACAATTATTACACTATATACATAGTAAAATTTTTTATTTGTTTAATAGCAATTCATTTATAAGCCTTCAGGACTAAAGACTAAATTTGTTAAGGATGATAACGTTATAAAATAATTTGAGCAATTTTAATAAGTCATTAGTCTGAGATTTCATATATACACTTAGCTTACAAAAGTATCTGGACAGAAGAAATAAATAGTAATAAAACAAAATATTTTATATGTTTAAGAACGAGTTGGGCTTCCTTTTGTCCTGATAGCAACTAGGCATCGATTCGTCCAAATTTTTATAAGTTTTGTCTATTAAATTCAAAACACTGATGATATAAATGTTTAAGATCAGTCTTGTTTGTTATTGATTCTGTTCTGATTGTTCGTTCAATGCGATCTTATAAATGCCCGATTGGGTCAAGGTCGGGCGATTGTGGAGGCCAAGGAAGCACTTTCATACAGTGCACGTCGAGAAACTGACCGATTTTCGAAGTGTGCTTTGGATCATTGTCATGCTTGAAAACAAACCCTTACCCTGGCTTTAATTTTCTTAATAATTTCTGAACATTGTTATTTAAAATCTATTTATACACATGTTGATTCATTATTCTATCGACAAATTGCAGAGTTTCGGCACTATTTCCAGACATACAACTCCAAATATTACTAAACTGTCTCCGCATTTGGAATGATTTTACAATTACATTATTTTAGAACAATATTACACTTTCTTTAAAAATATTTGATAACCCCCGTAGAATGGAGGGGCGGCAAAAATCATGACATCATCGTAGCACTTCAAATGGTTTCGTTTTATTTACTTTTATTCTTAATTGTACACTTTTTTTTGGTATATTATGATTTTTTTAATATATATTTTACTTTATTTGTAACTTAATCAATAATCCCATTAATATTTTTAAAGAAAATGTAATATCGTTCTAAAATTAATGGAATTTTAAATATTGTTCGAAATTAAATCTCTTTTAAAAAAACCCGACGAAAGCTTATTAATAAAGCCGAAAACGTTAGTTTGATTAAAGAGTAATTTGCTGGAAAAGTACATAAGGTAATTTGTGTCTCTCTACTTACTGTCTAGTTCCAGCTTATGCCAGTATCGATACTC
Source organism: Centruroides vittatus (assembly GCF_030686945.1). Lineage (NCBI taxonomy): Eukaryota > Metazoa > Arthropoda > Arachnida > Scorpiones > Buthidae > Centruroides > Centruroides vittatus. The sequence continues at coordinate 178,248 of NW_027120768.1, forward strand.
CACATTCTACAGAAGCCTCAACGGCAAGGTTAGGAACAATTATTTGTGGGTTTTTCTTCATTTTCCCGATAATGACATATTTCTGTCTCGAGGTAAATATTTCGGGACGTCCGGTTCGAGCCTTATTAACTACACTATTTGTCGTAAGGAATGTCATAACAATATCTTGAATTGTGAATTTTGGAATGTGAAACTGTTCTTCAAGAATTTGCACAGATTTCTCCTTTTGCTATTCCTTAATAATGAATCCTTTAATAACAATGGTTAATTTGTTCGTTTTCATTGTTTGAACTCATTTGTTGAGGCAAATTGTTGTAAACATGTTTTTAAGCAAATGATCTGGCATTTTCTATCATTCATTTCCTCTGTCTGGATACTTTTGTATATTTACATACATTTTGTAAAACAACTATAAATTGTCAGAAAACTATGCTTATTAGAGTAAACTTTAAATATCGAGTCTCTGAAGATAGTCTTGAAAGTGCTTGTGGATTTTAAGTATTTCAAACTTCACTTCAATAAACTGTTAATTTTTTTTACAATTGGAGTGTTTTAAAGGCACATCTATAAATGGTTTGCTTTATTAAAGTCATAAACATCATAACCTATTAAGCAAAAAATTGCTATAGAGAACTTATTGTACAGGAACACTTCTTTTGATGGAAAAGATAGACTTTATTTTCTATTTATCACTAATAAAGTCTACTTTTTTGATTGGAAAAGTGTTTCTGTATGATAAGTTCTCTAGAATTAAGCACAAAATTGCTATAAAGAACATAAGAGAGAACAAGAAGCAATCAAGTACTAATCATAACCTATATTTACAACGTATCAAGCACTTTCAGGCCGATCAAGTCATCTTTCAGGGAGTATACCGTAAAGAAACTTCTTAAAATTTAAAAATTAAAGCTTTCAAATATACTATAATGTTCAAAGCATTATATTCTGAAAAGCAGACAATTTCTATCAAGTTTCCTGCTAGAAACAGATTTGTAGGATGAAGATAAAGAAAAGTTTTTGCGATTTTTGAAAAGTTAGAATGGATGACAGTGCTCTCTGAGTGGAAGGGAATCATACAGACTAAAATGTGTAATAAGAAAAGTTGGAGTGGTTTTTTTATTGTTAAACCTGACAATGCTGGTCACTTCGCATAAAGGATGAAGTGGTCTCTAAGATGAACTTTCTGGCAGACTTATGGCAAGAAATGATGATAGAAATTATCTGCTTTAATCAGATAGCTTTTCAGACATTGTGATACATTCAAAAGCTTTCATTTTGTGTTCTAAGAAGTAATTATTGGTAATATATTTTCCTGAAGATGAATTAATCAGTTCATACTTGGAAATCTTAATTTTCTGTTTTATTCGTGGCATATTATGTTCTTCATATCTGAAAACCTCTCCTGGTTTCTTGACTTATAGTAAAATTTAACACAGAAAATCACTCTGTTCCAAAATTTTTTCCATTTGGGTAGGTTCTGTTTCAGACAGGAATATGGCCACCAAAATACAGTGATATGTAGTCAAGAAGTACTTTCGTTGCTCTACTAATCCCCAGATTTCTGCTTATGGGATCAGATGAAGGGTGAGGTTTACCGTATACATGTTAGAAACTACTCACTCACATTACAAGTGCTGTTACCCAAATCAAGGAATGCTGGGATGACTTCTAATGAGCAATTTGTCATGTTCTTACAAGTGCATTGATATGGATGGTGAAATTTTTGAAAACATGTTATAATACTTAAGTGCTCTCGTATAAAGCCTGTTTTCTAATACTGTGGTAAGCACAAGTCATTACTGTATGACATTCTTAACCTACCTTCTTCACACTTTGTAAAATTCTTTTAAAAATTTCTGTGAGATGATAGCATCCGTATCTAGCTTTGGGCCAAATTGCATTAATTAATTAATTAAAAATCATATAAATATAACTTTAAAAAAAACCAACAAAATTTATGTGGGTTCATCACTGATTTAATGGCACTCGATGGCCCAGCTACTCTTTTAACTGAAAAGAATTACAATAGGGCACTAGAAATTCCTGTTGTTGCCAGATTTATACGTCGAATGCCACAGTTACTTTGTATATAACACATCTTTGTTTGAATTGTTTACATTGCAGTTGTTGGTAACACTTCTACTCTGTACAGTGTTTTTGATTATTTTACTTAGTTTTAATCCAAATATGTAAGTATCACAAGTTGATAACAGTTTCTAGCAGTTCATACTGCTTTAAAAACATGCAAGTTATATAATTAGTGGTCTGGGATGTATTTTTTTAGTTGTTATAATAACAACAACAATCTTGGCTGATCTGGTAAGCTTACTAGAAAACTGGTGGTTGACCTGCATTTAGTTTTAATAAAGTTACTAATCTTAATGCTTCTGAAAATGTTTTAAATGGATCAAGACTTGAAAATGTTTACCATCTTCAATGCATTGCCCTGCTACATGTACAGGGTGTCCAAAAAATTACGTTATAGTGAGAAACTTGTGATGACATTAAAGTTATACATATGTCCCGCATTTCCACTTTGCAGTAGATGACATTACTGCTTGCTCACAGACATTGTGGTTTTGGACTGCAGGTTTGAAAGACTTTTTTGCCAATTGCTTGGAATTGACAAGGAAACCTCCTTCAGAATCTGGCTCGCTAGGTCTCTGGACATCATGCCCTCGGATTTTGGGTTTCTGGGAGACATTTCCAGCATTTGTAGGAGAAATTGCAATATCATATAAAGTTTCACTTTTAATAAAACATTACTTAAATCTTTTCTATCATGCAGTAACTTTTTGTATTCGTGAAGCACCAATTTACTTAATTATGGAAAGATTAACAAAAATAATGAAATAATGTATGGGGGGGAATCAACCATACACCAAGAAAAAAGAGAAATTAGAAATACGATAGCATCTTCCTCCTAATAAGCACAAATTGTAAAGAATATCGGAGATCCAATGACCGAAAAAACAAAAATTCTTAAGCATTGGTATCAAAAGTCACTCACAGAACAATGTCACTTTGAGCAATTTTAATATCCGTAAGAAAGCAAAGTGTAAAACTTCACCAAAATGGTATTCTGGAACATAAAAATGTTCTGCAATACATTCTATAGCAACCTGACTTTTTTTTTTTTTTTTTTAGAATATTTGATCATTGTAAAATGTATTTCAGAACACAAAAGCAGATAAAAGATGACTGTTTCAATAGACTGTTTTTGGTCTTTTAAAAACTAAAGTGTCTATTTGATCATTTCGGTGCAAGTACTAGTCTAAATCAAGTATGTTTAAATTCACTTAATACTTTCTAAAGGATGGCATCAAAAATTTAAGGAATGTTCTAATAATGTAAAAGATTGTAGGCATAGTGTTGCGTGTGTCTTGTTTTCTGGAAACTGTTGCATGACTTCCAAAGAATGGATGAAAACTAGCAGTTTTTTAGGAATAAATAACTATGTGCAAGCTTTAATAATCACTTTGTTATATTTCTTCTTTCTGTATTTGCTCCTTTGTACAGAATATAATGCCATGAATACGGCACTTCTTCTATACTGGAATAATAATTTTGAAATTATACCACGCTTGAAAACTAATAATAGTTTTATTTTATGTGGCTAGCACATTGAATGGCCTCTGTTGTATCCTGACTCTTTTAAGAGATTAAATATACCACAGCCAAAAGGTATATTGTTGTTTGGACCTCCTGGATGTTGTAAGACTACCCTAATAAGAGCAGCAGCTACTTCCTGTAATGCTACTTTCTTGTCTGTCAGTTCTGCGCAGATCTATTCTCCGTTTGTCGGAGATTCGGAGAGAGCCATAACGGAGGTTAGTATGAAACTGTTATCTATTCAAACTTTTGATTTGAATCCTCATGAAAATTGGACCGTCTTTAGATATTTCATCGGGCTCGACTGGGAGCTCCCTCCATGATATTTTTTGACGAGATCGATGCTCTGGTTGGAAAGCGTGGGTTCGGTGCAAGTCGAGGCGTACAAGAGAAAGTTCTATCTACTCTACTTAATGAAATGGATGGCATCGGTAAGTGTTGTTCTCGTCTTTCTTTTTGTATCATAAGATCTTTGATATTAAACATTTTGATATTAATTTCGTAGGAACTAAATCAAGTGAAATTCAAGGATCAAAGATATTAGAAGGAGAAGATTATAAATCTGAAAAGGTAAAGTTGATATATTTGCAACTCATGTTAGTATATAAGAATGGAAATTAAACAATTCAGTATAATAATAATAATCATGACAACTCTCTCACCAGTCATCACCTTGATGTGGTGAGAGAACTCAGTAATTCTGATGAACCACAGAGCTATGCCAGCTGGAGCATCTGCTCTTGGTAGGGTTACCCATGCCAATGAGGTCTGTGGGGAGAAATGAAGCCAAGAGTGACTGAATCCATATCTGTGGAGATCTAACCACAGTGATATCACAATCCAAATGTAACACTGGCTTGGACATGCCTGGGTTAACAAGATCTGTGCGCGTGAGTTAGGCAGAGGCTCATGTTTGAAAAATTTGTCAGAGTCTCCCATGGCCATCAGTAGTGAAAGCAGCACTGGTCCAAGTATGGCTACTGCAATGCCCACATTAGTTTTGGGAAACCAGCCTAATTTTTATGTTTCTGAGGTAAACAAGCCACAGACTGCTAAGCAGGTAAACCATGCCAACAGATGAAATGGACAAGTTTATTGTCTGTACTTACTTCACCATCACAAAACCCAAAACAGACAAGACAGCATAAAGACAACAATTACATCATTTGTTTTCACAACATTAACCTCATCTCACTGCAGAAAGGGTTGTTGAAAAGAACAACTATACATTACAACCTTACACCACAAACAACACTAGAATGTATCAAACAACAAATTCTGAACAATTACACCAACAAACAAATACTCCCAACATCAATAATAATCACATTATCTATCAAGCTCATTACATTATCCATCCTACATGCACTGACAATACTATTCCTACCACAACTATTTTCACTGATGCTGACAATATCAACACTTCTTCATTACCTGAAATAGATTCATGTTTAATTTATACTCTCTCTCTTCTTTTCCAAGAAGCACATACTAAATTTACAGGCACCGATCCTGCACACCAGCCATGCATTCCCAAAATCAACACTTCTAAACTAGTAGGGAAAACATTACATTATGTTAACACTTACATATTACCAGATTGTACTCATTCTGTTTCTACACCCTCAGACATCCACACAAGTCTATGCTGGTGCAGTCACAGTAGTGACCTACCACAGACTAAAACTACACCCACAGACAGAAGCACACAAATCAAAAACCCTTTAGAAGTCTGCCTGGCAAAGAAGAATCGAAACACAAATAAAAAATATTAGACAGCAGCTAGGCAGGCTGACACAATTTTATTTTTTATTTGAATGAAAGACAACAGCTGTACACAAAGTGTTTAGCCAGTGGAAGAATGGGAAGGGAAGGAGGAGGATGAAGAGGTAGAAAGAAGAGAAAGGAAGGCCGACACAATATGCTAATAACAAAACAATTCCTAAATTAATAAAACAACTAAAAAACTTTTCAATAAAATGAAAACCCACGCCAAGCACAAACAACACAATGTCTACATTGCAGAATATATCGATACACCGAAACAAAAATTCATGGCCAAAGCACAGCAACTCAAATGATAAAAAGTTTGCTCTATACAGAAACAACAAAATAAATTATTCAAACAACAAAAAACTCTTCTACAGGCAAATTAATACCAAATCTAGTACTGATTCCCAACACAATGGCATGCCAACTGAAGAAGAACTCACAAATTATTGGTCTTCTCATTGGTCTACTGCTGTCATGCACAATGCTGAAGCAGACCAGATCAAAGAGGAGAGAAAAGACATGCAGGACACACCTATTATGCATCCTATTGAAATAAATATGCAAGACATCCATTGCACATTGCAGAAAGCACAAAACTGGACAACACCTGGTGTAGATGACATTCACAATTTCTGGTACAAAATATTCACATTTCTGTACCAGGATCTGGCTAAACATTTAACTCATATCAACAACAATCCAAAAGACATGCCAAATTTTCTCACGCAGGACATCACTTACATCAACGCCAAAGACCCAACAAAGAAACAACACCACCAAAGACCCTGCACAGTACAGACCAATTACATGTCTTCCAAAACTTTACAAAATTCTTATTTCTTGCATTGCAAACAAAATATACAATCATATTAATGAACACTACATTCTTACAGAACAACAAAAAGGCTGCTGTAGAAACATAGGTTGCAAAGAACAACTATTCGTCAACTCTGTTATCTTATGGCAAGTTCATAAGCAACACAGAAACATACATTGATTATAGAAAAGCATTCAACAGTGTCCTGCACACTTGGCTGTTGCACACACACTGCATCTACAAAATACATCCCCAACTCATTAGTTTCCTTGGTTTTACCATGCTTCACTGGAGAAAAAACATTGCATCTTGACCTGCATAACACTCACATAAAAATAAATCAAATATACATTAAGTGAGGAATTTTTCAAGGAGATTCCTTGAATTCTCTTTGGTTCTGCCTTGCACTTAACCCTTTATCTAACACATTGAACAAGACATAATATGGTTACAATATCAGACACAACAGAAAAACACCGTTTACATTATCACGCCTTACACATCTGCACAAAATCAGCTTTGTCTCTTACAAACTAAACACATATATTCAAATGATATACAAATGGAGTTTAGTCTAGACCAGGACTTCTTAAACTTTTTTTATTCACAACCCCATTTATGATTGTGATTTTTTTTGCAACCCCCCCAAATATAAAATAAAGATATATAAATATTTTGTGATGATTTATTGATAAAGTAACAATATATATACATATGAAAAAATATAATTTTAGAATTTGTTTAAAAACATACAAAAATATAAAATTAAAAAATTGCACAAAAAGTTGTAAAATTGTATAAGTATATAAAAAAACAACGTTTAACAAATTACTTTGCTTTTCGTTTATTCTTCCGTCGTTCGCTACCAGTTGACAAGTCCACATTTCCACAAATACGAAGGCGACCTTTCTTTATAGGCTACTGCCGACGTAACAAAATGTAAAATAGGTAAAACGTCCTCTGGAGCTATCGCCACTTTCCGTAAAAATTACAATTTAAGTAAATATAAAATATAACACATGGCCGACGGTAATACATTGTATAAGTATATAAAAAAACAACGTTTAACAAATTACTTTGCTTTTCGTTTATTCTTCCGTCGTTCGCTACCAGTTGACAAGTCCACATTTCCACAAATACGAAGGCGACCTTTCTTTATAGGCTACTGCCGACGTAACAAAATGTAAAATAGGTAAAACGTCCTCTGGAGCTATCGCCACTTTCCGTAAAAATTACAATTTAAGTAAATATAAAATATAACACATGGCCGACGGTAATACATTGTATAAGTATATAAAAAAACAACGTTTAACAAATTACTTTGCTTTTCGTTTATTCTTCCGTCGTTCGCTACCAGTTGACAAGTCCACATTTCCACAAATACGAAGGCGACCTTTCTTTATAGGCTACTGCCGACGTAACAAAATGTAAAATAGGTAAAACGTCCTCTGGAGCTATCGCCACTTTCCGTAAAGATTACAATTTAAGTAAATATAAAATATAACACAAAATAAACGAAAAGCAAAGTAATTTGTTAAACGTTGTTTTTTTATATACTTATACAATGTATTACCGTCGGCCATGTGTTATATTTTATATTTACTTAAGTTGTAAAATTGTATTTATTATAGTTACAAAAATTATATACCCTATTTTTCATCAAAACTGCATTTTTTGCAATAACATAAATAAAAGAGAATATTAGGCAAAATATATCGTCGCTGGTATATATTCAAGCCCGGGCATTTTGGCCGTCGTAGTTTGTTTTAATATATTTGAGCGCAGCCACTAAATGGTTAAGTATACAAAAATTAAAGGAATATTGTTTTTTAATGAGATGGATGTGCTTACTTTTTACTGCATAACAAACTAAATCTTGGTGCAATGTTTGACACAAAGTGCACTATTTTCAAACTCTCACAAATTATTTTCAATATTTTGCATTAAAATCTTGCGACCCATAGTTTAAGAAGCCCTGGTCTAGACAAATACAAAACACTCCCCATTGAAAAAGGAGTTCTGAAGAAGGGAAACTTTGTACTCAGAAGTGGAAATATCAAATCCATAGAAGAGGGCAAGTTTTACAAATATTTAATATTCCAGTAGGCCAAACTTACAGAACATGCACAGATAAAACAAAGATTAACACTCAAATACCAGAACAGATTACATGCAGTACTAAGAACACACCTAAATGCAAAACATACTATTAAAGCTATTAATACATATGTTGTTCCTGTACTCACTTATTCTTTTGGAGTTATACACTGGACATGCCCAGATCTCACACGAGCAACTCTAAAGAAAAATAAGAACAACACTTACTAAGCATAAACAATATCATTCAAAATCATCATAGAAAGACTAACTCTTCCTTGAAAGAAGGTGGCTGTGGCCCAACTAATATGGCAACCTGCACTACAAACAAAGTCTGATGCGAAAAAAACAAGAAACATCAAGATTACATAAAGCTATAACTCTGGCAGAGAGTAACCACAAACCTTTAAACTTATACTCTGAGCACCTGGACATAGACACCACTAAGCAGTCATGGGCCCAAAAAACACTTTGTGGCAGGCATGCCTATGACCTAGATCGGGACTATGTTGACAAAACTGAATCAAACTACTGGCCAACTAGGGGCTGTCTGTTTGAAGAGACCGAGGGATTTATGATTGCCATTCAAGACCAAGTTATAAACACTGAAAACTGTAGAAAACACATCACTAACAAATGACTCTTGCAGAAAATGCCACATTCTGCCAGAAACAATACAACATATAACTTCTGGTTGCAAGCTCTTAGCACAAACAGACTATTTTCATAGGCATAATCAAATTAAATATAATACACCAAGAGCTTGCACACAAACACAGATTATTAAACACCCAGGTATCATACTATAAATATACTCCACAGGCAGTATTAGAAAATGGCACGCACAAAATATACTATGACAGAGCCATAATCACAGATAAAATAATTCATTGCAATAGACCCAACATCACTCTTATTGACAAATACAATAAGATCAGGGGATAGGTCAAAACTTCCAGGGATTTTTTGGGGGTAGTCCATCCCTCACCACTTGGCCGAATCCACAACAAGCTTGCTAAAAAGGTCCTCTTAGCACCCACAATAAATTACAAGGGATTTGGATCCATAAGTATGAAGAATCTAATGGCTGCAAGGATTTTTTCTTCATTTTTAATTTATTCTGTTCTGTGGGTGCTGTTTATAATTCTGTAATTTCCTGAGACGTGGGCAAAATTGTCAGCTGTTTCCACACTTTGAGTTACATTTGCATTTAGAGGACAGGGTCTAACTATGTTTTGATGGCATCTAAGTGTGGAATGCTTACAAATTTGAAGTGATCGAAGGAGTGGGAAAGAAAATTTGATATTGCGATCTTTATGTGAAATTCTGGTATCTCATTTTGCTGCACTCTTCATCATCAGTTGGTTGAAATCTGGTGAGAAGTTTTTATATAGTTAGATAGTTAAATACTAATTTGTAGCCCTACTTTCTAAATTGTATGTCAAAATCATTCAATAGCTATTTGCATGTAGTGTAAATCATGCTTTACTAATACAACTAGAAACTAGGCATCTTGAACGTTGCCGACTAATTCTGTCCACTTTTTGGCAAAGAGTGTAATATAAAATGACAAACGGCGTCAAATCTACGGTCAGTCAGTTACATGGATTTGTTTCAATATTGGGAAGAGAAACAAAGAAAATATCGATTTATTTTAATTTGACTGAATGCGGTACCTTATACTTTAATGATGCACATTCCTCTAAATCGGTGTTTTTCGACCTTTTTTATCTAGAGGCACACTCGAACCCATAATTAAATTTCCATGGCATAAAATCATGTGGTTTAAAGTTGTGTTCGTAAACATTCTATCGCCATATTACTTGCCACTTAACCTAATTCTTTGTGAATTAAATAAAACAGTATTGTTGTTCCTTAAAATAGCAGCATTCATTTGTATAAGAAAAGCAATTAACATTAAGTCTTAATTTGCATTTAAAAGCAGGACATTTTGCAGGTTTCTAAAGGCAATTATCGTGGTGTGGTCTTTAGAAACCTGCAAAATGTCTAGCTATTTCCAAGTTAAAATGACTTGAACTAAATATGGACAATTATAGATACATTTTTGATTTAAATGAAATAACCTGGTGTTACATTCTCCGTCTGCAGTAGTAAAATTAAAAACGAATATTTGGGACTAGAAACAAATAACATTAGATTCTTGGGATTATCGATGTTGTCGGGCAAATGTAAATTTTCACATTATCAAATTGTATTTAAATACAGTAGAACCTCGATTATCTGGATTGTTCAAAATAAACAAAAATTTTACAAATTTGCTGATTTGCACTTGGCAATTGCGACACTGTTTATGTACATGATGGAATGCATAACTTTTTTTGTTCCAACAATGTCTCATCCGGCACAGTGATCCTAAACTTTTTAATACATTTTGCGTTGTAATAAAAATATAACTTGACATACATATTTCTAAATAATTTATATTTAAATTACATCATTTCTATGGCCAAGGGCGGCGTAAGGCACGGGCAACGTGGGCCACCGCCTACGGCCTCGTGCCTCGAAAGTTTATGCATTACTTAAAAGCCGTGAACGCAACGAAAAAATTTTACTTGTCATAAAACGATAAATAGCTTGCACTTTTATGAATAAAAATTTGACAGTTCAACTGCTTTTTATTTTATAAAATCCATCTTCTTGCACCACCAGAGGGCCTTTAAACAATAGGCAGTGTTAGTGCTGGTCAGTAGTCGTCCAAATTCAAAACAAACGTTTGTTTCTTGAAAATTTGATCACGATTTAAATATAGTATAGTATTATTTTTCGATTATCCGGATTTTTCCTTATCCGGACTACCTTCATCCCCAATTAGTCTGGATAATCGAGGTTCTACTGTACTTTTTCTTAATTAAAATGTAGATAAAGTATGTTAAGTGATACTAATTTTCGAAATTTTTACAAAATGAACTTCTTTTGTATGATTTTCATATGTAGGTATCTGCAAATATATAAATTAATTTCCATTAAAAAATATTTTTAACAACAGAGGGAGCCACCATCTACTTAAATTTTGCACTGGATAGAACTGGATCATCTATTTATTAATTAAATATTTAAAAAAAAGGGTCGACGTGCAAATCTAATGCCACAAACATTAATATAATAAGAAATTATTTATTTTATTCTTATTTAAATTTCTTAAAATCTTTTTTCTTAAAATCTTTTTAGTGATTTTCTCACTAAGGGGAGCCAGATTTTGTAATATAGAGTATATTGAAATGGACTTTTCGATGAGATATCAGCTTTCCTCAGAAAAGTATTTTCTTTTGGATAATGCGCCGCGCTGGGAAGAATGTATCGTCGGATAACAGTTCCGCAAATGCAACATTTACTTAGTTTTGTCGGCCTGCACGGTCTCGGATTTTAAGCATCGTCGAGTCGAATGTTACATTTACAATTGTATTTCCATAAAATATGCGACTATGTGTCATTGTTGTACGTGCTCGTCGGAATGTTCTGTTAGAATGTGCCGTGCCCAACGTAGGTTATTCCAATTTATACAGGTTTTACTGTATATGATTATAATAGTCATTTGTACTTACCTACAACTATTATAATTGCATACATAGTTAAGAAAATATCGATGCTGAACCGGAAAATCTCTCCTGCCTCCCATGTTTCCATTAAAATAAATTTCCAACTTGTTTTTGTCATTTTCATTGTTACGTCGTGAACTTTTGGTTGAGAAACAACAATGAAATATTTATTTGATTTTGAACACATGGAATATGTTCAAAAAAGAACGATGTGGATAAATCTTACACCTTGTTAATTTTTGTTTCTTCTTAATTTAGGAAGAGTTAGGTGCAAGGAATAACGCTCGAGTGATCGTGGTGGCCGCCACGAATCGACCCGACATGCTGGACGAGGCAGTCCTCCGTCCCGGACGATTTGACGTCATTCTGGGTGTTCCTCCGCCGGACGAAAAGGTGAATTCTGTAGTTTAAAGCTGTCAAAATGCAGATTAGTAAATTATATAATAATTACAGGCCAGAGAATCCATTCTTAGAATCCTGACCAAAAAAATGCCGCTGGAAGAGGTCGATCTAAAAGAGATAGCTTCAAGAACGGAAATGTTTTCTGGTGCAGATTTGGGAAATTTGTGTAGGGAGGTGAGTGGCAATGCAAATTCAAGTTTTTATATGTCGAAAATTTAAAATACATGAATTTCATTATCTTAGGCTCTGTTTGGTGCCATTAGGAAGAATGGTTTTGAAGTGACCAGTGTACAGATGGATGACTTTTTAACAGCGGTTCAAAATGCAAAGCCATCCCTTGACCGACAACAATTGGAGGAATTTAGAAAAGTGGCAAGAAGATACGATCGTGCCGGGTTGGTCGATATTTTGAGAGAAAAGTTTTGATCTATGACAATTCAAAGGTATTTTTATGTAGAATTGTTTAAATTATTTTAAATTTCATTGGATTGAGTCTATATTTCTTAATTATCAAAATGGCGTACTTCAAATTATATAAAATATTCAATTTCCAAAGAAATTTTGGTGCTGGTATGTGTGGAGAGTACTTTTGTTTGAAGCGCAACAATTTCAAAAATATTCATCATTTTGTCAACCGTGTACATTTTACACTTATAAAATTCTATTCTGGAAAAGACTTATCGGAATTATGGCGGCAACCTATCATTTCAAAGGACCCAGGATCGAATCCGGTCATGTCAAAAAAAAAACCCCCAGGATGTTTTTGGGGTAGTCCATCTAGATATGTTGGGTCCCGTCCCTCACCACCCAGCTGAACCCATAATGGACTTGTTTTTAGCAAGCTCATTATGTACCCACAGGGTGGAAAGAGTTACAAAGAAAATGTGTTCTCTGTTCTAACTCTGGCTCTCTTTGTGCCCAAGTAGTGGAAACTTTTTTTTGTGCCTATCATGGGTTTGGCCAGATGGTAAAGGAGGGACCATCTGTGAAAAATTTTGAGGAATTGGTCGCTCGGGTGTTCATTTCTGTCGAAACATAATTCTTTAACGTTTCCCCTTACAATTTATTTTTGAGACAAACATTGTTTGTTAATGGCAGCTTTGTATAACACTCCTCCTCCACTGACAACAAAATAATGTCAAAGTAATCAAATGCATGTTTAATTTTGCAAATTTTAAACAAAAATTTCACAAAATAGAAACATGGCTTCTTTGAGTCATTACATTACATTACGTTGGTCAAATGTTCATAATAAGTTATTGGCCCAATAACAATTTTACACTATGATTATCTGGACCAATAGCAAAACTGAAGCTAAATAGGCTATTTGTAGTAACTAATAAAAGCATGCATTGATTTGAAGTTGTTTTGTTTGTAAAACTTTTATAAGTCATGGATATCATTCTGACTTTGTTTAGACTTCCTGTAATCTTTCTGACTGAAAGTACCAGTCAGTTGACCTGCTACCGCTGTCGTGGCATGAAATTCTGATACGGTCGGCACCCTTACAGTTACAGTTACAACTTATGGATCATCATTATACAGTATGTAAACAAATGTTCACATTAAATACCTTAGAAAAAGATGTCATCTTATCTTTCAAGTGCAATGGAAATATTTTTTATGCATAAATAATAATGTTAAATATCTATTCCTGAATAAATCATCTGGATGATCAATCTTGGTAAGTTTAACTTCCTTATTATCAAAATTTTTTTACTCTACTGTAATTTATTTTGAATTTTAAACAACAAACAAAGTTAAAAGCAAAAAGTGTGAAATGCTACTTTCTGTGGCACAAGAACTCGTCAGATCCTTCTGTAATGATTGGTTGCATCCGGTTACTTAATCAATTCATTTTAACGCGAAACGTTGGAATATTGTTAACTCGTTACAATGGAATGTGCAGAAAACATTGCTTCGCAGACATGCGAGATCTTACATTAGTACACGAGGATATATTTCTTCCAATTTGTTAAATAGTAAATCAATACAGAATGAGCAGATTGTGAAATACTTGCAGACAAATTTTTAATTTATCTTATTAAATGATTCCAATTTTATGTAGTTTTATATTTTTTGGCACTGGTTGGCAAAATTCCAAATGTGATAGTTAAAAATCTTCTGTTTGAGTCAAGATTATTAAAATTCTCAACGTTTCTATGGCATGATAAAAATGGAATTCTAGAGATCTCGATGACAAATGTCAAATAATTCTGTATATATATTATGGATCTAAATTATCAATCTGTTAGTAAATTATATAGTCTGTATATCTCTGCACAAATCTTGCAGCGTTTGATCTTGCGCACATCATCATGGTAATCAAATTTGTTTTACGTTTCTAAAACCGTTGCAAAGGACATCGTCTACTTTGACTCGTTGGTAGAGTGGCCGACGAAAGAAAACCGTCTTGTTTTACAGCAAGACGTGGCTTCACCTTATTGATTCATACAGAAGCATAATGGTTTCTAAACAAACATTTCTCCTTTGCCGGCCTGGATGCACTTTCTACAATAACAAATCTTTTCTTCTTTGACAAGTAACAAGAGAGACCAGATCCTATTTTGAAAAATTTGGTATTTGTGTTTTGCTTAGCCGACAAAAGCCGAAGTACCGTTGCCAGATTGACAAAACTACACCGGAGAAAGTTTGACGCAAATTCGATTACCATATTGGCTTGTTTGGAACTACGTTCCTAAAATAATGGGCTCGCATGCAAGACATTAAAAACTTTGATATTTATGTTTTTGTTTGACAGCATCTTGTAGTTAATCTGAAAGCAAATGTCAGATTTGTCTTGTCATCTTAGCATCATATGAAATGTACTTTTTGGATTTAAAATATTAAAAATTCTCGCATGTCTTAGTTGTTAGCACTTTTTTCAATGAATTTAAACTTTGTTTTTAACGAGGACGATGCTAGATTATTTAATTAATGTTCATGTTATAAATATGATGACTTGCATCTTAACATTGCTCAAAACAGTTTGCATCTACGAATCGTAATCTGCAATTATATTTATTATAGCTGGAATTCTAGTTATCTTAGGCAAAATTTTTAACCCATCTTTTCATACTACTAGCCAGTCCAACTCAACTTGTGGTCGATAATTGATAGCTATAATACACCAGTGTTATAGTTTAAAGCACTAGGTAATTATTTGCTCATATTATAGCACAGTATTTATCATCCGGTATCGGATAACAGAGGTTAAAGTCCCATTTATTGCAAGGACATTTTCTGGTCCCGTGAGCAAAGATAGGGATCTTAATGTAGAGCAGTTTGGTTAATATGTAATACGAAGGTAGTACATACCATCATTTTTAGGACATCATGAATTCAAACTGGACAAAGACCGAACTTGATTCTGACATCGTTGTGGCATTTCTTATTGTCTGCAGGACATACAGGTGAATCTTGCTCACTTTTTTTGCTTTGGGGAGCAACTAGGTTAGAGTGCTGTTGGAGGTTCCATTAAAGATACTGTGTGTTTGGTCCACAGGCAAACATGACACTGTTTCTCTAGGGATTGGCATCAGTTAATGAGTAGGCAGTGGAAAACTGGAAAACAAGTCAACAAATATTCATACGAATCCAAAACAGATTTCTATCTGATGAAAAAGGATTGTTTTATAGCCTGCTTCCTAACGAGACATTCGCTGTGAAAGGGGAAGTGTTCTGTGAGAAAGTCAAGCAAGGTTTTGTTGAACTGTTTTGTTGTGCTGCAAAGTGGACAGGACCGAAAAGCCTCGACCTCTGGTCATTGACAGATCAGCAAAACCCAAATGCCTCAAAAACATACAAGCCACGACACTTTCCTCATGATTATGCTGCAAATGCCACATCCCGAGTCACAAAACAATCTTCCAACACTGGCTTGTGAAATTAGACACAGACGGCATGCTGTGCTACATTTCTAAAAAACAAAGCTGCCCTATCTTCCAGCAAACACTAGACCAGGGCCTAATTTACCTCTTGAAAAAGTCTTATCAAGGATGACCAGTAAAATATTTAGTGTGTCATCTAAAAGGCAAAAGAACACCTTGCCTCCAAAATGGAACTTTCTTGAAGCACTAAGGGATGTAGCTTATGCCTGGAAAAATGTTTCACCCAAAGTGATTTCCAATTGCTTTAGGAAGGCCAGTTTTATCAAAAATAGCATAGATATGGAAGACGAGCGAGATACATCCATGAAGATCCCGAAGAAGAATGGACGACTCTACGGGAAGCATTAACTCTTCAATCTGATTTTAGAAACTGCATCCAAATTGATGATGAGTTGGCAACCTGCATGATTCCCAGAGAAAGAATTAGCCTGGAAAGTCATTAATATCAAAGGAGAAATGAAATAGAGGCAATAGATGATGTAGAAGTGGGTTATAGCTTGCCACCAAAAGCACACGCCGAGAATGCACTGGCAGTGCCAGAAAATGTGCTAACGTGTTTGACTGTTAACCAGAACTTTTGAGTCACTTCAACAAGTTAAATGATCTTGTAAAGAACACAAATGCATAGTGATTCTTTTACAAATGACTTTAAAACACAGCTTGCATTAAAATACACCAGTGTTTCTCAAACTTTTTGGTCCGCGATCCCCTTTTGCACTTATTCTTCAGGGGTCCTTTGAAATTTTTATATGTAGGAAAACATCCCGGAGCAAGGGGGTTAAGTACCTTCTCATGGTCACTCCAGTGCTGCCAGTTAAAACACATACCAACTAAAATAACATTGGAGATAGACATAGCCAAATATTGCAGCGCCACAGCACTAACGGAAATTTAAATTTGCTGACTGAAAAGCTTTCGGTTCGTCGATTTTCAGATAATTGACGCTCTATTGTATTTCTACTTGACTTGTCTACAGACGCAACGCTGCTAGCTAACACCGTTCCAAATGACAATGTTGTTCTATCATAGTTTAGGCCGAGAGTGGAACTCTGGGATTCCCCAATAGCGCACAAATTTATGAATATTAGCTCGTATTAAAATATTTTTATTGTTTTTATTATTTATATGTGCAATTTATTTAAGTAAAAATTATTTTATATATTTTTTATTTCTATTATTTCTAAACATGAATCCGTAGTACATTTATAAAATATTTGAAAAAAAATTTGATCTGGCATCAATTTTTCAGCGACCCCCACTTTGAGAATCACTGAAATACACCACCTTTAAGGATACATGTTTTCACTAATATTATTTTTGGCACCGTGCCATGCCATCTTGAATGAAACATAGCTATAATTTTAGTTAGTTATTGCTTGTTTGAGTCTTAGAATGTAATGCAGCCTATCATTATTTGCCAAGTGGCAGAAACATCATGTTCCAATTGAGAGGTTCATACTAACTGAATGTTATGAAGTCTACAATGTTTAGTCCCCTGAATTTCAAAATAGAGGTTATACTGTAATTTAAATAGCTATCAATTATACATCAAATAAATTACTACTAATTAATAATAATAATTAGATATGTAACTTGGAGATTTATTGTTTTAATGTTAGAATTGGTAAAATTATAATTTCCATTAATTATAGTCTTATTTGCTTACTCTGGTTGTTGTTGTTATTATTATAGATGAGTTCCAGTAAGCGGATTCCACCACATACAAACTTCAAAATAAGGTTCTGCATTGCTGACGCTTGACCTAAATCCACTTCTATGTTAAGACAACGAACATCTTAATGCTGTGAAGATTGTCAATCAGAAATTGCTATGGGTATGTAATTATTGTGCTCAAACAGATGTTAGATGGCACATCTCAATCATTCTTTTAATGGCTTGTATATACAATAGCCATTGTGATATTTATAATTACAAAAAGTGAAAATGATTACCGAAAACTCAAAATGACAAACAATAAAGTGATTATTAAAAAATTCAGTAGCATCTTCCTTGTAGAAATCAAATACAGAGTATTATCCAAAACAAATGCTACCATTTTAAATTATTGTAATTATTACCTGAGAAGTATGCGGTATACTCTGAACCATCAGAGCTTTGTCTCCGATTCAGATGTCTCGTCATCTACTACCTCTAGGAAGTAAAATAATGAATATATTGCTGCAGAGATGCCATAAATGAAAATGGCATCCTGCAGCAGAGAAGTTTTTGTGTTTTGCAGTTGACAAAGTTGGAATCACTCATCATTGTGCAACACAAGTAATCAGTAGGAGCTGTAGAATTGTGGCTGCTGCAGGAGTGATAATGGGTATGCCACGGCGAGCATAGAAAGAATTTGAGTATTACCTTGGATTGCACGGCACACATCCAACTAAGTGTAATGAGCAAATGTGAAATTTGGACAGTCTTCCAATGTTTTAATGTAAACACTTTGATTTTAAGCCCCATTGTATCGGTCTTTTATATCGGTCACCTACGAAAAATAATCTAATATAATTTTCATTATCCATTTTCACGAAAACACAATTTCAAACAAGACACCATTTAAATAAATTACACATGATCACAGTTACTGTATTTTTCATGTAGACTTTTCAGGAGGAAAATATTCTTCACATCCTAAGACACACCCTAATTTTCAGATAAACTGAGTTTGATGATTTGGATATTCTAAAAAAATTAATCAAAATACAGTATTTATTGTAATTGGTATGAAATTTGTTACTTTTTCAGAGAGGCCAGACTATATATAGCATATTTGGAAATACTCTTAACAGACTGTGACGGGTCTTATCCGTCTCTACTAGTTTATCTGCCGCAGTCCTTTAGGGCTATTTTGGCTTATCTCTATCGTAAATTTTATAGCCGCAGATGCCGGCACTTTTTGTGTGCCTATATTATTTTTTATTGTGGAACATTTTTGATAGCTAAAATGAGAAAAATGGAGGATGCTGATAATGCCACGTTTATATTTTGTATTTTGAGACAAACTTTGTTGTTAGTAAAGAAGAGAAACAGTCATATTTATCATATTTAAATTCTTGATTAATTTTTATAATTACAATGAAGTGTATTTTGGCAGTTCTTTGATGATAAAAATAATCTAATCTTATTTTTATAACAATAGGAAATGCCATGTGAAAAAATCTGATGTGTGCAAATGGTAGATTTGGAGACTGGACTGAATGCATAATGTTTCCAAGAGCATCAGTCTTATATGTAACCTCTGAATAGACACACAACAAGTTTACGTATCTATTGTCGTCTTCTCCCACCCTATATCTTACCTTGTATTACCAATGTTAGAGTTGGATCCTATGATATTGTTATTTCCCTACAGTGGAAAGAAAACGTAGTTACAGAGGATAATTTTTTTCAAAGTTAGAGTAAGTGCCTATTCTACTATGGTAAACCCTTACTTTGCGATTTCCAATGGTTCTGAGCAAAAGTGGTTTTGCCGTATTTTCGATGGTTCTATGCATGATGATATCCTGTCTCAAACAATGTTGTTCTCTCGCCCTCTTTCCTTACTATTCATGTTTTGCAACCATACTAAGACCAATTGGATGGCATTTTAGTATTATACCTAGATCAAGTTTCTGATTTGATAACAAAAAAACTTGCACAAACTGAATTTTGCTTAAAATGTTCTAGAGTTGATGTATGTTAAGCTTGTTTTTGTATGTCTGTAAGCAAAAATGTGCTTGAAAGAGTTTGCTCTGTTTTCTGAAGCTCAAGGAGAATTTCTCTAAAAATGTTTATAAGAACATATTTATAAAAGATTTTTACTATGGCACAAATCTTAAGAAACTTTCTTGCATATATTTGCATGTAATTTGAGTTGTTTTGGATTTATCGAGTCTATTAACTACTCAGTTATGCTTATATAAACTAATTCTGTAATGAAATCAATGACAGTTTTTAAAAATTAAATCCAACTTACTCAAAATAAATAAAATATTTAAAATTGTCCATTTTGCGACTCGTAAAGTTCGTTAGCTTGATCCAGTAGAGTAGAATCTTAAATGTGACGGTAATGACGTTTGTGTAAACTCGGGTGTTCGTCAATTTTATACACGAGCTATAAAAACCACAATTAAAGTTCCAAAAAATCTGTCTGAATAAAGAAAGAATGAAACTACTTTCTTGGTTTTTTTTTATATATATATATAACCACCTTGTTTAATTTCATTTAATCACTTCACAGAGGTAATAGCAGTTTTGCACTACTATAAGTGGTTCCTATTTACACATCAAATGCGGTGGTTAACAGAATGGGGATAAAATACAAGAAAAATAGACTGTTCCATTATCTTTTTTCACATTGGTTTAAATAGACCAAACACTTCAAAGAACCTTTTATTCTTTTTTATTTTTTGTAAAGGCTTTGGCATCAAGATGAGGAAACAAACAATGCAGAAAGCTAATGAGATTCTGCTTTCAACTAAAAATTGTCCTGTTGCAGTCGTGTTCCTCCTGATTTAAAAACTAAACCACACTAGCTCTCTCTTCCGTTGTTGCACCATCTCTTGGCTGCCGGTTCTTCAGATTCTCCCTGCTTGTTGCATGGATCATCCTTTCCCTTTTCGTAACGTTTGAACATGTACTTTAGTTGGGGCATGTATGCCTTCAGATCTACCACAGAAACCAGTCTTTCATTATCCATACATACGTGGCCATGTTTCATGAAAATGCGATGCTGTACCCTGGAAGAGACAAGATAAAGATTAATAATCTATGCATTTCCAAGAATGATGACAATCAAAAATTTATGTCTTCCCTTGTTTATGGGGGAATAGAATTCTAAATTTGACACGTCAAATTGTAATTCCTCGCGCCCCACTCCCAAAAAAATGTTATTATTAAATTTCGGTTTGAATTGGCATCTTTCCAGGTTGACGGATTTATGATTCTTGGAGTGTAAAATTCCTCGGTGGTTTATGGCAAAAACCCGACGTGTCTAAATATCTCAGATTGTCTTCGAAGATGCTATTTATAGCATCTTAACTTTGTTGGAAAAGATGCACTTATTACAGTAGAGCATCGATTATCCGACCCCCAATCAACCATCACATCGGTTAACTGACCACGTTCTAGTCGGCAAATTCAAGTGTCCGCTAGTGATGTGGTGCTACAATATTTGGCTATGTCTTGGCTACTTTAATATTATTTTTGTTAAATGTTTGCATGTTGTAGCTGGCAACATTGGCTCAACCATGACAGGGAGGCCAGTTTTTAAACCAGGCTTAATTTTCAATTTTTTCCTTTATTTTGTGCAAAATAAAGAAATAATTTTTAACGATACAATAGCGACGATTATTATTTAAAAAAAATTTTGTCAGGCTTAACATCGATGAAAATTCAATGCAAAGTAGGTTAACAGCGATATACTAATTACATGGGATATACTAATATACTATACTAATAATGTATTTTTTCATACTTTTCAGTTATCCGACCAACCCCAGTTCCCAATTGAGTCGGATAATCGATGCTCTACTGTATATGCACCTTTTATTTTTGACAAGGAGGAATGAGCATGTACCACAAATTAGCAAATGATGCTTTCGTATTCACTAACTGGGCAATACAATAACGGACAGCTATTAATTTTCTATTAAGGTATAAATCAATATTTGTTAATTATGTTGAGCAGAGGTAGTCTTGTTTACCTTATTAAAAGTGATTTTCTGATAGCAAGTGCATAAAGTATTGCATTAATATCAAAACAAATACAAAGTGTTAAAAGATATTTTTTGTATCAATCGGGGTGTAAAAAAGTCAGCAGAGTTGTTATTCTTTAAATGACAGAATAACAATAATTGTCAAAGAAGGACGGCGATGATCGCTTCTTTCTTCTGCAGCCGAGCAGAACGTAATTACTCTACACGTACGAACCTATTGATTTATTACTGCCGATCAATACAAATTACTATAACTACATTTTAAAAATGAATAAAACAATTCTATCTATTTTAATGTTTTTTCAAGCAGAATTCATTTAAAATTTAACAATAAAAACAACAACAATTCAGTGGAAAAAACCTTTTTGAGAAATGAAACATTCGAGAATTTATTCTCATAAACATGGCAATAAAAACTTGAATTGATTTGGAAATAAAGATGATGCAAAAATTTATATTCCAGGTAATGTTTTCACGAGGACGGCCATCCAAATGCAATGGAATTTCTACAGCAAAAACTAATTTTAGTTTACAAATATAGACCAAGAAGCAATTCTTAATTTTTCATGTGGATAAATTCATTTAATGAATTATTTGAGCCCAAAGTATTACATCGATATTTAGCATTAAATAAGTTATTCTGTCATTTGGAAGTCACGTGAATGGAATAAATTATGAACAGCCAACTGTAGCGAAACATAATGAGTAATTAATTTGTGCGCCCTGCTCCAATGATGATCCTAATTACTATTTGAAGTGTCTACCTTATTAATGCTCTGCGAAATGCTAATTAAGTTACTGCGCTATTTATTCAATATTTTCGGCAGCAGAAGATATGCACACACAGATTTGATAATATGAAGTATAGAAACTGTTAAGTCACAATACAAATACAACAAATGCTCTTCACTTGTGCTTATATATGCTTGCAGAAGAGCACAGACTTGCCCTCAAACAAAATTATAACCACGTTTCTTTACACTTTATTTAAATTCGTTGTCTGTTTTGAAGGTTAAGTTAATTTTAAAACATTTGCATTTTATTGGAAAATATTAATTTTTTCCTGCAGAAATAAAATTCCAAATAAGTCTCCGGACAATTCGCAAGCTTTACAAACTCTATCAAATAAAACTGTGGAATGAGATTATGAATTTTGAAAAGTAAAGGAAAAGAATGCAAAGTGGATAATTTGCATCCTGTTTACACATTTTCCATTCAAACTCAGCTACAAATCCATAAAACTTAATTGAATTAAAGCTTTTAAGCAAATATCCCAATATGCTTCAGCAGCATCTCCCTCCACGACTTTCTCGGAGATGACAAGATTTATTTATCCAGCTACCGAAAAATCCGAGAAAGAAATATTGGTCAACAAGTGATAAGCTTTTATCCAAATCTGACTTGGTAAGGTGTTTCTGTAACTGAGAAAAAGATTGGAATCTTTAAGAATTAATAATACACCATGCATTAACACAAAAGGTCAGTTTAAAACTGCAACCTACAGAAGGAAGTCATGTGGTGTGCACCATCGTGTTCTTAAATATAAAATCAATTTATTCTATATTTAAGAAATCAACACTTAAACAAAATTTTGTTTAAGATACAGATAGAGATTATTTTCAGTTTCTGTTCGGAAAAATGAAAATTACCAAATAAGAATATAAAAGTTAATGTTTACTTACCTGCTGCATTCATATAATCTGACTCCCAGAACACTCTGTAGGACAAAAACAAACGATTGAACAGATACGGGAGGAAACAGTTTTGTAACGACATTAGTGACGGATGTAACCAATTGAGAATTGTATACATGTGGTTCGATATTTACAGCCAGAATATGCATTCCTTCCACATCCACCATTTGAATATGGTGGGGCGGCCTTTCTGCAATTTCCATTCCCTGTGGGAATGAGTTGAAACTACTTAACTGATGAACAGGATGAGGAGATTGCTGCACTTTATTAGGACTGCCCAAAACTCTAGAGTCGGGAGACGGCGGTGGACTACACAGGTCGATGATGTCTTGAGTTCTCGGCGTTAATACTTCGTTTAAACTGCTTGATGCAGAAAATAAAGTACTTGTCGAAGCCATCGGTACCTGAACAGTCAAAGGTTGTAAAGGGGAAGACTGAGGCGGAGTGGGATAGTGTGGTGGTGGACCCACGGTGAAATGCATTCTCGGGCTGCTGACATACCTGTCAGATAGCCTGTCGTCTTTTGCTAGGAGTGCTCGCAAGTGGAAATCTTTCTGAGTGGATTCTTTTACTGGTTCTTTCGGTTTCATGGCCCTGGCCAACACATTAGCTGCTGCAGCATCTAAGTCTGTTGTGGAAAGTTGAGATGTAGAATCTCTGTTATCATCCATACCCATGACAGATTCTGGAAGACTTCCAGCACCTCCATTTCTTTTTGCATCCGATACATTTTCTGTTAGACTGTGTACACCAACAATTAAAGGTACTGCTTGTTCATTGTTACCAGAATGATTTGTATGTACAGAAGAGTTTTGTTGGTTAATACTAGCCAGTCTATTTGGATGGAGAGGTGGAGGAGGACCAATATGATGTTGCGAGGATAAAGCACACTGTTCAATACCATTGCCATGTTCATTGTTCCCTACCTGATCTTCAATTGATTTGTCTCCTAATCTCACTAAAGGAGGCGGAGGCGGAAAAGATTTATCTCTTATGGGCGATACGAGTCTCTCTCCCTCATTACCAATACCACCTGACGCATGGTGTGTATCTGAATCTCTCAATAATCCGGAATGTGATAATGAAATGGGAACCATCGAAGTATTTATTCCAGATTGCCTGGAATCTACTTGTGACGAATTATGAGTTGACGGTGGGAAGTAACCACTTGCAGGAAGTGCGGCAAACTGTCCATTAACGAGAGGTGCAAACATGATGGGTTCATCTTCTTTCGGTTGACCCCATCCTAAATTTCCAGATGGTAATGAGGATATATGCATCCTTTGTGATGAAAGTACAGAATCAAAATTTCTCTGTATTGCCTGCTGTGAAAGTACATCATTACTATTTCTTTCACACATATTATCAGTATTAGTGTAGAAGTGGTGCTGTAAATTGCCCTTTTCCCTGAGTTTTTGCAGTTCCACTTCATTTCTGTACAAAGACTGTTGATGAACAAACGGTTGCGCTATATCTGAAGATCGGAGAAATCTTTCCCACTGTGTAAATGGTGCCTTTCCATTTTTGATATATAACAACTGTCCTGAATCAGGCCACCATTCCTGAAGCTCTGTTTCTCTGAGAACATCTTTGCACAAATCCTCCAAGCAAGAAAGTGATCCTCCTTGCTTGAACTTCCTTAAATCCATACCTGTGACATTACACAGAAATCGTAAATAGGATAAATCCCACTCACTTATCGTCATGCTTTCTGTTAGCGAAACTGGAATTTCTTGTTGGACAGATATCAGGGGCACGTATCTCTTCGTGCCTTTGCGGAGATATGGAATTAGGGATTTATTCAATATGACAAATCCACACTTGTCTTTATATGATTGATTGTTGTTTGATGGAAATAACTTATTCCGGCACGTCTCTAAGAACTCGTAAAACATGCACGTGTCCTGCAGTCGGACCACTACGTCTCTGGTGGTAAAAGATCGATATCCAAACTGAAATTCACAATGATGACCATTTATCTCGTTTAATAATTTAGCCTCATTTTCGGTGATGTAGTAACTCCTGATGTTCGTGCAAGTGAAGACCATCCACGGCAAGCTGTCCGCATACCTGTTGATGATTTTACTCTCCACCATTCGTACGGCCAGAAACCTCTCTTCTCCCCGAAGAATGAATGGTAAATTGACGCTGTTGATGGTAGTCCATCCGAATGCTCCTCGAATACTGGCGGCGTCGATGGGCGGAGGATGCGTTTCTTGGGGAGGACTGGAATGGAGGAGTTTCGCCACCGAGGTATTTCTGGCCTGAGACTGGGAATGGACAGGGGTTCGAGGAACTGGACGAGTGGTTGTGCCGCTACTGCCACTGCTGCATTTCTTCTGCAAATTGTATTCATTGTCATCTTTACGTTCTTGTTTTACTTTTACACCAGATTCTTCTTTTGTTTTATGCTGGACACAATTTACAGATACAGACAGATCTGCCATACTAGTCCCATGTTAATAGAGATTATATGGGTAGCAAACACTTTGGATACAAGGCATTGCACTTCCATAACTTCAGTTCAAATTACAAAATCTGTTTACATTTTGACATCATCTGTAAAAACAAACAAAACAAAAAATAGTTATAATTTGATTCTTATATAATGAAAAGTGGCTTAAATTCTTATTTCTTAAATAAAATTAGATGAAAAAACATAATAAAAAAAAGGATTTCTAAAATTTTTCATTTCAATGTAATTAAAAACTTAGAAAAAATAATTATATAATGTTACAATAAAAAAAAAGCATGGAAAAGTAAAAATTTCTGAGGGGGAAACAACACGAATCTGTTGAATAAATTAATAGGAATTTTTTAATACTCTTTCCGTGTCAGGGGATTTACGAGAATTACAAATTTTGATTAAACAAATCTTTCCAAACAGAAAACAAGACGATTAATATCGATTTACATATACTACTACCGGCAGATTGAAAATTTTTTCCTGCATTAATAAACAAATGTCAATCATGCACTTTAAAATCCTCTACAAATCACATTAGAAACATTTTAAGCTTAACAAAAATATCCTGTTTCTAAACTCAAATAAAGCAATAACTCTATATCTTCATAAATAGAAAATTTCTGAAAACTTGTTTACATACATATATATCAAACATAATTGGAAATTGTTATTACTTAATGCAATCTTATCTTATTTATTATTTCTTGCTATGCTTGTTGCAGTTTTGGACTTAAGATCCTTTTATCTTGTGTTTTAATGCCTGACAAGCTCCAGAACAGTTTTGCACAAAATTCTAAATAAGCGGAAAATATTCATCGACAGTTATGCTACACCTATCGAGCTTCCCAAAAGCATTTTCTTTCCATTAATTGGGAAAAACTATGTGTAATTTTATCATAACTTTGAAACAGATACATCAGCTCATTGGAATAGTATACTTTATTACAGCTTCTAATTTTCAAGCCTATAAATGGTTGAGATAGACATATAAGACAGAAAAAAAAAAAAAAATACAAATATTCACACATTCTAGAATGTGTGAAGAGGATGGGGAATATGTTTTTCAAGGTTAAAGAAAATGGCACATTTTTAAAAGAAAAAAAAAACCAGGAAATTAGCTCATAAATTCACTTAAAGTACTAAAATATAAGCAGCATACAACATTAAGAGTACAGTAGAGCATCGATTATCCGACCCCGATTAACCGACTTATCGGTTAACCGACCGCGTTCTAGTCGGCAAATTCAAATGTCCGCTAGTGATGTGGCGCTACAATATTTGGTTATGTCTTGGCTACTTTAATATTATTTTTGTTAAATTTTTCCAACCCCAGTCCCCAATTAAGTCGGATAATCGATGCTCTACTGTACCTAGTTAATCAGTGGTACACAATTGTAGGAAGTAAATATTAAATATCAATACTAGATGACAGTTTTCAAAATAGACCAAAAACAAATAAGGATATATATATATATATATAAAACAATTCAACAAAGTCTAATTAAGTTGGACACCCTGCAATTAGCATAAAAATAATTTTTTAAGTTACATAAAATAATAAAGTAAGACTATAAAATAGCCTTACTTATACAGTAGTGTAGTAATTGCCTTGTAATCACTACACTACAGTTGCATGAAGTTTGAAATCAATTAGCAAAGCTTTTTGGAGCTTCAATAATTGATTTCAAACCTCATATTTGGTTGATTACCAGTACATTAATACTCCAGTTTGACATTACCGAACAAGAATGTTGACTCGAAAAACACTTTAATTACTTATTAAGTGACAATTTCATTATTTTCTGCCCGTCAAATTTATTTCTTGGATAATAACAAGGTTATCTTTTTGCTGCAGTATTGATGGTCGTTTCAAGTTTCTGCCCCTGTTGGCCTGAAATTGCTCGAGTTCTAAAACAGAGAATTAAGCCAAATGAATCATTTATTTATATCAATAAACGTATTGGATAAACTAATCCACAATTTAAGCTTTCTCGAAATTCATTAATCATCATTCAAACTTTATTATAAATCAGAATTTGATAACATAATTAAGAGAAAATGACACATTCAAATAAAATAACCCTTAATCACCAAACAAATTTAACATCCAGACTCAATCTAAACAATCACTCTAGAGAACATCAATCATTTATATTAACGGACGACTCTGTCAACTTGTATGGCATATAAATGGAAGAAGGTACCATTTTGAGTTCGCTGCACAATTTACACTTCAGAATGTTGCTTAATTATCTCAAAAAGTTAAATAATTACTCATAATCTGCATACTTTATGCTATTTTTAAACTTGAAAAGGTAAAACGGTTTCCTAAATCTATAATTAAATTACATCTGAATGGCGATTAGCCATCATCCGAGCAATAATAAAATGCATAGTAAAGCATAATTTTAAAATTCAAAAATGTCTTCCTTCATAATTAAACTGCTAAAGAAAATCATTCGTCTTCCAAATCCATCTTTGAAAGTTATTCATTTTAGTTTAAAATTTTATTAAATCTATTAAATAGTTATAGCAGTTTGAGTGAGTTAGGTCACCAACCTACCCATATCAAAGCTAATTAATCATCACGTGTGAGCTGTGAACTAGTTCGAAAATACCGTACATTAACAGTGTGGGAGAAAACATTTGTCACGGCACTAGATACAAAATTTCCTCCATTAATAATAAATTACGAGGAGAGTGGCTTAATTATTGCACCGTCCTATAAATAGACAACCTTACGTCAATTCTATGACATTCTTCAAACAAATACTTCTAATTGTGTAACAATTATAAAGTGTTATCATAATGATAATAAATGCCAATTCTAGCTCTAAACTAAAAAAAAAAAAAAAAAAAAAAATTAAATGTAAGTTGAAAATCAAATCGGATAACTGTTAAGTAGAGTATTGCAGTCTATAACCTCAAAAATTATACAATTAAACACAAATTTAGACTTCTTGAATGTTGCTTAAAAATCTCAAGGTTTGTTTTGATGTTCAAGTGTAATTTGCATAAAAACTAAAACTGTAGTTTAAAATATATTAATATTATCTTAATCGACAACAAGGCACAATATTATGAAATTGGAGAAAGACAGTAAGATTATTCAACTGATTAAATGTACTAAGAACAGGAAATTGCCATATTACAAACTGAATGTACAAATGTGAAGAATTAAAGTAACAAAATAACATTATCAGAACAGATGAGTACAGTGTAACCATGACTGAGCTATTAGGTTACATACAAATTCAATAAATTGTATTTATTGCCATGTGCCAATTAAAAAATTAATGAAGAATCTCTAGAAAATGAGAAAAAAACTGCCTATAAAAAATTGGGTGTATTATACAACTTATTTCTATGTCTTTAATAAACTTTAAAGTCCATAATGAGTAAAATTTTGAAAAATCTACAAAGCAAAATAGCACAAGGGAGAGGAAGAGTTCATTTATGCAACATATAAATTTATGAGAACATTACATTATTAAAGCTTATTATTAAACTATGAGCTACTCAAAGGTATTTTATTTGGATTAAGAGCCGTTCGTTCTATCAATTTTTAATCAACTGCATGAATACTGCTTTCCGTCAAAAACTGTCAGATAAATCAATATAATTGCAGGTGTTTCTCTATTGTTGAGCAGACACAGTATTGTATATTCATAGCATATTGCCATACAGCTTTTAAATGCTTTGGGTGCTTGGCAAACTATATTGCTATTGTAATATGTTCTGTTGAAGCACTCGCGGTCTCATTTTTGTATCGCCGTTTGTATCGTATTACCAGAACCCGAGACAAAGTGTTAGCCTTGTTTTGATAACATTTGTATTATTCATTTTTTAAATATTTTATTTATTAAATTCAAAAATTTTATTGATAATTCTGACAGGAATTTTTACACAGTTGAGTAGTCAAGCCCATTGTTTTTCAAGGACAAAGGGGAAAAAATATATGATCGTTGAATGGTTTCTTCTAGTATAAATTGATTGTAAAAGCTCACTAATTCTGGAATCCACAGAATTCTTTATTTTTGATGGCAAAGGAACCCTTTTATACAGTCTCTCTCTAGAATGGTTTTAAAATTGATTTTTTTTTCCTACATCCCTGACAATTGAAATTCCACTGTGATGTTTTATTATATCCACAACAAAGTAATATTGTTATTGAAAAAATGCCGAAGATGTCGACGAATGTGCAAGAAAATTTTTTCCCCTCTTTTCCTATACAAAACAAGATTAATGTTTTTAGACCATCATTTTTGCTCTTCTTTTTTCCTCCTCCTTTTTTTAGTACAATACAAAGATTGTAATCCTTTCAAAATTCATTTGGGATGAAAATAAATGAAATTCTGTTAATCTTTTGCTTACCATTTCCCATGCCATAATTCTGACCAACTTTTAACTTCTAATTTACAGGCGCAACCTGTAGATATCCTTTAAGAGAAGCGTGACTACTCATCAATCAACTGATGACAGTCTTTTTTTCCCCCCTCTCCGCTTTTCATACTTTTGCATGTTATCTCCACTTTTCTTAATTCTTCATTTTATAACAATCTCTTCGGTCATGCTTCGGCTATTCCATTTTACGACGGCAACTAACCA
This sequence comes from Centruroides vittatus, assembly GCF_030686945.1. Lineage (NCBI taxonomy): Eukaryota > Metazoa > Arthropoda > Arachnida > Scorpiones > Buthidae > Centruroides > Centruroides vittatus. The sequence goes on from NW_027120768.1 coordinate 208,867, forward strand.
AATTAATAACCTAAGATTGCATGGAAATAAAGTGAAAGTTAATCCCAATTTCTCCGTAATTTCCAGAAAATTAAATTTAACCCGGTCGTAGTTGTTGTTAAAAAACCTTTTAGCAATTCTTCGATAACAACATAATAATATTTGGACCACGTTGAGAGTTACTATTCCTTATAAAATAAAGGAATAATTAAGTATAATTACACCATTAAAAACATTTAAAGAAAGAGGGGGGGAAACAAATTTATCTTTAATAAACTTTTACTAATTATCTCTGGTTGGGCAATTAGTCAAAGCTTAAAAAATGCAGTTATTCCCGAAATCATTGTTAATTTTCGAATATAAAAACTGACTTATAATCGTTGTAATTTTATTGGAAAGAAATGAAGGAATGATGCCAGGACAATAATGGAGGACGGAATAACCCATGTATGTCATACTCTGATTTGCCGACATATTATAAATGCACTTATAAAAGATACATTCTATCTATCTTATCAGAAAACAATACTACTTTCTTTGTTTTGGCAGATAGAAACAATGGTTCACTTCCAAAAGAATTGGGAAAAAAAGAAATTTGTTTGTTTTTTTTTTTTTTTTGGTTAGGGTTGACGGTTAGTCCTTGACCTACTTCATCTTTCTACCAAATTTCCAACAGCACAGTTTCATAAGAATTGTAACATAAGTTATAACTGAAATGCTCTTTCATGAGAGAATAATAAACAATAAAAAAAAAAACCAGATGTGTCCATCTTTTACAGGTTTTTTTTTTTTAAAATTAGTAGCAGAGATAAATTGTATTAGGTGAACAATGACATTTTAAAACTCATCATTCATCTTGATTAAATCTGTAGTGTAAAATTTGTTTAGTTTAACATATTAAAAATACATAAATGTGTGCGCACACATTGTAACAACTCGACGTTAACCAGTCTTTTTTCCTCTCCGAAGAAGCTCGTGATAAGAATTTAATTCAATTTTTTAATTAAGTTGCAAAGAATCTAGATTATTGATTTCGTTTACTATTGAAAATTTAATTTTTTTTATTTAAATAGTTAAATTTAATCTAAAAACATTTTTTTTTCTAAATTCAGTAGATGCCACATAAAAATACACTTCAGAGACATAAATAATGCATTTTTCCTGTATAAAAAAAGATGAGCTAAACTGTTTCCTTATATAATTTTCCCTTAGCCTGACCTATCAAAAAATTGCTTAAACTTGTACATTTTTATATCTTTTGACTAAAAAGAAAGATAAATAAGCAAAACATCAAAATATTAAATTAACGTCTGGAACATTAAACATTTTGGAGCACGTATGTAGAGGAAAATTGAGCATTACCTCAATTTGTCACCACTGTGGCTGGATTTAAGCACGTGACCCTAAGCTATAACTTGCAGGATGCCCTTCCCCATTGCCAAATTATAATAAATTCGACAATGCCCTAAGCTATATCCTCGTGGTGAGAGGCCTTAAGCTTTTGCTTGTTATCTTCTATGTAAATCCGGCTCTGCCTTGAGCAAAGTAAAACTTGTCATTTGGTAGTTTCCAGATTGTTTCTGAAATTGTCTGTAATAAAAAAAACCCCACAAAGATAAAGTGCAAAACTTTCTGAATTGAATATATATCAACAAATAGTGAAAAAGTATTGAGCTTAAGTATAAATATATATGTTGTGTGTGTCTGTGTGCTTGTGCGTGTGTTGGTTTGTCTGCATGTAAACGCACATGCACACAGACTTGCATGCGCACACACAAACACACAAGTTTTAACAGAATAAAAAACAACAATCAATCTTCAAAACTATTGACTTAAATCTGTTGTTATTGAATCAAATAATGCAATTAATTGTATGCTACAGAATTCAATTTCTACCATCACAAAAACAAGATTTTAATTAAGTGTTTCTGAAAAAAAATTAAAAAAAAAAAATTATATTAGCATTTTATAATTTCTGTCAGTGATTTAAATATTAATACATATATTTTTTCCCCTTCATTCTATTAATTATAATAAAAATGTTTAAACAAGATTAAAAATCATCACCCCATTGCAGTTCTAATGACCTTAACTGCAGCATTAATATTCGATACCGGATCGTAACCAATCTCTAGGCTAATTCTCCAGGAGTAATAAAGATAAATCTAATCACTTTGTACTTAATGTTACCTGGCAATTATCTAAATCTGCAAATAATGAATAAAATCTGAAAATTATATCAGATGCAAGTGCAATTTACTTAATTAAAGCGACAGCTCGGGTTTATCAAAACATTAATCTCGGTTCGTCGCCAGATTACGAATGCAATTTTTGCTTTCAAAGTTGCTTAAGCAGATACAAAACCGTTCGGTCCCTCCACGTGCTTGGGAGGACTGGCCGAAAAATGGTTTTGCTTGCCGTGCCAATGCAGAAATTAAAAACTACTAGAAGTGACTGATTTGTCACATTACTTAAATTTGACGAAGTGCAGAGTTAAAGTCGGAACGTGCGGTCCATATTTGTCGCATTCGGACGCAGATCGCGGCATAAAAATTACTCTTTAAAGGAGTTAATATAATTTTAATGATCGTTCAGGAATTTCATACCTCTGGATCATTTATCGATAACCACTCGTTTGCCTGCTTTATTAGTTAAGATTCGGGGAGCAAAATTAACATATTAAAGCATCAGACGGTCGTTAAAGTTGAACAGTAGCTGGCGATGGGGCAAATTTCCAACGGTTCCCCCCGGGGTAAAAGAACCCAATGCCCATAAATTAAACATTAGATACCAGCAGAGGCATTTCGACATATATATTTAACCATTAAGACGATATATATATATATATATATATATATATATATATATAAAACCCTGAAAAACGTTAAGGGAACACATCCAGGAAAAGCAGCTACAAGACATCAGTTTGCCAAATGAGGAAGAGATGTAGTGGGAGGCATCATCTAGCAGCAGAGATACCGGCCGCTATGACTCAATGCATTTCGGAAACACAGAGGGAACAAGAGATTTATAAAACGTATAGCTTAACAGTTTCTCTGTAGATTTAACAAATTTGTCGTGGGTAAAGTCGATATTTCGGGTGGGCGGTTGAATAACGATAGGGAGCTGCGGGGTTACTTAAAAAAATAAATAAAAAAAACCCGCGTTTTTCCCAAATATGTACGAAACAGGAAAACCCCGAGTCTATCGACATCTGGCAGGAAGCCCAACATTTAAAATATAATTTAATTAATAGTGACGTCACCGCGCAAACTCGCCGTTGCGTATTCCCTTGACGTCATCGATTAATAAACCCCTCGCGTCGACATTTCTCACACAGCGACGGATCGTAACGCAGCGGCGCGCAACGACCGTATACCGAGCGTGACGCCGCGCCATTGGGTTACCGCACGCGAGCGTCGCGTGAAAGTTTCCCGTACCCGGATTTTTTCCGACAAAAGCGGCATTCGTCGCATATTGATAAACACGTGCGGGATCCCGCTGAGTGGCGACTCTCGAACTAACTGGATCTCGGGCACGGGCGATGATGATGCTCAAACAAACGGGATTTCGTACATTAAAAAAAATGGCGGGTGATAATTTAATGTGGCCTTCCCTCCAATACATCTCTTCTGTCCGTAACCGAGCGAGCACCATGAGAACTGGCAAGAGGCCAGGTGATATAGCAAATAAGTTCAATACCCTATTACTCTCTATCCATCCCATTTAATTAATTCTAATACGGATAGCAGGTTTTTAGTAAGATAATTAGTCTGGGTTAAACCAGAGAAACAAGAGGGGTGAGGAAAGAGACGAACCTCTTGCGCGGATAATATATATATATATATATATATATAGCTCTTTAGCGCACACAAGCCACCATTCTTTTAATATAACAACAACCTGGCTGAAGCATGGAGCACTTCCGATCGTTATATATCTTTTCCTTTCTTCCAATTTTAAGAAAAATTGGAAGGAGAAAAGAGCAAACTTCATATTCAGCAAACTGGTTACGGGGGAGGAGGAGGAACAACAACTTCCAAGCCCAACTGACGGTTGCAATCACGATATCCGGGGACCTGAGGGATAATAATAACTTTGGGGACTGTTGCCATGACGACAGACCCTACCAGGCTGGAGTGGGACAAGTGCTAACGTCACAGCCATCTGGCGTATGTGTCCTGTGAGAGCGTCAGGAATGTGTATATCCACCTCCTTTCCCTTTTCCTTTCCAGCGGGGCTAGATTTCTGGTCGGTGCCACCCCTCCTTCCCCAGCGAACCTGTTAGTTTGACTGCAATTTTTTTCTGATTGTCAGTTGGAAAAATAAGATATGGGTAGGGGCGACGTGAGGGAAAGAAAATCATAAAAGTTGGAACGATGCCAGTATCGATTTCATGTAACACACATACACACATATATATAACTAGTATATAAATTCTTCCACCGGTAATTTACCACCCTCCGACCGATAAGACTGCGGGATTCTTTCGAGATTTTCCACCCGGATGGGAACGAAAAAGAAAGCGGAGGGCCCCACGAAACCACTAGAATATAAGGCCTCCGGGCAGGGGGGAAAAAACGGGGCGCGCGCGCGCGAGCGACACACCCGAACGTCACACAAAAGACGGCGAGCAATGACGTCAAAGAATATAATCCGTGGAGCGATTATATTCAGAAAAGCATCCCAAAAAGTTATTATTAGAAATTCTCTTACCGTGGAAGATCATATCGGAAGTAAGTGGCGCATTAATACCATTGTTCACCTTTTCGAGTCGGACGGCTATTTTTGAAAATAGCCACACGTGGTTGAGCACGTGACTAGAACAACAAAGCATCACGCTTGATAAAACAGTAAAACAATTTCCGAACCGTGCCGCTTATCTTAATATATATAAGATACACAATTTGTCACCAAGTTTTAAAGAAATTCTGGAAGGTGAAAAAAAGAGGGCAAACGAAACAATAGGAAGGAGTCAGGGTCGTTAGAACCAATTACGTTTGAAGTTCTTCTTTATTTTTTATTTTATTTTTAAAGAGACAGGGGGAATATGTGCGACGACTGTTAATGCAATCGATACTTTTTCGGGTGAAGACCTCTCGTCCCCAATTACTCACAATTCGTGCTTTTATTGAAAGGGCAGGCCCATTAAAGGAGTGTTTTCTGAAAAGAATAGCCCCGGGGAGCGACTTTATCCCGGGCTCCATATAAAGCCCGCATGTACCGGTCACGTGAGCCGCAAGCATGTGTGACGCCCGGGTTTCACTTCAGCAGCGGGCGTCCAGATGCTTTAACAAACGCCCGAATCCCCCCACAAGTATGCTAATTCTGTTAATTACCACCGAGCTACAAAAAACACCGAAAAAATCCATAAAAAGATCGCAAAACTGTATACGCGCACGCATATTAAAACAAAAAAAAAATCACTCATAAATTCAGAACGATTTCCGTAAACCAATTACAAAAATAAAATTTTTTTTTCAAAATTCGAAGTTAGCCAATCGAATCCCTCGGCAAAGTCCGTGACGTCACCCGCTCCGGGACGTCCACAATGAATTGCGTCGTCGGAAAACCGCGCTCGACCAATCGAATCGAGACACATGTCGACCGTCACGCCGTTTTGGCCAATGGCGCAACGCCGGAGAAACCCGTTAGCCAATAGACGGCGGACTTTCACTCTTTTTAAAAAAGAAAATAACCGTCTCTCCGGCAAAATTAGCGTCGCAACTCTCGGTTTGACGTCAGGTGGGGTTAAACCAATAAATGCAATTGGCGCGGAGAGATTCGCTAATCAATTAACTCTCTCCAAATTTAATTTTAAAAATCAATCGGCCGCAAATTCGCTTCGTTAGAGGCGCCAAAAGAGCGCGCTCCAACTAAAGTAATCAACAGGGGAGAAACCGATCGCCATTTTTAATCGATTGTTGCCATATATATATATATATGTTATATCGATTATAGGCGTTATCTGGGGTTGAGAAAATAAAGCAAACAGTTGGATTTTTATCGCTCCTTACGCGAAATAACGGCCTTCTCCCCCCTTCTTACTTATTTTCTGATGTCGATAATACAACTTTCTGTAAATACTGCAATCAAATCGATCGAAGAATTTATGGAATAATCGATTAATCCTTTCTGACGTCACCTCGCCTTAAAACACCGCAAAACTGCTAAAAAAATAAATAATTAAAAAAAATCGATCTAACTTGCTCCATTCTTCTACATATACAAATTTATCCAAAATCAATTTGAAAAATTTCGCTCGATATATAGATATATATATATATATATATTATTATTATTATTATTTTTTACATTATTAAACGAAACATTTGCCTCGAAGGTAACGTTTTTATAAGAATTGGTTCCTCAAAAAAAAATTCGTGCGCCGAGATGAGTTTCGAGTTCATTCGAGCAATTCGAAATATTAAATTTCCCTAAAGATATTTCTGACTTTGTTTGACTGGAGCGATTTCCCCCTCCTCCTCATAATAATCGCGATAATCGATTTTTTGTGTTCGATTAATGAGTCGTATATGGCAATTTACGACACTTTAATCAAGCATGGCCCGCGGATACGTCCTCTGCCACCAATAAGATTGCCGGTTAAAATATTGGCTATCCAATCAAGTTCTGCGGGGCTATTTTAAAATTTAAATTTTTTTTTTTCGCAAATCGAATTTTCGACGAATTAGATTTGAATATTCTCGACTCCGCTACGAAATGCTCAAGGCCAATGAGAGAAATGTCGTTGCCAATCGGCGATAAATATATATATTTTCTCTCTCTCTTTTCTTTCAAAATTTCGAACTCGTTAACGACATTGGTTAAGTAGATTATCGCCGGTAGATGGACTAACAAATCAGAGCTATTTATTTAAAAATTTAAATTCGCCGACGTCGCCGATTGTCCAATAACCCGTACGCATTTGAAAAATTTCGATTTGCGAAACGGCTGATTGGTTACGAGTGTAACGGAAAATTAGTCACGCCGACCAATCATCGCTATCTATTTTTAAAAATTTGAAATTACTGCTTGTAATTGGCAAACGCGTAACTACCGATGGAATTTATATACGGGCTACGCGTAACACGAAAAAACGATGTATATGGGAGTTTGGCCGCTTTTGAAATGCGTATCAATTGGCCAAATTTATAATAATCTGACATAAATATTACATATTATGACAAGCGACGTTATAAATTCGGCTAATCGGCATAGGCTATAAATAATACCTTTTATAAATTCGAATTTATGAAAGAAAGCGGGTTAACAAATGGCATTACTAAAAAGCCATTCCTACGTATTATATTTAGAAAAATCTCTATAAAGTGGAACACGTTAACAGCTAAAATGACCACCTCTTCTCCATTTTTAACATAAAAGGAAGCTATTTAAACAGCTGTAGAGATAGTAAGCTGCCATTCTGGTAATCCCTTTTGTTTAGAAATTTGACCATCTTTACATAAACAAACGCCTTTCTAATACTCGATATCGAGGCTTTGTTCAGAATAATAAAGTTCTGCAGGGAACCCCCGGAAAGCATATTCTATAATTTAGCAAAGGGAAGGGAGGAGAGAGAGAGGAAAAAAAATGGAAGAAAGATTCCTGTTCAATAACGATATTAACTCCAGAGAAGCTATACAAAATTCTGGAACAAACAACGAAGACCTAGAATACTTCGGGTCCCAACTTCTATTGTCATGGCGTCGATAGGAAACGAGCACTTTTAAGGTATTCCGGGGCAAAGATAAATGTGTATTTAAAAAAAATCCCAACACCAGGAAAAACTGGCCACACTTCTGCCCTTAATTTAAGGTCTTAAGTGCATAATAATTAAAACTAACCTGGAGGAAACTAACTCAAAAATTCGTTTTACCGCATACACCCTACTAACACCCAGGGGGTCCTCCTGTCCTTTTTATAAACACACACACGCAAAAAACGTAAGGTTGACTTTTCGAAATTAGTTTGAGCCCTAAGACAAATTTTGGTACCTCTGCAAGGAACTTGGTGAGTAATGCCTCGGAGGTCTTTCGCTCCGCTACGGATAACGCTAAAGCCTCATTAATTAGCGCTCCTCCAGCGCGTGTCTAGGCTTACTAAGTAAAATAAAAGGTGCTGCAGAATAAGAAGGATGATAGGAAGTCTCGCGGGGTTTATATGCTGCTTCCTTTTAACGAACGGGCTCCACTAATTTAAACAAATCTTGCCATTTGGGTGGAGAAGGAACTGCCTCAATGAAAGATGGTTGCCACGAAGCTGGCAAAACAAAGGAGTAGCGGAATACTAAACTGTCAATGCTACTTGACAAGTTTTTTTGTTTATCCCCGGTGTAAAAACAGAATCTGAAATGCCATCTGTTAAAGAAGAAAATCGAAAATATTTGCACGTGTTGATAAGGGACGGTTGTACAGATTTTCCCTCCTTCGGATGAAGGATGGTTCGAAACGTTTTTACTGGCACTTACACAGATGAAAATACTAAAAATCACTAATAAATACTTTAAAATTACACTTTACTGACATTTCTCTCGTGTAACACGCAATTCGCTCCAAAACTACCTATAAAACCAGTGCAATTTATCATACGGAGCTTACTTTTCTGGTACCCTAACTACTCCAAAATTAAGAATGGGATCTCTATTAACTAATTAGGAAAAAAATACGGTGAAGCTAAGAATATTGAGCAGAATTTGATAAGGTGTTGAATGATGTGAAAGGATAAGAAGATAAACAAGTAAAAAAAACCATTAAAAAAACCTGCCCACGTATTTGTTTTTAAGTTTCCCACCGAACAATGGAGAAACTGTTCTTGGAAGTTAAAAAATTAGAGATTAAATAAAACGTGAGAGTTTGGATTGTCTGCTTGGTCAAAGTGTAGAAAATCTGATCATTAATAAAAATGGAAGCAGCAGTGTGACTCGGGGTTGAGTGACACGAAATTGGTTGGCATCGACAAAAAAAGGGGGGACACATTTATGATAAAAGGGTTCTCTATATATAATTCTAAAATTATTTTTATTTTAAAATAAAGTGTGCTTCTAAATTTACTTTTTCAATCGATGTAAAGATTATACAAAGTTACAAACCAAGCCTGCTCCATTTAATCACATCTGTTAAGCCCCAGGGTTTTCATAAAAACTGTAATAACACGGAAAATTAAGTACTCCTGTTAATGAATGACGTCACATTTATATAAATCTATATTTGTATATAATTTTGTAACTAAACACTGGGGGATATAAAAATGCTTTCCGGCCCAAACAAGCAACGAACTAATTGATATAAGAGGATTAACTGAAGAAGTACCGTATAAAAAGAAACTGAACCCCATCGAGGGGACGGGGGATTTCTCGCCCCCTACTAAAAAGCCCATATAAACTGGAAACACGTCGACATGTCATCGTTAAACGGGACCGTTGCAGGGGGGCTTTTCCGGGTGTTCTAAATGGGCAACTAATTCTCGGGAGATGATAAAATTATAATTAATGCCATCACCGTTTGCTCGGTATAAAGATTATTTATATTTTAATTAATAGAGATTAAACGGGTCGTTCTCGTCGTTCGCAGTAATAGGGCAATGAATTACCGGAGTGTCTCGCTCGTCACGTGACGTGGTGCAAGAAGTATATCACATACCGTTCAATGTCATTTAGGAAATTCAGTTCTGCTATCGATTACTTGGCTCTTTTCCCATCGAGTCACGTAGTTGACGTGCGGGTCAATAATCGCCTGCACAGCTGGGGCATTTCGGCTGAGAAATGAGGTATACAGAGGGCCCGGCACTAAAACCCCCGTCGGTACCTGACGAAGTACCAGCTTTGATCTCGGTGCCGGACCTCGGAAAGTGACGGGATGCGATTCAAACTAACTCCGGGACGGTTGGAGGAAGGCAATTTTTCCAAGATTCCATTCGGGGTATGGCACGGGTCCAGCATACCACACAGAATATCACTCGTTGGATTGACTGGCATATCCAAAAACGGGGAAAAAAGGAGTATAGGAAAGTATTTCCATTGGATAACCGGCTAGTAATAAAGACGGCACGTCAGGAATGCACAGGGTATTAAACCAGCGAAATCATCCACATACCTAACGCCCGCCCCCTTTTACGACTGACCAAACCGGTTCTGCCTGTGGTGCGGGGAGTCGAAGCGAGATGAGCGGCCCGCATGACCCATTTCCGGACCGTGGGGCCACCCTTTCATCTCTCGAATAACCGGGAGCGGTGTGTTTATGTATTACCCCATCGGGTCTCCTTATAAGGTAGTTGCTACACTTAGTTTACGCTTTTCATGTCCCGCAGACTCGACACGCGCGGCTGGGCCCCACGCGCTAGCAGAGCAGAGATGATATTAAATTTTCAAAAATAAAATTACTCCGTTCTTTCTTTCTCTCTCTCTCTCTTCCCCCCGCGCAATTTTTCCGTGACAATTTTTCTCGACCCGCTCGAGTGTCTTTATGACAAAATTTCCAGTACGCATAATCACTTTCATTTCAATTTCATGCTGCACTGGATCCGTTGCCATGGTGACGCCCCCCTTAGCTGTCGGCAGTCGAGTTGTTTGAAGGGTTATTAGTGCACCGGAGAGAGAGAAAGAGAGCGAGAGCTACATAATTGTGTACAGAGATTCGCTTTGCTTTGCTGTCCCCTCGGCTCCGGGCTCGAGGGCTAATTGGAAAGCGGCCCCGGTGCCAGAAAGTGCGGCACCGGGGGGCGGCGGGGCGATGCTTTTTTCGGGAAGGACGGACAGACGGTCCGCGGTAATTTGCTCAAACGAATTAAATAACCTATTAGGGTCACCAGGGATGCGCATACTTCGCCGGATACACAGAGAGGGTCGTTGACCCTAAGCCCATCTTGGCCGCTTGTGCAATATTGACGGAGGAACTCCTATCTCGTATCTCACGCGATCACCCCGGGGAGGAGGGGGGAACCGAACAAGTGCACTACCTTATCGCCAAAAATCCCTGAGACAAAAGCGCTGCTCGCACAGCACTCTGTGCGACCAGAAATTGCTCGCTCCTGTACAGAAAGGAGCCCCATTTTGGCACTTTTCCAAAACGGGACTTGGCAATTTGCCAATTCCTTTTGCGTTTAACATTGCGTCCCTCTTCGAAAAGGAGTCGATCGGATATCTGACGCGTTACAACACAAGGGGGGGAATACGTGAGAACGTAGAAAGTCGTTAGAGCTAGCTAGCTCTTTCGATACTCTTCCCCGATACTCGATCGAATGACACACTTTTCTCCACCCAAAAGCTTTTGCTAGATTTCCCGCCTTTCCGTGCCACATGTTCACTTCCTCTGATTAAAACTGCAAACGTTCCCAATCCTCAATCTGGCGAAACGGTGATCTCGACGTCGCTATCAGGGTTGCAGAAACTTCTAAAATTCTTCCTAAAAATATCTCAAAGAGCCAGAGTCCCCCCTTTTTTGCTGATAAAAAAAACTTCGCTCGGAAAATTGACTTCTGGGAGAGATAATGAAAGATAGAGAACTTTTTCATTCTTTTTTTTCCTTCCCTCCATGAGCTACGATTTCTAACTTCTGACAGGAAAGAAAAAGAAACCCATCAGACTTTAATCACTTCCAACACCACATACACACGAGATTAAAAACAATCTAAAAAGAGATCGTCTCTTCCATCCATCCCATTTTACCCCTTATCGCTCAACCTCTACCTTCTAGGGGCATAAATATCATCTCGAAGAGGATTACTAAACTTCATTTACTCCTGAAAACCGATCTGAGATTGGCACACGCTCTAAACTCTCGTAAACACCCCGGCGAAGAATGACAAAACCGCAAAATCTAAACATAGGAAACAAAACACATTCAACAAGTTAAAAACCTAGTGAGACGACATACCCGTTTAAGCCTCTACTGGTTGTCCCAAATTTGATATTACAGATCTACCCAAATGCACTTTAAAAAATATATAAATAAAATTAAAAAAAAGCCACACTCCGCAAGCTCCGCTTACCCCCCCCCCTTTTATATCCTTTATTGAACGAGATACATTAAGGGCAGCATAAAAATATATATTGACGGATAATCCCGGCAGGAAAACCCTTACGGATGGGGATGTTTACAAAAATCCCCCCCGAAATTCTCGAGCATTGCATATGATGGATAAAGAACAATAGACAAGTTCGCACGTTGCAGACTTCACCCCGAGAGGTGAAGCTGGCTGGTGGGGGGAGTTCAAGACACGCGAGTTAAGGGGGTGGAAGGGTCGTAAAGCACAAACATACACAAGAAAATTTATAAGAGAAAAAACTCATTTTCCAGAAATAACAGACTCACCTACTTGGTATCCATCCTCACATCTATACGTGTAGGCGATATTTTTGAACGGAGAGAGGAAAAATAGCGGATGGCAGGCACAGAAACTTTGCAGGTATCCCCAAACAGATAAGACAGAACACACTCTAAGCCAGAACTCGCTTGTTTGTTCAACAAAAGCGGGGAATGCGAACGGCAGAGCTAAAACCGGCCGAGCCCATTGTAGAAAGGTGGTGGTGTGCTTCTATATGTGGAATGTGCCATTCGTCACGGCGAGGGTAGGCCGGGAGGAGGGAGACGGGCACATCCGCTCCATCGACCCGACGAGAGAACGAGATTAAATGTCCGAAGGGGAGAGAGGCAATTCGAATCGGAAACGTCATCTCCTCCGTTTTACCCCTTCCCGATCGATGCCAGATGTGACGTGTTATCCTACAGAAAATCCATCATCTTTATTTAAACGGAGGCTGTGACGTCATTAATCTGATCTGGCATAAAGTTTTTCCCGCCGTACAGAACGAATATTAAAAGTCTAAATTGGACTTTTCCGTGTTTCAGCGTGTTAAAAAACGTATACATATATATATGTATATGGTAATATATGTGCGTACGGAATTCATTTTTTCATTTTTCCCTTGTTGTAGCGTGCGCTTGTGAATTACGAAGACGTTATAATTGGGAAAACGAAAGTTATTTCGTTTCTCCATCCGAACACCTAACGGAAAGTCACTTAAAGTTCATTAACAAAACAAAACAAAAAAAAAAATCGAGTGTAGAGATGCAACACGATAATTAGTTCATTTTTCAATCGACAGATGGCAGCATTTTAAATCAATTTCACGAGAGAGGTCGTGGATTTTTCGCAAAATATTTTGACACGTCGCCGCAACGTAATAACGTAAAAGGGAGCAGGGAGGGAAGGAAATATCATCTATAAGACATCAAGTACAATGCGAGAAAGAATGAGAAAAATCGTTAACGGGTGGGACACATTATTTTCATGAAAATTCAACACGATGCGAGATCGTTATGGCACACTTCTCTCCCCCACCCTGGTTAATGTAGAGCAATTTAGAGCGTTGTTTCGCGATTTTCTCCCCTCGCTTCTTTTCATCTCGAGCAGCCAGAAATTTATATGAAAAATCGCAGGCAACGCACTAGCAGTCGGGCGGTTTTAGGAAACAGTGATTTAGAAGACCCCCACAAAGCTAACAAAAGGGCTTTTTCTTGATCAATATTCAGTTACTTGGGTTTAGAACCTCCTGCCAGGAGGGTGCAGCGAGAGTTTCCGGTGTGTACTGATTAAGGGGAGATGTGCACAAGCAGAAATTTAATACTCGCTTCGTCCTACCGATCGGAATTCGAGTACGGAGACGGAAAAGCGCGCAGGTGGTCCAAATTCGAGCGCAAATACGCAATTTTTCCCCAGAGGGAGAGGAAGATACCAACTTTCTCCTGTTATGGCTCGAAAATTCTCAAATACTGGAAGAATATTCAACTTTAACATTGGAATTTTTCTAAGTTTAAGGGACGTTTAAAGACGGCGGATATATTAAAAAAAAAAAAAAAAAAGGCCAGCTCGGTTGTGAAGGGATGAAAAAGGTCAAAGCAGCTACCCACCCTCAGTGGAGAGCGAGAATTAAGAAAAGCCTGTTAGCTCGTCAATAGGGAATTTTTTATTATTAATGTCTAGTCTAGGTGGGAGATGCGGGGAACGAAGGAAGAAGAAGAAAAGAGAGTAGTAGTTTTAGAAAAGACTGCTGCACGATCTACGAAAAAAGTGGATATATTTTGTTTTTTTCACCCGCTGGTTCGCTCGCTCCCCTCTTAGGATTTTTTGGTGAATTAAGGATCTGGCTCGAAAGTAGCAGCTGCCGATCCTAGCCCAACTAGGCAGGTGAAAAAGCAGAGACCTGAGGCGGTCCGTGCGGGGGGAAGAAAAGAAGAAAAGTGTATAGTCTGCACAAAAGCCAGGGAAAATACATACACACATACATATATATATAGTTAAATACAGAATAAACAATATATATATTAAACATAATTAAAATCCTAAGAAAACAGGTTAGTTATCTGTACCTAAATGAAGCTTTAGTTTTTTAGAAGAAAAAAAGAAAAAAAAGCGTTAAAGTACTCGAAAAGCGTTCCCCTCCGGGCAAAGAGGAGGGAACACCAGTTGCCAAGACAACGGGTGGGTCAAAACGAGTTGCTAGGGGAAGAAGGAAGTGGCAGAAGGAGAAGGGGAACAGAATAACATCGAACAACATGTTGTTCCAACATGGTGAGTGGGTGAATACTAAGCTTGCAAGTCTCTGGCCGGAATGGAGGTCGAAACAGAAAACAACGCACGCCTGATAGGAGTATAATACATATAATAAAATAAATTTAACTAGACCACGAACTCGATTTTATTAACAAACGCGTGACACGTAAAAAAAGGGGAGGGTATAAAAAAGAAAAAAAGTGTAATTCGATCGCATTAAAACACCCAAGAGGAGCGAAAACTTTAAACGTTTTCATTTATCCTGCATATCGTTCAGTCACGCCTGGAAACGTGGAACAGAATAGTGGGTGTGGTTACACATCTACCCCCGCCTACGGCAAAGCTGCTCCCGTGCTGATTGGACAATGCAGCTTACTATTGTTAGACCGCCTAGTGGGTGTGACTGTAAACCAGAAACAAGCAAAGGAAAAAGAAAACAAAAAAAAAAGAAAAAAACAAGCAAACAATCATTTTTGTTTTGTTCAGACAATGAGTAAAATTCCCTTTCAATAATAGTTAATACAGGTAGAGGCGTTTGATTAATCAAAATATTAAAAAAAAAAGAAGGTTGAAAGTAATTATTAAACATTTAAGAACTTTGTGGTGTGTGTAGGTTATTATGTGACCTTGGGCTGTATTAAAATCTGTAATCTTAAACACAGAGCAATTTTAGTTTTATTGTTGTTTAAGCTCCTTGTGCTGCTCCCTCCAATTCAAATATGTTGCATTTAGGAATTTCCTATGGTCAGTTTGAACAATGAGTTTGAATGGGAGGAGGAGGTGGTTGAAAAAAATAAAAAGAAAAAAGTTTGCACCTACCACAGACACTTGTTCTGTTTTGATATATTCTGCCTTTTTTTTTCAGAGCTTCAATACCATTGGATCAATATGCAGATGTGTCAGTAACTGGTTTATTGCATGTGGTCTGCTAAGCTGTTTATTCAATTTTAATCAATTGCTTTCTGTATGCTTTCATCACTCTGAAAATAATGAAAAGAGGGGAGAGGAAAAGAAAGTAAAATTAATTTCAATAATAGAAAAAAAGTTCTGAATAGGTGTTTTTTTTTTGTTAAAGATTTTATCTTAAATTCTAAAATGTTTAAATATCTTATTGAACTTTGACTGATTAAAGTTCAACAGAGTCTGAACTTGTTTAACATAATATATATTTTAAAAAACTTTAAAATAATCATTTATTATATTACTATATAAATGTACAGTACTGTACAACAGTATATATAATTTATAAATCCATAAAGTATCACTGTCAATACAGAAATTATTAATCTTTAATCAGAGTTACTAATTTATATCACCTGTATCACTCCTAATCTGAAACAATCTAATTTCTGAAATGGTTCTCCAATTTATCATGTAAATTGGGTACAAAGATTGCATTTAAAGCGTATTTCACGGTGTTTAATTCTCTCTTTCGGTAAACTCAAACAAAATCTAATTTTCGAAAGAAAAAAATAAAATAAAATTTGAAGAGAAATTGAGCAACCTACATAACTTCCGAAACATTTTTTCTCTCTTCATTTGAGTTACTAATTGGAGATTGTTGACCGTTAAATAATATATTTTAAATTTGTAAATTTTTAATTCGCCACACCCCATCTTGACCCATTATCCCAAATTCAACTTCGATATTTTTAAAATTTCTTTCTTCTAATTTGGAATTTATGAAGTTCACCCCTTGTATCTAATACTATCTTTAACTTTCGGTCATCGATAAATTTCTTAAAAGAAAAAAAAAAGCAAAAGTGTAGTTCCGAAAAAACGTTAACAGTAATAAATACATGTGGAAATAACTTTTTTCTTTTTTGCTTAATGTTTGTTAATGCTCATTGAGCGAGAGGAATTTCATTTGATCACAATAACCGAGAGACATTTTCAATATTATATTAATAAAATAAATTACTTACAGAGTTATGTCGGCATAAGGTTGATTCTGAGATATGATTTCTCTCTCTCTCTCCGTGTGTGTGTGTGTGTGTGTGTGTGTGTGTGTGTGTATGTATTCCAATATTACTGATGGCAATATCAAGAAAAAAATCTAATTCTGTCTGGATGTGGAGTATGTCTGCAAATGGGAGGAGGAAAAAAAATAAAGTAAAAATAAAATAAGAAAATGATAACAAAACTCTATTAATTACTTTATTTCCGCTTATATATATATGTGTGTAATTTTTTTGTATTATATTAAGAAATTATGATATTAAGTAATTCTATAACTTGCCAAACTTAATTTATAGTTATTTAATAAGTTCTCCTAAGTTAAGAATAGAAGAAAAAAGAAACTAAGTAACATTTTCTGTTATTAAATTTGATTTTTTTCCCCCCCCATTTAGTATACCAGATAATGTTCAAAATTTACAGAATTGGATTAGCAAACAGAATGTAATTTATTTCTAGTTAGATAAAAATGATATATCTTTGATTAAAAGAGAGAATAATAATAATAATAATAATAATAATAATTCATATCTTTTCTTATTAATATGAAATTGAAGAAATCAAAAATAGATTTTAGATTAATCAAAAAAGAATTCTTTCAGTAGAAAAGTTTTATAAAATATCAACAAAAATATATATATATATATGTGTGTGTGTGTAATTTAATGTTCCTCTTTAAAAAAAAATATAACAATAATTGCTAAATCAATATTGTTAAATAATGAAAAAGTATTTCATTTTTTATGCACAAAAAAGTGCACACACACATTTATACATATTTGAAACTGTAGCATATTTCATTAAACATATTCTATTAAATTTATTTTATAATGGATTCAAATTTTAAAATCGATATATAAAATGGAAATTATGTTTATTCCGCACCAAAAATAGTTACACAGAAAATAATGCAGGATTATCTATTCAATTAAAAGATAATAGAAACTTGTAACTTCGCTTATGTAATTCTCTCGCCTAAAAATGCTACGTGTATAAAAATTGTTTTTTCAAAATACTTTAATGCCAGTGTCATATTATTTTCTAACAAAATGTCTTCTCTTTCGTACGGTAAACATTGATGAGTTAGCATTCAATGATGGAGCTAAACAAAAAGAAAACAAAGTCTTCTGATCTTGACCTAAAGGTTAATCTTATTCAATGCCATTTTAAATTCTTTTTTTTTTCTTAAAAATGATAATAAAAGTGAGTTTTAAGTATACAAAAGCACTACTATTCAAATTTTACATGTGATTTGGATAGAGTTATTACACAGAAAATAATACAAGATTAACTACTTGATAAAACAAAATAATAGAAATTTGCAAGTTTTCTTCTGTAATTCCCTTGCTGCACGCATAAAAATTATGATTTTTTGATTAATTTAATGTTAATGGCATACCATTTTCTAACGAAAACTCTTCTCTTCTTTACAGTAAACATTGACAAGTTGTCTTTTAATAACAGGGTTAATAAAAAGAAAAAAAACTCTTCTGACCTTGACCCGAGAGTTCATTTTATTTCCCAACAATTTAAATTCTTCTTAAAAAATTGTAATGAAAATTAATTTTTAATGTATAAAAATATCACTGCTTAAAAACAATTAATTATTATTTGAATAAACGAAATGTTGGTTTTTTTCATCATTAAAAAAATACAATTTGAATTTAAATATGCAATACTTGTGCATCTTTGATATTTATTATATTTTTTTACGAACAAATAAGAGAAAGTCTATGGGAGAACTTGGTAGCAGATTTACTTACAGAACAAAGCAATTAAAAAAGCTAACTTTATTGGTTTAATGAAGGAGGAGGAGGAAAAAAATTAACTCAAAATAACAAGTAACGAAGCAGTCGTAAATAAAATTCAAAATATATTTTCCATTTTATGAAATTTTTCAAAATCAACACATGTTTGCTATAAAAATTTCCAAGTAAAAATACATATACATAAATATTCATAAAATTAATTGCAGAGCCATTTTTTGTATGCGCGAGAGATGAAATTTAATTCCAATAATTAAAACTTAAAAACTGTATTTTCGGAACTTGGAGAGGGAAAGAAAGAAAAATAATTTCACTCTCTTCATTTTTAATTAAATATTAAAGACAATTTTAATACTAAGCTAATTAACATAAAATAAAATTTACATATTGATTGTTCAAATTTATATTAAATTTGCCATCTGTTGTTGTGAAAAATAAACATGACGACACACGGAAGAATTTTCTAAATATTCGGAACAAAAATTTTACGGCATAGTTTCAAGTATTAAGCGTATAAGTGTGTACGGATTGGCGCGTAATTAAAATAACCAAATTGTTTCTGTTTTCAAGCAAAACAAATATTTTCTTCTATTATTGTTTTAAAAACTTTTACAAAAATTTCTCTCGTACTGCACAGAAAAGAATATTAAATTTTATATTTGTATATAAGAAATTTTTTCTCAAAATTAACTTTTTTTTAAAATTTCCCTTAAGAAAAATCACCCTATTAAGAAGAAGAAGGGAAAAGAAAATAATAATAAAACATAAGCTCCTCACACTTTATTAAAAACAAAACATACTTACGTAACTTGCTACGTTTAGGTAACAATGATAATTTTCAATTAAAATTTCAATTTTTAAAAATCAATTCGATTCAGTTCCTTTTATATATACACAAAAGGAACTGACTTAAATTGATTTTTGAATGTACATTTATATATTCAAAAATTATAGAATGAGATTTTTATAGTTAAACAAACACTTCTTATCACGTTTTCTCATCTTTTATCTCTGTCGTTATTCTCTAAACATACAAAAAAATTTTTTTAATATTAATTAAAAGTATGCAAATTTATAAGTTTTGCGTGTATAATCGAGGGAGGAGAGCACAATAAACATTCATTTAATTATAAAAATCATTTGGTACAATCGAAAATCATATTTACTTTTAATTATGAAACAGATTAATTATGTATACAATCAATTTAGGTTCAATTAACGAAATAACTTTTTAATAAAAAAAAATATATATATATATATTTAATGTATATTTACCTTTAAAAATGTATTAGAAATAAATTATTTTGTTAACTCGACTCCCACACAGCATTTCGAATATCACTCCAATTGTTAAGTGATTTTATGTATTAATGTCTGAAATATGAAAATGTTCCAAAGGTTTACAGAAAAATAAACAAAATAGTTTTGTCTGAAGTAAAGATAAATATTTAAACGTAACAGAATTTACAATTTTAGTGATTAAATTTATAAAATATAATAATAATATTATTTATATCATAAAACCAAACAATTCTTCCTATTCTTCTGCTGTCGTGATTTTAAAGTGGATAAAAATATAATTTAACCATAGAGATATCATCTGAGAGACGAAACAGATATAAAGTATTGTTTTAAGAAAATTATTATTAATTTTTAAAATTTTACAATGATGATAACTTTTTCTAGGTCACTCATTATTTAGGTTAATAAAATCTTTTAACACTCCTATATAATACTACAAGAGAAAATAGAATTAAGTAATACTTTAACATTATTTTATTTATTTATTTATTTTATAAATTTACTTGAAATTTCTTCTCCCTTCCTTTTAAAATATAGAAAAACATTTCATAACCAAAACATGCCTATAAAATATTATAAAAACAACTCATAAATAGAAAATAAACAGGTGAATTTATATATTCCTCCTGCACAATATATTTATTGAATGCAACACACTCCGACAGAATAAAGTAAATAAACAGGAAGGATGTTTAAACAAATATAATAATTTCATTAATACGGATTCTAAAGAGTTTAAATTTTGTTCTACGATAAAATATTTACATTTGCAGATTTATTTTAATTATAAAATCAGCTCTATATTATTAACAACGTGTTTATCTCGGTTAATGCGATTATCTTAATGATAATATTTACACGTTAATTCATCTAAGCTCGTTTTTAATTATAATTATACCGATTAAAAATATAAATATTGGGTAAATTAGACTTAATGATAAAATTCATAATGTAAGCTTATAAAAGTTGCGCACGATAAAATTACGGCAATGCAGATTAAAATTAGAAAAAATTTCTTTTATCAGATAAGATACAGCAAAACAGAAAAGAGAAAGAAACAAAGAAGAGATTTGTACTTATTTATCTTTTAAATATTTTTATTTTCTTAAAAAAAAAGATAAACAATTTTTCTTTATTTTTAAATTCTATGAAAGTATTGTCTTCCAATCTTTGCATTCTTTCCTACTTCCAATTATTATGAATTTTGCAATGTGTTTACATTATAATTCACACTCCTCTAATTTTAAAAATATATTTTTCTGAATTGCAATCATTAAATGAGATAAGATTGGATTAAAATTCTCTCTCTTTACTTTCAATAATGACAGAAGAGAAATTTTTTCCCCCTTCCCTCTTTGTATTTTGCAAGTTCAATAATTTGATATTTCAAATGTAAAATTAATGAGGGTCTCGAGGCATTATTTGCATTGTAGAGGTATTTTTAATTGTTCCAAGAAAGCGAAATTTAAATTATAATACTAAATATGAATAGCAATAAGTTTTAATTATTGTAATTTTTAATTGTTTGATTTAATCATTGAATGGAATTTGTTTAAACAATGCAATAAATTAAAATGATTGAAGAGAAACAAAATGCAGTTAAACCTTTTAATTTATATATGACTCTTCAAAATTGCTATTTCCTTTCAGAAATTTAAGACTTTTTACAGATATAAGATAGTATGCTTTGTATATACATAGTAAATACAACTAACCTGATTATTTCAAATACCAAAGAAACATCCAGATTCTTTATCAGGCTATATGCTAAATAATCACTAAGCAATTGGCAGGAGGTAGGCCACCAAGCTGCCATCTCTTGTTAAATATAATAATTATAAATTAATTAATTAATTTAATTTTAGAATAAGGATAAGATGGCAGCTTGGCAACATGCCTCCTGCCAAATTGCTTAGTAATTATTTAATCTTATAGTCTGATAAAGAATCTGACTGTTTGTTTAATGTAATTCTTTATAAAAAGAATGAATATATATATATATATTCATTGTACTGTACTTTCAACTACACTTTAAGCTTACACTCAATTTTACTGGATCTTGTGGGTTTTTAATCCACTATTTTTTGTAAAATATAAAATTACAACCCAAGAAATTCAATGAAATTTGGTTTATCCAGCAGCAAATATCAATTAAAGTTTGAGTCTGCTAAACTTTTATTGATTTGAGATCATTTAATAATAATAATAAATCTTAATGTACTTGTATATTATAAAATGTTAATAGTAAACAATTGAGGTTACTATTAATTTCAAGGGTTTGAAGTACATATAGCTAGTTTCTGGAATTTTAAAATACTTATATAATAAAAAACTATAAAGTAATCTAAGTAATAGCCTGAATGTTTAACTCAGATTGTTACGTAGACCACAGAACAATCAGCACTATCATTTACGACCCTAATCTGAACACATTTAGGCTTCTATATTGCTTATTTGTGAAACTTTCTCAGTTTATACTGCTAAGAAAATTGCACAAAAATAAAAACAGTCTACACATTTAAATATAAAAGCTGATAATTATAATTATTACCAAAAGACAAACTAAGCAATTATCCAATTCTTTAATCCTGAACATAATATAAATCCTTTCTCAAAGTACTCTTGTAAAATATAAAAATACATATTATGTGATGAATAAACCAAAGCCACTCTTTCCAGTTTTAGCAATTGGTTTTATTTTTAATAATAATAAAAAAAAATCACTTAATTAACCTCATCATAACAAATTAATAAAATACAATGCTGTTATAATATAGTAAAAAGTTTACAAGTACTTTTTAACATTAAAATCTATTATTTCTATGTAGTAAAAAGGTAAAAAATAATTTAGCATAAGAAATAAATTAATAATAAATAAGCACAAATTCTAATCCCGAGAAATCAGAGATTCAAGATTAAAATAAACATAAAATTTGTGCAATAGATTCTGCTTTATTACTGACAGATATTGTATATTGTTTGCAATATAATCATAAAAGTCCATTGTATAACCTTAATAAAATGCTTCTCTACTGCCGATAAAAATCTTAATTTTTACACAAAAATACATTTAATTTTCTAGAAAGCTTTTTATAAATGTTATGTTCGTATTTTTAAACTGCAAAATCCATAATTTGTACAGTCTAAAGCTTTGCATATTATTATTATTATTATTATATAATTTTTGTGTCATGTTCACAAAATCTGAAACAATGTAACAACAAATATACAATTAAAAAAAAAAAACAACAAGCAAAAGCAAATCTATCATGAGAACAAAATTGATTTCTTACTGAAAATTGCAGTTGACCGAATCCATTCTTGAAATTTAATTTGAAAGGGAATCTGAAGATGATTTGTTATTCAAAAATATTTTTTCTAGTAAAATAAATTGTATTTTTTTTCTTCTTCTTTTTTTTTTTATTAAAATATAAAAATTTATTTTAAAAAAAGTTATTTAGAAAAAATCAAAAGAAACAACAAAATCTATTTATTTTCTAAATTATATATATATATATATATATAAATTTAATTTTAGGATAGCGACCTTCGCGTAAGTAATTATGAAAACATTTCTATATTCTTCAATACTTTCTCCTTTGATTTTAATATTTATTTGTGATAAAATATTTTAAATTTGACAATAAAATTCATACAATGAATGATATAACAAAATAACTATGCATTTCAACTTAAAGAAAATTCCTTATTTTCCAGTACTTTGAAATGGATTTTTAATCATTTGTATTTCTATAGAAATTGCATTATCGGATGTACTCGCGTAAGTACACCTTTCACATTTTCTCTCTTCTTTCAATTTTTAATTAAAGTACATTTTTAGAATCCATAAGATTTCATAAAAATTCATACAATCAAGTTTAACAAATAATCCATTAATTTATATTTTAATAATAAATTAGTTTATCATACAAATTTAATGAATTCAAAATAAAGATCAACAACCCTTATGAAGCTTCTTGTGTATTTATAATTTACGACCTACCAAATAGGAATTTCTAAATTCATCGACTTATTGTATAAACAATTTCTTTCTTTCTTGTTTTTCTTTTTTTCTCCTCCTTCTTAAGAAAGGTTCATTTTAATAGAAAATGCATTAATCTCATTTTCCGAATCTTATTATTATCAATTCCTAATATTTTATTCTCTGTTTTCTATCAAGTCTCTTGAAATAAGGTCATTTAAATATCTTTATTTTTGTTTTACTTCTTACAAATCAATTATTTTAATTAAAATATACAACTAAGTAACTTTAAAATTCAATTTTGTTAGTTATACAACAACAACAACAATAATAATAATAATAATAATAATAATAATAATAAACTTTTTAAATATAAAATAAATAATAAATATGGTTAGCAAGTTATTATAAATGAATATATATTTGTTATCATTACTTGTATGGTGGATATAAGTAATTTTTATATTATGTTTCTGTTTGGACATATGTAGGTCAGATAGAAATATTGTCGTGTAGGTTATAATAAGTTTTTCTAAACAAAAACATATGGAAATATAACATTATTAATTATAATAAATTCTCATTTACATAATAATAATGAAATTTTAAAAAAAGTACAACAATATATGTGATTGGGTAATTAAACTATTTGACTTTTGTTCTTAACTGTGCTTATCGTAAACATTGTAATTGAATACTTCAGATTTAGTACTTGCTACAGATAAAGTATATCTTTTAATTTTTGCATTAACTCTATTAATTAAAATTGTTAATAAATCAATAGAAAGCTCTGTACTGTTTAAATTAACACAGAGTTTTAACAAACTAAACTCTAAAATTAAATTCCTCACCCTGGTAATTACTAAACATTTATAAATTCGGTAATTATTAATAATTATTAATTCAATTTAAAACAAAAGCTTTCAAAATTTTCTTTTCTTTTTTTGTTCATATTAAGCTTTGTTTTTCTTAAAACTGAACTATTTTTAGGTCGCCAAATATGTCTATGGGAAATTTCACATTATTTTTAATGAGTTTTTGAGAATTACTTTTACATGGCTCTGTGCTTTATCCAAAGATAAAGGTGATATATATGGAAGAAAAGAAACAGTTCTTTCCTCTTCCAAATTCTATAATTCAAAAGAAGCCAAGTCAGCATTTTTAAATCTAAACAAAGAACAGTTTTTCACTGATAAAAATATATATAAATACTATTAAATTTTCAAAGTTTTTGATAACATCAATGTGACTAACAAATTCACTTTAATTTTTTTTTTACTAAATTTTCATATAAAAAAAAATGACTCCAATCTTAGTTTTAAGGAGTTTCTTCTCCCTTTTTTTCTTTCCTTTTATTTTTTTATACAATTCTATTGTTTAATTAGGTCATTCATGGCCATTGACTAAACCTAGGTTCTCAGGATAAAGAGGCCCAATCTTCAATGAAATTTAATACAGAAAAGAAAAACATTTTTTTTTTTTTTTTTTTTTTTTGTAATCTTACCAATATAAAGATGTTTTCCATCATTTATACATAGAGATAATTAGTTATTCTCTTTGTAACTCTTAAAATAAAGACTGCTACAATTCAAAAGGAATTTTATGATTATTGTAATACTAGAATATATAATATAAAAAAACCATTGTTTATTTATTATTAATATTACAAATATTCCTTTAGAAAAATTGAATTCGGAATAAGATATAATGGAGATATATCTAGTTCAATGACTTTAAAGAAACAAATTATTTACAATTTTTTTTTTATTAGTATCATTTTAATAATTTATTTGGTTTCATTTTCAAGATTGTTTCTAAAATTTTCTATATTTTTCATAAATGGATCATTGACTAATAAAGGCAATTATTTGTGTGATAGAATAATTTTCAAAGAAATCGGAAAAACTAATTTTCTAATGACAAAGTTGTTTTCGTATATCTGCAACAAATAAATGATAATATATTTTTTTTATAAATGAAAATTCATATAAGGTCAATAATAAGGTTCAAAATGGAGCATATTAGATGACTAAAACATCAAAAATTATAAAAAATTTGGAATAAAAAAATGTAATTAAAACTTGGCTGTTATTAACTCTTGAGATTAATATTCATTTTTAGATCATTTAAGTTATCGAATTTTAAATACATTTGTTTAATATTTGAGAGATTTGATGAAAAATTAAGATTACATTTGTTATTTCGCTTGAGATATTTTTTTATCATTTGTTATAACTCGAAAAAACATTTTTTATAACTGAATCTGTATCTCGAAATGATTAAAATTAAAGATATATTCTGAATAATTCCTTATCTCTTCTAAAAATTTTTTTTTAAATAAAAATCCTTTAAATAGTATTATTCTTAGAATTATTAGAAAATAAATTAAATTTTTCATAAAATTATTTTTCCTGTGCATTAATAATTATATATATTTCTCCTTCCCTCAAAATGCAACTCATTTCTCATAGTAGTAAGAGAGAGGAAACATGACTATGGCATGGCCTGAAACTCCAAATATGGCCAAACTAGACTCTAGCAAATCATAGAAAAGCAATAGTAAACAATGCAGCTTAGTTTTTTTCTCTAGTTAAATAAGCAGCAGTTTTGAGAAAAGTTCTTCCTTCAAAACCTTTCTCTCCAATTTCTCCTCTCTATTTGTGCAGTTCTCTACTTAAAAATTATGATCATCATTTTATATATTTGTTATAACAATAACACAATAACTATATGTATAATTAAAAATTCAAACGTCCGTTCAAACAGAAGTGAGAAAATTAATCTCTTATTTACTTTTTTTTCTCAAAAACTATCATTTTGAATCACCCTTGGCAATGCCAACTGATATAATAATATGCTAAACATGTGTTATTCTACTTTACTGCGAGTACAAAATTATAAGCAGTTATTTGCTTCGTGCTAACACATAAAAAACATATCATCATAAATAAAATTAAGTACTATCATTATAAAAATAAATAAATAAATGAACTGTAAATGTTTGATAATATTTTTAAAAAAAAACTAAGTTAAAGATAACAAGAAAAGATTTCAAGAATTAATATGGAATAATTATAGGAGAAGATCAATTATCCATGCTTGACAAGCATTTCTGACAGTCAAGTTTGGTTGTTAATGAACGAAAAAATAAAAAAAAAATATTACAATCATCATTCGCATTAGCAATGCTGCATAAATGTAATTCTTTTTTATAACACGTAAATTATTGTCAGTTATAAGAATGGAAGTTAGAAGCTAGAACAACAGTCTCAAAAAATTAAATGCATTTCAATGTGATAACAGATAACAAATATGAAAAATATATTTAAATTAAATTTTAATACACAAAAGTATTTATAATTTTACCCTCAAGTTCAATCTATTAAGTATTCTTTTATTCTTGATATCTCTAAGCATACAGATAAAATAAAAATAATAATAAAAAAAAGAATTTACTTACGAATATGGTTTAATAATTCTGTAGTAAGATTCAATAGAAATTGTACATAATATAATTATTATTATTGCTACTATTGTTAACTGTAACCATAACTGTAAATAAAAAAAACACTTCAATATATTTATATTTTTAAATAATAATTTATTTCATTAAAATTAAATCCTTTTTACCTACAAACTTAAAAACCTCTGGATAATTCTTAATAAATCAAAACCGATTCATTAACTGATCAATATACGGAATTAAATGTATAAATGACATATGTGATTTTGTTATCTCTCTAATAATTTATTATTAGATTAAAAATATTTTATATAAAGATATTACATTTTAAAAAATGTTTTTATTTTCAATTATTTTATTCTGTGCAGGCTTAAGAGGTGAGGTGGGCCTGAGCCAGTCATAAATGTGAAACCCCACTCTTCTCCTAAAGCCATAAAAATATATGAATGAAATAAATAGATAAATAAGAAAAATTTTTTACTGCTTATCAAAATAAACTAATCTACATCACTTTCATAATATTCTTTTTACATAAAAAGACTAAATTTTGAAGAATATCTGTATGAGTCCAAGCCAAATGGTTCTGCTGACCTCCCCCCTCTATCTGGGTCAGATTCTGTATATTTTTAATAGGAATACATAATATAACATAATAAAACGCTTGTAACAAGATAAAAATGCTTTATTGGAATGTCTATTTAAAAAAAAACTAACTAAAAGCACCCAAGCATTAACTCGTTAACTTTTAATTTAAAAAAGGAAAAAAAATTCACTATCAAATAACATTATAACATTTTTAAACCTATAAATTCATATTTTTTTCCCATTAAAAATATAAAAACTTCTCAAGCAAAGTATTGAGAATCTAAAAATCATAATTTATTCAATATTTAAAAAAAAATATCTCTAAAATACTTATAAAAATGAAATAAGAAACTAATTTTACTTTACTAAATATAAAATTTAAACTTTAATTTTCAGAATAAATATTTTAGTCTACCGAAAGTTATTAAATAAAAAATTTATACATAATGAAAAAAATATAGTATTATTGTAAATATTTGATTTTACTACTGTTAATGTACTGAAAATGATCAAATTCTAATTGGAAAGGCATTCTCAACTAACTTTAACATTAATCAAATGCGACTTATGAATAGCACAAACAAGAAACTGTGGGAAACAAAACATTCGTAAAAGCCAAGAATCTGATTTTTTTCCTTTAAATTAACCTTAACTTCTGGATTTCTAATTATATATTTCATTAACAAAAAAATCATCAGAAATCTGTACTCAATACATCATAAAATCAGAAAGTTTTTACATATGGGCTATTTTCTAATTGAGAGATCCAAGATATCATCTCGATGGCAAATACAGACGACGACGGATTCGATGCAGATCCAGTATGTTGCATTAAATCTGTCATCATAAGATAATTTGCTTTATGTTATTGTGAAAGAGAAAGTTTCTTTACTCCATCTTATAACAGCTGAAGACTTAAAAAGGAGTTATCAGAAATTGCTTCAATGGCTTCCGACTACAGGTATACCTCGACTTACGTCCCTCTCGAGTTACGTCGTTCCCGATTTTACGTCGTTTGTCAAAAAACTATATGGAAAAATAAAAATCAAGTTTAAGTCAGTTTATTCGACTTTAAATCCGTCCGCCATAAACATTGAAGTCGTAATATCACTAGAAAAGCATTGAAAGCACATAAAATCATATTAAAATATGTACATTTACAGTAAATGTTAATACAATCATCATAAATCCTAGAAAACGAACCATGAAAACATCTGTGTTTCTGTGTTGTCGTCTTATTTAGCAGTCTTTAAGTGCTCATTATTGGCGTTTAGTTATGACGTAAGTTGAAACTACAACTTACGTCGTAACTACACAAGTAAATTCGACTTACGTCGCCTCTCCTGGAACCAATTACCGACGTAAGTCGAGGTATACCTGTATTAACATAGAAAATTTTCAAAAATAAGAAAAAAATTAAAATTTGTAAAGAGAATGAAGCAAGTATTAACAGCTTCTAGCTAGCATGAATATGGACTCTGTGTACAGAATATTTATATTATATAATTCAGTAATTTTGAAACATGTCAAACATATAATTCATGAAGAAGAATTTTTGTTAGTTTACTTATTACTTGACTCAAACTTTTCTAAGAGCTAATAATAATAAGAAATATTAGAACCATTTAAAAAAAAAGTTAAAAGAATAAGAAAAATTAAAAACTTAAGTTTATAAAAGAAGTTTCATTATGTTATATAACTTAATAGGTACTAGATTAGCAATATCTGAAAGCATAATTTAAGTAATTTAATATTTTGTAACAGTTTTAATAAACATCATTTCAAAGAAAACCGTAGAGAAAAATATTAAAAAAAATACATATTTATCTCTCTATATTTTCCTTCTGTAATTTTATTTATAATCTTTATCATTCAAGTAGTAACAAAATCATTATTAAGTTATCTGTTATTTGAAATACAAACAAATTATTATTTATCGATAATTATTTATTTATTGATTATTAATTAACGAAAATTCAGACATATGATATTGTAGTAAATATGTCAAATAAGAAAAAAAAAAAAATACAGATAGAAAACAGATTTTCAATCTAAAATGCTTTAAGAATATTAGTATATTAACAACCTCGGTATAAATATCAATAAAAAATTGTATTAAATTTCTTGAAAAACTGAAGTGCGATAAGCAAAGATATACATTCTAGCATCAATAATAAATTGCAAGAAGCACATATTTCATATTAAACATGATTTATCATTATACATTTTTTCTGTTTAGTTATTAATAAACACATGTAAGAGGGAAAAAAATATATTATTTTCAAACTTTTCATCACTCTAATTCAAAATTTAAAAAATAAACTAAATATCAAATTTAATTAAGTGAAATATAAAATTAAAATATTTCTCTCATATTTTATATAACAGGGATGGTATGACACTTATTTTATAACTCTGACATATCCCTGTGTAAATTTTTAAATTGCTTTTCTAAGTACAAGAACAAACAATTTATTCTATTAAAAATTATGATTAATAAATCTTAATTTTCAAGGTCTTTTGAATAAATCTGAAAATTGAGGCTGTAATGAATGTCAAGGCCCACATTTTTAGCTGTTTGAAACTACTAAAATTTTAATTTCTAATGGATACATGTTTAAAACTCTGCAAACAAACAACTACGGAAAAAATTTTTTACTGTTTGCTCCGAGACATAATGTATAATTAAAACTCTCATTAATTATTGATTGGTATTGTGACACCACACACGCGGTGGAAGAAAGAATATAGGTCAAAAAATATTTGTGTTATGTAATTACAGAGCTATTGATTACTTAAAATTAAAAAAAAGGCAATATATTGATGAAACAAATTATTACAAAATAAATTATTTGCAGTTTGACAAGTAATTATTTCAATAAAATGCTTATATAAATATTTTAATACTGAAGCCACATGAAAGATATTTGATTATATCATTTCAATTCTGCTAACTAAATATCCTTGACATTTTATTTGTTGATCATCAAGATGCAATAACAAATTATATATAGATACACTCGATCATAATATAAATTTAGTAAATCTATCGATAACTTTAAATATTTCATCATCTTAGTTCATTCTACTGTTAAAAATTGTTTTTAAACATAAATTTATCTGTTCCAATTAAGATAAATTGCATTAGAAGTTTTATTAATTAAAAATAACTTAAATGGTTTTAGGATACTAAATTTGTAGTATTACTTAGAATCGATGATAATAATGTTATACCATAAAATGTTTATTGCCGAAATGTTTTAAGCAATAAACATTTTTAAATACTTCTATGAATTAAATTAACAAATGGCACCAACTGTATTGAGTATTTTAATAACAGAATTAGTGGCCAAAGTAACATTTAATGAAGTATATATGCATAACAAAAGGGGACAATGTAGATGCTTCATGTAAATAGCTCTGAGTAATATATTATTTTTCTTATTGATCCTAAATATTTTCACTCGTTCATTATTTAATACAGAAAATTTTATCATTTAGTTAATTTATTCATATACAATGTGTATTCCTTGTAAGATATTCTAATGATACATTTCCTTAACATTCCATTGTAAACTGTATTTCTTAGTAAAATATCTCAATATTTTATTTGTTAAAAAGAATTATGGTACTAAAAACAAAAAAAATTTTCCTAGTTATTTTCTGTAATATATTAATATATAGAGTTTTAATGGTAATTTTTGTTCTTTACAACAACATAATGATAATTATAATTATCTTTAAACATTTAAATAAATAATTTTAAATATATCTGTAATTAAAAAAGAAAAAAACTAGAACAAAAAAGAGAAGAAGAAGGAGGAGGAGGAGGAGGAAGAATGACAAATTATTACTGTATTTGGTCAGTTCTCTCTTCTCAGTTGTATTACTTTTGCAAATTTTATTTTACTATTATATTATGAGTTAGTTTGTAGAATTATACAAGATAAAGAAACCACAAGAGCTAATAATAATATAAACAGGTAATAACATAATAATTTTGAATGTAAGAAGAATGCCAACTAACGAGTTTGTTTCCCAATGTAATTCTGCTACTATAATGTTATTTATAGTAGCAGAACCTAAACTGATATTCTGGCTTATATGTATATTTGTAGTTAGGACATTATTCACAAAAATATTTATTGCAACATCATAAATTTATTTGTCATTAACAGCTCTCCTAATTCATTTTTTGAATATAAAATTAAATTCTGCTTTTAACATAATGGAAAGTTAATGGTGAAGTGTACAGTGATACTCCAATTATCTGAATTAATTGGGACCTTGAGCCGTCCAGATATGTGAAATATCCAGGTAATTGGCTTTTTGCTTGAAATAGTCATTTTTTTTCTATCCAAACACCCTGTTATGTATGTGTGTACATAATTATGTGCAAATAAAATATTAAATGTGGAAATGTACCTAAAATGAATATAGTTCATTTTCTACATTTAAAAAGAATTATTTTTCATGCATATACATACATGCCTATTTATTTTTGACAAAGTTGAAAGGCAATCCACATAATCAACATCTGAATAATTGGAGTTTTACTGTATTGGAAGTGGCATTGTTAGACATTATCGCCATTTTATTGGCAGGATAGCCACTTGAAAAGCTTGTTTCTAGAAAATCCAAATTATATTTCTAACTATTTAAGTATATGAAAGGCATATGATCAATCAAGATTATTAAAAAAAATTTCCTTCATCTTAAGATATTTAAATATATATAAATCATATGTTTGTAATTAGAATATAGTTTACTGTGATGTCGTGGATTTCTCTTATGTGTATGTATTTTGTAAATGAATTTATAATATATAAATATATTTACTTAGAAAAGCATTCCACAATTATGCAGTAACCTGTCAAACCAGTAAATGTCTAAAACTTTAAATGGATTATGTACAAAATAGTTTTAAACAATCAACAAGTAAAGAATGGTTTTCTAAAGACAGGAAATTCTAGATTAATTAATCAAGTATTACATTGCATTGCATTTTTATTCATTAAATATATAACTTGTCATATTTAATAGTATTCTGACAATTAATGTCTCATACTATAGTTTGTACTATAACTTTGTTATAAAATCTGTTATGATGATGTTCCTTGTCTACCAGAATGTAGATTTAAATGTAACTTTCTGTAGAGGTATTTATATTTGGCATTTCATAATGAGCATTACATGGAAATATACACTAAAGACAAACAATCTATCCATAAATAAATTAAAATAAATATTTTAAATTTATATTTCTTTATGATTATCACTATATACTAAATATGATTAATAAAGAATTGTGGATTCAGCATTTGTTCTGATACTTTAACATTAAAACTACAATAATAAGTGCGTATCTAGTAATAAGAAAAAAAAACAAGCAAACAAGAATTAGGTTCATTTCACAAATGTATGTTAAGAGTAAATGTTTATAGAATAAACTTATTACTTGCTTTTACAATCTGCTCATTATTTATTTATTTTTACAATTTACATATTTCTTTTTTAGTGATATTTAAAGACCTTAAGTTGTCCTTTATCAAATATATAATACTATGAAGAATTCTTTTAAATAGAAAGGCAAGAAGGAAGTTAATTAAGTAACATAAATGAAACAACTGCAAATAAATAAAAATAACTTCAAAAACATTTATTTATTTGAGAAAAAGAACATAAAATTAAAAACAAAATATTGTTTTTGTCAGCAAAAAATTATTGTCCATCCGTTTGGATAGAGTAACTTATGTAACTTGATGATGTTACTAGTGAACTACATTAAAAAAAATCATAGCCATATATTTTTATCTCTGGTGTCATCTATGATTCCTTCTGTCAATCATTATAAAATCAAAATAATTTCAATGTTGTCATATTGTGGAATTTTCTTTAGCTAGTGTTTCCATACAAAATGAAAATGTACTTCAGTTTCAAGAATTAATAATGCCAAATGGTCTGCCAAATTATCAGACAATAATAGGGCTAATTCATTTGACATTACTTAAAAATCAGGTTTGCAGATTGTTGTTTATATATATAAGAATCAATAAATACATACATATTTTTTATAATATATTTCTTAATAATTTGTTTAATTATTCAAACTTCATGTAGATAAAAATAATTATGAATATTTCTACCAGCAACTTTGTTATACAACATTTCTTAGTAAATCTTTTTAAAAGAAAAATTTTATTCTTATTATTAATAACAGATTAGAACTATATTATGTATGAATACATCATTAGTAATCATGTCATTTACTCATATCATCATCATAAATATATATCTATTCTTTGCTTAAGATGTTATAACCCATATACTTTCATTAGTTTTTCAAAAGTGATAAAAATAACTGTTCTATATTTACTTTCATCTTTGCAATTTATTATGAAAATTTAACTAATTAATTATAATTAATAGTGAAATAAATATAAAATAAAAAATGTAAGATATAAAAATTTATTCTGTTCTAAAATTATTCAAGTCAATTTTTTTTAATTAAAAAATTTTTTTTTAAATTGAAGATTTTCTATTTACATTAATTCTTGATTTATTTATGTAGCTTTTTTCATTTTAATAAGACTGTTGGACTGTTTTGTTTTTAAATTGTTGCCTGTATGAGAACAATTCAGACTTCTTTCTGCTCAGGGTGCACTAATGAGTCCGTAATCACTCATCCTACAAGTGTGGGCTTATACATTTAACTATGTCCTGTGATTAGGCTTATAATTTTACATTTTCTGTTATCTGTAGTTAGTAAATGTTAGAGAATATATGTTTTGCATGTGCTTTTACTTACCATATTAAGAGAAAATAGCTAAAAAAGAATAAAGATATACAGGAAAGTAAAGATGTTAGTGACACCAAACCTAGACTTCTTGATATCACCAGTGACTATGGAGGAAAAAAGTACAGTAATGGTCATATCACCAATAACAATCTGGAACAGGGGCCATTTAATTATGCCAAGATTTAATAATATTTTATGGGGAATGTGCTCATTTGGCAGATCTGTGATGCATGCAACAGTTCACCATCAATCAACACAAGAATATTAGAGTCATTTAATACAAAAGACAGATTTAGTGCCAGCCAAAACTAAGCTAACAGTGCTAAGCTACAGTAAAAAGAAGACCTATCCTAACACAAACAAGCTAAAGCTAATTGATATTGTCATCATTTTGACTATTTAATGCATTGCTTACCACCATACCTAGAAATAATTGGAAGAATGGTAAAAAGAAAGGGAAAAGCAATGGGTAGAGACGATAAAAGGGTAGAAATAAAATAGCAGTGGTAGATGCAAAAGATCAACTAACTCCACACTCTAGTGGGAAACAAATAAACATCAATGAAACCCGATAATATAAGTGTATGGCAACGCATCCGCACGGCAAGCAAGAGTTGCGGGTTCGAGTCCAGCTTCGGACAGATTCTTTTCTCCCAGTTTATTTGAAATTATATTATTCTAATTATTAGTTTGCGCAAGAGATGGCGCTACTAAAATTAACCCGTTCACTTACAGCTGTTGGGTGTGTTGTTACTCTAGTGGGAGTCTATGGATAAATTAAGGACATGGGAGGCCAGAATGGAAAGGACTATTACCTACTTCTAATGGAAACCCAGAGCACAACTCTGCTGTCAATCATCCCAGGAAATTAGTGCCAACTATTGAGAATATAGCCACTACCAGAAATAAAGAAAGACAGATTGTGATTTAAAAGCACAAGGCAAGGATAGAGGCAACTAGGATATTGGTTGCTACAGGAGAGCAAGTTTAGATCTTACTCTTTCAGTTACTTTGAAAGAGTGTGTTATTCACATAAAATTTGTCTAAAAAGCTTATTGTAAAGAGTGCATCAAAATGCTTAAATAGCCACAGACATATTATTCTGCAAAGAAATCAGGGTTTCAGCACACCATAAATAATCTAAAACTGGGCTAGCATTTCCAAAGTTGGGTGTGGCCAACCAAAGAACATCATCTCTAACAGATTCAGAAAAAATTATTATAAAGAAGGGATTAACAACAAGCAAAGAGGTGCCATAACAATCCAAGAGAAGAGAGCAGCTAAAAAGGTTTTAGAGTTTTGAGCAATTGGGCTAGGAAAAAGAACTGCAATGCAAAAGTACTAACCCAAGACAAATAAAAGTATATTTGTTATGTAGTTGGAGGGTAGAATAAAGCCTAGATACAAAATAATGCATCAAAAATTAGCCGATGAGTTTCAGAAAGAATGAGAAAATTTGGCTGTTTTCCCATAAAAAAAGCAGAAAAATAAAACATTAAAACAGATGAATTTAGCATGCCAAAATGTTGTAAAAATGAATAGAAGAAATAATTAGCAAAAAAAAAAAAAATCAGATTTTCAGGTCTTTGGAAAGAAGGTTCCTTAGGGCTTGCATCATTCTGGTGCACCTGGCCAGTCAGAGGCAGGAATAATTTGCGCAAGTAAAAAAAACAGGGGGCAAACCACAAGATTATCTATGGATGAAAAGCACCAGTGATAATCTAAAATACAAGAACCAAAAAATGAATTTGGAATGTCTTGCCTGAAATATAAAATTTATTAAAATTGGGAGCTGGAGGATAGAAAACTATTTATTAATTACTCCAAACTGCCAAGATGCAATATAAATACATGAAGAAATGGCTAACTAGAACCAAAAGAATTTTGGCTGCAATCCTGAAGGAAGCAAATGAAACAAAGCATATTAAGGGACTTATTAATTTTATCCTTATCAAGGGACTAATAAATCTACTATAATCAATCAATAATTCCAAACCTTATAGTTCACTTCATTAGACTAAATTGAATATATAATTTAAATTCATCTTTATTTTTTGGATGAGTTGCTATTTAAGATTTGTCAAACAATGAAATAGAAGCAATGTTAAAATTTACTAAGTTAAGAATCATCTATGATTCCTGTATAATATAAATTCAATACCAGTAACTTCATTGTCAAAAAAGAAAATTATGAAGTGACAATTGCATATGTCAGCAGTAATGTTAATGTATAAAGTGCATATCGATGCTATGTCATCACGTCCATTTAGTACAAGTCGTTTCATGATTCACACACACAACTTTTTGAAGAAATGGCTAAAGACTACAACTTCAATAGAAATTATATTGTTACTTGTCATCATATTTCATTAATATATGTGAAAAAAATTATTATATATGCTAACTTCTTAGGAAAAAAAATAATACAATTAATAATATCATTGTTAGTTACTGGTTTAAAATAAATTTCTTCGAGACTATCTCAATACTTTTTAATCTTACAGATAGAAACGTATAGAAAGACACCACTCTATAGAATACTCCAATTATTTGTAAAGATTTTATTTACATTCTAAAGCAGTATATTGATTAAACAATTTCCTATCCAGTGGATTGTAATTCTCAAGAGAGTTGTGAACTTTATTTCTAAGTAATGTCACAGTCTATCACTATATAAAATAGGATCTCAAACTAAAAAAGATAGAAAAGCTTAATTAAATTATCAACATTCTATTCAAACACATTTACTCTAAGTATATTTAAAGACACATTCTTTCTTCTTACTAATCGCTAATTATTTTAATATTTTACAGTGTGTATGTATATATATTTAAATAGGTAAATATAGAAATAGAGAACATAATCAGAAATTTCTAAAAATAAAAATGATCATTAAATATAATTATGTAATAATAAATTTTGATATTCTGTAAAATTAGATAGATTATTCTCATTATTAGGAGTCTAAGCTTATCATCCCTTGTCGGAATCAAATTACTAATATTACGCCACTAATATCATAATAACTTTTAATAATTATCAGCCTAAACTGCTAATGGCCTGTATAAATATTACAGCATAGTTATATTTTTAATGACTAACAGTAAGAATCAAAACATTTTAAAACTGGTTTGATTATATTGAAAGAAAATATTACTTTTTTCATCTGAATATGTCATTGATTTATAATGCATTGAAACTAAATTTTAAAAACAACTTTTTAATTTAAAAACTAAGTTTAAACAAAAAAAAAAAAAAAGGAGCGATTTTTAATGCATTCCGTTTTAACTGAATGCATTAAAAATTGATAGCGTTTAACAGTTTTCAAGTGAACTGAAAGATAATCTTTCAAATTTTAATGATTACATTATTAAATCATCATCAATGTTTGTTTAAACAATCTCTGCTTTAGAAAAAAACTGCAATTATAGTAGGAAACATTTCAATAGAAATATTTAAGATAAACACTATTTAAAACAATGCAAAATAAATTAATTAAAAATGAAATTATCTATAATGATAAGTGCAATAAATTGTTTCAGTTTCTATCATTGAAAGGCATCAGGATTACAGGATTACAGGATTACAGCATTACACCATCAACAAATGTTTTATTCTCTTTGTTTATATTTATATTCTGACTTTTGTTTAAATTAACAAACAATTTTAATAATTCAAAGGGAAAAAAAAGTATAAATTTCTAATAAAAGAGGAAAATTGTTTATAGCCACTTAAAGAATCATTACAAATTATTGAGAAATGTTTATACAGTAGAGAGTCGAAAATCGGAATCAATTGGGGACTAGGGTTGTTCCGATTAGTCATTTGTTCCGATTACCCATTATGTACGAAAAAATACATTAACCTGTCCGATGTTGAAATTTTTCTCCGTTGCGTGTCGCTTCGTGTTGAATTTTTCGTCGATTTTAAGCCTAACGAAAATTTTTATAATAATCATCGAGGCTATCGTATCGTTAAAAATTATTTCTGCATTTTGTACAAACAAAATAAATATATTGAAGAATATAAAAACATGAAAATTATACTTTAGAAGTAAATTTAGTATCAAAAACGTTCGATTAAGCACGACACAGTCCGACTGAAAATCGTGCCGATTACCGGCGATTTCGATTACCAGTGTTCCGATTAACGACTCTCTACTGTATAAGCTAAGCAATCTAGAATATTAATTTATATTATTATTAATCACTGCAAAGGAATATCATAATAACTAAAGAATAAGGTAGATATAGTTAAATTTTTTCTACAGAAGCAAAAATAAATAACTAATTAATGAAAATTTAAAGTAGATGGAATGATTTAATTTTAATTTTACATGTATTACTATTTAAACATTTTAATTTATTTTTAATGTACAAATATTTTGTTTGCAATAAATCTTTAATTTTTCATTATTATATTGCTTAAAATATCAGATATTAAAACAAATAATTAAAAAAGGTTTCATTAAAATCCATTGATGTAATTTAATCCTTTTCACCAAGTAAAATGTTGACAAATTACATTTCCTTTATAATGAGGTTCCTAACCTATTTTGTTTATTAAAATTAGATTTAATTTGCCACCACCTTGCTATACTAATACAAAGTAAAAATAAATTACAAATAGAATAAAATAAAAAATCAAATAGGAATTAATAACATTTTCTTTTCATTAAAGTTATATCAATTATTATTATTATATGTAAATTTGTCCGTCAACCCCCGAATGATCTCTAGTAACTTACCGACCCTTGGATAAATTAATTGACCCCTTGGAAATCAATCGATTTATCCGAGATTGCCAGCAACCAAATTAAGAACCTCTGCTTTAGAACATGTGTATCGTCATCGACTCTCTACTGAATGTTCTTTTCTTTTTTTCTTTGAATAGTATAAAGTTTTATGTTGCTTATTTTAAATTTAAAATCCAGAGAAATAACAGAATTTGGTACATTCTGAGAAAGTCTCAATAGTCGACATAAAATAGTTTTTTAAAAGTTTGCATAAGAATTGTTAAATGCATACTTAAGATTTTTTTTTTTAATTTTCATATTTGCATTTAGAATTTTGTAAGAATGTTTAACTGGTTTTTAGATGATATGTTAAATTATTTAAATATGTTTTTCTTCTTTTTTTTTTTTTATCTGTGAAGCTATTGAATGGTTCTCTCTCTTGCTCTCCATTATACATATGAATTATGCAAAAAAAAATTCAATGAGATGTGATACATTATGGAGAATTTGATGGGACACAATACAAACTTAAGATGAAAATGCTAGAAGCTTTAATCTCTAATATTGGATCCTTCTAAAGACTTGGCAAAGAAATTATATAAGATATGATGTCAAAATAATTTATATATTTTAAGCCAATTTTTCATTATAACAGATTCTGTAATTGGTTATTGACATCACTTCAATATTAAAACTGTATTCTGAATATCACAAAATGAACAAGGTGGCCCAAAAGTCAGTTAACCACAAGAATATTTTTCCAAGATTATTTTAAGAATGGTTAAAACCAGTGATTCATCCACTTCGTTGGAAACGAATGAATCACAAATAACAACAACATGCAAATGTTACAAACCAGTTTTAATTGTTCTTAAAATAATCATAAAAATATATCGTAGTTAACTGACTCTTGGGCTTTCCTATATTTATCAATTAAAATCTCGATAATAACTTTTACAAAACAATACTTTAGCAAAAATATTTTCAAGCCAATCTTAAGAAAATACAAAACATCATATTCCAAGACATTTTTTAATATAAAACAAATCAATACATGCACAGAAATATGAATAGAAATAAAACTTCAAATATTTTAAAATGATAGCCAATTAATGATTTTAAACTATTCTAAGAGAATTATTTAAAAATTAATCAATCATTAACTAGAGTTACACATTAAAATCCTAATCCATCTAAAAACCATGACAATTAATGTTTTTTGTGAAAAATGAATCTTTCAACATTTAATCAATGGATACTTTGCATCCGGAATATCACCTAAATAATTAAAAAATCAATTAAAACAACAAAAAATTATATAAATATGCATTTGAAGGAAAAAATTTTAAAATTAGATTTTAAAAATGATTTCTAGAAAAAGAAACTTCTAAAAAGAAAAAACTTATTACAAAATTCTAGGAAAATTCTAGGAAAGTAAAAATCTGACAGATAGACAAAATTAATTTATATACAAATGAATATTACTGATCAGTTAAATGACCATTTCTGTAGTTGTAAATTCCTCGGTGAGTCAAAATTAACACAAACGTAACTGTTAATTTAATTACAGATGATGAATTCATTAACAAAACTTATTATACATCAATCATTGCGTAAATTATCATCAACGGATTTACTGTAATTGCGAAAAAAATTTCACATATTAACAAAAACAGCTGTAGGTTATTATATTCTATCTGAATCAGATTACTTTGTAACACAATGGTATTTTTATGTGATGAGGATGAAAGGCACAGTTAAAAAGTCATGCTCAGAATAGCTTGTATTTTATATGGATAGAAAAAAAAAACATAACTTCATGAATATTTGCAAATCAAGAAAAATAATATATTATACAGTATCAACTAATCTAAAAAAGTTATAAGCTAAAAAATGAAAGCCTTAAAAATTAACAACAGAGTCTTATTATAATTTTAAAAGAAGGTTATAAGCTACAGCACATAATTTATAAACTGCAAACACTTTTCTTTTAAGTGATATTTATTTAAAAGTTACATTATTTCCAAGCTAGAATTAAGCTAATTTTTAATTAATCTCTACAGGTACATGATAAATCTTAATATAGGTCTAGAAACAAAGATCAGAGGTCAATAATAAACTGGTCTTCTCTTCCAGATTTTAAATTATACAATTAAAAAAATTCAAAATTAATTTCTAATTATTAATCTTATGCACTAGATCAGTGATTCTCAAAGTGGGGGTCGTGAAAAATATTTGGGGGGGAGTCGCTGAAAAATTGATGCCAGATCAATTTTTTCAAATATTTTATAAATTTACTATGGATTCATGTTTAGAAATAATAGAAATAAAAAATATACAAAATAATTTTTACTTACATAAATTGCACATATAAATAATAAAAATAATATAAATATTTAAATACGAGCCTAACCCCCTCCCTCAGGGATGTTTTTTGACACACACTTATTCTTCGGGGGTCCTTTGAAATGTTTAAGTGCAGAAGGGGGGTCGCGGTCCAAAAAGTTTGAGAAACACTGCACTAGATAACAGCTTAACTATTTACTTTTAAGCCAAATTCTACAATTTAATTTATTAAAAATTAGTTTTATTTGACCAAGTGGATAAAACTACTGAATAATGATAGTTGGTCATAGGTTTGTGTCTTGCAACTGGCCAGATGTAATTTTTCGGGTTTTCTTCACATTTGTAACGCCTATATAGAAGAGTTTCCTGCAGAAAGTCCACTTGGGAGGCATCTCCCTCATCCGATGTGTTACGTTGCCATATACAAGCAAACAATATGAAAATATTCTAGTAGATTAAATGTATCATTTTTCCTCATAACTTAAATAATACATATATAAAATATGTATATTAATATACCATATATATAAAACTGCTTTTATAAAAAAAAAATTCTTTGCTATAAAGCATCAGCTTTTTTTATATGCTTATCAATCTAACTGTCCAATAAATTATTTCTACTCTTTATGCATTAAAGAAAATAATTTTAAAAAAACTGTGCGCGAATTAAAATTAATGCCATTTTTTCTTTCCTTAATACTGCAATTCATAATTTCAAATGAATTTTCTTTTAAAAATCCAAATAAAAGCAAAAACTTCTCTCTTAAACTTTGACAGACTATTTGAAAATTTAAAATATCTACACATTCTAGATTCAATAAAAAGTGCAAAATACTTAAAATATTTTTAGATAATTAGAAAATTTAATTTTAAACTACAAACGCCGTGTGCCAAATTCTAGCATTCGGAATATAATAAACTCTCTTGAATTTATGTCAATGACTCATTAGTAAACTCTCATCAAATACATAAGAAACTAAATTATAATTTTAAATCGCAGAGGAAATTAAATTGGAATATTTTAAAATTAATTTTCTAATTCTATTCCATTGCAAATTTGTAATAAATCCAATATACTTAAAATGATGATGACGATGAAGATGCTGGCCTTACAATAAAATTTCTATTACTATAATAAATAAATAAATTTCTGCTAAATTCAGGAAGTCAACATTTTATTAAATAAAATAAATGTTTTCAATGAAAACCTAACCATCCTCAGCCTAAAATCTTAAATTTAATATTTTTTAATAGCCATAACAGAATATAGCTAGAACAAATTCTATACAACACCATTCTAAATTTAAGATTTTATGCAGAAGATGGTTAGACTTTCACTGAAAATGTTTCTTTTATTTAATAAAAAGTTGACTTCCTGAATTTTGCAGATTTATTTATTTATTTATTTATTTACAAAGATGGTGCCAATTTTCATAACCTTTCATTGTAAAATATGACAAAACCTGATTTATTTAATTTGCTAAATAATTTGATTTTGAAAAATTGTCATTAAAAGTTTTTAAAGTATAATGCAGTGTTTTTCAACCTTTTTAATCTAAAGGTGCACTTGAACCTATAATTAAATTTCTGCAGGAGAAATCATGTGATTTAAAGTTGTGTTTGTAAATATTCTATCACCATATCACTTGCCACTTAACCTAATTCTTTTTGTCTATACCTTTTGTGAATAAAACAGTATTGTTGTTCCTTAAAATAGCAGCAAGTTATAATAATAGCTATTTAAATTAATAATTTTCATTTTCATTAAAAAAAAAAAAAAGCAATTAACATTAAGTCTTAGTTTGCATTTAAAAACAGTACGATAATTGCCTTTAGAAACCTGCCCAATGTCCCGCTATTTCTAAGTTAAAATAATTTGAACTAAACATGGACAATTATAGATGAATTTTTGATTTAAACAAAATAACCCAGTGTTACGCACATATTTGCTTACAAATATATATATATATATATATATATATATTTTTACCACGTTATGTATACGTTTATTTATTTATAATAATTTCAATTGATTATATAAGCTTTTCAAAGGTTTAATTTTGCTACGTACACTTATTGTTGTTCTTAAGGCTTCTTTCAAAAATAATTTATTTTAATAACCCTCAAAAATTTTCGTGGAACACCGGTTGAAAAATCAATGGTATAATGGAACAAACGTTTTCAGAAATGTTTTACAATATATATACATATATAAATTGATTTTATTACAAGTCTTATACAATTTTGAGCTGCATTTCCACTTTGAAGTTTCAATTTATATTATTTTAAGTCTTTTTTTTTGGGGGGGAAATGTCTTCAATGTAGACAGTTTTAAGCCGAAGACACTTTTTCAGTCACTTATTTGACCAAAAACTTGTTTAATAAAAGATGTTAGCTTCCTGAAATAAGTAGTGGTTTGATTTATTTGTAAAGATGGTGCCAAGTTTTGTAAATTTTTACAATACAAAAAAAAGGTAATAAATTATATTAATCATCTAATGTCTAAATTTACATACTATATAATTTTTAAATCATATTAAAATTTTAATTATTGTTTTCAATTCTTGCTATAGAACATACATGAAAATACAAAATATATTTTAGTTACATGTATGATTGAATGCTTATGATTGATGTAATTATATACATACATCATGTTGATACAAGTAAGTTGCAGCCAATCAAGTACTCCTTTAGGAGTACTTGCTCAAGTGGGCAAATAATCTCTCCCTAGTCAGTATGATGATATATAATTATATGGCATTATGTTACCTAAATTTATGTC
Organism: Centruroides vittatus; assembly: GCF_030686945.1. Taxonomy (NCBI): domain Eukaryota; kingdom Metazoa; phylum Arthropoda; class Arachnida; order Scorpiones; family Buthidae; genus Centruroides; species Centruroides vittatus. Next base: position 253,118 of record NW_027120768.1, read on the forward strand.
TGGAAAATATCCAACTTGGAACATCAGTTTATTTATATAATGCATAAGGAAATTCTTTTATATTCTATTATAAATTATCTTGATCGTATTTTATCTTTACTAAAATATTTATTACGTATTTTAAGGAATATATATATTTAATTCCATTTAATGAAACCTACATGCACATACACATGCATATATATAGTTATATATAAAGTAAGGAAGATTTTGAATTTGAAATCTCAAAAATTTACTAAAATTAGAAAAATAAGGCCCCTTCCAGTTTCTTTAAATAGACTATAATTGAAAAATGTACTTTGGCCCACCACACCCTTTTGCCTAGATTCACCACTCCCTTATTCAATTTTCAACTAATTACATCACATCATTTATCAAATTTTGATTAACTTATATATTGTACATATACTTTCTTTTTAATCAATAAACAAGGGACAGATCATTAAATAATTTAGTTAAAGTATAATTTCGGATCATGAATTAATTTATATACCGGTAATTTAAACAAAAATGCTGCCAAGTTGAAGTGCTACATATAATGTAAAATGGCATAATGTGAAAAAATAATAATAGTTTAGTTTAAAGTTAAATTTAAAATAAGTCTTAAATTAGAAGTTAATGTCAAAAGTTTGTTTATTCAGAAGTAAATAATGATATATTCTGTACACTATTGAGGTTTGACAGTATTGAATTACATAAAGGTTTTGATTATTCATAATAGAACTTTTATTTAATCTAATATCTTATGTAATTTGAAATCCATTTGATGTAATCAACACAAATTTGTATTTTATATTATAATATATATGACATTTATTTGGTAACATCATGTTATCAAATATCATGTTACATATCCATTATAAAACAAGGATATTTTGGACAAAGTCAAAGTTTTTTAATTTATAAAGTCTTTTAATCCTGATTATTATGCATGGATAAATAATGCATTAAAAATTACAATTTATTGGAAATATTGACACTTTTGCCTTTCTTACAATTCCTTGCCAAAAAAGAGAATTAGCCTGTTGATAATTAATCTAAAATGAGTTTAAATATTTCATTTAAGGTTATTTATAAATTGAATGTAATAACAGACTGTCCATAAATTAAGTTTGCATTTTCCTTGAAATTTCTATATTCTGCTCTCTTGTCCCAGTTTGTCTAAGTTCCCTTGGCGCCTCGGCCGGCGTGGGGCGGGACATCCAACAAAACTCAACCCCCCCCAAAAACCTTCATCACTTCACGAATGATAGATACTGTAAGCAGAAACAAAACACACATGGAATTTTGAAATAAATATAATAAAATGCATTAAACTGTATAAAATTTTATGAAATAAACAAATGTCTACTGAAGCTCAACTCCTCCTCTCGTCCTTGTCTAACTTGTCTTAATCCCATCCTTCCCTTCAAGTGTGCACATCATTTATGGTCAGTCCCTAACCCAAAAATTAAAAAATCTTAAAATTGTATTCTTTTAGAAGATTTTTTTCCTTAAAGGTTTCTTTTTTTATTTTTCTAAAAACTTTTTAAAAAGTTACATTACTTTTTTAAAATCGTGACAGCTTAAAATGATGTCTGATTTAATTTTAAAATACAAATTCAAATATTTAAAGAACTTTTTACTCTGAATAAATATATTAAATAATTTAAGACAAATAACAACTAATGTTTGTGGATGGCTTAAATCCTATATTTAGAGAATAAAAAAAAAAATTTGGGGTTGGTCACGTAACTTTTGTGATTTTCTTTTATTCTGTCGACGGATTGAATACCGAGTCATTAACTTAAGCAACGAATTATTTAAAATTATGTAAAGATTACTAAATTAATGCTCTAAAAAATGAGAAGATATTTATAAATTATCCAACATTTTCTAGTTTAGTATACAAAAATCAAGAAAGGAATACAACTGAATCAAAACAACTACAATATATAAACTTCTATATAAAACTGAAATGCTGAAGAGGGAAAAAATGTAGGAACATTAGAATCATCATTTAGTCAAATTAATCAATGGTTATTAAAATTTCCAAAGTTAAAAACTTTTCTGTTATTTGTAAAATGCAAATATTTTCATTATATCTACAATATCATCCAAATGATCACAGAACGTAAGGTTTAAATTAATTTTATATGTGACAAAAAGCAAAATAAATTATATACAAGTTTATCAAACCATTAATTATATATATTTAAAATGAATTATATTTTTTTACTGTAATTCTTCAAAACATTTATTGTAACTCAACATTACGATACATAATTCCATTATAACGTGCACAGTATATTGCATGCAATGAAAGTATTCAGTTTAAAGTAAAGCAAAACTTTCAAATTTTGATAATGTTTGTGTTTATCTATAATTTCATGCTGAATTTTTTCATTCATAAATCCATTTTCTTTTTTTATATAACATATTTCATACTGTTTTACTCAACCAGCTACTTCATCCAAACTAAAAACACAAAAATATAAACAAAACATCCGTATTATTTTTTACGATGTAAAATCTTTATACTCTTTGTAAAAAAGAATCTATAAAATAAAAATAATGATACAGGCAAACAGTAATACATTGATATATATATATACTGTTTTTACTTTAACCCTTTCTTTATCAGGTTGTTACAGTTTACAACAATAAGAGAAACTTCCTTATCACCTGCGGCAATTTAAAATTAAGCTTCTTGGAATAAAAACTCAAAATGAACAAATGCAGCTACTTGAGGTTTACAATAGACTGTACCCAAGAAAGCAAGGTCATTTATATTATGTTACAAGGGATAGGGTTTCCGCTCCACTGAAATTTTATCTCCAGAGACATAAAAACTACAAGTTGCAACTTTAAAACACAATTAACAGGTAACTGTACATGAAAATACACACTTTAAAATTTATTCATAAAAATAAATTTTATAATTTAATATTTATATTATAGATATATTAAAATTATTTAAAAAAAACATTGCTGTAAAATAAACTCTAAGTCATGTTTTATAAGAACAGTTCAATAAATAGTTCAACATAAAACTAGCATTAAAAATCAATTAGGCTATATTAATCATTTATGCGAGTAGAAAAAGTTTAGAATTAAAGTCTTAAACTTAAAGTCTTTAGAACTTTTAAACTTTAGAAATTGTTAATAAATTTAATATATTTTTATAATTTACAGTATTAATCAGAAAATAAAACAGTTTTAAGTGTTATATCTCACACGATTCTAATGAAAATTCTATAATATTTTTCTTAAAAACAAAAAATTTAAAAAACAAATCCATCAGACAGAATAAGCATTCCCAATATAAATAAATAAAACAGCTTTTTAAATATGTCAAATGATGAGTCATGTGTACATTCCAAAGTAATTCATTATAAATATTCTGATTAAAACAGGCTCAAGAAATTCTTATTTTTCTATGAAAACACAATCAGATGAAATGGTGTCAAAAGATTTAAAATTGATAAAATAACTAAATGCACAAACACAATTTTACGGATACTATTCTTAACTAATGAGTTTTTAACAGGTAATCTCATTACTTTAAGCAGTTTAAACTGGATCTTGTCAATATATAATGCTATAAATATCACAGTAACATTAGCTAGTTTCTATTTTTAAAAATACTATAAAGCATTAAATGAATGGCTTCTAATACTTTTGTTAAACTTGTGAAAGATTATCCAAATATCAATAATATACACATATATAGAGAAACAAGAATTTTTAAAAATCAAAGAAATATATATATAATTTAAAATTTTATAAATAAAAATAAATATTAAAAATACTAAATTTAATATTTATTAATTTATTTCTTTCATTAATTATGGTAAAAATATATAAATAAAACTCGTACGTAATCTTTGATTTTTATAGTAATTATTTTATCGTTGTCGACCAATTTATAAATTTCAATTAGAATTTTTGTCGCAAAGCTAAAACCAGATAAAAATGATAATTTGTAAATAAAATTTTTAATTATATAAATCTTATTTATCAAAAATTCGGGCATTTTATGGTTTCATCTACAGAAATTACTTCTGATCTTAATAATCAAGAATAATAAATTATTATTCTTGATTATTAAGATCACAAGTAATAATACTATTATATTATTATTCCTAATATTTCCAAATGTAGTCATGATGGAGTTGAATATTTATAAACAAAATGTTAAATATTTATTTTTAACATTTGTTTATAAATATTCAACTCCATCACGACTACATTTGGAAACAGTAAATAAAGTTCATTTATATTTTACAGAACTTATAAGAGTTATATTTCTGTAATATATAAAGAAATTTTTTATTCTTTCCTAATATATATTATAATAAATTAATATCTTTTAAGAAAAAAATCAATATCTTCACTTACATTATAAAAGTTCAATATTTAATTTAGTTATAATTCTTCTATAAAGACATCTATAAAGTTAATTCTCCTACAATTCTAAACGACAGAATGAATCTGTATTAATCATTTTCATTTAATTAAGTTACGTCATGTCCTCGTATTCAGTTAGTTCATTTTTCTTTTGATTAAATGGAGTTTTCCACTTTCTTTTAATACAAGTTCAAGAGGCACTTACTACAAATTCTTTGTTATTTATAAATAATTTTATTATTATTTACTAAAGTACAATAAATATATATAAATTATATTCATTTAATAATTTTGAATATTTCTACTTATTTTCAATCAATTCTTAATTAAATTTAACTTAGGTTTTAAAACAAAATTTGAATTCCTAAATTTGGAATTAAATGAGAAACTCTAAATACTGGATGTAGTTACCAATATTAATTCCAAAAAACCTTAAATGCAGTAAAAGTTGAACATTTATTAATGAAAAAAAATGTTTTCGACCTTATATAACGGCCATCTTAAGGTTCCAGAATAAAACATAAGTTAATAAAATACAATAGCAAGTACAGTATATACCTCCAATCAAGCTTATTACTGCTTACTACGTAGGAACCTCTATATTGCAAAACCTATCTCAAATTTTTTCTATCATTCCCGTGAGATAGATTCAACTGTATTTAATACAAATCTAGAAATGTTTTTATAAGACGAGAGATATACAGACACTCTGCTTATAATATAGCCCAAAATGATAAAAAAGAGTCTTGGAAGATTGGCATAATGATAAAAGATTTTGAATGCAGTAGACAAGCAGTTCTCAACATTTCTGCAGATCATAATTAATATACTTTTTATTATGTAGGGAATTAGTATCAATATATTCAAACACCAATAGGCTATTCCATGTTTTCTATTCACACAAAAACAATAAACTTTATTTTATAAATATAGACATACTAACAAACAAATATAAACGTTGAATAAAATAATAAATATGGAATTACAGATAAAGTAACATGTTTTAGTACATTGGAATAAATTTGCAATAAAGATTTTTAAAATCACTTGTTTCTTTTTGTATGGAACATTTTTCAGGGTAAATTTGCAGAACATTTGTGTTCCACAGCACACAGGTGAGAACCACTGTACTAGACAACAGAATTAAATCTGAAATGTATTAGCATATACAGTACATTATCATAATTATTACAGAAAAATACAAAACACTATACTTTTACATACACATAAAGTACACCTAGCCCTCTTTTTGCATAGTGAATACATTCCAAAGAAATCTGCATAAGAAAAAATCATGTAAAAAGTACAGTACATACATCCTGAAGAAAAATGCTCGATACAACCCACAACTTTAATGGAATGAAAAAATAAGCAATTTACAAAAGAAACACAAGCATTTTTATTTTATCATCATTTATCATTAACATTATTTTTACATAAATGTAGTAAATACAAGGTAGCATAGGAAACATAAAATCAACATAAGGTACATTAGAAATGGACGACAGTAGTTTACATATTAAAAATATATTGAAGAATATAGAAAATTTGTCTTCACAATCAGCCATTTTTAATGAACTGACATTAATTCATACCATGAATTAAAACAAATGTTAGTTGCATTTTTTACAGAGGCATAGCCTCAAACAAAAAGTTATCACTGTAAGATGAGATTGTGCATTTGTTAGTTTGTTGTTGGTGTTGTGTAACAATGGATTGTGAAGACAAAATTTTTGTATTCTTCAACATATTTTCAATACGACATACAGTATTTTCTAATGTATGCATATAGTACTGTAGTATGCTTTAAAAAGATAAACAAACTCTTTATTTAGAAACACATAATTTTAAACCAATCATTCAACAAAAAGAATAACTTTTTTAACAATAACACAATTTTAACAAAAAGTTAAATTTAAAAATTTTCAAACTTTTTTCCCCATTTAAAAAATTTATTGAACGAAAGGAGGATGTTTTTTTCCATCAACCACATTATTTCAAAATTGAATAAAAATAGATTGCGTGAAAAGAGGACAGGCATATTTATTAAGTTTATCAGTTGAAATTCAGCTCAATACATTTAACTTGAATTACAGATAGTCTGTGTTACAACTAAGTTTTATGCTGGAATACCCATTGTAAGTCAAACACAATAATAATAGTAATAGTTATACAGTTCCAAGGCGGCGATGCAGTTTTTAAACCTTTAATGCTACAATAGCACACTTGACTGGTGCCCTACTCTTGAAAATTCCACTCTTCCCTCACAGACTAAATGTTGGTCCTGGACTTCTTGAGATTTCATTTTTACAGTCATTACTGCCCTAGAATTTTTTGCATCTTTCAAATATATTTGCATTTAATCTTTCAATACATTGCTTTAAAAATTTTTTAAATTTCACATTATGAAAAATATCCAACAACCTTAATGTTTATTTCATTTTTATCAAAAGATAAACTAACAAAATCATGACAACAAAATTACTATTTGTTAAATAAAGAATACAGTAAGTTAAAAAAATTTGCAAGTACTTTTGATCATAATACATAAGAATCTTCTTCAGATAAAAATAGAAAAAGGAATACATCATTTAAAGTTTTTAAAATTAAGAGCTTTATATATAATTTTAGTATGCTAGAAGTCATAAAAAAACTTCTAGTACACTAAAAATGGAAAACATTAAAAGGTTGCTCTTCCCTGCCACTACGCAGAGCCCAAGGGAGTGGACTGTAGTCCATCCTTCTTTACCATTTTGTGGCTGCTTGACAACCTGGGTTTTTCATATTTTTAGACAAAATGCATTACTTTTACCCATCGCTCCGCACCTAAGTCTACAGAGACTCTTATGCAATGACAGGGACGCAATTTGGTTCTTGGAAAGGTCAGGTGTGTATTCTATCCCATTAGAGAATACAGCAACTGGGATACACACCTGCTACATATAGGCGACCACCAGAATGCTGTCTAGCCATATATCTGAACACCAACATTCTGTTGTGGTGAGAGTTGTCCAAGATGGTGTTACAGCATCACCACACCCCACTTTTGGACCGTACAATGTTGCTTGGGCACTGTGGTGAAAGGGGTCTGGTGCACATTTGGGAGACCCTTTTCACCACGTTATTGACCCCATGCAACTCCTCCACCCTCGAGTTACCTGGAATTTGGATCAGCTTATACAAGCTATTAAAACATTATAATTAATCGCATTTCTCCACTGTCCCTACACCCTCCACCTTCTCTGTATATTAAAGTGCATGTATCTAGATGCTAGACGATATAAGGAATTGAAATTTTGAAATTATTTACATGTAAGGTAAAGAAATATTATATAACATTTCTTTAAAGGAATAAAATAAATGTAATTCCTTTAAGAAAAAGTTATATCAGAAATCGTAGCAAAGGATATTGCAACCTTCATTTAGAACTGATTTTATTTTTATCATTAATTTTTGCTTATTTAATTCATTACTAATTCACTTTAACATTATTATAAATTGAAATTAGAATGATAATTCTAGACTGAGAAATTTTTCAGTGAATTAATTTCATTTTTGCATTTCGAATACTAGTGGCATGAATTCAAGCATTAAAAAACTTGATTTATTACAGTGTTTGATGCCACTAACAATATTATATTTAGCATTTACTTATTACACCATGTCATTAGCAAGTGAGACTGATTGATCAGAATCAAAAATATTATTTTTTAACATACTACTTTTGGTTGTCATAAGTAAAAAGTCATAAGTCAGGATTGTGAATATATTTATTTGTAATTTGAAAATATTTAAAAATTGAATGAACTGTAATCTAAACATTAAAAGAGCTAGAAGATATTATTATATTAACTTTGTTTTCATTATGATTTTCAAAAATTCAAATTCATATTTAAGACCTTGAATTTAGGTTAGTCAACCTAGGATTAATTAAATATCTCCTGAAGAAACACTCAGAGCTTATTACAAACTATTTTAAAGTATAAGTGAACAATCACAGAACTGGAAAATAATATTCATAGAATATTACCCAAATCCATAGAAAAAACATACCCAAAAATACCCAATAGAAAATACATAAGAAAATACCCAAATTCATAGAAAATACCCAAAATCCAGGATAAACCTACCAATTATCATAATCTGATGATGGTGGCTAAAGACCACTGAAAACATTTGTTTATACGATAATTGGTAGTTTTATGCTGGATTTTGAGTATTTTTCATAAATTTATATTTTAAAGTATCTTAAACTTTGACATTACAATCTTTAATTTACACACAAAACAAAATTAGGATAACTTTAAATAAAACTAACAAATATTCAAATTCAATTAAATTTCAGGCATTCAAAAAAAAAAAATTACTTAGTCCTAAATTTACACATCATACACCATTTTATTTATTTATAACATACTAAGTACAAAGTATGCCTAATGCAAAGAGGAATGAAAAATACAATAAAACTGTTTTATACACGCCATATTAACACTATATCTATGTTAATATGCAGAAAATGATTACTTCACTAAATATGCATGAATAAATAACTTAACTTTGACCAGAAATATGTTTAATATGCAAATTAATGTTTTTAATCACTAACGACCATCAAGTTACAAACTCAAGTTTGAATAAATCAGATTTAATGTGTTAAGTGCATTCATAACATGTGCATTATTAAACAATTTAAACAAAAAACATAAAAAGGTATTGCAAAACATAAATTTTTAAAATTATAAACTAAGTGCAATTCACAAAGTTCTTCAGTTTCACTAATTTTTTGGCATTATTTTTGGCTTAAATTTTAATGCTATTTAAATATTTAGGATGTAATTGCAAACATTTTAAAATTTTCCAATATTCTATTTTGGTATTTAAAAACAGTTATAATTTTAGCTGAAAACATTGTTTTTTGATTCAGTCATAACTGAAATCGTCTGCTAATTAAGTAAAAGTAAAATTTGTTTTTCAAGACTTACTGTTTTTTTAAAAGATTTTGACATTGAATCAAGCGTTTTCAAATGTAAGATGCAATTATTTATTGTGACATCGTCACAATGCCAGGCTGCAATTTTTAATCACATTTAATTTAAAGTATGTGCTCTCCACCTCAAATTATTAGCGGCTTGCCCCTGTACATCATACTTTTCCTTTAAAAGTAGTGTCATGCTGGTCATCTATGAACTACTTTCAGGGGAAAAGTTTTGAATTGAAACAACACAACTTCCAGTTTGCATTAGAAGTTCGTATATAATTAATCTGGGCCTCTCGCCCATAAGGTTTCCATAACTGGTCTTGGATTTCATCTATCTAACTCCACTCTTGAGATTAAAGAAAGACAGACAAACAGACAGGTGACAGTGGGAATTTATAGGTCTGTAATTTTTTCAAATTGCAGCCCAATAAATACAACTAACCTGATAAGTTAGTTATTTCAAATACCAAATGAACAGCCAAATTCTTTATCATACTATAAGGCTAAATAATTACTAAGCAATTTGACAGAAGGCAGGCCACCAAGCTGGCATTTCTTGCTAAATATAATAATTATAAATAAATTAATTAATTTATAATTATTACATTTAACTTGCTACCAAATTGCTTAGTAATTATTTATCATGATAAAGAATCTGGCTGTTCATTCAGCATTTTCAAATGGCATTTTTATTTAATTTAGGAAACGTTTTAATCAAAATAGCAGAACTTTTTACTAATTTCTTATATTCCTGATATAAAATTCAATCTAGAAACAACTAAATATCACAATTTAATGCAAAAAATTCAAGTTTTTAATAACATCTCATAAACAATAGTAAATTAATAATGAAAAGAATAGAAAACAAGCAACTTGAGTAAAAAAGTTTTATGCATATTAATTTTTTACACCGACTTATGTTGTACAAATCATTCAAAATTGTGATAATTTTGAAATATTTAAATAATAGATAATACTATTAAGTTAATATAAAATTGAACAAGTGGTTTACTACAAATAATAATTTGGTACTAAGTAAATAAAGATGGAAAACTCGCCCAGTGTTGATTAAGTGTCACTTCATTGTGCCAGTATACCAAATACAAATAATGTTTACTGAGGGTTACTGAATTACATATAAACTGTTTAAGATGGAAATATGATGTTTTCCAATTCCATAAATATATTATGTTTATATATAATATGCATACAACAAGCTCAGAATGTATTATAAAACTTTGAAAGTGATTCCTTGATCAAATATGCATAAAAAAAGACAGAAGCAAAACTTCAGTTGTTAGAAAAAAAATTCTTAGATATACACAAATATATAACCTGATTTTTAATAACCAAACATATCTACAAGCTAGATTATTTTCAGACTAAAATTAAACTAATGTTTAATTAATTAAATTACAGAATTTGTCCTAATTATTAATCTTAGAACAAGAAAGCAGCATAAATGCCTACCTTTAGGTCAAATTTTGTAATTCAATTAATTAAATATTAGTTTAATTCTACTTTGCAAATATTTGGTTTTTAGATATGCTTGGCTATTCTCTCTCAATAACTGCTATTAATGAAAAATGATATTTCCTATTAAATCTTATGATACTTAATATAAATCAAATCTGATCTAATTAGTGGAAGGATTAACTTTGGCATGAAAATTCAACATGAAGAAATTACAATATAGAAACTCATAATTTGCATCCACCCATCTATATACATTATGTATCTTTTATTTATTTATTTTTATATTAATTGCTGTGAGTATTATTATTTGTTTATTTAGTTTGTAACTCTTTTATTTATGTCAATTTATATTTTTTGTTACTATGTACTGTACACTGCATTACTACAAACAAACTACTTCAAACAACCTTTACTCTGCAGTAAAATTAATTCTTTAATCTTCGGGCTAGAACTAGAAATAGAACAGCAGAGCCATAGAAAAATACATTTCCTGAACATAGATGTAGAAGTGAAGGAAGAAGGAAAAATAACTACTAAAGTGTATCGTAAACCATCGTACATTCCAGAGATGATACCATGGGCTTCCCATGACCCGACGAACTACAAGTTGGCAGCCTTCAGAGCACTGCTTAGAAGAGCATACATGCATTGTAGCAGGATGCAAGACACAAGAAGGGAGGTAGAATACATCAAGAAAATAGCAGAAAATGTAGGAGTAAAGAGTAGCAAAATAAAACGGTTGGTGCAGGAAAGAGAGAAAGGTAATAATGAGAGTAAAGAAAAGGGAGAATTTACCATAATGGAGTATAGAGCTCAATTAAGCAACATATATAGAAGAATAGGAATAGAGAAGAATAAAAAAGTAGCATACAGGAGGAACCCTACTATATTTCAGTTGCTACGGAACGACAAAGCGCCCATAGACAGAATGAAAATTCCAGGGGTTTACAGAATACCAGTGCAGGATAAAAGGAGGAGTACGGAGCTGTATTATATAGGGGCCACGAAGAGATCGCTGGCAGTAAGGTTAGAGGAGCATAAAAGAAATGTAAGATGCAGGCAACCAGTTACGGCGTTAGCCAACTATGCGATAGCGGATCTGGACGAGGTGTCTATCAACTGGGACAATGCGAAAATTGTACAGAAAGTGGCAAATATAAGGCAACTTAAATATATGGAGGCATGGTGTATTAACAAGTATAATGAAAAAGAACAAAGCATTAATTTTAAAAAATCACATCGAATCCCTTCAGCTTGGAGAGCGGCCGGTATGCAGCTGTGAAAGAATGATCTGAGATTGCGCAGCCGGAAAGTTTAAAAACATTCTAAATTGTAAAGAGTTTTTCGAACGTAATTTTCGAAATAACGATTTTTTTGGCAATCCTGAAGAGGGTTAGTAAAGCTAACCGAAAACGTTAGATTAAAGAATTAATTTTACTGCAGAGTAAAGGTTGTTTGAAGTAGTTATATTTTTTGTGTTCTGTACTTTAAATTTGTATCTTTACATTATGTGTGTTTGAATGTTCCATCATGAAATGTTCCATTTTATTAATAAAAAACATTCTGATACACTAAACAATCATAAAACCTGATAAATTTGTAAAACTGAAACATTTTCTATGATTATATTTAATTAATTACTAAATAATTTGTCACTAGAGGGAGGCATTAGGCACCATCTCTTATTAAATTTAATGATTACATCATATTTAAATATGTCGGGAAAAGGAGATCAAAACAGAAGCTCGGGTAGCATAACTGGCAATGCATCTCTGTGGTAAGTGAGAGTTGTGGGTTCAAGTCCCACTCTGGGCCGATTCTTTCTTCCAAAATATTCTAATTACTTAATAAATATTAGTTTAATTGTAATTATTAAATTTAACAAGATATGGCACCTAACACCTCCCTTTAGTGACAGATTATTTAGTAATTAATTTAGTATAATTGTGGAAAAGTAGCCCGATGTACTACGATGGTTGTTTGTTCTGATGCAGTATTACATCTGATGACAACCTATAGAATTTAGGTTGAAAAACATTTGTGATGATATAAATATAGTGATACCTCGGTTTTCATCGATAATCTGTCCGAAAACAATCAGCGAAATCCGAAACCAACGAAAACCGAGGCAATTATTTCCATATGAATCAATGTAAATCCAATTAATTCGTTCTAAACACTCCAAAATACATACCAAAAACACATTTTATAGAGAATTAATATAGCTGTTAAATACTAAAAGCAATAAGAAATTAACATAAAAGACTAATTAGCATAAAGATAAAAGTATTAAGATTAAAGATAAGATAATTAGCATTAAGATGAAAGCAATGGAATTGTTCAGCTAGACACGCAGAGTAATGTCTTCTCTTGTAGAAGCTAGTTGGACACGAGCTTCTAGCCTATATCGCCCCGTGGTAGTGTGACGTAATTGTCATGTAATAGTAGTTGTATTTGTACTGGCCCTTATTCAGGTGTTACAGATGTGGAGAAAACCAAAAAACTTCACTTGGCCAGCCCACCCTGGCGAAGAGCAAACCCACAACCAAACTTCCAGTGTTCAGGGAATGGAATCGTTGGCCAGTGGTGGGCTGTCATGGGGTAATGTTCACACAACGAAAAATATCACCACACTGCACCGGAAAACGCGTGAGTCGCCCTTTGTTTTCGCAATACTAGCAGCGAGGTCACTTGAGCACTCCGACGAAATCCGAGACAAATTTTTCGTGAAAAAAATCAACGATAACCGAAGTCAACGAAAACTGAGGTATTACTGTAAATATTTCTCAGCAAGCTTAAGGTGGTTACAAAAATTTCTTAAATTTCTTAATTAGTGAAATATGAACTCTTTCATATTTATATATCGGTACTTCCACAATATACAACTTTCTCTCTAATGTTTTGTAGTTATATTGCTCTTAAAACTGCTAATAAATATTATTATATAAATAATAATAATTTCTTGTTCTAGACATTAAACTGGATTTGTATATTTCATTTAAATAATTTGTTAAATGTGAAACAGTAATATGTATAAGTAAGGAAACACTACTATAAATATTAACCACAGTGTTAATTATACAATAAACCAACTGCCAGATTACTAATGAGCTATTTTAATGCTTCATTTAATTAAGATAAATATAACTTAAAGATTAAATATAACATGAAAACAGTTCACAAATAATCCACCTACTTGATATGGAAATGATACTAAATAACTATTGTTCAAATCAAAAAACAAGTCAGAGTTTGATTCTTACGAAGCTAAAAAGATAAATTATATAAATCTTGTATTAGGATAAAAAGATTTTAATTTTTTTTACAGTGAATGTGTTATAAAGCATTATTTAAAATGCTGAAATCGTGAATTAAAGAGATATAAGACAAAAATTAATTTTCATAAACGATTTCGATGCTATTAAAACAAACTGACAAAAAACACCACTTTGTAATAGCTCAAAATTCTGTTTGTCACTTAAAAGTATATGAAAATCCAAACTTAGCATATGAATAGCAATTTAGAGGTATTAAAATATAAAAAAAGTATGAAAGAGCAAGTTGCCTAAATGTTGTCTGCCTATACTTAAAACAAACTATCATTTAGTATTTCTATTTTAGTTTATGATTTAAATAATAAATTATGTCTCATTAAAGAAAGCATTTTTATCGTTAACAAGTGCCAAAATAACATTTGTACATTAAAAATAAATTTAGAAGAATTAACAAATTAAAAACACTTAATATCATCAAGTATCAATAATTTAAGCAGTGATAATTTAACTGCATTATTTATTTTTTAATATTGTTTATACTGCATTTTCGACCCCTAAACTTGCATTTGCCAGCAAAAGAGAAAAGATGAAATACAAAATATACATTTTTAACTGTCAAATTTGTCAGAATATATACTATAATATATCAAAGAACGAAAAAAAGTTATAAAAAATTAATTTTCCATGTTTTATTTGCAAAATAAAATTCAGGATAGTTTACTTTCTTGTATTATGTATAAATAAGAATCGGACAATGTAGACACCAATGCATTTTAATGACAATGCACTTGAAAAAAATCTCTCATCTGTATTGTTAGTTAATATTAAATTAAGTAAAGCAAATATTATATTAATGTTTTATATAAAAATGTTTTATTTGCATTCTTTTCCTGTCACAAGATATTAAATTATTTAAAATATTCTTTTCCTTCCAGGTATCACCATAAATACGATATGCATTATAACTAAATTATAAATGTGAATTTTTATTCCAGCCAGCATTTCACATTATTGTGTTTGGTTTCAGAAAGAGATTTTTTTTTTTTAATATATTAAAGTTAAAACTGTTTACAAAATTTATAATATAAGACATTTTGAAATTTTATCTAATACTACATTAATGTTTTTTAAATAATTAACTATAAAACACATGTATGAAATAACATCTGAAAATATTATTTCATAAAATTTTCATATCTGGAAAATAATAAAAGTTTCCTTTGTGTATTTTAATATTAATTACTTAAAAATATACTAAAAATGTAAATTATTCAAGCTATTTTCTTTTAATTAGGCTATTTTCTATATGAAATACCTATTCTATGTGATACTAATAAAGATTTTGAGTGCAGAAATTGAGATAGAATCATACGTAAATATGGGAATTGCAAGCACACAAAAATGTTTATATACTATTCCCACTTTCAGTACAATTTTATTTCATTCAGATGCTAAAGCCTTTATTAACGGGTGTGTTGCCTGGTAAAGTGGCTTTAATATAGCTGAATAAACAAGCTAGTGACATTGTCCATTTCAAATGAAACAGACTATGTCATTGGTTTGTTATCTAGCTGTATTAAAGATGCTTTACTAGATGACACACCCAATATCTATAAAAACATACATTTTATTTATTTATTTTTCAACAGTGAAAAGCACTAAAGCCTTATTAATAACAAAAGCCTTCAATTTATTTCTTTGTGAATTTACAGCAATGTGACACTTGGGCAATCCACCTAGGGGGAAATGCCTTCTGGTTTGTTAAAGGCTTTCTCCATGTCTGTAATGCCTATTTAGGCATTACAGACATGGAGAAAACCTGGAAAACTCCACATGATCAAGCCCATCCTGGAGAGGTACAAACCCACGACCTAACTCCCAGTGTTCGGGGAACGGAACCACTTGGCTACTGGTGGCCCAAAAGCCTTCAGATGACCTCCCTCAAGAATAAAACTACTCCCATTAAAACACAAAACAGAATAAAAACTAAAAACGATTATACATGCAATGCAGTCTTACAAAAATGTTTAAATAAAGTAAAGGAGGTGTGTGCAACCTTTTTTATTGTATTTAAACATTTGTAATAGCTGAGTAAAGGTTCTCCGAACTGTATTCAATCAATATTAAGAATATACAAACAGAAATTGTAGCATGTCACTCTTGCAGGTACACATATAACAATATCACAAGATAAAATCAGTCCATTAAATTAAAAAAAAAAAAAAAAAAAAAAATTCTATCAAAATACTGGACATGGCTGTCTGAATCAGGAAACATGGCACAAGACTATATGGCAAGTGCAGACTCTGCATAAGAGAGATAACTTAACATATTAAATAGAAAATATACTTTATTCAATGCCAGGACCATCTTATTCAATGAGAATAGAGGAAATGAGGTAGGGTTTTTTTTCTCCAACGTTCTCACAACTAATTTGCAGAGGTCCCTGGATAATGGATTATCCATAGAAACCCCTCTACCTCAAGCGTACATCCTTCCTTTAAATTGGAATGCCGAATTATAGCATGCCAAGTGAGCCAACTCTAATTAGTAGAAGTGAAGACCTCTGCAAATTAGTAGTGAGAACATTGGAGAAAAAAACCCTACCTCATTTCCTCCCAAATATTATCCTCTATAGGAGGTACAGTACATCAATGACATAATCATCTTTTGGAGGAGGAAACCGGATCTGAAAGTCTTTATACACGCATTGAACGATAATCCAAATGGTTTTTTGGTTGAGATTGAGCAACACAGCCATAATAGGGTCCAATTTTTGAATATAGACATAATGTTTGAAGGATCGAACATAAGAACGGCAGTGTATAGAAAACCAACAGCAGTCGCAACATACATTCCAATAAGATCATGCGATCTCTTTCCTTATAAAATTGTGGCTTTCAGAGCATTAGTCATGAGAGTGTACACACATTCATCGACGACAAGGGCAGTAACACAGGAAATAAATAACATAGAAATGATAGCTAAGAAGTGTGGGTACACCAACCTTGTGCGTAGGTTAAGTAAAAACTGCAAACGTTACTATCTGAATATATTTAATCTGGAGAAAAGAGGTAATAAGAAAAATGAAGAAGACAAGATAATAGTCCCCGTCACATATAACCCGATTCTAAAATTGATATATAACGCCATTGCCAGGAAATGAGAGATCAGAGTAGCATACAGGAGAGGTCAGACCATTTATACCTACTAAGGAACGGAAAAGACCATACGAACCCGAATAGATTACCAGGAGTCTATAAAGTCCCTATAAAAGATGGCAGGCTTGATAAGGAAATGGTTTATGTGGGCGCAACCAAGAGGTCTTTAGAGGTATGATTGAAGGAACATAAATAAGACATATCACGAAATAGATACACAACAGCCCTTTCGACCTATGCATCAGATCCTGACATTATGGCAGAATTTGACAAGGCACGTATCGTTCTCACCACCCCACATCAAGATCACCTCAAGATATTAGAAGCTATGGAAATATTTAAAGCGGAGTGTGAATGCAAAAGCATTAATTATAAGGAAGAAATGTCACTTTCTACAGCATGACAATTCCTAATGGATTTAAATTTATTTATTTATTCACGTTTATAATCGTTTGAATTATAAACGATTTTCATTTCGAATATTATAGTAGTTTACGATGTTACGTTGGATTTGAAGTGCACGCGCATTAGGAATGCATAAATTAAATGCCTTTGAAAAAAATTTGAAAGTGAAGAACCAGCTTACAACAGTTTTAGTGGAATGCCTGAAGAAGAGCCCAGAAGGGACATCGAAAACGTTCACATTATTAGAACAATTTTTTATTCCGGTTAGTAGGTTTGAGTGAAAGTTATTTTTTATATTCATCCCGGTGTAGTAAGAAGTTAAGAAAGTTAAAAATTTAATAGTTTACCTAAATTACAGGGTGACAATAATTAACCCGTACAAGTTTTTTGTATCGTAAATTTATTAAAAAAATGAAAATTAGCAAAACAACAGCATATAACAGTGACAATACTTTACGTATTAATCAGATATTCAGCCAGTTTCAAAGTGGCCTCCTCTTGCTTTGATGCAGAGCTCCAAACGCATTTTGAAATTCTCAGCGATGGGCCGCGCTCTTCTGGAGACAGTTTGTCTCACTCCCAGCGCAAGGATTGCTTCAGCGACTCCAAACTTTCATGGCACTTAGAACAGGCCCTGGCCTCCAAAATGGACCACACACTGTAGTCCATTGGGTTCAGATTCGGTGAGTACGGTGGCCATTCCACAGACGAGATGAAATTGGGAAAATGAGCCTTGCACACTCCTGAGTCTTCTTCGCCCTGTGTGTCGGCACCGAGTCCTGCCATCCATTTTGCACTGCCAAAATGCTGCTGAGCCCACAGAAGTACCACAGCCTCGAGAATGTCACAGTGGTACACATCTTGATTGATTTTGGCCCCTTGATCGACGAAAACAAGAGGTGTCTTGCCGCTCGCACAAATTCCGCCCCAAACCATGGCTGACATTGGATTTTGTGATGTTCGATGACGGCTGAGCATCCAGGAGCCCCACGGACCAATTCCTGTCGTTTTGATGGTTATACGGAGAAAAGCTTCTCGTCTGTGAAGAGAATGCACACCTATTGTCGACCTGCGGCCTGACGCTTGAGTTAACGGGATCTTTGGAGTCTCACGCACTTGTTTTCATCGGTGAAGAGCTGAACCTTTTGGACCTTGTAGGGCTCAACTACAAGTTCCTTTTTCACCATTAACCGCACCGATTCGCGATTGATTCTGATCTCACAAGCAATTTTTCTCATGGAGACCTTTGCATGTCAGTCAACTCGCTTTGTGATGATCTTGCAGTTCCTAGACGTGTTGACAGTGCGCTTTCTTCCATGTCCGGAACGGTCACCATTGTGGCCAAGCTCCTTGAATTGCCGAACTGCATCTGAGACTGTCATTTTTGGAACACCGAGCAGACGAACAATTTCACATTGATGCTTTCCTCGCCGGAATAGCTCCAAAATTGCACAACATTTGTTCGACACCATTAAAAAAATAAAGAAACTAACCCTTATTACATCGAAAGTACATCTACACGGGCAGGAAATCATGGAGAATTAAACAATAGTATGTAAATGGGTGACAGTAAAAAAGTTCAGGTGCAGCATTGCTACAAACTTTGTACGGGTTAATTATTGTCACCCTGTATTAAGCTATAATTTGACTGACTAAATAACTTATAGATTGAGAATTGATACCATAGAAGAATGTTGCCATCTATTGGCAACTTTGATGATCAGATAGTACAGAATTTAATTAAGTTTAAATAGCACGAAAAATGAATTAATCAGAACAATCCATATTCAGAATGTTTAAATACATTTAGGTAGACTCTGACTTGGAAAGTCCAGATAACAAAAATGACACTGTGTTTGCATGTTCAATGACAATTTCAAGTCTATATCCACTTTAAATTTAATTGAATTACTTTAAATTATCCATATTTATAAGGATAAATGTTACCAACAGATGAAGACATGACCTGTCTTTATGTCAAATTATCCAATCATTAAATTATTTAATTATCCAAATCACAACCTGCAAACTTTTGACAAATTATTAAATATTTGATACTAATAATAATTGATGAAAACATTAAATTATCATGTATACTTAAACCTCAAAAATATTGCTTATTAAATAATTTTAGATTCTGAAAAACATCTGTATATTTTCCCTTCAATATATGAATTTATTTCCTAACAAAAAGATTATAAACCATCAAATTTTTATTAATTTAAAATCTATTATAAACAGTATACAATCTACAAGAATAAATTTAATGAATAACCGTAGCACATTAAAACTTAAAAAATAATTAACAAGTAAAATTAATGTATAAATTGTACATATTTTTAAAATATTATTAGTGATGAACAGATAATGCAAGGTATAACACAACATGCCCAAGATAAGGGCTGGATACCCATGTACTGTACTGTACATACATTATCATATTTAACTTTCAAGGTAGAAACCAAGAATAATAATTTTAAAACTCTAGTTCTGATTTGGTTTTTTTAAATTAATGTACAACCTGCATTTCTAACCACAACGCTAATAATCTCCAATTCTTTATCAACTATTTGTTGGGTAAATAGGTGTAAATAGGCCCTGTGTACAGTACATACAGTAAGAACCCTGCTTAACACAGGGAATATGTTCTTAGACAACAAAGCGCTAAATGAAACAGCATTAAACAAGGTCATTTTAACACAGAGTAAGTTATTTTTATATTAATTTGCTTAATAATATATGTTAAATAATACACAAGCATATGCATGCAGAAATGTAAAGTTCATTTTTTGTGAAGGTTCTGACTCTTGTGAAATTCTTGATTTTTTTGCAATGAAGTCGTGTAGGGATTTTGTTGCTTTTTTTTATTTTTTTAAGCAAACATGGCAGGAGATTGCATCCAAAAACACCTTGTTTTGCTTTTGCACTTCTTTCAAAATCTGAATCATTCACTACAATTTGATCAACGATTTCAGTTATCTCTACCAAACTCTTACTAAGGAAATCTGTAGAGAAATTCTTTGGGTTCTTTGTTTTCAGAATCACTGTTTTCCAAGTTCTACATGAATTCCTTGTTCTGCCAGTTCTTGAAGGTCATCGTTGGTAAGGCTTTCACCAGAAACCTGCAGTAACTGCACAATATCCTGCTCGTCTACATCTCCTAGTCCTGCTGTATCGATTAGGTTGACAATTTGGTCAAAGATAGGTTCTTCTCGTTAAGAATTCTTATCTCCCTCCAGCCATACTTTCTTCCATACCTCGTTCATGCATTTGTCAGTTAATTCTTACCAAGCAAAGTTGATATTGCCCATGGCATACATGATGTTATATTTTTCCAAAATTGCACCAAACAAATATAGATTTAAGGAAAGTATGGCACTACGATGAATTGCCGCCTTTTGCTGCTTGGTTTGTGTTCAGGAATAATTGTATTATATACAAATCAATAAAATGCCGTGATGATTTGAATTGGCATAAATTTTTACCTTTTTTTCAGGCTTCAAGCAGACAGCGTTAACTGAGTCAAATCAGTGTTAACTAAGATAGCATTAAACGAGGGCTTACTGTATTAGGGTGCTGGAAGCCATGTTTACATATTGTGGAAATTGGAAGAAATGACTATGGAAGCATATTGTATTTATGATAAAACTCCACAACTGAGGTCCTTGGGGTTCTAAGTATAAGTAGAACTAAAAATAGTATAGAGTTATCACTATCTTACCATTTGATGGTAAAGGATATTGATATAAGCTACACAAATGTTCTTATATTGTAGTAAATTCTTTTAATTAAGCTCTATTTACTTCTAATTATTGATCTTATATTTATTTCTCATATACTTCTCTCATATATTTTTACTTGGAAAATCTCTTTTAAAAAATAGGATGCACTTTAAATTCAAAAATATCTTAAATTTGAAGTAATACAGTGCACTGATATAATGAACAATATGATATTAACATCACATCTTAGTAATTCGAAAGATTTCACTTTCACAGAACAGATTCAAATACATTTGTTAAATATAAAAGAATCTGCTTATTGTAATCACTTTGGGACTCATTTATACTGATAAAAAATAACTAAATGATAATATTAAGTATTGCATAAGACTGCAATTACTGAAAATGTTGGTTTGAATGACTTTGATATTAAAAGGACATGTTAAAACAAATTAAAAATTGTACAAATCAAAGATTATTTAATATGTAATTCATCCAGTATTGTTTGCCTGCTAAAATCCCATAACAACAATTAGTGTATAAATGAAATGTCAACAATTTAAATTGCTGTATTGCAGGCAAATAATGATTAATGTTTAAATCACTGATTAAAACTGGTAATAATAACTGATAATGATGGCATGTTATCAGCTTCAATATAAGGCTGATAACATGAAAAGAGAGTTTCGAAGTTAAGACAATGAAGAAAATATACATTTTCAAGTCTATGTTTTAATCCATTTTTCACCAACCACAGAAGTAACAGCTAAAAATACACGAAGATAAACTTCACGAAAAGACAAACAGTAAGTAGAAAATTCACATGGTTAAAAACGATATCAACGTCAGCCTTTCTATGGAGGATCTGAATCTAGAAGAAATCCAGAGTTACGTAACGACATGTAAATGATTGGAATACTCAGAACCACCACTAGAGGGCCAGACCAGTTATAAATATGTTAAGGACTTGATGGTATGGTAAGAAGATTATACTTCCGTTTTTAATGTGAAAACGTCAGATCCTCCATAGAAAGGCTGACGTTGATATCGTTTTTAACCATGTGAATTTTCTACTTACTGTTTGTCTTTTCGTGAAGTTTATCTTCATGTATTTTTAGCTGTTACTTCTGTGGTTGGTGAAAAATGGATTAAAACATAGACTTGAAAATGTATATTTTCTTCATTGTCTTAACTTCGAAATAGAAGAAATCCAGAGTTACGTAACGACATGAAAAGAGAGCTTAAAAATGCCCATTCAACTGCAGTTAATAACAACAAAACCTTGATTACAATAAGTGAAGTTTTATAAGTGTATTTTAACTTATAAAAATCAGCAGGTCAGGTAAAAATATATCATTAAACAAATAATGCTTAAAGTAAGCAGAGTTGACTGTATTAATTATAATTCTCCCCACTTTCCCAAATAATATATAAAAATTAAAAATTACTTATAAAATATCTTCTTGGTTAAATACAATTTCAAAATTTAATTCCAAATTTTTAATTTATTTTTTATAACTCTAATAAAAAAATTGACTATAATAAATAAATAAATAACAATAAAGAAGGAGGGGGCTGCCTGCTTTTGCAAACTTAGCCCACTAGGAAGAGAAAGGGGTGAAGAAAAGGTTGAAGGAAGGGTTCTGAAGGGAGAAGTATAAAGTAAGAGGGGGAAAAGTAAAGGTGAAAAAAGTTCTTAGGACCTCAGAAAGCATCGGAAATTATTAATAACCGTAATTACTAAAGCTGACAATACCGTTATTCAATATTAACAATTACAAAAAATGGCCCGGTTACAGTAAAATGCAAAACCCATCACATATGGGTAGGTAGAAAGTAACCTTGAACACTGTAATGTTACAATAATATTAAGAACTGGTTACAATTTTAATACACAGAGAGAATGAAAATATCAGCTTACTATGATATAATATAATAATACTAAATACATGGTACGTGAGGACTCAATACATATCAATGGGAATGCCACTTTTTTTCTTTTCTTTTTTCTTTAATGTAGAATCTAAAACTAAACTAATACTAGACAACTATGTACAGAAGAATTTTACACGGCCAATTCCGTTGTTTCACTGTCTTCCTTGTCATCTTGTTTGTTCTTGTTTTCATTCTCAGGAATTTTTTCTTTTCTGTAGAAGTCTGGCAGAAGAGCCCTGGTGCTTTCAATAAACCTTTCAAAACACTTCCACAGATTTTTCTTATCAAAAATGTTTTGTAGTGTCGATGGTCAATTTTGACCTTCTTGAATGCATTCCCTATAAAATGGAATGCGTTGACCTTCATATCATTCATAGTGGAATATAAAATGTAGGGCATCTCCTATGCTATTATTGTCGCACCGGCATTTATTAGCGTTTCTCTTCTTAAAGCAATAGAGGTAGGCCATAAAATTTCCGTGCCCCGTTAAACATTGGGTGGTTTCAGATCTAGGTTTGTAGTAATTAGCCTTGATGCGATTAGTAATAGGGGGAATAAACTGATGGCAAAGTCTCCCCATTGTAGAATTATTCCAATCTTCCTGCCATTCAATTAGTGTCCATTCATTTAAGGAATTTTTCAGTGTTGATTTTGGTAACCTGGTATATGTACCCTGTGTACCCTGTGTCTTGAGAGTACTAGCCATCTTGGCCAAAGAATCGGCCAGTTCGTTTCCTTTATGTCCTTTATGAGTTGGTATCCAACTGAATTGGATATTGCGGGTAGTACTGAGATATTGCGCTACTTTAATAACTTCTTTGCCCAGTAGCGTGATGTTTTCAGTTTTTGCCAAGACATGAAGAACCACCTTACTGTCAATAAGGAATTTTATGTTACCTTTGTATTTATTTAAGTTATCTTTTATTTGGGTGATTGCTTTGTACGTAGCCCATAGTTCAGCTTGCACAATGCTATAATGTTTAGCAAGTTTTGATCTGGCCTGATATATTGTCTTATTGCTGTTGTTTTGAATGCACACACCAGCTCCCACTCCACACTCTTGCTTAGAGCCATCCGTGTACACTATCCACTGAAAGTATCTGTTTGTTTTGGGATTATAATCAGAACTTATTTTGTAGCTGTGCATGTCTGCTGGGTGTAGTTCGAGGCATATATCATTACTAGTTCTATCAATTTCACATTTTTTAATAATATCAGGTATATTCAAGTAGCTGTTTGGAATCATTTTATTTTTAATATGTTTTTCAATATCCTCCTGTGTATAACTGTGTAGTCGAATATTAGTGCAGAGCCAATTCCAAACTGTTTTTATAATAGAGCAGATGGTAAAAAATTCATACATTTATTCATTAAGTTACAAATTTTCATATCTTTATAAAATGTGAAGTTAGTTTATATTGGGAGCTTAGAATTTAAACTAAAACTGAATAAACTCCAAGTTATCTGATATTTAGTATGGAATTTATTTTAAAATTTCAACCTAAAATTATATAAATTCAGTTTTTAAAGTAATGGATTTAATTTTAAGATTATAAGAATAATAAACAAAATTATTCTTAACAATAAATTATTATTGTTATTATTATTATTATTAATTATTTTCTCGGTTTCCTTTTTGTATGTATCGGGTTTTCTTGGTTTGTACCGTGTCGCGTGGAATTTTCTTATGATGTCACCTTAGGATACGTGAGAAGCTTTCTGATTGGTCCAGAGTGGGACAATAAGTGAAGCGGACTTCCGGAGAGCGGGAAATATAAATTGAGGGACTCTCACGATTGAGGACACTTTTTGGCTGCTTTTGGATTCGTCGAGGAAGGTTGCCGAGGAAGGGTCAGCAAGGACGTCGGAGTTAGACCGGGAGAACAGGAGTCTAGAAAGGGCGACCACTTTCAGTCGGGAAGCACAATCCGTTTCCATCGTAGTGTAATTGAGAAGTATCAACGAGGGACGTACTTCTGGTGACGTAAATTACGTTCAGGTATCGGAAAGAACTATTAGTTTTGTGAATTAACGTAAAGAAAAGGAACGCTTGGAACTCGAGATCGTGTTGCATTTACTTAACATAATACCGTGATTCGTCGAAGGCTAATATATGCAATTATTGTATAGAAGGAAAATGTGTATGTATATATGTATATAGAGTATTGTAAATTTCGTTAGTTTTAAGTCGTGTATCGTGTAAACTTGAGGGTTAGGAAGCATCTCGCGGTTATTGTACTGTTAGAATAAATTACTGTTGTTTCGCCAAATTCGTGCACGTGTAATTGGTCATTACTTGAGTCCTTAACATACATCCTTATTACATCCGTGGACTTAGATCCATCGGATAATCAACATTGGCGTCCGCGACAGGATATTGATCGGGTTGTTTGTTGTAAAAGGACCGACCAAACGTGCATCTTGTATTAACCCCTCATCCTACTGCCGCTTATATCTGTAATTATAGCCATTGGAATTGTAAATTATATTATTGTAAAACCAAAAGGTTTCGGTAAACTATGGATGAACAAATTACCAGCGGATCTTCTGGGGCAGGGGAATTGGGCAATGTGCCTATTGTAACGGGATTTATGGGCATGATCCCATGTTTTTCGAACCTGCCCGGAGATATTTTAGATGTGAGTAGGTTTTTCCAAACCGTCGAGAACGTCGCGTCGTTGGCAAGCTGGGATGAGACTGTGAAGGTCACCGTAGTTCAAGCCCGCCTAAAAGGTGAGCCCTTGTCTTTATTTTTCGATTTAAGGGACCAGGGCGTCATGAGCTATGATGAAATAAGGAGGGCTCTTATAAAGTGCTTTGGTCGTAAAGAAAAAGAACAGGACCCGTTTGATCAGGTATTAAAGATCTCCCAGAGAAGAGGGGAGAGGGTTTGCGAATACGGGATTAGGATTAAGTCGTTGTTTTCACGAGCGGTGACGCGCAATTCTAATTTAGCGACGCTTCGCGACAATGCTGTTAAGGAATGCTTTATAAAAGGACTACTAGCGGAGATTAGGAGGCAGGTGATGCAGAGGCGGCCGGACACCTTGGATGAGGCGATAGTAAAGGCCGAAGAAGAAGAGGAAATCGAATCGGCCTGCAACAAACGAGGTGGGATAAGTGAGGTATGCGCAAATGTTGAGCATGAAAGGGGGTTGGAGAGAAGGGAAGTACAATTGGGTAAGCGTGTAGAGGAGTTGGAGACTCAAATAAGGAGTTTGACCGAGTCCATGGCATCTTTACTCGAGCACATGAAGGGGAACAATAACCGCGAGAG
Source organism: Centruroides vittatus (assembly GCF_030686945.1). Classification (NCBI taxonomy): domain Eukaryota; kingdom Metazoa; phylum Arthropoda; class Arachnida; order Scorpiones; family Buthidae; genus Centruroides; species Centruroides vittatus. Next base: position 279,736 of record NW_027120768.1, read on the forward strand.
GTGGGGAAAAGAGCGCCGTTGTTACACGTGTGGTGAAATAGGCCATATTTCGAGAAAATGCAACAAGAGAAGAGGTTTAAACTAGTCAGAGGTCATTTGAAAGGTCAGGCGAATGACCGGTTAGTTAAATTAGAACTGACCAGAAAGATCCACTTGTCAGACCGGGGGTTACCGATTGTAAGAGGTGTAATCCTAGGACGTGAAATTGCTGGTCTAGTAGATACAGGTGCAGAAAGGACCGTAATTAAGAATGAATTGACTGAATATATCAGGCGTGAAAATAGGAATTGGGTGGTCCCAAACAATTCATGTATTAGTGGGATGTCGGGAGCACTCATAAACAGTGATGAGGCCGTAGCAATCGAGTGCTGTTTCCACGATGGGAAAAAGGTATGCACGACAACACCAAGTGTTGGGTTTCCTGAAAGGGCAGGTTACGAGATGATCATCGGGATGGACATTATTTGCCAGCACCCTGGGCTGTTGGTGGGGATCGAATCAGTGGTTAAGGCAGATAAGCAAGGTCGTGAAGGGAGATTTTGTATTAATATAAATAGTGAGGTAGGGGTGGCAGAGGTAGAAAGAGAGGTGTGGAGATTGGATCACCTAGATGAACCGGTTAAGAGGAAAATAATAAATATTTTGAGAAAGTATCCGGACGCTATTGCTAGCGAAATTGCCGAGTTATCTGGCACTAGCAGACATATGCACTCTGTTAGCCTGACGTCGGAACGTCCGGTCAACGTTAGACAGTACCGAATTCCGTACAGTTACTTACCTGGCCTTAAGAAGCAAGTTAGTGAGCTGATAAAAGCAGGTATATGTGAGGAGAGCTCATCGGAGTGGAACTCTCCTATACATGTTGTTCCTAAAAGCTCTGGTGAGATTCGTATCACTTTGGACCTGCGAAAAATTAATGATATAACAGAACCCCAAATATTCCCGATGGCTCGAATAGACGACATCTTATCCCAACTTAATGGGAACAGATATTTCTCGGTATTGGACTTAAAAGCAGGGTATTTCCAGATTCCTCTAGATCCCAAGGTAAGACACATATTTGCGTTCTCCACACCATGGGGAAAATACCAACTTTGTAGGATGCCTCAGGGTGGGAAGAATAGTGGGAGGTTTTTCCAATACATTATGACGAAGATCTTAGCAAAATTTGTCGGAAATAGCTGCTTTGTGTTTCAAGATGATATTGTATTATTTTCACAAAGTTTGGAGGATCATCTTGAGCTTGTCGATCGAGTAATTAGTACATTAAGGGATGAGGGCCTAAAATTAAATCCGAGTAAATGCCAAATATTAGCAAAGGAGGTGAGATATTTAGGACATATTATTAATAGCGAGGGTGTGCGACCTGATCCCAACAATGTTGAGTCGATCAAGAAAGTGGAAACACCTCGTAGTGTAAAAGAGGTCCGCAGTTTTCTCGGTGTGGTTGGTTTTTTTCGGAATTTTATCCCGTCGTTTTCCGATATCGCTGCTCCATTAACAGAACTCACCAAGAAAGGGAAGAGATTTTTATGGAGCCCAGAATGTCAGAGAGGTTTTGAAAAGTTAAAAGAGGCAATAGCAAGCCCACCAATTCTAGCTCACCCGGATTTTGATAGACCATTCTATTTGCACACTGACGCATCTGACAACGCGGCAGCTGCGGTGCTCGAACAACGGCACGAAAAGGGACTGGCTCCGATAGGCTATTTTAGTAGGAGATTTCAAGGGGCAGAAATCAATTATTCCACAATTGAGAAAGAATGTCTAGCAATTGTTTTAGCCTTAAGACACTTCAAATTTTTAATTCTAGGCCAAAAAACGATAATACTCTCTGACCATAAACCCCTTGTGTTCCTTAGCAACATTCAAAATGGGAGCAAGCGTCTGACTCGTTGGATAATGGAGATTATGGACTACCATATAGAAGTCCAACATGTGAAAGGCGTTGACAATAAAGTAGCGGACTTCCTTTCGAGGAACGTTAACGGGGTTCATCACTTCGATGTTGAATCTACAAGGGCTGTAATCCCTAATAGATACGAGATTGGTTTATCACAGGATCGCGATGAAACTTTTGGCCCCATAAAAAGGGATTTACTGAGAAGCCCCGGGAATAGAAATATTGGGAGCTATATGCACCAGTATGTAGTAATAAGCGAATGCCTGTATAGAAGAAGCCTCTTGAAGTCCCGTGACAAGTATGTTAGCCAATTATGCGTAGGGGAGGATCTTGCTAGGGAAGTGATTAAGGCTGTTCACGAAAACAATCTGTCGGGGCATTGGGGCGTGCGAAAAACTATAATTAACATTGAGAAACACTATTATATTCGGAATTTGAGAGAGAAGGTCGAAGGTGTCATTAAGACGTGTGAAAGGTGCCAGAGGCATAATGTACACAAAGGAAAGGCTCCTTTCCAAGAAAACGAGACGGCTGAGGCACCTTTCCAAAAGATTGCTGTGGATATAGTAGGACCTATCCGCACATCGAGCAGCGGTAACCGATTCATCCTTGTAATAGTAGATATTTTCACTCGTTTCGTCGAAGCACACCCTTTGAAGGACCAAACTGCATGGTCTGTGAGTAATACAATATTTAATGAAATCGTTTGTAGGTACGGTGCCCCAGAAGTAATTATTTCCGATAGAGGTACCAACTTTCTATCATCTTTATTCTCGGACTGTTGCAAGTGGTTAGGAATTAGGAGGAACATTACTACCGCTTATCGACCTTGTGCGAATGGCACGTGCGAACGGGTGAACAGATCGTTAGTCGAAATGATAACTAAATCCTCTGACGATGGGAGAGTCGAATGGGATGAAATGATACCTTCTGCATGTTTTGCCTATAACAATTCGCACCACACTGCCATAAATGAGTCACCTGCCTTCCTCTTGTATGGTGTTGATCCCCGTACCCCTAATATCGAATACCTGCCTGATGATATGTCTACCGATGAGCGTAGGGCATTCCTGGTCACGAAACTCCGTGCATTACGGGAAAATGCGAGTATCCATGCGCGAAATTACAACAAGAAAGGAAGGGATTATCGAAGCAAAGGGAGAACATTAGTAAGTTTTTCGGAAGGGCAGAGGGTTTGGGTGAGAAAGAAAGGTGTTAAAGGGAATAAGTTTTCTTATAATTATAAAGGACCCTTTCGGATCACCAAGGTGATAAACCCAACTACGTATCGTGTGGAGGGTTGCAATATGAAGGATCAGGAGACTGTCCATGTCGATCGCCTAAAACCTTGCTATGGCTATCCGATTTGTAATAAGAAAAAAAAGAGGGAGGATAGAGGAATTGTACTGGAGGATGATGATGAAGTCCTGGATGATCGGTTGGTGAGGAGACGTGGGGTGGTCACTAACACGCAAGGTGTTGACACAAGTGGTGTGCAGAAGTGCACTGACCTTGAGGTGCGTAAGAAACCTTATAACCTACGTGAACGCAAAATTGATTTCCGTAGTTTGCACTACGGGAAGTGAGTCGCTTGGGGGGGGAGATATGTAGTGCTACGCAACTATGTATTATTGTTATTATTATTATTATTAATTATTTTCTCGGTTTCCTTTTTGTATGTATCGGGTTTTCTTGGTTTGTACCGTGTCGCGTGGAATTTTCTTATGATGTCACCTTAGGATACGTGAGAAGCTTTCTGATTGGTCCAGAGTGGGACAATAAGTGAAGCGGACTTCCGGAGAGCGGGAAATATAAATTGAGGGACTCTCACGATTGAGGACACTTTTTGGCTGCTTTTGGATTCGTCGAGGAAGGTTGCCGAGGAAGGGTCAGCAAGGACGTCGGAGTTAGACCGGGAGAACAGGAGTCTAGAAAGGGCGACCACTTTCAGTCGGGAAGCACAATCCGTTTCCATCGTAGTGTAATTGAGAAGTATCAACGAGGGACGTACTTCTGGTGACGTAAATTACGTTCAGGTATCGGAAAGAACTATTAGTTTTGTGAATTAACGTAAAGAAAAGGAACGCTTGGAACTCGAGATCGTGTTGCATTTACTTAACATAATACCGTGATTCGTCGAAGGCTAATATATGCAATTATTGTATAGAAGGAAAATGTGTATGTATATATGTATATAGAGTATTGTAAATTTCGTTAGTTTTAAGTCGTGTATCGTGTAAACTTGAGGGTTAGGAAGCATCTCGCGGTTATTGTACTGTTAGAATAAATTACTGTTGTTTCGCCAAATTCGTGCACGTGTAATTGGTCATTACTTGAGTCCTTAACATACATCCTTATTACATCCGTGGACTTAGATCCATCGGATAATCAACATAATAAACAAAATTATTCTTAACAATAAATTATAAAATTTTAAATATTTACAATAAAACAAACACACAAGTTATACTTGGGATCCAATACAAAATAAATTAACTTCTCTAGTAGTTAGACAAAGTTCCCTTATTGTGGTCTATATGGCTAGACAATATAAGGACACACAAGCTTCAGACCATCCCTGTGATCCAATACAAACTATTGCTAAATAACTGAATTATTTGAAGATGTTACCAAATTTAAGAAGTCTCCAAAATTAAGACAAATCTATTTTAAAAAGGAGACTTTTATAAAAAAATTAAATGATAATTAGAAGTAACTCTAGTTTAAAAGAACTTATTAAAGAGTAAAAAATTAATGATAATATTCAGGAAATACTATATCATTGATTCATAAACTTTCAGAGTGACAAAGAATTCAAATTCAAGTATCTCATAATTTAAGATATATTCTAACTTTAAAAAGGAATCTTGGGCGCATTTGGAAATTGTAACCGGTGTTACCAGTAACAGCCAGTTACAATTTCCAAACACAACCTTGGTTGCTTGCTGTTCTCCGAATCATATGTATTTCCTTCAGAATTAGTACAAGATTGCTGTTGAGAACAAATCATTCAGGAACACTTTGAGTGGAAAAAGTAGATTTATTGACAAAAAGATATGCATTTCAAGCTTAAGTGCCCCTCATCAGTCCTATTATATCAAATGATATCAGTAAAATATTATGTAAGATTACAGAATGTATTAAAATATATTTAGCATACGCATACAAAAGTTTTCATAGTAAATATAATTAACCTAAGATTATTATAGTGGCTGCTGGAATAACCAAATTGTTATATTTGCTATGAAAACTTTTGTACGCATATGTTAAATATATTTTAATACATTCTGTAATCTTACATAATATTTTACCGATATATTTGATATAATAGAACTGATGAGGGGCATTAAGCCCGAAATGCATATCTTTTTGTATCGATAAACCTACTTTTTCCATTCAAAGTGTTCCTGTATGATTTGTTCTCAACAGCAACATTGTGCTAATTCCGAAGGAAATACATTAAAAAAGGAATTTTCGGGAAAAAATTGATAATTAAAAATAAATATAGTTTAAAAGAATTTATTAAAAACTAAAAATGTTACTTATAACTCATAATATTCATAGCTATAAATTACATGAAAATGCTAATGATAATAACAACAACAATACAATATTCAGTTAATTTGTGAGCTGAATGTTACCACCAGTATTTTATGAATTTTAAGCTGTTATCTTTGTTTTCTCTTTACATTTTTATCCTTAATTTTTATACAGTTTTTTTTTTTTTGCATATTCTGATGGAAAAGGTTTGATTCCTCAAAACTACTTAATAAAATAAAATATTAAGATGTTTGGAAGAAGGTTATACTTATCTGTATTTTTATTTTTGTAAAAATTTGTTAACAATTCATTTAAAATAAAGTATAATTAATAAAAAATATAATCAGGAAATACTATAAAAATTTTTAATTATATACAAACTTTTTAAGAATGACAAAGAATACTCCAAATTTAAGAAGCACCTCAAGTCTACATGAAAAAGTGCATCTTAAATTTGCCCTATTACAGTAATTACAAAACCTAAAATTAGTGTTATTAACGATTAACACACTTCATTTACATTTCTTCGTATTAATTACACAAGCTTACATTTATAATAAAATCATTTTAAATTAAACTGGTAAATATAAATTTACAAATAATCATAAACATTTTTGCAAAGATTAAAACTAAAAATTTATTGTTTAAACTTTTAATGAATTAGAAAATACATAAAAACTAAATACAATTAAATTATTTATTGTGACATCACAAAATAATAAAAGTAATGATAAGATTTTTAAATAATAGAGTTTATTAAAAAATATATTTTATTATTTTTACAATTGTATCATTAACTTATAATTAATTATATGAGAACAATAATAAACTTCTGGTTTTTTTCTTTATACTTTGTTAACTTATGAATCATTATTCTTACTAATATATTAAAAAAAAATTTAATTATCTGTTAATTTCTGAATCCTCCATTGTCTTTTATTTTATTATTACTTTTTTAATTTTAAAATTTAAAAAATAAAATTAATGATTAAAATGAAATTAATTCTCTTGAAAAGTAAATCAATAAATATTTAAATTTTAAGTAATAATATTTGATATAAATATCTTGTAACCAGGTATTATGAAGCGTAGATATTGATCGTTTATTTATACCTATTAATATTTTAATGTTCGTACAATGAACGTTTAACATCTATATGTAAGAAAAGACACTAAGAACTATGATAATGCTTATTTTCAAAAATACATTCCGTAAAAAGCGTGTATTGCATGTAAACAAAAAACATTTTATAAATTTTGTTTGTTCTGGTTTCATATTTTAAACTATAAAACAGATCTAATCTATATATATCATTGTATATTGAATATTTTTGTCTTTCTGTTTTTCTATACATATAAACAGAATGGCAAAAATATTTTAAAAATATACACTAGAATAATATATGTAGAGAAAAGTGTGGGTCACTTCTTTTGCTTTTTTTTCCATGAACTCACAAAATAATAGCAGCTCAACCTATTGTTAGAAGTCACTTTACCGTCAGTGTCATATATAAAAAATAATAAGAATCTGGTGAATAGAATTATGAAATATGCTTAAATAAAAATAATTCTATAATGAAAATTCATTAAAAATATAAACAATGATGAAAATATGCAGATAAATATCTAAAAAAAATTCTTCTATTATATAAAATTATATACATACACTGTATATAAAATAGTAAACTAATATAAATTTAACATAAAAAATTTTAAATTAACAAAAATTTATCACAGGCAGTAATTATTACTCAATTAAATAATTCATTAGATATAATTTTAATTTAAAACACATGACTAATTTGTTTATTATTATTGAAGTTAATTCATTCATTCATTCATTTTCCATGATTTTAAATCATTAATTAGCACAATTTTCATTTAAAATTAATAAATGTATCAAAAATAAAAATAAAATATGAAAAATATATTTTTTTATTCACTTTATGAAGCCTATAAAACATCCTTTACTAAATAAAATCTACTAATTTAATAATAGATATTTTACAGTCTTCTTTGTTAATTCTCACATTACATTATGAAAAAAAGGAAACCAAATATAAAGCCATTTCCTTAAAATATTCCATTAATGATTAAGCAGAGCTTCTAAGTCCGATTTTGTAAAATCTACATTTTGTGAAGATGCTTCATTATAGGATAAAGTTTAAAATTAAATTTTATATACATAGTCAAAAATTAACACCTTATAATCTCCAGTAAGAAGTTTAATAGAACATAAATGTTTTCAACCAAATTAACTGGCCTTCTTCAGTTAATGAACTATCGAATACAAAGTTTGAATGTAAAAGAACAAAAATTCAAACATTAAAATTGAATATACAAAATTTAAATATAGGTATATTTGATTTAATGTTTAAATTTTTGTTCTTTTACATTCAAACTTTGTATTCGATAGTTCATTAACTGAAGAAGGCCAGTTAATTTGGTCAAAAGAATTTTTATTCTATTAAACTTGTTATTGAGATTTATAAGATGTGAATTTTTGACTATGAGTACCAAACAATAAACATCCGAGATTGAAAATGTTGCACAAGTGATCAAAAACTTTCATCTGTTTTCATTAATGACAGTCTTAGACATGGCTTTTCTTTGAGTTTTTCTTTGGTAATCATAAGCTTGGCACTTGGAAGTGATTTATAGACAACAATAAAACAGGTAAAAATCTTGTGGCTCTTGTGGGTACTGCTTTGAAGTGCCAAGCTTATCTTTACCAAAGAAAAATTCCTAATAAAAATTTTAACTGTCATCTAAATTGTGAAAGTTTTTTTCTTAACAATTTTTTCCTATCTCAGATGTTTTCGCTTGGATATCAACTGTTCTTTGGTTAATTATTGTATTATTACATCAAGACATAAGACAATGATGTACAATTCAGTTGGCGCTCACCAACCAAATGCTTTCAATACGCAATTTAGAAAAATCATCATAAAAAGTTTTAATTTGCGTAAATTTGAGCTATTGTTATTCTGACTTAACATTCTAAATAAAATTCATTTGTTTCAATGCAATTTTATCCTTATAAGCATAAAATTAAGCCACAGAACTAAAATGGCTCAATGGGAAACCCTGTGAATTTTGGCCTATCAATCTGAAAGTTTCACCAGCACCTCACCAATAACAAGAAAGGTTAAAAGTTTAAAATAAGTTTAAAATTTGAGCTTTCCAGACCCAGTAGTTTTTCTCTATGAGCATCTGCAGTGCCAGATGAAGAAAAGAAGAAGAAAAGAGCTTTTTTGGTGATTTTTGCACTTTTCAATTGCTTATATTTCAGAACCACTTTATAGAAAATCTTGAAATTCTGCACATTATCTAAGAAAACAATTATCTTTCGAACAAGATATTTCGAATTACTTTAGACATTTGGGGGCCAAAGAAATCGATCCACAAAAATTGGCAACTCTGATTCATATAGTCAGTCAATGACTTTTTTACTTATTTAATTTCCTTCGGTTGTTTACAATATTTTTGGTAGTAAATTTTATATATTATAACACTTAAAATTTCTTATTCTTATTTTAAAATTATAAGTCTAAAAAAAATTAACTATTTTACAAAATTTTCAAATATTTTTAATTGTTATGTTCCCAACATTCTCTCTATTAATTTGCATTGACTTAGGAACAATTTTTTTAGCAGTTAAAACACAATAAATAAAGATCTAATCAAAGATTTTCTATATCTTCAATGACAAAGGTATAAACATCTAACTTATATAGTACATCTACCTTTAGACTTGATACAGCATAGCCTTTAAAGCTTTAATACCAAAATCCATACAATCAATCCTAACTGTTATATGAGATATGGCTCTTCCAATTGTTAATTCACATCTGAAAAATTAGTTATGATTTTTATACAAGATTATAAAAAAAATAATTTACAAGATGTAGTTACCATTTTTTTTAGACCAGATATTTCAAATATTCTTTAAAAGAAATTAAAATTATATTAATTTGTTTCTGTGCATAATAAATAAAAAAAATGCCAATATCATTGATTAAAAAAACATTGAACCAAGCAGTCTATTCTATATTTAAACTTTATAAAATTCAAACTTAAACAGGTATAGTACTGCCATAATTTCAAAACCAAAAAATTGGGATATTGTGAGGTACCATTGTGTAAAATTCCATGGATACACAGCATTAGATAGGCAGCAGCTACTCTGGAAAATAAGTGAATAATTCTAATTAAACTAATTTTATTGAATTATCAATTATTGAATATTTTTTATCATCTGTTGAAACAATTGTACTCATTTGACTTACACATTTCACTTAAATTTTTGTTATAAAGTCTAGCTGTCCCCATTGTGTATGTGGCTACATACACAATGGGGATGATGAACATACATGATGAACAAAATTAAAAATAAAACATACATAAAATAAAATCAAAAATAAAACACACATACATGATGAACAAAATTAAAAATAAAAATCCTCTTAGTACCCACAGGGCAAAGAGAGTAAAAAAAGTTAGGTTTTGGTCAAATGTAATCATTGATCCATCATCAATGATTGCACATAATTGATGGTTTTGAAGCCATCACACGGCATTACATAGGGACAATAGAACTTGATGCATACACCACTGATTACTAAAGGCATGTGTGAGGACAAGTGGTGTATGCATGTAAGGTACAACACCTGCAAATACTTATCACTTACAACTCGTCATTTGACTGTTTTAAATACAAATCAGAATATTTTCAAATAGAAACGACAAATCAGAACATTTTAGAAAAAATACTCTGATCAAGATGAATTGCTCCAAATCAGATAAGCCCCAAAAAATATTTGGGATAAATGGTAACTCTAAATAAGTATTGATTGTCGCAGGGATGGGCAAACTTTTTAAACAGTGAGCCAACTAAAATATCTGTAAGGTACATACAAGTCAAATTATTTTAGCTTTCCATAATTTACAAAATAATTTGTGTGTGATGAAAAAAATTGTCGTGAACAATTTCATATTATTTATTGTATGTAATATTTATACATACTAGCAAATTAATTGATTTTATTAATAAGAAAAATGAAATACAAGTACAAGATATTCTGTTTATCTTCTTATACATATATTTTTAAATGTGTGCCAACTCGTTTGTCTACTACAGAAATTAAAGGAGCTTCAAAGAGGTCTAGCAGAGGCACTAGCAGCAATACCCAGTGTTTCCCAGATAAATTGTTAACTGATTATGTTTGTCCTCAATTAAAACAGTTATAAGAGTTCTTATGCTAGCTAACAAATATAAACATATTTTGTATATTAAAGCTGAATTGTATATTTTACTGAATGTATTGCTGAAATTAAAAACAAAAACTTTAAATCCACTAGGAAATAAGCTTATTAATTCTTTGTTTTTATATGTAATCAAATTTATTCTGTATTGATATAACCTAAAAAAGGCTCTCAAAAAACCAAAAACATTAAATCAAATAAATTTCCTACTGCATTTTACTACAGATTTCCTACTTTTCATTATTAAATTGTCTAATTAAAAATATATATTATGTATCTAAATTCAATTTTTAATTATAACCAACCATTATGTGTATTGTAATTTTATTACTCATAAAATATATAGTCGAAGGTAAAACTATTTTATCTGCAAAAAATTACTTACAGATATTGTCTAATAATTATAATAAAATAGTCATTAAGCACCAAAAATAGTAAATTTCTTCAAAATTTTGCAAAAGAAAAAAAAAAAACAAAAAAATTGCTTTTATTTCATTCCACCCAAACTTGGTATTAACTATCATCATCATCATCATCATCAAATAAATAATTTAATTAATTAACAAATAAACATATCTTAGAATTATGAAAGATAAAATCACTTGCTTAAAAATTGAGAATGTAATAATTGAGAATGTAATAAAAATAATGTCAATAGCAGGGCCGTGGAGTCATTTAAAAATCTACCGACTCTGACCTTGCCTTACATTCAATCAGGGACAGACTTGTTACCAAAATAGGCCCGAAAATTCTAATGTCATCATGTGACCTCAGAATAAAAGCTTCAATAAATAGAGTTCTTTGTTTTTATATGTAATCAAATTTATTCTGTATTGATATAACCTAAAAAAGGCTCTCAAAAAATCAAAAACATTAAATCAAATAAATTTCGAAATAAATAATAAAGATAGAACGTAGAAACTTTTTTATTCCAAAGATAAAACACTCCTCTAAGTAATGACAGTCAATATATAAATAAATACTTATTTGATAATTTTTACTTTCCCAGCTGTTATATATATATAACAGAAGAAAGTATAGCAATCAATCAAAAAATGACCCCCCAAAGTTTTAATTTTTGGACTCGGGACACTTTGAAATGTCCAGATAAGTAAAAGATTTGGGTTTTTTTTTCCTGTATGTATGGATGTTAGAATGTGTGGGGGGGCATGATTTTGATCACCCTGTTTAAAGCCTAATAACTTCTATGGTTTTTGAATCAAAGACAAATGGTTTACCACAGGAGTTATCAAGCTTCAAAGTGGTTGAACTAAATTGTGCCCCTACACACATCCAGAGTCAGCAGACTTTTGATGACTCCAACTAAAACACCAAAACTCCACAACTCCAACTCCATAGCCCTGGTCGAAAGTTGAATTGGTATCTTAACATACTGACTGCCAACTACAAGTTAACTCATTGACAATGGTTTCTTTTAGGACATTGCTTATAAGTTATCTTGTAAAATGTGATCTGGCCTACAGTATCCGATATGAACATTCTCAGAAAAAAAAAAATGTTAATAACAGAGCTGCATTAAGCTTCTCGTAGGCCCGATCACTATTTAATTTTTTAAATATAATCTTTAAGTTAATGTTTTTAACTATCTTCTAAATAATTTAATGCATTTTAATTGAAACAATATAATAACTGTGTATTTTATAATTGAGATATGAGTACAATATAGAGTACAGTACATAACATCAATTTTTAAATTAAACAATAAATTATAATATGATATAAAGGAGGTGTCTCATATGTTATCACCTGTTGTCGCATCACGTGAGTCAGGATCAGTCGGGATAAGTTTTCTTTTATACGGCTAGTGTTTGGTTGATTAGTGTCAAGTATCCTGTCTTGTGGTTGTGAATAATGTTACCAAATATGCACAAGTTCATGTATTTAATAGTGTGTGACCAACAAAGATGTTGCTTTAAGATTTAGTTATTTAAAAAGATTCTATATTAATTAGATTAGATAAGTGACTAGTAAGGCAAAAATTTTAGTGCAAACATATAATAATGATTTACATGATGTGTTTGTGGATGAATTTTTCCTATTTTCATAATTATTTCTGGATTACAAAATAGTACAAGAATTATTGTTGCTGCAAAAGGAAAAGAATTTAGTATCCAGTGTGGCAGCCGAATAATTGTAACCTGGCGCTGCATACGAAAATCCAGGCGGTGCTTTATTGAGAATATAAAAACTCGTGCTGGCCGCCCGCCACACTCTTTCCCGCATTTTTCCGGCTTGTTCCCTCCTCTGCGGATGACTTGTACTGTTCTATCTTAAATCTTGTAGCTGAGATCTCTTTACTCAACAAGTGTAGCGAGTATTGTAAATTACTGTAAATAAATCCATTTGGAAAGAAACCTGGCTTCAGATATTTCAAATCTTAATGAAAATTTAAGTGGTGATACAAGCCCACCACATCCAGTATAAATAACTTCCTGAAACCCAATGTATATATCAAACCAAATGATTGCCATAATTAATCAAGCTATTAATATGCTATAACTAATTATTAGAAGCTAAGTAATTTTGGTACTAGAGGTAGATGTTAGGTACCATCTCTTATCTAAATTAATAATTATAATAATTTATTAAATAATTTAGAACCATCTGAAAGAAAAGTAATAGCCTGGAGTGGAGCTTGTTATATATATATATATATATATATATATAACAAGAGTATATATATATATATATATATATATATACTCTTTATTAGTATAGAAGATATATATATATATATCTTCTATACTAATAAAGAGGAAATGTTTGTAAGTTTGTATGTAACAGGTAATCTCCGAAAGTACTCATCCAATTTCAAAAATTCTTTCACCAATATTTAGAATGGACCTTCAGGGTGGACATAGGCTGTATATTATTCCGTTAAATATTCATATAAATTATATAAATTAAAAGATATCATCTAGGATTAAGGCTTTTATGTCTAACAGATGGCACTAACTCCAACGACCTAAGTTTGCTTTACTGTGAGGCATCATGCTTTTCTGTGAGGATGAACTAAAGCAGATCATCTATCTATCTATATAAATAAAAATGTAATATTCGTTTGTTCCTACCGATTCCTTTAAAAGTTTGATACAATGCTGCATTCGAATACGCACGTGTTTTTATATAATATACATGTCGAAATTCCCCCTACTGGGGGGAGATGGACAGGATTAAGGCTTACCGTGAAAAACTTGGTTTCTATTGAACTATTTTAGATGCGGTTTTTTGCGTTTTTGATTGCGTTTTAACAGAGTATGTCAAGATAATGTATACTAAGAAGGGATTTTTTGAAATTCCCCCACAAGGGAAGTGTTATACATTTATATTAGTTACATTTTGAGCCACAACAACACGTGGCCGGATCTGCCAGTATATATATATATATATATATATATATATACACACACCATGCTGGGTAAAGCATTAGCCAGCCAAGTGCCATAGTGGAGGACTACATAGGCCGCAGGTAAAGGAGTTGCCCCTAGCTGGTGCCATAAGTAACCATGAATGGTTATATCTAAATTTATATATGTCTAGAAGCAAAGATCTGCTCAGGGTCCAGATGGCACAATTTAGTATCCAGCTTTCCTAATACAAATATAGCTCTTAGAATGTACTGTACATGTCAATCTTAGGATAAAATTCTGTAGGAGAACAATCTTTTTCAACATTAAATCACATTAAAAATTATTTAAAATGTAATTTTTTCTTAAACAAAATTATCATATTTATCTGTACTTTCCATACAAAGTGAAATATTGAAACAATTGCCAGGTGAGGGAATTATTAAAGATTTTGCTTGCAAAAAGTGAAGAAAACTGTACATAAAATAAACTGACTGAGCAAAAATTTAATGTTTTATTTTTATTCCTATAACTTCTATTTTCTCAATTTTTAATTTCGTAGGCCCTAAGCACTGTGCCTGCCTAATGGATAAGACAGCACTGGTTAATAATGAATAGTGGGCATCTAGATTAAGAATTAAAACTAATCATGGTGTCACAGAACAGAATATTTATTTTGAGAAATGAAATAATTTACACAATAAAATACACAGTAAAATATACAAAATCAAAGCATCAGGATAGTGATTTTAACAATAATAGGTTGCCAGTCAATGTATTAAACAACAAAATGAAATAATATAATTTATAAGGAATAAGGATATAATTATTATATATTTTATTATTTGATGATGCAACTATTAATTAAATTTTAAAGAATTAATTTAAATATAAGCATACTTTATAATAGGTATCTTATAATAATATCTATTATTAAAAATAAAATATTAAATGAATACATTATTATTATAACCTAGAATACTAATAAATGTATTGACAGGACTAATTACTGCACCTTTACCAGTGGGATTTTAGAAGAATGCTAATGTTTTCAATCCAGTTAACAGATTATTCTCAGGCATTGCAATTCAAAAATGAAGTGGAGCAATGGAGTGAATACTGTATCATCCTGACCATAAATGAAGAGTCTGGAAGAACAGCATATGTCAGTTACACCTCCAGATATCTCAATTAGGCTCATTGAACATAAAGATGACATTTAAAGGGGGAATCAGCTACAGTATTGTCTTTATATGCACAACTTCCCAACATAAAGATAGACTGGCAGGTGACCAAAATCATCCAAACTATCCCTCATCCTTGCCATGACAGATTTGAGGAGAGGTATAAAATTTATAACCAGTCCATTATCAACATGTGCATAAACAACAAGGACAAGGACTCCCTTCCCCCTACATTCAAGGACAAGGACCCTCTTCCTCCTCCCTTCCCCCCTCAGAAGATATTGCCATGTAGGCAATATCTTCTGAGTCTGTCACAACTGCCACCATCGTAACCCATTTCTCCTGCTTGTTTGCTTTATCCGAATCTATCCTTTTATCCTTCTGACACTAACACTTTACTTTTGACACCTCAGGATGACCCATTAACTGGGTCAAAAATATTAGTGTTCTTCTAGAATCCCATTGGTAAAGGTGCAGTAATTAGACCAGCAAGATATCCTAGTGGCTAGTATATCATCTTCATAAATGTATTTAGTACTAATTTTATTTTCTTCTCTGTTATCAAATGATAAAATAATTATATACAACTAGCTATATAGAGACATATCCTTGAACTTCATAAATTATTAAAATTTCTACTACTCTACATCACAAATTTAATGAAATTTTTCCTTATCAGATTTTGAATCGCTAAAATTGTCATAACAAATTATTTTAGATTCACTCAACATTATATTTATGTATATATACTGATATATACCGTGTGTGTGTGTAAATATATATATATTACTTATGAATTTTTTCTGCATGTAAAACAGATTACTACTGCTTTAAAATTGACTTTAACTCAGTTTTGTCTGTGTTCCAGCAATTTTTGCAGGTTATCTGCAGGAAATTATAGTAAATAAATAAAATGAGTAGAGGTAGATCACTTGATATGACACAGATTCATGTCAATAGATGTTGGGATATTTATATTTGTGTCCAATAAAAAGTATTTCAAGTAGGAAAACTATATTTCTGGGCTGGATCCAACACACAAAAAGTTCACGAGCAGCCCGCACAAAATCCTGATATTTTTCAACCTTTATCATTTAAATTTCTATGAAGGTATATATTAAAGAAATGATAAAGTAATTATTATTTATAATTTCATTAACAACATTTTTCTCTTCTTTCTTCTATAAAGAGTAATCTTACACACAAATTTAAGAATCAGGCAGTGCCTGCAAATCAAAAAACATTATAAAACATTATCAGGATGATAACATTTTGACTATCTTAATTTTTCTTTTACATTTACCCTTGCAATAAAAATTACGTTGATGCATGCAAGTTGATGAATTTCTTATGTTCATAAAGTATATCAGAATGTGAAGCATAAATCAAAAATATAATAAAAATATACAAACATTTAAAGAAAAAAATTGTCATTAATTTTTATTTTTATTGTCACATACAATTTTATGTATTGTTTAGGTTGTAAACATAAAAATGTGTGTGCATAAAAAAAAATATTTTATATTTACTGTAGTTTTTGGCCTTTATAATCAGAATGTGGCTCATGAGTAATATTTTTGTCCATGCCTGATCTAGAGAAAGAATATGCAACTCACTATATTACCCCTTTATAGTATTGTTGAATAATTTTAGAAACAGACAGAGTCATAAAGAAGGAGGGATTTTTCCCCAGGCCCAGAGAAAACTTATAGGCCTGTAATGATTCAAAACTTTATAAAATTAACATTATTTTTACTAACAAAATAAAACCTTTAAGACTGCTTTTTATTAACCTTTCAGCAGTGGGAGAGTCAGGTATGGTTCTATCCCTTAGTAGTGGAGAATATACCCGAAAAATTTTTAAAGTATTTTTTCACGCAATTTTTCTCATTTCCGTTTTAGAAAAAGTATTTGTAAACAGTTATGTCTAGTAAAGAAAAGTCTTTTTTTATTGTTACATAATTCATTTTTTATGTGAATTTTTTTTGCGGTAGTTTTTGGCTAGATTTTGGTGATACCCCAAAAGAATTTAACGTATATATACGTCCCTCACCACTGCCACATGATCGCCCTCGACATATATATACGTCCCTCACTGCTGAGTGAATAATAAAGAAACAATATATGTATTTCATTTGTACAAAAACAAAAGGCTTATTCTACTTCCAGGCCCCAAGCACTCAATGGCCCTGGAAACAAACGCACACACACACACACACATATATATATATATATATAAAGTCGAGTCCGCATAACTCGTCATAGGTATAACTCAACACCGTCAGTTAAGTAGTCAGTTTTCTGTGATCCCGGCCGACTTAAATAGGCATTAATATTAAAAAACTCTGGTTTACTCTACATCGTTTAACTTGTCACCACTGGATAAATCAACATACTTTTTCTGTCCCACACTCATTTAGATGTCTGATAAGTCGACTCCTCTCCTGGGAAAAAAAAAAAAGAGTTCACACCACACAGCTTACCGTGCAGTGTGAACTCATTTTTTCAGAAGGGGAGTCGATTTATTTATTATATACACATATTAATAAAAATACCTTAACATTTTATGTATTTTTGTATATAAAATAACAACAGATAAACAAAAAGAAAATATGTAATCTATATCAACATCACAGCAGAATCCAATTTTGCATTTTCTCACTTTTCACTCGTGTTATTTGTAGCACATGTTTCACATTTCTGTTAGAAATAAGTATCCAAAAGCTAACAATGCTTACACTGAAGGAAAAATACAAACTTGTATCTGAATTTGAATGTAATGCCAATATTGACTGGTGGTGAAATTCTGAAAGAAAAAAGAGGAAATTAAAAACTTTTTCTTGGGTCTTTGTCACGGCTGTCTCAAAAACGCCAGAGAAAGTTGCCGTACAAAGATGTGGAAAATGCTCTGGTACGTTGGCTAAAGCAAATTCATTCATTGAATCTTCCTGTTTCGGAATCGATACTGAAACAAAAAGCGATGAAAATCGCCGAAGTACTTGGAGTAGAAACCAACTTTAGTGCCAGTGATGGATGGTCAGAGACTGTATAAAGCACTACTGCACGTACTGTATTTTCCTAATTGTAGTTACGTGGTTTTTTTTTTCAACTTTGTTTAAGTCATCATATCGGATAGCTCAACACATTTCCACTTCCCCTTGGGGTGTCAACTTATGCTTATGACTGTATATTATTCCTTTACACCTTAGTGGTGACCACAACATCCTTTACAATTAAATAAAATAAGAAGACAGTCTTTATATGACAAAATGATTATTTTAATTTTGTATGCATGAAATTTTAATTTGACTTTAAAAGTATCCAAATCTAGTTTAAGGTAAATTTAAAAAACTAGTTCAATGTAACACAATCATTTCATAATTAGTTTGATATAGATTTCAAATTCAAAATTTATTGGAAAAATTACGAAGATCAAACAATTATTTTCAAGCAACCGAAATATTCTTTACCAAGGAAACTTTTCTATCTCTATACATGAGTTTATTCGAGTTCAAAATCTGTTTTATATAAATATACATCTGTCGCAACAGATCAAGTCTAGACAACTTCAATGTGATAAATCTTTAAATGTAATTTATATAAAATTTTATTAAGGTATGTAATATAATAAATGTAAAATAATAGTTTTAAAATCACATACAAATAAAATAATTCTGGTTATCCTTGCTGTCAGACAAACCTAGTTAAACTAAGGTCATAGTATATAGAGGTGTATTATTGATGAATCAGCATAAGTTGATTGAATGCATTCTTTTACTAGTGGTGTCAATAAATATGAATTGATGATAATTTTACAGAACAAAAGCACAGATGTTCCTGCTGCAATTTGTAAAATATTTAACTCCAAAATAAACATTATTTAAGTTGCAGTTTTATATTATAAAAGTTCAACTACGTAACTCAATTTTATTTAATTACCAGTTTAAAAAAAAGTTATTTTTTTTAAAATTAAATTACAGAGAATTATATGAAAATGTAAAGATTTAAGTAATACTATTTAAAATATAATTTTATTACAAAAATTTTCTGAAAAGAATGAGTAATTCTCATTAAAATAAAAGTAATTCCTTTTTTAAAATACATATATTTTTATTTTTTTGTCATTATATAATTATAATTTTAAGGAAAACCTGTACATTTAAAGAGACTAACAAACTTATTTGCAAAATAAAATAAATAAATAAATATTGGTATTTAAAAATTCAATTTCTGCTGTCTTGAAAACAATAACAAATACTATTATTTCTTTAAAAATATATCTATAACTGCATTATTACATTTTCCCTGTTTGCAAACATAATAAACTATTTATCTCCTGTTGTGTAAGCTGTGAGGGATATACTGTATGGCTTTAATAAGAAACCATGCTAGAATCGGGGCCGTGTCTTCATAACTAAAGAAAGTAGCCGTAGCTTGATCTGTTGTTAAAAATATTTATCCCTTGAGCCATAAATGTTAACAATACTGCACTTTTTTAGATTACACACACAAATTTTTAAACAACAATAACTGTACATTTTTAAAAATAATTTTATTAATAGTTTTCATACTTATCATTTTTCTATTGGAATTCTTGATTGAAACAGATGATTTAGCTTCATAAAAAATGAAAAATGGATAAACTGTCTATCGGTATATAATAAATTGAAGTTAATTGAATATAGCATGATAAATGATGGAAGAAATATTTCTTAAAATCTTGATGCTTAGAACTTACCGAAAGTTGTTAGAGCAATTATTTGAAGAAATAATTGTTTCAAGTGAAAACAATATTTTTTAAACCTTTTAATTATTTAAACATAAAAAATGATTAGTTAATTAAGTCTAAATAAATATAATATGCATTAAAAATTATATGTCCAACAATTTCAGAAGTCATTAAAGTTTTTCAAAATTACAGAATTTAAAATTTGTTTCAGTTAAATTTAAAATGTCTTCTTGATAATTTTACATTATACATGTAAAGCTGCAGTGATCCAAGCAATATGATACAAGCCCACCTTTCAGTAGTCAAATTTCTTCTTTAGCACCTACTGTTCTGCATTCCTTCTTTTCAAAAATGTGTTAAAGTATATAGTGACCAGAATATAGCACCACATCTTTTGGCCATACATCAATGAGACAATTCAGACATTATTTTTAGATGCCTTATAAAAATGTAAAGAAATTTTTTCCCATTCATCTTATATATTCAGAATATACAGTTGATAACAAAGAGTTTAAATGCAACAAAATATTTGAAATTTTCCTGATAGTCTAAGCAAATAAAATTCTTCAAAGTATATACATCATTTGAATAACATGAATTTTTGAGATTATAACACATTCTATAAATTATGTCAAACAAATGATCTAAGAGATTGTTTGGCAATTCTAAAAGTTATTGAAATTATATACAGCATGTTTGTACATATAAATATATATTTAGTATCAGAATTACTGAGTTATTTTGATATTTATCATTGTTCAATTCAAGTTAGTAAATTTATTAAAAAATCACAAAAATTATTGTGACATTGTCACAATGCCGGGCTGTAATTTTTTATATTTTTAATTTTTTAAATTTAAAATATATGTTCTCTATCTCAAATTAGTAGTGCCTTGCCTCTGTACAGTACATCACACTTTCCCTGATAACAATAAAGTCATGCCAATAATCTATCTAAATCTGTTCTAAGGAAAATTTTTGAATTGAAATCACGTGACTTCCAGTCTAGGTCGGAAGTTCATATATGGTTAATCAGGGCCTCCTGCCACTACGATTTCCATATCTGGTCTTCGCTTTCATCTAACAACATCCTCGAGAATAAGGAAGGGCAGACAGATGGACGACAGTGGGAATTTAGAGATCTACAATTTTTTCAAATTGCAGCCCAATGAAATCATTTTAGATACATTGCTACAAATTGATAATTAAATAATGCAAATTAATTAATTTTAATAGAATCAAGAGAAAAATCAGAATAAAATCTGAACTTCAAGCAGAATTCTACATAGTGCTGGAAAGGAAAACGTCGATGTAGAATTGTAAAGCAGCTTGAAAACATTTGTGAAATTTTTAAATTATTGCTGGAAAGGAAACGGTTGGCATAGGATTCTGTTTGATTATTTTCCAGTTGGAAGTTCTTTTTTAAATTTGAACTTCTATAATTCTTACATTATTTAGCAATATTTTCTAATATTCCATTCAAATACTCCAAGTTGGATGTTATTCAGATATAAGAGAGTCCAAATTAATATTATAAGTACTGCAATCATTTATTTCTATTTATTTAATTTGTTCTAACTCTGTAACATGTCTTTGCTAACAGAATGTAATTTTTCTACTGTAAAATCTATCTACGGTACAATGATCTTATCATCATATATTGGTAACAGCTACAATTAATTTACATAACACATTTGTTTCATTTAATTGAAAGTTCAGAAATTTAAATTAAATATCTTTACATGGAAGAGTATGATTATCTAAATTATTTATCTAAAATAAATTTCTAAAAAATAACACAGCCTTTCTAATTCAATTCCTTATTCAATGCAATAAAAATATGTGATAATTCCAGAATTTGTTAATTTTCAAAAATTTGTATTGTTTTACACACACAGAATATTCATAAAATTTATTGAACTTCTAGAAATTCTAGATTATGTAGTTATTCTTGTATATATAACTACTTGAACTCAAATCATTAATGATGTATCCACATAATAAATTATTTTTGAATTCTATTATTTAAAATTTAATATTTTATGTCAATTTTTTAAAATTAACATTTCTTGCAAACATTTATCAACTATCTTAAATAATTAATAAACCATAATATATTTAGAACTACAAATCCAATGAATATATGGATTTTACTTGTAGAAACTATAAATGATTTAAACTTTTTCTTAAAAATAAATAAAGAATTTGTTCAATAAAATAAATTAATAATACATTTCATAATAAATTACATAGTACTTTTCAGAAGAATTTATCAAAAATGCAATATTCCAATCTAAAGATATGCCAGTTCAATTATAAAATATTGAAATGCTATATAAACTATATAATTATTATTTAACTTCTTTAAATATAAATGAATTAATAACCCAAATAAAAATTTATTAAAAAATAACTTGTTTATATCCAAGAAAGACTAATTCCAAGCCATTTTTATAAAAAGTTTTATAAATACCCGGAAGAACTCCTTTTTTGACCTGGCTTTCACAGTTACAATTGTCGCTTCAATACCTAACCAATTAATGGATTCTCATTGGACTATACAGCAATATGCTTGGAAGTTTCCAGTTGCATAAAAATTCCCAAATCAAAACAGTTTACCAAAATACCTCTATGGACGCAATTTAATCGGAAAGAAGCTGCCAAACACATTTGTGCAACAGAGTGGTCATTTTTAGACTTTTCCTATCTGCCTTTAAAAAGAATCATAGATTTATCTCACAAAATTCTATCGATAAATTTTTTCAAACTCACAAAATTGAAATCTCATTTCCCAAATGGTTTTTGCATCACCTAAAAAAGCTTAGAAATCTTCTTAGAAAACAATGGAAAAAGTGGCAAAGATCTTGTAATCCTCACAACTTATATATACACTGTGTTATACAAAAACAGTATTATTCTGAATGTCGCATTAGCTTTCAAAACAACTTTCATAAAATTATTTCCTCTTTTGCTACACACCCACAAACCTTTTGGAGTTTTGTTCCGAAATTTTCCGGAAGGGTTCCTAACAAATCATCTGTAATCCAGTATTATCAAATATACAAAGTATACAATAATTTTAAAAACCAGTTTATCAACATACTACCCATGGCTGAGTTTAAACCATTTCTTCACTTCGTCTGAGGTTTCTGAAGTATTTATTTATTTGTTATTTATTTTTTACTTTCCTGGCTGTTATATATAACAGAGGGAAAGGATGGTAATCCAGCAAAAAATGACCCCCAGATTTTTACATTTCTGGACTCAAGACCTTCAAATGTTGAGAAATGCAAAAAAATTCAGGGTTTTTTTTCTGTATGTATACATGTTAGTGTGTTTTGGGGACACAATTTTGTTATCCACTTTAAAATTTAATAGCTCCTGTGCCCTTTGTCAAGAATTTCTGAAATTTGGCACAGAGGTTTGTTTATTAGGGGAATTGATAACATTAAATTTTGGTGATTAAACGGCAAGGCAGTAAGGAGATAAAGGGGGTTCTGTATATCTCCAGTAGGATCACACTTAATGATGATTTTACTTGTTATTAGCATTTACAATTCTTTTTATAAAACCTGTCCCTACCCTCAAAATTAAGCTTTTCATCAGTTTATAATAATTAAAGTTGTAAAAAGTTTTAATAATAAAATATCATAACAGATGGCACTACATACATGGTTTTATATATTGCAAGGAAAGTTAAGCAACTCGCTGGATTTTTTGCTTTGGGTTTTATTGTTATGAGGGGGTGGGAATCTTTTGTCTCAATCAAACTTTTCCTCACGTAACTAAGATAAATAAATAAATAATAAATCAAATAACTACAATATAGCAAGCACAACAATGAAACTTTGAGTATAATTTTTGAGCTTTGTCTTAGTGTAAAACAATAAGTAATAACTGCATTTAAAGTTCATTTAATGATTGATATGTTCAGAATTTATAGAAAACATTCTTTTGGCCTTCTACTTTCTCAGCTATTATACAACATGAGAAAGTATTGTTACCATGTCACATTTGAACCTCCTGGTTTTTGCAAATCTCAATATGTTGATACTCCCTTAACCCAAAAATAGTCAAAAAAACAAGAAAACGTTCCATGCGTGTGTCAGCATCTATTTCATTTAATATCTCAGGATGAGATAAAGATTAAGAAATGAAATTTGGCATAGTAAATGAATAGTAACTTGTTTATAAAGAGCATCAATGCTATTAAATTTTGGTGGTTAAAGGTCAAAGGATGGAGATATAGAGGGTCGCGTGTCATATTTCAAAGCAGTCGGACTTAATGAAAATTTTACTCCTCGTGGAAATTTACGATTTTTTAAAAAACTCATCTCTATCCTGAAAATTAAGCCTTTTGCCTTTCTATAATAATAATAATTAATAGTATAAAAATTCTTTTTTAAATAAAATCTTGTAACATGGAGCCACACACTATTTTAATTTTGTGATAATGTGTCTTTCTCAGACAAATATTTTTTTTATCAGGAACGTTATGCAACTCATTGCTGGACTTTTTTTAAAGGCCAGGTTCAAAAATCAGGTTCTTAAACATTAATCTATACAAAAATAGCTGAAAGCATCTAACTTTTTCTTTTACCTTACATGTAGGATAAAAAAAATTGTTAGATGTAAGTGTTAATTTTTGATTTTGTTCCAACACATGCTTGATTTCCTTATTTGAATTAGACAGAACTTTGTTCTATTAATACTGTATATTCTATTTGAATTAAAACACTTCAATACTTTAAATTGTAGTTTGATAGATTTCTATACAAGAACATGACAACAGCTTTATAAAAAAGCCAAATCTGTTACAATAAACTTTGTGTTAATTAGTAAAGATTTAATTATTGTTAACAGTAAAGACAATGTCAGAATAATTTCATAGTTTATTACAATCATGACACAAAAAAGAGCAAAGGACATACATTGCCCTACGGCCAATAATACAAAAGCATTGTCATATGAGGCATCGCCAGTAGTCCAAGCAGCAATGCTGCATGCCCAAAATATGCCTTAATTACAACAATTTAAGCATGACAAGAATAAATATTTTTTTGTCTGTTAAATATTTATCTGATAATTTTTTAGTTTATTTTCATACTCTTAAATGTAACCAAATTTCATCTATGAAAATACTTATTTTTAGAATATTTTAATTTATTTTAAAAATGATATTGTTTATATAAAAGGTTTACTTTTATATAAACTTTAAAGTATAAAACACAAATTCAGATTTTAAAATGTCTAGTTTAAATCTGTAATTATAAAATTCAAATCCTTTTTTCCCTCATTTCAAAAACTATATTTCCTTGAAAGTAAAATGAAAATTTTTAATTGCAGTAAATTCAAAAGTACATTTTGTTGTCTCAGTTTTTTTTGTAATTCAAGGAAATTGTATTATTTCTTAGAAAATTTAATTTGTTTCGAAATTTCCTACTTGAACTTTTTATTTATTTTCAGAGTTAATTTTTAACTTTGTTTTCTTTTTCTATTTAGATACTAATAAGATTTTAGAAAATTAATGAATATTTAAATTTGTAAATAGTTGTGTCAGCTGCTGTATCTTTATCGTATCATTCATATATATATATAATATAATATACATATACATACACTATATGTATATGTATACACACCTCCCACACACCTATACCCCTCACATATACACACACTTTGATAGCCAACACAGATAAATTCTTAAAATTTTTAATATTTAAATATTTTCCAACAAAAATATTAAATGACATAGTTTAGCAATTATGTTTTATTACATCATCACGATTTAGGCATATATAATAAATTTTTGAGATATGCAACTTCAGGTCTTCAAATGGTTCATTATTGATGCCCATGAATTGTTGACATTATTAAATAAGTAATACAAAAAACTGACTAAGAAGTTTGTTGAGAAAACTGTTGTATAAATCTCTTCAATTGTTTGCCTTAGCTCTAAGTACCATAGATTTCCTGCTAAAAAAAAAATGCATATTTGAGTTTTGCATTATTGAAATGTATATTTATTTATTGACACACCGCATATGTTTATTAATTTTGAACAAATTCAATACCGCAAACAAAAATTCCAGTAACAATTATAATTTTGTTGGCGCCATCTATTATATTTTAGTTTTAAAAATTTTTTAATATTTTTAATTATTATAAAATGGCAAAAAGTTTTATTTTTAAATTTTTTATAATGTAGGGATGGGTTTTATAAAAAACTGTAAATGCTAATAATGTAAAAGCGTCATTAAATCCAACCCTACTCAAGATGACACGCAATCCCCTTTTATCTCCCCATCCCGACAACTTTTAACCGTGAAAATTTAATAGCATCGATCCCCCTAATACACAAACGTCCCTGCAAAATTTCGGAAATTTTTGACAAAAAGCGCAGGAGTTATTAAGCTTCAAAAAGGGGTGAACAAAATCATGCCCCCCATACACACAAACATCCATACATACAGAAAAAAAATCCTCTGAATTTTTTTGCATTTCTCAATGTTTCAAGGTCCGAAGTCCAAAAATATATAAATCTTGGAGAGTCATTTTTTGACCGATTGCCATACTTTTCCTCTATTACATATAACAGAGTCAGGAAAATAAAAATGAGGCATCGCTCTACAAAATTTAGAAAAAGTATGATATATCAAGGTGCACCATCAACAGAAAGAGGAGGCATCATCCATTATAACTTTGCAATTGGACAATTCTCTCGAATAAAGAAGTCAAGCTAATCAAAAAACTTAAACTTAGCTTGTAAGTGGAAATTTATACTTATTGCCTTGGATGCAAAATATCTTGTTAGATCTCTTCTTGATAGTAAAAATAAGAATGTAAAATGAATTTCTGTTTTTTTTATTTTTTATTAACTTTTAAAATTTTGTAGTCAGTTTGTACATAACTATTTAATCTGTAATTAAAAAGTTTTTCAAATTAAAATTTTAATTTTTCTGTTCAATTTTTATACAATTTTTTAAAAATATTTTCCTATGAGATAAGGTAAGATTACAGGAAAAAATAAATACTTCCTCAAGTAACCCTACTTGGACGGTAACTAAAGGCAGTCGAGTAACAAACAAAACTAAAGTTTGGAACTTTTTAAAAATCGATACTAAAAACATTTAATATGAGGTAAGACTCAAAATTTATGAACAAACAATTCTCTACATTTATCAGTCTCTGAGTCAGTTTCTATAAGATGAAAAGTGTAAAATGACAATAGTGACATTAACACTAAGATTATTAAATAATTATTGTGTTGCCAAATATATTTGCTTTAAGAAGGAGTTATGAATCCATATCTTGCTCTTAGCCATTCTTTTGTCATAAATTTCTAAGTTGAATTTATTCCAAATAATTTAATAAATATTATCATCAATAGATATCTAGATAGGTGGCCATGCATCTATGAATTATTCTACTCATTAATAATGTTTATAACCATCAATAGTAATTCAATATGATGTAAAATTAAATTCTGATTTAATAATAACCAGACATTAATTAATGTAATCCTATTATGTATAGTTTAAATTCGATGGACTATATGAAATAATGCAATAATAATTTCACTCTATCTTAAAATATCTTAAGTCTTATTAAGGTATTTCGCTAGTAATTTTAGTTACTGTTGATCCAACTGCAATAGTAGTATTTGCTAAATAAAATTAAATTTTATATAATTAAGTAAGTCAAACTTTTCACATTTTCTGATAAGAAGAAAGCCTTTTGCTTCATTAGTGTTTTGATTATACATAAAATACTTGTTTATTTTCAAAAATAACAACATATTGCATCATCAGAATATCTCAATTTCCAACTTTGATACATCATTGAACTTTGTGAAAATAATTATTGTACTTATCTCTGTTGACCGATTAAAACAAAAAATTAATCAACAACTATTTGCTTATGATGCTAATTAAGCAAAATATTGGCTTCTTTCCTCAAATGGCATATCATATAAAAACTAAATTATGTAGAGCCAATTACCTTGTGATACAATAACATGTATATAGAGTTGACTCATCTTTTTTTTATAGGACATTATTTATAAATATTTAAAAAACGCCCAAATAAAGATTAATTATAAGCAATATAAATATTTTATTTAGAACAATTTTTCATTTATTTTTTTTCATTAATATGTAAAATACAAAAACAAAAAACAATAGATTATTTAATTAAAAGCATAATAATATGCTTTTTGGACTTATAAATCAATAAATTTAGAAGTGTACAAATTTTTGATGACCTTTAAACATGGTCGAAAGTATTACTTCATTTAATAAATTTGTGTTCTTTACTGAATTTAGATGTTTTTTGAGTTATTTATACATTGTACAGTACATCAGTTATTGCAGTAATTTACAATTTTTGATTTTCTAATAATCTTTAACCGTTTAATATCAATGTTTGATCATTTTAAGAAAAAATATTTAGTTTTTTATATAACATATTTATATTAATTAATATGCTTTAACCCACCAGTGACCAAGTGGTTCCATTCCCTGAACACTGGGAGTTCAGTCGTGAGTTTGTGCCTCGCCAGGATGGGCTGGCCACGTGGAGTTTTCTGAGCTTGTATTTTACTCCATGTCTGTAATGCCTGAATAGGGGCCAGTTACCCTTAAAAAGACCTCCCGGAAGGCATCCTCCCTAGGCAGATCGCCCATGTGTTGCCTTGCTGTAACTTAACTAAACAAACAAACATTAATATGCTTCATATAAAAAATATAACAAAATTAACATATCATTATATAAATTAGCTTTAATTTAAATCCTTTTGTCCAAGTTAAATGAACTTGTACAAAAGGATTAACTAGTTGTGAACAAGTAAAAATCAATCTTCAAAAAGAACTATATATAAAATTTTTAAAGGAACACATTTTACATTTAACAATATTCTAACAGCCAAGAGTTTTATGAAATATAAACTTAAGTATAATGGTACTAAAATTCATAAGAGATAGGTAAGTTTTAGGCTTTGTCGGAACATTTTAAAATATTCTGTCAGAGTTTGAGTAGAAAGTACTCATTAAATATTTTCATTTTAATTTTATGTACTGTCAGTTACATAAAATTTATGAAACCTAAAAATAAACTTTATAAATCAAATATATTAATAAACATTAGTTTACAAATTTTATTTTGCATTCGTATTTCTAATTTTTGATCCACTTTAAAAAACTCATTCCTTTAAATTAATCAACAACTACAACAGATATATAAAAATTCCATAAAATAAAAACAATTTTTTGTAGTATATTTCTATTTTTATTTTCATGTCATTTATACAATAACTTGTCCTAATCACAGTTAGAAAACGGAATAAATCATTTAATATAGTTTATTATTTAAATTCACTGCATGAGAAACATACTTTTCCAATAATAAGTAAGAAAGAAATATGAATAAAATTAAAAATTTATTTTGTTTTCAAAGCAGAAGAAAAAATACTAAATTATAAATATATATTTAATCTTATACTCTGTAAACGATAAATAAAAAGCAATAATAAAATATTATTTGTTTAAAAGAAATATCTAAGTTATTTACAGAAAATTGCTACTCAATTCTTATTCTACTAAAATAATAGATTAGATATAATAAAGTATACAAAATAAACAATTTTCTTGAAAATATTTAAATTTAACTTTTATAGATAGAGAAATATGGTAAACAAACAGAAGTTGTAGCTGTGAATGGATCACTCTGTGCTGAATAGCATGCACATTTGATTAAGTATTAGAATACAAGTAATATTAAACTAGAAAAACATTCATTTTATTCTAATAAGGAAATATTGCAAGTACTTTAAATGTTACTGAATCTATATTTTCAGGATCTAGCTTTATAAAAAAAGAGTTGACTACATAAGGTCAAAGATGCACCAAAGATTTGTCTGTATTTAATACATGGTAACCACTACTTTATACTTCAATATATTATTTCTATATCAAAAAATTTCCTTCAACATTTTTCTTTTGGAAAATTACACATTTATATAATCTTATAGTAAATTAAACAATTTAGATAAATATTTTTCTATATCTTGATGTTCCACAATTGAATGTTTAACTTTATCATTAATCCATATAAAATTTAATTCTTTTCTATTTTATCAACTTTCTTTAACACATGACAGTAAATGTATTGACTTTCAATTTAATACTTGGATTACTCTTAATACCTCAATTTCACTAAAGAAATATTTACATAAAATCAAACACACTGCCTGTGATTATTCTGTTTGCATAGCAACAAAATATTTTTCTTATTCA
Source organism: Centruroides vittatus (assembly GCF_030686945.1). NCBI lineage: Eukaryota > Metazoa > Arthropoda > Arachnida > Scorpiones > Buthidae > Centruroides > Centruroides vittatus. The sequence continues at coordinate 310,017 of NW_027120768.1, forward strand.
CTTCTCACATTGAGTCGCAATTTTTCTCAGAGATTTTCTTTAATTACTATGTAAATAAATATTAAATTGTAGTTTTTAGTAGTTAATCAATCAATCAATCATACAATAAAAGAATATCATTGATTCTATCAATAATATGTGCAATATTTACCGTTTTGGTACAAAAACATTTGCTTAGTAGTTATTATTACAACTTGTAAAGCATTCCAAATAATATATTTCATAACCAAACTTAACAACATCAATACAATTGTTTCTCTTATATTGTGGTATAAGCGATTCTAAAAATCATCACATCACAGAATTTCATGTAATTTAACTTGGTAAATTTACTAAGCTTATACTAATAAATTTTCTAAATAACAGGGCTTGTAAGAAAAATAGAGTTAAGAGTCTAGTCCTAACTCTGCCTTTCTTATAAAAAAAAATATCTGTACAAGGGTATAAGGAGTAGACCCTTAAAATCTATATAATTTTCCAAAACATTTTATTCTTTCAAATATCTTCTTAATACCTGAAATGTACTACTTGTATTCTTATAATCAGGACACTTAATACAGTACCTCAGACATGGTGTTAAATGCTTTTATCACACAAATTCAATAGAACAGCGTAATACATACTTACAGGACAACACAAGTGATTAAATTTGGATGAGCAAGACATCATATACATATTTTTATATTCTTCTGTAGGGTCTTGTATTTTGTGTTTAAATGATATTACTTGATAATGTGAAGTATACAGTAGTCGCCTCATAAAAAATTTCATATGAGCAGAAGCAGTTTTTACATTTTATTGATTTTATTCCCTTATTTATCTATCGCATATGAGTAAATTTGCACGTATAAAACATGTATTACAACAAAAGAAATAGCAAACAAAACTGTTAGATTATTGATTACTGTAACAAGGCTAATTTAACAATTATATAAAGTAATTTTCTTCCAGAAAATTCTAAATTTAAAAATTAAATTTGTTTCTAGTTACTTAATTTACTATTAGATGTCAGCCTAACTGCCTATCTACAGCCAAATTACTTTATATTTCTAATTGTTAAATTAGCCTTGGTACAGACCTGATTAATAATCTGGCAGTTCGTTTGGCATATCTAATAGAATTGGATTGATGTTTTTGTTGTTATGAACAAAAGAAACTGTATATAACTTATAAACTTCAAATAAAAAAAACCAACAAAAAAGTACTTCAATCACATTCATCCTTAATTCATCATTTATAGTTTTCAAGCAATAAACAAATCAGAAGACACATGCAAAACTCAGCCCCATCATATAAAGATAATAAAAATATTGCTTGTCTATGGCTATTGATACATAAATTAATCTGTTATAGTCAAACAGGCAATAATTTCTCACATCCAAACACCATATTTTGTATACCATAGAAGACTGCAAGCATACTAAAATTCTTTAACACTCCTACAATTCAATATCAACTTAAATTTAAAATTTAATTAATTACAAAACTTTTTTCTTTTCATTGCTAATTCTTATTGTTTCATTGTTATCATATAAAGATATTAAAATTCATATTTGATAAAATCACAGAAATCAGAATTTTCTAATTCTGATGAAATACTGTGATTAATTAATAAAAATAAAATAGAAAATACCATACTGGACTGAATATAAATCAGCCTTTTATTATTAATTTTATTTACCTACAAAAAATTAGCAATCTGCAATTTAAAAAAATATGTAAAGTTATTGAAACAATACTTCATTGTCATCATTCTCCTTTCCTATTTCATCGCCATCATACTCTTCAACCTCCTTGAACTGCTGTTCATCATCATCTGTCGCGTCTGAGTTGTTAGTAACCCAACATTTCTAAAAGTCCATTATAACAGTTTCTTCATCAACAATCTTTCATAATTCTATTATTATTTTGATGTTTACAAGAATATATACAATTTTTACTACATTTATTTATGCAATTAATTATGAAAATTAGACATATTAAATTACCATATTTACTCGCATATAAGACGAGGTTTTTATTCATATATCACAGCTTCAAATTCCCAGGTCATCCTATATGTGCGAGCAAAAGATTCTTTGTGTTTTTGCAAATAATTTTTGCGAACCATGTATTCACATCTTTTACCAGATGCTCACCCTCTGATGTTTAAAAACAAAAGTATTTTATCTGAATCGTTTGAATCATTCTTGTATATTGTCAGGAGTAAAGATGAATAGCAATAGGAAAAGCAAAGCTTTTGAATTGAATTCCAGATTGAAATTCCAAAATGACACAGGAGCCCAATATAAGTTTTAATCCATTCCCACGTGAAAACAGATGATTATTCAGAAATCAGAATTCAAAGAAACTCATAAGTGTAATCGACAGAGTGGATTCGACTGTTAAGAATTGGCAAAAAAGGTCCCCGATTGTCCAGTTTTACATGAACAAATTATGTTGTCGATTTTACAATCTTTTTCCTTAAAGTTTAAAATGCCAGTAATTTTTGCAGGACAATGTGTGCATTTACACGCATTTGATATTTTACTTGTAATTAAATGAAATAAAATTAAAATTGTATTAATAAATCTAATTTTCTTTATTTTGATCTTTAAAGTCACACCTCATTCTATATGTGATGTCATCTTACATGTGAGTAAATATGGTATTTTTCTTTCGTTTCAAAATTACTTTAGTTAAAAAGAATTTTTTTCTGAATTTGTATTTAGAAATACTTGGGAATCAATCGGCAATAATTTATTTTTGATTGATTTTCTTAGTAATTTTTACAAATAGTATTTAAATCATATCTAGTCTATCAGAAAATTATACTTAAGGGATTTACATTTTATAGAAAGAAAACTTTAATTTTATTTTTATTATATTGATAAAAATGAAGTTATGGAACAAAATCAAGATACTGTCCTATGAGCTGGGTAATAGGCTTCTCTGCATATGTGATGTGTCTAAAAAGTTCAGTGAATGTTAGAATAAAAACAAAAAAAACAAAAAATACATAGGAATTACTTTTATTGGCCTTCAAATTACTTTCCATGAGACACAACACACTTTTTATGTTTGTCAAACTTCTGGAAACAGTTGCAAACTACCTTAAGAATCCAGAAGCTTACAAAGTTCATTTGCAGCCTGCATCCAGAAAAGATTGCTCATCATTGGTATAAATATATTTCTAATTTTGAGAAGCTTATATAATTTCTCTCATACTGATTCTTCAATCTGCATCATATTGTTAGATTACACAAAACTGACTACTATTGATTGTTTATTTTATACACTTAATTGACTTTCAGAATATAAATATATAAAAGTGAATTTAAAAAGTCTTTAATACATGTTAAGACTTTTTAAATTCAATTTTATATAATTATATAATTACATATTTTTTTTATATTCTATTATATTATATCTCACATATTTTTTCATTTGTTTTTGTGTCACTTCACCTGAAATGACACAAAAACATTTGTGGTTGAAAACTAAGTGTGCTGGAACTTGTGTGGTAAGCATTAATTAATTAGGTATATAAAGTTTCAGCTTCTGTGATGTTGTTATGAAGTTTTAGTTTTTTATTTAAATGAAAATTTATACCTACGGCATATTTATTAAATCATAAATTAGTGAATAAATATATAATTTGTCAATAGCATCTCACATTTTACTTTTATTCATTTTCCACAAAACTTCTAAATAACTGTAAAAGAAGCTATCATAAATAAACTTTTAATTATAAAATAATATGTATGAAATTTTTCTTACGTTTTAATTTTCATGTATAATTACTATGTTATATTTCTTCCTTGATTACGATAAAATGATGACCTCGATGCATTTACTGTATTATCTACTAAATAAACTTTTTTTTTAATAAGCTATTATGAGTTTTCTGATTAAAGCAAAATACACAATCCACATGATTTTGTTTATATGAGAAATACCATAGATCTGTTTATTTAAAACAAAAAAAATTAGAAATATGTTTTTGTGTAATCAAATAATAAATAATATTTTTGTAATTTAATTTCTGTGCTCATTTTATTCAAATGTAATTAATTAATAATTAGCTGAGGTATTAATTGATTATTAATGAAAATAAGACCTAACAATCTGATGGATTATATCAGACTATAATTAAATTTATCAAAAGATAGTTCCTAATGCCTACCTCTAGGCTAAATTATTTAAGATTTAATTATTAAATAGTAGCTATATTACAGCCTGATATAATCTGGCAGATCATTTGGTCTTAATTGAAAATCAGGTTACTTGGATGTTTATATTTGTATTCATGAAAATAATCTGGCATTTAAAGATTTTATAGTTTATTTTATATTAAAATTTATATGTAACCCAAATGATTAAACAATTGCATTTCTTTTTATATCTTATAACTATCATTTAATATTCTTTTATATCATAATTATCAGTTTAATTAACAACAACAACACAGTATTCAAATAAATAATTTATGAATTTTATTTTTAAATTTTTAATTGAAATTATTTTAATAGTATCTGTTGTGTTATAATGACAAAACTGAAATAAAATAGTGCTTATAATTACATACACCAGTAATTGGCATGCTTAATCAGGCTAAAATGTAACATGTATCCGTGTTTTTTAATCATTTTCTCTCTAACAAACAGTTACTGACAAATTACACTGCTTATATTATCAGTTAGAATAGTTTCATGGTGTCTTGCAGCACACTTAGACCAGTTATGAACAACTGGTCTAAGTGTGCTGCAAGAGAAAAAAAATTAAAGCAATAAATTTTAATTTTTTTTTAAATAACAAAATGCACTTTTTATGTTATCAACTACATTTCAGAAGTTTGTTCCAGTAAACTATCATAGAAAAAGTATCAAAGAGAGTCCCATGAGCAACCTGTTCACCAGTCCAGTAATATTCAACAATAAAGTAAACTGCAACCTTCACTTGATTGTTTAAGTGTGTTGCAAATCAAAAAGGTTAAAAACTGTCGGATTAAACTGTAAGTATCCATTCTAGCTTGTTTCCTTGAAAATTTAACTACAGAAAGCACACACTTTTACTCATCCATTTAGAATGTAGCATGTATACATGTTGCATATTTACATGTAAAATGTTCTCAAGTCGTTAAATAAGATCTCATTTAAGGATGCTGGAAACTTACACAAAGCATGTCTAAATGTTAGCAATTTAAATATTTTTGTAAGTTGGATAAATAAATATTAGTTATTAAATATTATATAATTAAATATTAAGTTATAAATATTAATAGTAGTTTTACATCTAAATATGCAAACTAATAAAAAGTCAGACTTTATTTGATAATTATAATTATATCCATGGATATAATATAATGCACTCATCAAACAAAAATGCAAAGAAGTCAACACCAGAATTATGAACTTGAAGAGAAAATACAAGGTGAAACAGACAGACTTTCTATAGATTTGAAGTACCTAAGAACACACCTCAATAAACGAACACTTCTTAAATCAACTCAACTAAATAAAGATAACTGATGAAAAACTTGCCAGGTGTCTTCGAAATACACTATAAAACTAGTGTTTAATAAGTCAGATCCATGTTTTTGTCATTTTATAACTCTTTAATTACTGATAAATCACTCTGGCTATGTTATGGATTAGGCTCTAAATCTCCACACCAGCTGATTCTCTTGAAACTTTAGTTAAAAAAACAGAAATTCTGTCCTTCATTCACTAGTAGTTCTTAACAATCTAGATTAATCTACTTAGGGATTACAAATAATTAATAAACAATAAAAAAAATTATTCAAAGAAATTATAACTTTCTAATAATACACTTTAACACGTTGACTGCAACTAACATATTAATTTTTCATTATCGTAACAAACCTTTTGTAATTGTTCCTCCTTTACAATGGAATCCATTAATTCAACGTAAACAAATTCAGATTTATATAGACATCAAAGAAATGTTAAATATATTTCTACAATAATATATAAACTTTGGTACATTTTGTAGATCCAGACTATTAAGTGTATCGTCATATATAAACTTTCTTATTTATGATTATATAGTACATAGTCACAATGTTATGATTTTAGATATTGACTGTTTAATTATTCTATACTTTTCTGCCTACAATCTGCAATTACATATTTAAAAAAAAAAAAAAAACTAACTTTGATTATGCAGGTTACAGGCCACTGCAAAAACAATGGATGAAGTACTTCTCTTCTAATTTTTTAATTATTTTAATTAAAAAATTAGAAGAGAAGAATTTAATTAGCACATTTATTTTTGTTCTAATTTAAAATTTTCATTTGTAATTTTTAATTTGTAAAAGTTACTTTATATTTTTTCAAATTTACAGTGTTTACAATCCATTACAAAGTTCATACATCCAATTAAATAGATAGTTTTAAAGTACCATATTCAATAATAATTTTTAATGCTTACAGTTTCTTACGTAACACACACAAAAATCCAATCCATTAACATGATTTTTAATTAGAGCCAAACAAACTTCCTGATTATCAGGCTATATTAGAGCTAATTTTAATAATTAATTATAAAGTAATTTTCTGAAAAGTAGGCAGTAAGGCCACCATATCTTGATAAATTTAATAATTATAAATTAATTAATTCTTAATTTTAATTTAGAAAGTTCTAGAAGAAAAGAATCAGCCCAGAGTAGAACTTAAACCCGCAACTCCTCTTCATTGTGCAGATGAGTCGCCAATTATGCTACTCAGACCTCCATCGTAACTGCCTACCATTAAGCAAATTACTTTATAATTAATTAATAAAATTGGCCTTAATATAGTACAATAATCCAGTGGCTCGTTTGACTTTTCTTGCATAACTTTTAAAAGGATACCTGAGGGAGCAGAGCGTATGGCCTAAATCTAAACAGAGCTTGTTATTTTTACAATGAATATTATCAGTCCAGGCTGCCAAATTGCATATTTGCTATCACATTTTCAACAGCCAACAATAATAATAAGGCATGTTTGCCACGATAAGTTTTCACTACATGGAAACTGAAGATGAGGAGAAAGAAATGATGATTAAATTATTTGTAACTAGTCAGCCAATTGCCCTCCAGTGGCTGAGCGGTTCCGTCGCTAAACACTGGGAGTTCGGGTCACGGGTTCACGCCGCGCTCGGACAGGCTGGCCATATGGAGTTTTCTGGGTTTTCTCCACATTTGTAACACCTCAATAGGGGCCAGTGGGCCAGTTTCCCTTACAAGACCTCCCAGAAGGCATTTTCCCCTCGTATAACATTGCGCCTCAGAGTAGGTAACGGGAAACCACTCTGGATGTAACTTCACCTAGGATATACCTTGGTGCATTACTAACTACTTACTAACCTACGCCAGGTGTCGCCGACATCAGGAATCTAATATGGCAAATTAAGAAGAAGAAGTCAGCCAAACAGTCTGGAGAAAATACTATATCTATTCACATTATTTTAAAAATTCTGAATTTTAAACTTAATTTGTAAACATTTTTAAAATGAATTGTTTAATTTCTTTCCTAGATTTAAGAATGAATTAAAATGAAAAGCTGCTCCTACAAAGTACAGGCAGGAAATAAAGATTTAAAGAAGAAAAATCTGTACCTTTCAAACAAAACTTAATATTTAAAAATATATATAAAAATATGTACAATATATTCATCTCTATAGCATGTAATTATTTATATTCTTATTTTAAATATGCCTCTTAATTAGGCTGATCAGATCATGGAAATAGAATGAAAAAAGCAATATAATGAAGCCAAATAATCAAATAAATTTAACAGTTTACACATGAAAAACAACATCCAACAATGTGCTGTTCACCCAATATTAATACTTTTGCAATTAAGAGATTTGTGTGCCCTTTTACGAAAATCAATAACAAATTGAAATGGAGATTCACTTATTTTTGCTATGACTGGCTGAAAAACATACAGGCAGTTATTTATATATATACTTCATGAATAAAATATAATTACTTGGTAAAAACAATCCGGTAGCCTACAGTGCAATATTTTTAGTTACAATATATCATAATTATTAATAAAAAAATGTATTAAATATGAAATAAAATAAGAATATTTTAAGAAATTATTTCATAATGAAAAAGTCAGTACATTATAGTTCAAAAAATAAGAAAGCAGTGCATCACAGTATTATATTTGTTTTTTAGCCTTAAGATGCAGTACTGTTCTGCCTTGTCAGCTTACCTTAAATTAAATAAAAATATTTACTTGACTGCTACCATTTAATTTGATTCTTGGCTTTTATCATGATTAAGGCTAGAGCACCTAGGCACTAAAAACAATATTAATAATTATATGATTTTTATAACTATCAATATACTTTTTAATGCCTAGATGTTCGCCTTAGTCATGATTAAGTTCATTACCAACTAGAAGTAGCAAGCAATATTAATTTTATAACAATAATTAAATATAGATACAAAATCTGTATCTGTATATAAGTTGTTATAAAATAATCTTGATTAACAGCAATTTCTCTCTTATTTTTCTTGTATTTTCAAATTTTTATTTTAACCTTTTTTTTCTGAAAATTATGGATATGAGAAACCATTAATACTAACTACAGTTTATTAAGGAATGTCTAAAGGAAATTTATCTAAATTTATTAACAAATAAAACACAAATTTACAAAATTAAACAACAAATGCTTAGCTCAACATAAATAGAGAAGTTACTCTGTATTTAGAAGAGTTTAACTTTAAATTAATGAATATTTTTGTTCTGAATAGTTACTTTAGGAACTTAAAAATTTAAATGCCTATTCTACTTCATATTAAACAAGATGCAATTGAAATTTCATCAATATCAATCATTACAGAAACACTTTGCCATTGCTTCTTTGACGTAATTATTTAAACAGTGACATGGCTTTCAGTAATTAAATACCTGGGCATTTTGTTTTAATTACACTATAATACGTATTAATTGTTTAATGTAGCTGAATATAAGTATCATTTATTTTAAATTTGCTTTGAATTAAGAGATATCTATTCATTTATTTTCTCTGTTATGTCAATAACAGGGAAGAGGTTACAGAATAGTTGAAAAGACAGTAAATAAAGCTACATCAATTAATGTTAAATCTGTAATTATTGATTAGGAAAGATGTCTATGATAAATTCAACTGTATTAAATTCGTACATAAATTTAACTTACGCACTAAAGATGATAAAATTAATTATTTTCACATTGTTTATAAAATTTGGGTGAATAAAATTTATTTTGATATAAAAAAATAAATAATTTCTATCAAAATTGCATTATTTTCAATTAAAAATAATGATAAATGTGAAAAAATGGTTTAAATTTAAGAAAAATCAACATAAAAATTTATAATATGAGTTGTTAATTTTTATTTTTTCAAGATCAAATTTTAATTTAAACTTCAAATTCTAACTTATATAATTTAATTAAAATCAATGCTTAAATTTTTAATTTCGAGATTTCTATTTGTACTGGAAAAAAAAAGCAAACAATTACAAACTCTTATATCACAGAACAGAATATAATAAAGAATAAATAGAACTAATTAAAAACAAACAAATTCTTATTCTAAAATAAATAAAAATCTAAAATAAAAAATTCCAGAAAATAATAATGTAATTAAAGAACAATATTAAATATTTGAAAATGTCTATATATTTGTTTTTATATTTACCTTATTTTCTTTAGATGAATAAACAGCTATAGTTCAAATTTTGGAGTTCAAACTTGTTGGATTATTATTATATGAAGAAATTGTTTTGAATTTCTAGTAAACAATTTTGGCAGCAATACCATATTAAATTTTCTAAAAGATGAAACTAGATATTTACCCCGACACTGTCATCTTATAAAGCAAAAGTTGACTGGAACAACTCAAATTGCAGTGTGTTTGCTTAGAATTCCAATTTTTACAAATTCAATCACTGTTTCCGGTAGTCGCCCACACTTTTTTTTTATGTTCTGGTCTTTCAATTTATTAAATAAAAATATATTTGTTGTTAGAAATCAATTTAAATCAAAATTTTCAAAATCTTTCTGACTATTCTTATGCTAATAAATTAATTAATTACTAAATAAATTTGATACTAGAGGGAAGCAGAACTCACCATCTCATAACTTCATTAATCAGATAATTTAATTTAAATTAATTAATAATTTAGAATCTAGAAATAGATCATTCTTAATGTCAAATTCGTTTGTTAATTAATTAATTTAGTAGTGTAAGTGTAGCCTACAAAACTCTGATACCAGTACTTTAATTATTATTTAGCTCACTTTAGTGAGGTTTTGCTACCTCTACAGATACGGAATTGAAAAAAAAATTGATTTTTAATAACTGAAACATTTTTTTTAATATAATTTAATATGTAAAATATTTTTAAAATGACACAAGTATATGTTTTTATCAAAAGAAATACAGTACATCCCCCTGCCTACCATAGATTCTATACATTTCATACACGACCTGTAAAGATTCTTATCGTATATGTAACTTTAAGTTTTAAAATAATGGCAATATGAAATTCAATATTTCTATATAAAAAATGGAGCAGAATATAAAACAATACAAAATTAAATTGAATCTATAAATAATACTATAAAAAATTATAATAAATAAGCAGACAGGTTACAAAATGCACTTTAAATCAGAATATAATCATCAATATTCTTAAATTTAAATTTTAGAAACTTTTATATCAAATTGTCATTGATTATATACTTTCAAGAATTTCATCAATATTCTGTTTTCTAGCAGTCAAAAGAATACACAGTATTTTAATTTTATTTCTTTACAAAAATGTCAAACAAGCAGTTTCCAATCTGGTTACTTGTGACACAAGGAGTCAGTCAATTTATCTGAGTGGTTGATAAATTACTAGGGATCATTTGGGATTAATAAACAAAATTATTATTATATTTAAAAATATAAAAAAATAATAATAATTGATGTATATTTAAATTTTAGTTAAATCAAAATTTAAAAATTATATGTTTTACTTACATTTAATAAAGAAAATATCACAAATTCTTATATGATTTTTTTATTTTGTCCTATTAATACCATAATTCAGCGATTCTCAACCTTCTCAGCTCCGTGACCCCCAATAGTAAATATAAATAATTAATATTTTGTAAACCCCCACCCAAAGGAATAACAACAGTAAGCCTTACTATTACTAATAGAATTTTGTTTGTAATTATAAATGTAAATTTTTTAAATATTATATAATCATATTGCACTAATTTTATACATTAAGAAAATACTGACAGTATAAAAAATGTAATAAAACTAATCCTATTATTTCATGTTGCTGTGTTTATAGTGGCGGGTATGAACAAGCATGTATGACGTGTACATACGTGAGCAATTTACAAGTTCCAACTTGATCTGTACGTGCTCTTTATAATTTGATCCAAGTATGGAGAAAATTTTAAATGAAAAACAAATGCAACCATCACATTAATTTCTTTTCTTTACATGTATACTTATTGTAAGTAAAATTTTTATAAGTTTATAATAAATGATTTTTTCTCATAAAATGATTTCATTATTGTCTTGCAACCCCCCTTTAATATCACTGTCACCCCCAGGTTGAGAAACGCTGCCATAATTTATTCTTATTTTGTATCAGTAGAGAAAGGAGACAGTAAATTAAATTAAATTTTGGAAAGGTGTCAATAAGCAAAAAATTTTGGAAATCCTTGTTTTAAACTACAATAATTGAATCAGTCAAATATATTTAAAAATATCTCTCCCTCAAATTACCACATACCAGTATTTCATCAAATAGGGTGTCACAATTCCAAAAAAAACAAGCAATTATTTATTGTGATATCGTCACAATGCCTGACTGCAATTTTTAATCACGTTTTAAATTTATTTAATTTAAAATATATGCTCTCCACCTCAAATTAGTAGTGGCTTACCCCTGTACATCATACTTTTCCTTTAACAACAGAGTCATGCCGTCATCTATCTAACATCTTTCAGGGAAAAATTTTTGAATTAAAATAATGTTACTTCCGGATTTGCATTGGAAGTTCCTATACAGTTAATTGGGGCATCCTGCCCCTAAGGTTTCTATATTTGGTCTCATCTTTCATCTAACTCCATTCTCAAGATTAAAGAAAGACAGACGGATGGACAACAGTGGGAATTTAAAGGTCTATAAGAGGAGATCGGACCGGAGGTCTGGGTAACATAATTGGCAACGCATCTGCACTGTAAGCAGGCATTGCGAGTTCAAGTCCCGCTCCGGGCTGATTCTTTTCTTCCAGTACTTCTAAATTATTTCAATTAAATTATTAAAATTATAGGTCTAAGTTTTTCAAATTGCAGCCCAATCATCAATAATTTTTAAAGAATTTCCACAGAATCGGTAATAAGATTTTTAAAATGCACATGTCTGTACAATTGGGGTTACAAAAATCTTAATTGACATAAGAGATCATGTAGAAAAAATTTAAGTGCTACTACCAGACACAACTCAAATTAATCTTTGATTGCAAATAAGCAAGTTTTAAATAATGAAAGCTTGGTTTATCAATTCAAAACAATATAATCCAACTGAAAAACAAGATCTGATTTCCAAAATTAAAAAAATTGCAGTTAACTTTATCATTCTCATAGAGATTCTTAGCTTTTCTATTAACAATATCATAACTAGATATAAATGTAAATTTTGATTTGATTTATTTCTTCAGTCTCAGAATATATATCCAAAGTTCCTGGCCTGGTAATGTACATTCAAAAATCAACCCAGGTTCATAAAATGAAGGATAATTGAATTCTACTGATTTAAATAATTAAACCAAAAATTTTTACTGGAACTATACTAATATATATAAACAACACTTTAACAATCCAGCAATAATTATTTAATGTGATAATAACGTCTTTGACTATCTTAAATAGCCATCTTCAGTTAAACAAACTCAAGCAGGAAGAATGCAGAAAATAGAATACAAGCAATACAAAAATTCAAAAGTTCAAATTAAATTCCAATACCAAAACGCAGTCGCGTATTAGAAAGCATTGAAATGCACATGTGCCATAAATAGTAATAATAATGATAATAATAATAATAAAATATATATTGCCACAATACAAGCATATTACAAGATAACCATTATTCGTTATGGTAAAATGACTTCCATGCAGTGGATAAGCCATCTGCGTCTCTGTGGTTAATACAACCCATGCTAATGTGGGCCTTGTAGATTTTTAGCTTTTCCAGATGCTTCAGCGCCTGTTTGTTGTTCGTGGACCTAATGGTTGAGGCTTTGTCCCAATGCACGTTGACATTCTGATGCTTAGCAAAAGCCGCTAGCACAGTATTATCCAAACACTTATTGATGGAGTATTTATGCTCCTTAATTCTCTGCCTTAAATGCCGCATGGTAGCACAGACGTACACAAGATCCAAATTAAAGCAACGATCCCTTAAAGGTATAGAATATACCCATTTTAGAATTCTGGTTTTCTTCTTTCTTGTCGTTTCTTAAGATTCTATATACTGTAGGATTATGCCGATATAACAATGTTAAATTATTATTTCTGGTGACATTCTTAACCAACATGTGTAAGAAAGGTAAATAATTGAGAACCACCTTTCTTTCTTGATCCATAGGATAATGCTGTCGATTTTTTGGCCTCTGAAATTTAGTGATAAGCCCATCAATTTCTTTAGTCCGGTATCCATGTTGTAATGCTGTAGTACGAATGTAATTTAATTCTTTATAGGTATCAACCACACTGGTACAATGTGTGTAAGCACGCTTGATCCACGAATGAAATGCTGCATATTTAAAATTCCTAGGATCGAAAGAATTTTTTGGGATAATAATGGGCTGATAACTGGATTTTCTATAAATGTCCGTCATATTTGACCCTCTTTGCATGTGGATGGAGAGATCAAGGAAATTTACATTATAGGCACTTTCTTGGTCCAGTGATAACATCAAACCATATGGGTTTCTGTTATTTTCGTTAAGGAAATCCCGAGCGCTGCTATCATTTTTCCATCATCGTCCACGTACCTTGCGTATAAAACAATTTGATTTTTAAAGATGGATAGGACCTTGTTCTCCAAATGACGTAAAACCAGTTCACATAGTTGAAAACGTTATTATCACATTAAATAATTTTTGCTGGATTGTTAAAGTGTTGTTTATATATATTTAAATAATGTAATAAAATATACCATGAGCCATTTTAATTGGTCACCTTTCTTTATATAACATATTTTTGCTACAAATATTTAAGTTAAATTCCAAATGATTAAACACTTTTTTATAAATTTTCATCATATTTATAGTATCTATTAAAATTATAAGAGTTATACATGAAATATAAATCAACATATAAGCTACAAGTAAATAAAAAATTAATTCAAATAATAAAATAATGATTAATTAGTGCTAAATATTTGTTAGCAAAAAATCTGAAGATATTTGATTTATTTTAAATATGCTTTAGTAATATATGACTTTTACATATTTTGAAGTATTGGATATAAATCTGTGTATCAGTTTTGTTTTAAATTAAATAAAGGCTTATTATATAAATAAAGATAAGATAATATAAATATAATTCAAACGTTTCCGGTTATTTTTAATAACCTTTTTCAAGAACCATGAGTAAAAAGGTGTCTAAGAGTGTGTGTTGTAAATAACGCAGTCATAGAAGAGTTTAAAGATAATATAAATATAAAAGATATGAATAAAGATTTATTATAAGTAGGGATTGCAATTGCTGGATCCCTCATCCAGCAATCCAGCTGGATCCAGCGCATTCTTCGGCCTGCTGGATCCAGCACTTGGTGCTGGATCCAGCGCTGCGGATCCGCAAATACTCAATTAACTTGTTAAATAATTGCGAAAAAGTCTACGTCGTCGCGTTGCCGCTTTGCTAACTACTAGACTGCTACTAATTACTTACTCACTACTTTACTAACACTAATAATTAAATTACTCATAAATAAACTATACCTTAATCAATCCAGCAAAATTTAATAAAATAATAACGTACTCAATCGCTTTTAACGATCTTCCTCAGTTACAAAAAAATACATTAACTATAGAACATAAAATGTGTTTCGAATAAATATAAAAAGAATAGTGCTTAATTACATCCCATTTTTTTTAAACAAGATACATAGATGTACTGCCAGGTCTGATAATTTTCATATTGTATGCCGACGTAATCCCACTGTTTTCAAACTTTTAAGAAACGATAAAAAGAAATAGGATTGGAATTCAACAACGAGTATATATTCGGTGCCTTTACACAACCAACGTTTCAATTCCAAGCTTGTTTATGTGGGTGCAATGATGTGCAGTTTAAAACAAAGGCCCAAGAGCACAAATATACAATCAGTAAGAACCTTGACAACACTGCGCTAGCATCATACACAAGACAGAAGGATGTTAACGTCTAATGGGATCAAGCGACAATTATAAAAATGACGACGAATAGGCAAACGGTCAAACATCTTGAGAGATTGGAAATCTGCAAGGCGCACATGACAACTGGTTGTATAAACCATAGAGATGCAGACTCATTGTCTACCATGTGGAGATCCTTTTACATTAATTAATGTTATTAACGGACAATGCTGGTTTCATTGGATCTTATATAGGCTACAGAGTGTTTTTTTTAAACTGACGGTACTCAGAGACATCTGTAGAGCAATCTAACAGCCAAACTGTCGCCAAAATTGGAAGAGTGACTAAGGACGACATGGGAAAGAGATTCCGCGAAGAAAAAAGTAGTACCCAAATTTGCCGGTAGGAGTGGATTTGGCGCTGTTGTAGCAAAACAGCTAAGAATCTGCATAAAATCCAGCTGCAATTAACAAACACACGAATGAATAATCAGACAGAGGCTTCAGTGTAATAACGAAAGTTTAATTAATCAGCAAATAACCTTCTCTCTTCTTCAATGTGATCACCGTCCTGCTGGACAACTCATTGCATCCTGAACACCGTGTTTTCTATGGCCGAACGTAACATGGCCGTCCGCAGGAATGTTCATCACAGTTCGAGAAATGTTGTCCTTCAAAGTCATCAAGTTTGGGACACTACTAAGATAGACCTTGGACTTTAAGTAACCCCACAGGAAAAAGTAACATGGGGTTAGATCCGGGGAGCGAGGCGGCCATGCAAGTGGAAAAAAGCGACTGATGACCCTTTCTTCAGTGAAGTGCTGGTAGCTTTTTCGCTACAACAGTGCCAAATCCTCCTCTACCGGAGAATTTAGGTACTACTTTTTTCTTCGCGGAATCTCTTTTCCATGTCATCCTTAGTCACTCTCCCAAATTTGGCGACAGTCCGGCTGCTAGATTGCTCTACAGATGTTTCTGAGTACCGTCAGTTAAAAAAAAACACCCTGTATATATTTTTTCCGCTATTTATTTTGTTTATTTATCTATATTTTGTCCGTTTGGGTGTTTTCCGTTAATTTTCATATTTATTCCGAACACATTTTATGTTCTATATTTAATGTTCTATTTTTTTTGTAACCGAGGAAGATCGTTAAAAACGATTGAAAACGTTATTATTTTATTAAATTTTGCTGGATTGATAAAGGTGTAGTTTATTTAACTTATTCTACTTCCAGTACATAGTTTTACATACCTATAAATAACTACAGACTAATATGTAGAGTCTATATATATGAAAACTGGTAAGACTGATAGCCACTTAGCCACTGATTATCCGTCCTTACATTATTATAATATATTAATATAAATTAATCAGTAGAATTACCTTTGCTATTATTTAACTTAGATTATAATTATAATGTAATCTTTAACTAAACATTTAAAGTTAATTATTTCTATCTCAAATGTTAAACCGAACCAAAGTTAATTTTACTACCTAAGTGTGTAAGAAGTTTTACTGATTTATAGTGACCAGTCTAAATAATAAAAGCTTTTAAAGTATTTTTTTAAAATGTTTTATTTCATTAAAAAAAACATAAATTGCAGGATAGATAGATAGATAGATAGATAGATAGATAGATAGATAACATTTTATTGCACCAAAAATACATCCACGCTGGATCCGCGCTGGATCCAGCTGGAACGATTTCAATCCAGCAAAAATCCAGCTGGATTCAAAACACTGCTGGATTGCAATCCCTAATTATAAGCTTTTATTATGTATATCTTTATATACAGGGTGTTTCAAAAGGTAAGGTCAATAAGCTAGGAAATGATACAGGATATTATTTAAGCTAGAGCAAGTGTAGTAAAATTTTTCTGAATTTGGTACTATTTCTGAGTTTAACTAAAACAACGTTTCTTCTTTGGATTCAAAAGAAGGTTGTATGAAGGAAGAAGTGTACAGTTCTAAGAAAAAAAAAACAACTTGTACAGAGAATTCATGCTGCTGCAGCAGAAATACAACAGCACCAGTTGTTAAACAACATTCAGTTTGTCAGCATGCTGATATGAGCTTGCATGAGAGAGGAGGTTATTTTGAACATCTACTCCATTAATTATTAATCAAACATTGTCATGCAGCTCATTTTGCTACAATATTTTGTCTTGTTAACATGGAATATACCTGCTTATTGTTCAATTGTTAGTAATTAAAATAATCACAATCTTTAAAGCACTGTCTTTACTAAACCACAGTGAAACTTTCTACACACTATTTATTCTACATAAACTCCTCTATCACCTCCTGTCCTGCTGACCTTACCTTTTTAAACTCCATGCATGTATGTATTATACATGCAAAGAAATTTAATGTTAAATTTAGAATTATTACATAATTAATTCAATATTACAGAACAATGAATTACACTAATTATTACAATACAAAGCCATATCTTCAATTCTAGCTTTCTTTTCTACTAAAGAAAACTTCTTCTGAATATATTCTTTTCGAGTATGTATCAGAGAAAATCAGCATTCTATTTATAGAATGTTGATTTTCATGAGAATCAAGGAAAACTAAACTAGTTCATTGTCACATCTGAGAAAGGAAAACCCTATCTTCCTCTTCCTGTTTCCTTTTAAATTCAACTAAATTTTTTAGATTATTCAATTATTTTTAATTTAGTAATTAAATCACATTAAAATTATTATGAGAATAATAATTAATGAAATCGAAGATGTAATTTAAATATAGCAATTCATTATAAAAATAAATTTACTTGTTCATCACATAGAGTTTGAATATGCAGGATAGCCCAAAAGTCAGTTAACATATTTTTAATAATAGTTCAAACTAGTGTGAAATGGAGGTATGTTGTTATTTATCAAATGTGACTTAATCTATTTTGATTCATTTACTTTCAGCTGCCATGCATAAATGAATCAATCTTTAGATATTTACAGCATAAATGATAATTTTGTATAGTATGTATTACGCTAAAATTTTTTTACAATTTTAATCTGTACATATTGTCTATGGCTACAGAAATATATATATATTATTTATAATATAAGTATATTATTCATAGGGAGGGTAAAGGGAAACATTACAGGAGAATGTGATCTCAGGAAGCCCCATACTAAGGATCCACAATAGTACAATAGATCCACAGATCCACCACAGGATTAAAATTTGTCAAGGGACCGATAAATCTAATGGGCAGTCCTGACCATACTAAATTATTCTGTTTATACAGGAATGAGCTCATAATGATTAGATAATTGGTTTTTTAAGGAAATTATAATTTTAAAATGCAAATTAGGTTATAATGTAGTTCAAAAGTTTATAAGCAAGTACAGTTGTTCCTTTTGAATCATCAGAATATTAAAGTCAAACATAGTAGTTCTGTAGAGGGAAATGTAAAATCCCAAAAAGCACTTAATCTAGATATTTATGATTCCTTCAACAATTCTGAATTTTATTTCTAATCAATTATAATTTTGATCGTCTCAACAGAATTAAAGCTAATTAAAACTTTTCTTCTTCTAACACCTTTAATGTAAAGGTCAACAAAAAGAAATTTTAAAATACCGACGCCAGGGTGCAGCTTTAAAATTTGCATTTTCCAGCGCTTGTTCCAGCAGATAAAAAAAGCGGAAACACCCACTGGCTGGATGGTTGAAGAGTAAGACGTCTGTGCGTCACCGACTCCTAGTTTTAACTGGATGTTTGTGTTTTTTTTTAAAGGACTTTTTTACCTTTGGCGACATGAAGCCTAAAAAGGAAGGCCTGTCGCCATATGTGTATGTTTTTAGTCTGGAGCGCAAAATAAATGGTGGTCCCTCTTGGGCAGACTTGTCTTCAATTTGATTAACCTTTAATGTATTTAAATTATAACTAGAGAGTTCATAATTTTAGACTGATAGAAAATTATAAGTATAATCAAACATCACAAAGCCTGATATGTATATAGAAACATCACAAAAATGATTGCCTTAAATACTCAGACTATAACTCTGCTAATTTAATGATTAATACTAAGTAATTTGCTACTAGAGGTAGACATTAAGCACCATCTCTTAACTAAATTAATAATTATAATTTTAATAATTTAATAAATAATTTAGAATCGTCTGGAAGAAAAGAACTGACCCAGGGCGGGGCTTGAATCTGCAACTTCCTCTTGGCAGGTTCTCCACCCGGACCCTGAGCTATCTTTCACTTCCAGATGTATTCAAATTTAGATATAACCTTATGTGGTTAATCATGTTGGCAACTGGGGTCAACTCCTATTATTAAAATTATAATTATTAATTTAGTTAAGAGATGGCACCTAATGTCTACCTCTAGTAGCAAATTACTTAGTATTAATCATTAAATTAGCAGAATTATAGCTCGATTATTTAAGGCGATCATTTTGGTGGTGATAGAAAATTTATAGCTTCTATAAAAATTCAATTTGAGTTTTTTGGAAATTTAAACAAATAACAAATTAAATCTTTTAACATAAAATAGAAGTTTGTTTACAGTACACATCTGGAGTGGGGGTTGGAATGCATCTGTAACAGGCGTTTAATATGTAGGGTCACTCTCTACTCAGATCCCACCTGAAGAAGGTCCTAAGGGGCCGAAAACATTTGTGGATAACTATACTTTGCAAAGCTAGTTAAGGTTATTAGAGTTGACATATAAAATAAAAGCTTTTGCAATTCAAAATGTAGAAACATTTCCTATTTAATATTAAACACAGAATTATTTAAAAACAGAACTAATTATATTTTAGATTTGAAGATTTTCCTACATAAATTAACCCACTTACCTTAAATGGTTATTATAAATAAGAAAGCATTATTATTAAGAAACCAAAGAAGTATAATATACTGAAATGTAAGGTAAACTTTCAGCTGATTATAAGATGTAAAAAAAAAGTAAGTGATGTACATTCAGCTAACATAATTAATAGAACATTGAACTATATTCCAAACATTATTTGATTCAAATCTATATTCTATAAATAAAATTTTGTCTACTTTGTTAGATTCCATTTTAACAACAAACAAAATCCAAACTTTTATTATTAAATGTTTTTATTTAACTTGCTTTGTATAATGTCTCAAATCTTCCAATTGAAATTTCATTCACTTCTAATTATGACAGAAGGCTGAAACTTTGAAGACATAGGCCTACCTAAGTCCAATGACAATGTATTTTAATAATGTTTTAGGGAGATGCCCCACCCCAATCCAGAAAAAACTGACCAATAAAAGAGTTTTTATTTTGTTTTAATGTATTAAAATTCCAACTTCAGAACATGGAAATAAATATGCAACAACAAAATATTTAAGTAATGTTGTAGAAACTTTTCATTAAATTTAATATAAAAAAACATATTTAAATTTATTTATATGTGTACATTCTAAAAATGAAAAAGGTACCTTTAAAGTAGCATTAAAAATATTTAATGTTTAGATAAAATTAAATTTTCTGAAAAGCTTCTTAATTCCTAAATTTCTTTTAGTTTAATAACATTAAAATGATTAAAAACATATCACATTACATCACGAGAAAAAGTTAAAATTAGAGGATTAGCAATGACATTTTTATTAAACTTTATCTTAAAAACATTCTTCATGAAGTGAAATCCAAGCTACTTTTCCATCAGTCTTCGTAAGAAACCTGCGTCTAACTGTGTGACATATCCTCAATCAACTAACTACAGTAGGTCTACATCCAATGCACTTCAATCATTACTGAATATTTACCTATTCAATAATAGTATAATCTTGTGTACTAAATTACTATAATATGTACCTACACTATATTTTCTAATTCAAGACACTTTTTAGCATATGTTCTTGAACTTAAATTTGAGGCACATCCTAAATTCAAGGTTTACTTCTAATTATCATCCATAGTTTTTCCCATGGGAATGTGTCTTAAATTCAAAGTAATATTTTTAAAAAAATGTACTATAAGATTTTGGTTTTTGCTTAAAATAGCTATTTTGAAACAGAAATATATTTTTTATATACAAAAAATCTATGATAGATTTTCGATCTTTTATATTTGTAATTATAAAGTTCTTTTCTTAAGTCATAGTTGTTAATTTTGTTAAAAATTCATTTTTTTTTCAGATTTAAAAAATTCAGTCTTCAAACTTATCTTATTCTTGAGTAATAAAAGAAATTGATATTTGTTATTTTATGAGGCATAAATATTTATTTTAATCTTTGGAAGAAAAATAATATGGCAGATAAACTTGATAAGAAAATGTAAAAATGCACAATAATCACAAAAATGATTAATGTACATTTCTACACTTTTATCAGATTTATTTATTTGTATTATTATTACAAGTTGTTTCCTCCTTTGTCAATCCTAACATCAATTATCAGATAACATAACCTGTTGCAAAATTCAATTTTTTTTTTCCTTTCTTTTACAAATAAAACTATTTTCAAAACTTCACAATATACTTTTTTGTTTTTTAAAATTTTGCACGAATTACAGATTATCAAAGCAAGTCATTTATTTTTTTTTCTATGAATCTTGCAATTTACTGTTGAAATTCAAGTGATAAAAGTGACAAAATTAATTTATGCTAATGGATTTATTAAATTTATTACTTTTAGCAATCGGCAGGTTAAAATACAAAATAAACAAAAGGAAATTAAATACTTTAGAATTATATGAAATGCTCAACTGGTCAATGACACTAAAATCTGTCATGACTTGTCCTAAATTGTGTAGATTTTCAAGAGTTGATTACAGTACAGCTTTCTAAGCATTTTAATCTCGAATAAGGTACTAGAAAATGTTTTATTATAGTCTCTGCTTGATCTAATATTTCATTGGAAACATGTCAAGAAAAATAAAAATTTGGATTACTTCTGAGTGATATTCTCTTCATTATTAGAGATTGATGATGGCTACAGACTTAGCTAAAAACATTTGTTACATGATAAATTTTGCTGAATAAATATATAATTATAAGTTAAAATTTAGTTTAGAAAGTGAATATAAGAAAGTGAATAACAACTTTACATTAAACTTTGAGAATATTGTATTAAAACTGTATTTAAAATAATTTTAAGCTTTATTATTCTCACTCTCCTCAGTTTTAAACATCAGAAGTAAATATAAAACAGCCTATAAATTATATTAAGCACATAAGAAATTATGTTACCTTAT
The DNA here is from genome assembly GCF_030686945.1 of Centruroides vittatus. NCBI lineage: Eukaryota > Metazoa > Arthropoda > Arachnida > Scorpiones > Buthidae > Centruroides > Centruroides vittatus. The sequence goes on from NW_027120768.1 coordinate 332,603, forward strand.
ACTTAACAGAATTACATAAAAAGTGTTATTAAATTTGAAGTCAAAATGTACAAAAAAATCTGAGAAAAAATAAACTTTTATCACATAAAATGAAGTATCAATGATAATATAATAGATTAGTTTTCATTCATTATATTAACTAAGTAATATTAAAAATTCAAGCAATGCATTTATCAGTTTCTTTTAGTTAACCTTTCACAAATTCAATTACTATAATAATTATTTTTAAGCATTAAAAAATTACCTTATAAAAAATTACTAATTAAGAGTTTGTTAAAATTAAAACTTAAAATTACTTAATGAGTAATTTATTGACCTTTTCTTCTACTTTTTGAAATATTTTAATACATAATTTTACAGAAATTATTAATGATAAAATCACAAATTTTTTGTGTTTTTTTTTTAACAAATATTCAAATAATATTCTATTATTAACATAATAAATTCTCTCTAAATAATGTTTTATATCCCTGTAAGCTTATACTGAATACATTAATATATACCTAACAACAATAGCAACAACAAATGATACTATAAGAATTTATACTCTATGCATGAGTCATACACAAACTGTTTTTACAGCTTCAAAAAGCATTACTGTAAAACATTATTAAGTTTTTCCTTTCTTTAGGCTATTTAATTATTATTAATTATTTTTTCTTTTGTTTAAAATTCATTTTTATATTATTGTATCATAATATAATGTTTTACTATCAAACAACTGCTTATACAATTTATAAAACAAGCTTTACTTTTTGAATTAATGTCGTTGGTTAAGATCAAATCTGTAATGTCGAGCAAATGATTAAAAAATAAACAAATGTTTTTGCCTATTTTTAGTACAAGTAAAGGATTACAGATTCAAATTTTATAATTACAGAATTTGAATCTGTAACCAGATAATGGCTACAGAAAATAGCCAAAAATATTTACTGTAATTCTTTGCTAGACAATAAAAGTTTGACCTTAACTTAGATTTGGCATCAATTTATTGCATGTTTACCTCAAAAAGTCAACATTCCTAAATTTTTTAACTTGAAATATTTTAAACTGTATCAAACAAACAGCAGGATTCACTTATTGCGCTATAAAAATGTAAGGCTAAATGATTACTAAGCAATTTGGCAGGAGGCTGACTACCAGGCCATTGTTAAATATAATTATTATAAATAAATATTCTAGAAAATATAAATTACATTAAAATTAAATTAAATTAAATTTATTTATAATTAATATATTTAACAAGAGATGGTGGCCTGGAAGTCAGCCTCCTGCCATACTGCTTAATAATTCTTTAACCTTAATAGCCTGATAAAGGAATTTAGTTGTTCATTTGATATTTGAAGTAATTACTGGGTTAGCTGTATTTCTTATATATTTATAGTTCTAATGATAAAATTAAAACTATTCTGAAAATGTTAAAAATCCAAATAAGTTGATTTCTTAAGTTAAATTGAATATATGTTAAGAATGCACAACCAAAACACCAAAATCTAGTACATAAAAGGTACTTTAATGCTGAAACAAATGCTTTCTATCATTTTAAACAGTCACTGTCAGGTGAGATTAGTTCTATAATAGAATGAAACAAAATAAAACATACAATTTAAAAAATAGAACAAGTCGTTGATTGGAGAACACCATCCACATCAATCTCCAATCATCTACTGTCATCGTGGAAATGGCATTCTCCAATTAATGACTTGTTCTATTTTTTATATTGTTTGTTCCATCACATTTTATTCTGTTATAGAACCTAATCTAATCAATAATGACTGTTTAAAATGATAGAAAACATTAGTTTCAGCATTACAGTACCTTTTATGTGTTGGATTTTGATGTTTTGGTTGTGCATTCTTAAATTAAAGTCTTTTGATAGATTATATTATGACTCAACATACTGTAATCAAACTTCAATCTAACATAGCTTTGAATTAATCCGCACCACAATTTGTCTCTGAAATTAACACTAAATCAAGATATGGCATTAAATTGAAGGACTTAAAACAATAATATATGGTAATGAGGTATATACATTATGAAAGTTTGAAAGTCATATGATTTGGTAATAACAATGTTGTTCGTAATGTAAAATCACACATTATTTAATTCATAGATACTGAAAAATTCTCTATTTAATATTTATTTGAAAGATCTGTTCACAAGTATTCATTGGCACTTTACAAAAGAGGCACTATTTAAGATCATGCTGTATCAAGGTTTGACTATATAATTAGCACAAGATTTTAGACCACTTAACAAAAAAATATAAAACAACAAACTTATTATATTTTATCACAATTAGATGTATATATTTAAACAATTTTAATACTTTTTAAATCTTAACTAGACTTCATGCAGTATAATTTTTTTTTATTTAAAAATTAAGTTATAATGCTGCAAAATAGTACATTATTAATATATATATATAAATAACTTTCAATGAATTCATAATTATTTTATCTAAGTACATAATATGATTTTACTCATACAAGTATTTACAATCCGTTCTTACTAAAAATTCATCTAAGATTCTAGTAGAAACTAGAATCTTACCTTATATTTAGTTAAACAGACCTTCCCTTATTGATTTTTGGGACAAAAGTTATTTTTCAAAGCTTTTCAAAATTAAAAAAAAAATCTATTATATATACAAATTAATTTTATTAATAAAAATACTGTATAAGATAGTATCAATATTTAATATTCTTGTATTTTTGTTTATTATGAAGTCTCTGTGATATAATTTTTAAATGTAAACAAATACATATCCTGTAGTTTTGATTAAAGAGTCATGTTTATATACTATGTGTACACACATATATATCACAATCCAAATATAATTATTGTTCTAACTAGAACAAACTTAAAAAATATAACAGAATAAGTAACGATTAAAATTTATATCACCAAATTATCCGTCGGGTTATTTTAAGGCTAGTAAATAATTAAACACAGATCAATTTGGCTAGAATTAGATGGTTATTCCACTATCTTGTGGTAAATTTAATAATTAGAAATAAATAAATAAATTCTCAATTTTAATTTAGAATATTCTGGAAGAAAAGAATTGGCCAAGAGTGAGACTTGAACCCACAACTCCTGCTTACTGTGCAGATGCTGACTGAAATTTATATATAATAATCTATTATAAACAAATTCAATTTAAATAATTTTTTATACCATTTAGTTACTCCCAAAGTGAGTTTTTCAAGCATTGTTTAAAAAGTTTCATTACTGTAGCATTATAACAATGAAATTTGTTATTATTTTATTAATACAAATATTCATAATACATAAATAACTGGTATAATATGGTATGTTGCATGCCATTGCATGTCCTTGATATCAATGATGCATATAATATACTATTTTAATAGCAGTTTATAGAAGCAGTTTCTCAACTGAAAGCATTCATTAATTAAAATTTGACAGCCATAAATATAAATGTGTGCACAACCATTTAATTATTCTAATAAATTCAATATAAAAAACCAAAAGTACACTGATAAAAAATAAAGACTTCTTCCAGAATAATGCTTTTTCAGAGCAATATCAAATATATACTGAAGCCATCTTAAATCCTATAATAATTTAACAACAGATAATAAATTCAACAGACTGAAACATTCATATAAACTTTCACATTCCAAACACTAGTGAAGAGAATTTGTACACATAAATCAAAACTGTGTGTACAAATTAGATGTACAAAAATTGTAAATTAAAAGAAATCTGCTCATTCTTAACATTGCTGATCTTGATGATCATCTCTGATCCCTTTTTAGCATTATTACTCCCATTAGTGTAGTATCACTGCTTTTTCCTGATCTGGTTTTATTTTGCCATTTGTTTCATCAACCCTTCATTTAAGTGAACTTGGGATGGGGTCATCAAGCACCAAGTATTAGACAACAACACCTAGCAATTCCATACTGTCTCTTTAGTACAAGCCTAGTGTCTCACTGCATAAACTTAATGATCTGACAAGAACCAATGTTTGTACAGCAAAGACTAGATTCATTGATGATAATTTATTTTTATATTGATATTTATAAACTATGAAAAATGATTATTTTTAAGAGATTTCAATATCTCACTTTAGTTGAATATAGAAAGCTGATGCTGGCTGAAAATGAGGCCAAAAACATTACTAATAAATTTTTACTTTTGGCTTCTTTAGCAAGCAAATTTCCTTTTATTTTCAACTACATTCAAGCTTAATAACTTCATTCATATGATTACAAAAGACAGCTGTTAATTAGCAAAGTTTTATAACTGTACAAGACATTTTACAGTTAATAATAGATAAAACAATCATAACAATCCTTTCGGAAAAATAGATCACAATTGACCTATTCTAATATTTTATTTACTAGTATTTCCAGTAATCTTGTGCAATATATTGTATTTTATGCTGAGATATAATACTGAGTTTTTGTGATCAAGATAAGAGAGACCAATTACCAAATCCATTGCAGAGGATAGAAGTTAGAAAGCAACCTTACCATTACATTTAAACTGTATAAAGATTAGCAATACATACTTTGCACTAATAGATCTTAATGACTATAAGTAAACAGATTGGATATTTTATAGTTTAAAAAAATCAAACATTATACGAAATTAACTGATGCCAACTTAAAAAAAAAGTTCAACTTAATCATCTCTCAAGTAAGGATATGCTTTATAATGAAGAAAAATACTTTAATTTAATTTACATTTATTTCTACATAAACAATTAAAAAATTAATTTTTTTATGCTGTATGTATGTTGTATTTCCTATCTTTTTTATATGCTCTATATGCATGTATTTATGTATGTATGTATATATATCCCTTGCTTAATATGAAATTTGATTAATGTGTAAAATCAATTGCAGTAATCCCTTTATATACACGACAGAAGTTTTAATTTACATGGCTTTACCAGCTGTCTTTACTTAACACAGACACCATATTTTGATTAACGTGATTTTGATATACATGGTAGGATTGAGGGATTAATTAACCACATTAATCAAGGGATACCTGTATATATAATTTACTATACATAAAAATTTATATGTAATAAATTAAATTAATAAATAATAATATAATATTTAATATATAAAATAATAAATACAGAAATACTGTTTTGTTTAAATATTTAATTTTTGGACTCTTGTTTAGTTCAATATAACAAAATTTCTTGAATCTTGGTTGCTTTTTTGGTCATCACTCAGCAATAGACACAAGTTAAGACAAAAACTGAATCTATCCAAGTTATAATCTCAATTTACAAATTATCATGAATTTTTTGATTAGGTGTTACAAAACCTTTTTGCAAATATTTCCATTTATAGCAAATTTATATTCCAAAATAAAAAACTTGAAGTAGCATTTAAATATTAATGCTTTAAATCTAAAAAATCAATTCTAAAATTTTATATAGTTTTAAAGAAAATACAGTTTATCCATTTTTCTTTCTTGTTGTAGCATACAGTATAAACAGTATATGTTATGGACAAAGTGATTAATTCGGGCATTATGAATAATGACCAACAAAATCAGGCATTGTAATAAATTTCAATAATTTATCAAATTGACCGGTCGTTATGAATACTGCTATCACCTAGTCGGGCAAAGTGATGATAATAAGTTGAGGAGTGATCATACGACATACACTAGCCAATCGGCACTCACTTGCGTTTGCGTATTGCATTTAGTATCGAATTTGGCGGCAGTCGCGACTTTTGTGCTCTCAACAGATTCCTCCCGGAGGAAAGCCGCCGATTGTTTAACATCACTAGTTATTTATTCACAGTAGTTATTGAACACACGTATCAATAACTAGTATGTATCAATATCTAGTAACATTAAACAATCGGCAGTCTGCCGGCAGCTCCCCTCCAGGAGAAATCCGTCGAGAGCACAAACAGTCATCGGCGATCACTGCCAAGATGGTGCACATAGGTAAAATTTTACCATTTAATTAATATAGTTAATAGTACTTAGTTTTAAAAGATTACATGTTCTTTTTAAAATACTTTGAAATAATTCACAAAAAATAAATATTTCTAAATGAAATAAGTGAAAGTTTTTCTAATCAAACTTTAAATTTGGTACTAAACACGATACGCACATGCAACTGAGTGCCGATTAGCTAGCGTATGTCGGATGATCATTCCTCAACTTATTATCATCACTTTGCCTGACTAAGTGATAGCAGTATTCATAATGACCGGTCAATTTGATAAATTAATCAATATTTATTACACTGCCTGCCCCTTTTTGATCATTATTCATAATGCCCGATTAATCACTTTGTCCATAACACACACACACACATATATATATACTGAGTATGCTCAGCATTGCTCAGACATTTGACGGGGTGAGGCTGGGTTTGGTGGGAGTGATAAAAACAATAGTCTTGGTAACTAAAATGTTTATTGGCCTGAATATCTATAACAACAAAACTGCAAAAAAACAAAAGATTTCTCAAGCTTAGATTAAGAAGAGATGGGCTTCAGAGATAATTGGGGTGAAGACCCCACAGTATTTTTCTAGGATGTCAAAGAATATTCATGTAAAATGTGGCATGGATATATTGAATGGTAGAAAAGCCTTTACCAAACATATACACATATTTTGAATATATATATATATATATATATATTCAAATAATAATATAATAAATATATTCAAATAATAATAATATATATATATATATATATATTATAAAATAATTCTGGAAATTTCAAAACACACTCAATTTTTTATGAAAAATGTGTGTATAAATTAAAATAAAATATACTCTATAATTCTTAAGTAATAAAAACTTTTGAAATATATCCTGTATGATTTTAAGTTTAATTGTTCAATATAATAAAATATAATAAAAGTAAAAAGTAGATGAAAATATTTTTTAAAAATTCATATTACTCTAAAATGAGTAAATACAATTTAACATTGCACAATTATCAATAATTATTTTATAAGTTTCATAAATGTTAATAAACATATGATTTAGAAGCAGTGAAAAGCTTGTCAACATTGCTTGAGATCAATAATCATGCAGATTAATAGGAACAGGCCTGCACGCATAATAATTAAATAATTAAATAATCATTAAAGATGATAAATTTAATTAATTAATCAGTTGTAAAATACAAATTGCATTTTATTTAAATTTAATTATGTAATCTAATCATACATGATATCTATAAACTTATTTATGAAAAATCTATTAATTCTGATATTTAATTTATAAAATATAACAAATAAGACATGAAGAATGGCAACCGTAAGACATTCTTACATTTGAAATAATTTAATAATAAAAATTTTCCTAATATTTTTTGTCCTATTAGCATCAAGAGGGCAATTGACAAACTTGAAACGTAAAAATGAAGTAAAATATCGCATAAAAGCAAATAAAATGCTAATGGATTATGTTTCTAAAAGCATAAACTGAATAAAATTAAGATGTAAATCTCAACAGATATATACACATACATACAGCACCAACCTGTGCATTCAGAAACAGAAGGTATGTCTCCATAACCAAAACTTACACTAAAAAATAGAATATTTTTTTCTGAAATATGTCTAATACTAATTATATATATATATTCATATAAGTCTTTAGATTTAGCTACAAGAAACAAAAAAATTTAAGTGAAAACCTAGTCCTGATGTCCTCTTATGATGATACCAGCATACACTACTGATGTATAGGCATACAAAGTTACAATTACGAAACTATAATATTACATTACATTTATAATACACAATAAAATTATAAAATATAGCCTACTCCACAAAATTATAATTTTTAAATTTCATATTTCATTTCCTAATAATTACATTCTATGACATTTGGTTATAAATAACAATGAAATTCATCATCATTTTTCAATAAAATTATAATAATTCATTCCACAATTTTTTCATCTAATAATAGAAAATGATACTTTAAGACTTTTTCCTTATTCAATTTAAATTTTGCTAATCACAATAAGCATCTTTAAATGTATCTTTCATCTCGGTATTAGTATAGTATGTCTCCACACGAGAAAAATTAATCCCTAACGTATTTATTTTTGTTTAATTTTTTTACTTTTAAAAATAATAATAAAGGCCAATAAACTTCTGGCAACACTGTCGGCTTTTATTTTTAAAAAATGAAAAATTATTTTTATTCTGTAAAATTGTTAGTATTGGTGGAAAAATATACGTGCCGACTTGCCATTCAATGGTATTTTAACGAGATAGCTCATCAGTTTCCTTTGATTCTACCTATTTCTGATGGTTTTTTTTTTGTATTTTTTCTACCAAAACTTTTTGTATTTTTTGTATAAATAAAATTTTGTAAAAAATGAAATAAAAAACATTTTAATATGGAGACCATAGGCATTAGATTTTTCTCATGTGGAGACATACTATACCTTTCATCTCTCAATCATTCTTTCTTAGTCAGCCATTTAGTTGAACCTCATCAAAAGCATTTTGTAAAGAAAATTATATACAAAAAAATGGTTCATAAAATTTTTAACGTATATGAATTTTGTTATGTTCAGTGATAAACTTTTTTTTATTCATTATTTATTACATACTTTTATTATTCCTAATTAAAGTAATCATTTGTTTTAATTAGTAGTAACTCAATTATTAAACTACAACTCCAAAAATGAACCATTTTCCAACTTACTGGAATCCGACGAGCGCTCACTATACGTCCTCACTCATAGGCTGATTGCCAGCGACTGATGCTTCCTGCAGGAGGGAAAAAAATTCAAAACTGCACGACCATTCCCTCAACATCTCCACTGAAGGAGGTTTCCTGCGTGTCATTGGTTTATGCGGAAAAAATAAAGGTTTGATACTTTTTGAACACCCCTCGTATATACACCATGCTAGGATAAGGCAATAGCCAGCTGAGTGCCATAGAGGGAGTTACAGACGGTGGTTGCTGAAGTCATCCCCCCAGTCAGTGACTGCAAGTAACCAGTATGGTTATATCTAAATTAATAATTCTGGAAGCGAAGATCAAATGGAGGACCAGATAGTGTAACTGGCAACGCATCCACGCATCCACATAGCAAACAAGAGTTGCGAGTTTGACCCCCATTCCAGGATGATCCTTACTTTGGAAACCTTCTAAATTAATTATTAAATATTCATTCAACTATTCTTATTTATTGTCTAATGACAAAATTCGATTGCTTAATTATTCTGAATATAAAAAATAATTAATTATTGTTGCTGTTGATAATATTCTTTATACAAAACATTCCTGGCGATGCAAATGAGCAAAATAAGCCACCCCACATTAACAATCTATTACATTCCAAAAGTCATCACCTAGTAAATTATAAAATATAATAAAATTTTTTAAAATTATTTATTAACTGTTTAATGGAATTTTGTTTATTTAAAAAAAATCAGATTTATAATATGTTACAAATCAACCTTATCATCATTTAAACAATAAGGAAATTGCTAAATATATAGTATGATAATGACCTCCATTGACATCTAGACATTGCCTCATATGAGACAGAATTAATTAATCATGCTACATAGCAGATAGTATGCATAATGAATTTATTACAAAATGGATTTCTTAAAATAAATTTATTATGTAACTTTTATTGTCTTGAAATTCATCGCATTTTTGGGCTCAAGATATCCTGTTTAAAGGAACAAATTCATTTTATAATAATGTATGTATTGTTATTATTGAGTAAAATATAAACATATGAGTAAACTAAAAATAAATAAAAACAAACAACACAACATACCTTATGTACATATTCCAGCATACTTTAATACAAAAAACAAACATTTTTGGCTACTTTCAGGAGCTTTGTTATTTGAAAGTTTTAAATAACATCACATAGCTGCTGCTAGAATGTTTTGTTTTGGAATACAAGGCATCTCATACGATTTTCAAATGGCTTAATCTAACCTGAAGCAGCTTCATGAATGTAGCTAAAATGTTTATTTTTTCTTTTTTTTCTATTAATGTGTGCTGGAATATATATGTAAAATGTGTTGTGTTGTTTATTTTGAATAGTTCCAGCTTTTGGAGAATATAATTTAAAAACAAACAAGCTTTCTCGTGTAAAATATGTAAAGTATGTTCTAGATTATAGTATAATTTTAAACTGAATAATTTTATGAATACAAAATATGCAATGAAAATAATATTTTCATGTTTTAACAGAATTTTCTGAGAGATAATAGAAGGAATGTTTTAAATGCTACTTAAAATATTTAACATAATTATATACATAAAGCATAAACAAAATTTGTTGTTACATTAAGATAAATATACCAGTTATATATATCTTTAAGCACTAAAAATAAGACAAAGATAACACAGAAAAACTTGAATGAAAAACGTAATAAAATGGAAAAATACATTAACAGTATCTAATAACTGATTTACCTTCATATGATAGCCATAGCATTAATGTTAACACATAACTCACATTTACATTCTCTCTTTTTCACTGTACTTTTTATTATTCATATAAATACATTTCAAGATTAGATTATCATCTAAAATGTATTCAGCATTAAATAATTCATAATTTTTGAGTATGTTAACGAGTTTATTCTTAAAGAAATATATTTATATCATTATAATAAAGAATAAATTCAGTCTATACATAGCAATTCCAAGATATTTGTAATTTTCATCATAGTCATTTGTCATACTTTATAACCATCATCAATTCAGATATAACATTCAAACTAATTTTAATTCTAAAATATATATATATATAATTACAATAAATAACATATACTGTTCTTAATGTATAGAAATAATTAAACTTTCTTCAGAGCTTAGATTTACATAAAGCCTCAAAACTCTTATTGATAAATTTTTTAATCAAAACAGCTTTGGGTTTTTAATCTAGTAGATAAAGTATTTGTGTGCGTACATATTGTATATACCAAATGAACTGCTATGTTAACAGGCTATAATAAGGCTAATTTAACCTTATTACAGCCTGATAATATAGCGGATCATTTGACATTAGTTAAAAATCAGGTTTATGGATTTATCATTTATATATATTGTATATACTTAAGTAAAATCTATATTAAAATAATGCATATATAAATGAATTCTTTATTAAAATAATATACAAAAACAGAAATTAGTAGATATAAGATGAATACGTAAACTCATAATGATCCAGGCTCCCAAACATATTTAGTTTGCTTTTGGAATAGAATAACTTATAATTTCCAACATTCGTTCAAAAAAGAAACTTAAATAAATTTAAATAATCACAACAAATAAGCAATATATAACGAGGCTAGCCAAACCTCATTGTGACAGGAGCTAAATATCACTTATCAGAAATACAAGAGCTGCATTAAGGCAAAACAGATTTTAATTAATGAAACTATAAAATGTAATACCAATATGATATTGGGCGCTCACCTCCCGATTATATCTATCAAAACTGTATTCTATATGTTATATACAGTATACATATAGGAGAATGCCCTTAGGACCAACTGATCCATGTTCAACAGCTGTTCACACAGAATATATATATATATATAATTGGGAGCTGCAGTTTGGCTTAATAAATCAATCTACTCTAACTTCTAAATATGATTAACAGACTGCTTTATTCAGAGATTCCAAACACATACATGTAAAACTTCTCCAAATAAAGCAGTTTTTATAATATTATACATACATTTCCATAAGTAAATTTAATAACAGAATTCTGGCATAGAAATTTTTCAACATCTTATTACCTCCAAATCATAGGTTAATACAACAATCACATTCTGTAATAAAAAACGCATCTTGTCTCTTCACAATTTAGACTTATGAAAACGACTTCTCAAATATATTAAGTTTGCAATAAAAGTTCAGAAAAATTGAAAATTTTCTGTATTCTTTCAGAAAATTCCTTGGCAAAGCAATCGTGTGTATATTGTAAACTTTATATTTTTTTCCCTACTTGATTATTTTTTTATTTGAATGTTTAACTTTTATTGTTTCAAGGATTGTTTTCTTCTATCTTTGAGGCATCACTGCAACAGTTATTTTATATTATTTATCAAATGCATAGAAATAATTAAATATGATCATTTAATATTTGATTGCTTCTTGTTTTCTTTTGTTCATTGGGAGTAAGCACAAAATTGTTATGTAAAACTTATCACACAAGAACACATTTTATTGAAACATCCTATGATCGCCTAAATTCAAATTCTAGCTTGATCATTGAAACACTTTTTGATGAATAATATTGATTTTATTTTGCTTTTAATTTCGTAGTTTCATTGATTCATTTTTAAGATTTTATGTGGTTTTCTACCTTTTTAGCAAGTTTTAACTTTTATGTTTTACAATTTTACTTGTTTTATCCCCTTTGTTTTAAAATACTTAGTTACTCCAGCAGTCACTATTAAATATCATTTCAGTTTTATCAAACTGTACAATAAGGACTGAAGAGAAAGCCAAACAGCCCAAAATGCAAAATAAAACAATGTAAAATACATGAGTTTGGTACAATTACACCTCCAAATGAGACTGTTGGGACCTTATCAAAGCTGTAGATCACACCCATAGGAGCAAAAAAGTCAAAGGAACAATACCTCTAAATGTGACCGGTCAAAGCCTCCCGAAATCGCATCACTCCGTTAAGACTATCACATTTAACTATTTTGCGCACACAACTATGCCAGCTTCGAGTAGCCCACTTCACCATTCACAGCATACTCAACGGCTGCATTCAGCAATCAACAGTCGTAACTGAGCAAAGACGTTTCAATCAGTAGCCGTTACACAGTTACAACAAGCAATGTATGCGTCGGAACAAAAAGCAGCCATCATTGGTCAATTTCAGGTAGCATAAACGAAAAACGCTACTAAATGTGACATCAAAATACCAAACACATTTCCAAAACAGCACTACCATAGAGGGTGTTTGGTAGAATAATATACAACAGCTACGGAACTGTCATGTCTGCCGAACATCGGTGCCGTTCGGCAGACCACACGTTTTAGGGTCACCTCGGAAACCACACGAGCACAGAGATGCGCACTACGACTCGCACCGAGGAGCACGACTACACTCGGAGAATAGGCATTACATCAATACACAATAAAAACAGACCTTTGGAGGTTAATATCTGCATACTGGTATCGTCCCCGTACTTTTTTGCTCGTACAGGAAGCGGGAAACTCCTCATTCACAGTTCACATCTTACCACAAGTTCTATATAGCAACAATAACAACAAATAGGATCAAATGAGGATTTTGGATAGAAATGACCTCTCTTACCATTTCAATAAAAAGTGATAGAAATTTAATTAAATCTCCATCAAAAATTACGCAAAATGAAGAGAAAAAAATACATGAAAACAGCGGCCACAAAACTCTTTTAAAGCATTAAATCTTAGACATTTCAGTAAAGAAATGCATTATTAAATGTCAAAAAGAATTATTTTTAAATGGTTTTGATACACGAGATAAAGCCTGAATAAGAATTAAATAAAAAAATTAATTATAAAAAGAACTTCCTCGAAATAAAAATAGCAAAAAACAACTCCCAAAATAAAATGAGTTTATTAGGTCAAGCACTGTTAGATTAATCAATGTATACACATAAAAATCGCATAAATTGATTATAATTTTAAATGTAAACAACTTACATTTGGTTATTTAATGTTACACGAAAATCGCCACGTTTAAAAAAAAAAAAAAAAAGCGGAACCTCTCAATTGTCAATCGCCTTCAAAACAGCAAAAAATACAAAAACACCATGGAAGTTTGTCTGCTACAGTGGCGTCTTTCCCGGGCGGATACAGAAAATTTTATATTATTATAAATTAATTAAATATATAAGCTTTCGTATTATTAAATATTTTTTATATTTCGTTATAACAATATAAGTATTAATATGTAATATTATTATTATATGTTAATAAAAATTTTTAATAGTATTTTACCGAATTGTAATTTCCTGTTTTGTGATGGTAATGAGCATGCGCATTAAATTGTGAAATATTTATTTATTTTTTTTTTTAAATATTATTATTAAGTTTATCCTGTTTTAATTTAGTATTATTTTTATTTCGGGAACATTATATAAAATAATACTGTAAAAATAACTTCGAAAGCTAAAAAATCTTATTCAATTTATGCTAATTCCATCTGGTGGCCGTATAGTATATTTTTGGTTTACTACTTTATTTGTTCGTCCCAACCGCGTCCGCCATTTTCTTTTTAGTCAAAGGGACTCGCAATTTGGGTTATGTAAGGACTACGAGCTAGAATATTTTAACTCGTGTAAAAATGCGCCGAGGAGTGGAAGAGTTTAACTAAGATAGTGCAAGTCAAAATGACCCGATACGGGGATAAAACGCCAAACTAGTTTTGCCTACTTAGTTTTTTTTTTTTTTTTGTTAATTTTTAAAGCAAATAACAAGACATTTCTTTCTTCAACCCTTTATTTAAACGTTTTTAAACAAGACAAAATATTCTGGGGATACTATCTATGGAATTTCGGGACTTTGAGTATATATCTGAACTGAGGGACCGAGACGAGTTCAACGATACCCTACTTTTGGACGGGAGACGAAAAATAAGAAAGTTATCATAGTTTTTAAGTTATCATACTTTTTAAATGCTTTCATTCAGACGGCACCGTAGTTGCTAGTGCTGCCATCTCGCGGTAAAGTCTGCAAACAAATTTTAAAAAAAGCACTCTGAAAGGCAAGAAATTGCACGAACAGTCGAACGCCAGTTCCTTTTTTTCCTTTTGTTCAAGCATCGCGATAGCGCGGTCGGCTCGTAGTACTAGCCGACCGCGAGCGATAGCGAGACTGAGGTGTCGTAGCCCCCGAGGTCGATGAACGCAAGGGTGTGCAAAAAGGACTTAACTCGAACTGTAGACGATCAGTGTGCACGTGGATCAATATCTGCCTTTGTTGTATCAGTTTATATAGCCGACTTGCCGGACTGCCTATTAAACACACGATAGGCCTAGCGTAGAGAGCGACGCGACTCCCGAACATCGCGCGATCGCCGAAAAAATTATGATAACTTTCTTATTTTTTGCCTCCGGCCAAAAGTAGGGTACCGTTGAACTGGTCTCGGTCTTCTGAGTTCAAATATATACTCAAAGTCCCGAAATTCCATAGGTGGTAATCTATAGTACGCCCATATTGGGTAACGATAAGTTAAATGCATTTCTAAGCATTCTTAATTTTACTTTCCCGGCTGTTACTGTATATATGTTACCGGCAAAACCCGATTTTACGCCAAACTAGTTTTGCCTAGGCCAAACTAGTTTGGCGTAATCGTGTCAGGCCAAACTAGTTTAGAATTATTATTCAAGTGTATTAATGGTTAGAATAAAATTAAAAGGCAATCAATTAGATGAACAATATTTATTCAAACATAGTCTACTTAATTATAAAAAACGGGGTTAATGTTACCCTACATATCGAAGGTGGCGGCTCGTCTCCGATTCCAGCGATCAGAAGACAGGGAACAGTGGGGACACACGTTCTAACCTAACCTAACCTATTCTAATAAACTACCATAATTATTAGCAACCAAATTATTAGAATAGGTTAGGTTAGGTTAGAACGTGTGTCCCCACTGTTCCCTGTCTTCTGATCGCTGGAAGCGGAGACGAGCCGCCATCTTCGATACCTAGGGTAACATTAACCAAAAACAGTATTGATTAGAAGTGACACAACACTTGTACAAAACTGTAAAATAAAAATAAGCTAATCAGTACTTATCAGTTTTTTTTTTTATTTTTATTTTATTAAGCCACGCACTTTTAAAGGTAATTAACTTTCGAAAATATTTTCAAAAATTCAAACGAAATAATAAAAATAACTTTTAAAATCAAACTAAAATTTAAAATGAACTTATTTGTGTTTTATGATGAACTTAAATTAACCATTAATATACTTGAATAATAATTCTAAACTAGTTTGGCCTGACACGCTTACGCCAAACTAGTTTGGCGTAAAATCGGGTTTTGCCGGTAATATATATATACATAACAAGGGAAAGCATTGGAATCGTGTCAGATTTGACGCTCAAGTTTATTTTTGTAAATCTACGTTTTGAGACGTCCTGAATCCAAAGAAGTAAAAAATATTCCGTGTATGTGTCTGTTGGGTCCATAAAAAACAAAATTTCGCATGATAGCTTGTGTATCAGGAGCATTGATGCTCCTTATTAATTTAAAATAGCATTTTTTAATTGAATTTGTTTAGTAGCTGTATTTATGTTTAATAGGTGGTTGTCTCTTTAATCCGAAAATATTCGGTAGACTAACTTACAGCTGATTAAAGAGACAACCACCTATTAAAATAGCATCTTTTCTCATTATTATTTAATTGCATCATAGCTTCCTAATAGAGGAGGTCCCGTGTCACGTGATATAACGTCATCGCTCCGCCTAACAAAACAATCGTCCGCCATATCGGTTGCTGATTTCACGTTACCCTGTTTGATCACTACTATGTCAATGTTAAATAAAGGAATTTTACCAGGCTTTGCAGCCGATTTGAAAGGTAATGATTTGATAAAATGTAAAGAGAAAACTTATTTTATTGGATGGGATCCATACGAAATGAAACAAACGGATTTTTCATCCAACGATTTAACCATGTGGCCAACTATAGAACATAGGGAGGGACACAGTAAATTATTTGGTTTGTAGTGAGTATGGTACCGGTAAAGTTCGGTCTCACAATTGGTGAGGGAACGCAAGGGTCGTACAAAGAAAACACACACGAATATTATGAAGGAATTATTTAACTTTATATATATATAAAAATTGTATAACAAACAAAACACCAATATACTAATTACAAAACTAAAAACCCGCCTAGCCTAATCGTAATATTTACAGAATGTGACACTGATGAGTACATGCTGAACGGACCAAATTCGTTGAATATTGTTCTATCAGAACAAGGCGCTTTACAACGGGAACGGCGTACTATACACTCTTATGGGTTATTCCCCTTATCATAAATCACTCAGCAACCGTTATTACGCTCGGGGTAGACTTTCCTTGTCGATGCACATGGATTTGCCCAAGACCCTGAGTCCAGCTACTCTCGATCCTTCCTTGCTTACCTCCCTTGTCCAAGCTTACTCACTTCCGTATCAGTCCACTAGCGTGCATCCACTCTGACCCTTGTGAAGTCCGAAGCCACGAAAAAGTGCTCCTGCATGTTCGACACTCCCTTTTATATCCCCTCGCCATCCGGGGCCTTTAGCCAGTCACGTGAGGGCGTCGCACCCAACCCCAGACCAACGAGCGGTTGCCGAAAACGGAGGTACGCGACAACGGAAAGTTTTACACAAAACTAACGAGACAATGTATTTTACACAAAAAAACGCGACAATGTATGGCTCCCAAGCAGGGCCGATCCCGATACACGCGAGAAAAATAAAGAAAAAAAAAATGTACATATACAAAATAGTGACAGAGCACTACAGGTTTTAACAACTAACGCTGTCACACTGGATCAGATGAAGGCATACAAATCACTCGATGTTCATAATTATTTGACAAGCGGATTTATTCATCGTGATATTTTATCAAGAACCGTTCGTAATGATTTAATTTTGCTTGTAGGAAAGGTACTGTACGTATCGTCACGTGAGACTTTCCATTACTCATAACATATTAACTGCGTTAATATAGAGATGAATGTAATTTTAATTTAGTCACATTTTAAGTTAACTTGTATTTATAAGTAGTTTTTCTTTTTGTAACTCTTTCCGCCCTGTGGACACTAAGAGGGCCTCTTATAGCAAGCCTGCCACCCTGGAGGCCCCGGGATCGAATCCGGACGGGTTGAAAAATCCCCAGGATTTTTTCGGGGGATGGTCCGTCCGGGGGATATGTCGGTCCCCGTCCCTCATCACCCGGCCGCCCCATTGTGGGCTTGGCCGAACCCATAATGGGCTTGCTATAAGAGGCCCTCTTAGTGCCCACAGGGCGGAAAGAGTTACCAAAAAAAACTACTTATAAATACAAGTTAACTTAAAATGTGACTAAATTAAAATTACATTCATCTTTATATTAACGCAGTTAATATGTTATGAGTAATGGAAAGGCTCACGTGACGATACGTACAGTACCTTTCCTACAAGCAAAATTAAATCATTACGAACGGTTCTTGATAAAATATCACGATGAATAAATCCGCTTGTCAAATAATTATGAACATCGAGTGATTTGTATGCCTTCATCTGATCCAGTGTGACACGTTAGTTGTTAAAACTAAATAATTTACTGTGTTCCTCCCTATGTTCTATAGTTGGCCACATGGTTAAATCGTTGGATGAAAAATCCGTTTGTTTCATTTCGTATGGATCCCATCCAATAAAATAAGTTTTCTCTTTACATTTTATCAAATCATTACCTTTCAAATCGGCTGCAAAGCCTGGTAAAATTCCTTTATTTAACATTGACATAATAGTGATCAAACAGGGTAACGTGAAATCAGCAACTAATATGGCGCGCACTTCTTTGTGCAGTCTCTGTATATGTGAGCGGAGTCATGTGACGTCACGTGCACCCCCCTCTATATTAAAGGGGTGGGAGATAGAGGGTTGTCATGTGTCATATCTCGAGACAGATAGGACTTAATGAAGTTGTTATTCGTTGTTAACATTTACAAATTTTTGTATTAAACTCGTCACAACCCTGAAAATTAAGCTTTTTGCCATTCGATAATAATTAAAAATATAAAAAGTTATAAGTAAAGGTTTCTTCTTCTAATAGAGAGACTAGTGGTATTTATCACGTCTTTTTTAATTATTCTCAATTAACAGAGACCGAGATTAAAAACAGTTCATTTTAGTTTGCCTATTTAACAATGCATTTCGGATTGGTAATTTTCCAATCCCTCATCGTGCTCACGGCTTCAGTGTCTATAGTTGTTGTCTACAACATAACGAACAAAAAGTTAGTTCATGTTAATATACGTTTGTTATCAAGAATGGTGGATATCGTGCACAATTTGCACACATCCTAATGCTGCAGTTTCCACATAGTCTCTTGCATTTACTTGCATGTTTTCTTTATCCATTTTTGATGGAAAAATGCAACATTTCCATTTCTCACAATTATTAGCTCCTTGTTACCTCCTAGAAGGATTTTAACTTCGACAATGTAGATCATAACATGACAAAGGTCAAAATGTAATTTTTCATTGTAAATATTTTCAAAAGTCGAAACCAAAATTTTCATAAACAAACTACAACTAAAATAAAAACACAGAAACACCATTTATATTCTGCAAAAGAAAAAACACTGTACGAAAAAAATCAACAAAATACTGAGTATGTACGATCAGACTAACCTGAGTAGGCCTACCCTATAAATCAGCGGTTCCCAACCTTTTTTTGACCAGGTACCACTTTTGTTTCATTGTTGTTAGCAGGGACCACAAGGTTTAAGAAAAATAAACTGTGTCAATCTAAAAGTAAACTTTAAACAAAACTTTTAACATAAGTAATCGTCAAACTCAAGAGTAACATGCTTTAACAGTACTATTTATAATAGAAAACATAACATTTTTGATAAAAATTAAATTCAGTTTGTATCAATGTGGAAATAATAATTTAAAATGAATAAAAGTTTTAAATCTTTTGCGGACCACTGGTTGGGAACCGCTGCTATAAATAATGATATGGCCGAGAGTAAAGCTCTTCAATGGCTAGTACTTAGATTATAAAAAATATTGTTATATTGAAGATTGAGTACTACACTTGCCACTCTAAACTCTAATCTTACTTTATCTATAATAATTAAAATTTAGAAATAGCTAAATTCTAGATGAAACAAACTAGATTTATATCACTTATCTAATTGCCTAAATCTCAAAAATAGGACAAACAAAACAATATAGATTTAGATGAGAAAAATAGATTTAAAAGTGACAATTCTGCCCAACACGTGGTACAGACTTCGATGTTTTGACTAAAAGTAAAATGGCGGTCGATAGTACCCGTCGTTGCCACCAAAAGCGCTGTAACCACAGTCACAGCCAATCTATGTAGTATATTCTAAACACCGTATTTTCGTTTTCATTTTACGTGTTAATTATAAAGTAATCCTAATAACAAAAGTTTTTCTTTGTTAGTAGTAAGTGTCATAGTCGAGCCATTTTAATTTTTACTTCCATACAGTGCAATAATTCACGCTCCTCTTTGACCAGTTCAACGCCAACGTGTGACGTCATCATCTCCACCTCACTTTCTCCCGTTGGGTCGCGTCGCTGTAGTCGTACTGTAATTAACGAAAACGAGAAAAGTCATCACCTCTTCTCGCCACATATTCTCGCTCGCTCGCGTCTGCTTAGTCGCATCCTTAGTCTATCGCTCTGGAAATCCGGAAATGAATCCAAATGGGTCGAAAACAGTGGCGTAGCATGGGTGTCAGCCGCCCGGGACGGAGGAAAGTTTCGCTGCCCCCTTATTTAGGTATTATTATTATTTATTGTGAAATTTTGCCGCCCTCTTAAAGTGCCGCCCGGGGCGGGCCGCTCCTGCCGCCCCCGCTACGC
The DNA here is from genome assembly GCF_030686945.1 of Centruroides vittatus. Classification (NCBI taxonomy): domain Eukaryota; kingdom Metazoa; phylum Arthropoda; class Arachnida; order Scorpiones; family Buthidae; genus Centruroides; species Centruroides vittatus. Next base: position 353,187 of record NW_027120768.1, read on the forward strand.
TACGTTACTGGTCGAAAAACCTATTAAGTAAGCCGGATGGGCGAGTGGTTAAGTGTTGCCATACCGCAAAATGGTCCTAAAGTAGAATCCGGACGGGTTAAAGATGCACAAACGTTTTTAGCCTAATTTATAGTCCATCTTAGGGTGCATTTGTAAATAAAAGATGGAAACGTCTGTGCATCTTTAAGTAAATGTTTCTCAGCAGTCATAAGGCGATCAGTGATTAATTAATAATCATTTATCCTAAACTATAGATTTGACTGCTAATACAGAATTGTGAAGACTACATTGTAAACATTGTGAAGAATTATCTGTTTACGAGACTGTATAGAACACATTTTATGTAACAAGTCGTTGCAGTTTCTATGTAAAGAGCATGCAGAAGAGATGCTAGCTTACATAATTCATTATTACGTTCTATTGAGAATGTGCCAATACGCAAGACAAAAAAACACTCAATGACGATGCTAATCTTATATATAAAATTCTCGTGTCACAAAGTTACCTTACTCCTCCGAAACGGCTTTACCGATTTTTACCAAATTTTATATGCATACTCAGTAGGTCTGAGAATCGGCTACTATCTATTTTTCATACCCCTACACCATTTCCTTCCTTTCAAAAATATATTTATATATGGATTAAGGCTTTTATGTCCAACAAATGGCGCTACCTTCCGACGACCTAAGTTTGCTTTTCTGTGAGGCATTCTGCTTTTCTGTGAGAATGGACTGAAGCAGATCATTTTCTATCTATCTATATAAATAAAATATTTAATATAACGTATAATACGTATAATATAAATATAACGTATAATATAAGTATAAATAAAATATAACGTTCGTTTGTTCCTACCGATTCCTTTGAAATTTTGACACAACGTTGCATTCGAATACGCACGTGTTTTTATACAATATACATGTCGAAATTCCCCCCAGTGGGGGGAGATGGACGGGATTAAGGCTTACCGTGAAGAACTCGGCTTCTATTATACTATTTTACATGCGGTTTTGATTGCGTTTTAATAGGGTACGTCAAGAGAATTTACACTAAGAAGGGATTTTTTGAAATTCCCCCCACGGGGGAAGTGTTATACATTTATAATAGATACATTTTGAGCCACAACAACGTGTGGCCGGGTCAGCTAGTAACGAATAAAATCTTCATTAAGTCCAACCCCACTGCGATACGACACGTAACACCTTGAGCTTCAACCACCAAAAGTTAATAGCATCGATGCTCCTTATACACAAGATACCATGCCAAATTTCGTTTCTTAATCATTACCCTATCCTGAGAAATTAAACGAAATAGACACCAGCACGCACGCAACCACAACCACTAAATTTCCTCCATTTTTACTTTTTCTGGGAGTTCAGACAATCTCCTGAACCCGAAAAACCCATCGAGATTTGCAAAAAAGAAAACTAGGAGTCAAATTCGATACAGTTTCAATACTTTTCCGTGTTACGTACATAACAAGTCGGGAAAGTAAAAGGACCAAACATTTATAATTTGCTACAATTGACATAACATCAGTTGCAGCAATTTATGAATGAATTGTGAAAAAATTACTTTAATAACGTCTTCTTTTGCAATAAATAAAAATATTAATAACGTCTTCGTGGCGTTAAAATGAAATACAAAATTGATAATACTGCGATTTTAAATTTTATTATTATTATTATTATTATTATTATTATTATTTTATTTCTATCGAAATAACTCTTTTAAATTTGGTTATGCGAATTTGATGAATACCGCATCACACCATTATTTTTGGTTTAGTGCATCCCGGGCACAGCACATTCGTTCCGTCTGTAAAAGCATTTTTTTCCACCAGCGATGCTTTGCACACGACACAAAAGAAGCAATCGTTATGCCATTTTCGGCCTTCGAAAGATGTATAGCGGGTTCCGCTAATGCCTATAAATATTTATAAAAACGGAGTAAGTGAATTTAATTCTGTTGAAAGTATAGAGAAATGAATAAAACTAACCGATAACTGGTCCGTTGCAGCCGCTGCATCTTTCTGCAAACAAATTTCCGAAGCATTCGACACAATATAGTTTATCGTCTTTGAGTGCGAATCGCCGTCCCTCCAAACGCACCAGGCACTTGGTGCAACAGAAACATTGACTGTGCCAAAGTTTGTTGCCATAAACAATACCGTCGGTGGTAACAATTTGATGGCACTCGACACAAGTTGCACCGAACTTTTGTTGGTAACAGGTGTTGCAATGTATGTCGTTACCTATTTGAACGAAGCCTTTGTTTCCTACGAGATTAGAGCAGGCAACGCAACGAACACAATCTTTGTGCCATTGCTTGTCTCGGTACGTTAACATTTTTGTACCTAAAAATTAAATTTTAAATATATTTTTACGTCGATTTTAAATTACGAGAATATTCAAATGTTCCTTTACCCGTTCGAAATATTTGACCACATTTTTCGCATCTGGAAGCGAAAGCTGCATGGTAACACGCTTCGCAGTAGATTTGGATATTTTTCCAGGCGAAAGACCTTTCTATCAACGGAATACGGCATTTATTGCAGACAAAGCAATCTTCGTGCCAATGTTTATCTTTGTAGGAGAGATTCTGAAAAGAATTTTTTTTTTAATTTCATATTTTCATTTTCATTTGTTAATATCTTACTTTGCAATGTATTCCTATTGTTCTTCCACATTGGTGGCAAATATTGCAATTCGCTTCTTTGTAACAGAGGGTGAAGTATGCACGATCCTCCCTTACAAGTTTCTGGCTACTTAGAGATTCTTCGCATTTCAAACGGAAAACATGATTTGGGTGCCAGTATTTTGACATTAATTTGGTGCATTCCCCAAAAATCAGCTGAAAATCCAAGAGTACGATATTAATTTTTTTTATTCATGAATTTAAAAAAATAATAATAATCTAAAATCTGTCACCTCGTCGCAGCCCGCGCATCGAGGTCTTATTTGTTCCGCGTAATGACGTTGGCAGTAAATTCTTCCCTCTAGAGTACAACAGATCAAATCTACCAATAATTCTTCACATACCGAACACACGAAACAACTCGGGTGGAATGGATTCTCTTCTCCTAATTTCGGATTGACTACTGCTAAATCTCCAAGTATCACGGTCCCTCCACAACCGTAGCACTCCTGAATACAGAAAAATCGTTTTAATTGAAGTAAAATTTAAATATTCTCTTTGCATCCTTACCGAAGTCCGTTCTACAGCACTTTTGACATAAGCGATATCCATTATTGTTTTATCGCGTTCGTTATTAAAGTCTATATAAAGCTGTTGATATTCCTTCCCTAAAAATTTACAGAATTCCATAGAAAAGTCTTGATCGGGAAGTTGTATAATTAGTTGTTTTTCGCGATATTTTTCGCCGGGAGTTCCAGATTTAGGCACTTTTCCGGAAGGAATCCGTGCGAAGTACGATTGTATCTGAAAATACGAAAACCAATCAAGATGACAAGTCTGTAACTTCCGTTGAATTGCTTTTCTACCGTAATTTCTTACTTTGTCTGCAGCTAAGCCTGGTGGTACCCACGAATATCCTTCCTCTACGGCAGTCCGTTTATCTCGTACTCCGTTTTGTTCCATTTTATCCTTAAGTCCCATCCTATCTCGGACGTTAGAAAATGAATCCAGACGAATTTCGTGCCACTCACGCATGCATTTACAATGATCACAGATAGCTCTAACAGAAAACAAAGCTAATTATCGTGGCATTTTTAATCGTTATTCATTAATATATTTCGAATGTCTACCTCCAAGCGTGAGGTTTATAGCCCGGGCATTGACTCTTGCACTTTAGACACGGTTGTCCTTCGTCCATTTCTATGGCGGTTAATGGACCCTTTTTAACGAAAACATACAAGAAAAAAAAGACTTAAAAACCCACAAAAGAAACGTTTTCCATTTACAAATGTTAATTTCTAACATTTTGCAATCATTCATAAAGAAAAATTCAATAGCATTACATTATAAAAATAATCTATCACAAAAATCCGCCATGAAACAGTTAATAAATGAATCTCATTTGAGATGGGCATGGCGTCACCCTCATTGTGGCCACAGGAATCTACCCTGTTAATGTCCAATGGGCGGAGAATCAAAAGAAGAAAAGCCAATTAATGTAAGAACTGAAGATAAATTATAAGGACTTTTAATTTCGATGCGTTTCAAAAATATTTCAGAAAGAATTACAGGTGATACGAATGAATATAATATGGACTTTTTAAATAAATAAAGCATTGTTGAGTAAAGTGTTTTTAAAACAACAGTTAAAACGAGTAGATCGTATTTGGCCTGTACCAGTAGCGCGTTATAGCTTTATGGGAACCCCAAGCAAATTTGAATTAGGGGACCCCACGTACAATTGACCTCAGACATCTTTATTCCGTGGAAACATTTTCTTATAAAAGATTGGTTTGGAGCCCTCTGTCTGTAGAGGTCTCAGGAAATTGCCCTTTTTGCCCATAGGATAACGCGCCACTGGCCTGTACAATCGTCAACAAAATCGTAAAACTATCGATCAATATCATTTGTAATAAAATTCGATAACTTGCCGAAATTCCTTCGTCTCTTTTCTCCGTGGCTTTTTACAGAATGTTACAACAATAGGAACGTTTTTCTTCTCTTACAAAACAATCTACGTTAATTATTGTTGCAGCGATGAAACTATCGTGACGTAACAAACGTGTGCATTAAGACATTTTCCACGCCAATTGTGAATTCGGTCAGCCCCACAATGAACTTTATTTAAAGGCCTTCTTGATGCCCATAAGAAATGGAAAACTTTAATGCGTTTTTTACGTAGACTCAAAAACAAAAGACGAAACATTAATTTGTGATGTATTTTGTTGTAAACAGTAATTTGTGTTGGTGTATTTCTTACAACGATATCCTGAGGAAGACCCGGATTGGGTCGAAAACGTTTGATGAACTATGAACTTAGTTAACTGGATGTTGGATGAATTATTAATTTGTGATTTTGACATTTTAAATAAAGAATGAAAATTTATAAATTTTGAGATAAATTTGCTGTTTGATCTCGTGGCGTAATCCTTTTATATATAGATCACAAATATAGGAAATAATTATTCCTATCAGCCATTTTCTAACCTTGTGCCAAAATTCTGCCAGAAGAGGCGGGCCGCCATAAATGTCAAACTCCGTTACATATTTGCGAAATCCAGAAATTCGTTCTCCCGCCAGCGAGATTTCTCGTTTCTTGCTGGCGGGGGAACGAATTTCTGCGAAATATCTGACAGAGTTTGATATTTATGGCGGCCCGCCACGTCCCGCCAAATACTGCGCTTGCGCCTTGCTCCTTTTTTTTTAAGAAACGTCAACGCTGCGCCGTACCGTTTCTAAAAAAAAGGGATAAACGCTTTCGATTTAACTCTATAAATACGCATTTCTTTTAAATTACTTTACATTTTCGAATTAAGAACTTTTTACGAGAAACGAAACGTCAAAATTTATTATCATCGATATAAAAACCTGAAAAGTTTACATTCGCCGCTAGGAGTTTCCAAATTCATCTGGCAACATGAAAGCAACTTAATCGACATTAAACATATATATATATATATATTAAAGTACTATTTTAACAAATATCGATACTCACCTCAAAAATTATTTGTAAAAATTAATAATAATTTAAACATTCATGGCAATAAATCAAGTAAATACGTTAATGAAATCGATTATTTTTTTTTTAATAACTGAACTACGACACCATTGGTCGGATGAACAACGTTAGAATCACGTGACCGGATTCAAAAATATTGGTGGTCGATTCGAATGTTCAGTTCAGTTACGTTGATTTAATCGAACAGTTCGAACTTATTTATATAATTTGAATGATGAATGATATAGAAGTTGATCCTAAGTGGGAATTTGATTGTCCACAATTTGTCGACTTCAATCAACCTTTACGTAATGACGATAACGTGGATAGCTTCTTTGGTGAGGACACCTTTATGTTAAATACCGTTCACCATGACAAAAGTCTTTCGAAAATAATTCTTTTTAGATTTAATCTGTAAATTTTACTTGAAATCTCTTATTTAGTAAGCAAGATCCTTCCGTAGATGAAGCATTTATTTAATTTATTTTCTATTGGAAAACGTTAAATTGTTTTCAGGATATTTCACATAAATAGTATCAACAGTCAGCATTTATTTACTGTTTTATTTTTTTTACTTCATTTGCACTGATCCTTCAATGTAACTGAAGTAATAAACATTAATGGTAATATCAATGAAGGATTGATATTAGTAAATATTTCTTTTACTATCAGATAATTGTGTAAATCTAGGTATGGCCTACGAGTGGCTGAGCAGTTTCGTTACCCGAACAATGGGAGTTCGGTTGTGGGTTCGCACTTCGCTGGGACGGACTGGCCTCGTGGAGTTTTCTGGGTTTTATCCATGCCTAACGCCTGAATAGGGGCCAGTTACCCTTAAAAAGACCTCCTGGAAGGCTTTCCCCTAGGCAGATCACGCAAGTGTTGCGTTGCCGTAACTTAACTAAACAAACATAAAACTAGGTACCATATTCAAATATCTTAAAAAATAATTGCTAATAACTGTATAATTTTCTAAAATTAATATTAAAAAAAAAACTTAAATCGGTAATAATGGAATATTCATTAATGGAATGGACTGCATGCAGCGGCCGTCTTCGAGTTCTAGAATGGAATTTAACTAAATGTTTGATTAATAAAATACTTATGCTGGAAGAGGCTTAAACTGTTATCAAATATTCTGTTTTTAAATATTTTTTAGATATAATAAACTATCAAATTCTTATTTAAGTGAGGCCATTATTTCTTGTATCTTTGTTACAATATTTGTGATTTCTTATAAATAAATGCTCCATATATCATATTTATTCTAATAAACAGTGCAGCTGCAAGATGAAAAAAGTTATAGTCAATATCCTCTGATAGTAAGTGCACTGTCTTTTGGAAGAAGATAAGGCATATAGTAAACAATAAGTTGACAAATCCTCGAAGTGAAAGGTCAAAAACAGTTTGGGAATCTCTGATATAGAGGCATACTCTCCATCCTTCGTTACCCCTAATTGACTGAATAGTTGGATTACAGGAGTGTGCCAAACTCCCATATATATCTCTAGTTTGTCTATGGAAAGAATTGACTTGAAAGCTACATCTTGTGTGATGTTGCTTCAGTTAAACTGATCTGCAGGTTCCCTAATGATGCCAGCACTTTTCGCTTAATAGGTCAGGCAATATGTAAATTTTATTTTCTCTCACTAGCTGGCAGAATGAGTTTTCCATTAATCATGTTAATATTTTATAGTATTCATTAACTGTAAAAGAATTGTGTGTTTAACTACTACTATTGTAAACCTATTCCAATACCAGAATGTAAAGCTTCCATAATACTGTTTATAATGGCGGTGACATATATAACAAATGAGGGAGAAACAGGAAGTAACTTGTCACAACTAAGCAATCAATGGCTGATGCTCATTGGTTAATACCCAAGTTGATTTTTTCCATAGATAGACTATAGAAAAATGTACAAGATTGGATTGTAATCTTTTTTTTAGCAATCTGTGTTTAAAATTTTGAAAGCTAATTTGTTAATTTGATGGGACAACTCACTAAAGACTGTACATTACTGTATACTTCACTATCATAAATTTTTTGGGGGTCATTACTGCTGACATTATTATTACAGGAAAAACCTACTAAAGCTCAGTAAAACTTCTGTATAGAGCTGATGGTAATAAGTTATTGTATTGTATATCTATCTTGTTTTGCATGTCATTAGAGAAAATACCCCACTAACTTGGACTTTCGTAAACTCGACAACCTTCACCCCTACTAGTCTGAGTTCGTGTGGAGGTTACTGTATTAAGAAACCCTAGAAAACTCCACGTGGTCAGTCTGTTGGTCAGGTGCAAATCTGAGACTGACTAAGTGTTCGGTGATTTTATCCTGTCGGCTACTGGTAGGCAACTAATTTACGTACTTATGATTATTGAATTGGCCACTATGGTAAAGATTTTTAATTAGAGGCAAGTCTTTAAAAGTATGCTTTGAGACACAATCTGCATATAAATAAAGATTTGTATATATTAATTAAGATGGCATCTATCTCTCTGGAGGGCCTGCGATCTAATCTGGACAGGTTGAAAAACTCCAAGAATTTTTTGGGGATGGTCTGTCTGGATATGTCCAGCCACCCTATTTGAGCCTAACTGAACCCATAATGGGCTTGCTACAAGAGTCCTTTTATAGCATTTTAGTTCCATAGAGTGGAAAGAGTTTTAAAAAATCCTGCATGAACTATAACATCTGTGCAGAAAAATACAGGATATAGTGCATAATCCATTATATTTAATACATTGTGTTTGAAATTATATAAATACAAAAATCAAAAATATGATAAATTCTTAAATATTTCAGAAATTGATCATGAAAATGGCATTACAGATGAAACCCCTTCCAAAAAGGCAAAACCTAAAGATAAAGGGAAACTGAAAAATAAAGAAACCCGTAAGTATTTGTATCCGATGGCAATACATTTGAATTTTAACCATACAACAGAATGTACGAATTCATTACATACAACTTTTTGGCAGCTGCAAAGCCGAGCAAGACTGACAGTTCAGAGTTCCAGACACCACCTTCCTGTATTAAACCTCGGTTATCTTCCAAAAAATCAAAAAGTACAAAAAAAAGTGCTAAGAAAGTTTGTCTGGGTAACAATTTATTGAAATATTTAATAATTTTGTAATTCTCTGTTGACTACGACTGTAACAATTTATTCTAAACTCTACATGGAATGAATTTATTCCAGGAAGACCCCAAAAGATCTTAATTTTCGCTGCCTGATTCCTGTCAACCTTTGATATAGCATTCTCCTAAATAGTACCACTCTCATAAAGTGTCAATGCATACTTTAAACAGATCTTCCCCATAAATATTGATATATAAGTTAGTTACTACAGATGTGATTTTTGCATTGCAAACATTATCACTAAATCATGAGACTTTCAAACTCATTGTTTATATAATTCTTATTGTTTGAAGTTCTTCAGTTTAGTGTGTCGCTTGATTTAGTGACAATTTTGGAGGCAAATAAGTGGTGATGTTAAATCAATGTTTGATTGTATATTGTATGTTTTGAGGAGTAACTAAACAGATAAGCTGGGAGTGAATCTCGGTGTTTTGTTTCTGCCTGTTACAGTCTGTGCAGGTATGACCTTCACTCGGGCTCCTCCAGTGGATATCTGCAGGGTGGTCGCTGGTGAAAATTGGTGTCTGCATAGAGGTTGCATCCCACCTACTTCTCTGAAGAAGTAGGTGGGATGGGGAGAACCTTACATCTTCTCTTCTTGATGTGACTCTTTGGCAGGCTTTAAGGAACTCTTTTACTTTATAAATTCATTGAGGTAATTGCATGTATGCATCAGTGCCGATATCGTTGAGAAATACATGCTTTATTTGTAAATGTTTTCAAACTTTGATAGAATAACTCTCACCAGAGAACTTGATATATTCAAAATTGAACATAATCAATACAAATTAAAATGACAGGATCAACAAAGTTTGTTTGTGTTCCTTGATTAAAAGAATTTTAATGGTTTTAGATACTGTAGTTTAAAATAAAAAAATAATAATAAATTTCTACATAAAGATATCATTGTTTTTAGATATTAAGGTTCCAGAAAATTTGACTGAGATCTTGTCATCTTATGATGAAAATGACAAAAAGAAGATCAATTCCAAACAGTAATTTTTCATTTACTAAATAAAATTATTTGTATCATTAAATGAATTATAGATACTTTATTTCTGATTTGAAATAAAATTTTTCAGGAAGAGAAAACAAAATAAGAAATCTAAAATCTCTTCACGACTGCAAGCAATTGGAAATAAACACCTTAACAGATTGTATAATTTACGACTGACTCCGGCCAGAACTCCAAAGGAAAAGACTACTCCAAAGAGTAAGAAAGACAAATTAGCCAGAAAGAAAGATACTCCCTCGTTGCAGTTGTCTAAAGCATTAACCGGCAGCATCCGAAGCATGAAGAGCAGAAGTCTTACGAGCAGTTTGAGAAGATCTGCTCAGAAATCGGCTAAGAAGATTCAATATAAAAGTGCGTCTTCAGAAAATCTAAACAATTTGAGAAAAGTAGCCAAAAAACTTGCCACTCCTCAGTGTTCAAAGTAAGTCATTTTTGCAATAATAAAAATTCAATTTATAAAAATTTAATATAATATATAATAATAGGGAAACTGCTGCTGCTAAGTCTTCAAAGAATATTAAGTCTTCGGAGGAATTAGAAATGGAAAAAATTGCCGACCTGAGACAGCAGTTATCACTCCATCGTGAAATGGCCAAGCAATCGATGAAGCGAGCCATGATGCAGCCTGCCAATACATCTATTGGCAATAGTTCATCGCAGGCATATCACACGGTCACAAAGCCATTTAATTTTGCAACGGATCAAAGAATAAAAGGTTCTGGACAAAAGAAGTGTGAACAGGAAAGAGATTTCATCTCCACTCTAAGAAGTAACTCTCCTGTTTCTCAGGTATAATTTGTTTAAAAGTTACATTTCAAATAACCGTTCCATAATTTCTGAAAAAGAATTCTATGTTTTTAGAAATATCACAATAAAGAACTGACTGTACCAATTCCATTCAACTTAACAGAAAATAAAAAGAGAAAATTAGATAATCAGGAAAATTATCAAACGCTTGCTGAACAGATAGAAGCTTTTCAGAGAGGAGCCTTCGATAAGTTTGGCAGTTTGGCTAAAAATATAGAAGATAAAGGTAAGAAATTTAAATTTTTGAAACAAAACGTAACAATTTACATCATTACATAAATCTTTTGTTTTAATTCAAATGTGTTTATAGGTAATTTGCTAACCGTTCCAAAGGCACCCAAGTTACGTGCCGTCTCTCGATGCCGTCCAGTAAATGTGCTCAGTCAAGCCGAAAGAGAAGAGCTTTTATTACAAGAAATGAAAAAGTAAGCAAATATCATTTTATTATGTATAGTAATAAAATGTATTGATACATTTTGCAAAAAAAAAAAGATGTCATAATCCATTTTCCCAAAATATTTCAATATTGATCTTTATTTGGCAATTGTTACAGAATAAATTTAAAAATCCCAATCCAATGGAAGTTAATTTTATTATTTATTTTCTCCTTTTCATCTTAAATAATTTAAAAAGAAATCAACCTTACAATTAGTTCCCACAGGACAGAAAAAATAAGAGGGCTTCCCTTTTTCTAGCAAGTCAGGCCCACAATGGGGTGCTGGGCAGTGAGGGACTAAGCCCAACATATCCAGATAGACCATCCCTGAAAAATTCCTAGGGTTTTATTGACCCCTCTGGATTCAATCCAAAGTTCCTAGAGAGGTAAGCTACTGCCCTAACTGCTTGGCCAACCCTAAAGCTGGGGTAGAAATGGTTAGATAGGTCTGCAATAGACAGCTATTTCTTTTTCTTCCCCTCCTTTTCTCTTCATACTATCTTGAAGAAGGTTCTCTTGTTTATACTTTGCTCAATCATCTTGCTCCACCTTTTGTGAGCCTGTCTTGTATGCCTTTGACTAAACCATAGTTTGCTAGTTAAATTTATCTCAAGTCTACACACTTTTGATTTCTCTTAAGACATAATTAGATAACAAGTAAAGTGTGTAAATAAAATTAAACTACAGGGTAAAATGTAGAGTTATTTGTAAAAAAATAGTTACAGTAGTCTCTATTTTGATCTAATTGGTTTCTAGAAAACTCATTAAGTGAATCATCATAAGGCAAGCTATGGCTTCCTGTAGGTTCATAAATTGAGATTATGTTCTTGGAAATACAGTTTGAACTATATAATACCGTGTGCCCAAAAATATAGATTATATGTTTTAATTTTTAAAAAATATTGATTAAGTATTTCTTAACAATGCGAGTGGTTATTATTGTTTGTTTATAGCATAATACAAGCTATATATATAATTGAGACAATGATAATAATTTTATTATCATTATTATTAATAATCAGCACAGAGCCCAAACGGTTAGGAGTTGAAATTTGGTACACAGTTAGGGTAAGTCACGAGAACGCACGCTAAGAAGGGATTTTTCGAAATTCCTCCCCATGGGGGAGAGGGACAGGATTAAGTCTTAACACTTCCATCGTTGATGGAAGTGTTACGTAACAATGGACATGTTAAGAGAAAGCGACGTGCAAGACGCAGATGCAGTTTTTTTCGTTTTTGCGGGAAATCTAAATATTTTTAAACCCACCTAAAAATTCTCTAATTAGTCTGGAAACAGGGAACCCAATTCTTGCATTCTGTGAAAAGGTTGACTATAACATAATAATCTTAATCTTCGCTATCGTTACTTTTGCCCGAGCAACGCCAGGCCTATCTGCTAGTGTTATATAACTGTTTTTACAATATTTGACAGTTACATAAAATGTTAAACACAAAATACTTGTCTTGTGATGTCCCAAAAATAGATAAATTTTAAACTTTGAGCAATAGTTCATAATATAAATTGATGAAAATTGTTTTAATATGAAATAGAACTGCCATTGTGTTTAATAACTTCAAAAATGCAATTAGGCATTGATTTAATTAAATTGTGCAAGATTTCTGGATCTGTTTGAAACCAGCACTCAATGATTTCTTGTTTAAGTTCTGAAACCATCATAAAATGCCTGTTATTAGCATAAATTTTTCGAGCAAGAATGCTCCCACAAGTTCTCAATCAGATTAATGTCCAGGCTTCTTTCTGGCCACTTAGTTGAGTGTGAACAATGAATACTGGCATTGTCCTGTTGGAAAATCCAATCAGATCCTCCAATAGGTATTATTTTTTTAGAATTTCTTGATAAGTTTTAGATGTCTGTCAATCAGTTAAAATCACCATATTTGATAAACCATTAAATCCAAAGCAGCCCCACACCATAACAGAACCACCACCCTTTTACCTGCTGGAAAACTGCACTCTTCTTTCCTAATTTCATGCCAGTAATTAGGCTATCCAAATTAAATTTCTTTTCATCACTGAAAAGAACTGAGAGCCATTGGTCCTTCCACAGCATGCGAACTTGCCAATTTGTGTCGTTTTGTTAGTGATTGTTTTTTCATCATGGCAGCAAATTTCATATATGGAACTGCTGAAATTCTTCAATGAACAGTGCTTTTTGATATTTTTAATTCACTTTCAAACAAAATTTGACAAATTGATTTATCCTGTTGTGGTGCAAGGAGTCCTTTTTGATATGATTTTGGGTCTTCGCGATCGACATTTAGGTTTTGGTGATGATTTTCCCTAAATTTTATAAATTCCAAGAGTAGATCTGTTCATTAAAACAGCAATTTCCTTGACACGATAGCCTTCTGCTTTTAATTTCCATATTCATGCAATTTCTTCCGTACTAAACTCTCTTCCATATGGCATTTTGGAAAGTTTTGATTTAATATTAAATAACGTCAAGTAATAATTTGATTATTATTTCTTAATTTTAAGTTTCTTATGCTTGAAATTTTGCAATTCTGTTTTATTATACATACTTTTGGGATGCACTGTAACAGCTAAAAATAAATAAAAAATGTGGTATTTAAAAAATAAAGAATAAATTCCCACAAAATTTAAACTCTCCTTGAGTAAAATGGTTTAGCTCTGTTAACACCATACAGTGAAATTAATTAAGAGCCTTAAATCTTTCTCTCTCTGACAAAATCTTTATTAAAAAACAAATTTTGTATTAAATGTGATTATAGGAAAAAAATGTTTTATCTAGCTATAAATTTAAAGCTACTGCCATCAATCCAAAGATATTAAGCTGTTCCCAGAATATCTCAAGAACAACAGATGAGAGCGGCAAACTGGAATCCAAAAAAAGAGATTTTTCGAGAAAGAGATCTCGGCTCGAAGATGACGACATACCATTTCAGTTTCGTGCAAATCCTGTTCCGGAAAAAATTCTGAAAGGAGTCGTGGTTTGTAGTTGTTCAAAAATGTACAAGTCTTATATATCAATAACAATAATAATTTAAAATATTTTCCATATTATAGGGTATAAAAGAGAGAACCGAATTGTCAGTCACCAAACCAAAATCTCCCAATCTTCATTTGAAACATAGAGCCGAAATGTGGAAAGAACAAAAGGTCGAAGAAGAGGTTTGTCATTATAATATTTTCATTCTGTATTATAGAAATTTTATAAAATCCAAAATTTCCTTTTCAGAAAGAAAATTCTTTAATTCACACGTTCAAATCTAGACCACTACCTCATGTAGGTGTTCCGTTTCGACCCAAACTAGATACAAAAACAACTGTTTTAGAACCATTTAGTTTTGAAGATCGAGACAGGGAACGGTGGCAATTAAAAGCAACGAAAATTAAGGAAGAGATACTACGTCAGAAAAAGGTACAGAATAAATTTGAAGTACAGAAATTTTAATTCATAAACGTTAAAATAATAATAAAAATATTGTATGTTACAAAGGTGGAAGAATTCCATGCCCAGCCTATGCCTAATTATTCTGGTAATCTTCCTTCAGTTTCTAAAAAACTGTGCACCCAAGCAGAACCGTTTAATCTTCTTATGGACCAACGCAGCAAAGAGAAACTTGAAAAATGGCAAAAAGAAGTAAGTATTTATCAAATGTCATCATGTTAGTAATTCTCAAAGTGTTTAGATATAAATTGGGAATAAATATGGTTCCAAACTGATTGACCATTAAAATTATAATTGTACAGTATTGTGATGTAAGAATAATTCTGACCAAATCCATTGTAAGAATTCTAACATTTGTTAGCTTGACTCTACTTTAATTTTACTGGCCTAGTTTGTAGTTACACATGAATGTTTTTGTGTATAAAATACTATAAATTATAATGTAACAATTACACACTTTTTTGGTACACAACCTTGCTCTGTGGAGATATCAAAATTGTTGTGGCAGAAGTGCAATGCAGATTCTGACTCTAAATTTCACTTAAGCTTGTCATACAAACCACTACAGATGAAACAAACACTGTATGACACAACCTAAGTTAAGATGTGATTGGTTCAAAAAGTTTTGAATACTAGTTGTAAAAAGGCAATTAGTCAAATGATCCGAAGTTTGGCAAAAGTTGGGATATCCCTAACTGGTCAAACCGGCAGTTCTTGTGCCAACATAAACTCTGCTTTAAATATATAGTTTCTACTAGTGTTTGAGAGAAATATTTTGTTTTTGATCTCCAAAAGAGCAGAGAAATGTGTGTTAGTGCAGGTATATATGATTATTGGAAAGATAAAGTACATATCAAATACTTATTATAATGAATTCATGCTTATAAATAAAACTTTCCCCAACTCTATTTTTGATTTTGATAAAATTGCATAATTATGCTGAACGAACTAATACTTTCAATCTGTAACTGATAAGATTAGAGTTCTTCATTTGGCCGACTTTATTTAGCTAACCTCCTCCTATTGGCTTATATTATTCTCCAATTGACAGACTTTATTCTGTAACTTTAAATGTTTTTTTCTATTTAATTTTGATAGATCGAAGAGGAGCTGAATAGGGAAAACGAAGCAAGAATTTTCAAAGCAAAACCAAGTAAAGTCCTTTATAAATCTCCATTCGTGCCTGAGAAATCTACTAAACCACTTTCAGGTAAATATATTTAACAAGGAGATTGAATCATTAGCAATAATTACAAGATGGGAACTCCAATGCAAAAAAATTCACAAAAATTTGTTTCAGATTTGACAAGCATTTATCTAAATACGGAAAGACGAGCAGCAGAGAGAGAGAAATTTGAATACTTAAAAAATCTGAGAGAAAGAGAAAGAGAAGCAGAATTTGAGAAATTGTTACAGGAAAGAGAACGAGAAGAGCTGGAAGAGATCGCCAGATATCGGGCCAAAATCGTCCACAGAGCCCGCCCAGTCAAACACTACGTCCCGTTGGAAATACAACCAAGCTCCATTAAACTTACGCAGCCCCAGTCTCCTCACCTGGCAACCAAGTTCCGCTCCAAGAGACTCGCTTCGGAAGTATGAGACTTTTCCACTTAAGTGTATTACATAACTGCTATGTAATAATTAAATGCTTGTGTTCATTATTTTTAATTATATATTATATATATAAATTGACAGGATTATTGTATAGGAATAATTTTTTTAAATAAAATTTTATTACTAATATCAAAATTTTACAAATAATGACGATTAATAAACATAAAATCAACAAATTTCAATTTCCTTGTTCTGTTTTTGATCTGATGAAGCTTATGTGCGAGTTTTGAATTGGTTGAAGAATTACTACTACTAAAATTAAAATCATTGATGGAATTTTCATGGGAAACTGGAAAAACAATAATGTTAATACTTCAAATTATTGAGTTTTGAATTATCCAAGATTTATATATCTATATATATAATCGAGACGAGTTGATGATGATGATAATCAGCGCAGAGCCCAAACGGTTAGTAGTTGAAATTTGGTACACAGGGTACGTCACGAGAACGCACACTAAGAAGGGATTTTTCGAAATTTCTCTCCATGGGGGAGAGGGACAGGATTAAGGCTTAACACTTCCATCAACAATGGAAGTGTTAAGAGAAAGCAACGTGCAAGACACAGATGCAGTTTTTTTCGTTTTTGCGGGAAATCAAACATATTTTTAGACCCATCTAAAAATTCTGTAATTAGTCTGGAAACGGGGGACCCAATTCTTGCATTCTGTGAAAACGGGTAAGGTTGACTATAACGTAATAATCTTAATTTTCGCTAAAACGATTAAGCGTTGAAAGTTGAAATTTGGTACACAGGGTACCAAAGTGTTAAGTAACAATGGGGAACAAGAGAAAGCGACGTGCATGACTTATGAACGCTGGAGGAAAAAAAAAAGAATAGAACATATTTGATTTTCAAATTTAAACAGATTAATTCGGTTTTTCTCGACCTTTCTTCTTTAGAACATTCGATGAAAATCGAATGATATAATCAGAACACATCATGAAAATCGAACAATATTAGAACATTCGATTTTTAAATTCGACCTTTCTTTAGAAATATTTAGTTTGTTGAAGAAATTATTTTTTTCTTTTTTGACTACAACGTAATAATCTTAATCTTTGCTATCGTTACTTTTGCCCAAGCAATGCTGGGCCTACCTGCTAGTTTCTCTATAATATGCAAATGCAATGTAATTAAGGAAATGGAATACATTACTTATACAGAAGGCTATTTTTGTTAATTAATAATATGAGCAATTATTTATTGTGACATTGTCACAATGCTGGGCTGCAATTTTTAATTTAATTTAAAATATATTCTCTTCATCTCAAATTAGTACTAGTGTCTTGCCCCTGTAGATCATACTTTTTCTTTAACAATAGAGTCATGCCAATCATCTATTAAACGCTTTTGGGGGAAAAGTTTTGAATTGAAATAACGTGACTTCCATTTTGCATTGGAAGTTTATATATAGTTAATCGGGGCCTCCTACCCCTAAGGTTTCCTTATCTGGTCTTGTCTTTCATCTAACTCCATTCTTGAGATTAAGGAAAGATGGACCTATGACAGTGGGAATTTGTCTACAATTTTTTCAAATTGCAGCCCAATAAATAAACTGCATGTGTTTGGTGAGAACTTCACAGGTTGCCAGATAAGTTTTATAAAAAGTAAAGCAGAATTCCTCAAAACATAGCTCAAATTGCTCAAATGTAACAGCCTATATCCCTACATATATCTCAAGCCCAATCTTGCAATTCCAAAACTCTGCTGTATTTTATGAAATAAGAGGAAAAAAGGGTAGTCCATGTGTAAGGTGACAAAGTCGTGTTAACCTGATTAGAGTTGTTCTTGGTCTATTGTTCTCTTATAGCATGAAGACATTTCGATCTAAATCAGACCTGGCCACCTGCTGCCAGTCATGTTAAATTGTGTGGGCCAACTAAGCAATATTATACATCTATTAAAACTTTTGTATCCCCATTATGTGTATACCAAAAAAATTAAATAAATGAAAATTTGCATGTGTCATTGTTATAATGTGCAAGTGCAAGTATGAACTCTTGGTATAACAATAAAATCTTATTCATTTTGTATTTGTTTTACTTCTTTAAAAGCATGTTTGCCTAAATTGTGGCCCACCATAATGTTACGCGTGATCAAAGTGGCACGCGAAACAATTTGGGTTGACCAGGCCTGATCTAAACAAACAAGTTAACATATGAATACCACAGTTTGGGCAGAATTTCAAAATAGCCATATTTCAAACTAACCAAACATAGTAAACCTGTATATCCTTGGCTGGGACAAAAGTACAGTTATGAACTAATGGGATTTCGAACTATCAGAGTTCAAATTAATGAGGATTTCCGGTATTGAGTAATACCCCATTCGCATCGAGTATTTCAATCTAGATTGTGACCAAGGTCGGCGACTGTACCGTGGTGCAACCTCTCTCTACCATTTCAATCTCGACTGAAACAAGGTTCAATCGTGATCAACTTGAGAGTTCTTGAAACTAGATCCAGTCATAACAGAGTTCCCACAATCCCGTGTGCGCAAGAAAATACAAGATGGCTGCGGAACACATGTCGGGCTATCAACAGAGAAATAAAAAAGACTGTCTATTATTAGATATACGACAAGAAAAAGTATTTATTTCTAATCAAAACTTCCATTTCGTTTGTTGGTGTTCACGAGTTATGCCAGTTTTATCATCGCGTGTAATAGCCGGGTTCTCAAGCAGACTGCCTGTGCAAACAGCTTGACGTTCAACTGACAACGGTTACAATTGAGATCGAAGTGAGTCGTGGATTGTGTGAGAACACAGTATAAGCCAAGTCTGACTATCAGCATGTAAATAATGAATTTTTAGAAAGCAACACTACTGGCACTCTGCTTTCCTTGTTGGGACAAATTTTAACACCTAGAGTCTAGTGTTGGGGAAACTGACACTTATAACTATTTTCTATGATCTGCCAGCAAATAGAGAATATTATTGACTAAATTTAATTTCTCACATTCTTATAGGAACCAAAAATAAGTGACATGACTACTGATGTTACAATGCACTGGTGTGATGTTTGATGATGATTCAATAGTTCCAATACAATATTTTCTAATATTGAAGTAGAAAGAACAATTACTGTTCAACAGGATCATTCTGAACACACTTGTTACCTGAAATAAGCCTAATAACAGCACCAATGTATGTATGTTTCTGTAAATGTGATGACAATTTGGTGTCTGAGGACTCATCTATTGGCACGGTCCTGCAGTATTTAATGTTGTCAACGTTCAATGTTACTGATATCGGGCATCACTGAAATTTGATATTTTATATTCATTCACAAGTCATCCTCCACAGAGGGTGGTTGCAGTTGATGGGCAGTTCTTCACTCTTCACAGTTGTAGGCTTTTCCCAAGCTTGAGCCAGTACATTTTTTGATGTTATCTTGCCATGTTAACCTAGGTCTTCCCTTTCTCTGTCTGTCCACCATTTCTTGAACTGTAATTTTCATCAGTTCCCCTGAGAATTCTCTTATATGCCCAGCATATGCTGTTTTTCTCTGGATGCTGACCATCAGGTTTCTTTCCATTCCAAATCTACTCATAATCTCCTCATTGGTTATTCTATCCAACTAATTCTTTCCATTCTTCTAAGACATATCTCAAAGTAATTTATCCTATTAAATGCCTCTTCGTTTATTGTTCATAACTCACATCCGTACATAGCCACACTCCAAATCATTGTTTTAGGTATTTTTGAAATGTATGCAAAAAATTGAAACTATCTCTTAATACTGAGGATATTTGTGCAAAAGCAGCTTTAGCCTTTTTTTTTTTATTCTGTTTTTAATTTCATAATTACATCTGTTATCCTCAATTATCCAACTTCCTAGGTACTCAAGCATTTTTTACCTTTTCTATTTTCTTTCCATCCAACATAATCTGTAGATCTTTGTTTTATTCTCTTGAGATTATCATAACTTTCATTGTGTTCGCATTTATTTTCATTAGGTGTTTTGCTTTTCCCACTTCTTTCAATCTATTTAGAATTTTCTGTAACCCTTCTTTGGTGTTACATAGTAGAGCGATGTCGGCAGCATACCTAATGTTATTGATAAATATCCAATAATTTTTACACTTTTGTCTAAATTTTGGAACGCTTCTCTCATCATCCATTCACTGTAGATGTTAAAAAGTGTTGGGGACAAACCACATCCCTGTCTTATTCTGAATTAATTCAGTATCCTCTCCCTGAAATCAGACCATTGCTTTTTGACTTTTATAGTTGTAGATTATTCACAGTAATTTTTTATCAATACCTATTTTTTGCAGAATCTCAAACAACAGTGTTCGATTAACACTATCAAAGGCCTTCTCAGTCGACCAAACATACAAATAACTCTTTATTATGATCAATCATCCTTTCTCCTACAAGTTGTATCATTGTAATAGCCTCCCTTATCCCTCTGCCGCTTCAGAAACCAAATTACAACTCATCTAGTTCCCAATTTATATAGTTTTCTATTCTTTGCTATATGATGTTAAGTCATGCCTCAAAGGTTTTAATTATCAAGCTAATAGTTTTGTGTTTGTCACAGTTTAAGGTACATACCTGCAGTTTTATGAACAGGAATGTAGATAGATTTTGTGAAATCATCCAGAATATCTGCCTCTAAAATTCTGTTAAAAAAATTAGTTAGGATTCTTGTTCCATCTTCCCCATAGCCTTAAGGAGGTCTTTCATCGATTCCTGGTGCTTTTTTGTTCCTCAGCTTTTTCAATGCAGCATCAATCTCTTCCTTAAGAAAAGTTGCACTCTCTTCTTTCTCCTCCATCCCTTCTAGGTTTAAACTGTCCTCATTTCCATAGATATTGTCTACATATCTTTCCCATCTTAGCACTTGTTCATCCTTCTGCAATAAAATGTTTCCATTTTCATCTCTCAGAGCCCCAATTCTGCATTTCCTTTTTTTCCCCAAGATTAACCTGAGCTTTTCATATACTCCTCCTAAGTCATTTCTATTTGTATGGTGCTCTATTTCCAGACATAATTGATTCAACCACTTTTCCTTTGCCTGTTTGCACATTATTCTTATTTGTTTATCTTTTTCTTCTGTGTTATTAGCATTTTTGTATCGTCTTCTTTCATCCATCTTTTTTTACTATCTCCTCTGTGACCCAAGGCTTCTTTGTCTCCCTTTCTTGCCAAGGATGTCAACTGCAATGTCTTTAATTTTTTGTTTCAAATCATTCCAGATTTCTTCTGCTCTTCTGTTAGTATTGAAATTTTGCAGTCTTCTCAACATGTCAGCCTGAAAAGTCTTCTTGATGCAGTCTTTCCTCACATCTATATTGGGCCATTTTTTGGCCTAATATATTTCAGCCTTATTCTTAGTTTTGTTACCAGTAGACTATGATCACTGTTGCAATCTACACCTGGATAAGTCTTTGTGTTAATTATTGCATTTCTAAATTGTAGTTGACTAGAATATAATCTATTTGGTTTCTTGTTTCTGCTCCTCTTAACCCTGGAGTTCTCCATATAACCTTCTTTTGTATAACTAACACACCTGGTTCCAACAGCGATCATGTTGGTTCTTCTGCAAAATCCAACAAGTCTACTTCCTCTTTTTTTTTCTTTCTCTTAAGCCCCCTGGTCCAATTATGTAGGCTGTTTTTTTTTTCCAACCTCTGATGGTCCGTAAAACAAAAGACAAGTGTAAATAACAAAATGAATTTATTACCAAAAGTTAGGTACAAACATGATTACTTTTTGACATAATCACCGTGAAGATTAAGGAATTTGTCATATCTGTGGACGAGCTTTGCAATCCCCTCTTCATAGAATGTTGCCACCATGACTTGAGATAGGCCTTAACGTTGTTTTGAAGATCATCATTGGTCTCGAACCTCTGCCCTCCTAGCCCCATTTTCAGTTCAGGAAAGAGGTTGAAGTCTGAAAGGTGGGTCTTCACACACCTTTAATGTGTGAAGACCCACCTTTCAAAGCTCATCCACAGATATGACAAATTCCTTAATCTTCACGGTGATTATGTCGTAAAAGTAACCATGTTTGTACCTAACTTTTGGTAATAAATTCATTTTGTTATTTACACTTGTCTTTGTTTTATGGACCATCAGAGGTTGAAAATAAAACCACCCTCATACATTATCTTCTCTCCCCCTTCCGATCTTGGTGTTCATGTCCCCCATAATAATCACTACATCTCTCTTCTTTTAACTTGTAGGCATTTGTTTATGTGTTTATAAACTTCCTCCGTCTCCTCATCTGAATGGTCATTTGTTGACATGTATGTCTGGATTAAAAAAAGGTCCCTTGGTTTAGCATCTATCCTCAGTGCTATAGTCCTATCAGATACTTGCCAATATCCATCAACCAATTTGGCCATCTTTTCCAGCATCACTCCAACTCCTTGTTGATGTTTCATTCCTCCTAAATAGACAAATCTTATTTCTTTGTCAGTGGTAATATATCCTTTTCCAGCCCATCTTGTTTCAGAGATCCCTAAGATTGAGATCTTCAGTCTTTTCATTTCATGCATTACATTTGCCATCTTTCCTCTTTGATAAGCACCTGGATTGTTAGATCTTTATATGTTAATGCATTTCTTAAGGTTTGCATAGCTGTGTGGAATTTTTGTATCCACTCCAAGAGTTCCTAATGACTTTGATCCTGTAGCTACATTTGAAGCATTTCTCGTTTGATCTGTGTACTTCAGTGGTGTGCTGTCCATGGAAGATGTGGAAACTCCACTTCCCTTATATTTTCTAAAATATAAATACATATTGTGCACTTATTTTCATATTTTAATGTACTTTGAATTAATTAAAATTAATATTTTGTTATAATCGCATTATGTATCTTATTACAAATTTCTATACATGTGAAAAACAATGATAAAATTGCCATTGTGTATTCGAATATAAATTTGTATATGCATATTCCCAATGGAAGCACTGTATTGTTGAATACGGGATAACTTCCACAGCTAAAATAATTGAGTAGTGTAAAGCAGCCATCAAATCTTGGGGAGGTACAGCTGCATGGTGATTCCCCATTGCCTTCCATGCTTCAGCTCTTATATTTAATATATTAATAATTATTTTTCAATTAGCTCAAACAAAACTTTAAAATATTCAATTACTTCAATTTTAAACTCTTGATAGGGCTCTTAAAATAGGGTTGGCAACTGTCAGAGCAACAAATTTTGAACAGTGATAAAAAAAAAACCAACTTAAAAAGTGGTAAGTAAAAGAAAATCTCTCTAAATTCTACAAACTTAGGTACATCTTTCCTTTCCTTTCCTTCATGATGAAGAGATAGCTGCATGACCAAGGTGTTTAACACATCAGTTTATCACTCTGAACAACTGGGGTTTTAGAAGTGGTGAGGGGATAATACCATTGAAAGTTGTTTGTGGGTTTGAATCCAACAGGCTGGAGATGTCTTCGTGTGTCTAAAGCCGACTACTCATGTAACTGCATACTTGAATGGTATGCATGTACAAATTTATTGTACTGTACAAGTATACATGACTGCCACACAGCACAAATATACTTGAACTATTAAAGGAATTGAAAATATATTGTCATGATTGGCATAATTACTTGTGAATAGATGAAGAAACTACTTGAATCTTTAAGTATTCATTTATCCTTTAGGAGAAATGCTATAACCCCACACAAAAGATTGACAGCTACCGTGCGATTTCTGGAGAAGCTACAAAGATTTAAAATTTCCAACTGTAATTTCACCACAAGCATTAAGTTACATAAAATGTGCTGTACAATACAGGAAGTGCTAAAAACAAATTATCTAAAAGCATGTAAAATAAAACATTATCTATATAAGTGGGAAAGTACAGTCTGAGGAACCATACCTGATTTATTGAGTCATTTGCAGTTTTATCTTACTTTAGTATATACTTAAAAACATGTGGCTTAATCTCTGACAATACTACAATACCATATTCTAGGAAGCCATATCCTGCAACAGTTGTCTGTTGCAGGATGGCTTCCTAGAATAGCCTTCCTAGGATATGGCTTCCTAGACCAGCACATCAGCAGTAAGGAGTAAGACAGGATTAAAGCACTTACCAGTGGACTTCCACAAACAAATATGATGGTGTCTGTTTCCAACAAGATTTGGGGTCATTGCTAAAGACAATATGCTGCTAGTCTGTAGTAGTCCATGCTTCTCTTTTGTGGCACCACTCAAATGAAACCAATGATGTTGGACTGCTAATGGCAGTACATGTAGTGGTTACCATGAGAACTTTGCTGGTGCTAGTCACCTGCCAACAGTACAATACATAGGGGTCTGTAGTGAGACTTCCACCCTTACCTGGATAGGATAATGAACAATGATGCCATTGTAGCTGTTGGTGCTTGCCCCACAATCTGAACACTGAACAGAGTATCAGGAGAGAGGATACAGAACATTGATCCCCAAACTTTTTCAAGCCACTGCCTCCTTGGTTCCATAAACTTACACCCAATATCCATTTTTCCTTGTGTGAGAAAAGCTAGGAAATATTCTTAGAAAAACTTTTCTATAAACTTTACACTTACCGTACATTGTTCTCCACATCTGGAAACCATTAAACATAATGTTTCTTCTTACCCATTTTAACAAAGGAAAGGGAAAGGTTGTCAGTGACTCCAACCCTTGCCTATGGTTACCATTTGGTACCCTGCCTCCAGTGCTTCCTGCCATCCACTTTCTTCTTTCCCCCCTTAGATTTACTCACTGTCCACAGGGGGGCAGTAGCACCCACTCCAGATGATCATGATCATCATCTGTCCTGGTACTCTGTCTGGGGTGTCCAGATCCTGCCTGCTGTGTATGTCCCCAACAGTAGTGGATGGCAACAAAAGCAATCATACTTGAGTTTTATTGGCCCAAACTTTGTTATTTCTTTAAAATAATGTGTTTATGTTTTAACATTTTTTAATCATTATTTTTTGATTTTGTTACATTTGTATGTTGTAAGTTTATGTAGCTTAGTTTAACTCATTATTAAAGCAATAAATCTTTTACATATCTACATTGCTAATTTTATTAAATGAATTAATAATTGCCCCCTCCAAGATTGGCTCTTGAACTTTTAACATGAAACTTTATTGTTTGACTTTTGTAAACTATATTTATATGAGAAACTACAAATTTTGCTATATATATTATCTAATTAAGCGATAGAAAATTACAATAAAAAATAAATTACAGCATAAATAAAATAATTTTAAATCCATTTCATTACAGAAAACGCTGCCGAATTAGAAAATGTAGACTTTTGTTTTCAAAATTTTAAGTTGAAATCCCTTAAATCGAGAATTTGGTGTAGTGTTATTGTTATTGTTTTTCGTTGAATTTTTACAGAAATTAAAACTGAAATAGACTGTTTAATATTGTTTACTTAATTCTGTAATTGCTTCCTGTTCATTTTAAATTCTTCTTGTAAGAAGTTAAAGATGAACAGGGAGAATTTCTTACAAAGAAAGAATGGAAAATTTTTTTTGTGGTTTTGAGTGTACCTTGAACAAGCTTCTAGGGTACTGCAAAATTCCTGATACCTACTAATTTATTTAAACTTTAGTGTAAGATTGGGTGTCAGATAAATTATTGAATGAATTTGAGAGTCGCATCAAAGTAAAGCAATCAGCATTCAAGCTTCAAACCACTGCTGTATTTTCATCAAATTCCAATAAATAAATTTTGTATACTTCATCCTGATAATAAAAGAATGTTTGCTTGTGATTTACGATACAGTACCAGACCAAGTAAACAGCTTTCAGAAATCGAGTTACCAGAAAACTGACTACTTTTGAATTTGGCAGGCTTTGTACAGCTATAGTTTACTATGGCTGCTTTGTTTCAGTTTCTAAGCCTACCCATCGACACGGTGCCAGTTCCAGTGCAACTGTTGTTTGTGGATGATCCTCTTGCAGTTAAGCATCTATTTGTCAGAATTTAAGTTTTATTCTTTACTTTCCTTCATTTGATTTTCATACTATAATGTTTACATTATACTGTATATTCTACATTTTAAGATGATTAATAATAATCAAACAGACCCTGCTTTAGTGTATTAATTTGTATCTGTTAAATTCAATTTTACTCTTTCTACTGCTTACTTTATATTTTAATTATATATTTAGCCCAAGTCCAGAAATCCAAACCAGTTCCAGTCCCAAGATTGTCATATATTTGGTCCAGTACTGTATTGTCATTCTCAAGATTTTCAATTGTCTAAGTGTACAATTTGGAATTTGATAGATATTTTATCAGAATATATTATCATAACTGGAGTATAAACATTCAGTGTTTCATATCATCAAACAAAAATAAATTTTAAATTAATAAAATTTTATTAACATAAAAAAGGCATACTTAATCTTCTATATTTTCTGACATTGGAACTATCGTTCCGGGAATTAGATCTCCCCATTCTGAAGATCGTGCACATCTGTATAAATTCCTGAAATACAAAAGAAAATTTCATTCATGCAATTGGATATTATTACAATTACAAGATACTTTCGAGATACTTAAATAGTTTATTAATAATTAAAATTTTATTTAATTAAATAATTTAGAAAATTGTGGGACTGAAACTTGCAACTTCTGCAAAGTAAATGGGTGTAGAATCTGTAAACAGTTCTGGATTTGAATCCTGCTCCAAATCCATCTTTTTTTGCAATTTTTTGAATTTAATTTTAATTATTAATATTAATACAAGACTGCAAGCTAAACTGCCTATCTTTGGAGTAAATTTGATAATTTAATATCCAAGATTAACTGATAAGTCTGATTAACTGGATAAGACTTAATTTTTTTGTATTCATAACAATTAAATACAACAGTGTCTCTATAGTCTACACAAGTCCAGTAACCTGACACACGAATTCTCGTGTTACTCCTTGCCAATGTATGTGACAGAGAGAGACCGATGTATGCTTATACTGCCAATCGCTAGTTGTTTATTGTATATGTGGTTGACAAAACATTCACAATCATGATTAATATAATAAACTAACCTGTGAACCAGTACACACACATACAAAATCCAGTAATCTGAGAATCTGCTGTAATTTGACACCCATCAATCCAATACATGTCAAATTACGGAGACTCTACTGCATTTATTATTTAAGTAATTAACTTTGTTACCTTTTTAGATTAAAATAAATATAATTCTTACCTGCTGTGTTTTGATTTTGTGAACACAATTTCATGTAATTTTCCATCTGAGCAGCACATTCTACAGACAATATGTCTATGTCTCTTCAGAACTGCTCTTACAATTCTTGGCCAAGGATCTATTTCTATTTATAAATATTTTCATATATTATTTTTAATTTAATATTGTCTCATATATATTTTAAAATTATATAATTATTTGCATTCTCCAATTATATAAACACAAAATTATAATATACCTTCCGGTCTCGATTCTTTCTTTAGAATAACGTACGAATACGTTTCGAATGCCGTCATTTTTTTCTGGAAATAAAAATAGCCGTTACGAAAATGTTTTTTGATGTAGAAATGCAGCAAAATTATATTAATTGTAAAAAATAACATAACGAATTTGTTTGTATGGATAGAACATTCAAGCTAAAAAATAGACTTTACACAAATATGCAATGTTAAACTCTGTAACAGGGACAATCAACTAGAGTCGCACACAAGAAATCAATGATATGGTAACACATTGCAACACTGTAATGTTAATACCACAACAATGCTACATCTTGGTATTTATTGCACGGATGTTGATGTGATTTTATTTATCCCTTCTAATGTGGTATTTTTAGCATGTTTGAAAAGTTAAAATAATGGTTATCTAAGCTTCTCTCTCAATTTCTGAATGGTTAACTATGTTGCAGGCTCGCTTCATTAGCGTTCAAGAACTCTCAAGCCACATTTCAGTCCACGAGGGGGCAAATGAGGCACCTCTCCCTAGAATCTAGTAAAAACATCCCACAAATTATAATTGTAAAAGTGATCAAGATATATTAACATTACATGCTTGACCATGGGATACAGTGTCTGTCTTTATGTATTAATGCAATACTGTATTGTATAATATACTTCTAGGAAAAAACATCAATAAATTTTTATTTAATTATTTAATTTTTTCAATATAATTATTTGTCTCCAAGCTTTATCCCCCTGAAAAATTTTCTGCAGATGCCCATGCTTAGGTCAATCTTGCTCTATAACAATAAAATACTATAGTTTGGGATATTACGGTATTGCATTGCTCACACTTAAAATGTATACTTTCTCATATCATACTTGGAACTTAAAAATTCAGTATATTCATTTTCATTCTTCAAATAACTTTAAATTATCATTTCCAGGAAAGAATAAGCAGATGTGATATGAAATGTAAGCAACATAATAATAAAAATATACGAAGATACCGAACTGCAGCTAGTCGATGATGGAAAGGACACATGTGCATGCTTATCGAGTGAATCCATTTAGAAAAAAGCACTTTTATATTATAAATACTGTGTTTTCTCAATTCTAATGCACACATTTTTTTGAATTTTCTGGTCTGTAAAACTGGGATGTACATTAGACTCAAACACAAAGTTGACTTCATGCAGTCTTATTCAAGTCATTTACTCCTCACTCCTCTATTATGTCGTCAATTTAGATGTGCTACAATCCCTCTCGCTATACCGGTTTTAACTTTGATTTTGATGGTCTCAAACTATGGTAAACCAAGTGAACAATGTCCACAGATAGGTTTCTATAAAGGTAAGTTTAAATGGAGAATTAGCCACTATGCCGAAGTACGTGTGTTGTGTACAGATATTTCAGCAAGACGAGTTTACTGCATATCTGGAAACTTTCTTGCTTGTACATATTGACACAAAATCTCTGTTAAAATGTTGATTTTATGTTAGTATAGAAATTTTTGGTTAATGTTACCTATGGTAGCGAATATGGAGGCTTGTCTCTGAAACAGTGGGGACGCACATTCTAACCTAACCTAACCTATTCTAATAAATTACCATAATTATTGCCAACCAAATTATTGGAATAGGTTAGGTTAGGTTAGGTTAGAACGTGCATCCCCACTGTTTCAGAGATGAGCCACCATGTTCGCTACTATAGGTAGCATTAACCAAATTTTCTATATCTGATAATAATAAATGAATGTATTCGAAAATGTAAACATCGTAAAGCACTGTAAACATGATGAAATGTTTTTCAAAAAGACATTTACTGCTATTTGAATACATTAACTTTCGTGGCTGTGTGTTACGGGGCATTCATTGCATTTGCAAGCTAACTTTTTCGGGTTTTGATGTCTCAAAAATCGGGTTTGCATTAGATTCGATGGCATGTTAGAATCAAGAAAACACAGTATCTGTTTTTTTATATTTTGTGTTAATTATATTGCATTTTAAATATCTTAATGTTGTTACTCTTTAATAAATTATTTTAGACTATATTTACTTCTAATTTTCATTCAATTTCTTCATAAAATCCTCTTTTTAAAGATGAGCTGTTGGTCTATCTTAAATTGAAGGGTATCTTAATATAGTAGTAAACACTTCACTAATAACCTGAAGATGATAATCTAATCACTTTCTATACAAAATAAAATACTTTCTCCCTTATGTAATTGCATGTAATTACTACATAATGTAGTAATTATGTCCCTAGAGGAAAATTAGCTTTACAATTTTAATATTCAGATATTTAACTGTGTGAAATATAACTGTAAATATTATAAAAGTTTAAATATAAGTTCATTTTATTTAATATTTTTGAGTGTTTGGGTATATTTTTTTTTTACATGTAATATAAGAAAGATGAATAACTGATATATTTCTGTTATGAAAATATTTAAAATTACATACAAAATTTTATTTTATTTGTTTATCTAAGATTGTTTCACAAATATTCTAATTTCAAAATAATTTGGCTATATTCTGTCAAGAGAATTCTAGTTTTAGATATTAATAGTAAACATTACTATTTAAAAATCTACTATTCCTTTCTATTTAAAAATATTTGATTTAAAAAAACAAGGAACAGCAAATATATACATGTTATTGGTGTGTAATACAAAATGAGCAACTACTTATTGCGACATCATCGCAATGCCAAGCTGCAATTTTTCATCATACTTTAATTTAAAAATTTGCATGACTTCCAGTCTAGACCAGAAGTCATGTATCTAGATAATCAGGGCCTCTGGTACCTAAGCTTTCCACATCTAATATGATATTGACCAGGAACTACTGATCAGAATAGTGAAAAACTTAACTTACAAGCAGAATAAACAAATAATTAACTTAAATTATATCAAACCAAAAGCAATAAGAAGTATTAAGCATTTCCATAAACCTCTTTGTACAGTGATTATTAATAAATGGCATGTGGTTGTCTCCTGCATGCAAACACGCTTCACTGTAATTGTTCACACCGGTTATAACACCATTTATCAGCTCTGTCGGGAGCAAAGGGCATTCGGAGCATTCTTAGTGGAGGTGACAGGATGCAACTCAACTCCTTAGACAATCTTGTACACATTCTATAAGATTTAGATTTGGAAATCTTGCTGGATTTTCCATGTGACCTCACTATCAAGAAAATCATTCATGAGTGCAGCTTATGTGCACAGGTGTTATCACCCATGAAAATGAAATCTTCACTCACGCCATCTCAAAAAAGTATCACGCGGAGTTCCAAACCCCATCTCTGTACCTCCTTCCAGTACGGAGAAGATAAAAATCTAACCTTTAGCAATTGCATACAATTAAATCTGTTGTGAATTGGTATATTTTTTGTTTGTTGCTTAAACACTATGTAGTGTAATAAATTCGAACACTTGCTTTCTTTCATCTTTATTTTAGTTCAGTTGAGCCTCAATCGAATCCCAAATATTTTTGTCATTAAGAAACCATTCCCTAAAAAATGTGAACTTATCACTTTTACAGTTTACATAACTGTCAAAATTCCTACCATTTAAACACAATTATATTCTTCTTTATGTTGAATATGGATAAATACGGAAGTCTAATTAGTTATTATTATTATTGTTTTAACTCTTTCCAATGTATGGGTACTAAGAGGGCCTTTTAATCATACCCATCAGGAGTTTAGCCAGGCCCACAAAGGAGACAGCCAAGGTAAGACTGGCATATCTAAGATGAATTGCTCATAAAAAAATTCTTATGGTTTCTTTCCCAGATTTGATCCTGGGTTGCCTTTACTACTTTGGTAATATAGTCACAGTCTAGTTAGCTTGGGTTTGGTTTATTCGTATAAGGCCATGCAACAAATGGGCAATCTGTCTAGGGGAATGCCTCCTGGAAGGTCTTTTTTGGGAAGAAGTAACCCCTATTTAGGTGTTACAAACATGAAGAAAACCCAGCAAACTCCACATAGCCAGCCTATTGGCAAGGCACACACCCATGACCTATTAATTACCAGTGTTTGGTGGTTTTATTCACTTGTACTAGTAGTAGGCATTCTATTTAGATTAGATGAAAGTGCATTTCTTTATGTAGAAATGAACTGCTTATATAACTGGATGCTCCTCCAACACTGCAAAAGCACAAACAGTAATTTATTTGATAATGAATTTTAAGGCAATACAAACAAAGTTTGAGTCCTTTTTTCTAATTTACATCCTTTATTCCGATCAGGAACCACAAAACAGCAGGCAACTTGAAGTCAAAAAACTTCTAAAAATAACAGATGAAATACTATTAAATGATTCACACACAATTAAAAATGATCTTCGACGCCAACCTGTTTTTGTAGGCTACGGCATCTACAAACATTAAAAACTATTAAAAACCCTTCACAACAGCATCCTTGTTTTATAATCGCACTTTTAGCTGAGAGTCCTCTGGCGGATTCGGGCAGCCATAGAAATTATTTGCATAATTGTACATAATAGCCCAATTTCAATTGTGTGTAAATCGTTTAATAGTATTTCATCTGTTATTTTTAGAAGTTTTTTTGACTTCAAGTTGCCTGCTGTTTTGTGGTTCCTGATCTGAAAAAAAGGATATAAATTAGAAAAAAGGACTCAAACTTTGTATTGCCTTAAAATTCATTATTGAATATTAACGAAAATAATCCTGGACTATTATGTACAATTATGCAAGTAATTTATTTGAACTTGTACATATACATCATCTATGATGCACACTGTTGCATCCAATAAAATTAATGTTTGTTTTTATTTAAAAACTTTTATTCAAATTTAATTGGTTAAAAACCCAATGATTGACTGTTAAAGATGACTGAAACATTGTTTGCTTATTAAAATATGTTTCCTTGTTGGAGTTTTGGTGTTAGTGTGCTTTACTTTGCATTTCTATTGAAATTTCTACAGTTTACATGGAGCAGTTGACTTTTTTCTAACTAAACAATTGAATTTTCAAAAGATGTTTAAGTAAATTGCTTATATTTTAATTATATTTCATTTACTTAAATACTCTATAAATGTACACGTAAAGAAGGTAATTAAATACTTACTTTACTTAAAGGTAATAATTCGTACTGAACTCGAAAGTTACAAGCAGTTTCCGTGCCGTCCAATTGTCTAGGACAAACATGATCATGAGGACACTATAATTTAAATGTAACAATTAATTGAATTATAACAAGAAAAGCCTTAAAAGTGACAAAGAAACTCACAGGTGCAATCACATGAGCCATTTTTGAACCTCTGCTTTCTAACTATATAAATTATGATACAAATTGTAATTATTTTCTCAAGAAAAACAGTTATAAATGTAAAATTCTTACATATAATATATAATCACGAGCCTCCATGAGTGCGTCAAAGCCGGCATTACTTCCATGATCAACAAGTACCTATGACAATAGTTTTCTTTAATATTACATAAAACAAATTCAAAATGAATTATATTAACTGTAATTTACCAAATATTTGTTACATTTTCTCCAAAGATGCTTGACAACATCTAGCCTTTCTTTGGAGGAAGGCAAATCCAAGAATGAGTGAGCACTGATGACTAAATCATATTTTAACTGGATAATAAAATATTTTGTATATTTAATGATGCAAAAAATTTACTTTAAAAGTACAAAACCTTACTGTGTTAGAAACTGGAAGAAACTGTCGCATGAAAACACCTTTAAAAATCATTTCTCCTCCTTCTTTTCCATCTGTTAGACATATTTGATCATTAAATGGAGGAAGAGGTAAATTTTTTAAAGTTAAACTTACCTTGAAGGAGTAACCTAGCAACTTCATTCATATCTGCTGAAGAATCTACACAATAATATTCTTTTAAACTGTTACCCCACATAGAATGAGCAGCCCTAAAATAATTTGAATACCTCTATTTAAAATTATCCTGCTAAAATACAGTATCATCTTCCTTCCAAAAT
Organism: Centruroides vittatus; assembly: GCF_030686945.1. Lineage (NCBI taxonomy): Eukaryota > Metazoa > Arthropoda > Arachnida > Scorpiones > Buthidae > Centruroides > Centruroides vittatus. The sequence goes on from NW_027120768.1 coordinate 386,645, forward strand.
AAATGCTACCATTTTAAATTACTGTAACAGGGGTGTTTGTGGGACCCCAAAAAATCCCCTGAAACTTTTACGAGACTTACTACCGACATTTTGGAGTTTCGAGAAGGGGGGGAGAAATGAAAAATTACAATTATGAAGTATTGAATGACCTAATTATAAAAGTTCAATGAATTACTTTTTTTGCAAAATTAATAACCATAAATTTTCAAACATAAACTACTACATTTTATGTAAATATTTTAAATTACCTGAATTAATTCTTTAAAAAAAATTATCTAATTTCTGCTGCTTTTTTTTTATTTTCTGATGTTTGTGGGCTTGTCTTTCTTTTGTGGTGAACTTCATAATTGCAGGAAGGTTGACTTTTATTTTCCTCATTTACAGTTGAAGAAATTTCCTCGAGAACTGCACATGCAGAGGTAGAAGCAGTTTGCTTTTCTGCTAATGTAGAAGGTTTTTCAGAGACTTTTATAGGTGACTCATCTGAAATACATGTTTTTAAGTCCTCTTGATATGTTTTCCAACTTCTGTTCATATTCAGTAAGAGATCTTTGTGAATTGGATCAGTCATTGGATTTTTTGAGCCATATTTTTCACATGAGGTTTCTTTAGAAGCCATTAAATCATATTTAATAGTCTGCACTGCATCTAGGGAATCAATCTTAAGAGAGGTTCTATAGTCAGTGACAAGTGTATCCATTAAGTTGAATGCACTTTCCACTAATGGGCCATGGAAGCAGCTAAGGCAGGCTTTGACCAATTTAGCCAATGTAGGATACTTATAATCATTTGTGAAATCATCTTTTAAATTAAAAACTTTAGACCAATATTTATCAATTGTACACTTGACTTGATTTCCACTTTCATCAGATGTGTAGAGCATTTCTTTGGTGATATCAATATCACTCTGGTATAACCTTATTTCAGCTTCTACTTTTGACTTTTCATTATCACTAAAAATATGGGACATAAAAGATGATAATTTTTCAAAAGCTAATATTGTACTGGTTTTACCTCTTAGCTCTGGATCTAATGCTGTAAAACTAATTAGATATGAATTTTTAAGGGGTAATTTCTGTTTCATATGCTGTGCTGTATTAGTATAAGCTTTCATCAGAGAAATTTGGAATTCTTTTGCTATTGGATGATTTTTTGATAATTTCTTCAGGAGAGTGGAAGCTTCTGCACCAGTAAATATTACTTTGCTAGGTAGATGGAATTCTGGATTTGTGACATCAACCTTTAATAAATCATTATAAGATGTGCACTCTATATTTTCTGGCTTCATAAAAAAAGAGAAAAATTTTGCCATCAATTTATAAATACTGGAATGTATTAAATGAAGCATTGGTTTTTTTGTTTCAAATAATTTAATATATGTGTTGAACTCTGGTAATACTGCTGAATATAATGCCATATGCAATAAAGTTTTGTTTTGCATAACAAATAACCCATTTAGTATTCTTTTTTTCCGAGCTAAAGCATCCTTTGTGAGTTGTTGGGAATGCAAGCAAGAATACACCCCTTCAACAATTTTTTTCTGAGCTGCAGAAATATTTCTTTTATTGTATACAGTTTCAACATAAGAAAAATAATCCCCTTTATCAGTTTTATCCAAGTAGTGAAAATAAAATGCAATAAGAGCATCCCACAGATCTTTGATTCTTTCTAAAACACATAAAATGTACACCCACCTATGGTCTGGTCTCTTCAAGGGCTTAAGTTTTTTAATGGCAAGGGATTCACAGATTTTGAAAAAATTTTCTCTTTTACTGCAGCTTTTCATATCAAAATAGATGTCATCAAACAAATCTTCTAAGTATCTATCAAAACATGAAGCAAATTTTTTTGCACAGTTATTAGCTGTGTGACATGTGTCACCATCAATATCTAATAAGTGGGGTGCTTTGTTTGATCGTAGTCTGGTTTCAACACCCTTTTTTTTCCACGCATGGTGTTACATGAGTCCATTAATACACTAATTAAGTTTGCCCATGGAATATTATTATCTTCAATAGTATTAACAACTGCTTTAAAAACAGCTTCTGAATTGCAAGATTCCATCTTTAGAGATGCAAAATGATGAACTACAACTTCATTTTGATTGTTGTCATAAAACTGCACCAATATTGCCAGTATACTTTCTTGAGCATTGCTAGTACTTTCATCCAAATTTAGAGAAAATGGAGTCTCCTTTAAAGTTTTAATGATATTTTCCTTAATAGTTTTTGCGAGCCCATATTTCATCTTATAACATGCAGTAGTCCTGGACATTTCCAACGAGTTTAGTGCCGTCTGATCGCGGCTCAACTGTTTGCAGAGTTCAATTAAATTGGGAGCTACATTGAAAGAAAGAGAATTTCGGCGATAAACGAAGTTATTAATACCTCTTGGCGTGCTTTTCTTGTCACTATATCCAATGGCCGAGCATCAGTCTCCAGTAAGTCATCAGTATTTTTTGAATTAGCATAATTACTTAAAGTCATTGAATGTCTAATGCACTTTGAATATTTTATGTGCGTCACAGTTTTAGAATGATTTGTGAAAGCCTTGAATCCTTCCCCACCATACTTCAGCAGTGAGTTACAAAAAACACAATATGCTTGTCCAGCAACATTTATTTTCTTGCACCATGTGCCGATGGTATCCCCATTACCATCTCTCCGTTCAATCCAATTCCACCTAAATGCATTCCGGACACCTTCTTCTAATTGTATAATATCACTATTTATATCGAGAAATTTCATAGTGAAATTCTCTTGCGTACATAAATAAAAAAATATTTCAATAAACAAAACGAAAAATTTACACGTGCATCAATAAATGAAACGAAAATTTTACACAGCGGAGAAAAAAAAGTTGCGAAGCGATCAATGACAAATAGCTAATACGGCGAAAAATCCCCCTTCTCTACTTATTGGCGCCACGCCAGGAGAGATAAGACCTTTGAACCCAGAGTCACGTGATCGCACATCTGGTCGAACGAAGTCTCTCCCTTTTTTTTCTGCCGCGCCTACTTGCCGAAAAGAATCCAGAAGAGAATGTCCGAGAACCGGGGGAATGAGTCATAAAGGAGGATGCACGACCACACAAGCGGCAATCCGTTTACATTTCGGCGCATGCATTCAGTATTCAAGATGGCGAACGATATCGACACTCCGCTATCCACGTGTTTACAAATTTTGTTTTGTACCGTTTGTTTTATTTAGCTAGAAGATTTCGTCGAAGATTCGAATGAATATTTTGGATTAGAGATATCGTATTGGCAAGAATCTTGCCGAGATATTTTGTTGGATCGACAGTGGCGTGCCGTGACATTTGATGACAGGGAAGCTGTGTTTCTGTAAGAAGCCGACTTCCAGGGGCAATCAGTTAATTGCGTGTCAGTGATAGTCTAGGGCAGTGGTTCTTAACCTTTTTATAATCGCCGCCCACCAAATATTTCATAATTTTTTTGTGACCCCCATTTTTTAATAATAATTTATATTTGATAATTTGATAATTTATCTATAATAAATTGATATTTTATCTATTAATTGCTTTATTTTTTATATAATAAATGTAAATCATAACTTTATTATTTCATTATCTATTTAAATAACATTCAAACTTCACAATTAAACATGAAAACTCATTAATTTTTAACAGAAAATAAAATAAGAAACATGTCGATAAATCGATCCAATGTCGATGCTAAAACTAAACTAAAACTAAAATGCCCACTTGTCGTAAGGATTTTGCATAACTTTTGCAAAAATATTTAAATTTTCAAAGCCTACTATTTTTCCTAATTATTTTTAAAATTCCAAGCATTAATAGTTTCTTAAAATTGCTTTGGAATAAAAGAAGTAAATACTGCAGTGTAAGTAGCATATTTACATTTATTTCTTCTGTACTAACAAAGTTGTATGTAGAAAGAAATACAAAATAAATAAATAAAAACTAAATAGGAAAACTTTATCTTTCTTATTTCACTTTTCAATACGATATTCGGATTATACATCAATTTTCTTTTTATTATATTCTGAAGGAAATTTTGCATAATTTGGCGGCCCCCGGCAAACTTGGACCCCCAGGGGCCGCGGCCCCCTGTTAAGAATCACTGGTCTAGGGTCCATTCGTATTCATTTGTTCGATAAGCCAGTAAAAACTGTAGACTTCTCTAAAATGTATTTTTAATATCACAATTACATTCTGAATCGCTAGCCACGATATAAGGGCTAAAATTAAAAATAAATTATAAAAACTTACTCGGTGAAATAAAATGTGCGGTGGATATACATACCTGGTACAATGTATTGTTCGATTGTATTAATATACTTTTAAAGAAAATTATAATTAAAATATAGCTTTGTAAAGAAACGTACATAAAAATAACATAAAATATTCTTTACTTTTTAAATCTTAAAACAATCCACTTAGTCAAATATCTTGATACGAGTAGCTAATGGATGGAACTAGTGACGGTCCAGGTAGGTGTGTAGTGAGTGTGTGCGTGCCAAATCCCGAGGGTGCCGATACCGGTCAATGTCAAATGCCTCTTTTGTCGCATCACTAGTATATCTCAAAGGACGCCACAGGGCTGTTGTAAATTTTAAACGTTTCTCACCGTAGCTGTAAAAATCTAACTATGTTAAACTTAATAGTCATTCGTTTTCTAACTAATTCGTTTTAATACCAGGTGTACACGGAAATCAGTTTCCCACTGTACTGAGCGAGTAATTGGTTCTGTTAAGCTTTTGTTGAAGTAAAATTCTGGCTCTTTCAACAGGGTTTTATTTATGTCCCCATTCCCTAATCTCTTAATTATTTAGTCACTTCTTAAGTAGAAATAAGTCGAAACCAGTTACTTTGTACCTGAATATCTGTAGTCTTGGGAAAACAGTGGAAAGACAAATTTTTATGACAATGGATATATAAATCGTAAATTTAAGGAAAATAAATTCTAGAGCTTTTTTTTTGTACCACTGTATGTACTGTACGTCTCATTCATTAAATTTGGTTGTAAATGATGCTGCCAAAGTAACAGTTAATTTTTAACACTGTACTAGAATTGTACACGTTTTTTTTGCATCCCCTTACAGATGGGACATACTAAATCGTAATATCACCGGTTTAACATTGAAATCCGTAAGTAATATAAGATGGGAGAGCGGAATAAACGCAGAATAAATATATCAAATATTTTAATGGAGTTTTTTTAAACTCCTGTCAACTATACAGAACTATCATAAAAACGTGCCAGTAAACTCCTATCGGTTGGGTTGTTATAAATCTAGTCTAGGGTGGGCAACCCTTTTTATAACATGGGCCAGAATAAATTTTACGTTTTTTTCCGCGCCGTAGTAGTTAATTGACGCCTTCTTGTGACTCGTAATTTTTTTAGTCTGCAAATATGAAATAAATAAATAAAAAGTTAATCTACTACATTTATTTCTCTTATCGTTTTCGAAAATTACAAAGAATTGGAAAAATAACTATTAATTAGTTATTTTTCCAATTTAATAATCTATTAAAGATCTCGCGGGCCGGATAGAAACTTTTCGCCAGCCGTAGCTGGCCCACGGGTTGCCCGCCGTTGATCTAGTCTCCTCGTTATTCACATAATCGGGCGAGAGTGGCCGAATATCTAGCAGGCGGCTAACAGCCCACAACCGCTCCGGGATATAAAGTCGCGTACTCTTTACGCGTGTGTCGCTTCTACCAGCTAAACCGTGACGTTTGTGCTATGTAATGCGCATGCGCCAATGCCTATAATCTGGCTGCTTGGAAGTTGACAGGCAGGCGGATAACAGCCCACAACCGCTCCGGGATATAAAGCTGTACTCTTTATGAGTGTGTCGCTTCTACCAGCTAAACCGGGTGAGGTTGGTGCACTGTAAACCGCATGTGCTAATGCCTATATAATCTGGCTGATTGGAGACTGACCCGGTTTCGACATTCCTTCCGCCACCGAATTATTCGACTATACAATAGCAATCTTATCGTTTTTTTTCACATGTAGTATAGAAATTTGTAAAAGATACATAATGCAGTTATAATAAAATATTAATTTTAATTAATTCAATTAATTCAAAGTATGTTAAAATATGAAAATTTATATTTTATAAAATTCAAGGGAAAGTCATTGGAAGGTGGAATCGGCGCTTCCATCGCTTCCAATGACGGCACGCCACTGTGGATCGATAAAGAACTGATGTACAAAATAGGCTTATTCTTCGATTAAGATCTCTCGATAAAGAATACTATTTCGAGTAAGATTCGGTTGTTTTGTTCTTTGAATTAAATAATATATGATTACTGTATCTGTGTAGAATTTGTGTTAAATTTATTATTCTTTCCTCTTTATTCTGATGTTAGTTATCTCGGTTAACCACGTCGAACTTTCCGCCATTAAAACACCACGTGATAGTATTTTCTCACGTGACTGCCAGACGAAATGTTATTGGTTGATAGAAACGCATCTTGGCGGTGGCCGCCGCGAAAGATAGAATTCGACCAACTTTCGCGGCATAAGAAAAGCGGCACGAAATAGACCTCCGCGGCGAGAAAAAGTGACGTCATTCTGCCGCTTTTCCTTGCCGCGCCGCATGTGTGCATCCGGCTTAACTCGCAATAAGGAAAGAACAAAAAAGAAGTTTTTCCCCCCTTTTCACGCATTATCACTGCCTTTGGAGAAAGAAAGGAAAAGTTTTCACCACACACACTGACCTTGCGTTTTCTGCTTTCAAAGCAAACAAAATTACCCAGCCAGATCAAAATAAATAATTCATTATTATTCCTACTTCCTTTTGAACGACGATCCCCGGAATTTCCGGGTATCGAAGTTCAAAATCCCCGGAATTCCGGGGTTTCCCCGGAGCACAAACACCCCTGCTGTAATTATGTCAATTATTATCTGAGAAGTATGCAACATACACCAATTGATAAATTAACTGTCCAAGTTTCATTTCTCATCTGCATTCAAATATCTTGTTGTCTGCTATCTCTAGAAGGCTCCATAAATGAAAATAGTGACCCTGCAACAGAGAAAGCATGTCATGTTCTGCAGTTTGTAAAGTCAAAATCATTTGTAATTGTGCAATGTGAGTAATCTGCAGGAGATGTGGGAGGAGTGATGATGGATATGCTGTAGCAGGTGCAGAAAGAATGTGAATATCAGCTGGATGTGTGCTGTGTGATGAGGTGCAAGCATTGAGAAATTGTAATGGGCAAATGTAAAACTTGGACAGTTTTCCAATGTTTTAATGTATGTTACAACATTCTCGAATAATAATTAAGATAATTACAATAGTTTAAAATGATAGCATTCTTTTTGAAAGACTCTGTATAACATGATTATAATTTTCTTACCACAAAGCAGATCCAACCCCTGATCCAAAATCAAAAAGTGAATGAGGAGTAAAATCTGGATCATCGTACGTAATCTATAAAAATATATAATAATAATTAAAATTTATTAAATTAATCGCTATAGAAATTTATAATTAGCAGCTCTTAATCACGTAATCAGAATTTCGAATAGCAAAGATCCACTCATGAAGGAAACATTCCAAACCATAAACAAACTAAATGAAGTTTCAAGAAATATCAGATGTATTTGTTTATGTCTGGCCCCTCAAAGTACCAAAAAATAGCCTTAAAAATAACATTATATATTCATACACAAGTAGAACACAATACCTTTCCAGCTGCACCATGGTGACATGTAACACTGACAATTTCTTTTTATCTGTGTAATATCTGTGGTTTTGAACACAGTTTGGAAGAAATTAAATTTTTCTAATATTTTATAGTATTTAAGTGGTTGTTTCTTACTGATTTGGAGAATTATCTTACAGTTAGTGCAGTGGAAACATTATCTCCATTAAAAATATATAACATTCATAGTCAAATATAATCATTTCTCCTCCTCCTTTTCCATCTGTTAGACATATTTGATCATTAAATGGAGAAAGAGGTAAATTTTTTCACAGAAACTCCTTGTAACTTTCAAGTTCAGTACATTTATAGAGTGTTTAAGTAAGTAAGGAGGAAAAATATATAATATTCATAATTCAAGTTTCTGTTTATTTTGATGGTGGTTAAATTATATGCACTTTTCTATATTATAATTCTAGTTTTAGCTGTTCATTTCAAGCACCAGTACTTCACAGTCCTAATTTTTATTACAGAGGCTAATTGATATAAACAACGTATTAACCATCATTTTTAAGCACCTTTCTGTGATTCGAACTACAAAACTGCATCAAATTCTCAACCAAAATAAGGAGTTTTGTAACAGAAAAGTTGAACAACACCCCATCACGTTATGCAATTTACCTGAACATATAAAATTCAAATAAATTGTATATAATTATCAGTGCAAAGTCAAACTTTTGATGCAATGACTATACAAAATTAATCCAAAAATTAATGAAAATCTCATAGTTTTGGTAAATGTAACACTTCTGTTGCAAAACTTCTATAAAAAAAATCATCAAATTAGTAATAAACACATCTTGAAACATCATTTATTTTGTGTATGAGTTAAAAAATTTCCCTTCTTAGCACATTCACCTATAATATTCTTCCCTAAAATGTTATATTTTAACCTCTGAAAATAATACTACTAATCTTAACGTAGTAGTATTTTTAGAGGTCTGTCTTTAGTTTAAAGTTCAAAGTTCATCACACAATTCTGTGAGTTAAAGAATACAGAACTATGTAAAAGCATAGACCATAGAACGGTTAACATTCTAATTTGGAACTTTAAACTAAAGACAGACCCGAGACAGGCTTGCGAAATGAGACAAAAACATTTGTCGGAAGAGTAAAACAGTGCTGGAATAGTGATTTAATGTATTGTTATTACTTAATTTGTTAAACTGTACTAACTTAAGTTTTTTTGTAATACTTTAACCCCCTTGTAACGAACTAAGGTTCATACGATAAAGAATAGAATAGTATTGTTATTACTGTGCTGAAATTCGTTCTAGCTTAAATATTTTAATGTAATATTCTCTAAATACTTGTATGTTTATGATTGTTTGTTTTATGCCTGCTAACTGTGTAAAGAAATTCATTCTATGACTCTCAAGCTATTCTGATGGAAAATCATCCTGTAATTCTTGCAATCACACAATATTTAAAGATTAATGTCTTCAAAGGCTTTTTTGAACCATCAAATAACAAAAACTTCAGTCTTAGATTAAAATGTTTAGAATATATTACAAGTATTTAAATTTAAGAAACAGTAATTCTAATTTACAAATATAACAGGTTTACAATTCTTCAAACTTAAATAATTTTGTAATAAACTAAAAATAAACACAAAATAATAATAAAAATCCCGGTTAATGTTACCTATGGTTCCAAGATGGCGGCTCATCTCTGATTCCAGCAAATAGAAGAAGGGAAACAGTGGGGACACACGTTCTAAACCTAACCTAATCTATTCTAATAAATTTATTATTACCAACAAAATTATTAAAATAGATTAGGTTAGGTTAGAACGTGTGTCCCCACTGTTTCCTTGCTGGAATCAGACGAGCCACCATCTTGGAACCATAGGTAACATTAACCAAAATCCCAGCTAACAGACAAAAATTTTTTTAAATCAGAGGCCTCAAGAATTCTAGAAAGTTGAAGAAAGTTATCTTAGTAATCTCGGCTAAGAATTCCTTCTATATATAGTATCATCTAACTAAGAATGAGAAAAAATAAAATGAATCACTAACATTTACTGTATATATATATACAATTTCATTATATTATAATACTCAAAACTTAATTCTAATTATGTGTGTTCAAACCATAAGGACAGACATTTGTACGCAAACAGAGAGAACTGTAGACAAATGCAGACAAATATAGCAATAACTGTATTACTTGATGTCTAAAACACAGGTTAATACACAACTCATTGGATTTAACAAATCAAAGTGATAAAAGTAAGTCTTTGGTGAACAGATGGAAAGTGCCTACCGATGCCAGGCAAAGAGACCCGCCATACGAAATTTGTCCACCTTGAAATGCAATACAAACAACACTTGCAATGTCGTGGCAGACTCATCACTGTGACTTTTCTTATAATATCACCACTAGCAATTGTGTTTGTACTTAAGATTTGGACACGTTTATTAAGTTTTTTAACAAAACAGAATTAAAGAATGTAATATATAATGAACTACAATATTAAGAACAGCACTATCAAAGCATTATCAATGGTGAAGAGAGATGTAGAAAAAACATTGAATAAATCTTCTATCAACATCAACCTCTAATGTCCATCCAATCAGACATGTTGAAGAATTATTAACTGCCATGATTAGTCTGAAGATTAAATTTGATGATTAAGAGTGCCCAGTTTACTTACGTCGACATAACCAAATAGCAAATATAATATGTCAAAAGCTCGTACATGAGCACAAACAAACTACTATATGGTCTAGCAATCATACTACAAATCTGTCGAGATTAACACAGTTAACATACCCCACAAAAATAGTCCACTAGTCAAATGATTGTGACAATGCCAGAGTGCCCCCTATGCTCCATGAACATGGGACCAAAGGGTCGACACCGTGTTTGTGATGACTAGTTCGTCAGGATTGACACCACTGTGTCTTTAAGGACAGACACAGAAACCTTGATGGCCACTAATTTCGATTTTTTAATGCAAGTGGTCGTGTTTGTAGGTGCTCGGTTTCGGGATGGAGGTGGCCTAAGAGACGACTGGAAGAAGTGCATGCTACAACAAATTTAACAATTAACAATACTCATTTATTTATATAGCAAAAAGATACAGATTAAGATGCTTAGCTAATGCTAATTCTGAATAACAATTATAGGAAATTATCCTTCATCAATAATATCACAGGTCCCTGTCAGAGAGAGAGAGAGAGAGAGAGAGAGAGAGGGAGTTCACAATCGGTTGCACGTTGTTAAATACCTTAGTAGTAGAAGTTAGTCCTTTTATTGGAGTCTCAGAATCAGAATACTGTGGTTTGCCAGGTGATTCAGAAGTCTTGGATGTCTTGAAAAGGGTAAAGGATCGGCAACAACTTCAGCAGTATCCACACAGGATCGGGCAAAAACACCAGTCTAAAGCAAACTCACTATGATAGCAAACTACCTCCTTTTAGTATTCGGGGGTCTTTTTTGGATTTTTCCCATGACTTCATCAGGAATCATCATACTGCTGTCCAACTGTTGAATTTCAATCGTCAGTTCTGGGTGACACATTCAATGTGTCACCTCAAACAAGGAAACAAGTCCATGGGAAAAGTTTTAATCATCTCTGATTTTTCTGGGCTTGATGAAAAATTTTAGTCAAAAAATTTTTCATCAAGCCCAGGCTCACATGATACAGAGAGTGTGCCACACAAACCTGGACATACTTAAACTACAAAGCATTGATTATGTGAATTTCCATAATGTCTTGTAAATAAAACTAAGTTTTCAAAGAACTTCTTTGTCTAATTTTATTTTGTCCCATTTTTTTTCCAATATGAACATTACAATAATTTACAAGCGTGGCCTGTTTTCCACACCGCACCCTGCATAACCAATACAAATTAATCTAATTAATCCAAGAACTTTTAAAGTGGTTACTAATTTTTTTTACCAACTTTCAATAATGGGTAACTAGTGGCAACATAAATGATTTAATTTCGTAATGCAGAATTGTCAGGTATCTGAGTAGTTTTTTAGCCAATGCTTTTTATCTGGTGACACTAATAATTACATAATAAAGATTACTTAAGTAAAGAAGTTTTTTTTAAATCATGGCAGCCTTAAATGATCAAAAAAATAATTGAAAATGGCAGTATGAAGTCTAATATTTACTTAATTTAATGAATTATAAATGTCAATTTACAAAAATATTAGTGAAAGTTTTACTTATAAAGCACAAGAATTTCCTGTGAGGTCACTTTAGAGAAACCTGGCCATAAATTTGGCCAAACAAAAATCGTGTTTGTTGCACATGCATTTGTCATTCAAGCCGTTTGCTAACTGTGCCAATAATTTAATAACAAGAACCTATCATCAACAAGAGCATGCCACATTAATCAAACTTTTATCTGCATTATTTGAAAATTTTCCACAATTTATAAAAGCAAAGGAATAAAATAAAACTGAAATATACGATAGATTTGCGTTAATTCAAACTCGGAAGAACAGCCTAAACGGTTCAAATTAAAAGGAGATCTTTTCTGGATGCTACAGAACAAAAAAAAAAAAAAAAAATGATTTTAACAACTCGTTAATATTGCGTGGCAAACAGAATAATGTCTAATCAATGAGAGTAAAAAGTAAAGTAGTGCATTTGACGGAATAGAGAAAAACTCACGAGAAGCCACAACAAGAAAACGCCGCAGGGGGACCACAAACCGTCCTAATCATGCATCAAGTGGTTTGAAATGTTTTAAAATTTTAATTTATCAATTTTAAATTTGATCTTTAAATTTCAAAAGTGGAAAGACAATGTTAACCTACTAACACTTGCTGCCGATTCGTGTATTAATAGATTGAGGTATACAACAGGAGAAGGCACAATTAAGTTCAAATTAACAAGAGAAATGTATGTCAATTTAAACAGGAATTGGACGGGGACAAACATCCAGTTCAAATTAATGAGATTCTACTGTATTTCAATTGTTGAAATTGAATTTAAAAAAAAACAGCTGAATGTAAGCAGTTTAATGCAACAGATAAACCAAAACTGAATGCTTTAAAATTAGAAATAATAAAAATAAAATATTTTTTTTATAAAAAATGTCATAGATCATATATTTTTTAACAATTTTAAAACATCAAAATCTTTTACCTCTGTTAGAACTTGCTTCAGAACGGCATATTCAGGAGCGAGTCGGCTCACCGTATAAAGTATGCATCGATAAAAATCGTAGCTACACAAAAAAGAAAAATAGAAAAGACTTAAATAATAAATAAATTGATAAAATATTTTATGTACTATTTACTATAAACTATTTTATTTTTCTAATAAAAACTCCTTACTCTATTGATTTCCAATGTGGAATTACTTCTTTAAGCCTGGATAGAACTTTATTTTTTATCCTCAGTCTCGTAGTCTCGTCGAGTTTATCTACAGAATCTAAATTTATGTTTTCTAAAAGAATAAATATAAATAATAATAATATAAATTTTATTAGTATTTTTTAAAACAAAATAAATCTTTCTACCTTTTTCGCATATTTTTAATTCAACTTTTTTGGCAACTTCATTAATGTATTTATTGTCTACCGGCAATTTTCTAGATTTTAAAGTATTTACCAAATCGATACTGTCAACGAGCAACTGCTTTGTGCTGTAACCTAAAATATAAAAATAAAAATGTGACTCGTTAAATTGGATTAAGTTACTTAATAATAGCTTTGTACAGGAAAGAAATAGGTGCAATTCTCTCGAGTGAAACGTCCATTTATTAAATCTTTCTTTCTAATATAAAGCCCTGTGCATTCAGTATTTGCCAAATGCCAAGCAAGCATTTGGCCAGTACCGAGTAGCATATACGATTTACGTGACTAATATTACGTATTTGTCATTTCCCACTCAATGTCAGACAGTGATATATGTTATCTTTTTCTATTAATATTTGGCATGTACAGCTATTTAAAATTTTATTAGATGCTTTATTTCATCAATAAATAATCATTACAGATATCTCAAGACTAGACTTATTGAATACTACCAGCGGGGAACACACAAAGTCTAGGTTCATGAGACCATACAAATGAGGAAGATGGCAATTGTGACATTGTTGTATTGAACAGGCTTATACCTTAAAACCTTGGCTATAGGCCATCTCATATATAAGCCACAAAAGCAAAAACTGTAAAGAAACATTGACATTTTCATGGATAAGCCACAACTTATAGAACCAAGGTACAACTCCAGCATAAAATACAATAGCAAAGAAACAGCATCGGAAATAACATCAGAAATCGGGAAGACACTGTCAAATCTAAGACACATCTTAATTTCTACATGCTCATCCACACATTTATTTTTTAAATAGAGACTTGGGACAAATTTCTCAACAGAAGTGCTTCTGTTCAGACATGAATCTGTTCTGTATTTATCACACAGTAAAGTTAATTATATATCACTGTCTTCTGCAATATCAAAGTAGGAAACCCCTCCACTTTCCACGTAAGGTTCTTCTGAATCAACACCCAATTCAATGCTCATGTTCTTCGTACATGCAATCGTCCTTAGTGCTGTTTGAAGCAATGGAAATGCAACATTTCTTGAAAGAGTGCCACACAATTTTTGCTTGTATTTTCATCCAAGTACTTATGACTTTATTATAACAGACTGAAGAGAGTGAGTTAAATTGATCTATTATGAATATTTGGTCTAATAGAATCATTAAAATCACATAATGAAATTAGCAACAAAGAATAAGATGCTGCAGCACTAGAGATCATTCATTAAGATGTTTTATGTCAAATTTAAGAAGCACCCTATTTTCAGAAATACTAAAACCTAAAAAATGTGCATCTTACATTTGTAAAATTCCTGGGATTGCTCATCTGGATGTGATTCTGAGTCCCTACAACGATAGGATGAGACCTTAAATACCTTGACTAGCTGGTCATCCAACCGTATAGTAAGAATATTACATCCTATTTTAAGTTATTTTCATAACTTTTTCCATGATACAATTCAAATTACTTTCCTCAGAAAGTAAACTTTTTAGAAAATTTAAGCACTTTTATCTCATCTGCCCATCCTCAGAAGTCAAAAGAAAATGATACGATCTCCTGATGATAGACTGAAAGTGTTTGAGTTTTCACGTGAAGAAAAACAGCTTAAATTAAACTTATACAGGTATACCTCACCTTACATCGGTAATTGGTTCCAGGAGAGATGACGTAAGTCGAATTTACTTGTCACTAGGCTAAACCACAAATTACCATTCCCAGTTCTGTATTTTATTTATAAATGCATATTTTAATAATATATGGTTAATAAGAATCTAAGCCTTCCATATCTGGTCTTGCATTTCATTTATCTAACACCATTCTCAAGATTAAGGATAGATAGATGACAGTAAGAATTTACAAGTTTACAAATTTTTCAAATTGCAGCCCAATAATAAGACAAAGTACTGTAGTAAGAGTGCATGAATATGGTATCAGACTACAACTCATAAAATCTTGGCTATAGATTGCAGCCTATAGCCAAGATTTTTGGATATTCACAGTTTTATCAATGATACGATTAAAATTACTTAAATAATCCAACAATTAATGAGTGCTTTTGCTTTTGTTATTCAATAGTTATATTGTAAAATTCATTGCATGTGGCCAATGTATACAAGGGTTACTAATCATAAATATCATAAGGAATTGATTGTGTGTGTGAAAGATACAGAGTTGGCAGATATTTCCGATCAGTAGTTGCCAAGAGTGTTTGAAAAGTAGCCA
This sequence comes from Centruroides vittatus, assembly GCF_030686945.1. Classification (NCBI taxonomy): domain Eukaryota; kingdom Metazoa; phylum Arthropoda; class Arachnida; order Scorpiones; family Buthidae; genus Centruroides; species Centruroides vittatus. Next base: position 402,082 of record NW_027120768.1, read on the forward strand.
AAAAGTGCCAAATTCATGTCAAAAATAGCCAAAAATGTTGCCACTTTTTATTTTCAAAAGTCTAACTGATACAAGATTGTGTATTCTGATCATATTTTGTTTCTTTGTGATAAACTGGTAATAATATTAAAGCATTTGTAAAAATTGGCAAAAATGACTAACAAAATGGCTTGCAATTAACTCTACTACATAGAATGGTAAGATTTATGTAAATAATGTTATTCCTGATTCTGTTCCTTTCCCATAGAGTTTTATTACAGAGTTGTACCCTAAAACCTAGCCTGTACACAAGAGAATTTGCAAAAAAGTCAACATTCCTTTACAGCTTTCACTTTTGCAGCTTACACATGCAACATCCTGTAGCCAGTTTTAGTATATATTGTAAAGTTAAAAACAAATGATTTTATAAAGGGTGATTATCCATTTTTTCAAGTTGTGTGAAGCATGCTGATCCAAGAAAAGCAAATTGATGCTGTTTGTATGTGTTTGAGTGGATTAACATACACAAAAGTACCATCAAATCCTCCCGTTATCCTCCAAGAGATCATGACAAGTCATTTGGCAGATGGCATAGTCCTCTTTCTCTTCCTCCAGTTTATGCAATACCTGGGCACACTATGCTTCATGAGTTTGTAATGGAACATCTTCACACTATCAATGATGATGATGTACACTGTGTTAATGCAGTTTCTACATGTTGAACCATTTTGTGCAATATGATGGGTTTCCTGGAATATTATGCATCCTGTACATTACCTATTTGCCTGAGTTTGTTAACCAACAGTCTGATACTGCCCCAGGTGAAAGCAAGTTTCTGGAATTTCTGGATGAAGTTTGTCGGTACATGAAAGTACTGACAAACTCCACTCAGAAATTCAGGAAACTTGCACTTCAGCCAGATCCATGTACCGTTAATCCACTGAAACATGAACAAACCACAGTGATTCCCTCTCTTGGATCCGGTATATTTCACGCAACCTGCAAACAAATGATATTGTTACCATTTTCACAAAAATAGATTGAGACTTGTATATTTATTTACCTTTATTGTTTAATATATTTTTGACTGCATCAATCAATCTCTCAGGTAACTTCACACAATTTATTCTTCTAAGTCCTGGATGTTTTCTATGCTTGATGGTGTTAGAATTTAATTGTTCTTCAACTTCTGGAATGGTTAAAGCTGTAAATTTAGTTTTTGACGACATCTAGAAAATAAAAAATTAAAATGACTATAAATCCTTAAATTTTATACATTTTAATGGCTGATAAAATTGAGTAAATAAATAATTAACTACTACAATTAATTTTACATAAAATCAATTATAAACTTTGCATTTTTTCAACGTTTAGTTAATATTTGGGTGTTTCTGGAAATTTGTAGAGTTTGATGATGCACTTGTTACATTTGGGATATGTTACAATTGAAGAATCATACAAAGAGGGTCAGCCGGCCGATACGATTAAGGAGGAGTCATCTAGTGAACACACTGTTGCTGGTCCAAGTGTAGTGCCAAAATTTAGGGAGACTGTCAAGTATTTCCAAGTCATAAAGACCTTCCCGACAAGTTTCAGCATAAAAAAAATAGGCCGTACTGTACATGACATTGTTAATATCGAGTGGTGTTATAATCAATAGACAGAAAAGCAGCATGGAAAGAAACCAAGATGGACAAGTTTTTTTTAACAAATTGTGAAGTCATACAAAGTGCTAATGTGTAATTGTAATTTGCCTCATTTTATGCTTACAGTATGTATAGTTTTCATTAGTTTTGTCATACACATGTATGACAAAACTAATGAAATATACACATATGTTACAAACATAGGATAAAGAATAGAGATCTCAAGAGACTAAATAATTTCAAATACTGGCAATTCTTATATATAGGGGTTAAAAAATGAAACTTTTTTCAAATAACAAATATTTTCCTGGGTGAGTGAGAAATCTGTTGTTTGCGATATAATACATTCTTGGAACAACAGATAATTTTCGGCAGCCCGAGCAATCCGTTAAAACAAGATTCTTCTGTAGTAGTGGCTTGCCCCTGTACATCATACTTTTCTTTTAATCATACAGTCATGCCGGTCATCTATCTAACTCCTTTCAGAGGAAAATTTTTGAATTGAAATAACATGACTTCTGGCTTGCACCGAAAGTTCGTATATAGTTAATCTGGGTCTCCTGCCCCTAATCTTCCTGTCTTGGCTTTCATTTATCAGACTCTGTTCTCGAGATTAAGGAAAGACAGACAGTGAGAATTTATAGGTCTACAATCATTTCAAATTACAGCCCAATCGTGCTGTTGAATTGCTTAACCGCTTGAATTAGTTGCTGGATGATGAGGCATTAAAAGTGTAATTCTGTTAACAGCAGAATTATACTTTTAAGCTGTGTTCAGACAGGCATGTATAATGTAACTTAAGTGGTGTAATGTGACATTACATGCCAGAGAGACATTTCAGGAACAGCATCATCATTATGTTGGGATCGGTCCAAAGTCAATTTTGATAGAAGGAATCTTACATTCAGCCAATCAAAATCATCTCATCATTCTGTTCACAGAAACAACAGGAGAGAAAAAAATGAGGAAAGCATGTTGAAAGATGTAAACCTAATTATTAAAGAAGAAAAATATCCCATTTTATACAATCCTAAGAGAAAGGATTATAAAAATGTTGATATTTGATTGACTAACCATAATAGTAAATGTGCCCTTATGAACACTTGCACATAACGAAATGAGAAATACATCTTGACGCGATGACATAAGAAGTGCCTGTCTGAATGCAGCTTTACTGTCTCCATTGTTCAGCCATCATTTCAAACAGTTTATTAAAGAAATAACTCCATGACAGCTGAACAAGTTAGTTAAAGATGGCATTTATTTATTTAGTATATTATCTCCAGTAAGATCTAATAGCATTATGTTAACATAGTTTCATAATCTATCAATTCCATAATTCAATAAATAATCTGCTTTCTAGACTACAAAACAAGTATTAAAATATTTACATATTGATCAGTGATATATACTATCACCTGATTTCTTGTGTCTGTATCCATAACTAAGGATCAAGAATTAAAGTCAGAATTTAACCAATTACCATTCACTTTAGTACAAGAATACTTATTGGTTAACTTCTAACTCTTGGTTTGCATACAACTGTTAATCAGATAGAATCAACATGATTGTTTAAATTAAATAATACATACAAGGTCTTCCAAAAAGAATGCTACCATTTTAAATTATTGTAATTACGTTAATTATTATCCAAGAACATCGTAACATACATTAAAATATTGGAAAACTGTCCAAGTTTTACGCTTGCCTATTAAAATTTCTTGATGCATGTACCTCACGTCACATGGCACACATCTGACCAATACTCAAATTCTTACAGTACATCTGTTGTCACTTTTCCCACAGCGATTACAATTCTACAGCTCATGCAGATAACTCAAGTAGCACAACGATAAGTAATTCTAACTTTGCAAACTGCAGAATATCTACTCTTTTGCAGAGTCACCATCTTTGTTTATGATGCTTCCTAGAGATAGTAGATGACAAGACATTTAAAGGCAGATGGGTTGAAAGTAACACTATATATGTTATTTTCTTTTGTATATTCCACTTATATACATTCTGTTAGTTAAAATGAAACAAAATATACAGTAAATTATTTATATCAGATTCATTATACATGAATCCAAACTATAAAACTTCCTTCTTACATAAATCACTTGCCTATTGAAAAGAATAAACCAATAAAAATGCATTTATCATTTGAAAATCAAAATTTTATGGTACATTGAATAGAATATTTTTAGGGTTATACACTCAAACCTATTTTTGTATGGTGGATAGGGACATAAAAGAAAACGCATTAAAAAAAAAAAAACGCACAAAACTTCACAAGTAGCTATAAAATATAGTTTTCGCAACACAATTAAAAAGTAATTTTTTTTATGCGGTAAATAGGGACTGCATAAAAAAAGTCTCACATAGAAAATACACTCAAATCTGTTTTTGTGCGAATTTTTATTTGCTGTAGAATGGTAGGGGGTCCTTTTTACCAAAATATTTATGGGCCAGGGGTGGTAACAAAACACTTATTGGCTTAAACAAAGTCAATCAACATACAGAAGAGCAAATCAAAGCTAAGATTGCGAAAAACTCGAATATAACGTAAATTAATTGAATTTTTTGATTAATTACGCCTAAAGGCGAATCTTGCATCACAAATTAACGGCAAGTCACGTGACATATGCCTAAGGGCGTATACCAGCATGGAATGGGCTAAAACAAAACAAAGCATGAGACTAGTCGCCAACTATACCACACAAATAAAAAATTGCACAAAAACAGGTTTGAGTGTACATACTAATTGGGAAAGCACTACATAATGACATCTGTGATAACTTATTAATGTAAAAAATCATTTATTTGACTGATTTCTGGTTTTAAATACTGGAAATTCATTATATATTTCTGAAAATTTATCACAGTTTACCATCAAAAACACCATTACACTAAACCCCATTGTGTGCATTCTTCATATAAATTAGAAGTTAAATTCAAACATAATATTTAATTACTAGTACACAAATTAAATTTAAATCAAACATAATATTGTTTACATTTCCTACTTAAAGATCATCATCATTTAATTTTTTAACGTCATCGATTGTCATAGAAAAGGTCATTATGATTCATTTTGCAATATTTAACACCTCTCAGCCAAACTTTTCTATTTTAAGATCAGTGAACTGATGAGTTGGCATGAACAACATCATCTCACCTACATCGCTTGCCAAGTAACTTTTAAAATAATTCGCCATTAATCAATAAACAATAAAAAAAAGTAATTTTCTTAATATTATATGTCTAATATTTTAAATTTTGTTCCAAATTCTGAAGGATGATAACATCAAATTGTAAATTTAAATTATGAGTTAACAATTTTTAAAATAATATGAAATTTTTATACAATTTATCAAGACAATTTTAACTGGTCAATCAACCAGCTAAATATTTCCTCCAACCAGTTAAAACATATTGTTTTATTTTATTTACAAGTATTAATTTTTAAAGATAACTATACTATAGACTAGTGTGCGATAGCATGTTATAACACAAGTATTACTTTGTCATCATTAACTAAGGTTTGTAGGAATACTTGCAGTAGCACTGTAGAGTTACTTAACAAAAGACCACAGCTGTACACAAAGTGTTTAGCCAGTGGAAGAAGAGGAAGGGGAGAGGGAAAGAGAAGATAGAAAGAAGAGAAAGGAACATTCTGAGTGGCATATTAAAGGCTATTATGCCCTCTACGTTTAAAGTTGGCATGTAGTTTTTAAGTTGCGAGGCCATGGATCTAAAAGAAAACCCAAGTTGTAGCATACACCAATAAGTAGTGCAGCTACATATAAGCTATACAGAGTAAATTATAAGGCTTAAAACTAATACAGAAACTGAGCTAGCAGGCCTTATAATAAGCAGAATAGCTTAACTGAAACAACCTAGTATTGTAGACTGAATACCTAAAATTTTTTCCCAGGAAAACCACTGTACCTATATAAATAATTTTCAGTGCGTCTTAACTGTTCTACACAGTACAGTCCATAAATTTTAGAATTATAAAAGATCAAAAATATGAGACAGAGATAATATACGAAGGGTATTTTTTAAATACGGTCCATTTTTTGATAAGAAGAAAAATACTGTAAATATCATTAAAATATATTTTTTCTCATATTCTACATACTTTTATCTACTTTTCTACATAATTTCCATTTTTGTTCAAACATTTGTCATACTGCTCAAAAATTTTTAAAATTCCAACTTCAAAGAAATCTGCCACCTGCCACTGGAAGACATTAGGCCATGCCACTTGTCTTGTATGACATGGTGGAGTTTTCTCAAGGTCACACAATAAGCATCAGAATTGAATGTTGTACCTCTTGGCATAAAATCCACTAACAAAGTCCCTTTCCTGTCCCAAAAGACAGTTACTATGATCTTTCGTGCTGAAATTGAATAACAGATTGTATCTTACAGTCGGCGGGAGACTCAATTTTCTTAAACATTATAAACTTTTACTATATGGCTGCAAACGCCCATCTAAACACGCGCAAAGCATGCTGAAAGCAGATGCTCATGCACACTGCTGCAATCGCGCTTCATTCTTACTCTCATTCACAAATGGACCTTATTTAAAAAATAGCCCTCGTATATTTTTTTAATTCAAAGTATGTGTTGCATTGGCATGTGTACAAACATTTGCGTAATTGTGCAAGTCTTGGAAGGCTGCAGAAAATTCCTTTTTTTATTTTTTTCAATTGTTTTTAATATATTGCACACAGCTTTTTGAATGGCAAAACACCTGCAAGTTTGTATACTTTAAGCTTCAATTTTGACTTGGGAAAAGAAAATAGTCCAGAAGAAACAAATCTGGTGAGTGAGGTAGATGATAAAGTCTGTCAAAAGTTGATACTTGAAGCTTTGTGAGCAGTAACAGTGGCATGCTGTCATTGGAAGCGGTGGAAGCGCCACTTCCCTTGTATTTTCTAAAAAATAAATACACATTGTGCGATTATTTTCATATAATTAAAATTAATATTTTATTATAACTGCATTATGTATCTTATTACAAATTTCTATACTACATGTGAAAAAAACGATGAGATTGCTATTGTATATTCGAATATCGGTGGCGGAATGGAAGCGCTGTATTGTCAGCTTCCAAACAGCCAGATTATACTCATTGCACATGCGCTTTACAGAGCACCAACCTTACCCAGTTTAGCTGGTGGAAGCTACACACGTATAACACTTCCAATTCTATCTAGAACCAGTCCTAGGCTGTTAGCTGCCCTAGCCCAATTATGTGAATCATGAGTAGATTTATAACTTAACCCAACCAGTAAGAATTTACTGATGTTTTTATGATAGTTCTGTATAGTTGACAGGAGTTTAAAAAATCCATTAAAATTTTTGATATTTTTATTCTGCTCTCCCATCTTATATTACTTACGGATTTCAATGTTAAACCAGTGATATTACAATTTCGTATGTCCCCTCTATAAGGAATTGTAAAAAAGCATGTACAAATCTTGTACTATGTTAACAAATTAACTATTACTTTGGCAGCATCATTTACAACTAAGTTTAATGAAAGATGCATAAGGTACAAAAAAAGCTCTAGAATTTATTTTCCTTAAATTTACAATTTATGTATCCGTTGTCATAAAAATTTTCCACTTTTTCCCAAGACTACAAATATTCAAGTACAAAGTAACTGGTTTCAACTTATTTTTACTTAAGAAGTAGTTAAATAATTAAGAGATTAGGGAATTGGGGACATAAATAAAACCCTGCTGAAAGAGCCAGAATTTTACTTAAACAAAAGCTTAACTGAACCAATCTCTGGCTGAGTAGTGGGGACTGATTTCTTTGTAACATTAGATAATAGACAGAAATTTTTCCAGTTCAATGAGAGTGACCGAAAAGTTGTAAATTTTGGAGATTTCCGTGGACCCTGGTCCTAAAATGAATTAGTTAGAAAACAAATGACAGACAATCTATTAAGTTTAACATATTTAGATTTTTATAGCTATGGCGAGAAACGTTTAAAATGTACAACAACCCTGTTGCATCCTTTGAGGTATACGAGTGATGCGACAAAAGACGTTGACCAGTATCGGCACCCTCGGGATTTGGCAGCCTGCGTGCATGCACCTACCAGGACCGTTTCTGATTCCATCCATTAGTCACTCATAAGGAGCTATTTGACTAAGTGAATTGTTTTAAAATTTAAAAAGTAAAGAAGATTTTATGTTATTTTTAGGTACGTTTCTTTACAAAGCTATATTTAATTATAATTTTCTTTAAAAGTATATTAATATAATTGAAGAATATTTTGTACCAGGTACGAGTATGTACTGTACATCCACCACACATTTTATTTCACCAAGTAAGTTATTATTATTTTATTTATAATTTTAGCCCTTATATTGTGGCTAGCAATTCAGAATGTAATTGTGATATTAAAAATACATTTAGAGAAGTCTACGGTTTTTACTGGCTTATTGAACAAACAATACGAATGAAACCAAAATCATCACTGACGTGCAATCCCTATCATCAAATGTCACAGCACGCCACTCAGCAGTAATGATTTGTAATGATTTCATCAAAGAAATTTTCCTCTGCATCTGCCATCGCAACGATGTCTTGATAAGACATGACTTGATTTTCTCTGCTCAACATATGGAAAACATCCATAAAAAAGAGAGCAAATGCCATATATCTTTTGTAGATATATAGATAGCACCCTTGAAAAGCTAATTGTCTGTGCAAAATGTTGAGAGCTTTGCATATTCCTTTTGTACGACATTTAGGATTTCCATAGCAGAAAGATCTGCTTTAAAACAAAATTTAATTGCAATTCTTAGTTCCTGTTTTGAATCCACAACACAGCAGCAGAAACAAAGTTTACACTAGACTTAATAACTCACCAATTTCTGAGTATACACTAGCAACTCTGCAGGTGAACGGACAACAGTAGCTATTACTTAATTAACACATTACTCAGTATACCATTACACTATTGTTCTGGCAAAAAGTTGTCATAAAACTAATGGTCAGCATTTGTACTATGTCTGATCAAAACTTATCTAACCTGAATTCAGGAAAAACACCTAAGTATCTATTTGTTTCAAACACTGGTCCCCTTCTGAATTCACACACTTCTCCCAGTGATGTTCTCACTATGGAAACATTTTTCAACGTCATTTATCGAGATCTCCATCAGGCGCATCAAGTTAGTCTTGATCTTTGTGTCCCAGAACGTTGCTTTGAACTGATGTTCGACCTTCTTTGAAATGATGATACCACTCTTTAATTAATCTGCAAAGCACTCATAGCTTTATCAAAAGCTCTCTATTTTTTCAATTGTCCTGACTACACATCACCAAGTTTCTGACAAAGCTGAATACAGATTCTTCACTCAACATATTCCATCATTTTTGCTTAATACTAATGCAACAATAACAGTATACTATTGCAACACGACAACATAGTCTCCTCTCCAGCTCGCAAATACTTGCAAAAAAAATAAATAAATGAGATACTATAAATAAATAGCCTAAAATCGGATACTTTTCGATCTGACCTCGTATAACCTATAACATTCAAAAAATATAAAACTTAAGCCATTAACTTCTAAACTATAATTATAATCATACTTTCTTTTATCGCATGTTAAGAGCTTTTAATATTTAAAATCAAAGTTTTATCAGATTGTGATTTCATCTGCTATTAAAAGATGCAAGTTTAAAGGCAAGCATCTTAACAAATTATCATTCATATTGAACATTTTATTAAAAAAAAAAAAACTAAAAATATTTTTTATTTTAAATTTCTCATTTCTTTCCTAATAAATAAGATCAAATGGTGTTTAATTACTATCATCATCAGTAAGCTTTGTTCGTGGGATTAACTGAAGTTGCAATGATCTTTCTAGAGATGCGACACAACGTTTCTTATCAGGTATTGGGGTATTTACAGTCTACTTCTATGGGTTTTCTTGTTACCAAAACATGCTTATCATGATTAATGCTGATCTTAATGAAAAGTTTTTCTTTCTTTCAGTCTTGAAAATATTTGATTTTATATTTGGCTGTCTTCTAATTTTATAGCATTTACATCTCTTTAAAATTATCTATAACTGTTGCTTCCATCTTTAGGTAAGAGTAAGGGGTTGTCTGAAGGGAGCGGGAACCCCCCAAATTGTAGACCCTCTGTGCGATCAAATAATGTCTATTCGTCTACAGCCATATAAAAGTTTGAATTTAAAGCACAATTGTAATGAAAATTCATTCATTTTTACCCACATAAACCATGCAAGCATGTTGCAATTAATGGCAGCATTTATAATGTCTAATACAAAGTTTTCTTTAAAATAATGAATCATAAATCGCGATTTAAATAAGTATAAGTAAAATTGAATTAATTATGCTTACTCGAACCGAATTCTCTTGTACGAACATCGTGATTTTCTTGTTTAAAAGTGTTCTCAAATGATAACGCATCGATCTCATGGGCGCTGCCATCTTGTTTACATTTCTCCCTCTAGCGGTTAAAAAATAGAGAGCGTTCATATCGTCTGCTTTAAATTATAATTAAATTCCTAATCGCTATCGTCTATATTTAAAATTAAAATAATATTAATTTTATATAAATTAACGCCATTGTAAAAAAAGTCTTAAATTTTAAATCTGTTCTATAGGATATTAAATTAGACTTAGTTTAATATTACATATTTTTTACAATACAATTTAAAAAAAATTGCTCAAATATAATAAACGTTTTTTACATTAAATATTAACTTAAATAATAATTAATTATAATTAGACTTAATAAACGATTTTTAAAATATTTTATTCTTCACGTATGAATTACCATTTGCCGAATTTTCTAAATTAATTAACCAAAATAGGATATATTTATTGTAAATTAATATCATTCATCACCATAAATATTATTAATTTATTAATCTAATTTACAATAAACGTAAAAAAAATTAATAATTATTTACAACGTTTATTACGTAGCGCCATCTGTTATTTAAACTTCCAATTTTTCAAAAAAAAAAAAAAAAAACATAAACAAAAAAAGTTGTAAATACAATTAAACTTCAAAATTAAATTAAAACTATAAAAATTAAAATAAATTATTTTTTGCAAATTAATTTTACTAAAATAAATTAATTATTAACAACACAATTAACAATTAATTATTTTTAAATTAATAACGAGAATAATTATCATCTTTAGTATATATATAATTAAAAATATTGTGGAGAATTGCGAGCGCGGATAAAATATTCGAATTATTTAATATTTTAATGGCATTTTCACCGTGATAATTGCGTGAAATTGAGTTAATTTCAACGATTAAGAGAAATTTGCTTTTCATATCAAACAAGAAAATTATTGATTCTTTTCTAACAGCCGGGTCAATGCTCTACAATTGATCTTTCCTAGACATTAGCGGCTATGCCGGCTTCTAGAAGCTATTCCTGTTGATAAATTTCACTGCATTCACTTGCTAATATCCTAATTTTATACCCGTGAGTTGCTTAATTAATAATAAATGCTTAAAATATTCTCGGTTTGTATCTTATTTTAGAATCATCCCTCTGGAGATTTACCAAGAGAGATTGATTAAAATCTCTGTGTTATTTTAAATATTCATCTTAATTTTAAGTTAATTTTTTAAATTATATATATATATATATATATATATATATAAACGTATATATATTTTCCTCTACAGTCGGATGAAGGTTAACGATGCAGTTTTACCGAAAAATCTGGCCTGGGTTTAGCTGGCATCTAAGAGATAAAAGTAAGTGGAATCGCCCGTCTACAATTAAGTCGAAGCCTTGTAGGGTGAACGTCTCACCCTGTAAGCTGCCTCACCCCTGACGAGTCATAAAAAAAAAGATGGTGAGGGTAAAATAGACAATGGGAGGAGGGTAACGCCCAGATTCTGTCGCGTTTTATGATTGATGATGCGATTACCCCCTCGACTGATAAGTCGCTCCCTCTGGCGGAGAAATCCGAAAACAATTAGGGTGTGGTTTTAGAGATCGAACTATATGGCACCACCGAGTCTGAAATCGCCATTCTGTTCATAACACAACCAACCTTGGCCTATATACCTTTCACGCCATTCTCTTTAACGACGGATATCAACCTATTTAGAATTTCAGACTTGCCTATTTTAGTAATCTTTAGTATATTTTTTTCCGTTTATTAATTATAAATCACCGAAATTAAATAAACTATGCCCGGAGAAAGTCGCTCCTCCTCTTCCTCCTTCTCTTTCCGAGAAAAATTGCTTAAAAATATACCTTTTTTTTAAATAAATAAACGTATATAAATTAAAATATTTTGTACAATTTTAATGTCTATTCTATGCAGAATTTATTATTATTATTATTACTATTATTATTATTCGTTTAATTATTATTTAAGAGCCGGCGCCTGATGGATGCTTCACTGCATGTATAGGTATCTTGAGGAAAAGTGTCATTTACAGGGTGCACTGGCAAATTAATTTGGTGCATTTTTTAAATTGTATTTTAACCTATGAATGTTCTATAAACGTTTAATTTTCGTTTAGATCCTTGTTCTTTTTATTAATTTCTTAAAGTATAGACGATTTTTCATTTCCAAATTTTTTTCCCCCAGACAAAGCTATTAACAAATTCATAGTCGGAGGTAATGCACCATCGATTTACTTAACTGGGTCATAGAAGACCAACAGGACCAAATGTAGTCTCTCTTATGACCCAGTTTTCTTTCCAAATTTAGATCGAGGACGTACATAAGCAAGAGTTCAATGCACTATCCGACAGTTCGACTGTAATAAAATAAAAAAATAATCGTTTTTAAATTAATTCTACGTGCAGATGTCGTGATAAATGTAAATTACGTAAGAATATCGAAGGTTTAACGTGCAAAAATTACTAATTATCAACGTTTCTAAATGCGTAAACGTATCAACAAACGAAGGAAATGTCACGAAATATAAATAAATTTACTTATTTAAAAATTTGTTAAGTAAGAAAATTATACAAACACTTTTATTCTATAATTTTAAGGAAATTATTTTTATTTTTTCCTTTTAAACCACGCAGAAAATTTTTAAAAATATTATTTAAGATCATCGCTAAATAAATAAATTATATATAAATGTACAGAATCTTTAGTTTTATATAAGAGAAGAATTAATTTTCAATTTAAAAATGAAAAAGGAAAAAGACATAAATTAATTATATTTTATCTTCTTATCACTTTAATTATTTGAAAGTTGGATTTTATTTTATATAAAATATATATTATAATTTAATTAAATTTATGAAAATAAAATTCCGAAATTCTCTAGGAAAATTTTATTTTATTTATTCAATTATTATTATATTTCCATCGATTTTTATGAAAGTTTAAAGAAGAAAAAGGAAGAAAATTTTCAAATTTGTTTGACTGGATGCGGAAACAGGAGTAAAATAAAGAGAGTGGGAAGGAATCTTCTTCCTCTCGTCCCTTAGCAACCGGATGTGGTTGCTAGGTTACACAAAGTTACGTAAATCTTATATAAAAACATCATAGTGTACTCAGACAGGAAAATCCGATCATTCCTGTAATCCAATTTGCACTCTGTATTATAATTAAAATAATAATTATTAAACATAAGGTTGCTGATCGAAAATTCAATTTGAAATTTATAATTAAATATTTTTAAAAAAATATTCTAAGCAGATGTTACTCGAGGAAATCAGAATTTTTTTATTTAATTCCCAGAATATTTAACCTCCCCCAAAAAATACGTTTTTAAATAAAATATATTGGTTAAAACGGTGATAAAAATTCATTTATCCTTGGCCCAATTGATTCTATGTTTGGTAATAGTACATCACTTTATCACCAGACGGAGCACGGTGATTAAAATCGGATTATTAATTTATACCTTTGTTTACTTCAATTCGTGAGATGATAATATTTTTGTTTTATTAAATATGGCCGCTCTATTGTCGTAATTTAGAAGGGAAAGTATTACTTTCCTTCTATCACGTGATTTATTCTCACACAAGACGGAATAACACGTGTGTCTCGAAAGGGGAGATGGGGCAGAGATGAGGTCTGCGAACTTGGATCATTGCCAAGGAACTACATCCGGGATCGATACACTAGCGTCTGGAGTGAACGGCCAGGATAATTTGGCGGGAAATTACAAGAATATTTTCTAAAAATAATGCAAAATTAATTTAATACAATTTTTTTTTTTTTTTTGAAAAATCCTCGCATTTCTTCCTCATCTCCCCTTTTCTTATCCCCATCTCTAAAGCTACTTATAAATTATTAAAAATTGCTGTCTTATTAAATATCAATTAATTCGTCCGAAGTTTTATTAATTTAATTAATTTATGCCTAAATTTTCATTAAAATATTAATATTTTAGGCGCAAAGATGGATTTTACATCGCGGTGCTTCACTGCATCGCTCTCTAGTACTGCAGGGAAGATAGTTGTACAGGAGTCGCGTAACGTATTAATATTTAAAGTTTTTTTTCGTTTTTTTTAGTAAAAAATGGGGCGCAAAACTCGATGGTTATTAAAAATAAAGAAAGTTCTGCATAGTTTTTGTGTATTTATCATGAAGAATTTGCTTAAATATTTTATTCTATCGCTGATTATTTGCAAAATCGTGCTAGTCTGAATGGGAGGAGGAAGATGCAAATTTTTTTGTATTTATTATTTCTTAATGTATTATTGCATCCTGCAATCGTGAAGCGAGGAATGTTAGAGTATGTTTGAGAGGAGAAATGGTGGACGGGAGTGTGCTCAATGCAAGTTCAGTGTACCGGAATGTTGAGGGAGAAGATCGATACAAAGTGCGTCGACCTCATTGCAGTATACGAAGACACAGACGTTGTTTGTACAGACTTACTGAATTTATTTCGACTTGTGTCAACATAAAAGTTTATTGCATAACACCAGGATATAATCTAGAAATTTATAAAACAAAAATTTAATGGTTAAAATGCCAAATTTACGTAATATAATGCCAATTTTGCTCATAAAAGCTCAGACTGGTTGATGCTCCCGAACGCAATTACGCACCGAATAAATAATTAATACGCAATTAAGAGATGAGATAATTATATAAATATGTTTCTCAAAATTGTTGTGCATGAATAGAGTCGATGTTAATAATTAAACGATTATGTTTAATCTGTGAAAATTAAAGCAAGGAATTTGTTCAAATGGGATTAGGAAGAATTTCATTATTTTGGAATTTTTAATGTTTCTATTTCCTTTTTTTTCCTGCCTTCTCTTAATCAGATATCATTGTTTGTCGATAGAGGGCAGTGGTATGGCAGAGGTGAGTGAACTTTAGGTCCTCGCACTCTTGCACTTGACCAATCAATGTTGCTTCTCCCGCATCCAGGATCCGTGCATCACGTGTTTTCGGAGGCGGATTCTGCCTCGTTTAAATCAATTCTAGCTGCATCCAATTGCGCTTGCGCCCTTGCTAACTCTACTAAATACAGTATGGGGTTGGTTTATAATCTGTAGTATCCCAGGAAGAAAATAATATTATTATTAAAACAACATGGCGCCGTCCAAAATAGTAGCTTTCTAGCATCCTTCCACGTCTATCCCAGTTCAATTGTGTTAGATTCTGAAGGAGGAGAGATGAGATGAAAGTTACAGGTCCGGGCAGTGATGGCGTAGTTCGCTATTCCGCCAACAGATGTCGCTTAGGAGCGATGACCCCGAAAGATGCCTTCCACCCGTCCGAACTTGCTGCTCTTTGCTAAGAATCGATGGGACCCGGGACCAGGACCGGTCGATGACATTGTATTGATCCCATTTTCATTCGGGAGCCAACATCTTTCGGGTGTAATGTTCTCTGCCTCTCGCTCTTTCTGTTTTCTATGCCAAAATCTCGTCGTCCTCCTCCGCTTCTGATCACGCTCTACTACTAAAATAACGACAGTAAGAGGCCCTTCTAAAGGTAGAAGGCGTATAAAAGGGTATTAAAAAAAATGGAGATTCTTACATATAAAAACCTACCTGTTCACTTACATTTAGAGTAAATCAAGAAGATTTTTTTAATTTTCTTATCAAATCAGTTATCTAGAACTCAGATGCTTCTCGAATCTCGAGATCTCCATCTGCTCCTGAAAATCGATTAAAAAGCATTCATCTGCTTTTATCGATCGGCTAAATGTTATTTCCTCGCCACTGATTTTGGCACCACATTCAAGCGAAAGGTTCGAAATCTGCAATGTAACGTCTCAGAAAATTCGAATTATATCTTCGCTGTACCGTATACAAATTAAATTTATAACTTTATAACGAAATAATTAATCGAGTATGTGAAAAAAAAATGCATTCCTTCGCACGTTAAACCGTTAAATTCCTTCCTTTACTATGCTCAAACAGCATTAAAATCGTATATGCTGTAGCATTTAGAATTATCCCCTTCGCTATACATTAAAATAATAAATTTACAGTGCTATGCTTGGTCAAAATTCCAGTTTTATTATTTGAAACACGTCTTCACTCGCTGTATAACAGAGGAAGGAGTAAAATCTAACCTTTCCTACTGTATCACTGATCAAAATCGTGCTCTCTGTACAGTATAAATCCGTAAAATCTCATTAATATTGCAGGTAAAGTGTTTAAAAACATACCTACTTTAACAGCATGGCACGGTGATGAAATTGTTTCTTTTGTCTACTGTAAATAGCATTAAAATCTTACTTTTATTATTCTTTAAAATTATCCTTAAAGCTACAGCATTTAAACGGTAACTTTTTAACATTATAATTTATTAAAATTGTAGTAGGAGGAGTTAAAATGTGTAAAAAATCCGACAGTATCATTACGTTTTATCTGAGTTATTTTTTTCTAATTAAATTTTAAAGTGGAAGTATCAAAATTTAAGACGTTTGAAGATTGTTAAAGGATAGCCTTAAAAAATTAAATTTATAAACGTCAATCGTATCGTACGTGTGGGAAAAACTGAATGCAAAAAATAGCCGTTATCCGTTCACAAGAGATCAACAATGGAGTAAAGAGCAATAGGGTTGAAAGGATTGAATAATGAATGGATAGTATGAATGGAGAGAAAGGAGGAGTGCGCGTTTTTTAAAGTCTAAGGTCTCAACAGAGACTAGACTGTCTAGATATGGTTTACTATAGGTTTACATAATAAAAAAGCAGGAAAAAAAAAAAAGCATATTCTTCTTAGGAAACGATGTTACAGATGGCTGTCTACAAACTTATGATTTTCTTATTTAATTTAAATTAATTAATGCTTAATTATTAATTATTTTAATACTCCTTTTTCTTCTCCAAACTTTGACCTCTATCATTAAACTGTTTCTTGGCTTTTGTTCATCCTGAAATCTCCATCTTTCTCACTCTTAGATGCTGTTCTCTCTTTGTCTTTCATCTTTAATCCTGCTGACGTGATGAACCCATCCGCATTTTAGTTGTTTAGTGAATTTATGTTTTGAATCTTGCTCTTCTCGTGATAACATTTCCTATTAAATATAAGCATGAAGAAAATCATTCTTTGTTTGGTAAAGACTAATAACATACTGAACAAATTAGTAAATCACTTATCATATACTCATTTAATATCCAAAATGTCTTCTTTACTTAAGTTATTTTTCTATAAGTTTATGTTTCTCATCACCGGATGATATATTCATCTATTTTCTATATTATGAAAAGAGATTTCTTCCATTTGAATTCTGAATGATTTTATGGAAAATACCTGTCGTGAAAGACTATTTAAAAGTCTTCTACGTCTTAAAATTCGTTATAATCGCGAAAGAAATCTCTTAAATTTGGTTTATAGTACCAAAACTTAGCAAATATAACATATAGATTTGTGAATTTTATTCATTTCATTACTTATTTTGCTGTATGAATATGCTAAATCGTGCTTCTTTGTGTACTTGAGAACTGTTTAATGAGCTTAGAATTCTATTTATTATAACTTAAAATTTGTAAATTTAAACAAGAAAAACTGATCATCTTTAACTCTTCATCTTCTTTTTTCATATGGAAGTAATCGAAGAAGAAAAATTGTGTTTAATTGTTTGTAAAATGTGTCAAGACAGTTCACCTCCTGCTGCTAATTCTTAGATTTTTCATTATTTTTTAAAAATATTAATTATCATTTCTGGTTCATGAATTTCGTGATTTTCATTAAAGCGAACTTACAAATTTTGTGATGATGTTCCTTCATATAAATTTCCATAAAAACTTTCACAAATATTAATCATTTCTAACTATTTTTAAGCACAATTATTCTCTTTTTAAATGGGATATCCATGAAAGAAATGCAGAATTCTCTTCCATAAAATGATGATGTTATTTCATATAAATTGATGATGCTCTATCGAAGGTTTCACAAATATTATCAATAATTATCTTCCTTCTGTTTGTTTTGATGCGCAATTAATGTATTGTAAATGGAAAATCCAAGAAAGAAATGCCAAACAATTTATGAGAAATCGCAGGCATTCCTTAATGACATGCTGTTTTCTATGGTTTCGTGTATCATTCTAATGTCGAAATTTATGATGTCCTTCCTTCTTTCCTAGCAATTATTATTTCTATAAATTCTACTTTGACCTTTTGATTCATAATTCTATATCAGCATCTTTTTTCTCCTTCTCTCCTTTTTCTCTTCTTCCTCCTCTTTTTCTTTCTCTTCCTCTTCCTCCTCCTCCTCCTCCTTCTTTCATTATAATCTTCTAATTTTCATAAGTTTGCATTTTGTTGTTGGTTGGAAATTGTCTCCAAAATCTCTTTGGCTGCTTTTATTATATGCAAATAGCTGTTTATTAATAATAAAGCGTGTTAATTTAATTAATAATTTTCGAAGTAACGTGTAAATTAACGGAAATTAATTCTCTGTCAGCTTATTTTTAATATCAATTGTTTCAGATGTTTAATAATCTAATATGTTTCATAAAAATAAAAATGTATATTTCTCTAATTGTTTAATTTTAGATGAAACAGATGATAAAAATTTTTAAAAAACTGTTCAATTTCGAACAATTCCACAAACGAATTGTTCGTTTCTTTAGTAAACAATTTGTTCATTTTTTTTTAAAATTCATCTGTTCAATTAAAGAATTTAATACTTTTAAAGAATTATTTTAAATTAACAATACTTCAAAATTGTTAAAGATAATTTTAAAATAATTGTTCAATTTTTTTTAAATAAATAATTTATTCATTTCCTTATTTAAATGCTCAATTCTAGATGCAACAGCTGATCAATGAATGGCTTATAAGAGTATTTTTTACTTAAAAAATTGTTCAATTGTTAAATAAATAATTATTTTAAAAAAAAATACACTCAATTCTACACGCAACAGCTAAACAATTAAAGAAACTGAACATTTGAACAGTTTTCTTACTTAAAATAATGCTTAAGAACTGTTCATGGTGCAACAGTCGATTAATTAAGGCAATTGAACAGTACTTTAATTTTAAAAAAATCTGTTCAATTATTTAATTTCTTTAAAGAATGTTCAATTTTAGACGTAGCAACACTTTAAAAAAGAAATTAAATTATTAAGCTATAAAGCAGAGTTATATTTATATACATCATTGCTGATGTGACAGTTCAAGGATATTTTTAAACGTTGACCTAAGGCAAAAATGAATTAATGCAGTAATCTAATGTTCAAGATTAAATTATAGATTGTTTCTTTATTTTTTTAAATGCAGAATTCACCTTAAAAAAGGTTAATTAAACGACCAAAGTTTAAGATTCTGATGCGGGATCGTAGTTTGTTCCGGTTGGATAACGTCATCTTTAAACCTGCAAAATTCCGTTTTTGCTAATAAATTAATAAATTAGAGGCATTAAAATTAGTTCTGGAGTTTCTCTACTGATCGATTTTAATAGTAATATTGTTATTTTATTGTTATATAATATAGGAAATCGTTATAAAAATGACGTGACGAGTGTAGAATTTAAGTAGAACAAATAGTTGATATCACGCAAACGAACGAAAGAAAAAAAAATGTATAATTTATGTTATTGCATAACTCATAGAATTAGCTAATTTTTAATTGCTTTTCTAAGTTATAAACGTAAATTTTTGCTTAAATTTAGTGCAAATTCGTCTGCAATTTATATTAGAAAACGGCGATCGGATGTAAGAGTTTGAACAATTTTAAATTGATGCATCTTCGTAAAATTAAATTAAAAATTTTTTTAAAAATTCAGCAACGAGTTGCGTAACTTTTCCGGCAAAAAGCTTAATTTTCAGGGTAGAGATGAGTTTTATAAAAAATTATAAATGCTAATAAAGTCGTCATTAAGCCCAACCTCACTCTTGACCCCCTCTATTTCTCCACTCCCTCCACCGCTAGCCACCAAAATTTTATAGCAGGGATGTCCCTAATACGCAAACCTCTCTGTAAAATTTCAAAAATTTTCGACAGAAGATATAGGAGTTATTAAGCTTGAAAGTGGGTAAACAAAATTGTGCCCTCCACACAAACACACTCACACACACACACCGTCACGCACTCCCACACACATACACACACACACACACACACACACACCAGCATCCAGACCTACAGAAACCCCTAAATTTTTTTGCATTTCTGGAAATTTCGAGGTCCCCTCCGAGCCCAAAAATGTAAAAATTTTGGGAGGGATGTCATTTTATTACCAATGGATACATTTTCCCTCTGTTATATACAACAGAGAGTTAAAAATGCAACATTAAATATTGAAAACGTCACACAAGGAAAGAATTTCGTGTTCTTTTATAAAATATTACAGAAAACTTTCCAATTGTAATAAGATCGAATTTCCTGCTAATTTTCTCGTTGTTTGGTTAAAATGGCAAGAAATTTTTTATTCAATTAAACAATTTTAAAAATAAAATAAAATAAATTATTATTTATAAAATAATTATTTGATTATTATGGAAAATAAATTTTAAAAAAACGTGTTTATCTCACGATGAAACTTGCAACATCTACAGCATCAGTATTAAAAAATTGAAGAAAGAAAAACAAAACAAAAAAAAAAGATAAATTGTTATAAAAATTTTAAAATTTAAATAAATTACGATGAAAATTTCACTTTGAGATAATTATTTTTAAAATGAAATTAATTTTTCTATAGCGTAAACAAAATTTCTAATTATAAATCGCTTATTAACTCACATAAATACGTTGTTTATGGAGCTAATAAAGAAGAATGCCTTCTCTTCGCTGGTGGCGTAACCAATTTTGAAGTGTATGTGAATCCACAATAACCCTACATACAATTTTTATTATTTAGGTTATTGAATCTACAACTTGACGTCACTAATAGCCCTTTATAAACATGTCACTCACCCTTAAGCGAGTGCCAAGAAGAAAGTGTCCAAATTAATGATTTGTGTGTCAAAAGAGGAATACGAAACCGAAAATATTCTCTAGAGAAAGAGAAAAATTCCATTTTGTAACGATAAAAATTGAATTATCGTCGTTCTGTAAAGCGTTATAATTTTTTAGATATTTCCTTCCTCCTCTTCCCTCTCCATCCTCCTCCTCCTCCTCCTCCTCTTCTCTCTCTCTCTCTCTCTCTCTGGTGTAGAAAAGTACAAAATAAAATCATTTAGGGGATGAAACTTGGATATAAATCGATGCTAAAATGAATCAAATTCACAAAATATGCAAAATTTATTCCATTTATAATCATTATTTTTTAACCGCAAACATAAATTCTATAGAGAAATTGCCGGAAATTTTTACTACCGACGGATAATGCATTTACTTGTATAAGAATGCACGCTTCTGAATGATTATATTAATCAATAAGTGGCAATTTTCTGTAGCGAAGTGAAAATTAAATTAGCGTAAGGATGGATCTTCGTCATCTCCAAAAAAAAATAAATAAATAAATTATCAAAGTTTAACCTCCCAAAAAAGATAGGGAGAAAAATATGGCCACAGCATCCATGTTTATCCGGAACTTTAGCATCATTGAAAACTGGAAAAATCATAAATGAAAATCTTTTAACAAAGACAGCATTGCAGGACTGTCTTTAATAACCGTAACATTCATTCTACAACCTCCGGTTGCTATGGTAACCATCTCATCCGTTCATCGTCCTTTGCAGTTGTGAGGTCGTCTACCTTTGCGATCGATACATTACGGAAGACGTTCCTTTCGGATTGGATGACGAGCTTTCCACTTTTCCGGACAGAATACATCACGCATCACATATTTATATAAACCCCGAAATATTATCTAAGGACGGAATCACGAGACGGCCTCGTTCACTTCTACCAAACTCGACTGAATCCAGAAAAAAAAAACAAATAATAAAAAAAATAAACAGATTGATAAACGCTATTGGATGTTATTGAACAGTGTTTATAAGAAACAGCTGCATGAAGATAAATGATGAAAAACAAGAACGAAGAAAAGAAAAACTGAACAAATTTAAATGATTTTAGCAGTTTTATGAAGCCGATAAACTGTAATTGGACAGTTAAAACGCATTTCAATTGTTGAAAATGAGTAGTAAAAATACCCACTCTGAAATTGAACAATTTCGTGAAATTAACGAATTAATGAAATCGAACGGTTTAAAAATTTAATTTTAATTGTTGAAACTGAACACAAAAAAACAGGTGAAATCGAGCAATTTTATGCAACAGACAGAGTGAAATCGAGCAATTATATGCAGCAGACAGAGTGAAATCGAGCAATTTTATGCAGCAGACAGAGTGAAATCGAGCGCTTTAAAACTGAAAATTAAAATAAAATAAAATCCGAAACAAATTTCTTTCAATTGTTGAAATTGCGGACTAAAAAAAAAAAAACAACCGGAATTAAGAATTTTTACAACAAAGAAAAATAAAAATTAAGCAGTTCAAAAATTAAAATAAAAAAAAGTAAATAAAATTTAAAACAACTGTTTTTTTTTTTTTGGTTTTTTTTTTTGAATTGTTAAAACTGATAAGCTTTAATAATAAATGCAACAGCTGCAATCCAATGATTTTTATATTACAAAATAAAAATTAAAAAAAAATGATTAAATAACAATTTACATTGACAAGAAAATCGTTTGTAAATATATAAAAATTAAGTAAATAAATATTAAAATTAAATGATTTATTAAGAAATAAATTCGTATAAAATTAAACAATATAAGATTTAAAAATAATAATATCGGTGAAATTGAGAAACAGAAAATGAAGCCGGGATTGAGCAATTTTATGAAACAGATGTACAGAAATTAAATTATCTTAAATGTAAGAAAAGAAAAAAATATAATAAAAAAAATTCTCGAAACAGCTTGTATGTTTTTTCTTTTTCTTTTTAAGAATTTACCTCATTACAAAATCGAAAATTTTAGTAAACAACAGTTGAATTTTTTAAAATATTTTATAAAATATAGATCGAATTTTTTATTTTATGGTAATTTTATATAAAATTGAGTGCTGAAATTATTAATAAACAAAGTTCTTGGTGTTTCTTATTTATTGATGTTGTGTATATACGTGTGTACGTGTGTGTAAAGTGTATATACTTGTGTCTATAAGTCTGTATACTGTGTATGAGTATGGGTACGTGTATAGTTGTTTATATTTGTGTGGCTATGCGTATACTTGTGTATATATGTACTTGTGTAGGTGTATACAAGAAAATGCAAAAGTAAGGTTTACAGTTGTGAAATAGAAATACAGTACAGATGTTTAGTGTAGAGTTCATTATTACTATTTTCTTATCTTTTGTTGTTTTGTATCCCTTGTATGTTTTTATGCATAAGAATGAATGTTTTTTCTTCTACGTTTTTTTCCATAATAAAAACTGTATACCGACTTTTGCACCCCTCCGCATTATTCTCTGGGCCAGGAGAGAATTTGGGGCCCGTAGTGATTCCTATCCTCATAAATTAATGTTATTTTTACTAACAAAAAGTATAAAATACTTAAAGACGCTTTTTATTAATAAATATATATTCTACGTATTTCGTTTGTTGGAAATAATATGGGGCCCCGTACAAGGTCTCGACGGCTCTTTGTTTTTTGTGTATGTAAGTAGCATACTGTATTTTGTTTGTATTAATATATTTATGTAAAATGTATGTATTTTGTTTTAAATAATCAATTTCAAACCCCCTAAAAATGAGAAGAAAATCGTATTAAATTTAAGTTGAATCTGATTAAGACTAGTGGCCCTAAACTATAATATATAAGAGACTCTTCCTCCTCTACTAAATAATAATAAATTTAAAAGTGTGAGGCCATAATATATAAAAGACCTTTGTTCCCTACCAAATAACAACGAATTTAAAAACATGAGGCCCTAAACTGTGAGCTGCAACATGTAAGAGACCCTTTTACTCTATCAAACTAAAAGCATTGTCTTAAACTGTAAGCTAAAACGTATAAGAGGTCCTTTGCTCTATTAAACTAAAAGCACGAGGCCCTAAACTGTGAATAACGAAAGGCTCTAAACCGCAAGACGTTTAACTTCCGTATAGACTAAACCAGACCCCGAATATTACAGAAACCAAATTTAATATTATCAAAATACTTAAATGAACACATTTAAATTCGCAACAGATCGATTACAATAATTATTATTATTAAAATCGTGCCCTTTTCACGAAACTGAGACGTTCGGATGAACAGCTGCATCACCAGGAATCAAACAGTTTGAGTAAACAAATGCTTACAGAACAGGAATTGAGCATTATTTAAATCGAAACAGCTGCAACGTTTATATGAAATCGAACGACTTTTCATACGAATAATTTCATTTAGAGTTTGATGACGTCGAGTCGAGTTTAATGAAACTAAACTACACCCTTGGCGAAGTTTTGCTCCTTCCCTCTGGCTCTGTACACTCATTAATATTTAATATGTAATCGTAATTAAAAATTACAAAAATATCCATTAAAAAATCTTTTGTAAATTTAGGTGTGTTCGAGAAGATTTTAGAAATTAGGACGTTCTGTTTTACGTGACACCTGCACACATTGTCCCCGATTATATAATATCTACTCTGTACACACACACACACACACATATATATATATGTGTGTACAGGGTCTATTCAGATGTGGTTTTTTGCGAGGCTCCACTTTCAAATTTCTAAGAATATTTTGGGGCCCCACTAATGACTTTTTTCGAGGCCCCACCAGCCAGCCTTTGTGTGTACGTTTGTACTGTACGTGTGTGTGTGGAGTTTACCTTAAAATTTAATTTGTGTTTCGTATAATTATTGATCACTCGAAGCAATATAACTCCGGTAGCTTAATGATCGGTTTTCATGTTTGGACGCCTGCCAAAATTTTCTCTGTGACATCTTTTCTGCCCCCTCGTCAATGCCGTGTTGTTAGTTAAAGGGATGCCAGAGGAAGAAATTGGTAAACAAACCACTGCATAGATCAGAATTATATAGACTTTCCTACAATACAGCAGTTTCTTTAACGCTGTCGTAGTTATTCTATAAAAGAGAAGAACATACAAACCAGACGTACTCTCCATTAAAAGATGCTAAAAATATGATCGATAAGAAAGATATCATTCCTCTCATTAACCTAATTCTAGTGTGGCATTTCCGAATATCCTTGAATCAATCAGGATAAGGACACATCCTGTTATCCTCATATATATATATATATTATATAGAGAAAGTCTTATTTTAATACATAATATAAGAAAATTAATTAATTTGTTTTTAAATAATAATAATAATAATAATAATAATTAATTCTACGCGCTTCTTTAGGGGGGGGAGCTAAAACGGAAGAGGCTCCTTCGAGGAGGAAATTTGACAACATTCGTATCCTCCCGGATCCAAAAAATTCTATTTCTGTTTTACACGTGACTGCCGTCACGTGACTCTCACGGTGAAGGACGAATAAATAGAAACAAATCGCAGACACCGCATACTCCTATAATGATGTCATCTGTGTATTCATTCGGAGGAAAGAGAAGGGGGAGCGAAAAAAGTATTTCTCACCCCTTTTCTTTTTTTTAGGTTAAGAGGTCGCCTGTTATAGAAGAGAATCGCACTAATTTGTTTATTAATAATTATTTTTATGGTAAAAATGGAAGTTTTACGAATCCACCCTCTTCCGGACGTCATAGATAAGGATAAAGAAAGAAAAATCTAGTTTTAAACTTCTTCTCCTCCTCCCCCTCGAAAATCATTTATGAGAATAATTAACGTGTTGCAGGAACGTGTTTAAACAGTAAAGATATCGTGTTACAGTGTGTAAGACACGAGAATAGATGCTTTTTTTATTTTTTTAGTACAAAATCCAGGGCCTCACGATACAAGAAACAGATTTTACACGTAACCTAGAGCCTCGTACTTTTAAATTTGTCGTTATTTGATAAAGGAGAAGGGCTTCGCTCATGTATTTGGTAAAAGGGACAGATTACGATAGATTATTTAGTAGAGGGGAAGGAGGGCCTGTTACGTTAAAGCTTAAAAAGATACAGTTTAGGGCCTCACGCTTTTAAATTTATTATTATTTTGGTAGAGGAGAACGACGTCTTATATATATATTATAGCTTATGTAGATTCAGTCTAGGGCCTCAAGAGTGTATTCAGTAAAGGGATAGATTGCATGGGTCCTGTTTTAAATATGTTATTATTCAGCAGAGAGAGGAGTATACGTTAAACGGTTAAAGCTTAATAAAATACGGGCTTCACGCCTTTAAATTCATTATACTTTAATACGGCTCCTATGTGCTACAGCATAGGGTCAGAAGTTTAAACCTAACCCCGATAAGCTGAATAAAGTGATTACTATGAACTTGAAGAATATTTATTATTTTTTTCTGAATCACCCCTTCCAAGACTAGATTTTTATTTTTTATTTTTTAAATCTTCGAATAATTGCTTTACTATGAAATTTAAAACTTTTTTAAAAGACAGATCAACGATTTAATATGACAAATAATGCTTTATCATACAAACTATACATCATTTTTATAGTCAATCCCACGCTTTCCTCTATCCAGTTTACGTTTTGTAGACCCGTCTCGGATGATGTTTACGTTAAAAAAAATAATAAATGTGAGTTATTTAAAACGTTTTTTAATTATTTATTTATTTATTTCGTAGATTAATTAAAGTTTAATTTTTTTTTCTAGGAGAAAATTCCATTTTTTTCCTTTTTTTTTCCTTTTAATGCCACGTCAACACGTTGATGTGTAAACTTGGAGAGAAATTGGAGATTCTTATATTTTTCTCGGCTCTTAGAAAAGTCAATTTCTGGCTAGAATGCTTGAATAGGTCGATTCTGCGCTAGAATTTCCTAAAAGATTCAAGAAAAAATAAATAAAATAATAATAAAAATATTAAAAAATTATAATCATTTTTCGGAGTAAACTGAAACCGATTTCAGAAGTGAAAGAGTAAATAAAAATTCAAAATTCCCTCCTCCTTCTTCCTCCATTTTAAAAAAAGAATGATTAATTTTTGGAGAAATAAAAATTCGAAATCGCTGACGTAATTTTCTGGAAATTTTTAAGTAATCGATTTCTAGTTAAAATGGTGAAACACGTGTGTTTTTTGGGGGGGAATTCGACAAAATGTCATTGTTGTAACCAATTTAAATCTATTTCGATTGTTAGAAACACGCCTAAAAATTGTAAATGACTCAAATCTGTTTCAAGAATTATAAACGAGTCGTTTATTTATTATTATTATTTTTTTAAAAATATATTTTAAATAGTTTTAGTGATAATCGATTTAAACTTATTTCAACAGTTAGAAACAAGTCATGTATTTATTTGTTTATATTTTTCCAAGAGTTTTAACTGATTTAAATGCATTTCAATCATTAAAAATAGGTTAACAATAGTAACTGATTTAATTCTGTTTCTATAATTAGAAACTGTTATTATATATATATCAGACATGGGCAAATGCGGCTCTTTTTGAGTTAAATGTGGCTCTTGCTGAAAGTGTTAATTTCTGTTTTTTATTATTATTTTTACAATTTTATTTTTATAATTTTGTGAAAATATGTTTATTAAAAAAATTCAATATTTGTTTTATATTATATAATAAAAATCGCGCGCTTTACCATACTATTTGCCACGACAGTAGAGAACTGCGGCTCCCATGCATTTTGCAAAACCTACATTTCGGCTCCCACTGAACTCTTGCTTGCCCACCCCTGATATATATATATATATATATATATATTTTCTTTTCTAATAGTTGTAATCGATTTAAATCTGTTTCAGCGATTAGAAATCGATTTAAATCTTTTAAATCTTTTAAACAATTGCAACTGATTTAAATCTATTTCAACTACAAGGAATATAAATTATTATTACTGTTTAAAAAGATATTCAGATAATTTTAATCCATTTTATTCACTAGAAAAATTATTATTAAAAAATTGCTTTAAGTATCAGAAATATTTTAAAATAATCCTTATCAAGTAATAGAAAGGTCAAAAATAAAAAAATAATAATAATTTTTATCTGTTTCAATTATTATTATTATTATTATTACTTAAAAAATAAAATAAAATAAAAATTCTTACAATAATTTCATTACACGAAACACAAAAGTATATACCTTTCAACGTTAATTTCGTATACTGGATCGTATTATTGATGTATTTTTCTACTGAAAACATATTAAAAAAAGGGGGGCTAATTTTTTTTTCTTTCTGTGTTTTCCTATTGTTCGGAAGCATGTTATTATTACTCACTGTATAGAATTACAAGCCGCATTTAACTGAATGAACCACACGCTCTGATTGAGTCACTTTTACACGAATCCTTATAACACAAGTAGAATTAACAAATAACATTTAAGGGGTGAGATAGACAATAACATTCTTCGGTAGAACCTTTGAACGTCTTCTACACTTATAAATCAAGAAGTGGAGGTCAATTCGGAACACGTGCTGTTGCCATGTCACGTGACAGGAAAGAGTGGGTTCATTGTCCCGGAATGCGAGAAGGGACAGAAGGAGGGGTGAAGAGACAGTATTATAAAGATAACTTATATCCTGTCCGAGTTATAGAAAAATTAGGCGAAAAATTATACATCGATACGTGTTAATAAGTGGCAAAATATTTTCTATTATTTCCTTTTTTTTTAGATATAATTTCATGGAAATTGTCTCGATAGTTTACTGTGTTTATAAATATATGTCTTTGCTCTTTGGACGTTGCAGTTAATAAGTGAGTAAGTATTAGAGGTTGACATTGATAAATAACACTACCCCTATTAAAGAGGTCGATTCCCTGTGTTTAATAATACAGAGACCTACTGAAAAGATTCAAATTCCATGTTATTAATGTTGAATCTTTTCTAAATTATCGATTGTTTCTTAGATGTTTCGACCTTCAGACACAAACATTCCTCACACATGTTTCTACGAAGAATCAAAGATAGAATCCGATTGAAGAGATTTCGTGTTATTAATATTGAATCTTTTCCACATTATCGATTGGTTTCTTAGAAATTTCAGCCTGCAGACATGCGAACGTTCTACATATTTAGATGTCTTTGTTTGAAGAATCAAGAGATCGACTCATACTAAAAAGAATATCCAAATTTTATGATATGATATTTGAATCGTTAATTTCCAAGAAATTTCGACGTTTAAACATACAAACGTTCTATAATACTTATCTTTCTATGAAGAATCAAAGGATAAAAGCCTAGTGAAAGGATTCCAAGCTGCTGAAGTTGAATATTTACTAAATTACCGATTGTATTTTAGAAATTTTGGCGCTCAGACATACGAACGTTCTTCACATAGTGGTCACAATCCATGAAAATATTAAAAATACTAGCTTATTTACAAGCTTGATATACCATTTTTTTAAAATATATTTTTCTACAAATTTTTACGATTTAACACAATAAAAAGGCATTTTTACGCCATTTAATTTCATTATTTCCGCTTACTACTTAACCATTTGCGTTCGGAAACACGATTCAAAGCACTTATTTAAAATTTGTTCCGGTTTTATTCGAAAATTTTATTGGATTTTTAAATATATTAATCGCTACTAATTTATTTAATTAATTATTCAAAGTGCTGCGTTCGTAAATGAGTTCTATGGCTTTTCCTGGAATTGTTCCTAAATTATTAAAATTAGTACGTTTTTATTAAATATTTTTTCATGTTTTAAATGTACTTTTCCTTCATTTTAATTTAAGATTAATTAATTAAAAAACATAACTTATTCAGTTAATTAACGGCGTTCGGAAATTTGCTCGAAGAGCGTTCGTGAACTGTTCGAGCTTAACGATTTTTTTTTTTAAACATTTAAATTCGAATGCACGCGGTTAACGTAAACGCGCGCGCAGTTGTTATAGTAACGCACGCGGATAAACAACCTTGAAAGAATCACGAGCAGACGTTCACGTGTCTGGCGCCGTTTGTCGCGTGTTTCTATTTATAGAAACAAGTCGTTTGCGCGTGACATTTTTTTTTCATTTTAATTTTTTTTTTTAAATTTTATTTCAATTTTAAATAATTAAATAACAATTTTAAAAACTTTATAAATTTGAATAAAATTTAAATTAATGTTAATAATTAAGGGAAAAATATTTTTAAAAATTCCCTAAAAAATAAAAAATACGAAATAAATTTTATTTTAAATTTATAAAGAATTCTAAAAATTTTATCGACTTTCCTCCCTTCTTTTCCAGATAAGAAAAATTTAATTTTCATGTTATTTGATTCTTATTCTCTCTTTTTAATTCTCCATAAATTTATGATTTTTGGCATCTTTTTCCATCTTCTCCCTTCCCTCCTTTCTTTCTTTTAAACATTATTCTGGTAACTATGGAAACTGCATCATCTTTAAACATGGCAGAGGACTAAGAATCCTGCCACCCTCAAACATTTTTGGCAACTCTTTACTCTTAAAAATACATTCACCCGTAATAGAGAATGGAGCTGAGATGAACACACGAAAACAAATCTTTAAAAAAAAAGAAAAGATTTATTCATTTTAAATTCAAAATAGATTGTTTGTTTTTATTTTTGTTATTTTTAACTTTTACATCTTCATTTCTTTTCTGTTACTGCCGCTTTTTTTCTATTTTTTTTCTCTTTATTATTTCTGTTGATTTTTTTTATTTAATAATTTTATTGTCGATATTAATTTTTTTGAATTCTTTAATTTCTATTTTTTAAATGTTTATTTCTTTAAAATTTAATACAATTTTTAATCAAACAATTTTTTTCTTAAACCGATGATTTTTTCGCTGTTTTCTTGTTACTGGTGATTTTTCCCTATATTTTTCTGTTAATGTGTTCCTACTTGAATAACTTTTTAAAAATTTCTTCTAGTTATACGTCTTTTTGATTCCCCCCTATTTTTTCTATTTATTTTTTCACAATTTAATTTTTATTTCTCTTTTTTCTTGAATTTTCATTACGAAAATGTTGCATTTGAATTTCTTTTCAAATTTTATTTTAATTTATTAAAATTTAATTTTACTTAACGTCACTCGTTTAAATTTTTATTACTTTCGTTGTTTATCTTTGTTCCTTTTTTCTTTATTTTTATCGTTGCTATTATTTTCCCATTTTCAGATTAAAACCGAACAGAACTTTAAAGTGAAACTTATTATTTGAAATTTTTAAAGTTAATTTTTAAAAATGTTTTAATTCATTTATTCACAATGTTTTTACTGTTTAAATTTAGTTCTTTCCTTGTTCCAGTTTTATTGAACTTTCTTTCCTTTGTACTCAATTTCGTTGATGTTTTCCTATTGCTTATTATTATTATTATTCAATTTCATTTTCAAAATTGTTTATTTTCTTTTTTTTTCTCAATTTTCTCTGCTCAGTTTCAATTGTCTTCTCAAAAATCTAAAGGGAAGAATAATACTTGTTCCTTTTCTTTTTTTGAATATTTATTCTACTCATTCATCTTATCTCGAATAAGAAGAGTAAGAATACGTCTTAAATCTTACTCTTATTCAAAACAATCAGAAGAGGAAGAAGAAGAAGAAGATGATGATGATGAAGAGATTGGGAGAAGGAAAGCACTAATTTATTTTTATATTTATCTATCGAATTTCGAATTTATTTCGATTTATTTAATTTTTTAATTTAATTTCTTCAATCTCTATCCCTTTTACTTCCTTAATTTTTTCACTTTATTTGTTTTTTTATTTTATTTTATTTTATTTTAAATTCCACTTTCATTTTTCACGAATAACAACCATTTACTTTTATTTTCAACTGTTTATTTTATTTTATATCTTACTCATTTATATTCGATTACCATTCTTTAATTCTGTTTCACGGTTGTTTCATTTCACATTTTATTATATTAATTAATTAATTTATTTATTTTTTATTATTTTTTAAAACGTTTCTTACGAATATTTGCTTAAATATAGTCATATTTTTTTGCTTTAATTTTAATTTTTATTTTCTTATCACATTATTTACGGATCCGTTTTACTTGGAACTCGTTTTTCCTCTTGTTTTTATTTAGATTTAACGTGTTTAGTTCCAATTTTTCCATTCAGTTTCACATATTTATCATCCATATCATTGTTTTCCCCTCCCTTCTTGTTCTTTTTTTTCAAATTCAGCTATTTAAATACATTTTTTAAAATTTTTCCGAATTGCTTTCTGACACGAAATTCTCTCCACTTACAGAGCGAAACAGAATAATACATCAACATCAATCATCAAGGAATTTGCAGCATCAGATTTAACATCAGCAAAACTTTGTGTGATAATCCGAAAATTAAGTGCACCTTGTAATAACAGGGTGGTAAGTTAATTTTTTCAAAATAAAATATAAAATTCGTAAATTTCGTTAAAAAAAAACACTGCACAGTTCGATTGTTAGTGACGTCTCTCAACGTCACCAATTGCTTGTAAATATATATATATATATATATATTTCCAATTGTCACATATATCATTACTCCCTTACCGAACGAGGTTCCATTATGGTGAGGCAAAAATATAATCTAGAACGTAAATTTTAATTAAAAAGAGCATCAAAGACCGCTACTCTCCAGCGAGAAGAAATTAATGAAGATCTCCTCCCTCGAATCTTCTGTGCCCCCGTCGCTATGGTAACAACATTTTTTTCCCTTTTTTTTATTCCTCATCACGTTCCTATCTGTATCTCATCGACCTTGGATAGCACTCGACCAAGGTTCTACAACATCCCCCTCCAAAAAAAAAAAAAAAAAAAAAAAATCATTTGTACGAGTTTCGCGGACGCATAGATGAAGGAGAAAGTAATTGAAAAGAATGAAAGAGAATGGTTTCGTGGCGAAATGGCTCCCCTCTATAAATATTTTCGTCTGTAATTTATGTATTTATCTGGTAAAGAATAGCAAAGGTAACCTTGTACGAGCCAATCACGTGAAGCGAAGAGGGTAGAGGTTCGTGACAATTTCTAATCCTAACGCCCGTATTAGAATGTGAGAACTTGAGAGAAAAACGTATACTGTTACCCGCAGGTAATGACCCGATGATAAAGGTTAAATTCCTGATGGAATTGTTTTCGGGTGCTAAATTAATTTGGCTAATAAATAAAAACAAACAAAAAAAAAGCTAATTTTTAAACCGATAAATAAGGCTAATGACACCAGGGGGCGCGTGCTAGACTTAGTTGGACGGCTGTGGAAAGTGCCGTACGTAACGAGACATCGGCGAGATTCGAATGACGTAACGGGCGCGCCGAGTGGCGTAACTCGTTCGAACCTTGACCTCTGACCCCAGTCCAGCTGGTAGCATTGACATTTGGCAATTACGACTACTCGCGTGCCCTTAACCCGTTTCTTACGCAATGGTGTTTGTTTGTGAATAGTCGGAAGATCAGTTGTTTTTTTGTATTTTATTACGTTTGAAATTCTATTTTTAGGGAATTCTTCGTCACGTAACGTTCGAAAATACCACTTCTATAGATCTGTGTGTAAATAATTTTAATCGCTCGATTCTTCTCCTTCTCCGCCGGAGAGCCACGTGACCGGACGTGGCGTCGTGGCGGGATGTGACGTCACGTACGGTCTTTCATCCGTCCGTCTCGGCTCTTGGCTTCCAGCTCGCGTCACGTGATCTCCGCTATATCGTTTTCCTCCTCCTAATTTTTATTTTTAATTTTTCTTTTTTTTATGCGGCCCGTCTCGCTTTATCTAAGGAGTATGACCTTAAATGGGGGTCTGGCCGTTTCCTTTGACCTAATTAACTTGACAAAGAAGCGGTTATAACTGGAAATTGCGCATTATCGGAGGGGGAAGATTCGGTCGATCACGTGACGGAGTAAAACGTCGCGGTTACGAACGTGGAAGCAGTCACGAAACGGGCAAAAACCGCAAATTTATGTACGCGTCACGTGTTAAATGGTTTAAATCACCCTTTCCGACGCAGCTCACGTGACCACGCCAGACACTTTCTCAGTCGTAACCGGTTGTAGCGCGACTACAAGGTCAACTCTGTCATGTGTCGTCTGTGTACTCCAGTAACCTGCATTAGTTTTTCGTCCTTCAACCCTTTAACCCCTTCGGCGGTAGTCAAGTGTAAAATCCTTTGTTCTAAATCGTCACTCTGACTTTTAGCAGATTTTTATCGTGTTAATGACGTAACATTCTCTTAATGGCCGACACTGGACTCGTGTCTCTGTGGGAAGCTGTTCGTTCGATTTTCTCCTCCGTTCGCACAACAGACGAAAAAAAAATTAATAAATAAATTTTGAAAAATTTCATCTCCAGTCACGTGACTAGTCCGAAAAGATTGCCATTGGGCCATTCCAGCGCGGTTTCGCCACCGAAACATTCAAATATTTTACGTGATCGCCCGAACTTTGACCCCTTTTCGGAATGGTCGATCACGTGACTTGTTAATAAGTCCGCGTTCGGATAATGGAATCGAACCTCGATAAGTTAATTCGTATTCTAATCCCGATTTCACGGGATAATGTTAATTGACGTCGAAAGTCGATCACGTGACTAAATCGAACCTATCCGAACGCACGATAATGAAAAAAAAAAGAGAGACGAGCTAAAATAAAGACACGACTTACTACGAATATGGGGTCAAGGAGAAATTCATCCGAGTCGTTCAACTTAAAAGTTCCACGGTCAAACGCGTCGAGGGGAGGGAGGGGAAGTATCCTCTACACGTGCTACAATTGCGTCATGTGATCGGAGAGAGAGAGCGGTTTACTCGGAATAGGTGAGCACGTGATCGGAGAGAAATCCGGGTCGGAGAGAGAGAAAGACAGAGCCTACGGCCGCGGTCACGTGACCCGTCGCCATAACGATTGGAAACGATTCCGCCTCGGAATTCATTTCCTTGTAAACAAGCTTCTCCTTTTTATCGATCGGTTTTTCCGCGAAAGAATAAAAGACGTGGAAGGAAATTCGCTTCCTTCTCTTCGGTTCGGCTCCCGTTCTTTCCGCCATGTCATGTGATCGGCCTATCCCGTCGACTTGTGCGGGAGAGAGAACGGCAGTCACGTGTTGGAAGAAGCCGCCATATATCACGTGATCGGCGAGGTTACCGTCGAGCGGGAAGTCGGGGAAGGAGGGGTGAATTCCCCACGTTCGTCACGTGACGTCGTAGGTTTCGGGTCCGAACCCGTTCGATCGGTCACGTGACGGCCCTAGCTAGTTTGTGTGCGTTTCTATAACATAATTTATTTTTCTTTTTTTTGGTATTACTAAACAGGAAGTGACGACATATAAACGGAAATATGGTTAACAGACGTGGCTAATCGATCGGTTCTCCAGCCTTGCCGGATAGAGATAAAACTGCGCGAGAGGCGAAGTTGGCTCGATGCCAAGTGGAGAGACCGAGTCTGGCCTCTGTCTGCGTGCATATCGGTCTCTGGCCGTAAACAACTCCCGCAGCGTCACGTGACCCGACCGTCTGCGAGTTTTTCGGGGTCGGAAAACGCTCGCGCGACACGGAGGAGGCGATTACTGCGTGGTCACGTGACCTCTCCCACCTCGGCGGCTCCCGCAGCCTTGCCGCGATCACGTGACCCGGTCACCGTTCCGTCCGCGTCACGTGACGGCCGTGGGTGCCACGTAACGTCCGGTATGCGACGGAAACAGATGAAAAAAACACAAAAGAAAAGTGCGTTCAACTCGCCTCCGCGATCGTTCTCTCTCCATGAGAAAGAATGGTAACGAGATAACAAAACGAGGAAGTAGATTAATGGGCCTCGTCATTCGCCAAATTTTCGTCTCGTCGTTAAGATAAATTCCAAAGATTAAGAGGGGCAACACGTGACCAGACGTGCCACGTGATTCTTAAAGGGCGAAAGAAAAAAAGGGGTGCCCATCACGCATCCATGCTCGAAATTTCCTAACACATGCGATCTACCTACAACGAGGGGTTGACGAGATCACGTGGCATGCTTAAATGATGAATGAGCAGTCACGATAGCTAGAAAAGAGGAGAAACGGTCACGTGACGCGGGCGAACGTTTTAAACGCCGTAGTCGCCGATTGTTAAAAGGAGTCAAGCGTGTGACGTCGCTCGATGACTGATCATAAGGTGTTGGAATCCGTGTTTAAACAACAGAGATGGCTTTTAGCGATTCAGTTTGTCTTTCCGCTCCGACACTAAACGTTTCAAACGACACTCGACGCGTTTCTACACGTAATTACGTAGGAATTTCCTACGCAACTGCGCTCGGTTGCGCGAGAATAATGCGTTTAACAGTTGTTAAAGCTTAAAAATAAATTAATCCAACGATAAAATAATTTCCGACGTGAACAAAATCAGCAATCGCAGTGTTACTTCGACCCATCGTAACAAAATTCACCTTCTTAAGGCTGTGTGAATCACGTGTTTAAAGAGCCTTAAACACGTGATAGAATATTTACCTTAAAATAATTCTATGTGAAGCCAAAACATTTAATCCGTGAACTGTGCCCATCTTTTGAGTCTAGTGACGATAATTTTTATTTTTATTTTTTGTTGATTAATGGAAAATAATCACGTAAAAATATTTTCATTGAGAAGAAAAAATATATTAATCATTTTCCAAAAGAAATTTACTACAATTTTACGTCATTCGTTGATAAAAATGGTAAAAGTCGCGTGAAAGTTATGTATATTACAACATTAAAATCGATATATATGTCGAGGAGCACGTGTTTATTCCGTAGATAAAGGATGAATCTCAAAAAATTTTTATTTTTAAGAATTTAACTCGAGAAAAAAAAAATCCGTTTTTTCTGTAATTTTTCCCCTCCTCTTTCTTTTACATTATAAAAACTTGAACACGGATTTTTTCCCATTAATGAGAGCGTTTATCGTATATGACTACTGTAATACTGATACAGCAAGTAGTATTTAAACACGAACGTGATTTTAAAGAATATTTCGGATAACTTCACACTTAAAATTAATAAAATATGACCCAGGAGGATCCACAAAACAAAATTTAAGTATAAAATTTCTTCGTGTTTTCTTACTTATCTAACCTTTTTTGTTATAAAATATGAATTTAATAATAATAAACTTGTTGTTTTTAAATATATATATAGACCTACATATGCAATTTACTAAGGTTAAAAATTGCCTTCTACCCTTATATACCGTAGATTATTTAAAATTATATAATAAACACAAAAACAACGCGATATCTTTAAAAATTAATTTATTATATAAGTTTTTATTTAAATACACGCCAAAGTTCATTAAAATTAATTATTCTTGTATGTTTTTATGCTTTTAGCCAAAGAAAAAAGAGCATTTCTCTTATTAACTGATCCTCTTATCTAAGAGAATCACTTGATAAATAAAATCGTGTTTTTTGAGTTAAAAAAGACCTATTTTGAAAATAAACACGTGATTATATTTTCCAAAATAGTACTGCATAATTAAAGTATTTATTTTAACTTGAATAATATATCTAATCTAAAATAACTTTTACAGAGTTTGGAAAATAATCCTATTATCTTAAATTTAATTAAATTCGTTAGATTTACCTTGTTTTTTTCTTATTAGATAATACTAGAATAAAAATTTATTATAGCATATTTTATTTAGAAAAATCTGGAATGGAAAATTGATAAGCATCTGATCAAATTGTCAAAGAATAAAATCGAAATTTAATGTGTTATTTTATATATTAAAAAAAGAAAACAAAAATATATGAAATTAGTGTTTTAATTGATTAAAATTGTCTAATTTTTCGATTTAAAAATGTAACTAAAAGGCGAATTTAAATTACAGATAATAATATACAACGATTATAGATAGTTACAATAATTATATTGCTTAATACTAGTTTACTTCCCTCTCTCTGTTTCTGTTTTTGACATCCTGTGGGGTTGTAAGTTCCTTTCAAGGCTTCAACCTCATTTTCTTTTTTCGCATTTAGCTGACAAGCCCTCTGAGGCCCCGTTTAGGGGA
Organism: Centruroides vittatus; assembly: GCF_030686945.1. Taxonomy (NCBI): domain Eukaryota; kingdom Metazoa; phylum Arthropoda; class Arachnida; order Scorpiones; family Buthidae; genus Centruroides; species Centruroides vittatus. The sequence continues at coordinate 440,070 of NW_027120768.1, forward strand.
CCAGTGAAAATTCGTCTGCTTTTATGAAGCCATTTCTGATATACGTAACATTACTTCTTACATGTCGAGTATTTTCTTTTTTTGTAATCTTCCCTCCCCTGTATCACAATCGAGTGAAGTGAAGATAAAACAGATTGTTTTATAACTACCCTTTGATGAATTATGCTTAAATTACTATTAAACTAAGATTCAAGCTTTAAAAAGTTTTAAAAAATGCATTAATTTAAACAGTAATTAAACCACGTTTTCTCGTCTATAGTAAAACTCGAATTACTACAGAAATTGACATATTTTTTATACTATTATTAATGAAAGCGCGTGACGCGTGAGTCGTATTTTTTTTATTAATGAAAGCACGTGTTAAGTAAAAAATTAATCCATTTCACTACGACTTAGAGAAAAAAACACATGGTTTTTAAACGTTAATTTTCTAGCTTCTAAACGGAGTTAAACGTTGTTTAGTGTAGAACATGAACTCAGTAACCTATAAAAGAGTCATTTTTAGAGATAAAACGAATATATCATTTTACAGATAATAAATAAAGTATAAAAAATTATATATATATTGTCGAGTAATCTGTTAAGTAATGAAAAAACTCCACAATGAATGTTTATAAACTCTAGTAAACTTTATTCTTTGAAAATTATTTTGGTCACAGAGGCTCAAAGAGGATGGGGGTCAGGGAAAATAGATTGAGAAATAGAATAAACAATAATATATACTGTTAAACGTGGGAAAAGAATTCACATAGTTTTTCTCGTACGTAGTTATTTTTTCTTATTTATTTATTTTTTATATATATTTTAAGTACACAAATCCACACAGAGAGCGATTTAACTTCAAAATACAATCTTGTTGGGGTATTTAAAACTTGAATAATAAAATAGATGGGGAATAACTTTATTATTATTATTTTTTTCCAACTTGGAACTCTTTTTTATTTTTTTTTTTTGCAAAAATGTTCACTTTGAAGTGAAAAACCATGTTGGATCGACAACAGAAAACCACATAGAGACACAACCCTTCACGTGGAAAACATTGAGCTTTTTGTTTATGTATTTTTTCTTTTTTTTTCTATTTAAACTTTGACATGTGCTGGTTTCTTCATATTAAATATTTTTCAAGAAATAATATATATATATATTTATATATATACACACACACACACATATACATACATGTATATATACATATATATATATATTTCTTTCTTGTATTTGTATTTTTTTTTTATTATTTTATTTTTTATATATATATATATTTGCTACTGTTGATTAAATAATGCGGCTTGAGCAGCATTCACAATTTCTGATCATGGATCATTGAAAAAGAGAACTGCCACTTTAGGGTGGTCCGCAGAATAAATGGGGAGCTGTTCAGAAACCTATTCTGAACCACACACTAGGAAGATTTTCTTGTATTCCAAAACTGTATTCCTTTTTCTTTTTTTCTTTTATCCTACATATATTCTCTTGATCTTGAGTTGAATCTATCTTGAGAACTGGCTCTGATTGACCCTATCCTGAAATAAGATTGAATTCACTATACATCGTGGAGAGAGAACAGGTTTCTGAACACCACCGAATTGCTCTTTTTAAAAAATAAATTAAAAAAAACATAAAAAAGAACAAAGGATATATATATATATATATATTCTTATATAAAAAATTTGTAGAAATAAATACATATATATATGTTTCAATAACTAATTTATTTTTATTTGTATATATTTTTTTCTTTTTTTTATTATTTATTTATTTATTTATCTAATAAGGCAACGATTATTTTATTTTGGAACATATCCTGAATGGAGAAATATCGAAGATATACCAGACACACCTGATGATCTAAATTATAATTTATAATAATAATTATTTCTTTTATTATTATTTTTTTCTTATATATATATATACATATACATGTGTACCCCTGTACATATGTATATATATAGGTCTATATATATATATATATATATATATATATATTAATTCTGGGTAAAGCTAGCTATCCTATAGGGGGGTAGGACGGGAGAAAGAATGTTGGATATATTTTGGGAAATCATGTTTTTTTTTTGGTATGCAAAAAAGACGATTATTATTATTATTTATTTAATCATCATCATTATTATTTTTTTTACTTTTTTGCAACATTAGAAATATGTAAATTAGTTTGGAATATATTCTTAAAATTTTTTTTATTTATTTATTAATTTTTTTTTTATTTTCGTGTCAACACTATATATATATAATAGGTACACACACAAAGAGATATACGTGCTGAACGATTTTAATGTAAAAATTGCATATCATGATTCGAAACATACCAAAAGTATGCTTCGTTATTGCGCTATATGCATTTAAAAATTAAAAAAATAATAAAATAATCTATCCAAAAGAACAAGAAAAATAAAAATAAAAAAAGGAGCCAAAAAACTACGAATAAACGAAACCGTAAAAAGACTTTAAAAATTAATAATAATATATTTTCGATTTATTAGAAAGTTTTTTAAAATTCTAAAAATCGATTAAATATATATATATATATTTTACTTTACTTTTTTTATTTATTTATTAATAATAATATATATATATAATTTTTGAAAAATTTAATAATCATAATTTTTTTTCTTATTATTATTATTACTACTAATTATTTATTAATAATTATAATATTTTTTTTCTTTTATATATAATTTTTTTTTGATTTTTCTATTAAAAAACAAAAATTCATCAGCACTATTCAGGATCGCTGAGAGGTACAGCATCATCTTAAGGATGATAACTGATCTACATCCTCTCGACGTTCCTGACTATCTCTGGGAAAAAGAGCTCTGGAATGGTTAAAATGGGCGACAACACTTTTTTTTAAGTATGAGTAAAATAGATAAGTATGTATACATATGTATGTATATATATATATATATATATATTTCTTTTTTGTTTTTCTTTTTTATATATATATATATTAAGTTACTTTTATTATATACTAGATTTGAGTTTTAAGCCGGCGTCATGTATATATATATATATATGATGTATGTTTTATGTATTTGTTTGTATATATGTATGTGCTTGAGTTGCTGATGTCTCCCATTTCTTGCCAAACCAGGTCTCTAAAAAATTAACCGGTGCATAGATCTTGAAGGATCTGCAAAGAAAAACTAAGCTTAATAAAAAAATTTCTTTTATAAAACCAAGGAAGACATAAAAATCACATATAAAAATAAAATTCCGCACCATTCTGAGCTTAGGAACACGCACGCATACACACCATAAGAAACTTAGGAGGAGGGAGAAATTATTATTATTATTACTATTTTATTTTATTTTTTTAGGTTTTTCTTTTAATTAAAGAAGAATAATAATAATAAAAATAATAATAGTAATGAAGAGAGACCAAATGAGAGAAACAAAAAATTATTATTTATATATATACTTTTTTCCATTTTTTTTCCATACCTAAATATACATAAATTGTTTGTAAATATTATTATTATTATTATTATTTGCTTTCTATAAAATACCACAAATATCTTAAATATTATTTTAAAAAATGGGAAGAAAATGAGAAATAAAAGGGAAAGAAAAAATAATAAGAAATATTACAGATTTTGTGCTAAAAATCGTCTTGTTCCAATTAATACACAAGCATTTTCTCATGCACATCACAATTTATATATATATACATACATACATATATATATATATTTAATAATAATTATATATATATATATATTTTATAATATAGCAAGAGGTACTGTTATCTATAAAATTTATCAATTAAAATATAATAATAATAATAATAATAATAATAATAATAATAATATTAAAAAAAATAGTTTAAACTTAAGACATTTATATATTTATATATATATATATATATACTGTATATGTATATATAGAACAATTTTTAAAAATGTGCAATTATTTTATTAATTTTTTACGTACATACACGTGTATACAAACTTAGAATCTTTGTATATAAGTGTATATAACATATATACACATATATATACATATATATATATATGTATAATAATAATAATAATAATATACCAAAAAATACACACACAAACCCTACACAATTGTATTTTTTTCTCATTCTTATACGAACAATTTATAATATAATAATAATAATAGTATATATATATATATATAATATATATATAATATAATAATATATAATAATAATAATAATACCGATTGTTTCTTTCTTATTAATACAAATTTGACATCAAAGAATAAAATATTTTATTTTATTATTATTATTATTTATTGTGATTTTTTTAATATATATATATTTTATTATTATTATTAATGTACCTTATTTATTATTATTATTATTATTGAGATTATGTAAAGATTATTTTAAGGAACATCTAAAGCTACAACTACTTTTTTGCTTTGTATTATCATTATTTTTTTGTATGTATATATATATATGTAATATTTTTTAAAGTTTTATTATTATTATTTTTATAATCCTTTTTTTCCTCTCTAACGTTGTAATAATCTGTGGGACGGGTTATGATTGAATCGAATGGGATCCTACGGGATGGTTAAAAATGTATTGGATAGGGGAAGTGAATGAGTATAGTCCTAAGGATTTTGGGGGTAAATCGATCCTAAAACGTGGGATCGTATCCCTTTATGAATATGTTTTTTTTGTAATTTTTTTTTGTTTTTTTTAGTTTTAAGAATAGATACGAATAGCCTGAGTAGCTTGTTGTCTACATACAGGACACTCCGGATCCCGTTTCTCGCAGATCCTATTGGCACACTCCAGACAGAACATATTGTGACCACATGGAACCAAAGCCGCCACAACTTCACTCTCGAAGCAGACAACACAGTCCCTCTTGCATTTCCGAGCAGAAGTTAAGGATTCTGTTGGACTGCTAGAAACGCTACCGCTGCCACCGCTGGAACTCGTTGAGAAACTGTTGATGAGTATACCGTTTGGCGCCCCACTACCATTACCGTTCGATAGAGGTGCGAAAGGGGGTAGGGTGGATAGGCTACCAGTCAATGGATCGCTCCTCAACCTTCGTGCGGGTGGATGATCGAGCAGTATGGGATCACTGAGTGTAGTGGTAGGTGTATTGCCCAAACTACTCCGTCGCAGTGCGTTGGTTGTTGTCGTTGATGTGCCGAAAAGTCCTCCTGTTGGGCTTCGGCTGTTGCCGAAATCCGACCAGACGGATCCGGGTGGTAGAGACACCAATGGCGTCTCGAATGTCGGAGATTCTCCTAAACCTTCGTCCACGTCGTACAGGCCATAGCCGGTTCCGAAACTAGTGGGAAAGCTGCCCGTGTACAATTCGGCTAGTTTTGCTGTGGTAGTCGTGGAACCCGGAGAGTTTGTGGATGACGGAAATGCAAAGATGGTCTCTTGGGTCCTGGGTGTTAATATACCCGCGTCTCTGGAGTACGATCCGTACGATGTCAGATCGGCAGTCTTGTACAATGACCCAACCAATCCGTTGCTTAACCCTCGACTGTAGGCTGGATCCGCCGATGAATATTCTGGATCCTCTGGAGCGTCGATGATTCCTCCAGTCCTCATAGCGATGTGCGCTTCGATTTCTTTTCGGGCGTTCTCCACGTTTTCGGGCATTCCTGTGATTTCGAAAACTGGCTCCTTGTCTCGACTCGGTGTAACTATGTATGTGTTGGTCTGCTGCTGGATTCTCTTGATGGTAGCACCTTTAGGGCCCACCACCAATCCTACAACCCTGTACGGTACCCGTACCTGGATCGTTGTTTGTCCTGGCACATTTGAATTAGGTCCAGGTGTTAGGGATCCGTTCAGATTGTTCTTTCTCTGTGCCCTGATTTGGCTGAAGTGTTCGGCTGCTGAAAGGATTTCTCTTTTGGCTGCGTTCACATCTTCCTTTCTTCCAGTCACTACAAACACAGGCTCCTCTCCTCGTACTGGTGTCTTGATGTAAGTATTAGTTTTGGCCCGAAGTGCTTTTATCTTGCAGCCTGAAAGAACAACACAAGAGAGAAAAATCAATGATTCCATCACAATTACGCCGCAATCATCCCACGATTATTCAAAATAATAATAATAATAATACACATAATGAATTTATACACTCTACAAACAAGTATCCTTGCTTTCAACACTTTGATGCGTCAAGAGTTACCAACACTATTATCCTCGATGCCATAGTATCTTTCAAGGTTGCTCAAGGTCTGACGAAGAGGTGAGTGACACCACGAACTATATCAAGAAATAAACAAGAAAATACTCGAAATGAACACCGTAAACGGCCGGAATAGAAGCGAATTACACATCACGACACGAGCTAAGTACTATAATGCCCATACATCCCATTAAGGAGACGTGAATAAAAATCTCCACGAAAATCTCCAACTCCCTAGATACACGTTACACGAACTTTGCAAGAACAAAGTTGCTAGCGTATGCAGAACGCATAATTGCGTGCAAGAAAAGTAAAAAAGGGGGGGTGAAAATAATAAAGAAGCGCGTATCAAATTTTATTTTTGTGAAAAGAAAAAAAATGCACCGCATATACATACAATAATGAATCAGAATGCAAATGCTTCCGGGAGAGAAGCAAAGCCAACATTATTAGAACAGTGACTTGGCACATGTGACCAAACCCAACCACACGTGGATCGACATCAGAGAATTGGCTCGGAGCCAAATTGAAGTCTGAGGTCGCCGTCACTTGCCAATGAGACTGGCAATAATGGCGGAGTGCGCGCGGCAGACAGAAAAATATACTCGTGATAAAACGCGGGGAATGGAGGGGAAGGCCAAGCCAAGTTTTAACTGTTTTTGTTTTTACTTCTTCTTTTTAATGGAGATTTCGGTCGCCGGTGCGAGGAAATTCGGGATTCGAATGCGTGGTTTTAAAAATACGGGAGGTATCACACGGTTAATGCGAATGGGGGGAGGAAACGGCATCTGCAACGACATAACCCCAAACGACAGATGCATTTCTCGCTCCGGTGTAAATCTGACCAGATGGACGAGGGATAGATATCCATCTGCTAGGGTCATTTGTCACCCTTGGGGAGCGTTAGAGATCGTTGACAAAAGATAACGGGGGAGGATGCCGGGTGACGAATTCAAGGTATTGTCAACATAAAGAATGGCAAACGATGTACAACCCCCTAGCACGCATTAAAAATACACATTTCGCGCCACCAACACCGGTAAACACGAACCGCATAATACGGATGCCAAAATGTATCCGTCTAGGAGAAATTAATGAAATATCCGATATTCTGCCTCCGAAAAATCCCTCCCGGTGACCCTACCCAGTGGCAAATGACCAACGGGAGTTCATGTCCAGGTTGTAAAAGTGAGGCCCACGCTTTTTACACTCCCGATAAGGAAGGAGGTGCGATACGTATACGCGTACTTCTATACACAATAAAAAATACGGGGACGTAGGGAATTAGATTTTTATTACGCGGAGGGAGAGGGGAGGGAGAAAAAACCGTCACGTGAGCGCATCGGATCACGTGAATAAATCAAACGTCTGAGTTCACATCCAGACACTGACCTCAGAATCAGGTTTGATAAAAGCTTTCCTTACAACAAACATTACCATTATCGAGTCTATCGGTCACCGACTTCAAATATTCATTTACGAATGTGATACATAGGTGTTGCTATAGAGTTACCGGATTTTCAGTTGGTGTTTTTCGCTTTTATTAAACCAGTTAAGTACACTTAATGCGGATAATAATTTTCTAATTTAGATTTTTTTCCCCTACATTTAAGTTTCTTATACACAAATAAGTATGCGAAATATTAACGTAACCGGTTTTTCGGTAAGTTGTTCAAAAGCATCCATTGGTATTAGTCAAGGTCTCTCAGTCTCGGGGTCATGTGCTACTTTGTACTTGAACTTCACTTTCCCTTTGTTTATTTTTGATTACGCCGATAAAATAAGATTATTTTAGAAAGGCCAAAAATTACATTGTACATATATTTATCACGTAATACACGAAATTATAACATAGCATATCAATTGTTTCGTGCGACTCTATACGATTTTCCTACATGTCAACAGCGGTCTTGACAGCCGTTTACGATTATGTAGCATTATTTCATAAAATTTAGGAAATTTACTTGATTTGAACATCGATAAAACATACCGGGGAGGGGTACGCGAGTATTACTCAAAAACTTTAACCTAGATGTAATATTTTAGTGTATCGGCCAAGAAACGTTGGCTTAGTCGAGGTACTCACGCCCTCTCTGGAGCGCTACTACAGTGTACGTTATTGATCAGTATTAAGAGCCATGGTGTCGATAGCCGTCTCGTACCCGTTTTCGATTACTTTCGGCCCGATTTATATGCGTAAAAAACGCGAATACACTCGATGGTAACGACAGCAAACGAATAAAACGGATGGAGGCACGTATCCAACACACAATCTCTAACCTTCGTTACGAGGTACGAAGTCCCTCCTTTGTGTCAATGACTCGAAAAGACTATAAGCAAATACCAGCAAATGATACAAAGGATATTTTAAAAGTCGGTACGATTTCTATATAAAGGAAGAGTTGGAAGAAAGCGTCGTCATCATCGAACGTCGCACACAAGAGAACACCAGCGTGGATCACAAAGGGACTAACTACGCCATGTCAGGAACAAAGAGTGGGGTGTTAGATAGAGGAAAAAAATAAAAGAACAACTCACCTTGTCTACCGACGATTTCGGCAACATGTTCGGAACTGGGTACAGGTACGCACTCTGTCGTATTTTGGCTCTTCTTCGTCCTGGTTTCCGACTCGAACGTTGGACTAAACGACGAATCGGCTTCATTGTTCATGCCAAGCATCGATAGTTCGAGAGCTAACTGTAGTGCCCTGTCCTCTACCAGACTGTCGGCACTCCTTTCCATATCGGTAAATAGACTAGTAGGCATCACAGAAGATATATTATATGTATTACAAAAAATGATAGAACTAATATAAAAATAAAACTATTATATATGTATTTTTTTTCTTTTTTGTGTTAAATTGTCTGATTATATGTGCACCAGTAATACCATGCGGTATAACACCATATCTTCTCCACACGAGCCACACTTCAGCCACCAAACCCGCAATACGTAGCCCTAACTTTCCATCTACTCCTTGTGTGTGAAATTGGGAGGGTTCACTTCTAAACCAACACTGATATACTCTCCCTGATTGGTCGTCTAGCTCGTCGGGGCGTTACTATCCTACTACGCAATATCCGTTTGGTGTGATTGACAATAGGCCCTCTACTATTGATGGCGGGGAAGATTGCGGATTGTCAAAATGTCCTTTGACTGGTCGAAATATGTTTAAAAATCGCTCCGTACTCCTGCCGTAACGGGACACGGAGGATCTTTAACGTTTACTACTTCTCGCCTTCCTCCATCCTTCTCTTATATTGGTTACGCTGTCTCCTGCAGACTACTTCCGCCTACCTGTCTCGATAATGAGAGCGACCCGTCGCTAAGGCGACTGGGCTACACAAACGTCAATGTGGTCGCCAAGTTAAGTTAACCGTGTTAACACCCTCCATACTACTTCGTTATGTCCGCGTTAATATTACTTTTTTAAATATTATTATCGTTACTACTTTATTAATATATTCTAATAACTTAAAATTCGTTCGGCACGTCTTCCGTTTTTGTATTTTAAAATTTCCGTTTCTTTCGAATTACATTTTTAATAATTTCGTTTCGCATCGAATTTTTCACTTTCCGTTTCGTAATTTTCTTTTATCAAAAGTTATAGGTTTTAAATGCGCCTGCGTACTTCGCACGTGCTGAAGCGCGGTGCACGTGAGAAACGGCAGACGACTTTTTTATTTTAATTTTATATATATATATTTTCCCCCTTATTTTTAAAAGTTTATTTATTTAATTTTTCTGTACGTAATAAATAATGCTTGTTATTTTTAAAAGCCTTTTGAGTTCGTGAGACATTAAAAAATAATAATAATAATTTTTAAATTACTTAATACTTAATATAATATCTATCCCGCATCCAACGACTAATAATTTTCAAAAATTATGGAAAGAAGTTTATTTATTTATTTTATTTTATTATTTATTAATCTTTAATTACATTTTAAATTAATAATTGAGTGCTATCTTCGGATTAAATTTCTTTTTTAGGTAATGAAAATTTAGTGACGAGAATATGACGTCACGTCAAATTTTGAAAATATTATAAAACGAACCAATAAAATTATTCGTTGCTTTAAGAGAAATTTCGTTTATTTTAAGACTTTACATTTTTTTATTATTTAAAAATTGTTCGAGGACAATTTTACGCCATATTTAAGACGAATTTTTAAGTATTAAAATCACGTGATCGCAGCACGAGAAAATTTACGCGAAAGTGAATATGACGTAAACTCTATATTAATTAAAATTAAAAATATAATATTAATAACAAATTAATATTTTAATGAATATATTAATTCGTTTCAAAAAAATGTTTAGATCAGATCACATGATCTCACGTCATTTCGGCTTTAAAACGAAGAACGCGATCATTACGTCACGCGATTCGAATTTAAACATTTAATCGTGTGATTTCTACGTCAGCTATGATTTAAATTTTAAAAATGAATCGCGTAATCACGTGATTCAAATTTAAAAAAATGAATCATAGATATAAATGATATTTCGATTCGAATTTTTTTAAACGGCATGACGTGTCACATACATCACGTTTGGATTCGAATTTTTAAACGTCGTCACATGACTCGAACGTCACATAAGACGTTTGAAAATGCACAATTGCGTGATTAATTACGTCAGAAATGATTCGAATTATTTTAAATTCGAAACGTTTAGATGCGTGTGGGGAATTTTTATCATTTGGAAGCGTTTATCGAGCGAAATTAACGTGAATTATTCGAATATTGGACCTTGTATAGGAATTATACAACAGATAAGGCGCACGTTACACGAATAACAAATGATAAAAGAACGACCCCCCTCCGAAAATAAAGCATTAATTTGTATTTTTACACGGCATTTAATTGTATCAGTTTGACGAGTTTTTCCTTTATGACTCTTCTAAGAAGTCAAGAAGTAGGGGGTGCAGTGGGCATCTTTACTTTACAACCACTCGCGAGCCAACGATTCTAACTAGTTCCGACCGTAACAACACGAATTTTATGTTTCCAGGGGGGTCTAAAATCATAAAAATACAAAATTTCGACAATTAAACACACGTGAACTTCGACCCATTTATCGATTTGTTTTTGAGGGTTGAGTAAGGGGGAGTTTGTTTGTTGTTGATCTTAGTTTACGGATAAGGAAACTTTACTGGGGGAGGGGCGAAGATTCACTTTAAATGATGCAATTTCGAGAATTTCATGGTCCATTTCGACTGTTTCAACTGTGAAAAATCGGCTTTTCGGCTTCTTTTTTTTAATATTTTCTTTTTGCGTGAGTAAATTCGGGCGAGTTATCCGACAAGGGCCTCAAACTAATCTTTTATAAGAAAATATTCGAACATCGTACTACGTGGGGCCCCCTAGTTCAAATTTGTCCGGGCCCCACGAAGCTATAACGGGCCACTGGAGATAATTGACCTCTTAACTTCGGTGTAGAAGGTTTAAACGTTTAATTTTAGGTAAAGAGAAACATTATTTACTTCGACTAAATCATTTGCTTTGATGAAGATGAAGGATGAAAAGTCGAAAGGATGACGTTTTAATCAATTGTGACTGGAGAAGATTATGGAAGAATGTGCATTAAGCATTTCGGAAGATTCGAGAAAGTAAGTTATGTAAACAATTTTGTACGAAATGGGAAGCAAAAACGTGTATTTAATATAAAAATAGATATAAATTGGTTGGATTAAGGCTGGACTTAGACTTGTCGTAGCCCTAAGCTCTCGCATACAACAGGCCCTTCCCTTAGATTCGACTTGCTGCGACTCTAAGCTATCACACACATAAGGCCTTTCCCCTCCACCAAATAATGACACACGTAAAAATATGAGGCCTTAAGTCTAGCGTATGTGAAAATCTGGCCCCGATAGGATTTCCCTGCTTTGACTTTAATAATAAAAATAAATAAATACTTATAAGAACTGACACGAATAAATACGTGGGCCCTCCCATCTGGAAGATGAGGGTTCGGGTTCGAGTTCGTGTGCGGTTTGATACGGATACGCCGGGTCCTGTTTCACAAACCGGCCGCCTGGCTACACCCATTTAGGTATTAAAAAGGGCCCTATTAGCGTCCACAGGGCATGAACAGTTAAAAAAAATAATCTCACTGTGAGTCTGGCCGAACCCACGATGGGCACGACAAAAGAAACACCCTCTAAGGAGGAATTTAATAAGGGTTATTTATAAATTTGAAAGGATTACATAGAAAATAACGAGAAAAAAACACGGGCAAGAACACGAAAACAACGTACAAAATTGCAGAAAGAACGAAATTCTTAACTGGTAATCGCAGAATTACGCAAATTCGTGCATAAAAACAAAACAAAAATAAAACAAAATCCAATTTTGTGGTAGAAAATAGCAAAGAACAGAAGCGAAAACACGAGGGAATTCTAGCATCGCCACCTTTTCGTGATTCTCCCTTTCGTTTCCGCGCTCTACACATTATTAAATCTCGAACGCACGCGACAATTCAACGGTAATCGAACCCAAATTTGGATTTCCGAACGCAGAACACACGAGAAAACATTTCAAACTCGTTTCTTTGTCAGGGCAACGTGACTTTCTTAGCATGAAAATGCGCTTACTTTAGCCACTGGCAGGTTGACCAGAGGTGTGTTTTTACCCCCCCCCCAAAAAAAACCACGCAGTATCATTGACACTTTACAAGGACACCATTAAAAATAAATAAATAAATAAAAATTCTTAAAACCCTGGTAGAGAAATCGGATCGTGGTGGTGTAGATGCCATTTTAATCTTCATTATTATTATTATTTTGGTAAAATAACTTTTTAAACTATTCGACTAAAACGGTCAGTTCAAGGTCATTCGAAATTACGTCTGACAGGTTTCCGGCCATCCCCTACTCTTTTCCACCCCCCAGCAACTTACCATTCACCTGTTTCTCGTTCTTGGTTTTTTTAACATGGAGGAAGTTCACCCCTACCAACGATTCAGTAAGGTAATTGTATAACCGGTGTAGATGATGTCCTTATTGGTTGATTAGGGTCATGTGGTCGAAGGTATCAGGATTTCGGTTTGGAGGTGACCTTGAAGACGAACAAATTCCTTTGTTAGTTTTTACCTGGTGCGAGCAACTCCACTTTTTTTTATGAGTATTTTTTTATCTTTCGGAAGACGAGAGATTATTTTTATTTCTGATATAAAAGTCACTTTCTATGCCAATGGTCTTTGTACTTAATCCAATGGAGAAAGTTTAAATGCCCTTAACAATAATTGGCATCTTGACCTTGGATCTTAGTGCGTATGACTCTTATAATTTCCGACCTGCTTTACGAGTTCAATAATGCGATATATAACCTTTAATTTCCATTTTTAAGGCTCTAAAATGAGTTAAAAATCGAAAATTTCTATTGAAATTAGAGTTTCTGGGAGATCCAACCGGAGGTAGAAGCAATTAAAAACCACCGAGGAGGAGAACTTGCGGGGCGCTTATTGCTTCACGTTTGCCCGCTAAAATGGCGATTAGACGAAATTAGAGCACATCCCTCATCCATTAAGTCTCATTTTTTGTAGAATTTTTTGGATTTTTGGATTTTGGGTCGCCGCCGGAGCTTGCAACCCGGGCACATTTTTGAATTTCCCGCTTTGCAATGCGCGAAAATTTCTTATTTTATGGGAATTTTCGCGATTAATTTATTTTTGAGGATGTCATTTTTCTTTTCTGTGAAGAGTTGAGATGTTTACTTAGAAAGCGAGTGAGTCACACAGCGAAACTGTCAAGCTGGAAGAAGAAAATTGGCACTATTATAGTTAATGTGGCACTGATATAACTGGCAATGTCCCAATACTAGAGTTTCGTTGGACGAATCAATAAGTTTGTAGCGAAAATGATATATTGCAACGTAGCAAAATGCAACAGTGGGAGGTTTGCAACGAAGAAAAAACAAAACAAAGCGCTCCTAAATTTACAGGATCGTCATCACGCCCGTTCGAGATACAAACAAACATGGCCGCAGATGTCTTTCGTAAATGATAATTATATAAATTATTCATTATATTTTTTATATATAAGAGGAGTTACACAGTTATTTTTCTTGTCAGGTTTTTTATTATGATAATAATTTACACGCTCACTTAATAAATATGCAGGGAATTAGTCGACGCATCTACATTTTAATAACACTTAAAGGGGGAGACTTTAAAGCGAAAAAATCAAATCCTAGAGATGGAATCTATTGTAATTTATCTTTTTTCACTGTAGTAGCATCGTTTAAAACAGGAAAAAAAACTCATCGAATGGTGAGGTTCCTCAGGATGATCGACTAGAAAGGGAAGGCAAAGGTGAAGCGGGATTAAGTTAGATCTAAGAGGTCTGTGTGCCAAATTAAAGTAGGGCATATCATTGAAAAGACCTGTACTTAAATTTAGAACACGAGGTTCACCTGTCTAGAACCCGAGCCAGAATGAGGAAAAGTTAAATCACCTGGACCTCATGAAGAATATCAGTAAACTTATCGAACCCAATGGCGAAAGAAACGGGGGGAGATGATTTAGTGTGCTATTTTCTGTGTAAAAGCTCAATTTTTCGTGTCAAAATCGACGTCAATAAGATAATGAAACCAGTATAATCAAGGAGTAAGAGTTAATTTAGGGTGTAGGAAAAAAACAGGATGCGATCGTAATCAAGCATTCGACTTTCACGAATAACAATTTCTTGAATTGCAAGATGGACTAGATAATTCTGATGATATACAATGAGTAGTGAGGTACAATTACAACCCTATCAACATAAGTGGCTCTAATCCTGGCATTCGTACTTTAAAGTTTAGGTGAATAACTTTAAAGAAAAGTCTTAAAACAGGTAATTCGCATCATTATCATACAAAGAAATTGGATGTTAGGGGTGCGAATCATCATTATTTTGTGATTGTATGAGTTTATGCTCATGCATATGTTATAAATTGTTAATGCAACAGCACGACATACAAAAAACAAAAAAAAAAACGTAAAAATTTCACGAAAATAAGGTTATAATCCACAGATCATCCGGAAAAAAAGTATTAGAAGTGACATAGCAGGCTGATACATCATCCAGCATATTCGCTTTGTTTACAAAAATCTAGTAATTACAGCTTAAAATTTATGTAAATATCTAAAAAAAATAATAATAATAACCTTAAATAGGGCGTATCATCCTCATCATCATCCAAAATATCCGAATTTTCATTCCCAAAAAGGCACATTTTTGGATACATATTTATAGGGATGGAAATTACATTAACATAATGTAGCAATTAATAAAGAAAAATGTGCAAGGAACTTAACAAACCGCGTGCTTATTGTAAATAATTAATGCAGATATTAAATTACCGTAAGTAAAAATAGAAACGAAATTATAATAAATTAAAAGAACATTTACGTAGATGATGATGATGATGATGATATTCCTTCGTTCATAACTCAATCCTTGTTTTGTATTTTTCGTCTTCTTCTTCCTCCTCCCACTTCCATCCCTCGTAAGATGATTTAATAGCATTAATTGGGCTTTTAAACTTAAGTAAATATAATCATTAAGGAACATATTTAATTGCGTTTCTACTTAATTAAAGCATTTCTTGAATTATCTACATCCTTTAACTCAATAAGATTATGTATAATTTCATTATGCGATCGTCTAATTTCATTGTCGTTTCTTTATTTAATGTTTAATTATGTACACATTTTTTAAAATTTAAATAATAAAATTAGTTACTTGCTGCGTGATTGAATCCATTGATTGATTGATCAAAACGAAAATTCGACTTTTTAATTCGAAATTATTTAATTTCTTAAAGAGAATGAACAATTTAATTACATTTTAAACTGATATTTCGTCTTCCTCGCTCGTGCTTTTCAGTTCACCCCCTAAAAAAATCTAGGTCATAGCTACAGTAGGGGGTTAGACCTGAAAGATCGGCTTCTGATTGGAAATGGATCCATTTCTGAAAGTTCATCTATGATAATCTAATTAATAAAATAAAATTTTAATCAAATTTCATTAAAATAGCTCATAAATTATGGTAATAATTTCATATATTTGCGTTTAAAATAGGTATGCTTAATATAGTGACATAAGCTTGCTATGTGCATGAGTATAACATACGCTACCAACATGTTAAGGGTGATCAAAAGTCACCTTACATACGCAAAGGGCTCACTTTATATGGGAGAAATTCATGTTAACATGCCTGTAGTTTAAGGTGTAATTTTATAAGGTTTAAGTAATTTTAGTGAAAGGTGTATTGTGACTTTGAGTCACAATCCTACTTTCACCCTCCTTGCTATTGAAAGTCGTATATCAAATTCTATAATCATCATCACATTTGTTTATTAAGCTATTATAAACCCTAAAAAATCCCTATACTTTTTGCATACTCCTTACACTTAGGCCAATCTTACTACAAATGAAAGTTCTCTATCAGCTCCTTACAGATGTAATGAGCTTACTGTGACCGTTTTGGAGCTTCTTATGTTTATTATGAACTTACTATGAGCTCCTTATGCGTAAGCTAATCTTATTATCGTCTATCGGATCACTTTGTGGCTTACACAAGCCATCAACTCCTTATATGAACTTCTATAATCTCCTAATGCTTATCTATCCGATCATTTCGCTTACACAAGCTTACACAAACGTGATACGAGCTCCCTATCTGATCATTTTGTGGCTCATGCAACCTATCAGCTCCTTACATAAACTTACTATGAGCTCCTTACGCCGAACATAATCTTATTAATGTCTATCTGATCACTTAGGTAATCTATCAGCTCCTTACACCGATTAGGGATCTTTTTATAAGTTGTTTGTGACGTATATTAGCTCCTTACTTATAGTAAATCCCTAAAATCATCTCCTTATAAGCATTTTCGCGTGTAAATTGTATAAGAGCTCTTCGTGCTTAGGAGCTTAGCGCGAGTCTCACCCTTAAGCTTATCACGGGTTTAATTTTAATTATAACGCAACCCTATTCTAGTAAACTCATTATAAACTCCTTAAATTGTTTATCCTTACCACGAACTTCTTACGCATCGAAACGAGTGGCAATTAAATTGCAATTAAACTCCTCCAGCCATCTTATTATATATTACAAGCTTTCCTGCTCCACCTTTATAATAAGGAACGAAGAAAAAAAATAGGGATTTTTCTTTAATTTTAACGCGCGTAAACACTCAAAAAATGCCCCGTTTTAAGCGCTTATCGATTAATTAAAGTTAAACGAGTTTAATTAGAATAATAATAATAATAATAATAAAAGGAGCGGAATTTTCATCTGCGACAAACACGCAAACATCTCCCTCCCCCTTTCGATATAATTACAAATTCCCACGCTAGCGTTATAAGCGTGAAAGTAACGTACAAAACGGGAGAGGGGGGAAGAGAGGGAGGAAAGGTTAAATTAAATTAAAATAAACTAGGAGCCACCATCTTCGTTCCATTTATTACAAACGTTTTCTTTAACTAATTTCACGCTCCCGACTTAAAGGACGGGGGAGAGGGGGGAGAAATATGCGAGAAAGGAGTGACATTATTTATCAAGTTCAACGTTAAAAGGTGGACAGAAGGTCACAAGGGTCATCCCGATAATAACCTGAAATGATTTAGAAGTAAATTTGATTTATTATTAGAAAGCGTGAGGTAGATGACCAAGACGTAATGTTCCGTTACGGAATGTCTAGATTGCTTTTATCTAATTCGATTTGACTCGTTTGCATGGAGGATGGGAGGGGAGGGGGTAGAAGGCGATTCGAGGGGTCCAGTTTGCGACTGGGTTGGTTGGCTTCCACTTAATCACGTGCGCGTACTCGCCGTCCACTCCCGAAGCGTTTTATATGTATGTATATAGGTCGATGGTTATTCAACTATTGTTATTTATTTATTTGTACCTTTCTTTATTTCTTTCTTATTCTTCTTTGCCCCCCGTTGTATATTAAGAGCTAGATCCGCTTCAAGGATATGTAGATGGAGTGCAGACTTTCTCCGTTCGGCCATGAACTGCCTTCAATGTTATGTCGACGCCCTTTAGCGAGTCAAGAACTGGTTCTTTGTCTCTTGCGTGGTTGACCTTGCTAAAGTGTGTGATCTTCATCCAACCAATAATTAATTATGGAGTTATGTAATGAGACGACTTTTAGCCCCAAGGACGTCAAGGTAAAATGCTCAAATAGTGTATACGCGCGCGCGAGAGAGAGAGGGACCACTAACCCAATGATATATTTTAACGAGAGTTGTAAACAGTGGCATCATGCAAGAAGGATCCTATGGCTCAAACACTAGATTTCTGAACCATTTGCTGTTTGTATGCGCGAGTTTTGTATTGTACACAGGAGAAAAAAAAGAGGATCCGTGATCGTCCTTCAACTTCAAATGACACGGTACAGTGCAGGATCTCGTGGTTCAAACACTAGAAACCATAGGACTCCGAGCGTTTTACTGTTGTAAACACGATTTCGGTACACGTACACAAGAGAAAAAGGTAATAAAAAACAAACTAGAAGAATGATCGCCCTTCAATCACAAATGCCATGGCACCATAGAGGATCCGATGGTTCAAACGCTAAATTTTTGAGCTCTACTGTTTGTATACACGATTTTTGTACCGTACATGAGAGAAAAAAGGAAGAGGAACAAGGATCCATGATCCTTCTCCAACTTCAAATGCCAGTGTGCCATGCAGGATCTTATGATCGAAACACTAAAACCATAAGATTTTGAGCGTTTTAATGTTTGTATACATGTTTTCGGTACACGTACACAACATAAAAAGTAATAAAAAAAAAAAAACTGGGATGATGATTGCCCTTCATTCACAAAATGCCATTGCACCACGGAGGATCCTACAGTTCATGCACAAGACCACTCTGAGCGTTTTACTGTTTGTATACACGATTTAGATACTGTATACAAGAGTACGAAAAAAAAAACTAAGAGGATGATCGTCCTTCAACCACGAATACCATGTTGTTGAACTGTACGTCTGCCGGTTCTGTGTCAAGGACGAAGTAGTTTGGGGTGCAGCTGTGTAGATTGAGTTGCTTCTCGTCTCTTCCCCCTCTCCAATGTTTATAAATGCATACCACATTTTTTTTTACACGCGAATAAACTAAGGTTGGTGCGTTAAAATGAACTACAATACGCTAGATGATCCCCCGAATTAACGCCAGATGAAGCCGAGTTTTTCATTATAAAATCATATATATATATAGAGAGAGACTTTAGTTGACATTAGCGATTTTAGTTCAAATAATGACGTCACAAATGTTAACGGTTTCGGCGTTATTGTCTGCACGCTTCAGTTGGTTAGCCTTGTCGCTTTTATATGATTCGCATCTGCCCTAAGCATACAGCTGCTTGTATTGTTTGCATTGAGCAAAGAGGGGGAAAAAAAGAGTTTTTTTACAGCTTTCGGTGCCTTATTTATATAATACAACGCACACACTTCAATGGTGTTAATACATCTTTAGTTAATTAATCGCAGCTTGTATTCGAATTTACTCCACCCCCTAAGTAATTGTCTTTAATAAAGTGAATAAATCCATATTTTATAAGTTTAATTAATATATTTTAATTATAATTATTGATAAAACGTAAAAGAAACGCCGTAATAGTAATAAAGATTGAAAGTGATACGTAGGCAATGACGTTCTAATCTTTCTCGATCTCGCCGCACGTGCGATAATTCGATGAGTGAGTGGGGAAATGTCAGGGAAAAAAAGAAAAAAAAAAAAACAGATTCGATTCGACGTCGGTAAACTTCTTTACGGTTTAAGCGGGAAAATATTAAATTAACGTTTTTAAACAACGTTATTTTCCATTAAAATTCAAAAATTCTATCATTAATTATGATAATTGGAAAATGTCGCCGCCTTTCGGTGACGTCGTCTTCGTCTGGAAAGCGAGAGGGAATTTTTTTTACCCGACTTTAATCATTTTTTTATTATTTTTTTTAAAGCTTAGAATTAAAGGAATGATCAATTTTAAAATTATAAACCCGGAGGTGATGTATATATGGTAAGAGATAAAAATAAAAATGCTTTTTTTTCCTCTTCGAATAAGGTAAGTGGGGGAGAAGAAGCCCAGGTGCATAACTGGGCGTACACAAGACACAATTACCTACTTTTAAATAACTTTACGACAAAGGAAAAGTAAAATAACATTATTTATTAAATATTATTATTGTTTAAAATAATAATTGTAAATCATGGATATCTTTAGTGTAAGAAACTCCCATATGTAAAAATAATTCTCCCCCTAGATGGAGGAAAAATTCCGTTGGGGATAATTTTAGGGAATTTTTTTAAAAATTTGAATTGCTTACAATCCCGTATTGTTTCTGTACAAACAATCGTTAACGGATTTAAACAGAAATCCGTTCGGAATTTAAATTATATCACGGGATAATGTTTTAGTTAGATAAGCTTCCATGTTTTCCTAGAAATTGGCGTTTTCCAGTGGATAACTCTCGCCAATCAATCTCCATTCCCACAATGCATTGCAGAAGTAGCCCATTTCTCGTAGACGAGGGATGTTAGAGCTAAGATAGACACTATAAAACACGTAAAAATGGCATTCGACAATGTAGCAAAGTATGCCGCGTTCCCAGAAACAAAAGAACAAATTATCGTCAACCGGGGAAAAAACCGTAAAAAAATCCCCGAAACCCGATCATCCGGGCGTTGTATTATAGCAGAATTTCACACATTAAACCCTACACATCCGGTTTATTAAACGAGAGAGAAGTTTACATAGCTAAACGCGAATAAATGGTGGATGCAAAGGTCAGATACCTTCGGTATTGATTTTCTGTTAGGACATTGCTCGATGTGGATATGAGGGAAATTGGCAGTTTGTTTAAAATTTTAACGCCAAAAATATGCTCGAAATTTGTTTAAAAATGAGCCAAAGCGTTAGATTTTACCGCGTGCCACATTTTTATTTAATAATATTAATAATAATAGGCAATTTCCTCTCCGAATTTACGAGATTCGTAAGTAGATAAACGGGTTTTCAGGGCGGATTTGTTGTACAAATTCTACTTTTTTTTTCAACGTTTATTTTGAAGTAAAAACGTTGCAAATTTGTCGATTTTTATCTCTCAAATGTGTTTTATGCACAGCGTGGCGGTGGCGGCCGTGAGACATTTTTTATTTATTGTAATGCACCAATATTATCGATCGAAACGTTTTTCCGAAAAAAAAACCAGGGGGAGTAAACGGTATAAAAAATCTGATTGGTTATACGATTCTCAAAACGATCGAGGCGACGCCAAAAACTATTTTTTACACGTCACGGATATATATTTATTTTTTTAATTACGTCACCGCGCAAATAAAAAAAAACACGAAATCGTGGGAAGGGAATGAGAAAAAATTTCGGGGAATTTGGCCACTTCCGGCACGTGAGTGTGATATTCTGTGGACAGGTTCGAAAACCTACGTTGTTCAAAACAGAATACGATCGATTGCGATTTTACTTCTTCGCTATTCCGTCAGGTATAGTCCCGGATGTATCGATCGCTTCTTTCCAGACGTCTTACCCCCCTTCTCTACCGTCTGAAGGTCCCGGGCTTGTTGTCATAACGACTGCACGCAGCATCCGGGAATCTAGCCTGTATAATTTTCATCGATCGCAACTTACAACTCCTCTATTGGGAGAAATTCGAACTTAGAGGTCAAGCGCCTCTGAATTAAAAACGGAATGTCTGTCCGAAACGCTGTTAAGGGACGAAATTTTCCCCTTTTTTCGGGGAGAGGTTTCACCTCCACCTGCGTTCTCGGCCTCTCAACCTTGACGCATTGTTTATAGGGGGATTCTCCTTTATTAGGGCCTCTTGTCTTGTAGCCGACACGAGAGGTTTGACGGTTTACGTGTCATCTTTTTGTCGCACTGGAACGGTTGGCCGATCATTCAGAAGAAAATCTGGAGAATTGCCTTAGTGGCACCTGTTGTGGAGAACGTACTAGAAAACCTCTAATGCGTCATAACCCCTGGGGTGTAACAGGAAAGATTACCGCATGTGGACCACTTAAACAACGTCGTTTATCTTTTTTCCCCCCTTTTTTGGAGGGGTTCTTTTAATCGATTTGACTATCGATCTGCTTATGAATTAATTCCCTTTTGCGTGACGCCCGGGGGTATCGTGTACGTTGTGTTTCTCAATGGGTGCCGGCGACTAAGCTGTACTAAGAGGGCGCTCTTCTATCTTTCAGTAGAGGTGTGAACCGATAAAATATTGCCGAAAACAGAGACGAAGAGGCATTCTCTTTGTCAAGAGTTTCGCTCGAAAGGGTCGAGCCCCCTATAGATCCTGTTTAAGTACCTAGAAAACTCTCTATATCGGAGGAATTCAACACATGGTACATACGACGTTCAGAGGTCAAGCGGATTTCACGTTGGTAGCGTGCGCGATTTCAAAATTGTCGAATTTTTGGGCCGTGCCCTCACTACTACAGGATATAAAATGGCGATTCAGATTGCAATTAGCAACCGACGAGGATTAAGTTAAAGATTTTCCTGTTGCTTCGGGGAACATAAAACAAGGACACATGACCTCAACCGCTAAAAATAAAAGCGCCCCTCATGTCGATGGGGGTCAGGAGGGAAAGTTTCCTTCACAGATTTTTTTTCTGTTGTTTTTGGAATTTAACTCTCCCCTATCTGGTTGTACTTCGATAAAAATGGTACAGTGTTTTTTATTTTTGGTATACGTATTCCTCCACCATTTTGCTTCTAGAAATCTCTATCCAGAGAATAAAATTCTAGATCCTTCTCGAATTTCCCCACAAATTAAAGCCACCATTCGATTTCCTTTTTATGCCGAATAATTGTCGATTTATTTAAAAAATTCTATAGTAGCATAGGGAGTGCCTAGGGCTGGCCTATTTATGCAGTAGGAAATGGGGGATTAATGAAGGAAAATTTGGTAGAAAATCGTTAAAAAGTGAGCTGTTTCCCCCCCTTCCTTTCCTTCTGTATAATCGCTTATATGATTGGAATAATGCGATCGTGATAAGTCCGGATGCTTTTGCTACAAGGTCACCTTGGACACTACATGTTCTTTGTTTCACTAGTAGACCTTCTTCCCCCAACTTTCTCCTTCTACTTGGGGGCCCATTCAGGGGAGACGAGTTTCTACTAGGAGCATTTGCTTACTTCGAAGAGTTCTCCCGTCTTGGCTTGTGAAAAATTCTGCTATTTTAGACGCGGGATGCTATTTTATTTCCCTCCCCGAATCGATTTTTTTTAAAGTGTACTATTTTTTCCTGGATGGTCGTTTTTTTCTTCTTCCTTCCTTTTCCATGCGTAACCTTCGCATGGCTCTAGATGACGACCCCTGCCACCTGGGTGTGGTCCCGTGTGTGTGTGTGTGTGTGTGTGTGTGTGTGTGTGTTGTGTACGTAGCCCGAGGTTAAATGAGGTGGCACGAAGGGGTCTTGTGACATTATCCCTTATTACGAGACCGCAAAAATAGAACGGGAGGCAGGAAAGTAAAAATGGATCTGTAAAATTCTGTTCGTTATCTGGTCCATCAGTTTATAGATTGCTGTTGTAACCTTGGGCGTATGGGGAGTGCCCTGAATATTAAAACACCAGCACGTGGCTCCGGGGCAGGTCGTTGAGAGACTTTTTAAAACGATTTTAATTACATTCCAGCATCCCGTGAAGTTTTATTTAGGTTTAAAGGTACCCCTAACACCCCATTTTTGGGTTGCGAGGAGGAAAGGCGTGCCCATCCCGAATCCTTCTACCCCCTAGGGTCCTTTCACTTCTCTCACCGCGGTGATCGTTAAGGGTATCGTCACTTTACCCAATAACTGCAGCAGTCTACACATTAACCTTACCCCAACCGAGATTAAGCCAAGTGAAAAAGTGCTTTTTATCATTATAACCCCTTTATATAACTCCAAGCCATTGAGTGACATCTGGTGTTTAAATTTATTAAGCAATTGGGACAAAATCGCAATTAATTATCATCGAACGGAAAAAAATAATAATAATAATCTATTCAAATAACTAATCGTTATTAACTGCTTAATTAATTTAAATTAATTAAGATTAATAATTATAAAAATAACTCATTTAGTTTTTACGCGTACTGAAAACCGTTCGCGACTGTGCTGCCATCTTTTGACGCATTTATAAATTACTATTAAAAGTTTTTTTATTTTATGTTTACGTAATTTTCATTTGAATAAAAAACGAAATAAACTTTTAAAATTAAAAAAGTAAATTTTAAAAATAAATCTCTAAAAGAAAAGTCAATTAAATAAGGCATAAAAATAAAATTTCTTGATTACATCCCTCTCATATATCAACTTTTTTTTCTTCCCTTTTAAATTATCAATATTAAAGATAAAAAAAAACAAGAAAATAATTTATTTTTACTAAATTTAAAATTACTTCCTGATTTAAAATTTAATTTTTCATGTATATATTTTAAATTATTAATTAAAAAATAAATTTTAACTGCTTAGAAATCAATATTTTCAGGTAATAATTTTGAAAATTTGATGCTTATATTAATTTTTAATGCATTTTTTAAAAGTAATTATTTACTTGCTTTAGGAATAAAATTCATTATTGATTAGAAAATATTTTTTCTTACAGTTTAACATAAATTTTCAACTTAAAAAGAAATTTGTGGAGTGAAATTGTAGACTTGGTACTCAAAAATATACCATCAGATGCATATCATTTTTTATTTATAATTATCTAAAGTCTAAGTAAATGATGATTACTAGTTCAGCAATATCATATCTTATGTAACACACTGATTAATGCAATAAATTGTATATAATTTGGCATCCGAAACGTTGATTTTATAATTTTGAGTCATACAATTTACAGTTTACTTGTATAGAAACACTAATAATTCTGTAGTTAGATATAATATCATTTCTATTTTCTCGAGATATCCAATTGTCCTTTCACAACGACTACAGAATTTCCACTTATCTCTACTCTTTGGTCTTTTACAGTCAATTGGAGCTCTCCTCCTCGTGGAGAAGACTGAAAAGCTAAAATTTTCAATGAAGTTAAACATGTAAATTTAGAACATGCTAATTGTAAAAGTTAATTGCTTACCGAATAATTTGTTTTTGGACAGTAAACGAGACCAGTAAGGAGCCGATATGGTGTGTGCCGAACCTGTCGTACGGTTGGTGGAGGACGAGTTAGTTTCCGAGTAATTTAAATGTGTTTTAAAGTTACATAAGTGTTATATTTTGTTACCTGTTACGGGATCTTCTAATATACCAACCCAAGGAGCAAAATATCGTGAGATAAAATCGTACTGTATCCCGTCGTCATTAATGCAACCGTTGTTTGAATTTCCTTTTAATGTAACTATTGCCCCTCGGATACTAAGAGGATTATCTATTTCCAATATGGTTTGCGAGGAAAACTTGATTGATTCCAAATCCTTCCTGTTAAAAAATACAAAAATGTACAAATAAAACTATTAAATTTCACATCAGAATAATTTGTATCGATAAGCATTTACCTTGACAAATTATCACGCAAACGAATCATTAATTTTCCTGCAACTGATGAAACCAGCACTTCCTCATACTCCAATTCTCCTACTATAAGCTAAAGAATTATGATAATCTTAATATAAAATGCATTA
Organism: Centruroides vittatus; assembly: GCF_030686945.1. Lineage (NCBI taxonomy): Eukaryota > Metazoa > Arthropoda > Arachnida > Scorpiones > Buthidae > Centruroides > Centruroides vittatus. The sequence continues at coordinate 465,863 of NW_027120768.1, forward strand.
TAGCATTATAATGATCAAATCAACTGTGTTGAAATCACTCACATTAACCAAAGGCTGTAAATTCTGCATTTCCTCTTCACTCTATGGGAAAATATAATGTTAAAAATTTGTATAAATTTTTTTACACAAACAGTAAAATAAAATAATTTCAATTTTGGGAGGTTCGTCACTATTTATCAATTGACTTTCAACAGCTTAGGATGAACCGAAGTCACAAATGATTTGCCTTATTGTAAGTTAGCAACATTTAAAGACTTAAGTCATAAACTATCATTTCGCTTTAAATCTAATTCCATATTAATGATAATTTTTACCAATTTACGAGGATCGTTTCGAGGAAAGTCCAACGTTATTAATCCGTTACAGCTTCTAGATGCGTAGACGCTTCCGGCTAGAGTCTCGAATTCTAAGGTAGGCGAAGTGTTACCTAAACAGTTGAAGAGTGTGGATGCGGAAGCCAACGTAGCGTGACCGCACAACCAAACTTCTAATTTTGGAGTGAACCAGCGCAAATGAAACTTTGATTCTGTTTGCCCAATTTTATAATAAAAATATTCTGTATTAATGTTTACATTTAAGCTTTGTAACATATTCATATAGACACAAACTCGTTACCTTTAGCAAAGCCATCTTCGTCGCCGGAAGTTATGACGAAAGCAGTTTCCGAAAGGTTCATTTCGGCTGCTATTTTCTGCAAAGTTTCATCCGGCAGCTCCTGAAACAATCATTTTAGATTGAAATAAAGATTTCTTTAAAAAAAATTAAATAATTAATAATAAATTACAATTCTGGTTAGCATCTTACTTACATGTTTCCTGGAAATTAGGCAGACAGCTGCAGGATTTCCAGCAAATGCTTTTTTAGTGAATGCATCAACAATATACAAAGGCAGAAGATTGTGATCCATATTTGTTCAAACTTATTACTGTCTCCTTGTATAAGTGTTGACCTTGTTTCTGTTAGATAAGGCAAAACTGCAGATAATTCTTAGATGTGTGATTAGCTTCTAAATACAGTTACAACTGTAAACTGGCATTCGGCCAAAGTATATGTGTATATATATTTTTTACAAGCTCTTTTCACTGGTAACAATATTACTATTGCTAATTAATTACATGACTTATGCAGGTGTTTCTCAGCTTGATACCAAGAGATAAGACTTTTTAACAGTTTATTCGTTCAGTTTAAGCAATATTTTACTTTATTTTATTTCTTTCCAACCGGAGAATAAGTCAGATAAAGAAAAAAAAAGAAGTCAAGGATAAGATTTACAGTGCTGTAAATATACCGGTTTGGCATATTATGTGCATAGTAATGAGAATAATTCTTGTTTTTCTTAAACGTCTTCGGTTATAAACAAAGGGAAATGTATTATTCCACATTCTATTCGTTGTTTATTCTTTATTTTTTCAGTCTAATTGCATAAATAACTCTGCGAAATCATCCCCGAAAGTGCGCGCTTGAAGTCGGAAAGGGGGAAATTTAACGAATTTTATAAATTTTAATTTACAGAAATGCTCATAAACCAATTTTTAATGAAAATTTAGGTGCCAAAAACGGCTGAAATTTGTTAACTTAAACAGATGACGCAGCGGTTGAAAAGTAACTCCGTTTTTAATTGTATACGCGCGTAAATATAATTTACTTCAATAAAGATAAATTAAATTCTCGAATAAATTTTAATTACAACTAATTTGATGTATTTTTTTTTTAAATTCGCATTTTTAACTTAATTACGTTTTCGGCATTTCTTATCTCACGTTTCGGTAAGCGCCCCAAGCGGTGGTAACAGGAACGAGTCATAAAAAAAAATGGGGCCAATAAAAATTCGTGAAAAATATGGTTTTAATAGCTCTTGAATAAGGAATACTTGTCGATAAAAATACAAAAACATTTCAAATGCAATAATATATCTAAAGAAATTCGTATAAAACGATTTTTTTCGGAAAAAATTACGTCATATTAATTTTCAAATTTTTTAAAAATGAACCAATCGGATCGAAGGTTACATGCACGCGAGAAAAATGATCTTTCTCGCGTGCATGTTTTCGTTTTTTTAAAATAATAATAATGATCGTCAAGAATAATTAATTGATAATTTTAATTATCGTTTTTAGTTTAAAGTATTAATTTAAATATATCTTAAAGAAAAGAAGCTTCTTTCCAAATTCGTCAGTAAATATTGCTATAAGGGGAATCCAGGATCGGGTCTATTTCGAAGAGTCAGAAGCATGCAGTATATTTTTATATATATTTAATTTCCTAATTTGCACAACAAATATATAAATTTACACCTTAGCATTGTGTTGTAAGGAAAATGTTTTATCTGTTGAAAATGAAAAATAAAAGAACCTTAATTCTTTCTGCCCAGTATATAAAAGTGGGCATTTTTTCATGTTTGTTTGTTTAGTTAAATTACGGCAACGCAACACTTTGGCGATCTGCCTAGGGGGATGCCTTCCGGGAAGTCTTTTTAAGGTAATTGGACCATATTCAGGTGTTACAGACGTGAAGAAAACCCGGAAAACTCCAGCCCGTCCTGGCAAGGTGCAAACCCACGACCGAACTCCCAGTGTTTGGGGAATGGAACCGCTTGGACACTGATGGGCCCATTTTTTCATGCCCTTCAATGGATTTTGCCAGGAACATTATGGGTAACTGTCGAATGAAGAAACCTGAAATCACGCGGCTGACCTGTCGGTCGGTTGGAAACCTGCAAGCGACTACCCGTTTCCGGTGGTTTTTATCCGTTTGACAACTAGCGAACAAATTGGGCCTTACATTTCCAAGTAGTGCCGGCTTGATTGTAACTTGTGCCTGAAGTAAAACTGATTTTTGCTATCCCCTTCTTTCAAAACCATTGCAATACAGAGCACCGGCACTCTTTTTGTATGAGTCATTCATAAGTAGCTTTAAAATACAGTACATTTAAGCGTCGTCACTCTATTTAGCTTATTTTTTATTCATTTTCTCTCCTGCTGAACATTTCTGACAATTCACTTTATCATTTGTGGCAGTCATCTCATTGCCTTGCCAATTGAGCTGGTCTGGGTCTGTATTCTGGTTGTTGTCCCTCATCTTTGAGTAACATTACTACATCATAAGCAGATCACTTGTGATGTAATACTTTTACTAGCTAATTACAGTATATTAGTAGAGTGACTAAGGTAGTAGAGACACCGGCCTTCTGCTCCAAGGAGTCCGGGTTGGCTTGGAGATTTTTATTGGCGCATTGTCCTGGATAGTGTTAAGCCTGTCTCTTGCTGCCCATTTTGCTCCTGTTGCAAGCCGGCTGAAACCATAATGGAGCGAAATAGGCCCTTTAGAGCCTGCAGAGCAAAGAATTAAATATATTTATATCAATGAAAAATTCATTTTTTTGCCATGTTGCTCATCAGAAAAATATTTTTCCAACTGCATTTTATTGGTCACCTTTAGCAACAAGAAGTACATTGTAGTTCTAGAACAAGAGCTCATGTTTTAATTCTTTTATGGAAGAGTTTCCATTCCTCTTAACTTGTTTTCACATTTATAAGACCAAGAAGGAGTGATAATATTTTTTATGTTGTAAGAATTATCATCTTATTTTAAACATTTTACTTTGAAATTACAAAGTTAGTAAATATAAAAAACATTTCAGAAATAAACAAGTTCAACATATACTTAATTTTAAGACTGTTTCTACCTCACGAGCATTAGGGGGGTAGAAATTTAAGGACTTTTACCTGTATCAGTCATAGGCTCGGCCAGATCCACAGTAGGACTGTCAGAGAGTGAAGAGCAGACTGCATGACAATAAAATATCTGAAATTCTGATTTAGATTCAAATCTGTGTATGTCTCAGAGAAGCATGCATCTAGGAATTACTACTACTAGAACTAAAATGAAATTAACCACTGTATCTTTAGAAATGCAGCTAATTAAGATAGTTTTTACAGTTAAATCTTTGGATGTAATTATGAAAAATACTATCTTTCTATATATCTAACAAAACAATTTCAATCTAGAATGATAAAAAAAAAAAAAATAATAATACAAATTTCCGAAAATGTTACGACAATAAATGAAGTGTTTGACTTTTATAAGACAGAATTATAAGTAATTTTTTTGTTTTGGCTCCTAAATATTTCATTTTTTCCTAGTAATTTAAGTATACTTTAAAGCAAATAAAATAGTGCAAGATGACAAAAAATTTTCATTCATATTTTGATAATTTAATAGCAATAACTGAATAACAACAACTTCCTCCAGTCAAAAAGAATAATACATCTAGTCTTCTTTTGTTCCCCGTGGACATTCGATCAAATTGTGTACAACTTCAAATCTAATCCTCGTAATTAATATCTACATTCAAAAACAAGAATTAAAAATCTAGAAATAAATGATTTATATGCAATTAATTTTTATTTTTTATATAGTACTAAATATTTAAATATCCTTACCGACGTTCTAGAAATGCATTATTATTATTCTTTAATAATCCTCGAGTTGGTATTTATCCGATCGATTAGCATTCGTTTGACTACACGAATAAAAATGTTTGTCGTCTATGTAATGAATAATATTTACGAGACAATATTTTATGGGTTATTTACCATGCAAAGACTGATTATTATGTCGTATTGATTGTAAAAACTAGGTCTTGCGAATGAAGAAAACAACAAAGAAATATAATAAATAAGACGCGAACTCTTAAAAGTTTGCTGTAAGTGAAATCAAATGTAAAGGTCCTTTTTTATGCCCATTGGAAATGTGCAGGACTGTACTAGAACAAGAGATGGGATTCGACCATGGATCAAAAGTTTTCAGGGATGCAATCCGGAGCAGAGACACATTCTTTACTTCTATGCCTATCCGACCTTCCACAAAACGTAGGTACAATCGCAGGTACATTTACCTTGCTGTGTTGATTAGAAAATTGATTTGTTAAAAAAATCATTAAATTATGGTAGACCTGTGCAATTATGACCTAATTTGTTCTGGAAAATTATTGTTAAGTAAACTGTCGTAAATTAAACTTGGATTTCTGGTAGACACAGTTTGAACTACATAACACTAAACAGGGACAGTGAACAAAAAATGTGAGCAATTCACAACAAATATGGGGAATTACAAAGTGAGTAGTCATATCACAAGAGTCTATCACATATCCAGTACATTATAAATGTACAAAAGGTTTATTTTTGGTATGTTATAGTTTAACAGCAAACAAATAAGAATATATCTTGATCAAATAAATGAATTTTATACTATCTTTGTTAACTGACTTCTGGGCCACTCTGTATAACATTTATATCATCAAATTCTATTTTATCTATACTTTGTTGAAGGTTTTAACAGATATTTCCAAATATTTTTGTTTGTTTTATAGGATTTTTCAAAGTTTTCATAGTCTGTATCATTAATCGATAAAGATATCAATGGCAATTCACATTAAATAAGAATACAAAACTCGATAAAGTCAAAAATAATAAAAATTAAGGACTAATTTTTTTCCTGTACAGAAATTATCATCTTTTATGCCACATTATATCTACAGTACTCCACTAAATAAGAATTTTGCTACAAAATGAAGCAATTACATAAAACACTTCAATGATTTTATTGAGAAAAATATAATTAACAGCGGAATAAGATAAAGCAGGGCAGATTTTTGTCATTTAGTTCATTTTTTATCTTAAATTTATATAATAGAATTGCATGCATCACACGATACTTGATATTTTACAAGGTCTAAAGCAGGCCTGGCCAACCCAAATTGTTTTGCGGGCCACTTTGATCACGCATAATATTACGGTGGGCCACAATTTAGGCAAACATGCTTTTAAAAAAGTAAAACAAATACAAAATGAATAAGGTTTTATTGTTATACCAAGAGTTTGTACTCGCACTTGCGCATTATAACAATGACACATGCAAATTTTCATTTATTTAATTGTTTTGGTATACACATAATGGGAAACAAAAGTTTTGATAGATATATAGTATCGCTTAGCGGGCCACACAATTTAACGTGACGGGCCGCGAGTTGGCCAGGCCTGGTCTAAAGTCTTAGCTAGTATTGGATCCTGAATACTGGAACAAGATTATCAACAAGTGTTTATATGTGCATACCTGAGGCTACTGAAGGTACAAGGTCCTAGGCAAAAGACTGGGTCATCTGTGCCTAAAATTTCCAGTCAGCAGCAGATGTAATGCACACACCAAGAAAAACAGATTCATATGTCTTCATATCACAGAAACACCAGTTCAATGGTAAAAAAAAGTTTTATGTTCTACTGTAAATTATATATATATAGAGATAAAAAAATCAATTATGGGAATGCAAAATCATATGTAGCGGAACAGACCTTCTGTATATGCACTTCTCCATCTAAATAAGTAAAACTGCTAAAACATTCTTCTGGCATTGGTATAATTTCTACAATTTTTTTCTATGGTAAAAAGCAATAGAAAAATGGAAAATGGAAAGGGCAATGCTGGGAATTAAGAAATGGGAAAAATAAATGAATGGGTACAGAAAAGACAAGACTAAAAGATGGCACAAAGAAAAGAAGAGGAAATAAATGGAGACAGAAGGATGAGTCAGAACGAAGGATAACAGCTGGACAAAGTGAGTAATGCAACAAATGCTAAGAATGGAAGATAGAGAGAGAAAGGCCAGGAAGATGACAATGGGATGATCTCAAAAGGAAACTTGGAAAATAACTGATAAGACAGAGAAGAGCAAGCAATGGAGCAAGAGACTATCCTGCAAACTGAATAATTTTAGATGATGATGATGAAAATATGAACATCTTTCACTATAGAATTGAATAAATTAATGTTTTATATGGAAGCATCTTTCTATTTAGACAAAAATAATTATACAGTTTTTTTTTTACTATTTTGTAAATTAATTATGAAGACAATTTGATGGTGATTTTGCTAAAGAAGAATCAAGAACTCCAGGTTCTGGGACAAACTTACAAGAAAAGCCTTCTGTTAGTAATGCTGGATTTATTTTTCTGAAAGATTGTTTATTATCACATAAGAAAAAACAAAAATATAGCAATTCTACAAAAATATTTGAGTATTAGTCAAAACTGATCACCATGTATGCTTACGTTAGGTACAGAACAGGTCCTTTTGTTTATGATGCAGCCAGTAAATTAAAACATTTACTAACAATGATGGCAGCCTTTTTAAAATGCATAAATCTAGTGGCCAAACTGTGTTTCTTCTAGACCCTTATTGTGGCTCCCATACATTGGACCCCTACCCCTTATTACTCAGGGGTCTGACTTTAGTGCTATTCCTCTATTCTGTATATACAGTATATAGGAATTAATAAAATACCATTCCAATATAGAATGTGGCTCATGTATTTCTGATATGTGGTATATGGCTCCTATTATGACAAGGTTTGGCCATCCTGGTGTGTGTGCGTGTGTGCGTGTATGTATGTATTTATAATATATGTATATATACACAGGGATGAATCAAAAGCCTCTTACACCCTTTTCATCCAAAAGTACTGAAGATACATCAATTTTGTTAATGTTTTTACATAGAAAGTGGTTCATGGAGAATCAGATAGAATCTTTGTTGATGACTTCGAAAATGATTTTCAAGATCACTTATGTAACAATATAATCATCAACCTCACTCTATTACATACTTTATTTACTTATTAATTTATTCCTAATTAATAAAATTAGCTTTGTTAAAGCCTGATAAATCATTTGGCAGTCCATCTGAACTTTTACATCAAGTGAAAGTTTCAATAGGAGTACAATAGTTAAAGAGCACCATTTAAATAGTCTAAAAGAATTTTCTGGATTCAAATACACTTGGGACTGCATTTAGATTATATCATTTATAGTACTCAAATTTTCTTTAATTGATTAATATTGAAATTTAGCCTACAAGTAAGTGGTTGTGTTGCCATCTTTTAGAAATGTAGAATTTAATTAAATTAGAAAAATTTTGGAAGAAAAGAGTGGTAATTTAACCTGAAACTCTTGCATACTGAACAATTGTGGATTTGAGTACCGCTCCAGATTAAGTTTTTAATGTCATTAGGAAATATTTTTAATGCCAAGTAATGTGCAATTGTAATTAAAGTACCACCTGTTCAACTGTTTAGAAAGATAGTGATCCAAACTCAATCAAATTTGATATGGTGGCATTTCAAGACATGCAAATGGACATTTTCATAAAAGAAAATTAGTATCAAAACTTGTCATTATGGCACTTCAATGCTGTAAGCAAAAAACACAGTTTAGTTGTACGAGATATGCTACACAGAGACCTTAGCAGTCACTGCTCAGTACAGTTCCCATTCTGAAAGTTTAAAGTCTAAAGGCAATGAACAGTGTGCTTGACGACTGACTGTAATTGATCTTCTGTGATGTTTCTCGCATACAGTTTGATATTGTCTTTTGAAACTGTCAAATTTGCAAAAAGTCCTTGATAAACTACACTTTTTGACTGTCTCCACAAATGAAACTGTTCATTGCTTGCATCAAGTATCATATTGGCATGTTTTGCCACAGATTTTTTACAGAAATATCTTCTGCATGTCCCGAAAGGTCTACTATATCTTTACAATCTCACACGAGAGTAGAAAAATCACAGCCATCATGTTTAAACCTTTAAATATATCTGAACTAGTTAAGCATTATGGTGGCATGGTATATCCAGGTACAGTAGAGCATCGATTATCCGACTTAATTGGGGACTGGGGTTGGTCGGATAACTGGAAAGTCGGATAACCAAAAAGTATGAAAAAATACATTATTAGTATAGTGTATTAGGCCTGGTTTAAATACTAGCCTCCCTTTCATGGTCAAGCCAGTGCTGCCAGCTAAAACATGCAAAAATTTAACAAAAATAATATTAAAGTAGCCAAGACACAAGACATAACCAAATGTTGTAGCACCACATCACTAGCGGACATTTGAATTTGCCTACACTTATTCTTCCTACACTTGTTACGGCAGACCCATCGTCACTTCTCCCACAGCAGCCACAATTCTACCACTCCAAAATGCCTTTTCTGTTGCAAAGTTTCCATTTTTGTTTACAGTGTTTCCTAGAGGTAGTAGATGATAAGACATTTCAATCCAGATGGGAGAAGAAATTTGGACAGTTACTCTATTGATTGATGTATATCGCATACTTCTCAGATAGTAATTAATGCAAATACAATAATTTAAAATGGCAGCATTCATTTTGGAAGACCCCGTATTTAATAAAGATTAATTAAAACAAGTAAAATGATTATTTACCCCCAATTTTGGGAATCAGTGAGTGATGAAAAGTAATTAAAATAATATCTAAAATAACTAAGATTAAAAAAATATATATATCATAATAAAATAATAATCAAATGGAAAGCAATTATTAGAATTATTATTTAGAAATTCTAAAAAATTAAACTGCTTAAACAAACAAGAAAAACTTTACTCCTTAATTATCAGAATCTCCTCTATTGCCAAAAGACCAATACAAAGTTTTGTATTTGTCTAAACTCTACAAAGATAGAGGAAACTCCAGAAAAACATTCGAGAACGGCACAGAGTTGACTTTAGTTAAATATTTATCTGTGGGATCAAACTGTGCAAATTGCTTAGAATTGCAGTTTGATCCATTGAATAAATATTTAGCTAAAAATATTTAAAGAATTAAAGTTTGCCTTCACTGTTTAGTAATTTAGTTTCAGTTTAAGCTAAGTGTGAGCACAACCGAAAAGAACAAATAATGAGCAATTCTCAGTTAATTATCACAGGAAAATTGGGCAATAAGAAGAAAAAACTGATTTCAATTACGGTCGTATCTTCAAACTGTACAAAATAAATTATTAAAACACGAAATTATTTAATTTATTAATAAAAAAATTACATACGAGATGGCGATAAAAGTACAAATTACAAATATGTCAAAAGTTGACAGTGTTTACAGAAGTGATTCGAGAGAATGTTTTCAGAAATTTAAAAATTGCCATAGATTTTATTAATTAAATCCTGAATTTTAATTATTTTGTGTTTCTATTTCATTTGGATAATTAAAGTATAAATAATTATATACATATAAGTAATCCTTGGTTAATTCAACATACTTTCAGAATCATGTTCTTTATATCATTTCTCTTACATAAACACTACATAGTGCAATAAAACACTCGACTGTACAACATTTTTATTTCTCGGTAACAGAATTCATTATACTGAGTTTTGAACACGGCTCCTCTTCAGTTGGCACTGGGAGCTTTGTTTCTATCTCTAGTGCCACCCATCATGGCTGATGTAATGGATTTGATTACTAAGAAATAAAAATGTCTTTTAATAATAAACTATTTCTCTTCTTACACAAACACTGTGTAATGCTGTGTATATAAGAAGAAAAATGGTTTATTAATTACAGACAATTTTCATAGCACTAGACATTTTTCCAGCATGACGTGATTTGGGAGCAACTATTAAGCTCTGCAAAGAGATTTTGATTTATTCCAGACATGGCTGACAGAGTTCCTACCCGACTTTTTCTATGATTTGCATACTATCAAGAGCCTTAAATGTATTTACATCATAAGTAATTTACAATAAGAAAATGAACAAATATCATAATGCTATAAGTTATAAACTCGAAGATTAGTTATCTGTAGTATTTGCACTTCCTTCACAAATATAAAATTTACATAAAATTCTGTTTATAGCAGCCTGATTTCACATCAAACAGTGTCCTATGGACCTTTATTATAGAAAATTTGCTTGAGCCTGATCTATGCCCTGGAGCCACAACTTCGAGGAATGTATCTATTGCATTAATTGAAAAGTATCTGTAGATAATTTTTAAAACGTGCTAATTCATTGAAGTTTCAATTGGATATTATTATTTGTAGAGATAAAAATAAAATCACTCCTTTACAGGTCTCATATATGAAGTTTTTAATGCAGCAGCAGGACTAAAGTATAAATTATATAGCTTTAATTAACAAATTAACTGAAAATTGTATAATAATTTAAGAGCATCTCATTCTACTTTTTATTGAAAAATTTCATTTTATTGAAAATTTTTTATAACATTTTCAAAATAAATTTAAACACTATATTCTATCATATTCATACATTAACTTTTATAATTTCTAAATTGTGTAGTTTAGAGTCGAAGAAAACAAACGTTTAACAGTAACGAATTGCATAAGCTGCAATTCATTACTTTTAATATCTTATGTACAAGTTCGTTTTAATCTCTGTAGTAAATTTATCTAAACGTTTATAGCTGTTTAAGTTTGAAGTGATTTAACTTGTTGATTATCCAGCTGTCCTCGACTCCTTTGGTGAATTCTCGAATAAACCTGCAAATGATTTTTTTGATTCTAGAGAATTCTATAATTGTCCCGCCCGAATTGTCTGTAATTATTACTTATGACATTATAATTTTATCTAAAACTTACCTGTAATTACAAACTGTAACCTTTTCGATATTCTGTGTTAAGTTGGACTTTATTCCGCTTAGAGTAACATCGTCTTGATAATCTTCTATTCCATGTATACAGTGACAGACAACAGTGATTTCGACATAACGTTTCTTTGAATCTATTAAAGTTTCAAATAGCGGTTATTGTTTCTCTATGAAAATTGCAAAATTTTATATATAAAGATTCAAATTTCTCACCATCTTCCATAATAATACCAATCTGATAGATAAAACTGAAGAAGATTTCTTCCAGTTTTATTTGTAAGTCTTGTCGCTGTTTTAAATTCATAGTGGTGTAACTTCTCTGTATTTCAGAAAGAGCCTGGAACATAAATGATGTAAATAAATAACGACTAACCCGTTACAAAGCTATACATCCACAAGAGCCGAATTATCGGGCTAGAGTTGGCTATAATAAATAATTAATTAATTTAATTATTTATTATAGCCAACTCTAGCCTGATAATTCGGCTCTTGTGGATGTATAACATAAATGATGTATATTATGTTGTAATCATTCATGCTTTATATATATATATATATATATATTATACAGTAGGATAGGACCATTTCTAATCATAAACAGTAGGATAGCACCATTTCTATCATTTATAAGTGATGTGTGAAATAGTTTTGTGGATGAATTAACAAGTGCCACAGGCCTGGGTTGTAGTTTCGGAACCAGTGGATTGGAACATTGGCATACTCCAAAGAACATAGTTCACAATTAAATTGAATCTCTCAATCTTTCGGCATACACAGAGTTTATATATCAGAGTTTATGCTTTATATGTGATTGCGCAACACTTCATATAGTCTGAATTTTGTAAATTTATTTTACAAAATTCATTTAAATTTATATAATCTATTTATATGCTTGAAAAAAAACGAGTGTTTCATATTAGGAAAACATGTAGATTCATAAAAGAGAAAATTTCTATGATTCTCTATGTTAATTATTTATACTGTTTCTATTTAAATAAAATATACTGAAATTTCAGTTTTTATATATACTGTAATTTCGTGCAGATAACCTGCAGAAAATTGCAAGAATAAAAATAAAACCTTTGTATAACCCACCCTGCCATACACCCTGTACTGTACCTCCAGGGCAGCCATTGAAAGCAAGATAATTACCAGTACACAGTTTAGAAGTCGTCATCTCAAGCATTAAAATATTGTTTTTTCTGTTTCATTTCTGTTAACAAATCATTGTAGGTATACATAAAAACAAAGTCTAAATATTCTATAATAATCATATTAATTTCTGGATTATTCGGAACTATGGTTTGGCTAACAAATAATAATTAACATAAGATAATTTTTTCTAAAGGTAGGTGCTTAGAATGCTATCTCATACTAATATTAACTAATAATTATTGGGTTGGTCAATAAGTCCATGTGTTTGTTTAAGGTGAAAATAAAAGACAATTTTTTAATGGAAAATAAAAATTTTATGCAATAATATTCACTGTTTTTATTGAGTAGCTTTTGCCCTCTTTTGGGAAGCTTCATAATACCTCTTTTAAAAAACTTCCAGTATTTTTTTTTTCTTTTGGCATAAAACTGTTCCAAGTGCTGTTTTATGTCGTCATCAAAAATGAAGATTTAAAGAATTTTGAAGCAAGCAAAACAAATGATAATCGAAAGGAGCAAGGTTGGGTGAATATGGAGGATGAGGTACAACATCCCAGCCAAGCTCCAACAATTTTTTCTGGGTTTGCAACGATTCATGTGGCCAGGCATTATCATGGTGAAAGATTTCCCTTTAAATTCACTAATTATGGATGCTTCTTTTGAATCGTTGCATTTAATTTATCCAGCTGGTCACAGTATACATCAGAATTGATCATTTTATTTTTCAGAAGCAGTTTGTAAAACAAATCACCCTTCCAATTCCACCAAATTGAGAACATGACTTTGCTTGGATGAAGACCAGCTTCTAAAGTAATTTGCAGTGGATTGCTGTGCTTTTCACACAATCTTTTGCAATTGATGTTGATGTGAACAATCCCCTTTTCATCCCTGTTACCATTTTCTTCAGAAATGAGTCACTTTCCTCGCATTTTTTGAAGATATGCAGATGGAAATGTAAGTGATGCGATTGGCTTTGCTAAGTTTGTGTGGAACCCAAACATCCAGCTTGACGTATCCAAGTTGATGCAGATGATTTACCATGCTCAATTTCAATATTTGAAGAATATCTGCAATTTTCGTGTCATATGGCATGGATTATTGTCGACTAATTCTTTTATTTGGTCTCAACTGGCCTACCCAATTGTGGTGCATCTTGAATGGAAAAATCTCCGAAACAAAATCTTGCAAATCGCTTCTGGCACACACTTTCTTTCACGGTATCCTTACTGTACATCTCTCATAGTTTTTTTTGCAAGTTTGCATTGCATTTTTGCCTTTTTTAAAAATAAAAAAAAACACAATATATCGATAATGTATGTTTTGTTCACTCATCCTTCAAATATTGACAAACACACAAAACGAAACTAACCATCAAGCTTTATTTTTGACAAGTGTCAGCAAAATGTTGCTTGTCGAACACGTTTTCAAGACTAAAACTACTAATAATTGCTTTTCGGGGCATCTAACTCTATCTATCTGCAAAAACTGCACAAACTTATTGGCCAACCCAATACAATACTTATTAGTTAACGTTAGTGTAATTGAATTAAATTTAATTCAAAATAATAATAAACAAAATTAAAACTGAAGATTATTTTTTTAAATCTGTAATGTAAACTAACAGTCTCTCACTGGTCCGAAATGCATTTCCAATACTAATAAAGTATATATTTTCGAACTGGATCTCCAACTCCATTTCATCGTTTAACCTACAAGGTATACAATTAGTCAGCTTGGGCTACACAGGAAGCATTAATCCAGACAAGAAGCAAGAATATTTACAAGAATAAATGACTAACTGTAGAAAAGAGCTTATGAATATCTCCAGAGGCCCTAAAATCCTGGCCTGGAGTCGTAGTGGGCCATATTCCAAGAGATTGTCAAATAAGGCCGCGACTCCACTAGCCGTAAAAGGGCCGTAAAACCCCTCACCGTAAAAGCTTTTAATCACGTGACCATGATATTTTACGCCTGAGCAGGTCGTAAAATATCATGGTCACGTGATTAAAAGCTTTTACGGTGAGGGGTTTTACGGCCCTTTTACGGCTAGTGGAGTCGCGGCCTAAGTCTTCCAAAACTCGATACATCTGTGAGCAAGCAGTAATGCTATCTATCACAGGAAACTCAGGACATACAGGTCTAAAATGCAGTGCAGTGCATATAACTTTAATGTCATTACAAATTTCTCACAGAATAGTAATTCTTCGGACATCCTGTATTTTATATAACTTAACACACAACACCATCGCCAAAATATGTAAAAATTACAGTATAACCATAGCATCATGACAGTGAATATGTGATAATCCACATGACATGTGGATTAGATGTTGCTGATTTCATAGTGCTTTTAATATACTGTATTAAAGTTTAGTACATAAAGGTCTTAGTTTACTATTTTACCAAAGTAAATAGGATAAAATACTATAAATACAGAATTTATTTTAAAAATATCCAATTAATTTAATTTTTTACTAGTTATGATCCAAAACATAATTCAGTTATAAATAGAACTATTTTCTTCATGTATACATCATTTTGGATAGGTTGGAACATTAAAAATAACGGAAGATGATCATTAATTGGATATAATTATCATCATCACCATCAAATGTTAAAGACAGAAAAAGCAACTACTGGATGATGGAATCAAATTGTTATTTGGGAAAGTGGTCCAAAATTCTGTTAGCCAAACTAATATGATAGTGGCTGCCAAGAATTTTGATAAATGATGATTAGATTACTCAACTGGCAGAGTTTTGGGTGGTTTCCCACAAGTTAAATCTTCTCAAACTTCAAGTGTTCTTTATATCATATGCCTAAAAGTTAACTTGTTAAAATCTACTGATATCATTTGGCAGATGCTTTTTTTCTTCTTGGACATTTGATAAAAATAATAAATGGTTGGTTGAAATATTTTATATCATTGTAAGTGGTTCTTGAAACAATAATAAAGCAATTTTCGTGTCATTGATAATACAATAATTTAATGAATTCTTATTTGATTCACAGCTATACATCAATTAATCAATGAAATAGGAATAACAATAAAATTAACGATTAATACTTACTTCACTAGTAATTAGCCCTTTTAGAGCATCAATATCACCTTTGGCAAGTAGATTAGATACATGTACAAGTGCCTAAAAATAAAGATTAAAAAAAAACAGATATTAATGATATTATTGATTAATAAGTATGACTCGTGTTATTGCTTTGAATAAACTTTCTGAAGTTGTTAAAAAACACAAAATTGTATTAAAATTTAAATATATTGTTGAATAATGACACATTTAAAACAAAGTTATTGGTCCTATTTAAACAAGATACACAAAACTGCATATATTCTTACAAAAAATGCAAGTTAATGCTAAGAATTAATTCATTAACTAGCAAAAAAGAATGAATGAACACAAATTATACAAAAGTATTACTTTATAGAGCAATAAAAATCAATATTTTTTCTTGGTTAAACAATAGATTGCTTGAGGCAGAACATTAGTGAAGCCTCTTCTATGCTGCTTATAGAATCAAGCTTGTTCTTGAAGTTTAATTGGTCAATTTTTATTAAACTTTGTCATTTTACTTAATACAAAATGAGGAAATTAAAAATGTAATAAAAGTCAGGGGTTTATGATTTTGTTTTCGATATATAGCGAGTCAAAGTGACAATGTTCAAGGTCGCTAGTACGAGTGTGCACAAGTTCTTAAATTCTTTTTTATTCCGGTGGCAATGTCACCGCTATGGTAGTGGCAAGCAGTCATCACAGATGACTTTCCAAAACAATATTATTGACTTCTAGTGCTTAAACTTAATCCTTACTTCGTGTTTGGACAGAAAACAAACTGTGCCTATTTATTATTATTTCTTGAAATACAGAGACTTAAAAAGTTTTAAGAAAACTAAAACTTTGATGATAATAAAGTAATAAACACAGAAGCCAACTACTGGTATTGCCATTATAGATGTTGAAAGTGGTCACCTGTTGCATCTACATACAGCTGTGCAAGTTGAATTGTGTTTAGGAACTGGCATAACATAGTGACACTGATGGTAGCAATTTTGTGGCTGATGATCTCCCTTGGTTTCTACAATACAAGATACCACAACTGATGTGGTTTTGCTCAATCCACATTAGTGCCAGAGACTTAAACCAGACCAGGACTACTTTTTAGCATGACACCCTGTATATACTGACTGACAATTCCATGTAATACTATTAGGTATACCTCTTTGAGCATAGATGTGGGATGCATTCATAGACAATATGTCATGTGGGTATGAATGGATGTACGAAACAGATAGACATCAAGGTGACTCAGTTCATTGTAAGAGAAGAATAAGTAAGACATATGACTTGAGAAAATTTGAGAATGAGGTAATTTTTAGTATTAGACCTGCTGGCTCCAGTATTTCAGATATAGTGATCTGGACTGAGCTATTTGTGTGTACTAGGGCAAACAGGAATAGCGTGACAAATAAGAAATATCTAGTCACTAGCAGTTCTTGGACAAAAATAGCTTGAGAGATAAAAATGAGGTATTATATCAATGGAAAAAGAGATTGTCATTCAAAGTTCTATACAGCAGTAGCATGCAAAACACATCTCTAAACGTACAACTTGTCAGTTTGTCTCAAACAGTAAATATCCATATCAGGCAACAATTGAATACTGTCAGCCAAAAAGACTTCAATCAGCATGCAATTATCAGCACCAGATCTATGTTATCTGGTCCAACAAGCACCGATCTCTCTTACATTGTTGATGACAATGTCAGAATTTGGTGTAAGCAGCACGAGACTATAGATCCATCTGGTATGATGTCAATAATGTAGACTAGTAATGATAGTGTAATAGTGTGAGGGAATGTTTGTTTACATTCATTTAGGTCTCCTCATCACAAACTTTGAAGTATAAACATATTCTTGCTTTTCAGGTACTTCTCTCAGCTATAGGCTCATGCAGGATAATGCGACATGTCATAATGCATGTACTGTCATAAAATAATTCATAACATAACACGAAATTCTGTTTAATTCAACACCCTGCCCAAATTCCAAATGTCAACTTAACTGAACACCTACAGGGATGGAAAGAACAGTTTACAACCTGCAAGTAATATTTTAAAACAACTGCTTGATGGTGCTATGTTGGCATAGACATCATCCTGTGGAATCTGTCTATGCTAACTTTACATCTCGCCAAATCCACATACAACTAAACAAAAGCTATCCTGTAAGCTTCACCATTAGAAGGATACTTAAAGAAGTGATTTTTTTTTTCCTGCTACCTTTTAAAAAATAATTTTTGTAAAAAAACTAAGTGTGAAGTGCAAAATAAAGTAAGTAATTTTATGTTTATAACAATTTAGTAAATGTGATAAATTATAATTGTTGCATATAAGACTCTATATCTCTGTGGTTCAAAAGTTACTAATTATTACAACAGCTCTCTGCTTAAAATGCTTATTTCTAATGCAACATTTAATTAAAATTTACTGAACTTTTGATCTAAATACTTTCAAGTTTTTAATTTGACAATAACTTTACTTCAGAACTTAGCAAATCAAATTAACAGTTGTTCTTAATTAGATGCTTAATAGGCATTAAGAATTATCATTTGTGAAAATGATTCAATAATGTTAAAAATAATTTAACTACTAATTAATATCTTTGTCAGGACATAATAAGTAAATGTATAAAGCAGATAATTAGCTAGAATTGTAAAGTAACTAAACTATGATTTACAACTGGCAAAATTTAAAAATCCAAGAATGAAATGTATGGTACAGTGTGTCCGAAAAATTATTTTAAGTAAGGTTTAATAAAAGTGAAGTTTTAAGTACAATGTTGCAGTTTCTCCTACAGTAAATGATGGAAATGTGTCCCACAGGCCCCAAAATCCGAAGGAGTGTGATCCAGAGACATATCGGGCCATATTCCATGAGAGATTATGAGATCGCAAAGAAGTCTTCCAAAAACTGGAACATTTGTAAGCATGCAGTAATGCTGTTTACTGCAAAGTGAAAATGTGGGACATATAACTCTCATATGCAATATCATATGTATAATTTTACGACAAATTTCTTAGTGCACAATAACTTTTCAGATGCCATATATATTTAAAATATTGATATAATACAAACTGAAAAGTAAATACATATAAAATTTGCTGTCTTCTTATATCCTTTCCAATCATAGAAACACAATTAATACTGGTTCTTCCTTGATTATTAAATTGATTAAAAAGTCTTTCTGGAACCGAATTCTTGTAAAATTTAAAAATTCAAGAATGAAATATATATCTTTGAATCAAGTTATATAATTATAAGCAGGAAGAGCCTCAAAGTATGTATGGGACCCGAGTAGAGTGGATCCTCTTTGCCATTTTTCAACAAATGAAAGTGAAGTACATAGAATGTTTCTTTATTAATAAAATGCAGTTTACTGTTCTACTGGCTGAAAGCCAAAGTGAATTGCAGTATCTTATGTTGAAGTTGAATGAGAGCTGAGAAAAAAATGGCATTGAGAATAAATAGAAAGAAAACAAAAGTTTTAGCATTTGAAAAAGATGAGCTAATGATTGAGTGCAAGATACAGCTGAATGGTGTGACGAGCAGGTTAGGGAGTTTACTTGGGGAACACTTTTGAAAGAAATGGCAGAATAGACAGGGAGATTAGAAAGTGAGTGAATGCTTGTATGAAAGTGGTTGAGTGCACAGGGCAAGTGATTCGTAAGAATAAGTTTCTGAAGAAGGCAAGTACGGCTGTGTACAAGTGTGTGGTCCTCCCGACTGTTGTATGGTTGTGAAGCATGGGTGTGGAGAATGAAACATAAGAGCTCAGTGATTGCAGCCATAACGAGATATCTGAAGTGTGGTGTGACAAGGAGAGATCTGGTGAGTAACAAGGATATTTTGGTGAAGTGGGATGTGAAAGAGAATGCAATTGAGCAAGTGTGTCAAGAATGTATGCATTGGTTTGACCACATAGAATGTCGACAGATGAGATGTGTAATAAGTTGTATGTGGGGAATGTGGAGGGAAGGAGAGGGTGTGGAAGACAGAGGAAAAGATGGGCTGAGCAAGTGGAAGAGTTTGAAAGAGAAAAAGTGTGCGAGAAGTGTCACGAATGTGGAAGAAGCAAAAGAGGTATGGATAGATAGAAATGGTGAAATATTATCAGGCATGGGTGTAATTAGAGGATTTGATCCCAGGATCCCGACCACATTTTAGTCCTGAAATTTTTGGGATTAAGTTTTCCTGATCCCAAGATTTTCAGGATTGACATCATTTTAAAAAAGTTGCAAAATAGATTGCATGAAGCGAAACATTCAGTGCCAGTGCTCTTAACAGAATTGCTTGCCTATCGTTTTAATATAAAACTTCTTGTATTTTGAACTAAAATGATAGGCAATCAGTTCTCACTGGGTTACCTGGTAATATACTTCACTTTTGTATTTTTGAATTTTTGCAAGCGTTGATTTTCTGGTGCAGTCGAGAGCACTTTTGGTTGACTGTAGAGTTCTAACATAACCCTTCAAAAATTCTAATAAGTCATTCAATGGAGGAATATCATCACCCTTAAGTGAGCACTCCCACCAGCCTCTGGTTGTTGCATTTGATTTAAATTGAATAATGAACATAAATAGTATGCTCGAAAACTCATCTATATTAAAATTTACAGCTTCTAAGTGCTTTCTCAGCAGCTGCAATATATGTGCAACAAATTGAGAAGCAGACTTGGTGATGAGACACTGGATGCGTTGTTATTTCTCAGATCATATTTTCGCAATTCGAATTAGAATGTTCCTATTAGATTAGTTTTCTTTATATTTAAGAAAAATGTGACTGATTATTATTATTTTTAAATACTTTTTGCCAAGAAACTTACTTTACTACCTACTTACTAGGTTGCAAGGACGATGCCAGCCAATGGGCCAGGGGGGGCAAGATGATGTAAATTGATAGAGGATATGAATTGTATGTAGGTAAAATAAAAACGATTCATAGAGTTTTAATCATTTACTATGTACTGGAAAAGAAATATCTTAATTAAAACATTTTTTTTTAACTTACAAGAAGCCTAAGAAGATTATTTTAATTAAAACTTAGCATTTAAATAAATTTTTCAAATTTCTAGAGGAGGGCAGCATGCTGCCCCTCTGCCCCCTGGCAACGCCCATGCTAGGTTGTTACATAAAAGTCGTCTGTTTAGTCGATGTTAAGAGAGATTTAATTTTCAACGTGTATTTGCATACTTTGTTACATAAAGGTTTTTTCAATTTATGTAAGTTTAAAGAGATTTCACTGATGCTTGAAAAAGAATAACTTTGAGTGATTTTAAGTCTGGTTAGTCTGACTCTTAAGTCTGATTAGTTAGAGTGATTAGATTAGCTAGGTGTATATCATAAAATACGTTTATTTTTGTCTAAATTTTGATTTGTTGATTAAAGAGCTGATTTCTGTAAGATTTTCTTATTAACCCTTAATACTGAAATAATCCCCCATGATCCCGGGATTGACTAAGTATAATCCTGAAATCCCGGGATTAGAAATAAGGGCCGGGATCAAATTCCCTAAGTGTAATGCATAATTTCAGCAGGTTCCAGAGTGAAAGCTTGGGTGAGTGTTCCTGGTGTGCTATGCCCTGCCCTTACGACATTTCTCAGAAGACTGAAGTTTGCAGGGTGTTGTGCACAGGAAAGCCACTTTTTTCTTGATTACCCCTTTAGGGAATGCTTTGACAGTATAGTAAGTAAAATGCAGTTTTAAAGATTTTATTTTTTGTTATTAAAATAACATTAAAAGTTAAAAAATTCCCAGCTCACCCTCTCAAAAGCTGAGTCTGTCTAGATAACATCTATGTGTCTGGCTGGTTGAGAGAGCCAGATTTTTATGAGTTGTACCATATAGTAATTGTGATGCTTGGTCATACACGGAGGGCTGAGAACCTCTATTAAAGGTAAAGATCTTGTGTGTGTGTGTGTCTGTCTCCATATGAGTTAAGGAAAGAGTGTCTATTATACTTTTCATTACTTTGGGGGGATACTATAAGATTACCACCTATGGAATTTCGGGACTTTGATTATATATTTGAACTCAGGGGACCGAGATGAGTTCAACGATACTCTACTTTTGGACCGGAGACGAAAAATAAAAAAGTTATCATACTTTTTTCCAGCGATCGTGCGATGATAGGGAGTCGCGTCGCTCTCTCCGCTAAGTCGGCCTCGCTATCGCAATCGGGAGTCGCATCGCTTGCCATTAAAATTGCCTTTAGTAGACATTCCCCCCCTTTTTTACTTTGTTCAAGAACTACCGTGAATCAATAACTAGTGACGTTTAGCACATGGCAGCCTGCTGGCGGCTCCCCTCCAGGAGATCAGTCGGGAGCATGAACAGTGGGAACAGCCGCCACGTTTGCTGCCGTAACATTAACCGAAATGGTGATTGCGCGATGATCGGAAGTCACGTCGCTCTCTCCGCTCTCGTATCGCATGTTTTAACCCTCCTGGAGATGACCGTAGTCGGGCGTCATGGTTTGCAGACTTTACCGCAAGGTGGCAGTACAGTAGAGAGTCAAAAATCGGAATCAATTGGGGACTGGGGTTATTCAGATTAGTGATTTGTTCCGATTACCAATTATGTACGAAAAAATATATTAACCTGTCCGATATTCAAATTTTTCTCCGTTGCGTGTCGCTTCATGTTGAATTTTCGTCGATTTTAAGCCTAACGAAAACTTTTATAATAATAATCGAGGCTATTGTATCGTTAAAAATTATTTCTTCATTTTGTACAAACAAAATAAATATATTAAAGAATATAAAAACAAAAATTATACTTTAGAAGTAAATCTAGTATCAAAAACGTTCGATTCAGCACGACACAGTCCGACTGAAAACCGTTCCGATTATCGGCGATTCCGATTACCAGGGTTCCGATTAACGACTCTCTACTGTACTAGCAACCATGGTGCTGTCTTCATGAGAGCAATAAAGAAGTATGGTAACTTAAAAAGTATGATAACTTTTTTATTTCTCGTCTCCGGTCCAAAAATAGGGTACCGTTGAACTCGTCTCAGTCCCCCGAGTTCAAATATATAATCAAAGTCCATAGGTGGTAATCTATAGTACACCCTACTTTGAGGGTAATTAGGTGAAGTGTAACGAGCGGTGGTGATTCCGGGGTATTTCAGAGTGGGAAAGGTCACTTTTGTGTGAATCAGTATTACAGGCTATTCTCCACACACTGCATCAGTCAAGGCTCACCATCATTTGCCTTGGCCTCTGCTCTACACATTGTTGTGGCTTTGGTGCTCACTGTCACTTGCATCTCAGCAGACAGATGGGGAAAAGTCTCATAATAAGACATGAACTCTAAATAAGGGATATGCCATCCATAGAATTAGAATTACAGACCCTGTACAAAGAATAAACTCAAAGGAACTATACCCATACATGCAACCCTTTGTGAGATATTTGCCTCTAGTCAGTTTTTATCACAAACCAAGTACACTGCCTGTTCTCCATGCTCGTGTCAGTCAAGACTCGCTATGGCTTGCCTTGACCTCTGCTCTACCTACGCAATTGTGCACTTTGGTGCAAGTGCTGCAAACAAGCACCTCAGTGCCCACATGGGGTGAGCCCCACACTCCTAAAACTATATAACATCAAATACTCCACAGTCAAGTAGGCTACTCAAAGCTGGCATAGTTGCACGGGCTACATAGTCAAATGAATGTCTTAGCAGACCAACACGATTCCTGATCACTTGTGACCCAGAAGTAGGCCAATTTCGGAGGGGGGGCAGTATCTCACCAAGTCGCACATAGAGGTACGGTTCCTTTGACATTTTTGCTCCTACGAGTAAGGTTTATAGCCCCAATTCCAAACCGTCCCATTCGGAGATGCAATTGTACCAGCCCTGCACTCCAAACTAGATAGCATCGAGTACTCCACAGTCAAGCGGGTTACTCGAAACCAGCATCAAAACAAAATGCTAATCTCATCGGGACCTCCCCCACTGCTCGTCACATTTTGCCCGATCGTGGCGAAACACCACGCCTTCTTAACTTGTACCTCTGTCTCCAGACACTCTACCAAATGGGCCGAACCATTAACAGAACAAGTTCTACTTTGTGTAGCTACCGTTTTATGCTTTGGCAGTACATTTCTGTAATTTACAAAAGAGAGATTTGTTTATGTTTTTCTCATACACGACTATTGGACAACAGCTTATTCTCATCACTCGTATTAAAGGCCCGTTAAAGCTGAGAAGGAGATATTAACCTAAAACTTAGCACCTGTTTAGCACCTTTAAGGAAACTGGGCTGATCAAATTCTGGTTCAAAGTAAGGCTGAATAATGAGTTTAGTCAGTATCCAGTTTTTTATGGACATAAACAAACCCGGCCAAATGACAGGAGGGAATTCCATTAGATTTTTTGATGTTTCCTCCTCCTTCGAATCTTTCGAGCACCAACGAATTTTCTCCTTGTCTAACGAACACATTCCGCCGCTCCTCATCAATTTATACACTTTGCGATTGGAAAACAATTCTTTCTTAATGTGAATAAGTGTTCTAACGTGTTGGATTTTGAACTTTTTGACAATCGTAAACAAACGATCCACCGTGTGATATCTAAAGACAACCGCCATCTTGGCTACTTGCCTGCCTTCTGGAGTCAAAAGTTCTCTCCTCGTCGTAATTTTTTAAAAATTAATTTTGTTATTTTAATTTTAAAGTTTTTGCGTCGTTTATATTTTGAAGAATTTGAAGTTTAAGTAAATTTACTTTTTTCGTAATCCTTGATTAACTCTTTAAAGCAAGGTGGTATGGTTCAAATTTTGCCCATTTAGGGACAGGCAGAATTAGGACCGATGGAGTGAAGCAATGCGACAAATGGGTGATGTGCATTTCGCGAAGTCTTTATATGGGAAACTGGCTATTTAAGTGTTAGACACGTGACTAGAAGAAAACCCCAAAAAACTCTACCAGGCATCCCGCTAGTAAGGCGCAAATAGCGTTTGGTGGTTTTATCTACTCGGCCAGAATCTCGGCATGGATGAGGAAATAGAACAACGTCCCAATCCAAATTTCTTGCAATAAATTATGAGAAACTCGAACCCGAATGTTGAGAGCAATCGGCTGACGTCTAAGCGATAATCTATGGGTTATTGCTTTTATACCATTGCCGGCTGTTATCCTATTAGAATTTTTTGTGTATTCGTACTAGACGCGATAAAGATTTTATAGAGTCTAGTACGAATTTACCAGGCCCATAAAGGTACGGGGCTCTATATATATTCAGACGGACCATTCCCGAAAAATTCCTGGAGCTTCTCAACTCATCCGGGCTTACCAGAGCGTAGGCTGCCACCCTAACCGATCGGCCATCATCCTGTTAGGCTTTTACCATAATTATTTTTTGGTCAATTAAAAAATAGTGTCTTAATATTCTTTTGGACAAAGTCAAATTATATTTCATTTGTTTACGAGTTTGCCGCTTTAGAGGATCAGGGTTCGAATTCGATACATATCTTCACACATTGACACGAGTGATTTAAACAGAAAATGGACATCGTGAAGATTTTCTCGTTATTAGCATTTAATACTTTTTAAAATAAAAGGGTGTACTATAGATTACTCCCTATGGAATTTCAGGACTGATTATATATTTGAACTCAGGGGACCGAGCCGAGTTCAACGGTACCCTATTTTTGTATCGGAGACGAAAAATAAAAAAGTTATCACGCTTTTTAAGTTACCATACTTTTTTAATGCTCTCATGCAGACGGCACCGTAGTTGCTAGTATTGCCATCTTGCGGTAAAATCTGCAAACCGTGACGTCGGACTACGGTCATCTCCCGGAGCGTTAACACGCGATACGAGAGCGGAGAGAGCGACGCGACTTCCGATCATCGCTCGATTGCCATTTCGGTTAATGTTATTTATGGCAGCGAACATGGCGGCCCGACTGACCTCTCGTATGGGCGCCACCCACCCCGCTAAACTAGTGATCGATTCACGGTAGTTCTTGAACGAAGTAAAAAAAGGGGGAAACGTCTACTAAAGGCAATTTTAACGGCAAGCGACGGGACTCCCGATTGCGATAGCGAGGCCGACTTAGCGGAGAGCGACGCGACTCCCTATCATCGCGCGATCGCCGGAAAAAAGTATAACTTTTTTATTTTTCGTCTCCGGTCCAAAAAGTAGAGTATCGTTGAACTCGTCTCGGTCCCGAGTTCAGATATATACCCAAACACACGAAATTCCATAGGGAGTAATCTATAGCAGGGGTGGCCAACTTTTGTGCACATAAGATCTACTTTTTATCGTAAAAATGTGTCGCGATCGACTTGTTGTCATAGGCATAGTCTAAGTGCGGGAGGGGGAGTGTGAAATACATACTATGTTTATACACTGTGTTTCAGTACGAAGTGCACTCACTGCTCTTATGAGTCGAGTCATAACTGCATGCATACAGTTGCGTTCGGTTACAAATATAATACATTAAGTCAAGACATCGCTAGCGATCTACCAAAATTGGCTTGGTGATCGACCGGTCGATCGCGATCGACTTGTTGGCCACCCCTGAGTAATCTATAGTATACCCAAATAAAATCCATTCCCACCCTCAAAGTTATATTCTTAATTATTGTAAAATGGCGATAAGCTTAGTTTTTAATAATAAAATATAACAACAGATGGCGCCACAAACTCAGTTTTAAAATGTTGCCGGGAAAGTTAAAAATCCAGCAACGAATTGTGTTTATAGGAATATTTGGCACTCGAGAAGAGTTTGACAAGGCAAAACGAATATTTGGTTTGGTTTCATTGGTGTGTGGCGATTTGACAAGTAGGCAATCTGCAGAGGATAGGTTTTTCGTGGGAAATTGGTCCTTTTAAGAGTTACAAATGTGAAGACAATCCAGAAAACTCCATGGCCAGGCACAAACCAACTAGTGTCATGGTTCTGTCTACCTGGCCACGAGTATTCGGTCCCAGATTGATGAGTCTGCATTGGAAAAGGCCAAAGAGGCAGCGTATTATCCACAATTTAAACCCTCTAGACTTAGCAATATGTGAAAATCTCTCTCTCTCCAATGAAGAACATGCAGATTCTTCAGACATGACGAAAGAAATTTCTGCAGCAGCCGGACACTGTATTGACCAATTCTGCGAACACCACGGAATTTGATTTGAATAACACAATTTTTCCCGACAGACAGACATCCAACTTTCAGTACGGGGTAGCATATCAATCTCTTCTTTCCTACTTTGTACAGCTTATTTGGTTTTAAGCATTGAAAATACATTGTTCTGTTTATATATATCTCTATTTATGGTAGAAATTCTATTATGCAAAATCTAAATAAAACAAGAAATATGTGCAAACTGTTCGAAAATTGCAAAGATCTTTCTCATTCTATTTCGATTCAGTTGGTGAAAAATTAAAAATTGTTCTTCAATGTATTGTGTTATGAGGTAATTCTATTTGGCTTTCAACAGTACACATATTTTTACTAGTTTTATTAAAAAAACAGGCATAAATGGGTCAAAAAAAATTTTTTTTTGGTATTGGCTGGCAAAACCTGGAAGTAGAAATTTCTGCTGATTTTCACGTTAATTTTAACTCTCAAATTTAAGTGTAAGTGATGCGTGGCAAAGATGGTAGATTGGCACAGTGTAATGTTATGCCGAAATCTTCTGGTAGTATATTGGTTATGCAGAGTCATGCAAGTTTAAATTACTGTTGACCAAAAGTCAAAAATGCAAGTAAACACTAAGCCACTTTCACTGTAATAATTAATATAAACACTAAAATAGTGTGGGTGAGATTACGAGACAATCTCAATTTATTCGTTAACCACTTACTAGCAAGATCTCGGTGGACAAAGAATAAATCGATACCTCCCTGTAATCTCAACTACGCTATTTTAGTGTTTATATTAATTATTACAAAAATTAGGAAGATGAAGAGGAAGATATTTGCAAATTTAGAGATCATCTAAGTTCTTCAAAGTGAAGATAACAGTTTTAAACTAATGGATTTTACAAATTATTAAAAATGCAATAAATCTGTATTTTTTATTGCTGATGAGAGATGTTTTCAAAAAAAATTTTGTGCAAGGATCAAATGCATTGTGAAGTATACACCCGGTATTGGTTTTGTCCATTACGAGTGGGCCTAACCTATGACAGAATTAGATGAGTTCAAAGAACAAATTAGGAGTGACAAAAATATTATATCTGGTTGGCTATATTTTTAAAATATATTTTCTCTATGAAGTTATTGATATTATGAACTGAAGTTCTTGATATACACACATACATGTGCACATACCATCAACATCCGAATCAATTTATGCATATAAAACCAATCAACTGCAATAAACAACAACAACAAATTTATCTGAATGAATGGTATTCTTTATATTTATATACATATTCCACAGGAATATACAAAAACAATTTTCTCAGGATGTCATACAATATACAGGGTTTTTTTTCTCCTGAGGGAATTCACACAATTTTTCTATATATATAATTTTTTTTTTTTCCATTTCTGCATTGTGCCCCTAAGTTGTCTTCTAGTGCTATGATGCATTCAAACTGGAGTAATTTCCTTTGCGAGTAGACTATATATGCAGCACCATCCTATAAATAACGGAATTTGTATTTTCTACAAGGCTGGTTTTTGTAGAATATGCGACAGGTTTTTTTCTACTCCCAAAAAAATAAATTACTCGACAAACTTTTCTTGGGGGGGAACTTTGGCACTGCAGACTAGTACGAAGTGCCCTGTCACGGATCCGTCTTTCTCGGACGTAACACAAAATCTATGGGAGCGGGATGGTGATGTGGATTTGGTACGGTTGTATAAATCGATCTAGACATCAATAAAAATATGCTTGACATTGAAAACTCTTATAGTAGACAATGAAAAACTTAGTGTGCTTTTTTTTGTTTTTTAGAAAAATCCAACTTGAGCACGTCTTACTAAATATTCCTGTTTCGAAAAACGAACTAACTGGGAATTAAAATTAGAAAATTAATTTATCGTCAATTATGGAATGTTCGACAGATAAACGTCTTTGTTATTTTAAACACGCACAATACAAAAATCACAAAATAAGGCAGATTAAAATTGCCACATTTTGTAAAATTTTTTTCATCATTCATGAATAATTCTTAATTACAAGTAAATATTTACCTACTATGAGCATATTTAGGAAAACTTATGGTATTAACCAATGATTTGTTTTCTTATTCAAAATAAATTATGTGCTTGCTTGGAAAGCTGTTTGAATGATAAAAATTCACTTACAATATTATATGGGCTGGTGTTATAGAGCTTAGCAGCTGGAGAAAAACTGCACTATCAAAATGGATGTCCGTTAAATGGCATAAAAGTTGATGCATTCAAATTACCATTTTTTCAAAAATGCAAAATTAAAAATGTCTACTTTGCAATGAAGCAAAAATGAATAAGAGAACATGAAAAATTATTTGAATCAGAATACTTTGCTAAAAATTAAAAATTTGTTAGATATGGATAGATTTTAGTGTATGAACCAGTTTCTCGAAGCATTTTCAATTTCGAAATACCTAGAAAATAAAGACAAATTAAATTTTTTTCTAGCAGCATAAAATAATATTTAAATACATTATAATTTAACATATTGTACCTTTCCATCAACCATATGAACGACTTTAAATAACTGAACTAGTAGACTTGCACCAATTTCTTTCTTCTTGTATCCTCTCAAAGCAGTCAAACATAAATACATACTGGAGAAAAGGAAACAATATTCTTTTAATTATTCTTAATTATTAAATAATATACAGGATTTTTATAAATTCTAAAAAAAAATTACTAGCATCATTAAAAAAATGAATTGTTTGCATTTAAAATTGAAGATGGAATTCAGACTTCAGCAGAATCCACTTGTAATCACTTTGGGATTCACTTATACTGACAATGATGCTGTTTAAATTATGTAGAGCAGTGATTCTCAAACTATTTCGAGCCACCACCCCTTGTTTCTATAAATTTATACCCAGCATGCCCCAACCATGCCCCAACACCCCCTAACCAATTTTCCCTTGTGTGAGAAAGGCTTGGCAATATTCTTATAAAAACTTTTCTATGAACCTCACTTTTGTGTCCTTACTGTACATTGTTCTCCACATCTGGAAACCATTAAATGCAATATTTTATCTTACCCGTTTTAACAGAAGTAAGGGAATGGTTGTCAGTGACCATAACTGTCATCTGTGGTCGCCCATCCAGCACCCCGCTGCCACCCACTTGCTTCATTTTACCCCCCCTAGATTTACTCATTGTCCACAGGGTGGTGGTAGTGCCCACTTTGGGAACCACTGATATAGAGGAAGTAAAGATGACAATTAGTGGATGCTCTGTTTTAACACTGACATTAAAAATGTGTGTTAACAAATAAAAAATGTATAACTTGAAAATTTATTAGTAATAATTCATCCAGTGTTTGCTATCTTTAGAATAAATTTTATTTATATTTCAAAATTATAAACCTTTACTTAATCATCATTAGATAAAATAATTATGAATGCAAGGCAATAAATAAAAATCTTAAAGATATGTATTTAACAATAATTTTGCATTTACTTCTGAAACTCAGTAATGCAAATAATGTATAAATTGTTTGGAATGCAGTAATACCTCGGTTTTCGTTGACTTCAGTTATTGTTGGTTTTGGTTTTCGTCTGTGTGCTCAAGTGACCTCACTGCTAATTTTGCGAAAACAAAGGGTGACTCAGGTGTTTTCCAGCACAATGTGGTGTTATTTCTCGTTGTGTGAACATTACCCCAGGATGGCCCACCATTAGCCAATGGTTCTGTTCCCTGAACACTGGGAGTTCAGTTGTGGGTTCGCACTTCGCCAGGGCGGGCTGGCCAAGTGAAGTTTTTCAGGTTTTCTCTCCACATCTAACACCTGAATAAGGGCCAGTATGAATACAACTACTATTACATGACAATTACGTCACACTACCACGAGGTGATATAGGCTAGAAGCTCGTATCCAACTAGCTTCTACAAGAGAAGACATTACCCCGCGTGTCTAGCTGAACAATTCCATTGCTTTCATCTTAATGCTAATTATCTTATATTTAATCTTAATGCTTTTATCTTTATGCTAATTAGTCTTTTATGTTAATTTCTTATTGCTTTTAATATTTAACACTATATTAAGTCTCTATAAAATGTGTTTTTGGTAAGTATTTTGGAGAGTCTACGATGAATTAATTGGATTTACATTAATTCATATGGAAATAATTGCCTCGGTTTTTGTCAGTTTCGGATTTCGTCAATTGTTTTTGGATGGATTATCAATGAAAACCAAGATATCACTGTATTTATTCAAGCACTACATATCATTTATTTGAAATTTTTCATTAAATAATATTGTATTTTATTTAATAAATATTGTGTTTTAATAGAACATCATCATTTTCAGCCAAATTAACTGGCTTTCTTTAGTTAATGAACTGGGAAATAGAAAGTTTGAATGTAAAAGAATAAAAACTCAAGCATTAAATTGAATATAAAAAATTTAAAACAAAAGTAATATATAAAAATGTGTTTTTGTTTATAATCCTATAAAATAATTCTCAATCAGAAAAAATTTAAATCTTATATATAAAATTCTCGTGTCACAATGTTAGTTACCTTACTCCTCCGAAACGGCTTTACCGAATTTTACCAAATTTTATATGCATATTCAGTAGGTCTGAGAATCGGCTACTATCTATTTTTCATACCCCTACACCATTTCCCCTCTTTCAAAAATATATTTATATATGGATTAAGGCTTTTATGTCCAACAGATGGCGCTAACTTCCGACGACCTAAGTTTGCTTTTCTGTGAGGCATTATGCTTTTCTGTGAGAATGGACTGAAGCAGATCATTTTCTATCTATCTATATAAATAAAATATAACATTCGTTTGTTCCTACCGATTCCTTTGAAATTTTGACACAACTTTGCATTCGAATACGCACATGTTTTTATATAATATACATGTCGAAATTCCCCCCAGTGGGGGGAGATGGACGGGATTAAGGCTTACCGTGAAGAACTCGGCTTCTATTATACTATTTTACATGCGGTTTTTTGCGTTTTTAATTGCGTTTTAATAGGTTACGTCAACAGAATATACACTAAAAAGGGATTTTTCGATATTCCCCAGTGGGAAAAGTGACGGCATTAAGGCTTACTGTGAAGAACTCGGCTTTTATTATACTATTTTAGATGCGTTTTTGATTGCGTTTTAATAGGGTACGTCAAGAGAATGTACACTAAGAAGGGATTTTTTGAAATTCCCCCCACGGGGGAAGTGTTATACATTTATAATAGATACATTTTGAGCCACAACAACGCGTGGCCGGGTCAGCTAGTGAATCTATAAAAATATTACATCAAAACAAACTGTTTATGTAATCACATTTTTTGCAATAGCAGATGTACAAGTTTGTTTGTCTAATAAAGTGTAATATAATTTTTCATACTTCAACTTTTTCCCTTGACAAATAGGAAGATTCATTCACACCCTACTATAATCATTCTGTACTATGAAAAATAACATTTTTATTCATTTTATAATTTCTGTTTTCATTTTAAAATCCTCTCTTTACTGTTAATTTTATTATTTGTTTACATAATTACATATTTTATATTAAATTATTGATATTTGTTTCTGAACTTTATTAATATTAAGAAGGTTCTATTATTTGAATATGATTTGATTTAATAATTGTATAATAATTCTTTAATGAAAAATTTTAATTCATTAAAAAAGTAAGTGCATCTGAAGTTAAAACTTGTTAAATAAGTTAAAATGCAAGAATAATAATGTAAAAAAGTGATTAAAGGCATTCAAAATAATTGAAAGTACAATTACTAGAAAGATTTATAAATTAACAATGTTTAAATATTTAATACATTTAAACATAATATACATTATATTTAATAACAACATTATAAACATTTTTACATTAATTTCAGATTTTTCAATTTGTAATTCTATAAAAAGAATAATCTAAGAAACAAAAGTTGTGGCTATTTGTTTTTTCTATATTATGTCATTGTAAGCAGAAAAATTTCATAACTGATAAGTGATGTAAGTAGGCGTGCTTTGTAGTAAAATTCCATAATTGCCGAAAATTAACTATTAAGAATCAAAATTTAATGTTAATTAATGGAATTGGGAGGGAAGGTGTTTTTTTAATTACTCATTTTTGTTAATATATGATAATAGAAATTATAGTAAAAAATCTGAAATCTTAAACATCTAAGTGCATGTAAAATACATTATTAACTTCATTAATTCTGTGTAGACCATAAATTTTTTTGTTAATGAAAATACTTACGTATGGTGTGTGAATTTTCACCCAGCGTGGCTTCTTTTCTGGACGACAATATTGGAAGGTAAAGGACATGCCTTCATCATCTAATTCCCATTCTTTTATGCTATCCCAAGCAAATTCAATCACTTGTGACTGAAAAATAGTTTAAATTATAGAAGAATTCATAAAAATTTACTAATAAACGATATTATTTAAGAATTACCTCCATTGTACCATCATCTTTACATGCCTGAAGTTTAAAATTAGTTAATCCTACAGTTGCAACTACATGACCTTCTTTTCTTGCATCACATGCACAATGAGGAAATGATATTTCACCATAGCCTTCTAATAGCCTAACTAAACTAAGATACTACAGAAATTCTTTTATTTAACATTAGTTTTCTTTAAAAAATTTTATAACAAAATTGAAAATTAATTTATTACCTCAGATTTCCTTGAGGAATCCTGAAGAGCTTTAAGTTCATACAATTTACTACCAGGTTTAACTTGGCCTTTGTTAACATCGTCAATTGCCTAAATTAATTAAAAATGACATATAAAATAATGCAAAGGTTAATTTCAATTAATTATGATAATTCCCCTGACCTGCCAGAAGAAAAAAGTTGCAGCCATATTATCTTCACTAAGTTCGATTTCACGTTCTAGAGTAAACAACCATTTACGAATCAATAGACAAGTAGATGTAGCTGTACTATAATTCTGGATATATAAATTATGTGGAAACTCATTTGGCTGAAGTTTTCTTTCTGTTAAAAAATGAGAATTGTTTCAAATTAAAATACTTCTACATTCATTAAAAAGAAAACATCTGACTGGAAAATAATTTAATACCAAATCCATATTCTACAATTTCAAACAGAGCAAAATACTGTAAGATATCTTTGGACATTCCTATTTTTTCAACTACAGCCTAATAATAAAAAAAAAAAGTTTTTAAATTAATTTGTTCAAAAAATAAAATCGAGAACGTAAGAAATTAAATAGTTTCTTACTTGATATACTTCTTCTGTTGAGCTATTTTTACGAACATTAACGACAACAGTCGTTCTGTCAGGCAGAAGTACTTTTAAATCAACAGCAGCAGAGCTACCGCCCTATTATAATGTTAAAACTGTAGTTAGAAATACTGAATTATATAATGCATAGTATACTGACATGTCATCAGTAGAATTGTATTAAAAGAGTGAATTTAAAATCAGAATAAAATATAGGATGAATGCATTTCAATCATTCTTTATGGATGCAATTTAAATGGAAATTTGAGTATTATATACACACATTCACACAATTTTATTTTATAACAGGTATTTTGTATTGAGCTTTAGTGTACATTAATGCATGTATCAGAATGTCACCAATAATTATTATATTTCCAGAAAAAACTGATGAGAAATTAAAATATATTTTAAAATAGTTTCATAAAAATCTCCATTCCTACATTTCCAACAGAAAATTTATTTAAAAATTTAAATTAAACACATTTACAAATTTTTAACTATCAAATTGTTATATTTATATCTAACTCAATCCAATTCAATTGTTCCAAACAACATTTTTAGCTTTTCTTTTGTTAATTTGAAAATGTTCAATTATCTGTATTTATTTACAAAAATAATATTTGTTCGTTTTTGTTTTAAGACACATGCATCCTCTCATGTTCTTATGAATAAAATGTATCTAACACAATGAAGACAATGACAATTAAAGAATTCATGTAATATTAAAAAATAGTTCTGTTTAAAAATATTTTATTATTAATATGAAAATTATATCTTACTGTTACAAAAACAAGAAAAATATTTAATAAATCATTTAAAAATTCTTACATTTTCATCATCTAAATCCGTAAGAAATTCTTGCATGATATCATTTTCAGCTATAACTCTAACAGCACAAACTAATAGAAAAAATAAAAAATAAAAAATAAAAAAATAAAAATTTATTATTATAGATCTCAAATCAAAATTGTTTGATGTTAAGTGACATTAAACTTATTATAATGCTTGTTATACATATAAGCCAATCAAAATTTAATAATTAAATTGTTTAAAAATTTTAATGTTTTCAAAGTATTTTGTATCATAAATAACAAAATAAAATTTAAGATATTATTTATAGCAGAATTGAAAAGAATACAGGATGTGCACACAACGTAGTTTATGTTATATTTACTGGACATTATAATTATAAACACACAATGTTAGATGGTATTTATGCATCC
Organism: Centruroides vittatus; assembly: GCF_030686945.1. Lineage (NCBI taxonomy): Eukaryota > Metazoa > Arthropoda > Arachnida > Scorpiones > Buthidae > Centruroides > Centruroides vittatus. Next base: position 501,102 of record NW_027120768.1, read on the forward strand.
AAGCCAAATGCATTGAAAAATGTAACAAATGTGGAAGCCATTGAAGCTCTCACCTTGTTTTCTCCTGGAGATATAAAAGATTATGTCATTGCATTAACAATTAAATAATTAACAGATGATAACTAAAAGCAAGATGCAAGCACATGTACCAAAACCAATATGGTCTACAAACACAAAAAATGTTTTTATGTTAAGTGTGCATAATTATGGCAATGTATTGACATCAATAAAGAATCAAATAAAATTAGTTCTACAATTCTATAAAATAAACATCTCATGTAAAATTTTTCTTATGCTTATACTGGTTCATTACACAAAGTTATAATGGATGTTTTTAAGATGTAAAATACATCATGTGCAAACTATATCATCAATAGAAAAATTTAATATAATTTTATACAAATGAAACAAAATTACATTAAATCATTTTATAATAAATTTATTTATTTTCTTTCTAAATTCATAATTTTCTTATAAATTTACACACTGAAATAGGTTCAAGCTAATGAAATTAATAAATTGAAAGACAAGACAATATATAGACAAAACAATAAGCAAATAATCTATATTCCTTGCATGTAAATCAATGTTCCATCTAGATCTTTAGAACTATTATAAATTTTATTGAGTAAACTAATATAATTCTGTTAACAAAGAAGTAACACAATTTGTAACTTTTTAAAAATATCAAAATAATTTATTAAGAATATCAAGACAGTATTTATACTTGCCAACTAATGTTTTTTTGTGGATGAGGAAAAAATATTTTCACAACTGTTTAAGTCATACAATACAAACTGATGCATTTATTATAACTTTAAATGTATTAGTACATTAAATGTAAAAAATCATAATTCTTTCAAATATCTTTGTAATCACAATTTTCAATTTACAGCTATCAGTTAAATTTAATTATAGAAATTATCAGTAAAAGGATAAATAAGGATAGTGTATCAGAATATAAACTGATAAACAAAATAGTACTTTTCTGTATATACCAGAGGTGGGCAAGCAAGAGTTCAGTGGGAGCTGAAATGTAGGTTTTGTAAAATGCATGGGGAGCTGCAAGTTCTGTACTGTCGTGGCGGATAGTATGGTAAGGCAGGGAAGGATAGGGTGTCCTCCATCCGGATCGAGAATTTGTTTTCAAAGAATAGATTTGAAATGTCAATTTAATTTATTGCACCAACTTGGAAATAAATTACTAAATATTACATATATATATGTACGTATTTTCACAAAATTGTGGAAATAAAATTGTAAAAATAATAACAAAAAGCAGAAATTAACACTTTCGGCAAGAGCTGCATTTAACTCAAAAAGAGCCGCATTTGCCCAAGTACTATTATATTGCATATACTATTCTGTATATATAATGTAATAAACAATTAAAATATTAGTTATATTAAATCTTTTGTTATTGATATTTAAGTTATATTAGTAGGTATAAATTTCATTGCAATTTCCATTATATGCATCTAAAATTAATTTTATATACTAATAATATTCTTATAGCATTATAATCATAATAAATTACAAATTTCAATCATTTATTTAAAAAAATGTTTTAAACCAAAATTATAATTATATTTCAATTCGGCTCATTCACAAGCTCAATTAGAAATGTGCACCATGATTTGAAACTAACAGCAGTTTATTTCAAAAATAGGAATATTCATGATGAGAGAGACTTCATTGAAATCACTTTTATGGCTTTTCAAAAATTGAAAAATTTCTGTCCCTTATTTTAATTTTATATTAATGTATGCTATATGAGGGAATAACAGTTAATTTTAGTGAAATAATCTGAAAATCAAAACAAACTAATCAAATGTTTATAAAACAAGGTTAGCATTATTTTATAACTTAAGTGTTTTCAAGTTATAAATGTTAATAATTCACATTGTTTACAATATGTAAAACTGAAAATTGTAAAAAGAATGCTGATGTCAAATACCCCTAAAGCATTATTTATGTTTATTCAAAACTTATTCCAGATATCAAATTTCTTTTTATCTAATAATGAATGCTTCTGAAAGTTTGTTTTTAGTTGAAAAGTTAACTCTAATATTAAAATAAAAGTTGGCAATTGAAAAATTTCAAATATAATCATGATTTGTGGAGGGGAGAAAAATCAACAAACATCTTCCCAGCCATATATATTTTGGATTTCTAGAAATGGCTCTACCAATTATTAATAAATAATATATCAAAGCTTATAGATAAACAAAACGTGAACAAACACAAGAAAAATATTTTATTGACAAATATGAAGAATTACAACTGAAAATAAAATATTTTCATATCCAACATATAACTATTTATGTTTGATACTTGAAATGTTATACTAAAAAACATATTTATGTGAATTAAGTGATTCATTTTGATATTATTTTTGAAGTGTAAATATGAAGTTTATAAGAAGAATACAAAATTTGAGACAAATTTTATATTATTCATGAACTTAAATTTTTATTAAAAATTAAACAAATGAATGCCTAATTAATTTGGAACAAAAATATGTTAAACATTTTAAAATTTATTTATTAATGAAGATCTTAAAAAGCTGAAGACATTTGTATTGTATATAAGTATTCTTTCATAAATTGTAAAAAGCCATACAAAATTTATAATGGTAAAATTAATATTATGGAAAATAATATCAACATGTGTAAAATGTTCATGTTTGTTTTATGTATATTCATTCAATATGTTTATATATAATTATAATTACAATACATTTAAAAAATATATAATATAGTTAAAGTTATTTGTTGTAATGAAATTAATAATTTGTAAACAGATAAAATAATAAATGCACACCTTTCTCTAAATATTGTTCAAGACCCCTTCTTCTAGCATCTAGCTGCTGATCTGATAAAGAAAATGGCCATTTCCCAGGGAGTTTAGGAAAGTTAAAATCTGGAAATTCTTTTTTGAGATTGACGTGGAGTGTAGAAAACTCTCGATATCGCCTCGAGCACAAATGTCTTCCAGCCATATAAATATTATACACCTGGTAATATAAAAATAGCAGCATAATTAAAGTATTTACTAAAACCATAATTTTGAGAAAATAAATAAATAAAAACTTACAACAAATTTCTCCCCATTTTTTTCCATCCAATTATAATCAGGGATAGAAATAGGTAAAGAACGTTTCTCACTATAATCGATATAGGAATAGCCCGAAGAGTCATCACTGGGCTCTAACCTCTCTGCTTCCTGTGTCCAATTAACCATAATCAGTACTTCCTGACTAACGTCAATTATTTTATTTCTCGTGTTATTCATTCAAGCAACAATAGTTTAAAAAACACGCAAAAACTTAAAATAATGCATTTGATAGAGAATGTTGTTCATGGCAGACAAGATATTATTACTTTTAAAAAAGTTTTTAATCTATCAAAGTACAAAAGTTCAACAACATACCTGAGCAGTCACTGATATTACAGTTAATGTCAATCTATCACCTCCTGATTTGATTAAATCAACTACTTGTTTATGAGTAGCTCCTTCCACATTATTTCCATTACTATTGAGAAATAATTATGTATGTATTATAGCTTCATTTCCATTATTATAATCACTAAAAATATAATTTATATACTACACATATTTAGCTAAATCAACTTACTAGAGGAAAATATATAACATAATTAATGCACGTTGAATAATGGTTAATGTTTTCGGCCCGGTTAACCGAGCCGAAAACATTAACCATTATTCAACATGTATTAATTAAGCTAAGTAACCACAGTAACTAGATCAACTAGATTAAGGGCTATTTTAAGGCTAATTTTAATAATTAAATACACAGTAGTTTGAATTTTAAGAGATGTAGGCAGCCTAACTGGCTATCACCTCTTAAAATTAGCCAGATAATCTGGAAGGTCATTTGGCTGTGGTTAGATCAGCTGTGAAAATATATAAGGACAAGTTACTTGTAATTAATGAATCTATTTTATAAATTATATGATTTAACAACATATACTTTAGTTTGGAGTTAGTTATTAATGTAATTAGTTATTAATTAATCTTCTACTAAAGTATGCTGTTATAAGATTCAGAAATCTTCATTTGTAAAATCTTAGAAATTTACTATAACAAAATTTACCAATGTTTTGATTAGTATCATTCGACCGAATAGTTAGTAGGGGGGGGGGAAACAGTAAAAATTAAAATTTTTTGATAGCTATAAAATGATATCTAAAATATATATTTAAAAGCAAGAGATGGTAAGTAATGAATACAATAAGGATGTTCCTTATAAATATTTAAGTAGCCTAAATTCATTAAAGATTAATGTAAGTACTTAAAGTAAAATTTAAATTTATTCTAGAATAAATGGCATCAAATCGTTTCAGATTTTTCATATCAAATTTCATTATTTGTATTTTTCAAAATAACAATATCAGGTAACACTGCCATAACAGCATGTTGTAAGTATTGGGAAAACAACAAAACAAACAAGTCTTGTATAAAATTACTTAACGTCAATTAAAAATGGTTATCGCAGTGGAAAGAATTTGATTTCATCCACAAATATTTTTATTTCTAATGAATTTAGTAAAGAATAAAATGTTTATATTTAAACCTAATTAAATTTTAATATTAAATTGTTAAATTTAAAAATTTTTTAAAAATTTAGTCTTTTGCGTCGGCTAATAAATATGCAACTGTTAGTCGTATGAACGTAATGTTACTACTAAACATTCAGAAATCCGAGACAGACATGTACGAAAATCAATGAAAATGCCCCACCCAGTTTACAGATTTTTTTTTTTTTTTGCAATGAGGAATCTATAAAATTGTTTATAACTAAAATGCTAACAGGAATAATTAGTTATGGAAAGAATGAAAATCTTCAGCTTTTGAGCGATTATTTATTTATATATTTTTTTATATAATCTCATTAAATAAAAATATATTAAATTAAATATTTTTTAATTGAACAGGACAATTCTTTACAAATATAACTAAGAGTAAGACAAGATTTCTGTTACACTCACACGTCGGACAATATTATAAACATTGTCCTTTCCCCCCCCCAAAGAAATTCACAAAATTATATTGTTCACGAAACAATGTAATATGGATCAGTAAATTATTGTTGTAAATTTATCTATTTATAAAATGAATTAATTTTATAACTAGTTTATTGGTTTTTCTGCCACTTCCCAATGTGCTATTTTCACTGATGTATGTCCATACCTCCTTTAGGTCATCAACCCACTTTTAACTTAATGAAGCATACCCAGTTTTCTCCTTGCTACCTTACATTTTGAAATGACCTACATGAACAAAAATGATTATCGAGTTAGATACACAATATCCGACGAATATTAATTGTGGGATGATTTCGACTTGTTGCATCTAAGTTAATCAATTATCAAAATGAAAAATCAATCAATGAAGGATATGAAATGATTCAATTTAATTTTGTTATCTGAAAGTCGATTCATTAGCTAACAACAGTTTTTCCTAATTAATTTTTGTATATTTACTCTTTGTACTTATCATTTTTCTTTTACTTATTATTTTAAATTAATGCACTTTTCTTTTTAATTCATTATTTTTGTTTCAATGCTTCAGACAGACATTAATTTATTCTGGATAATGTTAAATGCTAGGAACTTTAAATTTTTTTTTCTAAATTAATTAATCTTGATTTTATTCATTTGATAAATCTGTTTTAATAATAAAATCCAGAAATTAATCATAGACAATAAAAAAATTTTTCTTCTAGTTTGTGAAATTATTAATTTTAGGATGAAATTTAAACAAAAAATTTACTGTTTTTGTATTTTAACAAAGCATCTGTGCACAAATTTCATTCAAAACTTTCAATGTAGGGCACTAATTCCACAATTAAATTTTAAAAATAAGATGATTTCTTTGTGTGATCAATTATCATACAACTGTAAACAAAATACAAAAGAAATGATATAAAAACTATAAAATAGAACAGAAATTCTATATTTAAAAGCATTTAGTGTAGTTTTAAGTTTTTAAGTATCTAATAAATTTTTTGATAAATGTTCTATGTATGCAAAATCTATTTTTATATATCTTTTATGCTTGTTCTTTTATTGTGTGCATCATAAATTTCAAATATTTGCTGCTTTGTACAACTTTGTACAACTGTAAGGAGAAAAATCTTTTGATTAGAAAAACATTCTTGCTCATATACTTTTAAAATTTTACTGTTAAAAACAATGAAACTGAATAAACTTAATGCATAAACAGAGAAAAGATGTCTGAAGACGACTCCATGCATCTGGTATTTGCCGAATGCTGAGCAAACATTTGGCTAATACAGAGTAGTGTGGATGACTATTCAGTATTTGCTGTTTCCACTCCTTGTTGGTATATTGTGCCGAATCTTAAACAATTCCCACAATGAACCAATGTTCAGCAAATAATCATGTGTTTGTGTATGTGCTTATCACGTGGAAACACTTTATAATGTACAGAAAAATTTTGCCAAATTCAGTAATTAATGCTAAAAACGAAATCAAATTACTTGTAACAAATATGTAAATTAATTTTTTTTTAGTTCTATTCACTTAAAGCATTTTTAAAGCTTTGATATTATTAATAAAAAACTTTCCTACTTACAGAATATAATTTGATTAAAGAAACTAATTTTACAAAGTACTTCATAAAAAAAATGTTTTTGTTTTTTTTTTCAAGTATTTTTATTTTAAATTTCATTGAAAATGAAATTAAGAAATCTTGGGAAAAAAATTATTTCATAATGGCATTACACTTAAAATTTTTTAAATGCAAATGAGTACATTGGCAGTTTTTTCTCATTCGCTGCTAACCGAATGAAGATATTTTCCAATTCGAACCGTTCCATGCGCTGTTCGCTTCTAGTCCTCCCGTAACGCGTGGGACGGTTCGAATCGGAAAATATCTTCATTCGGTTAGCAGCGAATAAAAGAATTAGTTATCATGAGTGAGGGATCCCGTAAAAAAAAAAAGAAGTTTTTTCTCAGCCAAATTATATTTTTAAGGACAAATTTTAACATTATATATCATTAAATTCAGATAATTTAATGTTGTTATACTACAAAATATGCATATATATATATATATATATATATGTATATTCTTATTCTTTTACCAATTTATTAATGACATAAAAAAAAATGTATACACAGAAGCAAAGAATTTAAAAGGTAGAAATACATCATAAGAAGAAAATGCAGCTATTTAAGGAAAACAAAGTTTGTTTAATGGAAAAATGTTTTTGGACATTTATATGCACCGAATCAGCTGACAGTACCATTTGAAATGAATGCAAGATACATATAAATTTCAAAATCTTTGGGAACACTGTGTGTTAATGTTATATACTGAACTGAAGTTGGTCTGAATAAAAATAAGAAAATCTCTATTAATTAAACCAAAACTACTTATGGACTAGTGTTAGAAATACCGTATATTCTATGCTGGACTAATTGTTTTTGGTCAATGCTGCAGACTTTTGTCAGGAAGAAGCTGTTTATAAGAAGGAATGTTTGTATTCTATAATAGAACATTCAAAGAATATCTGTTAAATTTGAAAAAACACATGTGCACCCATCACAGAGTAAATTTACATGAATTTTTTATATTTAGCAGATGTTTTTCAAACATTCCATTACAGAATATAAACATTCCTTCTCGGAAACTGCTTTTTCCTAATGAAAGTCTACAGTGTTGATCATAAATGTCACAAATATACTGTATATTCTCTACTATACTAACATTAGGATCCATAAGTGGTTCCAATTTGTTCTGTCCCGTTCTATCCTGTAAGTGTTCTCTTATTAACTTTCTTTTCTTAAAAAGCTGCATTTTCTTCTTATAATGTACAAAACAATACCAAGCTTTACAGAAATTTTTGATAGAAATATTGTTTATGTAATTATGTTCCACAAATATAAACATTCCTACAAAATAATGAGATAGAGAACTTATATCTTAATTCAATTGAACTCATTCTATATTTCAATCAGTTAATGTTCAATCCTGAGAATGACTGTTTAGTATAAATTCAAATAATTTGAAGCTTATATTTTGAACATAAAATGCAAAAAAAGTAGTATGTGGTCTATTGGTTTACAGCAGCGGTTCCCAACCTTTTTTTGACCAGGGACCACTTTGATTTCATTGTTGTTGTAAGAAAAATAAACTGTGTCAATCTAAACATAATCTTTAATCAAAACTTTTAACATAAGTAATCATTAAACTCAAGAGTAACATGCTTTAACAGTACTATTATAATAGAAAACATAACATTTTTAGTAAAAATTAAATTCAGTTTGTATTAATGTGGGAATAATAATTTAAAATGAATAAAAGTTTTAAATCTTTTGTGGACCATATTTTAGCTCTTGCAGACCACTGATTTATAGAATGCACGCATTTCAGATTCTTGAAATGAATGTGTTCCAAGAACTCTGGAGACAAGAAAAACTGTCACATGTTTCACGTTGGTGGCATCTGTAGCTGAATAGCAGTGTTGTTTAGCTATGTTTTTTATAATGTCTGTGTAAGGAAAATACATAAATTTATTTTTAACTTGAAGTGATTAAAGATGTGAAAAAGAAAGCAGGGAGAAAATGTGATATTTCTAAAGACTACAGAATTCTGTTAAACAGAAAACATGCAAAACACTAGTTTAATTTTCAAAGACTAATAATTCAAAGCTTTTTGAATTCCTCCTTGTGTTCAAATTAGAAATTCTACTGTTTATTTTAGCCAACAAAGCTGTAAAAGTTAAGACATATATTCACTCCACATTATTATAATGAAAATAATCATTAAATGTCAAATTTGAACCTTATAAGACAAATATGGTCATGTAGAATTCTTTGGATGGATCATATATTGACTAAGATTCTTCATTAATAAGTAAAAATAATTTATAATACTGCAAAATATATGAAATTATTCAATTCTTGAAACACAGCAAGCTTTGTACTCAGACTGACAAGGGTAAAGGTTGTCCCAAGTTAATAGGGTGTTTTCTCCAACATGACTATACAATACATTAATTTAATACAATCAGCACTATATGCAAGTTTGACTGAGCCAAGATTATACTGCTGAAATTATTATTATAGGAAATGGGATCAAAAAATTTCACAAGAGTACATTTTACAGCAATGTACAGTCAACTTTCTGACCATAGTAATATAATGCATGTATTGTGAAGATTTCTGAATATCAAAATCACTCATTAATTATATTTTTCTATTGTCAAAAAATTTTAAATTACTATTTCAAAAAAAAAATTGACTGCTTAACAGGTGGGTTTACTGTAATACATAAAATTTTAAACAATGAAATAAATAATAAATGGAAGGAGAGAATGTTATAAGTGAAAAAATATAAAAATGCTTGATAAAATTTAATGAGTTTTCTTCAAATAACACTTAAAAACCCAACTTAACATTTAGTCAGAAACAATATGTGTAATCAAATACAATACAAAAGATGTTACCTAATAATTTTGTATATTAACTGAAATATTTTGAGATGAAAATTTTCATTTCTACATTTACAAATAGGCTAATTACTACTTTACAATGATATAAAATAAAATTAATCAAAACCATTATGTATTACAAATGTATTTAATCTATTGTAATTCCATTCAAATTACATTTTAAATTAAGTTTCTACCATTAGTTTTCAACAATTTATCAGGAAATTGATCTTTGCACTCTTCTAATCAATAAGTAGTAGTTATTGACAATACATTGTAAGCATTATATTTTCAATGTATTGACTTTAATAATGATATTGATATGTAATCATAATAATATTCTATAGATCTAATCTTGATGTAATCATTGTCACAGATGTAGATCTTTATGCATTTCTTTAATTATTAAATGTATAGATTTCATATGCAATCAAATATTAAATAATTTTACGTAGTTGGATATTATAACTGATTTATTAAAATATTAAAGTATACAAGTCCAGTTAAGAGTTCAAACTGAATGATAAACCAAAAGTGCTAGATTTATATCAGATTACTTTTTTATTCTATGCAGTTAAATGTGTTACACAGGGTGTTACAAAAATGGTGGGTTTCTGTAGACAGTCGTATTATATAATTTATCTGGAAGTTGTATTATACTGAATAAAAAAAGTTCGTGTACAGTCTAAAATGCATCCAAAAAGGTAATTAGTATATGCCTGAAAAAGTTAAAGTCTGATTTGTTATTTAAATTATACATTTTAATTTTCTTAATGAAAGTTAGCATATTAAAATGCTGATAGCTGAATAATTGCCTATTCATCCTTTTTGATTTGGCACAGTAAAGGATGGGAAACGGCAAATACCGTACATCAGTCACAAGTAAATCATCACACTTGGTATTGGCCAAATGTTTGCTCAGCATTTGGTGAATACCAAATGTGTGAAAGTGGCTTTAGAAATTCAATGATATGACAGGTTAAACTCAAGAATAAGTAAGTGTCAAGACAGTAAAAAAAAAAAAAAAATTGTGGAGCACTTGCGTAACAAATATATTCAATGTAATTTATAAAACTTGTTATATCAATAGAATAAAAATGTAAATTAATATTAATAATATAATTCCAGATATTTGTTATACCAGAACATTGAATAAAGTAAATGTAAGATGATCGTATTAAACATATATAAAGCTAAATAATTTGGAAATATATGGAAACTTGGCACCATAATATATTAATTAATCCAAAAACACTGCTATTTCCAGGTTACCAAAATATATATTTCACAAAACATTTTCAGCTAATCTGGACTACCCTCAGCATCAAACACAAATGAAATACAGTAGTTTTTACAAATGTAGAAAATATTTTATTTTGTTTATGTTTACAAAATTATATATCAAGTTCAAAAGGAATTAAGATCATTATATTATAGAACTGCTATAAATTTTTCATGTTGATGAATGGACTACCAGAAAGGATGGAGAGTAGATGCAAAATATTTGAATATGAAGGTATCATCACAAAAAAAAGAAAAAAAAACCCCACTATTATTATTATTACTACAACCTTTTAAAACTTTTCCAATTTCCAACAAATTTGAAATAAAATAAACCTGAATTTTTATTTCCTAAATATCAAATTATTTCTATAATTTACAATAAGGAAAGAAGCCATGCAGAATGCTGTACTAGACCAAGGTCTGTATTTTGGTCATTATCTCGTCTTCAAGAAACATTACTGTGTCACAAGCAGATTGCTGATTGTGACATAGTTACTGTCACTTGAAGACAACACATAACAACCAGAATGCAGCCTCAAGTCGGTCTTTCAACATTTCTACTGATAAATCATACTAACACATTTATATTATAAATAATAGTGATACCGAATAATGGTCAAACATCTGAAAACCTACTTAGAAGAATTAGTTCATTCTTTCATATAAATGCTAAAACCTTCAAGTTCACAGCAAGTTAATATTAAAATTAACTGATTGTTTTACAGCTCAAGGCTTACTTAACAGGTAGAGAATGATGATAATATCATAAATAAATCTCTAACAAGTTAAGTGCCATTATTATTAAGGTTACAATTCTATATAAAAATGAATTTGAATTAATAAATTCAAAATTCTTGTTCATCAATATATACAGAGAAAATGTTTCATTGAATTTACAATTTGATATACCAATAAAACTGAGTACAAAATGACACAATTAACAAATCATATAGTAGCAAGCTATGAACAATTTCTAATTATTATTTGTATGAATTAAAATTTATATAATACACACAATATTTTTAATGACAATTTTTATTCCCAAAATAATGATGATATAGATCTAAGCTCTTTAATTTTCATGATCTAATTAGTGAGATAGATCAAGGAGCTGGTAACAGTTAGTACCTTGACTAATTTGGCTCTAAGCAAAGGAATTATTATTTTTTTAATTGTATGAAAGGGTTTGAAGTATATAGACTTTAAATAAAAATAACAAGCAAACATATATATTTTTTTCTACATGAAAACAAGTTCTCTCACAAATAATTTTAAATAAAAAAAAAGTTTTATACTAATATATTCGGAAAAGCAGGTGATATAAAATTGTATTTTATGTAATATTTTGAAAACTACATAATAGAATTTCACTATAAAAATGAGACAAACTAAAATTAGAATCGTAGAGATAGAAAGTAAACAACTGTTCATTAAAACACTAAAAAATTTTTTGGTAGCTTTTAAAGTTTAGTATATTTTTACCTTGAGCTATTGACATAATTATAAATTCTTTATTTTTAGCTAGAAAAACTGAAGTAGATTGTCCTTCAAGAAAATATCCAAGGTCTTTAGATATTTATTGACATCTAAATAGTCAATCATTGCAAATAATTAACAACATTTATAAATTTTATGGAAAATAGTTTTTCTCAAAAGATCTTTTCAATATATTAGCAATGTTATAAAATAAATAAGTTGCATCCTCTGCATCATAAAATTTTAAAAATTCTATCCAAATCTTTATATATAAAACTGAACATAAAATAAATAATTGAAAATATTTTTTAAAATATTAATTACAACATTTTAACAAAAATTTACACCAAATAACTTTGACAATTCTGAAATACCAGCTGATAAAATTCTAAACTAATTTATATTTGTCCAAATAGTGATAAAGCAATTAAAAATACCTTCAGAAAGATTCCGGGTTAAATGACTTGCCATTTTTCAAATTCGGCTAGTCACTGTGATATTAAAATTATTAAGAGATTAATAATTAGTTATCATTTTTATAATTAAAAAAAAAGTATTTAAAAATTAACAAAATTATACATTTTACATACTTTAATATAATTACAAATTACTGCTGAAATGAATCATTTCTACTAATTTAATAACATCTTAAGTTACACAATTTGTAGTATTACAGTACCTGCAATATTAAACTTTTATCTGAGGCACTGATAAATAAGTTCCATTTAAAAGAAAACAGTGTTATACATCATTTTATTTTTATTAAACATGTATTGAAGCTATTTAACAATCTAAGTTTTGCACTTGTGTATTTAAATTCTAACATAGAAATTAGAGCTTAAGAATCTTATTTTAAATTAGTTAGTTATTAATTTGTAAATAAGAGGATTACAAACAAAATATTAAAAATTTATAACCTTTATAAAAACATTAAATACTCCAGTGCTCTAATTACCTTTAATTAAGTAAGGTAGTGATAATTCTTGACAATTTGATTAAATTTTATTTAAAACAGTAGAGAATGAGGGTATTTAAACTGACTGACCTAAATAAACTCTTTAAATTAGTTTAAATAAAAAGGTTAGAAGCATGTTTGTGTTGCCTAGAAAGGAAAATTTAATCTCTTTTCTTATCAACTTTCAAAATTTTGAAATGTATGTAAAAATCAAACAATAAAAATAAACTTTAGTCATCTGTATCTTTCACAAGGTAAAATATTTCTTAAGCATGTTTATTCTATTTTGATGATAATATGCTTTTCAGTTAGAAGCATACAGTGTTCTATGTTATATTATTGTGAAAATGTAATACCTTAATTTATACACCTGGAAAGTAACTGCTACATTAAGGTATTCAGATTCTATAATTTCATGCAGGCAACTTTCAACTGCTTTCAAACTGACAAAACACAGGTTATCTGCACAAAGTTACAGTAATTTCATTTTAGTATTGACACCCCAAATAAAACTTATATTGTATTTTATGAATTTTTTTCTAATATTAAAATGTAAATTATTATAAATGTCATTTTAATTTTTATAATAAAAATTTTTTTTTGTTTTCAGTACAGATCACCAGACTTAATAACTGACAAGCTTGAAACTGGAAGTGGTTTGGATTTCTGGACTTTCTGGACACAGGATATATATATATATGTAAAATATAAAACAAACAATGAAAAATAAAGAAAAACTTTTTTTAGCAGATCTAAATTAAAACACTTCTAAAGAAGGGTCAGTTTGATTATTATTAATTCTCTTAAAATACAGAATATCATGTATACTGTAAATATTTAGGATGAAAATTAAATGAAGAAAAGTAAAGGACAAAACTGAAAATTATTATAATTCCAACAAATAAACACTTAGTTGTGAGAAAACTAGAAGAGGTATCGTATGATACACTTGCTACAGAAACTGAAATAAAGTGGCTGCGTGGCAAAGTAGTCTGCCAAGATTCAAAACTATCCAGTTTTCTGGTAATTCTGGATTTCTGGAACAGTACTGGATATTTTGTCCAGTACTGTTTATCATTTGAAAAATATTTGAAGAATCATAATTATATAAATAATGTAAATATTTTATTGAAAATAATTTATACATTTTCAAAATACTTATTAATCATTATTTTTATTAAAATATTGACCTTTTCTTTTTGCAATTTAATTCTATATTTTAGAGCAGTGTTCTGCAAACTTTTTGTGTTCAAGGTACACCTATCAAATCAAGAAATTTTAGAGGTACACCAAAGAAAAAACCAATGTTTATTTAATATTTATTTATTATAAAAATCAGTACAATGTTTAATGAGAAATGTGAGCCTGCTTAACTGAGCACAGGCGATCAAAATTTGGAACAATCACTGATAAGGCTGCGCTCTCATCTCTTGGTCGATCGTCCTCAGGCGTTCTCTTTTTCTTGATTTAATCGTAGTGAGAGTTGAAAACCCCAATTTGCATAAGTAGGTCGTGGCAAATGGTAAGAGAATTGCAATAGCATGCTTTGAAAGCAGTGGATACTCATTTTTTATATGCAGCCAAAAATGTGCTAGCTCTGTTTCGGAAAATTTTAGTTTTAATGTCCGATCAGTTTTTAGCTCCATGAATTCTTCCTGCTTGTTTATCGGTAGGTGTCCAATGGAAATGCTATCTGAAAATGGATTTCGTACCCAGTCCATAAGTTACAGGTCACACTTAGGAAAATAAGAGTTCATTTTTTCTCCTAATAGCTCCAAGTGTTTCACTATCAAAGCCTGCACTTTTTTTGTGAATCGGCAGCCATGACATTTGGGAACATTTCATTACTACCATCAGTAGCATGGCTGATCCATAACACCAACTTAGCGCGAAAGCTTTCAATCTTGTCCAATAACGTTAAAATATTAGAATTCCTGCCTTGCAGTTTTTTGTTGAGCTCATTTAAATTGGGGAATATATCTGCCAGATATGCAAGTTTTGCTACCCATTCTTCTCTTTTAAACAGAAAAGTAAAATCTGAACCCTAGGCCTCTAAAAACATCTGAGTCTCATTTTTTAGCTCGTAAATTCGAGAAAGCACTTTTCCGCGAGAAAACCATCGTACTTCTGTATGAAACAGAAGTGACTGATGATCTGCTCCCATTTCCCGACACACTGCATTAAACAGACGAGAGTTCAGCAGTCGCGACTTGATGTAATTGACAATTTTGACGACTTCTTGTAGGACAGACAACAATTCATCAGGCAGAGACTTCACCATCAGTGCTTCCCTGTGTAAAAAGCAATGTACATTTTTAATATTAGGGTTTTTTTTAGAAGCCCTGGTTATAAATCCCCTAATTTTTCCTGTCATAGCTGCTGTTCCGTCCGTACAAATGCTTATGCAGTTGTGCCATTCCAAATTATACTCACTGAAGTACTGGTCTGTTACTTTGAATATTTCTTCTGCAGTGGTATAACCAGGTAGTGGAAGACAAAATAAAAAGTCCTCTTTTATTTCATATTCATCAGTGTACCTCACATTTGATATGAGATGCGCGTGACCACTGATATCAGTAGCCTCGTCAACTTGTAGCGCAAAAACTCCACTAAGCCTTAATTTTTCAATTAACGTTGATTGAATGTCGCTAGAAATATCATTAATTCGACGTGAGATCGTATCTGCTGACGCAGGTATTTTTTCGATTTCCTTAGCAGCTTCTTGGCTAATCATAATCTTGACAACTTCTTTGCAGACAGGTAAAATTAAAGTTTCAGCGAGTGAATGAGGCTTCTTGGATTTAACAAGCATATTAGTGATCACGTAGCTTGCTTTCTGCACTTTGTCTGATGTTTTGAAAGACGAACTCATAAGAGTTACCTGTTTCTTAGACTGGTCTTTCAAACGTTGAAAAAAGGCTTTGTCTTTTTGAGCCACTGATGGGTGTTTAGTAGTTAAATGTCGTAAAAGTTTACTGGGCACCATCGAATTATTACCCAAAGTTTCTCCATTTTGGGATTGGGCATGATTCATCTCCGCAATATATAAAGCCGTAACGTACGTAGCTCATCATATTTTCGATTAACAAGCTTAGGTTTTTTCTTTGCTGACTCTGCTTCTTGGGAATCATTAGTTTCACTTGACGAACTTGCGGCAGGTTTAAGGAATTTATATACACATACATGTATTAGGGTCTATTTATTTGTAATAAAAAAAGTCAATTATGTTCGCGACGACACATTCACAAACTAGCGGCTAGTTACTGGCGAAAAGCGATTTGTTTCAGTTTACAAAAGCGCATGACAACGATGACTAAGCGAGGCGCAGCGTTACAATATCACATTGACACGCGCATGCGTGCGGTGCGCGGGCGGGCTGTCCCGCTCCTCGTGCAATGAAGCGCTTCGCTCGCATAACTCTCAGCTATGTGTAGGTGCATTATCTTCACAAAACTCGACATTTTTCCGTGGCACACCAACTATTGACCGCGGCGCACACTTTGCGGAACACTGTCTTAGAGTAACTTTTACTCCGTAAATTCAATAATCAGCAAAAGTTTAAACTGAAGTCAAGCATTTTCAATTTACAGTACTAAATTCTTGTTTTTCTAACTTTAAATCATCACAACCTGTAAAAATATATGTGAAAAGCAATATTTAAAAAATAATTTATTTCCATTTATGAATTAATATTCGTGGATTATATGTAATCACACATATATAATAGAAAGAAATTGATCAAACAGGCTATCATTGTGCCGGCATGACAAGGTGTGAACATACGTTGTGAAGTAGCTCTGTTCAGTGAAATTTTTTAAAGTATTAGAATATTCACAAAAACGAACAAAAATAAGTTTTCTATTAAGAATATTATATTCAGTGAGATATTTGAAAAGTAATGTTCAAAAATTATAAAACTAATTAAAATTTTTTTTTTAAACAAAAAATCTGAATTTTAAAATCAATTTATTTCTCAATTTTGAAAAAATAATTCTTTTTACAAGTGAACCTCGTAAAGAGAAGAGAATAACAACATTTATGAAAATATTTAGGGATTTTATTCAGTATGAATGCAGTTTAAAATTCAAATGACAGTAAAACTGAACTAATTGGCAAGTTGTATTCTGATCAAACAACACATTTAATGTGTTGTTTGATCAGAATACAACTTGCAAATAGTTATGGCTAGTATTAGTTAAAATATTTGATTTTTTTAAAATCCTTCATATATAAGTGTACAGATGACCTTTAGAAATTTTAAAAACTTATCTATTAAGTTATTAAAAAAAAGAGACAACCTAAAAAGAAGTAAACATAAAAAAAATTCATAACCAAAAGATGATTGGTTTTTATATATATAAAAAAAAAATGAAATCTGAAACCACACACAATTACTTATATGATATATAAAAAAAAATTTCATCACAGAACAAAGCTAGTACATCATTATAATGAGAAAAATGTTCTAAATAATTTTGCACTCTCTACTTGCTATTAACTAGAACAACAGACCACAAACAGAATAGCATTCACCTGTAAAATTCCTAAGCAAAAGAATCAAGAAATTTCATTTATTCTTTTATAAACTGTTGAAACCTATCAAGTGACAAAACTATATATATATATTATCAGAGATAAGTGAAATATTGCAACATACATAATATTGTTTTGTAATAAAAATCATAAGGAAAAAAAACATTAAGTTTCAATATTTTATTAAAATGATGTAATAAAGTTACACAAATAAATTAAGAAATTATATATAATTTAAAATTTGATATGAAAATTATCTTCGAGTACAAATTAAAAAGTAAATGCTGTTGTAATTATATAGGAAATGTAGACTGAATTGGTCAAACTAATTAGATATGCACAATCTAGGTAACAGGATATGAAGAAAGTCTTTCGCACACAGTTACACACTACTTTACACCCCCTTTTTCTTTTCATTTCAAGAAAAACTATGCAACTGTGTGAAAGTATTAACAGGAAATAAGACACAAAGGATTTAAATATAGAATAATAATAAAAAAAAATTGGACTTAATAGAATCATTATATACATTATAATGGCTGAAAAAAAATAGAAAATTTATAAAACTTATAGAAAATTAAATATTCTATGGTAACAAGAGAAATTACAATAAATTTTATGACGTGTTCAGAGATATAATAGCATACATTATAAAACTTTACTGAAATGTATTTTTAAAATACGAAAAAATAATCATTTATTTTAATAGCACTAGTGAAATGTCTTTTTAAAGCTTATTAATGCACTATCAACAGTTGTTGAAGTAAAAATAATGGATGAGAGTTGAATGCACTTAGTTGTGAAATGATTCTTAATATATTTATAGTTTAAAGTTTATTGCAAATGATATATAATCAATAATGAGAAAGCTTAAACAGTAATAGCATTGTGGAAATCACATGCTTATTAAAAGAAAATAGTTGCCATTTATTTGACTGGAGAGAGAGAAATTTGTCTAATTTTATTTAACTTCAATTATAAATATATATAATTAAGATTTCAGATCATATTTGTGTTTCAATAAAAACTATATTGCTATTATTGTTAAAAAGAAAAACAAACTGTCTTTACGCAGAGTTCAAAATTACAAGACACTTCTATATAGTTGAATGATTACATGACTAAGACATTAATAAAAATAAATATGTCTAATGAAACAAGTAGCATTGACAGTTTAATGATTAGTGATCAACCTTAGCATTTTTTAAACTATACAATATATTACTTTTAAAATAATAAATGAGTACATGTAAATAATGCCTAAAAAAATATTTTATCATCATCAATAGCAATTATTAAACAAGAAGAAATTATGCACATTGACAATAATCATAAATTAGAAACTGCTTACGAAAACAATTTAAAAATCTAGTTTTATTTTATTACATTTATCAATCATTTCATAAGGTATCAATTATTATCTTACAATTAGAAAATGATTATATGACAACCTGTTAACATAATAAACTATACAACCACTCACCACACCGGGATATAGTCAATCACGCACTCAGAACCGATTACAGTGTGCACATAAACAAAAAACTAACGCAAAGGTTTTCAAACTCCACCAGATTTCTTCTTCGGGTGTTGTAACGATTACCCGATGAAATGTCGTAAAGGCTTTCAGAATATAAAATTCAAACAAGCATTCTAATACAAAGACACTGTTCCTTTTACAATCCATCAGGAATTTAGTTTTTGTTTATGTGTGCACTGTAATTGGTTCTGAGTATGTGATTAACTATATCCCAGTGTGGTGAATGGTTGTTTATGTTTTAGCGATGCTGGCTAAAATATACTGTAGAACAGTCTTAGGCCTAATAAAGGCCAGACCTCAACTCCGATTCCTGATGGATTGTAAAAGAAATGGTGTCTTTGTATTTGAACATGTGTTTGAATTTTATATTCCATGCTTTTACGATGTTCCATTGGGTAATTGTTACAACACCCGAAGAAGAAATCTGGTGGTGTTTGAAAACGTTTGTGTTAGTTTTTTGTTTATCGATATATTCTAGATAAAAATAGTCAATAAGAAAAACACACCTATAAAAATCCAGAAAAATAGTATTATTATTAAAAATTTTTTTGCTGGATTTTTATAGGTGTGTTTTTCTTATTGTTTTTGTTTATGTGCACACTAATCGGTTCTGAGTATCTGAGTAATAAACTATATTTATTGTTTAGTTTGAGTACAATACAGTTAAATTCAACAAACTATCAGAAAAATTTTGCTACTAAAGTTAAATAATCTTAAAGTGTTTATATATTTAAACCTATAAAAAAAGTCAATATTTATTCAATAAAAAGGTAATGTCTTAAATATGCAAAATAAATTACAAACAGAACTTAAAACTAGCAATAACAATATTTAAAACACATTATAAACTTTTACTTAATTTGAATATTTGTGTATAAATGAGAGCAAAACAGATTTTAGTGTATTAAATTGTCTGATTTTACATTTTATCCCATAAAGCTTAATATTATAAATTAGTCTAACTTCATATATAATGCATAGGATGATTTCTTAAACTGCCATTTCTATTGCAGAGAAAGCCATATTCCATAACTAACAGAATTATACCGTTAAAACATGAATAAAAGTATACTGCACAGTAATTATTATATAAAATATTTAATGGTACAGAATGCATAAAATTCATAACTAAATTAGTAAAGCTACAAAAAGAGAAAAATAATTATTTTATTAATTTTTAAAAAGACCTTAACAAACTTTAATCAGATTTAGGTAATGTTAAATAATTAAATAAAATTTAATTGTAAAAGATTATCTTTAATTACAGGAGCTAGAATAGTATAAGATGTACCAAAATGAAATAATACCAAAATTAAAATTAAATTATATCAGCAAACTGTTTACAATCGTAATCAATTCAAATTTAGCAAAGTAAATTTTATTATGTAATCTTCAAACTTTTTTTTTTATTTCCCAAAACGAGAAAACTTTACATCATATTTAAGCTTACGTAACAAGTTTGGCATACATCACCAGTTGCCAAATTTACCGACAAGACAATTTAAAGGATAAAAAGGTAATAAACAAAAACGGAATTTACTATATTGACAATTTCTTCATTGTAATGTACGAAATGATGAACTGTTAGGAAGTTGTAATATAAAAAAGTGAAAAATTGATTTTATTCATGTAAAAGGTTATTGGATACTTTTGAAATGCCCTCTTTTCTCTGCACTAAATTTATTTTTGATTGACATAAAATTAATTATAAAATTTAACACAATTCAAAAGTACAATTGCATACAACATTAAGGCTTGTTGCCAAATCTGATTTTAAAATTAATCTTTCTTACATTAAAATTTCAATGTATAGATTTGTTTAATTTTAGTTTATATTTTGTAGAAAAATTTAGTTCTCAAAAAACTGATAAGTGAAAACTAAAAAAGAGCAATCTGGATTTTTAACGATGTTTTTAATTTATTCTTTAAAAGAAAACTTTGTGTCAAATCTTCTAGACCAGGGGTCGGCAACCCACAGTCTGCATTGCATAAAATATTAATAAATAAGTGTGAACAGTTTTATCCATAATGAATTTAGTAAAAATTAAAACAAGAAATCAACTAACAGACTTGCATCAAAACTAATTTAAAGCTAGCGGCGACTTATATTCAACTAAATATTTCCAATATATTACGTTGACACCAGTTTCAGAAGTTAAATTAAGTATACCTATATTAATTTATAATTATATACAAATAAATAATTGTGATTTACTGGCATTTTTTTCTTTTTTCTCTCGTACATGGCCTACATCAGTTCAAAAGTTTTAAAATATGGTCCTTACACTGGAAAAGGTTGCCCATCCCTGCAATCTCATTTATTTTTTAAAAACATTTTAACATTAGAATATAAAAAAATTATAAATATTTATGGACATTTTTACGTATGTACTTCTGGTTTAAATTTAATAAAGTAAGTAATTTCGACTTTAACGAATCTAATTTTTACCAGATAAGTTAAGATAAATCGAAACATGACTGTAAGTAGCAGAATTGAGGTTTAGACTAGGAAAAGGGAGGAAAAAAGAATAAAAAAAATACACATGTACAAAGAATAGAGAATAAAGCCCATGTCTCAGAAGGGGAGAAAAGATGAAGCTAACAATACAATCCTATATACCTGCAGCTATTTGTCAGAGGGTGAATTTAGTAACACTTTTGAAATAAAAAAATAATAATAATTTAACTGAGTAAGAAATAATGATTAATTTCTTATACAAATTACTAAAATAAAACTAAGTAAAAGTAAAAGAATTGTGAATAAAACCACACTGTAAAAACATTCAGTTGATTAAATTGGTAATTAAGATTTTGAATGATTGTATCTCAAAATAAATTATTATTATTATTGGAAATTTAAAAAAATAGTCAATAGGATAAATGATGAAATAAAAAAGTATAATATTATACTTGAAAATTAGTTACTGTATTTACTTGCACTTTCATATCAGAGAATACGTAACAGATAAAAGAAAAATTGAATTAAAAAAACATGGAAGCTAATATCCTGTCTATCATCAAAGAACGAAAGGTTAAACCAACCAAATAAAAATTAAAATCTGCAATTTAAAATAAAAGAAAAAAGAAACATTATATTAAACTCCTGCATAAAGATTCAGTGCATTTTTTCACAAAGAAAGCCTTTTATAAGAAATGGGAGAGAGATTTGACTATTTAAGACTTCCGAAACAGTCTGCCAGGAGTTTATATATTAAATGTATTCCAAACTAACAACTAGTTCATCCAGGATATTTTAAACGAAAACTGAAGAAATAACTCTCTCTCAACAAACAAATTGAAAACCACTATTCATCCTCAGAAATCAAAATCTAATCTCGATTCTTGCAAGTAATGTTTTTGAGAGCTTACTAATCTCAAAAACAGACAGAAAAATACAATCGTTTACATCTTACAAAATTACATTGCCAATATTTTTAAAAAGTCGGCTTTCATCTTTTACTTTTATGGATGAAAGCTTCCACATCTGAAAATGCTATGTAAAAACAGACAGTAAAACTTCTCTAACTCAAATATTTCTTTCACTCAAAGAAAACAAAGCACTAGGTAGACATCAACAGAATGGCACAGGAATTTAACGTCTTTGACTCGGGATTCTCTCCAAGTTGAAGTTTTTTGCCATTTCCCAATGCTGATTTACGTCACTTTCGATTTCCCCCATTCAAATTTTAACATTTATTCTATCCAAAGCAATCCATTCTCGGATTTAGACAAAATTTTTGGATGTCGATCGACACCTATTTGCAGACAACCTACCAGACCGAAGTGAGAACACTTCTCGCTTTATCTCGACGGGACGCACCTGCAAAACTTCACTTCCATTAGTCGCATCGAACATTTAACCGGAAGGTGGGCCGTTTAAAAGTAAAAATCTCGACGATTCTTTACGTAAAAGTCTATTTGGAAATCGGCATTTTTCACTCTTTAAGTCAGAGAATGGCATTGCCAGCAACTCAAAGCTCTTCCCCGCCTCTCGGTGCTCTGAGTCCGAGAAGTTTCGCCGCGATCTGAAAGGAAATGAAAGACAAAGCTCGCGCGGATATACCGGTATCGCAGATTACCGAAAATCGAGTAATAGAGGCTACAAAGTGGGAAAATTGAGTTTAAATCACCAATAACACCCTCTAAAAACGGAATATTTGATTGATGAACGGAAATTTCGGTAAGCCATTCGCACGGCTCTTATTATAATTCGTTAACGAGTAACTTCGATTGAAGAATAATAATAATAATAACAATCCGCGACACTTACACTTCGAGTATCCTGTCCCCTTTCCTGATCCCAGCTTTCTCTGCCGCTCCACCTTCCAGGACTGCGCTGACATGTTGGAGAGGAGCGTAGAGTTCGCCGTTGATGCTCTTCAGGGGTCCACCTTCGCTGACTTGACCTCTAACGTTGAAACCGAATCCCGTTTCGGTCTTGTATATCGTAACGACTCGAGGTCCCGTCTGCACGCAAGGAGACGACGATTCCCCGTTGGCCGGACTTCTGTCCGAGTCGCTGTCTGCCATCTTGAGAGGGGACGGTCTTCACCTGAATGACCTAACCGATCAACGGTAATATCTGGCTGATCGGTTACATTAATTTGCGTTTGACACTCGAAATTTTGTCGTAAACGAGTCACACTACCGAACTACATGACAGGAGTCTGACCGTTGACTAAACGACGCAACCTATTAATAACTTAAAAACAGACGAATCCCGAGGTAAAATAGCAAAGCGATTTCTACTTGCCGCCGCCAGATGGCAATTTGTTAAATGACTTTTTTTTTCCCCAATCGAGTTCGTCTGTTTCGTTCGTTCGTTGCACGCGCTTTTATGTCCCAATTTTTTGGGTTTTCGAGTAAATATTTTTTCACCCGCAAATTATTACGATAATAATATATCGTTATTTATATTCTCGGGAATATTTTTTTAAATATTTTTCTCCAATGGTCTCTCGTGTGTTCTTTCTCTCGGATGTGTTACATTCGTTATCATTTTTTTATTGATCTTGTATCGTTTATAAGTATTTTAAATACCACGGAATGTCGTTAATTTATAATTAATCTCATCCCTCTATGACAATGTTACTTAATGTAATGAGTCTTACTGTAAATTAATTACAGTATTTTGAAAATTGAAATGAATATATTGCAGATTAAGTTAATTAATGTCTAATCTGCTTATAAAAGCGTGTAAATATGAACATAACATTGTATGTAATTTGATTATGTGCGATACAGGCAATGGATCTTTAAATCGACATGGATGCAATTAATTGGTATATTCATAATTTAAATAACGCAATTTAGAACGTGAATGATCTGAATATTAAGGAAGATTGTGCTAGACAAAACTGCAGGAAGATCCTTATTACTTCTGAATATGTAGATGAACACGGAACAACGTAAAACTTCTTTAGAGAAACTTTAAAGTACGGTACCAGACTGCTTTAGTATGTTCGATTAGAGTAATATAGAGGTGTGATGTGGACAGTTCATCCAAAGCATAAAAAGGAAAAAGGACAAGGTTCCTTACAGATTACCAGACTAAATATCTGGCAAGCTTGGGATTGGAAGCAGTTCGGTTTTCCGGACGTAGGCCAAATATACACTTAAAATATAAAATAAACAATGGCTGCATTTGGCAGACTTGACAGTTCAGGAGCTGTTGAGTATGTTTCTGCCGAATGCCCTCTACAGTGGTGCTGTTTCGGAACGTGTTTGGTATTTTGACATCACATTTAGTGGCGTCTTTAATTTATGCTACCTGTCGCTACCCAAAACTGACCGATGATGGCTGCTTTTCGTTCCGACACGTAAGTCACTTGTTCAGTAGATGTAACTAAACGGCTACCGATTGAAACACCTTTGCTCAGTTACGACTGTTGACTCTGCTGAACGCAGCCGATGGAAAGTAAAGAATGAAACTGTTTTCGAAATGCCATATGCTTATGTGGCAAACACCGAAACAGTTTGCACGGTGAACTACGGCCTGTCAAATTCAAAACTAGCAGGTTTCAAAAATGGCCAATTTTCTGGTAATTCCAGATTTCGGAAACCTGGATATTGGTACGATACTTTACTTTCATCTATAGTAAGTTGGTTTCATATTTAAATACAAGACTTTTTTAAGTTTTTGCCTTCCTCCTCGATTTGGATTGACTTCTCTTTCTGTATCCATTGATTTTCTTTCTCTTTGAAAATCAGTAAATGCAGAAAGGTAAGTCAAGAGTAAAGAGGAAAGAAAAACAAAGAAAAAGAGGAAGATCTAAACAGAGAGAGGAATTTCAATAGTAGTTGAAGTAGAAAATAAATAGATGCATCCATAGACTTTTCTGAAGTTAAACATTACAAAATACAACGACTTGCAACTGGGTAAAGATTCAACATGGGCCAAACGTTAGCTCTTGCCTTTTTCTGCTGGTTATTTTGGTTTTTGGTTTTTTTTTTTTTTTCATTTTGTTAAATATTAGTTTTCTTTTGAATATGAACTTTGTTAAAAATATCACTCATTAGTTATCTTTATTTTTCTTTAATTTTTACATCAGTCCAATGTTTGAAGGATTTAAAAAAAGTTGCAATCTTGCATTTCACAATGGCTATACTATTCTCTCTCAAAATAACAATTCTCCAATAAAATCCAAAAATACAAACGACATACTTGAAGCAAGCATTCAAACAATAACAAACTTGCTCTTTGAAATATTGAATTAAAATTAGTGTCTTAACAAATGCTGCTATTTGATTATATTACATGCTTAATTTAATACAAATCCAACATCAGAATTATATAAAAACAATCTATCACCTTGAAGATGAATGATAATATGTATATGTCCTTGTAATTGGAAAAATATATTTATATAAGAGTGATAAACACTATTATATATATTTAATTTATGGTTTCATTGACATATGTAGTAACTTCTGATTCAAATAAATAATAAACTCAAGAAATAAATAATATTTTCAAGATTTTTAACAATAAACTCTGGAAAATAATCTAATATACTTCGAGATAGATAATGATACGTTTTCTGTTGTTTAAATATTCTACAATATTTACTAAAATTAAGCGTGTAATAAAGAAAACTGTTGACTCAATGTTTAGTCTATCCTGTTCAATGCTTTTTAGTAAACTGCACATTCAATTTAAATAATTTATGCATGTATGACAGAAAGTTAATTCAAATTAAGTGATAACTTTGTTGCAACACTATGTTAGGGGACTGTACTAAAAGAAGTTTTGAGTGAGAGACCAAGGTTAAAATACTGTTGAAAAATAAAATGTCTAACAATATTAGCTATAATTTAATATGATAATAAAATATAATAAATATATACAAAATCAAAACTGTAATTTAACTTTGATACCTTCAATTTATCTTGTATTTAATAATTGTAGTGTCAGTGACTTATTTATTATGTTATCAGTTGCAAAATATTTAAAAGCTGTTCCATATAACGATGAATATTTCACTAAAATCTCATTTAATAAATTATTTTGATATACTACAGATGTTCTTTCTATACAGGGTGTCTTGAAAGTCATTATCTGTTTTGGTGACATTAGATTTATTAAAAATGCTATGCTGTGATAAAGGTATGCATCTTTAGTGAAAATTTGTGTATTTACAAAACTTTAATTGGTTTATGTCATGTTCTGTTCTACTCAGACTCATATCACTGATGGTGAACGTGGAAGAATGTGGTAACATGCAAGATAAAAGGCTCAAAATGCAAGAAAATTAGAAATAATTTTAATAGGAAATTGCATAAGAAAGGTCTAACAGACAAGACTATTTGTGAGTTGCTATGCTGGAAAGTGTTCCAGAAAGCAAGTTATTGTTTTGAGTTCCGTAGAGACATTAATGGCTACCATGTGGAGTACTAATTTTTTGCAGCATGTACTTTGAAATAAATATATTTTTCATGTTTAAACCAGTTTTTTTGTAATTTCAATTTATTTTTCAAAATAGATAGTGACCTTTGAAACACCCTTTATACCAAATCACAATATGTTCAAAGTATCTGTGTTAAAATAGTGATTTAATCAATTCATATGTGTTATAACACAGAGAATGATAGTTTAAATTAGTAAATTGTTTTAATGTTTAATAAATTTTAATAAGAAGTATGATTTTTCTTAATAATTACAAAATGAAACTTCTGATTCTTGTGTTACTTTAAGTATGTAAATTTAAATAATTTATTAACAATAATAAAAGTGTATACAAATTTATTTTACAATGAAATAACATTATTATTATTATGCAAATGTTAATCTTAAAATAGATGTACTGGTACTTCACAATTTTTATTTGAATATAGACATCAATAGCAAAGCTAGCGCATATAAAAAATAATTACGTGTATAATAAATACAGTAAAACCTGTCTAAAATGGAATCTGAGTAAAAGGGAAACCTGCCTAAACAGAAAAAATTCATTGGAGTAGAGTGATCTTTGTTAAATTTTATTGTAAGCTGAAAACCTGTCCTATGTGGAAATGGAAAGGGTTTGAACACATGAAAAATGTAACTTAACCTGGATAAAGTGGAAAATTGTAGACAAATAAGTAAAATTACCTACAGGTATAATGATCATCACAAAGAATGATAAACCATATTCTTATGAGTCAAAACCTTGTCAGAGAAACGAATGTCACTTGACAAGGGAACATATGGACTAAAGGTCTTTGTTGACATTAACCAGGGGCAGAGTTGGATACTTTCACGAATCAAATGAGTTTCTGAGAACAGAGTTCTTGAGAACAAACAATGGATGTAATTTGTGAAAACAATGAGAACAAGATAGCACAATACTGCCAATTTATCTTGTATGGAGTAGTTAGTAACTAACTAGTACTGAGTATATTCAAAAACAAGTTGATTAGTATGTTAATAATTACAGAGATTCAAGTAAGTGGTTGGTTAGAGTATTCTTCAAGAAGTCAGATTACAGAATAATTTGGGTCTGTGTATTCCTGTAATGTGATTAAAATTCAGCAGAGCAATACACTAATTTTTGTTACTCAAATTGGCTTGTTTGCTGTTGTGTGAGTTCATGAGGATCATATCCTAGAAGTATTTAAATACTTAGCACAAAAACACTAACTTTTTGCAATTGAACAGTTCTCAATTCTTGGATTCGAATACTCCCATCTTTAGTCGGAATCATTTTGGATTATGCCAGTAACAAAATTGTTTTACATATATTAAATTGATTTTACTATAAAAAATGAATGTAACACAGTTACATTCATCTGGTTTGGTTTAAAGAATAAATTTCAAGTGTGTCAAATTAAAGAATAAAATATTAAAACCTGATCAAAATGGAAAAAATAATTTGGTGTTGTGCAATTCTGGTTTACACAGGTTTTACTGTACAAATAATATAAAATAAACCAAAATCATTCAATAATATTGGAGCCACAAATTCAAGAATCACAGCTATCTTCTAGATTTAGTTGTTGAATTAATTTGTCAAATATTAATGATAGGCACTTCTCTAATTCTTCATTGTCACTGTTGTTAGAAATTATATAATCCCAATTTTCCACATCGTCCAAGTCACATTCTGATGCAACATCATCCACTCCTATGATTAATTTATATAATAAAACATTCCATTAATTATTTTAAAAAATGTGAATGCATTAATTAATTTATGGAGAAAAAGCAATACAAAAAATACTTTAAGACACACATAATGAGTGTTCCAAGGATGAGAATCGTGGCTTGAAAACATTAGGACATATTGTATTTTTGTTGATTTTAGTTAAGAGATTGTGCCTAACATCTACCTCTAGTAGCAAATTACTTAGTATTAATCATTAAATTAGCGGAGTTATAGCCAAATTATTTAAGGCAATTGTTCGGTTATGATTTTATCTCTATTAAAGCATCTCTCATATTGTTTTTTCCTATAAATGGAGGTAGTTGATTATAAATTACCTTTTGTAAATTCCCAACCACGTAATCTTCTTGTCGTTTCGGACGCAAATATTCGCACTAGATATGTTACTTTGGGATAAGTCTTTTTAAAGAAATCTAAGTCTGTCTTCCTTCGAGCATCAGAAATAATCCAAACTGCTTTTTCTTTTGCTCCATTCTGGGCAATGGAGAGACGACAAAAATATCCTGGATCCTTTTCTCTTATAGAATCACTCCATCTAATCATGTTGAGTCTATAATTTTCTTTATAGGTACTAGAATCTAGAAGTCGATTATAGTCAAGGTTGTGATCCTAAAATATTAAAAATTACGTAATTATTTTTCTCTATTAATCTCTAATCTTATATTAAAATAAATAATCAGTTTAAATAAGAAATCAATTCCACTAGATAAATTTGAAATGATTTCAAAACCTTTATAGTCCAGCAGTAATTTTTAATGAACAAACATTTTTGGACATCTTACATTTATTGTTATTTTCATATTTACGTTAGCATTCAAATGCTTATCTTTACTCTATTGCAGGGGAGGCCAACAAGTCGATCGCGATCGACCAGTCGATTGCCAAGCCAATTTTGGTCGATCGCTAGCGATGTCTTGACTTAATGTATTATATTTGTAACCGAACGCAACTGTATGCATGCAGTTATGACTCGACTCATAAGCAGCGAGCGCACTTCGTACTGAAACAGTGTATAAACTTAGTATGCATTTCACACTTCCTCCTCCCCACTTAGACTATGCCTATGACAACAAGTCGATTGTGACACATTTTTACGATAAAAAGTAGATCTTATGTGCACAAAAGTTGGCCACCCCTGCTCTATTGTATGCCTATGTAGCTCTCTAAATTGCTTTATGTTCTAGAACCTAATCATAAAACTGGCCATTTAAGATGATTGAAAACATTTGTTTATTAAAATATAAATTTCAATTTTTTCATTGCTAATGTGAAAGAATATAGAGTTTTAAGGATATCCACTTCATTCCATTTCATTATGAAATCTGCTTGCACTATCGTAGACAGTACTGTGTTACAGTGCCCTTTTTCAATGCTATTTCACCTTACTCTTGCTGATAAAGATTTCTCAGTAAGAATAACACAATTAAGTAAATTTATTAACTATTTCTCACTGCTGGCATATGATTTATATTGTTAAAAGACAAATTTTATACATTACATGATTTGTGAAATAGTTCTTTCACCTTCACACTGGACTTACCGATGCCCAGTGACAAATTTCACAGGTGTTTACCCGTGAAATTTGTCACTGGGCAGAGGTGAGGTTTAATGAGGTGTGATTTCTAAAATACCAAATGATTGTAATTAAATTACAGATAACCCTTGTATAACATGATACTTGTACAATGCAATTTAGATACAAGAATATACAATACTGTTTACATTATTCTAGTAAATGTTTTTCTAGCTACTACAGCATACTTTGCCAATGTAGATTGTCCAATTTTCTCCCATATGGTGAAGGTTTTTTATTTTTTATGACATCTTGTTAGAAAAATACTATTCTGTGCTATCAAGAATGTAATTTTATACACCAGAAATTCCCTTTGCCATTTTGTGTATAAGCTACTGCTATAATTTTCTTTTACTCTTTCAGTTGCATTCTTGAAAATAACATTTAATTAGATAATAAGTGTGGACAAGTTAAATGAAATCTGAATTACGGTAATTAATTATAGAGAGGCAGAAACATTCTCCCAAGGCTGGAGACCTTTATTTCATACCCCATTTTGAAGATTCAATCTCATCCTGAAAACCTAAATGACATCATTTAAATTAAGTAAGAATATTGTTATATTTGTAATTATTTTAATACAAAAATATGATATGGGATCCAATAGTTCCAAACTGAAGATACAGAATATTAAAACACCAATTTTTAACTTCAGCCAACAAATCTTAATATTAACGATGCACCACATGAATCGTTTTGATATGCTATTCTTCCATTGGAATATGCTAGCTCTAATGAGACATTTGAGATGCAGTATTTGAATTTCACAGGATTGTTCCATTGCCAGAATATGCTGTTTGAAAAATACTAGTTAATGTTTGTGTCAGAAAATGATGTTCTATTTGAAAGATGTTTAGAAGCACTGAAGATGGCCATTAAAAGATTGAAAATGTTCTGCTGCTACAATTTGTTGGCTGAAGTTAAAGGTTAATATTTTAATATAATATGGGATATTTGTACTAATACCATACCTTGGCATATTGTTCTTTTAAAGGTGCAGAAAGCCTTAATAATGCACAGTTTTTCTCTCCAATCCTGTAATCAATAATTAAAATTATTATAAGAAAAATATGTTAGTAAAATATATTTAAACAAACATTAAATCATTTTATATTCAATATATTTTTATGCAATCATGCTAGCAGATTCCTAAAAGATTGCATTATTGCTAGTACATTAACAATTGTGATTTTTTTGGGATATCAGTAAGCATAAATGTAAAGAAAAAATGAATATATTTTAAAACATATTAGATATCTATGGACAACTGCACCAGTAAAGATTTAAAGAAAAGTTCAGATGAAGCTGTAGATGTCACTCCTTTTGTCGAAGGTTAAACTTTACTTAAACTGCCAATGAGTTACTGGTTTTCTTGGAGCCACTAGATCATCTCAAAAATATAATAAGTGATTAAATGAAAAGTTTGTTTGCAAAGAATAGACCTGTGATGCCACAAAACATTATAAAGCAAAACATTGAACAAAAAATGACTAAACACATAATAATTATAAATTTAAATTGTAGTATTCATTAAATAAGTTTTGTTTATTCATTAAGTTTAATAAGCAAATCATCTGAAAAATAACATTAAATTGATATAAACTGAATTAGTCCTTTAGATAAATGATAATTCTTTCTTTAAGTCTGTACTCATTAAATGATAAAGAAAATCACTACATTGTGGTTGTTTGCACAGTGTTTTTTAAGGAGTTGAAGAATAGCTGTGAGTCTGGTGTTGCTCAGGCTTTAAGTGGGTAAAGGATTGGTAAGTTTGGGTTGGGAGAGGGCAATAAAACAATGGCGTTAATAACTAAAATGTACATTTATTGACCTGAGTATTTACAATAATGAAACTGCAATGTTATATTAATGCTTGCCCAGGCTTTAGGGATGATTGGGGTTGGAATCCCCATAATATTTTTTCTAAGAGTGTCAAAGAATATTCATGCCAAATTTGGTGCAGATATGTTGAATGATATAGAATCCTTTATCCAGCATACATACATACATATTTTGACTTATACAGTGTATATAAAGAAATAATGAAGCTTCTATTAGCAATAAAATCTTAGAGAGCAATTACCCTGTCACTCCTCCAGTCCTATCCCTAGCTTGACTAAAATGAGATTAACTGGTTAAAATGTATTCTGTTTCCAGTTTAAATAAAAATTTATTTAATCATTAAAATAGAAACAAGTATATCTACTTTAAAATAATAATCATTGTTATGAAAACTTCTATTAACTAATATAAATACTATGATTTATTCTGCTATATACATCAGAAATGTAAATAAATCATAGGAACTTTCATATCTTTCAGCATCTTTTTAAATTTTTAAAAATTTACTTACAAAATTTCTTGATAATTTCATAATTGAAAAGAGTTTAGAGATTTCAATTTCATTGTGGTAAATGAATTGATAACTGATATTCTAGAAAAATATTTAATTTAGATAATTTTCATTTTCTTATCGTGTACTTTGAATGATGATAAATATTAAATGAATGAATGATTACTTGGACTTTTTTAAAAAATGAAATTTACAATGTTTATTAAATTACAATAATTTTTAAATACTTGTAATTAGACATTCATTACAGAAAAAATTACACAAATGACCCCATCTGGATTTTTTTGTTTGGGATCATCTAAAAGCATTGGTGTGTGATGCATATTCAGTACATCATGCAATGTTGGTGAACTAGAGTCACACATATGAGAGGCCTGTAAAATGGTGACACCAGGAATATTATGTACCATCTACAGCACCATGTTAACCATCAACATCTTTGTATTACTGCCGAAGGTGGTTGTTTTGAGTATGTTCTCTAATAAAATAAAGCTCACTTTTGTATCAATTTCTGCAATGTTGTTTTTATCTTTTATGGTTAGAGATTACTTGTATGTTATGATAAGTTGTTTTAAATCGATTCCCTTCAGGTATTTTAGCACTGGAACAAGCACACATTGCACACATATATTCATGCAATGTTGGAAAGATCTTTTTTGCTCCTAGATAGATGTTTAAGTGGACACCCTTCACCTTTGAAATTCTGTTAGGATTATAATCCTCCCTACACAGGCAAAAAACCAAAAGAAATTGTGAATTTTTGGATGGAATTTTGGAGCAGGGTATCTTGTGAAGACATGTTGAAGAGCAACTTTACAAATGATATCCTACTACGGAGTTTTCCTTGCACACTTTCTGATTTGGCCTTATGTAAAATTAGTACTAATTTTTTAAAGGTTCCTTCCAACTCCCAAAGGTTCTTTCCAACTTTCAACTTAAAAAGAATCATATAATCTTTATGTTAAATATATTAATAAATATTTCAATTTATCTGTGGTATAACATCAAGTAGAGTAACTGGGGGTCCAAATTAGATTATAAATCACAAAAGTTAATTTAACAAAAGTAATTATTATATAACTATCAGAAGACATTAACCTTTTAATGTCAAATTCCAGTAACTTTAATACAACTAAAAATCAGTAGAAGAGAAGCACTATCCTCCAAATACCTTATTTTTTGTATAAAATCAAACAAATTATATTTTATATTAAACACTGTATTTAATGGAAATTCTATAATTGGATGACTGGGCCATACCAGTGATGAATTATTGCTTTTGCGAAAACTTTTAGTCATCCCTATACCACTATGGATGTATCCCCTAGTGCCGTGCAGGGCTGTTGAGAGGGGAAGGGAACTGAAGATTTTTTCCCGAGGCATAAAGAATACTTAGGGGCCCACAGTAGTTCCTAGTCCTATAAAGTTAATGTTATTTTTACTGACAAAAAATATTTATCACATTACAATTTTTTCCCCTATAGTTATACCTTTGACATTTATTTATTTATAAAAATAAGTAGGACTCAGACTTCCTCCCTAATTACACTATTAGCATCATGCATCAATCTTCTGCACTAAATAGGCAGGAAGGCACTGTACGGTGGCCCTTATATAAGAATTTATACGCCATCTTAGAATTATTATAGTTATAATGTTTAGCATTAATTGGTTATTTGTAACAGTAATTAAAAATAATTATAATTTAAATAAATATAGAGATCTTTAAGTGCATTTATTATTCTTATAATTCTTAAAATAAACTTTCTGTGCTTTCATGTTAACAAAATCTTGAATAAACATGCTCAGTGCCGGTTTTGATGCAAGATTTCTAGCGAAGGATCCATAGCTGTAGAACTCTGCAAGAGCCCATGGTACATCACGGCGTGCGGGTCTTATCGTGTTTCTTGTTGTGGGCCACTAAAGGTCAACGACAAGAAATGTCAAGAACCCCCGATCTATAATTAGTTTCCTTTCATTTAGTGGTTGTGTAAGCGGTTGACTATGCAGATGCATGCAAGCAAATTTTCTGAGCGAGTGAGAATATGTGATGAGAAGAGGCAAGACGTGATAAATATCAAACCTTGTCAGGTATGTGCGAGAACCAGAAATTCGCTCACGCCAGTGAGTTTTCTCACTTCTCACTTGTGCATGTTTTTCTTTGCGAGAACTATATTGCTCGCTACTAAATTTGCATCTGTATAGTTACACCCTAAGGATAACATACAATCCTAGGATGTGTCTAAGATGCCAGAATCTTGCCTAAATTATTGTTTTGTATGTAATTGACATTTTACCTAGGGAACCCCAATGGCTGCACTTCCAGAATTTTGATAGCAGTTACAATTAGAAATGCAAATTTTTAATTTTCGTGGGCCAGAGGACGCACGTTCTAACCTAACCTAACCTAACCTATTCTAATAAATTACCAAAATTATTGGTAATTTATTAGGGAATAGAATAGGTTAGAATGTGTTCCCTGATTCCAGCAAACAGAAGAAAAGAATAATTGGGTAATTTATTAGAATAGGTTAGGTTAGAACGTGGGTCCTCAGGCCCATGAAAATTAAAAATTTGCATTCTAATCGTAAATGCTATCGAGATTCTGGAAGTGCGGCCGTTGGGGTTCCCTAGGTAAACTTTAACCGACATTTTTTATGGCTTGTATGATTGACACGTGTTCACTATAAACAATATAAAAAGCCCTTTTAATATCCACATATATTTTGAATTAAATTCATCGGAAACCTTTTATTTTTTATTCTGATAGCTTAAAATTACCTTTTATGTAGAATATTAGTAATATAATCTTTTCCAGATTTCCTCTTACCACTGAAAACAAGGATAAGTTTTGGAAAATCGGTAGCCATTTTAAAACGATCACAATACGAGAAAGAATCAATTTAAAATTACTTATTACAATAACATTAAACCACGTGTAAAGTCTTGTTCAAATTTGAAAAACGTACACACAAAAGACCCTGACGTTACAGGAAATGGATAATTGAAAAAAATTTAATATATTATAAAAGCGAATATTTTTATAAAATATGGAAATTATTTTGAATTTATGTAAATAATAATAAAATTTAATTATTAATTTTTCAAATAATTTTAAAATTAACATATAATTATAATTGCTTTAATGTTGCCATCTGACCGAAAAATTTAATTAATAAGTGTTGCCATCTGTTCCAAAAATTTAATTAAGATAAGTAATTCAATGTTTTTGATCAAGATTATTTTAATAATATATATTAAAGTAGTAATGAATTTTAAAAAGTAAAATATATCAAATACCAAATTTACAAATTAAAAAAATTTTTTTTTAAATTCAACGGGCATTAGGATGCTTATTAGTTCGGCCAGGCCCACAATGGAGCGGCCAGCTGGTGAGGGAGGGGAATACATTTTTTATACAAGTAGGATAAGCAAAAGTTTCGTCAGCTCGTGGGAATGTTTGCAATTTTTTAAATATTAGTTTTGTACTAAATTATTGTATAAATATAGTAACTTTTTTGTAATTGCAAACATTTTAAAAAATTTTAATTTAACATTAAAAACCACTCTCAATTTTGTGATTTTACATTTGCACACTTGCGAAGACACGAGGTTTGGTTTATTTCATTACGGCAACGTGGCACGTGGGCAATATGCTGTGGGGCACGCCTCCCGGGAGGACCAGCATAATTGCAAATGTGAATGACACCGTTGGGACCATAACAGAGCTGTAGACTATATCCATAGGATCAAAAAAAGTCAAAGGAATCGTACCTCTACTGGTCGCCGTGCATACAACATTACGTCCGCAAGCAAGATGGCGACCGGAACTGCCGCCATTTTGGTTCCACATTTAGATGACTGCTTTATTCCTTATCGTTAAATATATGATCACCGTGTTGCTCTGTCTGTCAAACACTCGATAGGCTTAGCGGAGCGGGCAGCCTGACTGCCGGTTTGCACCCGGAAGTAGGCCGATTTCCGGGAAGGGCTACATCTTGCGAAGGATCATATATATAGTTCCTTTGACTTTGTTTGCTCCTATGGGCACGGTCTACAGCTCTGTTAATGTCCCAACAGTGTCATTCACATCTGCAATCTTACAAAGCTGGTCCTATTTAGGTATTACAAACACGAAGAAAACACGGAAAACTCCACGTTTCCATCCAGGTACGAACCCACGACCAACCACCAATGTTCAGTAGTTTTATCCACTCCGACACTGGTGGGCTGCTAGGACATGAAATTTCCAGCATTAAAATGCTGATTTACTGGGCAAGAAGTGAGCTTTGTACCTCTTCTCAGGGCATGAATTAGACCAATATTTTCTGCAACTTTTTAGAGTATGGCAGAATAAGGAGTTTTTGCCTATCTTGCTCTGTATGAACTATATGATCTACCTTTTTGCAAGAATCCTATTTGCTTTTTGGTCACTTTTATAAAATTTGTGTGGACTGAAATGTTCCTTCTCAGCCTTTTGCTGTTTTTCAGTCTCAAGACTTCTGTGGTGTTCGTAACAAGAAGTACACGATCCCGCGAGCGAAATGGTACAAAATAAAACTTAATACAAAGTAGTTTTATTCTCTCTGAACAGGTTCTTTACATAGGATCCCAACTTTACAACTTCCAGAATTTAATATATATAGGCATTAAATGTTTGTCCTCAAAAACAGTTATCTTGCACACACGCGACAATCTGACGAGGACCGTATTCACTTACGCTAACTTATACTAACTTAAAACTAAAAGAAATTGGAAGAATAGAAGAAATAAGGAAAGATAAGAAAAGTAGTAGAAATACCCGGGTTTCTTTGCGATGTGTCTTTTGGTGGGGAACAACTTCGGATCTCTCTCTTTTGTTACATTTGTAGCCCTTTTCCTTATAGATCTTTCGTCTATAATCTTTTTCTTTCAGACTGAGTCGTCTTTCCTCGATGATCTCTCTCTGCACTTTATCCTCTTAGATCACCCTTCTCCCTTTCTGGAGCACTCCTTTTCAGCTCCTACCTCTTCGAGATTCCAACCCAGACTGGCACTCTTTCTGTCTGTTTTGCTTCAGGGCCTCACTCCCTCTTTTGTTCTTACTATTGAGGGAAAGATAATCCTCCCCCAAGGGTAAAGAGTTAGACAAAGAGAGTTCTAGGAAGAGTTAGACAAAAGAAAGTTCTAGAAAGAGTTAGACAAAGAAAGTTCTAGAAAGAGTTAGACAAAGGAACAAAGAAAATCTAAGACTAATCTATATATATAAAAATGAATGTGTGTGTGTGTGTTTGTCCTTCATGCACTACCACACCATTTATCCGATTGCCATGAAACTTCGGGAAGTTGTTTAATACACTCCCGCGAAGGTTTCTGGCACATGTAAAGACCACCATTTCCCCCCTTTCAAAAATATATTTATATATGGATTAAGGCTTTTATGTCCAACAGATGGCGCTAACTTCCGACGACCTAAGTTTGCTTTTCTGTGAGGCATTATGCTTCTCTGTGAGAATGGACTAAAGCAGATCATTTTCTATCTATCTATATAAATAAAATATAACGTTCGTTTGTTCCTACCGATTCCTTTGAAATTTTGACACAACGTTGCATTCAAATACACACGTGTTTTTATATAATATACATGTCGAAATTCCCCCCTGGGGGGTGAGATGGACAGGATTATGGCTTACTGTGAAGAACTTGGCTTCTGTTATACTATTTTAGATGCGGTTTTTTGGGTTTTTAATTGCGTTTTAATAGGGTACGTCAACAGAATATACACTAAAAAGGAATTTTTCGATATTCCCCAGCAGGGAGAGGGACGGGATTAAGGCTTACTGTGAAGAACTCTGCTTTTATTATACTATTTTAAACGCGTTTTTGATTGTGTTTTAATAGGGTATGTCAAGAGAATGTACTGTACAGTTTCAGTTCAGTTCAGTTTTATTAAAAGGTACAAATTAATGTACATCCTGGCTCCGAATGTACTGTACACTAAGAAGGGATTTTTTGAAATTCCCCCCACGGGGAAGTGTTACACATTTATAAAAGATACATTTTGAGTCACAACAACGCGTGGCCGGGTCAGCTAGTTCAATATAAAATATACAAAATATACAATATCATGGCCGACGGCCACACTTCCATACACCTCATTTACATGTGTACATCTTTGCTTGCATAGGCTTATTCATCTGGGTTTTTCCTTTTTGAGTCTTAAATGGCTTTCAGCTTTTCTTTAGAGGTTTGCTTTCTTTCTTTAAAGGTGTAGAACTTCTGAAATAATTTCTCCAGGAGGTGCACAGTGGATCTTTCAGGTCAAAGGTTACATGTATAGAAGCTTATTCATTTTCTAAATTCTTAACTATAACCTAATTAATTTACAGTGGCAGATCTATGAAACTAATTTAGGCTTCATAGGCCCCAAAGCAACTTTTTTTTTGGATGTTGCTCTATTATTGCTGATTACAAAAGTCCCTCTATAACAGTTCAATCTTCAGGGTACTTAAAATGTAGGTCAGCCACCGAGTTTAGACAGTGTAATTTTTATTAAGATTTCTGTTGTTTAATGTTGTGGGCAACTAGTCAAAGATTTAAAGCTTTAACCATGCTAATCCATTAAATAATTCAGGTTTAGGTCTTTGGTTAATTGAATATTGGGCTAGGTAATGTCTGTAGGTGAACTTTTATTAGCTAGAATTTTAAATGACATTAAATCAATTTGAAAGAAAACAACAAACAAGTAAATTCTTTATTTTTTTATTTATATAGCATTCAAATACACAAAAAAAAGTCACTTAGGCCCTAATATTGGAATGGATCTTTCAACAATCAGATTACAAAGATATTAAAATCTTTTAACATCATTTCATATGAAGATTTTTAAAAATGTTTTTAATAATAATAATAATAATAATTTACTTATTGCTCTCGAATCACCAAGTGACTTTTAAACTGAATATATTAACAGATAAATATTCATTTTTTTAAAATATATATTTAATGTTAAATTTTAATTATTATGATTAGTAACTCCTCTTGGGAATGCACATAAATCATTATTATCCAAAACTCTGCAATACTTTTCGCTCGAGAATGCAAACACGTACCAAGAATCATAGATACAAAACAATTATTTTGAGAAAGAAAGGGACTGGCTTAAATGCCATCTAAACAACAAACCTGTCGGAAAGATATCAGATAAATCGAATTTAATACTGTATAACAAATAAAATATAGAAAAAATATATATGAACATAATTCTTTATTTTGTACAAATCTGAGGTAATTTTTTTCCCATTTCATAAATGCCCACAAAAAATAAAATGAAAAAAGCAAGCTAACACTATTCTAACACACAACATAAATAAATAAAAATTTGTATCACACAGCATGATTCCAAAGTCCATGTATAGTTTTATACTTCAATAACTAAAGAACTAAACAGTAAATAATATCTGAGAGCCTCACTTTTAGTCTTTTATATAATAATTTTATCATTGCTGAACTAATTTATTTTATTTACAGATTCTCTTTACAATACAGAAAATAAACTGTATGCTTTAACTTGCAGAATTAAAATCAATAACAGTTAGTAGAAAGTATGCCATAATGAATGGTGACTATCATTAATGAAATCTGTAAATAAAATAAATTCTAAATTCATAAAATTATTACATAAAAGACTCTAAAATGAGGCTCTCGAACATTATTTACTGCATAGTTTTAACATATATATATATCATTAATTATTGAAGTATGAAAATGCACATGGACTTCAAGATCATCCTGTATTTTAGAAATAATGATGATACTTAATTGGATAATTTGGCTATAAATACATATCAATAAAAATTATCTAAGGTTTCTGGCTAATTCTTATAAAATAAAATAATAAAAATGAGGTACCAGAACAATAAAACCCAACAGGCCGAATACCATGATTGTCTGTCTTTCTATTATTATGCGTGCTGTCAAATTGTGGTTTTAACGCAACCCCAAAAGGAATTCAAAACAGTGATTGATAGAAACTCTTATAAAATATATCATTCATAAACCATTTTCAAGGTATAAAACTTCATTTTCATACAAACATTCTTCTGCACAAAAAGGTGTGGAGTTATAAAATTTCTAAATGCAATTAAGAAATATAGAAAATTTACATATGACATCAACTTAAAGTTACACTCATCTATTTACACTTACACTGATTGTTGTGTGTATTAACATCATACTAGTCTTAACATCTACTGGATATTGACGAAGAATAATTCTTTTGCTATTTATACAAAACAACTGAATATTTATTCTTGGTTTTAATTACAAAATAGAGAAAAAACAACGTACCCATCTGTGGGATTACGGTAAATTGCTCAAAATCCATAAGCTGCAATCAAGAATTTAATCGATTAATTTGCTATCTCTAGATCAAGTGTCCTTATTCATTCAATAAATAAGAATGATCGTGTCCTGGTATCTATGCCTACAGCTTATAGATTTTGTTAATTCATAGTACATGATATTTAATATAACAATTTGATATTTCTTATTATCATCTCTACATCATATTGAACGTATAAAGTTTCTAAAAATATTTAATTCAATCTAAAAATAGTAAATTTAATCCTATGTTGTCCTGCCGTCATTTTATGCAAGAGAAAAAACACTTGAAAATAAATTAGAATGTAATAGACCCTGATGTAAAATTTATTTACTACTAAAATTTATATCAGAGAGTATTTAAAAATTATACTTATCTACGGTATATTCTA
The DNA here is from genome assembly GCF_030686945.1 of Centruroides vittatus. Lineage (NCBI taxonomy): Eukaryota > Metazoa > Arthropoda > Arachnida > Scorpiones > Buthidae > Centruroides > Centruroides vittatus. The sequence continues at coordinate 542,694 of NW_027120768.1, forward strand.
GCATTCGCTTCTATGAAAACCAGTTTCGGACTGACTTCTCTCGGGTGTGGAGGAAAATTCTAATGTGTGGAGAATAGAAGAGACTTGCAGACTTATGTCCATCAGTTGCTGACAGACGTTACATAAATTATATTCTGCTTGTGTGACAATAAAATAACCTGTTCTATTTTCACAGATATGTCTGCAATAAATTCCAAGAATGACTTCTATATCATCTTCTTCGCTGTTTCCAAGGATAGATCCAGGTATCATAGATCTGTAACTATGTAAATGCTTAATGACCTTTCCCCATTTGCTTCCTTGAATTAATTCTAGAAGTACATTCTCCACATCGTGGCGGGAGACTTCTAGTTGGGATGACGGAGAAAGACGATCGCTTTCGGTTTCTTCGACTGCTTTTATCAGTTCTAATTTTATAGCTGTTACTTCGTGCGATAAATCAAATACTTGGGAATGAGAAGAAATGGCATTTAAAAATGATAATAGTTTGGTATAGCTTTCTAATAACAACAAAAGTTGAAAGTGAAGCTTGTATAAGCAACGACAAAGATCTACTCTTTGCTCTTCAACAGTTTCCTCTGCAACAGGTTCGCCCAAAGCTTCTAATTTCATTAAAGATTTAATACTGTCCATACATTCAATGGTATGTTCCTGTTTTTCAAGAAAAGTTTCCCAATGCTCTTGAATTTCTAGAACACAGAATTTATGCTTTTCTAATAATTGGAAAGATACTATAACTTCTGGATCTATATAAATAAATGGACATTCAGCCTGGGTCAGCAGAACATCCAACATAGTTAAGAAATGAGAAGCAATCTTTCTTAGAGAATCAGTCATTGTAAAAAACTGGCAACATTCTCTTGTGAGTCTTGCAGTTTTGCGGAATGTGTCTTTAAAAAGTCGTGTTAGAATCTGGTATGTGTTTGTAGCAAGAATTCCAGTAGAATCATTCATCAAACTGTGAATGTGCGATCGCCAAATATCTTCGACATCATCCAATGAAACTGGAGCTAGATGAACAACAGCTGCTAATGGCGAAAAGCTTGGAGATGTATTACTTAGAGTAAGATCTCCATCACTAGCAAGACTATGAGTAGAAGCAGATGCTGGACTTGATGATCTTCTTCCACGGTTTAATAGTGGTAGTGAGCTTGGAGGAAATACAAGACTAACATTTCCACTCGGTAATTCTGGATTGTCATCAAGAGGGGAGACACTTCCCATTTCGTCATCAGATGATTCTTCTTTACGAGGACTTAAATTTGAACCTCCAACTGCAAGTCCTATTTTCTGTCTTGTAGTTTCTTCAGATCCTTCAAAATTAGTTAGAGAACGTCTGCGTACACCCCAATTAAAGTTATCTAGACTTTCACCTTCTTGACTTTCTAATTCATATTCAAGAAAATCAAAATCTTTAAATATTCCAAATTGCTGTTCAGGATGAATAGTATCTTCTAATTTACTGTCAGCAGACATGTCATTATTTGTAGCTGAAATTTCTTCAGTACTACTGCACATAGATGATTGGTGTTCTATAATATCACTACTTTGGCTAAATATTACAGATGGACTCTTAGGCAAGCCCACACGTTGACCACAGCTTGTTAACAAACCAATCAAATGTTCTCTTGTTCTGGTTTGCGATAGCCAAGGACGTCTCCAACTTGAAGCCGAGCCATTCTCAGTAAATGAGTGATTATGTGATAAACTTCTCCTCGGAGATGCTGTTGTACTTTCTTCTTTCTCTGTTGTAACATTTGAATCTTTATTTGACATTTTTTGTTGAAATCTTTGTCCAACTACTGGAGTTAATGTCAAATCAATGGTGAATTCCATAGTACGACCCGGTAATTCTCTTTTTGTTCCAAATTCTGAATCCGCAAAAGATGTACTTGATGCAATGCTCACACTATCTGCCGAAGAACTGCCAATGCTCATCGATGCAGGTGGTGCAGCCAATGTGGAGGAACGTGTAACAATCAGTTTCAATATCTTTAAAGCATCTTTCCACTGAGATGTCTCAATATATCTCGAAATGACTCTCAAAAGATCTGTATTAATAGCTTGGGCAGATGAAGCAACATCTAGATAATGAAGCATACAATGTAGGATTCCTAAAATGTGTTGTAACAGATAGGTTGGTCCTTTTTCCAATATTTCAACTAAAAATGAAATTAAATTTAAAAATACATGTGAATATGCATCGTATAAATACTTAACTACGCATTTTGTCCATTGAAAACTTTCTTTGCTGAAAGATCTTCGACTGTATAATGTCATCACAGTGGCTAGATTTTCTAGCTTCTTGGATTTTTCCATGCAAACCTGAGCAATACTTTCTGCACTTTTCACACAAGACACATTTGGATCATCATAATTATGCAGGAAATATGGAAGTAATGCCATCACATTAAATGGAAAACTTAATGATTCTGAAGGATCTATGACAGGAATGTCAAGTAAAGGTATTAATCGTGATAAAAGATCAATAGTTGATTCGAAAGTAGTTGGTGATGTACATCCTTTGAGAAGGAGAGCATGAACTCCAGGAAAATTAGACCATTTCATTTGAAACTGAATTTTTTCTAATTTTTCTTGGCAATCAGTACGCTCTATGGGTAATTTAGTTAAAACTTTCTCAAGAAGTCTAATAGCCAGTAAGAATTCATGTTCATAATCAGATTCAAGAAGGGATACAGCAATCCAAAAGAACTGAGCTAACAATGCCATTTTATCTTCTTGAGAATATTGCTCATCTGCCATTTTTAAAGACTGAGCACTGCGCGAGCGTCCTAAATTGTGTCCTTTCATGCGAGAATCTATGTCAGTATTACTACGATGTCTTACGTCACGTCCCTCGCTAGTCGGAGAATCGGGTATCTTTCTCCCAGGATAAGAAATAGAGTAGGATGTACTACGTACATGGCCAGAACCACCTGTAAATACACCCAAACTTGCAGCTGGTTGTGTGATTGTAATTGGTGGTGCACTTTTTCTATTACTTTCTTTGTTCAGATTTGGTGTAGATTTGAAAAATTCTCGCATAAAATCACTTATTCTAAATGCTGCATCAAGAGAATCTATTGAAGCTTCAAGAGTAAGCATTAATTCTGTTACATAACCTTGCATATCTTCACCCTGCTCAGTTACAGTTTCTACCAATCGTGATAAAATGTCTGAAAGCATTCTGGCAGTAAGAGGTACCTTCAAAGCACGAAATATTTGCAAAGAACGACCTGCATAATGCCGAGAAGAACAAGAAAGAGCTAACTGTAAAGCTACTTGAGCCCAACGATCTTGTATGTGAGCCAGTGGAATCGATTCTTTGAATACAAAGAGAACATGTTGCAAGAAGGATGACAGCTGCTCAGCACTTCGTACCACCCAAACTTTTGCTGTAATATCTTCGTAACTCCAAAGAGGATGTCCCATTTTTGATGCAATAAAGTCAATGAGAGAATTAATGTTTTCTGCTACTGTAGCATTATGATTGCTTGTTAATTCTGACTTTGATTCGGTTTTATTTTCCTTTGTTGTATCACCTGAGCCATTGTCTTCGTGTGCTACAGGTGCATTCATTTCAGTCACAGTAACAGTACTTACATAACTGTTAACACTAGAACTTTTTGGCAATTTTTGAATATCTGTGAAGTTCTTTTGAACTGTTAGATATAGAGGTGGAAGACCATATCCCATCTGTTGCATTTTATTATTTAAAATAATTTTTGCAACAGTTAAATTATCACTATGATGCGTTATGATTATCAACAAATTTAACAGTAGTTTCTTACAATGTTCATGTACTAAAGATCTTGTGTGATCCAATCCTAGAAAAATAATGTGCAACATTAAAGGAACATGAGGAGACCAATCAATATTAATCCCATCTAAAACAACATCAGCAAGTAACATAACTGCTAAATTACATCTATGAAATCCTGTTACTGGTTGAGAACTGTCTGGAAGAAATTCTGTAAGTGGTGCATAATAACCACCAAATTCTGGCATTGGTAAAGGATGAGGTTGTGGAGTTTCAGGTTTATTTTGGTCTTCTTCAGGAACCTGACATAGAAGAATGAAATTATCTTCTTCAACTGATGCTGATACTGTATGCTGCCCTTCTTCACTGTTTGTTAAAGATGGATTTTGTCCTTTATTTAGACTTGCAATACTTGGAGTGCTTTGAAGTGATCCTTGACCACTACTATCATCCTTAATCTGGCTGTCTTTTTCACATCCACTTTCTGTGCTATGACGTTTTGTGTGCAAAGTTCCTCTTTCTAAAGTTAGTTCTCCTCGTGGAGCATCAGTATGAGTACTGTTTGAACCACCATCATCTGAATGGCTACTACCTTTTCTAACACTAGTAACTCTGAAGAAGGGTGGCGTCTCAGTTCGTTCAATGAGACAATTAAGAGTTTCGACAGTTTGCATATCTGCCATCATTTCGTCAAGCAGACGTTCTGGACACGATCGTGCCATGTATAATACTACTCTTTTGGCATAGGTAAGTAATTCATTTGGTGCAAGACCAGTGATTATGAATAAATACCTAATGATAACTTTCAAATTATTTGGCCAGCAGCTGCAAAGAGATGCCCACAGCTGCTCTATTTCTTTTGGATTTTCTTCTCCAAATTTAACAGTTATATAAAAAAGATTATTCAAAACCATTTCAGTAGCTTCAGCCGAACCCCATCCTTCCCGTCTTTCTAACTGTGCGGGAGGACACGTATCTTCTCCGCAGAATTCCTGAATTCGTCCAAGATGGGTGAGTGGATTAATCTGAGTTATATTAGGATCAACGAGTTCCATATTATGAAGCCAAGGTAAAAGATACTGCAAAAGATTCTGTCTGACAGAAGGTCTTGCAGTCTGTAAGCGGTTTGTAATTTCTGAAAATATAGGCATCGTGAGTTCTGGATGAAGTTGCGACATTTGTTGAGATAACTGTATTTGTGAGCATGGATAACCTGAAATTAAAACATTTTCAGGCATTCCAGACATTTTTTTCCTCAATACAACCATACTACCCTGATCACCTTCAGAATCAATCTGAAGAGAAGCAACATTTCCAAAGAATCTATGATCGAGAACTTGAAGTAACTGAAGTGCAGTTTCTTGTATATTTGCTCTTGGACAACCTGTATTTAATAAAGTTACATTTATAATTGCCATATAATGATCACATGGATATTCTCTGATACTGAAAATTGTTGCCAATGCATTAAAACAGCCATCGGCCATCTGGATTTCTCCTGTATAACAACAGTCGACTAACCAATCTAAGAGAGAGCCTACATCTGGATTAAATTCTAATAAAAGAACAACGGTTTCCTGTCCTAATCTATAAATTTTTTCTTCGGGACAACTTAAAAGACTATTTAGCCATGAATACATAGAACTTTCTTCAATCAATCCAAGCGGATCAAAGGAAGGACCACAACATAATGTAGCCGACATAGCTTGAAGAGCAGAAAATTCAAAATCAGAACATGGCTCTTCTTTTATAGATTTTCTATCAACAACATCAAAATGAGATCCAAATTTTCCACTCCAACATGCAAAGAGATAAAAGAGATTTCTTCGTAAATCTCTTCCCAGAAGATTATAACGAGAGTCTAATGGAAAACTTTTTATCAGAGAATGTATAAATTCACAGAAATGTTGCTTAATTTCCTGTACAATACTAGGAACATCTTTGTCATTTTCAGTTTCTAAATATAATCGGGCTCCATCAATGTATTCTACAAATGTAGTGTTAAGGGAACTAGCATCACGATCTAAAACACTTGAACTAATACCAAAAGTACCTTGCTTAGCTATAAGCTCTAAAACTCTAGCTAATTGAACTCTCAAAACATCTCTTCTTCTTCGTCTTCTCATGTTTTCTTGTTTCCTATCTATTGCCTCTCTAATATAAACGACCAGCTCTTCCATTAGATCTTTAATGGCTTGTGGATTAACATGAGATAGACCAATCACAACTGAGTCTCTAAGATCTGCTTGTTCACTTCTTAAAAGTGGTACAATCTGTTTAAATAGATTACAGGCATGAACACCTCCACTATTTGGAGATCGACTATCTGATCGATCAGAACTAATACTATCTGGAGAAGAACTTAAACTTAATTCGGGAGATATGTAACGAATTGAAATGACCGAATTTGGAGGTGCAACTCGACAAGCAAACATTAAATAGTTGCGCCATAAACTAAGATGGAGATCTCTTTCGTTGGGTGCTTTCTTTACTGCTGTTGGTCTTAAGAGTGAAGCTCGATTATCATTCACTGGATTTAAGTCAAGATAGTTAAAAAGAGTTGTAATCCGGGAATATACTATAGGCCATGATTGTGCAACTGCTGTAGGACAGTGTTTCAATACACATTCACTATCCAGAAATCCCATTAAACAAACACACCATGCATCTACAGCTGATCCATCAGAAATTTCTGAACAACTGCCTACAACTTTAGTTGTGCCTTCACATGTTTCATGAAATCCTGATGTCCAAGCAGCACTACTTCTCTCTGCAAGCCATTGGAGATCAATATTAGATGCGGATGCTATTGCAGCCTTTTCTCCTGGTGGAAGATATGGTAAGCATTTATTAACAATATTTGGACAGGCACGATCTATGACATCAATAACTGGTTCTTCAATATCTTTGGCTGATGCAATACATTTCAGAACTAATTTGGCCTCTTTTAAAATGTGAATTGATAAACGTCTAGGTGGAAGACGACAACTACACAAAATTACAAGTGCAATGGCTTCAACTAACCTCAACACATTTATTGAATATTCAAGTTTTCCTTGTTCACGAGATTCTTTCTTCAGTGAATTATGAGATGGATTCTGAAGTGCATTTTTCCAATTTGTAAGAAATTGTAGCAGCATCCTTAATGCATTGTCTAACAACTGTGGAAACGTATCATTTACTTCACGCAACATAAATTGTAAAAATCCATGTATTACATCTTCTCTCCATTCAGGGAAATCTAGTGTTGTGTTCTGAAGTGATTGGAATGCTAAACCTCTCAATTCCTCATCCATGTGAACAGTTAGACGAGACAACAAATCGACCAAATCTTGACGACTCATTCCATCAGGAATGAGACGAGGAATTGCAGCAACACACGTACGGAATAAATCTATTTTTGGTTTGCGCTCACCAGTAATCATATCGTCGGGTTCTTTGTTTATGTTTTGCACAGTCGTCATCATTAGTGGACGTCCAAACTGAACATCAAGTGCTTTTAATATATCATCGAATGCTTTCCTAACATATACATAATATTGGGACATACCAATTGTTCTCGCTGTTTCTTCAGTTAACATTTTATTTAAAAATGTTTTTTTGACACGGAGAGTATTTCCAGATGGCAGCACACCCACAGTTCGAGGCATAGGAGGATCACCTTCTTTTTGTTGAAGACTATCAGCAACAACAAGAAAAGCTCTTAAACCAATACTCATTCTTTCTGGTGTTAGAATAATTTTGATGGGACGTCCTACTGATAACAGATCAAAAACAATTTCTTTCATTGCAAAATCAAGTCTTTCTTGAGCAATAAATTGGATAATTTTTACAAATATATTTAATGGTGTGTCCCTTGGAACAACAGCTTTGGATCCTTTGGGAAACAGAGAGTTAACAATACTCTGCAATCTACTCTGAGTGGCTGTGTTGCTCTCGCATTTGATACGAATCATGTAAACCCACAACAGGCGATATAAAGATTCCAATGCCACTCTGCACATCTTTGGATCTCTATTTTTTAAATGAGACAGACACATAGCTAAGAAGTAATGCCAGTTCTGAAGAAAAAATGATTTTTGACTGACACACAATAAGCATGTAACAAGTGGGAACAAAGCCAAACTATGTTTTTTCTTTGTGCACAGATCCAAAGTCTGTGAATACAACATTTCAACAAAAGTCTTTAAACAAGGGACATTCACTTCATTCTTGACCGTAGCTGCAACAGGAACTAATATTTCTACAAAAAGTCCAGCTAATGCATGTTTAATATCCTTATCTTTAACTTCTAAGAAATATGTTGCACATTCTTGCATGAACTGGAAAGATGCTTCAAATTCTTCAATAGGAACCATTTTAACTCTAAAAAATTTCATACCCATTAATAAACTAATGGTACTATGAGTGATAATTGGGCTGGGTTCTTTATTTCTCAGTTCTTTTAACTCGGCCATGAAACGTTTCCTGACCGACTGAAATCTGGACTGAGCGAGGACTCCGATCACTTCAGCGTATAAATCTGCAATAATGTTGACATTTTGTACATTAGGACCGGTCTGTGCCCCTTCTCTAAATTTAAAGTGCTTAAATGCTAAGTTTTCAATGTGATTTACTAAATCATCATGACCCGGATGAACGGGCAACTGTTTCAAAACTTCGATCAAAACCAAACAGAATATAAACTCGACGGCCAAGTCCCTCCGTTCGTGTAGATAATCTCTTTCCGTTCTCTCCGTCATCTCTCCTTTAGACTTGGAGTCGGAACGAAGCTTCTGCTCCTGGTTGCTCGAGTCGATACCCTGTCTGTCATACCAGGCAAAGAGAGTTCTCAACAGAGAGGGTAGACAGTGTTCGGAAGCGGAACCGAATGCACTGAGAAGTTGGTCGAAGAGGGGATCCTCTCCTCTCTGTAGGGATTTGGACAATGGCCTCTCTAGTTGCTCAGCAAGAACTAGATCGATCTTCTTTTCGGCCTGGACTGTAAATTCGGCAAAAAGAGTCCTTAAAACAAATTCTCCAGGTTTAACTTCTGTATCTATGTTTATTCCTGAAGGGAATGGCTGCCTTTCTTTCCTTGCACCCCATGGAAGCTGTGTCTGTGCACTAACTGTATAATTATTCTGTTGAGGTTTGTTTTCTGTATTACTGGCACTCATTTTTATTCTTTAATTTAACTAAAATAACTAAAATTAAAACTTCGGTTACATCGTAATTCACTTCCTTTCCTCGATCCTCTGAACGCCCTCTATTGTAATCGGATATTCCAACAATAACAAAAATTTTTATATTTTTAAAAAAGTATACAATTAAAATGTTTAATTTAATTATTTATTTAAAAATATTTTGCATTAATATTAAATAAAATAATTCAAATTTAATTATAACAATACTTATTTAGTTGAGATAATGCATGTCGTTACGTCAATTTGACGTCATTTCTTTAATTTGACAATAAGAAATTCTTAATAATGACGTCAAATTTACGTAGTAAAAATCGAAGCGATGTAACGTTAATGAATTCGGCAACGACTTCAATGTGCAGTTATGGGAATTCGGGTTCGATCGATCATTAGAGATTTTAATGAATGGTTTGACACGAATTACCGAGTTCCCTTTCTTATCGCTCGGCAGATTTATTTGTTGGAGAGAGTAGTTTAATATCAACGGTGTTTAAATAAATTTTTAAACGCTAAAAATGTTGACATGAAAGAGCGGTACCTCTACAAACTAGCCAATAGCAGCAGATTACAAGGACGGATACCTTAACTTTTAAACCTCGATAACTCATTTATTACGGTCCGTAGAATGAAACGGTTTTGGGGATTGCATTATCGTATCAAACACTACCTCTGTGCCAAAATTCATCAAAATCGCTGGGTAATCTACATAAGTGTAGTACTCTTTGTAAGTTAATGTAAGATTCTTTAGATTTTCCATGTAATTATTTAAATTCTTTTACTTTACTGTAATTTGTATTGTAATGTACTGTACATCAAAAATCGAAATATTTTTAGTATATTTCAGCACTTTTATTAAAAAGAAACAATTAAAACTGAAGTATGTCACGACAAATCGTCAATTTTGTATATTCGCAAATAATAAGTTTTTATTTAGATACCATCGTGAATAATAATCCAAATCAGTTAAGAATTAATTTTCCCTTGCGATCAAATCCAGCTCTTTGCGTTCCATTTCTTACTTTGAAATGTCTTATGCAAGACTTCAAATTCTTCTTACCCTTCTGCACGAAGATATGTTCCTCTGGATCATATCCAACATTTACGTAAACGAAAGGTGTTGACATGGATAATGTACCCAACGAAGGTGAAGTATATATGAATCGTCTACCAAAATCACGCATTACGAAAACATCTCCAGATATATTTTGTTGAATACAAATATCGGCAATGATCCACATCTGATCACCATTTGTCTGGTATTGATGAATGGAATTTCTAATTTCGAGGATGCAACTATTTATCGCTTCTGTACCACACTTGGAATTTGTATAAAAGACATCAGAAGATAAATCGTAATCCAAATGACGAAAGTATTCTACCGTAGATTTTGTTCCGGAATCATCTACTAAATACACGAGACTGTGCTCTAAAGATGTAAAAGTAATTCCACGGTTCGAAAACTTCGCTATACGATTCCATAAATCCACGTTGATGATTATTCCTTCTTGTAAGACGTTACCAAATGGATGAAGGATGCAACTGTTGTCACCAGAGTGAGCGATGGCAGCCACACATCTACCGGGAACATTTACCACGCGAACTGCTTTGTCAACAGTAATATCCACTTGAATATAGTGGTCGAGATGAATTCTGATAGTGCCTTCGGGTGTAATCACGGGACGGAAATTTGGATACTGAGGATAGACGCCCGAGTGTAATCCATAATTTACCGAATAAGCGTCATAAAAATTGCTGCAAGACTTGTCGTTTATTGATTCAGATGTTACGTTTTGAGGTTCTCTCGAATTATTGGCATTAGATGAGGGGATCGTATTTTGAATTGTGCGAGCGTTTCTTGGACAGTAGGAAAACATGGTCCTGAAGAAAGACTTGCGCCGATTATAGTAATATCGAAATGTTTGGTTTTTTAATCTCAGAGAATATTCTTCGCTTTAACTCTTTGGTCGTGCTGTAAAGATTTAATTACATTAATAAATTAAGGAATTGTATAAAAATTCAAATATTATAAAAATAATATATCTATTAATGTTTTGAATTTAATTTTGCAGGATTGTAGGAATGACGGAATAACGTCGGTTGCTTTGATGGAATACAGCAACGCAACACGCGGGCCATCAGCCAAGACGGGTTTCTCTTGGAAAGAAGGTCTTTCTAAGGCCTCTATTTAAGTGTCAGACATAATGAAAACCCGGAAAATTTCACATGGCCAGTTCGTTAGTGATGCGCGAATCCGCCACCAGCTAATGTTTAGTGGTTTCGTGTCCGATTTGGTCATAAGAAAATTTGTTTTCGGGCATTTAGAAATGGGTTGATATCTCAATTTTGTGTAATAAAAAAAATAGATATTATTAAAGCTTATTTTTAATTTTATTAAAGTTTAGTCTGGAGTGCACGAGAAGAAAGGAGCAAATGCTGGTTTAGGTGTTTGAAATGGTATTGGAGAGACTACGAGTGTGTAAATGGCAGAATGTTATGGGTACGGTTCAAAGTTAAAATGCTAAGAGTAATTATGATTGTTGCATAGTAGAGTCCACTGTGAGTAATGAGAATAATGAGTTCTGGGAGAGGTGGCGGGAGATAAATAATATGGGTTCAAGGGTCAGTTGAAGGCTATGACTATGCATAAGGGAAAGACTGTCAACTATAAAGACTTGGACACGTTAGGTCGTGTTTGGAAATCTTGGTTTGAGGTCGACATTACTGAACTGGACAGACTTTTTTGTCACTAGTTTTTTTTTTTTTTTTGCGTGTCACTCAGTGTGACAAATTGTAAATCTTTTATTTTTTTTTCTTATATTTAAACCATGTTTGGCGTTCCGATATCTTTTGTTCTATTTTCCGTTAGCTTTTGTAAAGTGTTCGAATTTTAAATGGCAAACTGACGAACGCCATTATTTTTTTATTTTATTTTATTTACACACATTTACACGTTAGTTTAATAAACATTTTTGCTTCTGTTCGAGGTTGTATGTAGTTGATTGAGTGATTTACTGAAACAGTTATTTTATGAATTATGATTAAATTTTTTTTTTCTTTTTAAAAAAGTTAAGGGATTTTTGTAGAATTTTATTGTGAAGTTTTGCCATTTATCAGAAACCATTTTAGAAATTCGTATAGCATGTAGGCCTATACAGGGTGGCCCAAAAGTCAGTTAACGATCATATGGTCTAAATTTCTCTCGTTCTTCGAATACTTTATCGCTTACAAGCTTTACAGAATATTATTCGAAACCTTTCTTCTTCAATACATAAATTACGACGCTTCAACAACTTGCACAGAATTTTCTGGCAATAGACTTGGTTAACTGACTTTTGGACCACCCTTTATGTCATTATAACATTTACTTTAAAGTTTATATAATTATATAAATTTCTTATAAAGACATTAAATTGTACCTTCGTATCGTATTCTTTGGAATTCCTTTTGTTGATATTCAAAATTTTTCTAACGATTTAAATTAATTAATTCGAATGTTAATCATCGTCATCGATAGGTAGTAAATAAATACTTTTATGGTAAATTTTCGTAAATGTTTACGGAAATAACTGTAATCTGTAAGTATATTAATAAATATATATTTAAAATTATCTTATTTTAATAGATTTAAAAATGTGAAAATGTTTAAAATAAAATTTAATATAATCCCCCGCTTTACGACGGGATATGCACGCAACTATTTGCCAAAGGGGTGGCTCTCGGCAGGACTTTCTATTGAAAACTGGTTCCGGTTTAGGTGTGAGACACGTGAAGAAAACTCGTAAAACTCCGTGTGGCCAACCCGCGACCAACTACTAGTGTTCAATGATGATTATCCACTTGGCCATCTCTGATTAGAAGTTGGTTTACCACCAGAAGGCATCGTTCCTGATCCCATACCAGAAGAGAAGTTAGGAGGTGCACCCTCTTATGAGGGATTTTCCGAGTAAACTCAGGTAGTAAGAAATTTTGCAAGACATTACTTTCTGCACCCCTCTAAAGATATCTGGATCCATTATTGTCCCACTCCTATGCACGTCAACCCCATTGAGACTAGGTCCACCTACTGTATATCGATTATAATTACGACTGACATAATTATAACGTTACATTTTTCATCATTATGACTGATATAAATTTTCTGTTATGACTTATGAACATATTTAACTTATTATATAAATGGAATGTAATACTAAATTTTTACCTTGAGAGATAGAAAATAGAATACTAGAATCAATTAGACCCATTCGAGAATCTGAAACTAACAGTTCAAGAGCTTCAATAGGCAACGTTCTTACTGAGTCACCTGAAGTAATTAGAAAATCAGGAAGGAAAAGGAAATTCTAGGTTTGAAGGATAAGTAGGCAATCCTACTTATCCTTCAAACCGTACCGTAATAAATGAAAATGTAGATCAACGCAAAGAAACTTTTTGCGCTCCTTTTTCTTCAAAAGAACAATACAAGGCTACAAAACAGCAATGGATCAGATAGTACGATCTGGATCACTCCAAAAGTGTCCAATTAACAAAAGAAAACAAGAACCAAACCGATGTAAAACTATCAAAAGGTGGTATGAGCGAGGATGAAAGCCCAACTATGATGAGTGAAACTGAGTTGGTAACTGATGGCCTTTAAGTTTTACTCTTCGATTGCTTAGACAACGATCAGGAGAACTTGGAATTGTTATCAAAATTGTCTCGGGTGATGGAATCGATTTGCACGATTCCTGAAGATATATCAAGAATCGGTGATTGGACAATTAAAACAAGAAACGTTGCCGACCAGTACAATAATAAGAGTAAAGCGCTTTCGAAAACGGTGAAGAAGGTTTTAAACCAGAATTACCATTTAGAAGATATATCCATAAATTGAAGAAGACCGCTGATGTTCTGCAAAATGAAATCAACACGCATCCAATAAAAGAAGAAATCTCGGAGATGAGGAACGAAATTCAAGGATTCGGATCGAAGTTGAAGAATTTGAACTCAAGTTTCACGAAAATCCAAGGACAAATTTACAAATTACGAAAAGATACGAGCAAAGAGTATCAAAAGAGTTTTAAAATTGGGGAAGATATGAGTAAATTTGTGGACCAGATAAGAACTGAAAATGAAAATATGGAGAATTTTACAAAAAATTTTAAAAATAATGCCTGTGATGTCAAAGATATATTGCTAGAAAGAATGGATTTCATCTCAGAAATCTATTCAAAAACTTCTGATCTATTCTTTAAATAATATACTTAGAGTTATTCTCGATGAAAACAGGAAGAAAATAAGTGAATTGAACCATGAATACGTGCTGCATAATAATATCATATGCAACATTAGGAATGATATGGAGGAACTAATACAAAATCTGAACACTTTTTGAATGAAAACTAAAGATTTAGAAGGGAAATCACGGATTACAATGGACAATGCTCGAATCTGTTAAGCTCATTCATAATTTCCAATTTATCTATGAAAATTTGACAAAAGAAGACAAAGCTGGGGTATATAAAATACCGTTTGAAAACCAACAGTTAGGAATCGAAAAAGACTATGTGGGTGTGACTAGAAGAAACTTGGCGGTACGTCTGCGAGAACATAAATACAACGTTGACAAAGGACACAACAACACAATTTTAGCGATTATGGCGCAGACAGAAGGAACGGTTGTAAAATGGGAGGAGGCGAAAGTCATTAAAACGGTGCACTCTCCATCCGTTGCATTGGAGATGGAAAAGGTGAAAATTTATAAAAGTAAAATGAAAAACAGTTGCCTAAATGCTAGGAATGCCAATACGCTTCCAACAGCATGGAAATATATAATAGAAAAAAGAACGGGTCTTAAAAACAATTAAATCGTGTTTTTTCTAGTTAGCTTTGTTTACTATGTTTTATTTGTTTATTTATTTTAATATATACACTTCTTTCAATTTACTTTAAAATTAAATTATTTTTGAATTTTAAAAATGCAAAATATTCGAAAAAGGTACGTTCCGTTTTGGAACATTTATAATCTTAATCCTGACGATGGTCTATGTTAATAGGTTGAAAACGTTAGTAAAAATAAAAGAATTTTAAGCTCAGCAAAAAGTTAGGTGTTGGTGAAATTGGTATACAAAATTCGTCCTGGAGACAAAAGCCCATGCTTTCTCATTTGAAGCGCCATTAAATTCTAAAACTTTTATGTTATTTATATTTTTAATTTACTCTAAACGATTTCGAATTTCTACATTCGAAGAAACGCTTGAAAATTTAAAATAAAACAGAATCTCCGACGTATAATGCGTTGTTTATTGAAATCGATTCGGCTACTCTTTACCAATAAAAACATGGCTCTGAAAAGAACCGTTTGATTGATAGATTACGGGAATCTAGCAATTGCACTTCCGGTTCTGATTGACGTATCCGTTCTAGCCACGTCCTGTTTTTTTTTTTTTTTTTTTTTTTCTGCTGCCATTACCTCTTCTACCAGATCTCCCCTTTCTCCCTTTGGATCCTCCTCTTTTCTTACTCCTCCCCAACCTTTTTAATTTTGATCGTCTTCTCCTAACTTTGCTGGCCTTTGATCTCTTCCTAGAAGTGTGCCTTCTAGTTATCCTGCTTCCTCCACGTTTTCTTAGGATGTCTTCTCATACCTTTCTGCTGGCGTCTTGGAGGAAGTCCTTTAGTCTCCGAAGCATTTCTCGATCCAATGGAGTCGTTTTCTTCAATTCGGGGGCTTCAGTTTCTTCTTTTGTCTTCCGATCGTCGGCAGACAAAAGAAGGAAATGACGGAATTCGACGTTTCGAACAATGTTTAAAGAAACGATTCCGTTTTACGGCAATCGAATTTTTAAATTCAAATTTAAACACGATTTAAAATTATTATATTCTTATTAAAAAAAACATTTTGGGAAAATTTTTAAGTCTCTGAATCGGTTAAAATTAAAAAAAAAATCTTTTAGTGTTTAATCTTTTAATCGGAACCTTATTTACACCGATTTTAACAGGACAGATTTTACTCGGAAGGCAACTTTATTCATATTTATTTTGATTATAAATCATGCATTTCGGACCGGGAATCCCATCTGGTTCTTCTTCAGACTAAAAAGCAATCAGTATTCATTATTATCATCATCATATAACAATATGAATTCGAGTAACTTTTCGAACTTGTTTAATCTCGTATTTAGATAGTATTACTTTCCCCTCTGTTAGACACAAGTAACGAGGTAATATATTGTAATCATGCCAAATTTGATCCTTTGAGTTTTCTGCAAATCTCTACGTTTTAAGAACCTCCGAATCCAAAAAATTCAAAAGAGAGGGAAAAATTCCGCGAATGTGTGTGCATTGGTGTCTATTTCGTGAAATATGTCAAGATGGGGTAAAGATTAGGAAACGAAATTTGGCATGGTAGCTTGTTTGTAAGGAGCAACGATGTATTGAATTTTAGTGGTGAAAAGTTGAGGGGGTGGTGAGTTAGAGAGGTTCACGTGTCACATCGCGGGTAGGGTCGGGTTTAATGAAGTTTTTACTAGTTATTAGCATTTACAATTTTCTATAAAACTTCTCACTAGCCTCAAAATTAAGCTTTTTGCTATATTGTAATAATTAAAAATATGAAAAGTTTTTATAATAAAGTCTTATAACAGATGGCGACACACGTAATTTTATTTATTATGACGGGAAAGTTATGCCAGCCGTTGCTGGATTTGTTTTTTACTTTTTTGGGTTCATGGTTCTCAAAACGTCGAGATTTACGAAAAACACGGAGGGTCAAATTTGGCACGATTCCAATACTTTCATGTGTCCAATTCGTAACAGCCAGGAAAGTAAAATGAGAGATTTAACATTTTAAATGATTTATAAAGAGAATTGCGGATTTTATTAAAGAATGGACTTACGAAAGTCGTTCAAACCAAAACTTTTCGGTTCATTATAAGAGTGGATTATGGCCCGAGATTATATACCAGTATCTTACCCCACAAGAGTCTGGCCTGGAGCAGGAAATTTACACGAACAATTTTTTCTAGAGCAACTTTCAGAGTAAACGTTCGGAAATAAATTTACAAAGTGTCTTAGAAATGGGGCCTCAGAGATTAAGAGAGGCCTGCTGAAGTAAATAAGGCAAAATTTAATTTACAGCCTATCGAAATAAAAATCGGAAGACTTTACGTGAAAGCTATTAAAAGTTTTTATTTCTGAAACCATTTCAAAAATTACAGAGTAAAAAAAGCATATATTTTATAAATGATCTTTTAAGAAATACCTTATAAAAATATAGTTTATGTTCGATTTTTCATAGATCTACACTAATCAGAAGCTATGGAAGTGTGCCCAATGTTTCCAGTTGAGAATTTGCTGATTTCAGGACCGAAAGTTTCAGTGTTATCAATTGCAATCGCTGAAGGATCAGAAAAAGTTTTCGATGCTGTTTGAACGGATGTCTGCGAAGTTTTAACTCCACCCCTAAAGGGATCGCTAACTGTTTTTGTTGTAGTTTTAGTTGAAGTTTTCGAAGTTTCGATCCCGTCTCCGAAGTAATCACCAGCGACTCCACTAGAATCTTTGGAGGTTACGACAACAGATTTTACACCATTCTTAGAAACAGTTGAGATCTGTTTTCTGGATTCTTCGAAATTCTTGACACCCGGTCCACCATTTTCTCTGACTTTAAAAACTTCCTCAACTTTAGTTTTGTGAACTTTTCCTCTATTCCCAGAGAAGCCAAACTGTGCTGATGCGATGGTGAGAATTAACAACAGGAAAATAATTTGTTTCATCATTTCCATTAGTCTTCTTTTTTCTCTTATGTCCTACGATTTAAACTGTGGTTTTTATAATATTTATAACCGTTTTTCTACGAAAATACTTTCTCTTTGTTCTCTACATATTCACCAATGAAATGAAAGTTTGATAACCTAAAATTAAAATTCAAACAAAACGCTGTTTGCTCAGCTTTCATGATCCAGAAAAGTTATCCCGTGTTTTATGTTTTTTATTAATAAAATAAAATACGGAATTAATTAATTAAGTAATATAAAATTTCTTATTAAATTTTAATTATTATTATCACACAAAAGTCATCAAAACCCTTAAAATTCATTTTTAGCATGAATTTTAAGTGTTAAAGACATATATAATATTAACCTTAAATTATATAAGGACTTATATAATTGAAATTTTTAGGAGTGATTTTTCCCAGCTACTTTGGGCCCTTATCCCTTATTGCTCAATTATCTCATTGTGTGGTCTGGTTGATCTCGTGATGAGCATGAAGAAAAGACCTCCTCTCCCAGCTATCACTATTTTGAGCCCGAAAACTCATAGGGGATATGAAACGCCCTATGCGCATTAAGAGGGCCTTTTTTCCATACTCATAGTAGCTTCAACTAGGCTCACAATGGGTCCACAATGAGGGATGAGGTCCTGTATATCCCGGACAGACCGCCCAATTGAGTCCTAGGAAGTTACTGCCTGAATTCGATATTGGGCCCTCCAGAGTGGTAGGCTGACTACTTTACCACCTCGTTCATCAAACGGCTTCTCAGTGCTTGCAGGGCATAAAAAGGCCCTTTCATGTCCATCATAGTTTATATTGTTTCAATATTTTAAAATATTTTATTTTGACTTTAATTATTTTAATTAGGCTAATTTAGTGATATAAAAAATTACAAAATTCTAAATTTAGTAAAAAAACAATATTAAAATAAATTATTTTTACATCACTCGCTCTCAATACCAAAGTAAACATAGAGCAGCTGTATATATTTTAATGAACATACACTATCAATAAATGAGCTTTTTCGCAGAAAATTAATGGAAAACTCTTTTCTGGTAAATTTATAATATTAAAAAATACATTTTTAGTAGTTGCATAAATACTGTACATAAATACATAAAATTAAGACCTGTAAAAGGTGTCGCTATAAGCAAACGTGATTATCAATCACACACATTGCGGGTTCATTGGGGTAATTTTTTCCAGACCCCAGGCACAAAAGGCTCGAAGGTTAGTTATTTTATTTAAACGATAAAGAAACAATATAAATTGATGCTTGTTTTGATAGAATAATAAAATGGCCATAATTGTATCAATTACAGGCCAGAATTGCCCACAACGGACTTACGTGGTTAGTTTTTCAGCAAAGAAAATGAAATTTTTATCACTTTTATGTTGAGACCACAAGAGATTAATAGGGCCAATTGGCCCTATTAGTCTGTTTTTATCTGGTTCTATATATTAGAATTGTTAAAATTGTTTGAATATTTGAAAATTTTTCATTAGCCTACCAGTGGTTGAGTGGGTAACACTACTTAACACTGATAGTTGTGGGTTCGACTTTCACCAAAAGGCTGGCTATTTTGTGTTTTCTTCACGTATTTAATATCTAAATAGCAGTCAAGTCTTCCTGGGAGGCACCCCTCTTGGCGATCGCCTTTGTGTTGTGTTGCTTTATTCCATCAGTTTTAATTCCCAAATGTATTTCATTATATTTATGATTGAAAAAATGACGAGAGATAAATTATGTCAGTTGATTCATTTAATATTATTATAAACAATTAAATTATATTATTAAAAAAATGGAAACAATTAAATTATATTATTAAAAAATGGAAACAATTAAATTATATTATTAAAAAATGGAAACAATTAAATATATGGCTTCTAACTGCAAACACAACAGACAGCTTTATAAATATAGCGCATTGAACTAAAACGGAAACAAAATGGCGTCACAGAGGTGAATGCTCTTAAATATAAAAGTTTAATTTATTTAGAAAACAAACAGTTTAAAAATAGAAAATAGTATTTGTAAAACAAAAGGAAATTTTTCGAACTCGTAGTTCGGTTAAATGGGACACTGCAACGCAATACACGGGAAATCTGTCGAGGAGGAGTGTTTCCCGGAAGGACTTTCTAAGGAGAGATTGGCCCCTTTTTAGGTATTAGACTTGTAAAAAAAAAAAAAAAAAAAAAAAAAAAAAAACCTGGAAAACTCCACGTTATCAAAGCGACTCACGGATGTAAGGTTACGTATCTCAATCTCTTTTACGAATATAATTTGTGAAATGTTTTACTCTATTCCACGGAGGGGCAAGTGTCCCGTTTGTCCCTGTATGAAGAGCCCTTAACAACGTATATCAGTAGTTAAATTATCCATCAATAGTTTTATTGTGATGCGGAATCCCCAGATTATACTATAACAAGAGTTTCATGGCCGGATGATCGATGCGATTAACCGCCTCTGCCATTCGGCCGTATTAAACAGAAGAAATTTAACCGGTAGCGTGCCATGACATTTGATGATAGGGGGCTGTGTTTCTTTGAGAAGCCGACTTCCAGGGGCAATCAGTTAATTGCGCGTCAGTAATGTACGAATGGTCTAGGGGTCCATTCGTACATGGGTGGTGGCTGTAGAGACAAAGACGACAAGTACTGACAAAAACTGTTTATTTTAACATAAAATAAACATATACTATGTACAAAATAGTTTGCTTTAGGACAATCAGCCGTTCGGACATCCTAGGCGTCGATGTGGTTCTTCGATGGTCGATCGAAGGTGGCCCCGGGACAGTGGCGTTGACAAGTCTGTAAGGCACGGGGAGACTTCGTCCGTTGGCGTCGGGACACGGTCTAAGTCCGAAGCGGCACGGGTTACAGGTTGGCACAATAGACGAGAAATTGCTTTTTTTTTTTTTTTTTTCCGCGTTGACACACGGCGTTTTGGTTATTCGGAAGGTTAACCAAGTGCGAAGTGTCCTCGATTGTCGGGATTATATCAATCTCCGTTCTTTCTTTCATCCATTTGATTGGTCGTTCTCCCTCAATCACACTTCCCGAGTGGTTGGTCCCTCGTTACTAAACGTAACGAGACTCTTACCTGGAGAGTGAGAAAAGTCAAAATCGAAGACGAATTCGATCTTCCACCGATCATAGGACGACTTCCTTCGCGATTTATGGTTTCTGCCTGGCGGTTTGATATAAACAATGGGTGTTCGACTACAAACGACTTTTACCTATGTTTTTTTAAATTAATAAATTTTTCTCTAAATTAACCGTTTTTTCGCGTCTTTCGTGACGGTTCGGACCTGTCCGAAACCTCACATTTCCATAAAAGTTTTAAACAAATACTGGAAATGACAAAAATAAACAATTTATGTATTTTCGTTCTAAAATACAAATAATACATACATAATACAAGTTGATATGATACGAACAATGATAGAAAAACTTGTTCTGTATTTAATTTTTGTTTTTTTAGTTTTTTATAAACTAACTCTATTCGGCGATTTTTTCCGCAAACTCGTTAATTACTTTATCATAAAAGTCGCTGGTCGTCGACTCCGTCAACGTATTTAAAAGCACTTTTTCTATCGAAAGCGACGCTAGCGACCACAATTTTTCCTCCGACCTCGTGTTCCTGGCCGATGTATGAATTCGCTCCGTGGTCGAAAAACTGCGCTCAACAGACGCACTGGTAGATGGTACCGTAAAAATTAACGATATTAAATCATATAATTCTTTAATACGTCTTTGTTCGGATCGACATTAATTATAATATGTTTTATGTCTAAGAGTTACTTGTCAATATAGACCGGACACGAATATAAATATTGCGATTCACCACGTAATTTAGATAAATCAAAAAATTTCCCATAAAATTTACTTAATTTAAAGAATTAAAACACGCTTGGAAAAATTGTTAATAATTTCAATATTATGAAAAACATTTAAAAGTGATAAAAATTCTAAAGATTTTACGTCTGAAAATCTGTCAATATAATTATAATTTTATTTTAATTATACTGTAATTAAATATAACTTTGCAAAAAAACGTACATAAAAATAACATTGAATACTCTTTACTTTTTAAATCTTAAACAATTCACTTAGTCAGATAGCTCCCTGCCAGTAGCTAAGGGATAGCGTCGTTGGAAGCGTTACATGTATGTAGCTTCCACCGGCTAAACCGGCTGAGGTTGGTGCTCTGTAAAGCGCATGCGCCAATGCCCTCTGGCTGCTTTACACCATTCAGTTATTCTCGCGTTGAAAGCTGTCTCGGAAGCGCTTCCATTCCGCTACTGACATTCGAATATACAATAGCAATCTTATCGTTTTTTTCACATATAGTATAGAATTTTTTAATAAGATACATAATGCAGTTATAATAAAATATTAATTTTAATTAATTCAAAGTATTGTATATTTAACACCTTTCGCTGCGTTTTTTTTAAAATTTTTTAAAATTAATTATGTTTAATTACATTAAAAATATTAAATATATAATTAATTCAAAGTATTATAATTCTAAATTTTCATATTTTAACGTTCAAAGTACGTTAAAATATGAAAATTTATATTTTAGAAAATACAAGGGAAGGTCATTGGAAGGTGGATGCGGCGCTTCCACTGCTTCCAATGATGGCACGCCACTGAATTTAACCATGATACTTTAGAAGTATTATGACTTTTAGTTACAATTCCTGCCAGTATCTGGCGCTACTTAAAGGGCAGTGTGGTTGCATAGAGTGGGATGTTCAGAGAAAGAAGTGAATTGCAAAGACGATTAGCTAAACCTATTTCATTATGTATCAGATGACTGAGTGTAGCCCATCAGTTGCAGAATGGATAAAACCACAGAACATTCGTGGGGTTGCGCATGTTTTTTTCGATGGGTTTTCTTGACGTTTGTAACACTAAACTAGGGGCAAATTTTCCATAAAATTTTTCCCCTCGGTAGATCGCCCACGTGTCACGTTGGTGTAACTAAACAAATCAAACCAAACCAACCTAACGGCTGGGTTTATAAAGTTCTCGGTCTTTTGCTGGGAAATCCTAGAAATTTTTTTAGGTGGTCTGTCCGAGTTGAGTCTAATTGTTTCCCATTATACGCCCGTCCCCATTATGGGCCAGGAATTTTTCATACTTACGATAGGTATAGAAGAAAGGTCATCTTGCTGTCCACAGGGTGGAAAGAGTGGACACACAATATATTGTATTTCTTCAATTCTGAGATGCACTGTGATTTTAAACTCGAATTTTAAGATATAATCAACCTTCAAGTTTTGTTAACTTACAAGAAGTTAGAAAAACAACACAAAACGACGAAACAGTGCTTTGTAGCTCTATTTCCGGTCTCTTCTGATTTGGTTTTGGTTTTGTTCGATTAAGGAAATGTGATGGGTGATCTGCCGAAGGTGGGATGCCTCCTGGGAGGACTTTCTATGGGAAAGTGACTCCTGTTTAGGTGTTACAAACACGAAGAAAACCCGGAAAACGGCCTGGCCAACTCAGCCCGTTGGCTAGGCTCAAACACACAACCAACTATCAAATTTAAGTAGTTTTATTCACTCGGCCTCTGGTGGTCAGGCCTCTTCTGTGTATAGAATGATTATTCATTTTAATGCCGCATTTTAAACGTGTTTAGTTTTCATCTGTTTTTTTTTGTTTTTTTGGTCTTATAGGAGCTAAGAGAGCCCCGATTTCAGACCCATTGCGGGTTCAGCCAAGCCCACAGTTGGGTCAGCCGGGTGACGATGGTAAGGAACGTGGCACGACATATCCGGAAACATTACCCCTGAAAAATTCTTGACCCCTACACGATTTCGGGATTCACAGAGTAACACGATGATATGTTTGCCGTTTAATTTATTATGAATTTTTCCAAATAACAAATTATAACTACAGAAACATTATGAAAAGCACGAGAACTACTTCTAAATCAAATTTGCAATGCTCATTTTATGACGTCTTTTTTAAATGCACAAATTACATAAGACGATAACAGATGGCGAAACTTTACACCATTAAATACAGACTTTAATTGAATGATTGATATAGTGCCATCTGTTATTGATAATATAAACTTAGAAATATCACTAGGAAAATTGTACACAGCCTATCTAGAATATGCGGAGCAATTTAAAGAAGAAAAAACGAGTTCAAAGTTTGTCCACTAAGTAAGAAAAAATGGGTCTGTAACACACGTTAAAAGGGCAATCATGTTTAAGGGCATCACGTCTGGTGTTCTAGGAGTCCTTTCACGTGTCTAATACTTTAATAGTGGTTTGTTTCTCGTTGAAATTCCCTATCGCATGAGCTACCCGTAACGAATATAATGGGATAAAAATTTCAATTCAATGGGAATTTCTTACAGTTATAAAACATTGAATAAACTCTGTAATATCCAACTTTTCCTTTTACTTTCCAGGGGTGGTGTAAGAGGAATGCTGTTATGCATAACAAGGGATAGTATTGAAATCATGTGATATTTGACAGTCCGAGTATTTTGCAAATATCCACGTTTTGAGACCCCTGAACCCATAAAAGGCAAATGTGACGGACGAATAAACGAAGGTGTTCAATCAAATTTTTCGATTGTTTCACCTCCACCATTTTATAAAAAGATCTGTTGAAAATCATAAAAATTATTTCCCAAGAACTTGTTTTCTCGTTGAGGATGATCCATCTAGTTAGTCGTGTGTCACCCGGAACTTTCAGAAGTAATTCACGTATTGGACACCCGACCCTTAACAACGATATCCTGATCTCATGGAAAAAACCCAAGAGGAAAAATAATAAGGGAGAACGATGACAAATCCAGGCAGCCGTCGTCTGGTCATCCACCACGAACCCAACCCTGAAAAAATTCCTGCAACCTTTCGACCTACACCCAGACGTTATCCCACCTAGAAGACCGGAAAATATTACCGTGTGGATTGTGTGCCTCTAAGGAATATACCGTCTAAGATCGTGGATACCCTGCTGCCCAAGGAACTCTAACACCCAACTCTAACATCTCCTTAACCAAGGTATTTATCAACTCGCGGGTCGTTTGTAAACTCTCTCTCTCCGTATATCGAGGAATACGTTATTGTTATCTATGCGTCGTGCTGTAATCTCTGTTATTTTTATTAAATTTATTCTTGTTACTTAGCCAGTATCCAGAGTGACTTACTTCCTCGTTTCTCCTTCCTCCACCTCCATAACGGACATAACCGCTCACCCGTGACCGCTCGCGTGATGTAACAACTCTCCGTCGCGATTTCCGAGTCCAGAAAGACTCGGTGGTGTCCCATCTTGACGAGGGGTCAAAGAGACTCTGACCCTCCGGTTACACAAAAATTTCCGAGTGTATGGGGGTCTATTTCGTTTAATATCTCAGAATGGGATAAAAATTAAGAAACGAAATTTGGCACGATCGCTTATTTATAAGGGAAATTGATGCTATTTAAAGTTTGATAGTAAACGAGATAGAGGGTGGTCATGTGTTTTGCGTGCAGATTTAATGATTTTAGTTATTGTTAGCATTTAGAATTTTTTTTGTTTTTTTTTTTTTTTTTATAAAACCTAAAGTGTAGTATTAAGCTGTGCTATTGGTGTATGTGTCAACGTCTAGAAACTTCCTATCAATGTAACGTGTTCAATATTGAGGCTTTCTGTAGAGCCATGTTAAGGTTTAACGTTTCTAGGCTTTTGTGTAGTGTATGTGGTGTAAGGTGGATGAGAGGACCACAGGCACAATAAATACTCCATTTATCCTCCAGCTGCCTTATTTCTTGGGAGAATAGAGTGTACTTGTTTACTTTTTCAGTGTGTGCATTTTTCATGTTATGATTGTTCGGAAAGGAGATGTCTATTACAGGGTTGGCATGATTTAAAAAAAATGTTTTAAAACATTTATTAAAACGTTTTAAAACATAGGCATCGGATTTAAAACATTTTTTTTTAAACAAATGTTTTAAAACAATTAAAACATGGTTTTTTTAAAATAAAATACTGGGATCTAGTAAAAGAGAAAAATAAATCAGAAAAACTTCAGTGTAAGACTCAAGAATGTACAGAATGTTTTATTTAGTATAAAATACAGCATTTTTAAATGTTTCTTTATGAAATGGCATTTTTAAGATTTGCATGTACAATACCAAAACAGTATTGACAGCAGTGGCTTCTTCAGCTTGAAAAATTTCTTATTTTCAGAAATGTACAATGCTCATTAGTGTTGTTTAGGTGATTGAAAACTTTAACCTCTTTAATGTTGATATATTGAGCCAGTAAGTTTAAAATATGAGCAGAGCGTCCATAAGTGACAATATCTAAATTTTCTTTCATTGCTAATGTTTCTCTCATTTTTTTCATATTGCTTGCATTGTCACTTACCAGGCTTCTTACTTTACAGCCATACTTTTGATTGCATTTTTTATTGCTGCAGTTGCAATAATTTCTAAATAGTTTGATGTGTGCCTTTCTGCCCCTGTATCAACTGAGTCAATCAAATGAACTGTTCCATTAGGATCAGTCACACAGACACAAATCACTGGTTCATTATGGATATTACTCCACCCATCAATGGCCATACAGAATGTAATATCCTTTAACTCATCAGCTGATTCATTCTCAATGAAATGTGTACAGTGTCCAGCAAGGGTCCCCAATTTCCTTTCTGTGTGGAGGGTCATATGCAGGTCGCAACACCTGACAAAATTTTATAAATTCGGGGTGTTCTACACGAGTAAAGGCTTAATTGGTGGCATATATAAATTTTGCGCATTGGAGATCCAATTGCATTTTTTGATTAGTTGACGTTTTCACAATAAATGAATCAATGCGTTGCAATTTTAATTTGCTTTGGGATGCAGTGCCAGTGCCACTAGTAGAGCCAGAAGTGGTGGCGGAGCGCTTCCCACTGGTCTTAGACTCAGGCTCCTGACTTGCTGACTCCTGTTAATCTAAATAATAAATATAGAAACAATAAATTAATTGCTAATTAGGTGTATGTTTTTAAAATACAGACGTGTGAAAATTATTAGATTCAAAGTCGGACAAGTGCAATATAAAATGATACATTTTAGGATAAGAACCAAAAATAATACACTTTATGCATGAGTCTAATAATTTACACACTTCTGTATGTTCAGTTCACAATGATTACGATATATAATTGTATACTATTGACTTTAGTTTCGAGGCCTAATTAATTTCCACTTGGAAAATTTTTAATCTATTGATTTTTTTATATTAATTATTTCCACGTAAAAGCGAATCTGAATTGCCGGGGAATAAATACTCCCCAGAAAAACTATATGAAAAATTTAAAATAACCAAAAAATGCTTTAGATAAATTAGATAAACATAGCTGCAGGAATTGTTATTCTTTCATTTTACAGGCGTGAAAATTCACACATGCAGTCTACATTGTTTACAAAGTAGTTAACAGACAGTATAACACAAGATTTCTGATTTTTATGCTATTAAAATAGGGAAGAAACTGAAAAAAAAGTATATATATATATAATTCTACTGAATAAAAAACAAAAAAGACTGCTGATGTCATAAAAATCATCCAATAGTATTTTTAAAAAGTTTACCGAAGTCAAAATGGTCCTATAAAAGTTTAAAACGATTTAATTAATTTGATTAAAAAAAAACTCTCATAAAAACAATGAGGCAATTAATGTGCTAATTAATAAAACATTATAAAAAACTTTCGCGGCAAAAGTAATCAATAAACTTTTCATATGTATGGGCTAGTTACTAGTACATATAACGATGTATATGTACTAGCCCATACATTTTTGTAAAAGGACCGTTTTTTTTTTTATAACGCTATGTAAACTGCCCGAGAGGGCAGAACTATGTAACTCGGGCGAAGAACTTAAGAATATCTATATAGATACAAATTGAATTATGACCCAGGTAAAACTTTATAGCAAGCTATAGAAAAAATTGAAACTTATAATAGTTTAAAATATTCACCCAGCTGTTGCAATTCATGTATATCATTCTGTAGGTGGTTATTTTCAATATGTTTTTTCATACTAGCGACTAATCCAGCCATTTCTTTCCTACACATTCATCATTCCATCCTGTATGCTGGTTTTCCTGCATTTCCAGAAATTAGTATGTACTGGTTCCAGATATTATCAAGTCTTCTTCCTGCACTCATTTTTTACTTAACAAGTAACAACGATAATAATAATGTCTTTTACCATCCAAGTAATATTACAATACATTAGCTGTATTGTTAACAGTCCTGGCATGTGCTGTGAGGAAATCTCCTCTTAGTGATAAAAGTCGGCGTGTCACGTGCTTTTATGACCCAAGACAGTGAAAAAAATTTCCTATTCCCACGTTCACATTTAGTTCACAAGTCAGAAAAAGTTTATTTACTAAATTTATGTAATAAAACATTTTTTTTTTAAATTTAAAATATTGTTTTAAAACAGTATTTTATAACGTAATATAAAACTGTTTTAAAACAAAAAAAACAAAGGTTTCTAAATAAAACGTATATTATTGTTTTATTTAAAAAAAAAACATAAATTTGCCAACCCTGGTCTATTATATTAGTGATCCTACTGTATTTGTCAATAAGAGTAATTTTTTTTTTCTCTGGTGAAACCGTGTTTTATATTTTCTTTCTTGCACAGACGCAATAAGAGTAATGTCAGGTCTTTGCGATGAATTGTTTTATCTGTGATGATGTCTCTGTCATAGTACATTTTGTGTGTGTCATTTTCTAAAACTGCCTGTGGAGTATATTTGTAGTATGGTACCTGAGTGTTTAATAATCTGTGTTTGTGTGCAAGCTCTTGGTATTTTATATTTATTACTTGATTATGCCTATGTAAATAGTCTGTTTGTGCTAAGAGCTTGCAACCAGAGGTTTATGTTGTATTGTTTCTGGCAGAATGTGGCATTTTCTACAAGAATCATTTGTAAGTCAGAATGTATTTTTTGTAGTTTTTAGTGTTTATGATCTGGTCGTGAATTGCAATCGTAAACCCTTCGGTCTCTCCAAACAGGCAACTCCTAGTTTGATGCAGTTTTGACAACATAGTCCTGAGCTAGGTCATAGGTGTGGGTGCCGGGAGGCGGCCGATTTCTCGTTCCTCCTTTTTGTCGGCTAACAGGTCCGTGAGACCTGCCCACGTCAAGATGGCGGTTCGGAGGAGTTACGCGTTACGCGAGTGGATGCGAGTGGAGGAAGTGAATGGGTTCGACGGTAGAGCGGCGGATGATGACATTCGAATAAAGGACATTACAACGGATAAAACAATAACAAAGATTTATTAAAGCTAACTTGACAATTACAGATACGGCGAGCGTCGGTCGCCTGAGTTCGTATTCGCGGAGGGAGAGTTTACAAAACTTCGGGTCATACCTCGTGATCCGGGTCGATCTTCACAGTCGATACGATTTCGTGGATTTCCGGCGGTTCCCCTCGACTTTTTGGCCGCACGCGCACAGGCTAAGAGATAAACGTAACCGACCCCCCTTTTCTCCGTCGTCGCCCTTTTATTCTCTCGGTCACGAGTTCCAGGTTCGCCAACCCGCGGTTTTCGACTCTTGTTCCTTCTGATTCATTTTTTCTATCTTTTGACTCATATCCCTTTTCCTTCTACTCGCGCGGAAAGGGATGTATCATTACCGGCTAAATTCCGGTGGGTTCGAATTTTCACATAGGCATTATTATGTCATTGTATTAGCCACTAGCACTGTTATTATTATTATCGTTGTTATATTAGGCCCTATTTATAAATGTTATTATAATAATATTCAAAGTCGGATTGTTGAGCAGATGAGGGGTGGTGTAAATTGTCGACTATTAGGGGCAATCAGTTAATCCCACGTCAGGAAAAGCCTAGGGGATGATCGTATGTGAGTGGTGATACCGGAGGCAAAGATGACAGGTGTCCTTACAACAAAACCGTTTATTATAGTAAACTATGGCTTACACGAATGTCGACAGGTGGTGGACGTCGAAAGGTAGTTCGACAATGCCGCACTGTAACAACAGAGTTCACTCGTCAGTTTACTGTTCCTATGTCCGGTATTGGATCTAGTTGGTTCGAAACGGCCCGGGGCGAAGACGAAGATGATTGGTCTCCCTTTTGTTTCTCGGTTGAAACCGAGATTTGATCGGGTCACGAGAAAGGTCCGATTCGAGGCGTCTATACGACACCTTTTCGTCGACTATGATCGGAGATTGTTGATGGAACTATAAACCTGGCGCTCATAATTTAGTCCGTTGTTTCTGTTTTGTGTCATTTTGGAGCTTTAACGATCATACGCGATGTTTTTCTATCCAACAAATCTGTTCCCCTTTTCGACTTTTTAACCTAAATCGATTGTTTATAAGTGCTCGTGTCAGAGTTCCATCTTTCCCGGCCGACGTTCCACCTGATCCGTTACGTTTACCATTCGTCTTCCTGTCCAACTACAGGGTTTTTCCCTCTCTCCCTTACATAACGATCATTTTGTTTTTGTTTCAGGAAATTTTTATATATAGTCAATGCAATTTTCGTGATTTCGGGCCTTGTTTGGAACCACACAGTGGGATAAATGCATTTCACCCTTTTCTCCATGTTACGGTTAGATATTAACAGGGAGCTCCGAATAATATAATCAGAGTGATCCTCCGAATGATCCACTTAGTGCGCAACATTCAGAACTGTCATATACATAACCCATTGGAATAATAATTTTTAATGCACCGTTTTTAATCGACTTCTGGCAGTCGATATCGACCATTAAGAAAAGAAAAGAAAATCTAACGTCTATCACAGAAATTTAATCAATCATTGGAAATATCAGTTGAAACTGTTACACGTATCATGATAAATATGAAAACATTAAATGTTTTCATTCGAATGAGCGGTTCCTTCCCTGAACACTGGGAGTTTGGTCGTGGGTTCGTGCCTCGTCAGGACGGGCTACCCACGTGGAGTTTTCCGGGTTTTTTCCATGTCTGTAATGCCTGAATAGGGGCCAGTTACCCTTAAAAAGACCTCTCCGAAAGCATCCCCCCCTAGACAGACCGCCTAAGGGGTGCGTTGCCATAACTTAATAAAACAAACAAACAGAGCGAAGCTCCGATTACAGCTTCTACTGAAGTCTGATGCATTCTTCAGCTTTAATAATCCGGAAAACACAAAATACAGTCAAACCTGTTTTTATGCACTCTTTTTATGTGCGATTTTTATTTGTGCGATTTTTTTAATGCGATTTTTTATTTGTGCGGTATAGTTGGCGACTAGTCTCGTGCGATTCGTCATGTCTCACGTTGACTTATTATAGCTAAATAAACTTATTATAGCATAAATGCACTTATTATAGTAATATTATTGCATGAATATGCGAAAAATGAAATAATTTACTTTTTAAGTCAACAAAACACCACCTGGACAAAAATATGTAAAACAGACGATAGACCAGACGATGCAGTCAAGTGCTGACATCTGTTGTCAATAAATTCTATTTCGTACGGTTTTGAGTTATTTTCTATGTGAGACTTTTTTTATGCGGTCCCTGTTGACCGCATAAAAAAATATTTTTTAAAATTATGTTGCGAAAACTATTATTTACAGCCATTCGTGAAGTTTCGTGCGATTTTTTTAATGCGTTTTTTTTAATGCGGTTCCTATCCACCGCATAAAAACAGGTTTGACTGTATAGAGTTGTAGCCATCTACAAATTAAAAAAGTTATACAAAAATCGATATTAAAATAACTACTTTTTACTTTCATCTATATATATATATATATATATATATATAACAGAGGGAGAGTACAGGCGATTGGTAAAAAAATGACCCCTATCTCCCACCTTCTCGACCTTTAACCTCCAAAATTTAGTAGCATCAATTCTCCTAATGCACAAACCACCTAAAATTTCAGAAAATTTCGACAAAAAGCACAGGAGTTATTGAGCTTTAAAGTTGGAAAACGAAATTGTGCTACCCACACAATATAAAGAAAGAACCCCAACATATTTTCATTTCTTGATGTTTCAAGGTCCCGGAGTCCAAACATGTAAAAATCTTGGGGTTCATATTTTGACGGATCGCCATATTTCCTCTCTCTAACAAATAAAAGAGCCGGGAAAGTAATTTAAGAATAAATTAAACATTACTTCTTGTATAAGTTGTGTAATTGTATTATTAGTTTCTGTGTCAAATTGTAATATTTAGGATGTTAAGAAATGATAAAGTAGTACTTAGTCTCGAATTTTATCTAACTTCGTTCTCGAGATAAAAGACAGACAAACAACAGTGGGAATTTATAGGTTTACATATTTTTCAAACTGCATGCTAATTAAATTGCATCTGTAGGCATCTTTGTGCGTGAAATACAGCTAAAAAGGTAAAAGCAACGAGTTGCTCAACTTTCCCGGCAACGTTTAAAATTTTTGTGGCGCCATCTGTTATATTTTATTAAAAATTTTTTTATACTTTTAACTATTATAAAATGGCATAAAGCTTAATTTTGAGAGACGAACGAATTTTATAAAAAGAAAGTATAATGTTAATAACGAGTAAAATCGTCATTAAGTTCGACCCTATGAAGATACACACGACCCCTTTGTCTCCTCCCTCGATTTTTAATCATCAAAATTTAATAGCATCAATCCCCTAATAAACAAACCTCCCGGCAAAATTTCGGAAATTTTCGACAAAAAGCACAGGTGTTATCAGAGTCGATAGATATACTAGTCTCTGAGCTATGTTCTAAAGTAGAGTTAATGTGTCAGGTTGCCGAAGCTGGCGTTAGAGTCGCTTTGCGACAGGAAGAAGTTGGTTTATCCATTTGGTTAGCAGGTAGTTTTACAGTTTTTAAGCATTTTTAAACTTTTATATCATGTATAAAGAAAGGAAAAGTATATTTGGTTTTTAGACAAATTTAATAAGACAATACAGGTAATTTGAAATTACGGATGAGGATGTGGATAAATCGAAAATAAAATTATTTTCGATTTAATTTATTCAGGTTTTAAATAGAAATCTGTTTAAAACTGTTATATAGACTACATATTGTGAATAATAGTTTTGCAAATAATGTTCTGTGTATATCTATTTAATAAATACATGTATTTGCATTTTTCTGTTTTATTTTATTACATATATATGACAATATAATTAGGAAAACCATAGCTTATTCTCTGATACGTCAAAATAGTCATAGAAATTTAATCCAGATAAAGAAAAACTATTTTTAAAATATTTTCTTAACTTTAAAACTACATAAAGTGTGCTATACAATTTTACTTGATTCAGTAGAGTGAGAAATAGTATTTAGGAATAGTTTTGTATTTTTGACACGAGAAATTGCATTTCTTATGACACTCGTAATTTGGTAAAACATTCTGCACCATTGAAAGTAGAATACGAATGAAAATTTATTAATGGCCTACTACACCTGTCCTTTGTTTATATAGGTTTAAAACATTACTAACATGTCTTTCACTACCATGTCATTACTAATCACTGTCAGTATCTAATAATACCGTCTGAGCTCTTGTCGTCTATTTTATTTGTCAACCTCTAACTCATCGTCCTCTAATCATCTCTAAGTCATTATGTATCTGTAAATATGTTGAATATGTTGTCTAAATAGTTGGAATTTCCTCTTTTTCCTCTAACAGCCTATATTTGAAATCCAAGAACTAAATCTACTGACTTTTAATCCCCCTCTCTAAAGGTGGAGAGATTGCAGTTTAAAGTGTGCACTAAAGGTCGTGATGACGTTGGTGGTCTTCTGAAGGTCACTGATGAACCGTGTTCTGATGTGGATACGACTACAGTCGTATAACCTGTGGGTAATACTGTAGAGTTTTAATGCACAAATTTCACGTTTATCGATCGTCGGTAATCTTAAACTCAGAGATGAAATTACAGGCGAAAAAAGTACACATAGTAGTGTGCTTCGAAAGTAGTGTTTGACGGTTTTAATAGTTGTAAGTTTTTCTACATTCATTAAAGAATGTCGTCAAAGTCGGCAAACGTCTGTCGGTTCAAGTTAAGAGTTATCCGGGTGTCGTCTTATGTAGAGATCGACTGTATTTTTCTACAAATCTGTGAGGTAACAAGTGTTAAATTTATAAATAAAAACGCGGTCGAAAGTTAACCGGAATTAATTGTGTATTTAATTTTAAAAATATTATTAATTAAAATTGCTATTAAAAATTGAACGGATGTGAATTTACTTCCATAGAAACACTTGTATAAATAAGGGAATTTTCCTCATAAACAAGGAAAATTACAGAAGAACGTCATGCACGCGACACAAAATAATAGGTTAAAGAGAATATTTAATTGTTTTTTATATTCTAAACTATTTTATTTACGACACAAAATCATTTTATGCTTAATAATTTGATTTTAGAAGGTGTAAAGTATGAAAATATCAGATCATAAAAAATGACAGAAAAGTGTGACTTTTGAATAAAATTTTCGATCGAATCTCAGTAATATTCATTAATTTAACCAACATTTAAAACCTAAGCACCATACTGTTACGTTAATGTCGCATGCTAGGATATCTATATTCTCAATTAATCTAGTCGTTTATCAACATAACAACTTTATTGTCAACTATAAAGGTTTCGCCAGCTCGACATGAAAGGTAACAAGCACACCTCGTGGTTCAATGGTACAAAAGCGCCCTCTCAGCGCAGAGATGTGCCCGCCGTTCTCCTATAGCCAAATTATAGCCACGACACATACAATCAATTTTCAGCAGAATTACGACGGTTCCAGAAAAACCGCCGTAAAGCGAATCGTCTTATTTCCCGCAAGCTCTGTCTTAATTTGAAGTTACGTTCTTAAAAATTCAGTTTGAAATTTACGTAATAACACGTAGCAGTTGTAAATAAATATATAAAATATATAATAAATAAAATTGTAATATAAAAATTATACAAGTCGTAAACGCG
The DNA here is from genome assembly GCF_030686945.1 of Centruroides vittatus. Lineage (NCBI taxonomy): Eukaryota > Metazoa > Arthropoda > Arachnida > Scorpiones > Buthidae > Centruroides > Centruroides vittatus. The sequence continues at coordinate 577,324 of NW_027120768.1, forward strand.
GGGGATTGTAAAGGCTCGTCTAGCGGATTGTGTAGGCAGGGTCGGTTTGAGATTTTGCGCTGGGGGAAATTCCCAGAATGTTTGAAAAAGGGAATTTGTTTTTTATATCAAATTTTCTTAGAAATTTGGAAGTGTGAGGCGCCTCTGAGTGCGGTGCCTGGGTTCGAGGCCCGAAAAATCGACGTCTGAACCGGCCTCGTGTGTAGGTAAGTCGAGAATTTCAATTAAACAAATAGGAATTTATTTAATTTTTCGTCAGCTGACGCAATTTTACTATTATAAATTAGTAAAATTAACATCATAAGCTAACAAAATAGCAGTATTTGAATACGAGGAGGATTAATCCATTCGTTCATAAAAATGCATTTTTATTGACTAAATTTTTGAATTTTATGTATCAAAAAGTTCTAACGTAAAAAGAATTTATGTTTTTGAGATTATTTTACATAAAAAATTTCACATAATTTTAGTTTTTCTAGAAATTTAGAACAGAACACAGCGTGTCAATAGATTTACACGTGGAGAGCGGAGAGAGAGAGTAAGAGAATGCACGCACTTTGAAAAAATATCCATTGTTTTCCTATTATTTTGACATTGATACCTACACACTGTTTATTCACTTCACCTGTATAATTGTTAAATGAATAGGAAGAGGAAGTTCGTGAATTCTCTGCTTCCTTTCTACCTGATTCTAAACTAAATGTTTAGTGAAATACTGAATTAAAATTTTCTACAAATGTATGAATTTTATTGTACTTTTTATTTGAAAATTGAATTTAATTAACGCATTTACATGTGAATTATGATAAGAAGGATTAATTATCACTTCTCCGGCTGTTATACGTGCCTCTCACTTGCCAAATCGATTAACTCCATAAAACAAAAAGTGGAGAAAAGTGACAAAATAATATACAATATTTTCTAAAATTCCTTTTAAAATACAAATTCAAATATACACTGTAGACTGTATTATTGTAGATGTAACTTTTATTTAACGACATATAGAATGTATAAGATAGCATAGATATGCTATATTCGTTATTATTACTACGATTTTGGTGTGATTGAGAGAGTTAATCGATTTGGCTTGTGAATGGTTCATATATAACAGAGAGAAAGTAAGGCGGTCGATCAAAAAAATGATCCCATCCCAAGCGATCGATCAATAAACGACTCTCCTTCCAGACGATTGATAAAAAACGACCCTCCTTCCAGGCGATCGACCAAAACAATAACCCCTCTGAAGATTTTTAAATTTTTGAACTCTAAGGACTTCACTTTCAAATGTACAGAAATGCAAAAAATGTTGGGAGCTTTTTCTGTATGTATGGATTTTAGTGTGGGTCGGAGACACAATTTTGTTCACCCTCTTTGAAGCTTAATAACTCTTGTGCTTTCCGTCGAAAATTTACGAAATTTTGCAGGGAGGTTTGTATATTAGGGGCATCGATGCTATTAAATTATGGTGGTTAAAGAACGATGAGGTAAGGAAATAAAGGGTTGTGGTCAGTTGTATCTCGAGTGACATCGGACTTAATGAAGATTTTACTTCTTATTAACATCTACAATTCTTTTTTTTTTTTTTTTAAATAACACCCATCTCTATCCTAAAATTAAGTTTGTTTAAATGTTTAATGAGTAATCAATAATTAATTTTTTCGCAAAATTGAAAAACAAATCCGTATATATATATACAGTCAAACCTGTTTTTATGCGGGGGATAGGGACCGCATTAAAAAAACGCATAAAAAAAATCTCACGAAACTTCACGAATGGCTGTAAATAATAGTTTTCGCGACACAATTAAAAAATATTTTTTTTTATGCGGTCAACAGGGACCGCATAAAAAAAGTCTCACAGAAAATAACTCAAAACCGTACGAAATAGAATTTATTGACAACAGATGTCAGCACTTGACTGCATCGTCTGGTCTATCGTCTGTTTTACATATTTTTGTCCAGGTGGTGTTTTGTTGACTTAAAAAGTAAATTATTTCATTTTTCGCATATTCATGCAATAATATTACTATAATAAGTGCATTTATGCTATAATAAGTTTATTTAGCTATAATAAGTCAACGTAAGACATGACGAATCGCACGAGACTAGTCGCCAACTATACCGCACAAATTAAAAATTCGCATTAAAAAAATCGCACAAATAAAAATCGCACATAAAAAGAGCGCATAAAAACAGGTTTGACTGTATATATATATATATATATATATATATATATATATATGTTCAAAATCTACTTTATTTGTGTTTTAGATTGCAACATTTCCAGATTTTTCATTGTAGACCATGGAAATTCATTGCAGACCATCCAATTACACTTCAAATTTTCCACTGTAGATTATTGAAGAGTGAGGAATTCTGTTTGAGGATACAAAAAGTTAACCGTAGAACGATGGAAAGTTTGAAATTCTCTTAAATTCTTCTGTACACCTTGATAGAACTCGCTTAAATCCTCTTGATGTACCTTTTCAACAAAACATAAACCTGAAAGACGAAGAAGAAATTTGAATTTAGATTTATTCAAATAAAATCGGATTTAATTTACACTAGCAAGTAAGTCCGTTATTAAGATTATTAGATTATTTCGTACTTCTAACCCTTCTATTGTATTATATTATAGAATTTGATTTATATGGCTGCAAAGGTTATCTTACGTAAGGGTTTATCGTAAAATAAAGCAAATATTTAAACTCGGCAATTACTTAAAACGTATTTTGTGCTAACCGGTAATCTTGTATTATGCAATTTTTATATTCGAATGCCACCATACCGCTTGTCCGATAAGAAGAAGGAACTGTTGCAGATGGAAGTTGAAGTTAATTGGACCAAAAATAATAGTTAGCGAGGATGGCCAACGACTACTAATTAATACTGGTCTACTATTAATGTTTGAAAAGTGATCCGTGTTAGACAGGTTGTGACTGCCCTGCATATGATCGAAGTTGCTAACTTTAACGTCAGTAAGACAGCGGCCGGATGGCCGAGCGGTCAAGGTTAGCAGCCTGCCGCCCTGGGGGATCCGGGATCGAATCCGGACGGGACGAAAAATCCCCACGAATTTTTCGGGGGGTGGTCCGTCCGGATATGTGGTCCCCGTCCCTCACCACCCGGCCGCCCCATTGTGGGCCTGGCCGAACCCATAATGGGCCTACTAAAAGAGGCCCTCTTAGTGCCCACAGGGCGGAAAGAGTTAAAAAAAAAAAAAACGTCAGTAAGACTTCGTATGACTTGTTTAAATGAAAAAAATCTTGTAAAAATGCGAGAATAAGTGCTTTTATGTAATCTCCACAAAAAACTGATGAAACCAGGTTGAAAAAGTAAAGTTCGGAAAAAAACATGTAAGTAAAGGAAACTTTTGAAAGTTGTGGCATAAGAATAGTGGAAGGTAGGAAGCCCCAATTAACTGTGTGGGGGTGTTCTGGTGCAATCCCTCTTCACTTTCAGGATGGTAAATATAAAGATTTAAAAGAAGATCATTAAGATCTCTCTTTGACAGGGTCCTAAAACCAGTTGAGATTATTTAAAGTCTTGACTCGAGATTATATTATTTTAGTCCAATTCGCGGACTAAGACGCGCGATAAGTAATTATCTGACGAGTGGTTGAAGATATCAATAAATACGTATTTAACTGGAAATTAGGAGGGTCTGTCTTTATATGTAATTTATGTGCGTTCGTGAGTTACGGGTGTTATGTGTGCTGACAATGGAGTGAGGCATAAATCGACTGACAGATACGAATGTAACTATATATTTATTGTACGAAATATATATATGTAAATGAGGATGTTTGTTTGTTTATTCGCTATACACTCCTAGGCCGTTCGACCAATTGCTATGAAACCCTGCAGTTACATTCAAATACGTCTAACTTAGATCTTGTCGCACACCCCATTCCAAATTATCGATTGGATTTATATATATCGTTTAATTTATGTCTACATTTGATTGCTGGCTCTATAACAAAATAATCAACTAAATATAATTCTTACGAAAAAGGATATAATTTAAAAAAAATATATATTATATTCACTTAATTACTGCAACAATAGTATAGTGTGAAATACATGCGCCATTACGTAATTACTGCGACAAGTGGCATTTAGAACTTGCCTGCGTGGAGTGTAGTAGCGTTTTACCCCGTACATCATACTTTTCCTGTTAGCAATAGAGTCTTGAAAGTTAGGTACAGTAGAACCACGCTTAACGAGCATCTGTCGTAACGAATAATTCGCATAACGAGCAAAACAAATTGTAAAAATGACTCGCTTAACGAGCGACGTTTGGCATAACGAGTGACGAGGAGAGAAGAAGTCCGGATTGTGGGCATGCTACAACAGTCTGTATTTAGCACTCGTTCCGCTAGCATCTTAGTGTCGCTTATGATCATACATTTTTTCAAACCTGTGTTCAGACATTACATATAAACATGAACAACCATAGCCCGTTATATAATAAACACGCCAAACGATATGCCAAATCCTTGGGCTATAATTAAATATTAGAAATGACTATATTTCGATTTTTTTTTCTTTTCTGAAAATCGAATTCGCATTTCAGGTTGATTCATTTTGCGCTAGAAGAAAAGATGAAGACGCTCCTTAACAATGTATATTGTATAATTTTCTTTGAATAAATGTTATACATAAAATATTTGAGAATTTTTTTTTTTTGCATGAAATGCATTAACGTATTTTACATTAATTTATACGGGAAAAATTTCTTCTCTTAACGAGTGTTTTGCTTTACGAATAACATTCTGGAACGAATTATCCTCGTTAAGCGAGGTTATGATACATCTAAATGCGAGTACATATAAATGATGGCTATGATTTAGTTCAACAATCAAATATGGGAGGATATCTAATCTTAAACCTATAAAGCTGTCCGGCGAGAGAGAGTTTACATAAAAATAGTCATAGTGCCTGACGTTCACATATGTCCGAGGTGGAGAGTTGAGAATTCTTGGGAACACGTACTTGGAGCACTGGGAAAGTGATTATTAAACGTTGGGCACTCGGCAAGGGCGCCAAAACAAAAGCGATGGCTAAAGCCTTGATGTACAGTACTTAAGAGTATCACATGAAAACAAGGCTAGAGCAGGTAAAAAGATGATCTTTACCCTTTTATACAAAATCGAAATTCAATAGTATTACTGGGAAGTCACTTCCTGCTTTACATACCGGTAATGTAGATAATAAATATTACTTAATAGAGAGGTTGAGGCCGAAGTTTTAAACGCGAAAACGTGTACGTCGGACGTTTAGCTCCGCTTTCCTGTAAGCTTAGAAGTTTGACAATGGCGTTTGGAAAGTTAGTGGAATCACGCTCGACGTTCCAAACACCATTGCCAAACTTCTAGGCTTACAGGAAAGCGGAGCTAAACGTCCGACGTACACGTTTCGCGTTTAAAACTTCGGCCTCAACCTCGCTAATATTCACATATTATTCTACGAATATTGCAACAATCGACTTTAATAAGAGATGTTATTAAGCCATTATTTACGTATTTCTCGCCTATTACGTAGTAACCGAAAGTATCCCGAAAATTAATTTTTTTGCCTTTGTATAATAATTAATAACGTAACTATTATTTTTTAAAATAAAATTTCGTAACGCACACAATTATTACTTTCCCGGTCGTTATAACGTAACACGGCAAAGTATTGCAGGAAAGTTTCCTAAAAATGTGTGGGGGAAGCCTCAAACAAAAACTTTTAGCCAATGGAATGTGACAAAAGAGCTGTTTTTTTACTTTCAAGCATGAATATTAAAAGCATTATAAATTCACAAAATTTGTGGAATTTATAAATAAAGATAATAAAAATAAACCAAAAATACTATAAACAAATATTACAGAAAGTTTCCCCTCTATAAATTTATTTACAGTCGACTCCGCATAAGTCGACACCCGGATAACCCGTCACCGTAGGTTAATTAGTCAGATTTCTGTGGTCCCGGCCGACTTACATAGGCAGTAATGTTATTAATGTTAAAAAACTCGGTTTACTCGACATCGTTTAACTCGTCACCACTGGATAAATCAACATACTTTTTCTGTTTCACACTTTTTAGACGTCTGATAAGTCGACTCCCCTCCTGAAAAAATGAGTTCACACCGTACAATAAGCTGTGTGGTGTGAACTCATTTTTCAGAGGGGGAGTCGACTTATCAGAATTCTAAAAAGTGTGAAACAGAAAAAAGTATGTTGATTTATCCAGTGGTGACGAGTTAAACGATGTCGAGTAAACCGAGTTTTTTAAGATTAATAACATTAATGCCTATGTAAGTCGGCCGGGACCACAAAAAATTGACTACGTAACCGACGAGTGACGAGTTATCCGGGTGTCGACTTATGCGGAGTCGACTGTATTTTTCTACAAATCTGTGAGGTAACAAGTGTTAAATTTATAAATAAAAACGCGGTCGAAAGTTAACCGGAATTAATTGTGTATTTAATTTTAAAAATATTATTAATTAAAATTGCTATTAAAAATTGAACGGATGTGAATTTACTTCCATAGAAACACTTGTATAAATAAGGGAATTTTCCTCATAAACAAGGAAAATTACAGAAGAACGTCATGCACGCGACACAAAATAATAGGTTAAAGAGAATATTTAATTGTTTTTTATATTCTAAACTATTTTATTTACGACACAAAATCATTTTATGCTTAATAATTTGATTTTAGAAGGTGTAAAGTATGAAAATATCAGATTATCCATCATAAAAAATGACAGAAAAGTGTGACTTTTGAATAAAATTTTCGATCGAATCTCACTAATATTCATTAATTTAACCAACATTTAAAACCTAAGCACCATAAATCAATTTTCAGCAGAATTACGACGGTTCCAGAAAAACCGCCGTAAAGCGAATCGTCTTATTTCCCGCAAGCTCTGTCTTAATTTGAGGTTACGTTCTTAAAAATTCAGTTTGAAATTTACGTAATAACACGTAGCAGTTGTAAATAAATATATAATGCGTATAATATAAAAATTATACAAGTCGTAAACGCGGGGGATTGTAAAACGTGTGATCGTAAAGTGAGGGTGTATTATAGGCTCGTCTAGCGGATTGTGTAAGCAGGGTCGGCTTGAGATTTTGCGGAATCTGGGGGGAAGTTCCCAGAATGTTCGAAAAAGGAAATTTGTTTTTTAGATCAAATTTTCTTAGAGATTAGGAATGTGAGGCGCCTCCGAGTGAGGTGCCTGGGTTCGAGGCCCGAAAAATCGACGTCTGAACCGGCCTCGTGTGTAGGTAAGTCGAGAATTTCGATAAAAAAAATAGGAATTTATGTTAATTTTTCGTCAGCTGACGCAATTTTACTATTATGAATTAGTAAAATTAACATCCTAAGCCAACAAAATAGCAGTACAGTAGAGACTCGTTAATCGGAACCCCGGTAATCGGAATCGCCGGTAATCGGAACTATTTTCAGTCGTACTGTGTCGTGCTGAATCGAACGTTTTTGATACTAAATTTACTTCTAAAGTATAATTTTCATGTTTCTATATTCTTCAATATATTTATTTTGTTTGTACAAAATAAAGAAATAATTTTTAACGATACGATAGCCTCGATTATTATTATAAAAATTTTCGTTAGGCTTAAAATCGACGAAAATTCAACATGAAGCGACACGCAACGGAGAAAAATTTGAACATCGGACAGTGGCGTGCCGTGACATTTGATGATAGGGAAGCTGTGTTTCTGTAAGAAGCCGACTTTCAGGGGCAATCAATTAATTGCGCGTCAGGGCCCGTTCGTATTCGTTTGTTCGATAAGCCAGTAAAAACCGTATACTTCTTTAAATGTATATTTAATAGATTATTTGACGTACTTAATAAATAAAAAAGTTCAATATAATTACCTCCGTTATTAGATTCAATAAATTTCCTACGCCCTCTAAATGCCAATTCTCGCTTTGAGAAAAAACATATAACATCTATTAATTTAGATATATCTATTAATCGTAATTATCTTGTTATAATTTTCAATATTTATTTTATATTGTCTACCAATGTTAAATTCTATTCCTCTTTGATTTCCAAATTGCTTCAATTTTACGAAAGAATCGTCATTCGTCATAAATTTTATTGTCAAAATGTCGAAATTTTTTGTCGACGTATTTATATTTAATTTAGGCATTGGTCTTTCTCTTTTAATAATGTTTTCTTTTTCATTATATGGTCTCGAGCCAAAACTTTTTTAAAATAAATTTTTGAATCACTAGCCACGATATAAGGGCTAATATTAAAATTATCAGAAAAACTTACTTGGTAAAACAAAATGTGTGACGAATATACATACCTAGTACAAAAAATTCTTCAATTGTACGAATATACTTTTAAAGAAACTTATAATTAAATATAACTTTGGGAAGAAACGTACATAAAAATAACAAAATGTTCTTTACTTTTTAAATCTTAAAACAATCCACTTAGTGAAATACTGTAGCTCCCTACGAGTGGCTAATGATGGAATCAGAGACGGTCCAGGTAGGTGTGTCCGTGCCAAATCCCGAGGGTGCCGATACCGGTCAATGTCAAATGCCTCTTTTGTCGCGTCACTAGTATATCTCAAAGGACGCGACAGGGCCGTTGTAAATTTTAAACGTTTCTCACCATAGATGTAAATATGTTAAACTTAATAGTCATTTGTTTTCTAACTACTGCAATTCGTTTTAGTACCAAGTGTACACGGAAATCAGTTTCCCACTGTACTGAGCAAGTGACTGGTTCGGTTAAGCTTTTGTTTAAGTAAAATTCTGGCTCTTTCAGTAGGGTTTTATTTATGTCCCCATTCCCTAATCTCTTAATTATTTAACTACTTCTTAGTAGAAATAAGTCAAAACCAGTTACTTTGTACTTGAATATCTGTAATCTTGGGAAAACATTGGAAAGACAAATTTTTATGACAACCGATACTTAGATCGTACATTTAAGGAAAATAAATTCTAGAGCTTTTTTTGTACCATTGTACGTCTCATTCATTAAATTTGGTTGTAAATGATGATGCCAAAGTAACAGTTAATTTTTTAACATTATACAAGAATTGTACACGTTTTTTTCTGCATTCCCTTACAGATGGGACATACTATAATCGTAATATCACCGGTTTAACATTGAAACCCGTAAGTAATATAAGATGGGAGAGCAGACTAAATACAGAATAAATATATCAAATATTTTAATGGATTTTTTTAAAACTCCTGTCAACTATACAGAACTATCATAAAAACATGCCAGTAAACTCCTATCGGTTGGGTTAAGTTATAAATCTAGTCTAGGGTGGGCAATCTTTTTTATAACACGGGCCAGAATAAATTTTACGTTTTTCCGCGGGCCGTAGTAGTTAATTGACGCCTTTTTGTGACTCGTAATTTTTTTAGTCTGCAAATATGAAATAAATAAATAAAAAGTTTATACTACATTTATTTCTCTTATCGTTTTCGAAAATTACAAAGAATTGGAAAATTAACTATTAATTAGTTATTTTTCCAATTTAATAATCTATTAAAGATCTCGCGGGCCGGATAGAAACTTTTCGCGAGCCGTAGCTGGCCCGCGGGCCGGGGTTGCCCGCCGTTGATCTAGTCTCCTCGTGATTCACGTAATCGGGCGAGGGCGGCCGAATATCTAGCAGGCAGGCGGCTAAACAGCCCACAACCGGTCCGGGATATAAAATTAGAAGCTTTATGTGTGAAGCATCCACCAGCTAAACCGGGTGACGTTGGTGTTCTGTAAAGCGCATGCGCCAATGCCTATAATCTGGCTGCTTGGAAGTTGACAGGCAGGTGGCTAACAGCCCACAACCGCTCCGGGATATAAAGCTGTACTCTTTATGAGTGTGTTGCTTCTACCAGCTAAACCGGGTGAGGTTTGACGGCCGGATGGCCGAGCGGTAAAGGTGGCAGCCTACCGCTCTGGGGGACCCGGGATCGAATCCGAACGGGTCGAATAATCCCCAGGAATTTTTCGGGGGGTGGTCCGTTCGGATATGTCGGGCCCCGTCCCTCACCACCCGGTCGCCCCATTGTGGGCCTGGCCGAACCCATAATGGGCCTACTAAAAGAGGCCCTCTTAGTGCCCACAGGGCGGAAAGAGTTAAAAAAAAAAAAAAAAAAAAAAACCGGGTGAGGTTGGTGCACTGTAAACCGCATGTGCTAATGCCTATATAATCTGGCTGATTGGAGACTGACCCGGTTTCGACATTCCTTCCGCCACCGAATTATTCGAATATACAATAGCAATGTTATCGTTTTATTTCACACGTAGTATAGAAATTTGTAAAAGATATATAATGCAGTTATAATAAAATATTAATTTTAATTAATTCAAAGTACGTTAAAATATGAAAATTTATATTTTATAAAATACAAGGGAAGGTCAATTAGAAGGTGGAATCGGCGCTTCCATCGCTTCCAATGACGGCACGCCACTGACATCGGACAGGTTAATATATTTATTCGTACATAATCGGTAATCGGAACAAATCACTAATCTGAACAACTCCAGTCCCCAATTGATTCCGATTTTCGGTTCTCTACTGTATTTGAATACGAGGAGGATTAATCCAGTCGTTCATAAAAATGCATTTTAATTGACTAAATTTTTGAATTTTATGTATCAAAAAGTTCTAACGTAAAAAGAATTTATGTTTTTGAGATTATTTTACATAAAAAATTTCACATAATTTTAGTTTTTCTAGAAATTTAGAACAGAACACAGCGTGTCAATAGATTTACACGTGGAGAGCGGAGAGAGAGAGTAAGAGAATGCACGCACTTTGAAAAAATATCCATTGTTTTCCTATTATTTTGACATTAATACCTACACACTGTTTATTCACTTCACCTGTATAATTGTTAAATGAATAGGAAGAGGAAGTTCGTGAATTCTCTGCTTCCTTTCTACCTGATTCTGAACTAAATGTTTAGTGAAATACTGAATTAAATTATTCTACAAATGTATGAATTTTATTGTACTTTTTATTTGAAAATTGAATTTAATTAACGCATTTACATGTGAATTATGATAAGAAGGACTTATTATTACTTATCCAGTTGTTATATATAACAGAGAAAAAGTATGACAATCGATTAAGAAAATGGCAGCTTCCCGGAAAATCGACCAAAAATATGACTTTCCTCCCAGGCGATTGATCAAAAATGACTCTCTTACAAGGCGATCAGTCAACACAATGGCCCCTCTCAAGATTTTTACGGTTTTTTACTCACCTTAAAATGTCCAGAAATGTAAAAAATGTTGGGGGCTTTTTCTGTATGTATAGAGGTTAACGTGTGTGTGCGTGTGGCACGATTTTGTTCACCCTGTTTGAAGCTTAATAACTCCTGTGAATTTTTTCAAAAATTTCTGAAATTTTGCAGGGAGGTTTATATATTAGGAGCATCGATTCTATTAAATTTTGGTCGTTAAAAGTCGAGGGGGTGAGAAGATAGAAGGATTCCGTGTCCTATTTCAAGCTGGGTAAGACTTAATGAAGACGTTACTCATTATTAGCATTTACAATTTTTTTTTCTTCATAAAACTCATCTCTACCTCAAATTAAGCTTTTTTTTGCCATTTTGTAATAATTATTGGGTTGTTCGGAAAGTAATTTCGTTTTTTTATTACTAGAAGAATTAGATGTATTTTTACCAGCCAATTTTATTTCAAACCACATTTTCATTATATACTTCGACAGCTGACATTTTAAGGCTTATTTGTAAAACATTTAGTTTGATTCTGTACAATTGTTGTTTTATTTCGGTGACCCATCAAATATGGAAAATCGAAAGCATCCTTTTCGGCATATTTTGCTTTTTTATAACTAAAAAACCAAAATGCTGTTCAAACAAGAATAAAATTGTGGTACATGTATGGAGAAAATGTGTTGAGGGAAGACAGTGCCAAAACTGTTTTACAAAATTGCATTCTGGCAATTTTAATATCGAAGATACACCACATTCCGGATGGCCATTTGAAGCCAACGAAAACAAAATAAAGGTACCGATTGAAGCAATCTGCCGTGTAACAACACATGAAATCACTACGAGATTAAATTTGTTAAATTGAACCGTTTATTATTACTTAAAACGAATTGGTTTCGTTTCAAAGCTCGATATATGGGTTCCACGTGTTATTAACGAGAGATGCTCTCTATGGTTGGATTTTAAAGAAATTATTTTTTGAGTTTTTACCAGACAATTTAACAATTGATTAGAAAATGTACTGCCATCGGGTAAACAAATTGAGTAATATCATCAAACAGAAAAGGTCAGAATTGATCAACAAACAAAGTGTGGTGTTTTACCATCATAATGCCAAATTTCACATAAGTTTGGTAACTCGTCAGAAACTGTTATAGCTTAGATGGGATGTGTTATCACACCAACCATAGTCTCCAGATTGGGCGCACTCAGATTATTACTTGTTCCGGTCTATACAAATTTTTTTAACTGTAAGACATTTACTTGAAATGACAATGTCAAAAATCACTTGGATCAGTTTTTTGTAAACAACGAATAAAATTTTTATGAATGTGAAATCATGCTACTACCAGAAACAATGACAACAGGTATTTGACCAAAATGGTCAATATATAATTCAATAAAATATTTATTTATTATAAGGATATTGCATTTATTTTTCTATGGAAAAAAACGAAATTACTTTCCGAACAACCCAATAATAACACAAAAAGATTTTAAAACAAAAATCTCATAACAGATGGCGCCACACACAATTTTAACTCTTGCCGGAAAGTTACGCAACACTTTGCTGGATGCTATAATGAGGAAAATATAGAAGACCAGCCTCCAAATTTCTCCTCTGTGGCACGTGTTTTATTTGAACAAAAAATTATTCTTATTTTTCTTAAATCGTGTCCTGCCTGTCAAATTGACGCCATTACTACAACTTCTCATAAGAAAAGTAGATGAACCATGCCATTTCAGATGCTGGATTATAGAAGAGAAAGACTTTACATAGAAGGGGTCAACGATATAAATTACAGTAGATTATAGAAATGTTCATATTTTAATAAAAATAACGTTTAATAAACGATGTTTAATGAGTAATTATTCATTAATTTTTTTGTAAAATTAGAAAACAAATCCGTATATATACCGGTATATTCGAAATCTACTTTATTTGTGTTTTACATTCCAAAATTTTCCAGATTTTTCATTGTAGACCACCCAATTACACTTCAGATTTCCCATTGTAGACCATTGAAGAGTGAGAAATTCTATTTGAGGACGCAAAAAGTTAACCGTAGAACCGTGGAAACTTTGAAATGTTCTTAAATTCTTCTGTAACCTCAGATAGAACTCGCTTCAATCCTCTTGATGTACCTTTTCGACAAGACATAAACCTGAAAGACGAAAAAGAGATTTGAATTTAGATTTATTCAAATAAAATCGGATTTAATTTACACTAGCAAGTAAGTCCGTTATTAAGATTATTAGATTATTTCGTACTTCTAACCCTTCTATTGTGGACGGCCGGATGGCCGAGCGGTCATTACGGTGGCAGCCTACCACTCTGGGGGACCCGGGATCGAATTCGAACCGGTCGAATAATCCCCAGGAATTTATCGGGGGATGGTTCGTTCGGATATGTCGGGCCCCGTCCCTCACCACTCGGTCGCCCCATTGTGGGCCTGGCCGAACCCATAATGGGCCTACTAAAAGAGGCCCTCTTAGTGCCCACAGGGCGGAGGAAAGAGCTAAAAAAAAAAAAACCCTTCTATTGTATTATATTATAGAATTTGATTTATATAACTAAAAGGTTATCTTACGCAAGGGTTTATAACACCAATTGACCAATCTAACACATTTTAAAAATTCTTTAAATTGTGTACAATAGAGGGAATGTGAATTTTAAAATGTGTTAGACTGGTCACTCGATGTGATAAACCGTTACGTAAGATAACCTTTGTAGTTATACATATCAGATATTATAATATAACACACTTGATTGTCGATTTTCCGAAACCGCGTTTTATAATTTTCTATGGTTCTCAAACACAAGACCGTGCTACTACACTTGGCGTTTTTTCATCTTTATTCAGTTGATACGAGTATTAACTCATCAACTGAACATTTCGGGCTCGGGTATTTAACTCATCAGCCAACTAAACATTAAAAAAGTATACATAAAATTTTTAAACAAATTAACATTATACAGAAAAGCTATTTTACAAAAATATATAACAAGATGTATAAATTCATTCGTGAAACGTACATACTTTACATACTTGCAATAATTTATCTGAAATTGATGCAAAATTTGTAAAAACGAACTTAAGTAATAAGATAAAGAAATATATAAAGAAAGAAAATAAAAAAAAACAGTTATAAAAGATAAAAATTATTATAGATATAAAAACCATATCAGTGAATTACAAAGATTTTTAATTGATAATAATTTATAAATAATAAAAGCTGATGAATCAAAGCAGATTATTATTGTAAACATAGATTGGGTAAAAACTAAAAAACTTGAATTGATACAAAGTGAAAGATTTAGAGAACTCCCAATAGACCCAAAAGAGGTTATTTACAAAGAGTTAAAAAATAGAATTACAAAACTACAAAAATTAAAAAAATTAACTAAAACTGAAAAGAAATTCATCTTAAATAGTAGTAATGATCGAACACCAAAAATAAACATTTAACTTAAAACCCATAAAGTAGGTGATAAAGTTAGGCCCATAACAGACTTTAAATATTCAATATTATATAACCCAGAAAAATTTTTAAAGAAAAAGCTAAAATCATATCAGAATTCTAGATTAGCCATATATAATACAGATGAGTTTTTGAGATATTAAGTATTTAAATATTAAAAATACTTTTAAATTTGCTAGTTTGGATATCGTTGATATGTACCCCTCGATATCATGGGAAATTGTTGAAGAAAAATTAAAACAAATTAATGTAGAACCGGATATTAATTATAAGTCTAACGTACTGTACCTATGTACATAAAACAGAACGTTTTCAATATGGAATACACCAAGATTAAGACAAGAACCAGTAAAACTACTAATAAAAACAAATATATAAACGAATTAAAAAATAAATTTATGCCAAATGGATATCCAAACAGAATAATTGATGCATGGGAAAAGAGGTTGAATGATAAAATATACGAAAGATTAAAAAAGGACCCTGACATAAAATATATCAGTTTTCCGTATATTAGAGGGTTGTATGAAGAGATTGACAAAGAGATGAGAAAAATTAATGTAAAACTGGCACATAAATGCGAGAAATTGCAATCTAGATTAAAAGCGAAACAATTAACAAAGATAACTAGACAAGTAAAAGAAGAAACTCAAAATATAGTCTATAAAATTTCATGTAGGCCTACTTGCAGTAATACTAATATTTATATAGGTGAATCAAAACGTAAATTAAATATAAGATTGAAAGAACACTTAAAATACAACAGATTAAATTCAGTTTTCCACGATCCTTGTTTATTGAATAATTGTAACATTAATAAGTCTAATGTTGGAATTTTACATAAAGAAAAAACACATGAGATTGTGCATTTAGTTTTAGCGTTATATTATTTGATGTGATATTTTACTGATACTTTTAGTAAGTCTGGTAAAGGCTTTATAAACTTCAAGAGATGTCCATATGTCTAATAATTGACAAGGCCAGTTAATTCCTGGTTGATCTAGTAGTAATTTTAGCTCTAGTCGTTCACGATCAAATATTATGCAATCATAGAAATAATGCTTGGAACCATCTGTCACAAGACAAGTAGGGCATTGGTCAGAGTTTCTATCAGTGAACCTAACAAGATATGAAGCGTATTTGCCATGATTGGTGAACAGCAGTGTGGTGTGGTATGTGAGTGAATACCACTGTATCATGAAGAATTTACGGAAGTCAGAAATGTATTCATGAGTGATATGATGATCATTGCGATCCCATTTAGTTTGCCATAAATGAAGAGCATATTCCCAAAGTATACGGCATAAGGTACGTTGACTGTATTTATTATAAGCAATAGGGGCAGTGAAGTCATTAGCTGCAGATTTTGCCAAGAGATCAGCCCTTTCGTTGCCTAACGTTCTCTGATGCGTTCTGATCCATGTGATAGCAAAGGTACAGTTGGAAAACCTCATAAGGTGTCTGATTTCCTCGGAAGATGAATTTAGCTTTGAGTTGTTCATTAAATTGCAAGCGGATAAAGAGTCAGTATGGATGTGAACTGAGATATTATTATAATTACTGTTTATCCAGTCGATGCTCATTATAATAGCGAAAAGTTCCGCCTGAAACACTGTGCAGTGGTCATCAAGACGGTAAGTCTGATTGTGTATTTCGAGATTTTGCCTGAAGACAACAAAACTACACCCCACCGGATCGTTAATTCTTGAGCCATTAGAATATATATCGATATCAGCATAATTATTGCTTTCAAAAGTGTAATTTAAGGGAATACCAGGAGGAGAGGTATCACAGTAAGGAGAATTCCATTCGATGTTGTTGTGTAATATCGTTCTAGAGTATGTCTTAATATTTTCACCTCATTTGGCTTGTTGTAATTTCTCTTTCATCATAACTGTTAGGTCTACTGGTAGTTTTTTCGCAATAACTTGTAAGGATCGATTACAAGTTATTGCGATGAAAATTACGTTGCCGAAACTCCGGGGGTCGCAAATTAGAACCTCCCCGGCTACCAGTGGTTCATGACTGATTTAAATTATCAATTTTTTATTTATCGCTATTTTTTCTACTTTCCGCCGTGTGGCACAAACAGAGTCTTTTTTCGTATCCATCGCGCATTTGACCAGGCCCATAATGGGGTGTCCGAACGATGAAAAAAAAACCGATGTAAGACCGAAGTAGACCACCCTCCGTAAAGTTCCTAGGGTTTTCGACTGTTACAATTCCGATCCCCCTATCTCTTGCCAACCGGTCTCCCATTGCGGGCCTGGCCGATCCACGATGGACTTGATAAAAAGACCCTCTAAATCAGGGGTCGACAAACTTTTTTTATCGTCGACCACTTTTAACTTTTCAAAACCTCACATCGACTCCCACTAAAAAGTTTGTGTTACAAATAAAAAAAAAGCTATTACTATTTTAATACATTTCTTTTAATTTTACATTTTTTACATTTATTGTATATATGTTAATAATAATTTTTGTAACTGACAATCAATGAGACTGACAAGCTTGATGATCCTTAGCAAGATTAGCTGTATTCGGTTCAAAATTTGTAAGTTTTAGTCTTTTCATCGACCCCAATAACGTTATATCGACCCCTGGGGGTCGATATCGACCACTTTGGCGACCCCTGCTCAAAATATTAGAAAGAATAAACAAAATCTATTCACGAACACTCGCTAGTGATTTACCAAGATTTAGGAACGCTATTTAGGAAGGCGCTATATCGAGGTTTTACTATACTTTATTTATTATTACAGACAATAAAATAAATGCAAATATAATTTTTATTATTCTTAAAAAAATGGGGTTATACAAAATAAAACTTCGTCAAAGAAACTATTCGAGTATCGATTGATAATGAATAATGGCAAACGTCTTGTGAAGATTCTTCATTTTTCCATTATTTTGGAGAAAATTTAAATTCTTCTTATGATTTCGAATACAAATCATTTTAATTCTTATCGCCGAGCATTCAATACATATTTCACATTGCTTCATTCTATAACCTGAAAAGCATTTTATATATAGAATCCATAGCCGTTATATATTCTATATATAACAGCTATAGCTGTTTTAAAAATACTTTCAATAATTAATGAGAATGAAATAGAAAACTCACCTTAATTCGTGCCTTGAGAATTTTTTTACATTTTTTCCTCCTTTGTCCTGCGAGCAATAAGAAGGCCTTTTTCCTTACTCCATCGCGGGTTCGGTAGGCCCACAATAGGAGAAGAAGAGGTCGGGTGGTGAGGGACGTAATCACGAGAAACTGACCGCGAAAAATTCCTCGGATTGCACACCAGGAATGGAACCCGGATCCTCCAGAGTGGTAGACTAACGCATTAACTGCCTCAACCATTCCTCCCTCTCTTACGTTAAGATTAAACGATAGCAAACATGATGGATACCGCACAATAATATTGGTGTACATCTGAATTTTTTAAAACAGTATTTCGATGTTTCTTGTTCAAATTCCGCAGAATTATGTAGAATTTTCGATAGACAAAGGAATATTTTAGTTCCTTTCGTCTGGCAATAATGATGGCATCCGGTGATGAATTCTGGAAGATCCCATTGTATTACGCGTACATTTCATTACAATTTGCGATTGTTGGCAGTTGTTTTCATTTGAAATTTTCAAGATTTTAGCGGCAGAGTGAAGTCTATTAATATTTTAAATACGAATGAAAAATTCGTGGTAACTTAATGCCAAAAGACAATGAAAATCTACAAAAAATAAAATATAAATATAAATACAGTAGACTCTTGACGTATTCACTACTGAAAATAGTGAATTTTCGATGTACAGGTACTCCTCACTTTACGACCTATCTGCTTAACGACCACTCGCACTTACGACCAATCGAGTTTCGACCCTGCAATTCGGGGAATCCCCTTCCTCAACTTGAGTGTCGATCAGTGACAAATGGTGACATGCGCACTAAGCGTACTATAATAGTCTTTTTATGAATAAATTTGAAGTTTATTGCATAATTTGTATAATTTTACAACCATCTTACATTCCCGGCACAAGCTCCTCGCTTATCGACCAATTCGCTTAACGACGTAGTCGTCGGAACGGAACTCGGTCGTAAAGTGAGGAGTACCTGTAATGATCTTTATATAGTGGATTGGATTGATGGGAAACGGCAACACATGCTGTGTTTCCGTATCCCCTCAATCCAATGGAGGGAAGGATATGCTAAGGAAAGATGCATTTCGAAAGTAATTTTTAATAGGAAACTGACAGCCATTTAGGCAATAGACACGTGAACAAACCTCGAAAAACTACACGTGGCCAGTCTGTCTGTGAAGCTCGAACCCGCGACCAACTAACAGTGTTGAATATAAAACACCCGAATAGTTACAGTTAATCGAGGATTCGATCACATGGCCGCTGGTCTTCGTAATAGTGAATGATTTATTTCGTCCTTTGAGAATTCACTGTACCGAGAGTCCACTCACTATACAGGAATAGAAATATATTTTTAATTCTTTATGGACAAATTATGTAGAACATTGACACGGATTAATTAATTACAATAAACTCCCGATTTAAATAACTAGTTGGTTCTTAAGAACTCGTGTTAAAGTCAATCGTTCGATATTTTACAGAAATCCTATGTCGTAAATTAAGATTACGTTTCCCGTAAATGAAGTTACAAGTACATAAAACGACATATAGATAGCCTAGTCAAAGAAACAATACAATTAGACAGGGAAATTTATAGAATTACAATAGAAAATTTGTTACAGAGGTCATCAATTTGTTCTTGAAAGAGAAAACTTCAATCGATTAAAGCCATACCTTCCAGTTGATAAGTTGATTGCATGGACTGTTACTACCGGGATAGTAACTTATCTCTGCAGTGAGTAGAAAATAAAGAAATTACTCGAATTTTCAAGTTAAATTGCAAGATATATTTAGTTCTTACCGTTTTTACTCTTTTGTACAGTTGCACGCGATAGTTTCTACTAGAAATGAATTGTGCCAGTAAAAATATTCATTCGGGCTTCTCACCAAAGCTGAATAAATAAGGAAATGGCGTGACTTTCCGAAAACCCTTTGGACATTGGTGGACTTGGACGAGGAAGCGATATTATTAGGAGCTTATTGGTGGGAAGCGCGTGGGAAAATCGTATATAATGCTGCGAGAGAATTGGGGAAGAGCATAATTCGCTGAAGAAGCAATCGAAAAAATGATGAAAATCGCAGTTTTCCTGTTTCTTCTTTTCGCAGTTGTCAATGCCGGGTCCCCGGCTGGTGAAGGGATCGGTGCTATTCATGGAGGTGCTTCAGGTGGGAAAGATGGAGGTGTTCAAGCTGCCACTTCTGTAATTAAATCGTTCGACGGAGTAAGTCAGGCTGGCTTCGACGCTGGCAAGATAGGCGCAGATAGTGCAGCGAGTGCTGGTGCATCTACGTCGGGCAGAAAATAAATTTCCAGTTCGTCGATACTTTCAAACTTGTAATAACCCATTAGAAATGTTCTACCTGAAAATTTAACTGATGTCAAAAATTTAAATGCTTGAAATAAATCATAAATAATGCAGAAATTTGGTATTTTGTATTTGAAAAGAAAACAAATCTTTCTCTAAAAGAAATCACTCGCGTTTATTGGACTGCAATTTTCGAAATTGCAGACTTACATTCCCACTGTTGTCTGTCTGTCCTTCGTTAATGGAGCTAAATAGATGAAAATCGAGATTCGTGACATTTTGCACGAAGCTTTTTTTTTTTTTATTAGGGGCTCGATGCTATTAAATTTTGGTGATTAAAGGTCGAGGGGTAGGGAGATAAAGGGAGTCGTGTGTATCTCCAGTAGGGTCGGATTGAATGGCGATTGTACTCGTTATTAGTTAGTGTTTTACAAAACCCATACCTACTGTGAAAATTGAGCTTTTTGACATTTTATAATAGTTAAAAATATGATATTTTATTTTAAAAACTTTTTATAACAGGTGGCCCAGAAACTCATAGCAATTGATCGAACGGGCTAGACGTGTATCGCGAACAAACAAAGATACTCATTTATATACACAGAAGAAAGATAAACTGGAGCAAGATTAAGCATTTATATGTAACCGTTCTTGACAGACCTTGGAACTGCACTCCGAAAATCCAGAAACTTCTTCTTCATCCCAATTTATATGGAAACACTGTCTGCTGCCTTCTATTCTGACTAAAATAATCTGTAGAATGTTTGTGTGTCTAGGGGTTGTTTTTTTGGAGTGCAGATCTAGGTTCTGTCAATATACTAGGATGAAACTGTAGCATGCCTTACACGTGTTTAATGGTATATTATCCAAACGAAACGAAAAATTGTGTGAAACTGCTGTGGATTTGACACAATATAATTATGATTTATTGTACTCGGTACCGAGTCATACTTTGTGGACCCCGGTGATAAATTGGCTTGTTGAAAAGGCCCAGCATGTATATTTCCGATGTTAATTCTCGAATCTCGAGGGTGAAATGTTAACCAAGCGTAGTGCTCTTCTAAGTACAGGGTGCTGTGTGAATGTACAGGACCCATGCTTAGAGTCTCACCCTTAGCTGAGTATCTAGAAATGGTTGGAATATTTTCAAAAAATTCGAATTTAGTGTTGTAATCAGAAATATAATTTACATATACGTAAAACATGTCTAAAACGGACTCTCTAAGGGTCGATTTACACACAACAGTGACCGTTTGGTGCATAAACATCGATAAATATCACACATAGCCAATCAGAGTTTCATCTACGACACGTGATCTGTATTCTATCGATCATACAAGTGTCGTACATGAAATTCTGATTGGCTTTATTGATATTTATCGATGCTTACTGCACTGTGCCGGCACGTCACTGTTGTGTGTAAATCGACACTAAATGTAGAATGATTTTGGAGCTATCCGTTTTAAGCAGGTTTTTACTACATTTTTATCTTGACGTAATACAATAATCGCAAGGAGTTTGTGTTATTCGGAGATTGATGCTATTAAATTTTGGCGATTAAAGGGCGAGGGAGTGGGGAGATAAAGAAAAGTTAAGCAACCAGTTGCTTAACTTTTCCGGCAACTTTTGGTGGCGCCATCTGTTATAAAAAGTTTTTAAAATAAAATATCATATTTTTAACTATTATAAAATGTCAAAAAGCTCAATTTTCACAGTAGGTATGGGTTTTGTAAAACACTAACTAATAACGAGTACAATCGCCATTCAATCCGACCCTACTGGAGATACACACGACTCCCTTTATCTCCCTACCCCTCGACCTTTAATCACCAAAATTTAATAGTATCGAGCCCCCAATGAAAAAAAAGCTCCGAGCAAAATGTCACGAATCTCGATTTTCATCTATTTAATCGCATTAACGAAGGACGGACAGAAAACAGTGGGAATGTAAGTCTGCAATTTCGAAAATTGCAGTCCAATAAACGCGAGTGATTTCTTTTAGGAAAAGATTTTTTTTCTTTTCAAATACAAAATGCCAAATTTCTGCACTATTTATGATTTATTTGAAGCATTTAAATTTTTGACATCAGTTAAATTTTCAGGTAGAACATTTCTAATGGGTTATTACAAGTTTGAAAGTATCGACGAACTGGAAATTTATTTTCTGCCCGACGTAGATGCAGCAGCACTCGCTGCACTATCTGCGCCTATCTTGATAGCGTCGAAGCCAGCCTGAATTCCTTTGTCGGCCGTTTTAACTCCAGAATTGGTAGCTTGAACACCTCCATCTTTCCCACCTGAAGCACCTTCATGAATAGCACCGATCCCTGCACCAGCCGGGGACTCGGCATTGACAACTGCGAAAAGAAGAAACAGGAAAACTGCGATTTTCATCATTTTTTCGATTGCTTCTTCAGCGAATTATGCTCTTTCCCAATTCTCTCGCAGCATTATATACGATTTTCCCACGCGCTTCCCACCAATAAGCTCCTAATAATATCGCTTCCTCGTCCACGTCCACCAATGTCCAAAGGGTTTTCGGAAGTCACGCCATTTCCTTATTTATTCAGCTTTGGTGAGAAGCCCGAATGAATATTTTTACTGGCACAATTCATTTCTAGTAGAAACTATCGCGTGCAACTGTACAAAAGAGTAAAAACGGTAAGAACTAAATATATCTTGCAATTTAACTTGAAAATTCGAGTAATTTCTTTATTTTCTACTCACTGCAGAGATAAGTTACTATCCCGGTAGTAACAGTCCATGCAATCAAGTTATCAACTGGAAGGTATGGTTTTAATCGATTGAATTTTTCCTTTCAAGAACAAATTGATGACCTCTGTAACAAATTTTCTATTGTAATTCTATAAATTTCCCTGTCTAATTGTATTGTTTCTTTGACTAGGCTATCTATATGTCGTTTTATGTACTTGTAACTTCATTTACGGGAAACGTAATCTTAATTTACGACATAGGATTTCTGTAAAATATCGAACGATTGACTTTAACACGAGTTCTTAAGAACCAACTAGTTATTTAAATCGGGAGTTTATTGTAATTAATTAATCCGTGTCAATGTTCTACATAATTTGTCCATAAAGAATTAAAAATATATTTCTATTCCTGTATAGTGAGTGGACTCTCGGTACAGTGAATTCTCAAAGGACGAAATAAATCATTCACTATTACGAAGACCAGCGGCCATATGATCGAATCCTCGATTAACTGTAACTATTCGGGTGTTTTATATTCAACACTGTTAGTTGGTCGCGGGTTCGAGCTTCACAGACAGACTGGCCACGTGTAGTTTTTCGAGGTTTGTTCACGTGTCTAATGCCTAAATGGCTGTCAGTTTCCTATTAAAAATTACTTTCGAAATGCATCTTTCCTTAGCATATCCTTCCCTCCATTGGATTGAGGGGATACGGAAACACAGCATGTGTTGCCGTTTCCCATCAATCCAATCCACTATATAAAGATCATTACAGGTACTCCTCACTTTACGACCGAGTTCCGTTCCGACGACTACGTCGTTAAGCGAATTGGTCGATAAGCGAGGAGCTTGTGCCGGGAATGTAAGATGGTTGTAAAATTATACAAATTATGCAATAAACTTCAAATTTATTCATAAAAAGACTATTATAGTACGCTTAGTGCGCATGTCACCATTTGTCACTGATCGACACTCAAGTTGAGGAAGGGGATTCCCCGAATTGCAGGGTCGAAACTCGATTGGTCGTAAGTGCGAGTGGTCGTTAAGCAGATAGGTCGTAAAGTGAGGAGTACCTGTACATCGAAAATTCACTATTTTCAGTAGTGAATACGTCAAGAGTCTACTGTATTTATATTTATATTTTATTTTTTGTAGATTTTCATTGTCTTTTGGCATTAAGTTACCACGAATTTTTCATTCGTATTTAAAATATTAATAGACTTCACTCTGCCGCTAAAATCTTGAAAATTTCAAATGAAAACAACTGCCAACAATCGCAAATTGTAATGAAATGTACGCGTAATACAATGGGATCTTCCAGAATTCATCACCGGATGCCATCATTATTGCCAGACGAAAGGAACTAAAATATTCCTTTGTCTATCGAAAATTCTACATAATTCTGCGGAATTTGAACAAGAAACATCGAAATACTGTTTTAAAAAATTCAGATGTACACCAATATTATTGTGCGGTATCCATCATGTTTGCTATCGTTTAATCTTAACGTAAGAGAGGGAGGAATGGTTGAGGCAGTTAATGCGTTAGTCTACCACTCTGGAGGATCCGGGTTCCATTCCTGGTGTGCAATCCGAGGAATTTTTCGCGGTCAGTTTCTCGTGATTACGTCCCTCACCACCCGACCTCTTCTTCTCCTATTGTGGGCCTACCGAACCCGCGATGGAGTAAGGAAAAAGGCCTTCTTATTGCTCGCAGGACAAAGGAGGAAAAAATGTAAAAAAATTCTCAAGGCACGAATTAAGGTGAGTTTTCTATTTCATTCTCATTAATTATTGAAAGTATTTTTAAAACAGCTATAGCTGTTATATATAGAATATATAACGGCTATGGATTCTATATATAAAATGCTTTTCAGGTTATAGAATGAAGCAATGTGAAATATGTATTGAATGCTCGGCGATAAGAATTAAAATGATTTGTATTCGAAATCATAAGAAGAATTTAAATTTTCTCCAAAATAATGGAAAAATGAAGAATCTTCACAAGACGTTTGCCATTATTCATTATCAATCGAACTCGAATAGTTTCTTTGACGAAGTTTTATTTTGTATAACCCCATTTTTTTAAGAATAATAAAAATTATATTTGCATTTATTTTATTGTCTGTAATAATAAATAAAGTATAGTAAAACCTCGATATAGCGCCTTCCTAAATAGCGTTCCTAAATCTTGGTAAATCACTAGCGAGTGTTCGTGAATAGATTTTGTTTATTCTTTCTAATATTTTGAGCAGGGGTCGCCAAAGTGGTCGATATCGACCCCCAGGGGTCGATATAACGTTATTGGGGTCGATGAAAAAACTAAAACTTACAAATTTTGAACCGAATACAGCTAATCTTGCTAAGGATCATCAAGCTTGTCAGTCTCATTGATTGTCAGTTACAAAAATTATTATTAACATATATACAATAAATGTAAAAAATGTAAAATTAAAAGAAATGTATTAAAATAGTAATAGCTTTTTTTTTATTTGTAACACAAACTTTTTAGTGGGAGTCGATGTGAGGTTTTGAAAAGTTAAAAGTGGTCGACGATAAAAAAAGTTTGTCGACCCCTGATTTAGAGGGTCTTTTTATCAAGTCCATCGTGGATCGGCCAGGCCCGCAATGGGAGACCGATTGGCAAGAGATAGGGGGATCGGAATTGTAACAGTCGAAAACCCTAGGAACTTTACGGAGGGTGGTCTACTTCGGTCTTACATCGGTTTTTTTTTCATCGTTCGGACACCCCATTATGGGCCTGGTCAAATGCGCGATGGATACGAAAAAAGACTCTGTTTGTGCCACACGGCGGAAAGTAGAAAAAATAGCGATAAATAAAAAATTGATAATTTAAATCAGTCATGAACCACTGGTAGCCGGGGAGGTTCTAATTTGCGACCCCCGGAGTTTCGGCAACGTAATTTTCATCGCAATAACTTGTAATCGATCCTTACAAGTTATTGCGAAAAAACTACCAGTAGACCTAACAGTTATGATGAAAGAGAAATTACAACAAGCCAAATGAGGTGAAAATATTAAGACATACTTTAGAACGATATTACACAACAACATCGAATGGAATTCTCCTTACTGTGATACCTCTCCTCCTGGTATTCCCTTAAATTACACTTTTGAAAGCAATAATTATGCTGATATCGATATATATTCTAATGGCTCAAGAATTAACGATCCGGTGGGGTGTAGTTTTGTTGTCTTCAGGCAAAATCTCGAAATACACAATCAGACTTACCGTCTTGATGACCACTGCACAGTGTTTCAGGCGGAACTTTTCGCTATTATAATGAGCATCGACTGGATAAACAGTAATTATAATAATATCTCAGTTCACATCCATACTGACTCTTTATCCGCTTGCAATTTAATGAACAACTCAAAGCTAAATTCATCTTCCGAGGAAATCAGACACCTTATGAGGTTTTCCAACTGTACCTTTGCTATCACATGGATCAGAACGCATCAGAGAACGTTAGGCAACGAAAGGGCTGATCTCTTGGCAAAATCTGCAGCTAATGACTTCACTGCCCCTATTGCTTATAATAAATACAGTCAACGTACCTTATGCCGTATACTTTGGGAATATGCTCTTCATTTATGGCAAACTAAATGGGATCGCAATGATCATCATATCACTCATGAATACATTTCTGACTTCCGTAAATTCTTCATGATACAGTGGTATTCACTCACATACCACACCACACTGCTGTTCACCAATCATGGCAAATACGCTTCATATCTTGTTAGGTTCACTGATAGAAACTCTGACCAATGCCCTACTTGTCTTGTGACAGATGGTTCCAAGCATTATTTCTATGATTGCATAATATTTGATCGTGAACGACTAGAGCTAAAATTACTACTAAATCAACTAGGAATTAACTGGCCTTGTCAATTATCAGACATATGGACATCTCTTGAAATTTATAAAGCCTTTACCAGACTTGCTAAAAGTATCAGTAAAATATCACATCAAATAATATAACGCTAAAACTAAATGCACAATCTCATCAACTAGTCTACGATGTGTCTGAACGATAATATTTTAATTGAATGATCGTGTTTCTGGACATGTTCAACATTATCTGTGAAAATTTTGTGTCCTTCAAATTGATTCACCTTGTGCATTTGCCAACTAGCCTATATACTCTATATCTTTATAGAATAACATCTCCAACTCACAGAGAATGTGATTTTCATGAAAGAGGAGCAAATCACTAGTGCCAATCTTCGTCCAGTTATGTTTTGATTATTATCAACTGGTGTCTGTGAACCATCCTTCGGCAGTGTTGTCCTAATGGAAGTGCTCTGCTATCCTGTGTGTCAATCATCCTTGGCGTTCTTGTCATAATCTAAGTGCCTTGAATGTACTGTACTAATGGAAATACCGTGAAATTGTACTCAAGGAAAGGGTCTGTGCTATAGGTAAGTATTGTGCCTTATCGAATATCTATAGAGTGTGCACTATCCTCAATAGTTTGCATCCTGAAACCTATACTTCTGTATGTGATATGCAACAAGAGTTCTGATCATGATTGTCTGATTATATGCGAACCGTCTTTCAATGATGTTGCTCTAATGGAAGTGCTCTGATATCTTCAATGTGCCTATAAAAGGAAATCTTCTACACATTTTCTACGAGGGATAATGTTCTTTTTCAAGTGCCGTACCCTATGCGTTGATTGTTATCATATATGTGTATTTAGTGCCTGGAAGTGCTGTACCAATGGTATGTTGTGATATCTCAGACGTGCCTTTGAATGGTCTTGCGCTACAGAGGTGATGTGTTACCTATAAATTGCTTTTTAATAATGCTCTGTTCAAGATGGTTATTGTGCCTACTCACAATAACCCTGCTTAAGGAATGTATTGATGCCCAACATCATCCTATCTTGAAGTGGCAACAACATACGTTCTAATTACTAAGGTTGAGAATTCTGATCTTGAGACCTGAAACGGTTATTTCTGTTCACCTTTTAAACAATAAGTACTCTACACCAAAATATTTATTTAACTACCAACATATTTATTATTAACATATATTAATCACCAAAAATATTATTGAATATCTATTGTAAATTTATTTTATAATAACTATATTTCTATGTAAATGTTAATAGTTAAATTGTGATTGTGCTATCTAATGTCCCATAAAAAAAGTTACTTACCATTACTACAACTTCATGTTATTTAATCTTCTCTACGAATATATATTGTAATGTAATTGTATTGTTTATCTTCTGGTAATGCTCCATGCGGGGCCAGGAATGTACTGTACTTGACAGTGTATAATAAATAAAATGAATGTATGAATGACGTACTTTTATTTTCCTGTTCTGTGCTTCGTGCCATTATGCATCCCCAATTAAGCTGATATTCAGACCAAACTACTATATACGTTATTAGTTGGCATATTATTAGCATATATTATTTTAGTACTTAGTATACTGTGGTTGTGGAGTATGTTGGTACTCACAAAAAAAAATTGCACGCGGCCTACCGGAAGCCCAAGCCCATTTTGATGGTTAACGGTCGAGGGGATAAGGAGATAGTGTGAGTCATCTTCACACTTATTAAAGATAATGTGTAAATAAATTGGAAGAATGCGTTGGTACAAAATGTACAGCAATGCCTATAACGTTCGGATCGTACATAACTTATCGATTTTGGCGAAAATACAAAACGTGCGGCAATCCGACATTGTCAACAATCTGGCACCACTGTACTGCATTACGTGCCAGATTAATAAACTTCTACTGTATTATATTTTATTAAAAATTCTACACATCGGAATAATTAACATTTAAAATCACATCACAGCGACATTTTTGAATGTTGTAGCCGGGGCCATCGAGAGCTAATAATGAAGCCTGACTTCTTTTTTCATTTTGTTTTCTTTTGAACAGTACTAGTTGGGCATCGCTCTTATCCCTTATCTACGCTGGTCGACCCCATAATGGGTCGGGCGTGCCTGTAATTGGCATAAGTGTGACCACCATTATAATCTTTTGAATACTAAACAAACTAAGTAAGCAAACCAATAATTTGAAACGGACTATGTTATTGGTTAACTTAGCTGCATGCCAGTTATAGTCACCTACGGAAAGCACTAACGCCATCTAGTGAGTAAAGTAGGAACATTGAAAAATTCCTACTGTTCACGCTATTCAAATAAGTTAACTGTGCTTTGTCCAATTTAAAAATTGTTTGTTTATAAAATTAAGGTAGACTGTACTAAAGATAAGAATAAATATAATGTGCAAGGCTTTCTGCACTTACTGTAGCATATAAGCCTAGAAAATTACGATATTCACCGAAGCAAGCATGGGGTGCACACCACAATTTTCTACAAATTAAAGCCACCTGTTGTCGCTGGTACTCCTATTTTAGCAATATTGTTTACTTAATTATTTTAAGCTTCTCGCCACGGATTTTGTCTATTGTTATTCAATAAATTGCATTTGTAGTAATTTACTTGTCTTAATGGAAGTGAATCTTGTCGGGCAGCTAATGTTAGTATTTCATTTACTGAAAGTACAGTAGAGAATTGCATTACACAAGGTATCTATTTAATTGTCTTTTCAAGTTTTGATAAAGTAAACAAGAATGTGGAATTTATTAAAAAGTTAATCAACCTGCTTCACATGTTTTGCTTTCAATATTAATTAAACAAATGTAAAAAACGTGCTCGAATAAAAAGTAACATTCCTTTGTAAAAAGCTGGAAGTAGATTTGTGAATTACTAAATTTAAAAAAAATAATAATAACGAAAATAGAAGTTAACCTAAAGCATTGTAATATCTTTTTCAACGTGTCGTTTTTTTAAAAATATAATAGGACAAATAAGTCACAGCTTAAACTGAGAAACTTTATTCAACTGCTCAGAAATCATCGACTTGTTATACCTTATTTTAATCTTTAGTATGTTAAATACAGTAAATATCTTATTTTAATTATTTTTTCACACAACAGATGGCAGCATTTTACTGTAAATAGTGCTGCCGTCTGTTGTCAAACGTATAAACATTAAAAAGAAATCATTTTTAGAACGTTTAAATGAACATTTTGATTTTTGTAAAACCGTTTTACTCATTTTAAATAATTTAAAACTAATTTTTAATATTTATTTTGTTATTAGCATTTACAATTTTTAAAATAAAACTCATCCCTACAATGAAAAAAAAAAGCTTTTTGCCATTTTATAATAGTTAAAAACAATTTAAAAATAAAATATGATAACAGATGGCGTCACCAAAATTTTAAATGTTGCCGGGGAAAGTTGAGTAACCGGTTGCTGGGCAATTTGGTATAATAGGAAGCAAAAAATGCACCCAAATACACTCATTTTTCAATATTCTAAGTATTTTAAAGCTTAAACCTAGGCAGAGAGGGGAAACAATTTTGTTGAATTCCTCATTCAGCGATTCAAACAATGTTGCGATAATTATGTTAATACTTTCTCTTTAACTTCGTCTGCACATTTTCTAGTTGTCTGGCAAAGAATAATCGTTCAATAATACTCAAAATGTTCAGAATTCCGACATATTTGTTCTGCCTTACCAGTGGCGTAGCGAACATAA
Source organism: Centruroides vittatus (assembly GCF_030686945.1). Lineage (NCBI taxonomy): Eukaryota > Metazoa > Arthropoda > Arachnida > Scorpiones > Buthidae > Centruroides > Centruroides vittatus. The sequence continues at coordinate 607,800 of NW_027120768.1, forward strand.
CTGGCGCCCGGGGCATAACTGGCGCCCGACACTTTATTGGCGCCCCTCTTCCCCCTCCAAAAACACACATAGTTTGTCTTGGAGACCATTTGGGCGCCCCTCTGAGAGTGGCGTCCGGTGCATGATACACCCCCTTGCACTCTCTTCGCTACGCTACTGTGCCTTACTGAACACGGTCCTGGAAACGTCACTTACTCAGTCACGTGACATCTCTGACTTTTTTTGACAACTTTTCGGACTCCGAAGAGTCCGCGGATCACAGTTCGATAAGCATTGTTTTTGTATGTATACACTAGGTCACAAAAATATCCGGACAGAAGAAATGAATGATAGAAAATAACAGATAATTTGCTTAAAAACATGTTTACAATTTGCCACAACAAATGAGTTAAAAGTACAGTAAGACTCCGCTTACACCACTTTCATAATTATTGAACTGTAAAATTCATTAAATTTCTATTATGTAAAACTCAATTTCACTTGAAACACATTGTGTTTTATTCTGATTTTGTTTATATATAATAAACAAAAAATAAAATAGTGTTGTTTATTCTGAACATTAAAAATATTAACGGTTAATGTTACCTATAGTTCCAAAATGGCGGCTAGTCTCTGATTCAAGGAAACAGAAGAAAGAAAACAGTGGGGTCGCACGTTCTAACCTAAACTATTCTAATAAATTACCATAATCATTACCAACCAAATTATTAGAATAGGTTAGGTTAGATTAGACCGTGCGACCCCACTGTTTTCTTTCATCTGTTTCCTTGAATCAGAGACGAGCCGCCATTTTGGAACCACAGGTAACATTAACCATATTAACTTATTGTTAAACTATTTTATGATATGTTTATTATTATTATGAGCTTAACATTAGACACTGCTTTTTATTTAGGTTCATTAGATGGATTTTTTCCATTCCATCAAATTGTACAGTACATTTGTTGGTAATATTGATAGTTTAACTCCTCTGTCCATAAATGATGTCCACACTGGAAGGGAGAGAGGGGGTTAATATAAAAATAACTTAAAATTAAAGTAAAATTTGTTTATTTTTGGTCGCGTGTTCCCCTATTCCTATTTATTCTATGTTAAAATGACCTCGTTTAACGTTGTTTTGTTTTAGCGCTTTGTCGTCTAGGAATGGATCTCCCGCGTTAAACGGGGTCTTACTGTATTATTGTTAATTGTCTACTTGGACTTTACTTATTAATAGGACTTTATACTGGTGTTTAAAGATTGGCACAGTAATGAGAGTTAGTTCAGGAAAAAACAAAATTTCTTTACTACAGGTGATATAACAAAGAAATTTTGTTTTTTTCTGAACTAACTCTCATTACTGTGCCAATCTTTAAACACCAGTATAAAGTCCTATTAATAAGTAAAGTCCAAGTAGACAATTAACAATAATATTCGAATTAAGGACAGCAAGGCTTTCACAGGGGTCTTACTGTATTTGTTTCGTACTTGAATTGCTTTACTTTGTCATTGTGAACAATGAAAACAAACAAATAAATCATTGTTTTTAAAAGACTCATCATTAAGGAATAGAAAAAGGGGAAATCTGTGCGTAAACCTTGAAGAACAGTTTCACATTCCAAAATTCACAATTCAAGATACCATTACGACATTCCTTACGACAAATAGTGTAGTTAATAAGGCTCGAAATGGACGTCCCGAAATATTTACCTTAAGACATAAACGTGTCATTGTCGGGAAAGTGAAGAAAAACCCACGAATAATTCCTCCTAAGCTTGCTGTTGAGGATTCAGTAGAATGTGGAGTACATACATCTGCAGAAACTGTCAGAAAAACTTTAAAAATAGCTATAAAGATTGTACGGCTATGAAAAAACCCAGCAGTAAAGGTTAAAGTAAAGTCAGATGATCCAAATTCAATGTGTTTGGTTCAAATGATTGCCCGAAAGTACGGAGATCTTTAAAAATGAGAAATCTAATCCCTACAGTAAAATGTTAAGACAATTTGGTGCTATTGTGTGTATATATTAGTGCTAATATGTGTATAAATAGATTTTAAATAATAATGTTCAGAAATCAGTAAAAAAATTAAAGTCAAGGTAAGGGTTTGTTTTCCAGCACGACAACGATCCAAAGCACACTTCGAAAATCGGTTTCTTAATGTGCACTGTATGAAAGTGCTTCCTTGGCTTTCACAATCGTTACCCCCAGTGACCTGGGCTTTATCCAAGCAAAAATTTGGATGAATCAATGTCAAGTTGCTGTCAGAGCAAAAGGAGGCTCAACTCGTTCTTAAATGCATAACATATTTTGTTTTATCATTATTTATTTCTTCTGTCCGGATACTTTTGTGATGTGTTGTAAAATGAAATTAAACAGAGGCCTTTCCCTTGTATTCTAAGCCGAACATCATTTGTGTACTGATTCAAAATTCAGTTAAAATACAATGGCACGTTATAGCTTCGTAGGCGCTTAGGAGAAATTAAGGGGTTCCACGTGCTGTACAACATTGATTTCTGGCATTTTCCTTGGGGAAAATTTTCAGGAGGGGGGAATATTTTCTTATAAAAGATTGATTTGGGACCCGCGTTGGTGGGGCGCTAGACAATTGCCCTTTTGCCCCTTTGGATAAACGTGCCACCGTTAAAATATATGCAATGTGGTTATAATAATACCGTACTAGACTAAAATAAAGCATATTATTCACTAAAGGAAAACGTATACAATATTAAAAATTTAATACTTCCTATTCTAAAAATTTTAAAAAAGATTTAAGGCTGTTACACAAGTAATTTAATAATTTATTTATTCTGTTTGGGCTGCAATTTGAAAAAATTGTAGACCTATAAATTCCCACTGTTGTCTGTCCATCCTTAATCTCGAGAACGGAGTCAGATAGATGAAAGTGAAAACCAAATATGGAAACCATTAGGGACAGGAAGCCCCGATTAAGTATATACTAACTTCCGGCCTGGAACGGAAGTCATGTGATTTCAATCGAAACATTTTCTCCATACTGGACTTAGGTAGAAAACCGCTATGGATTCTCTTATAATAAATTATGTTTTATGGACCTGTATGAAATTCGGCATCTCTGAATCTGAATCCAATACGGTATGCCTAATATACTCTAGAGCCACGTTTCTCAACCGCCGGTCCGCAACTCTAATCTGATTGGTCCACAAAATCTTTAAAAATTAGCATTTTACCTATCCTGTGTTACTCCGAAAAATTTTTGTGTTGACCTCATTGACCTGCGTGAGCGACCCCGAAAATTTTCGTGTCTGCATCGGAACGTGTTTGATACTAAATGTCGCTATGCGTCATAATTTTTATATTAAAACGAACTTTCGAAATTCAATTTTTTCTGTTTTTATATTTTTCAATATACCGCAACATATAAAAATAATTTTTAACGACACAGTAAACATTATTATTATTATTTTTTTAAAATTTTGTTAGGCTTAACATTTACGAAAATTCAACATGGCGTCACAGGCAACGGAGAAAGGAAACTGTACGTGTGTGTGCGTGTGTGAATGGTATGACACAGGGATAAATTGGTGTTTATCAAGTTCTAGTAGCGATATCTATGTTAAAAAAAATGATTTATATATATATAGATAATTTTTTAATTCAATAGAAGCCGCACAAACACATGTTTACTTATAATTCTCAGGTTAATCTATACCTATGTGCACCGCCATGGCCGCACTTCCAGAATCTCGACACAAAGCATTTAATCGAAACAATTAGATGCTTGGTGTCAAGATTCGGAAGTGCGGCGTAAATCGCGTAGCAAGCATAAAAGCATAAAATGAAAACAACGAAATTGTTTGAGTGTTAGTTCTGCCTTAAGCCTCACAGAAAATCCACAGCCTCTACCTTAAATCCAAGAATTGATGATCTTACTAGCAAAAAAGAAAAGCAGCGATCACGTTGATTTGTATACTAATGTACTGGTAAATAAAAAAGAAATAATTATTGCTCGATGTAGTTTGCAGTTTTTTTTACAACAGAATTTTTTAAAATTAAAAATGATATTGTTACCGGTCCGCGTAAAAGAAGCAGATATTTTCCGGTCCGCGATAAGTTTTGGGTTGAGAAACACTGCTCTAGAGGACTAATTATAAAATTATCCACAGAATTTTATTAAAATAATGAATTAGATTTTCAAAAATCAAAAGGCCTTACTACTGTGAAAGATCTGGAATCGAATCCTACTTGGTTTCATAATTTTTATGGATATTTTCGGATTAAGTCGTCCCTCCTCTCTCATTCATGCTAGTCAATCCCATTGTTAATCTCATAATAGTGAAAATTAAAGATGGTCTTTGTTGGTACCTTACTCCAAGAAATGGAACCCGATATTTTCCAATGAATTGGCCGTTTAATTTAACATTCAAGTTTTCATAATTAAGTTATATTGCTAAATAGAATAAGAACTTACCGTTCTGATTCGTATTAAACAGTTGCAAGCAGCAGTTTCCACTGGAAATGAATTGTACGAATTAAAAATATAACTTCGCACGAAAGCTGAATAAATAAGGAAATAGCGCGACTTTCTAAAAACTCTTTGGACATTGGTGGGCATGGACGAGGAAGGAACATTATTAGAAGCTTATTGGTGGAAAGCACGTGGGAAAATCGTATATAACACTGCAACTGAATTGAGGAGGACATAATTCGCTGAAGAAGCAATCAAAGAAAATGATGAAAATTGTAGTTTTCCTGTTTCTTCTTTTCACAGTTGCCCATGCCAATGTGGGAGAAGGAATCGGGGCTGCCGCAGGAGGAGCAGATGGTGCACAGCGGGCAGGCCACGCCGCTGCTGAAGCTGCAATTGCTGCAAGCAAAGGAATAGCGAGTGCTTTTATTAACGTTGGCAAAACCATGGGACAATCTACGGCAGGTGGTGCTTCAAAATCTTTTGGTAAAAAATAAATGACCAATTCCTCGATATTTTCAAAATTGCAATGATCATTCGAAATATGCCATCTAAAAATGCAATCGATGTAAAAATTACAATCTTGTTTTTTTAAATACATTTTACATATTGCAACAATAATCTGATGTCTGTAGCAATCTTTTATTTCTCCAAAACGTCAATCGAAACTTATTTTTCGCTTGAATAATCATACTGCAATATTCAATTTTCTTCGAGTCAATTGTATAAACACATTTTTACGTTATTGAAAGCGTATTGTACAAATTGTATTTATAAATGTAGACTAACCAAAATAAAGAATTAAGATTAAATTACCATTAAATACTTCTTTTTATGAACGATTCTACTTAACGCAATCAACATTAATTCTTGCTTATAACCTACAGAAATTCATTTAAATGCCATAATCATATTTTCAATAAAGAAAATTTATTTTCAAGTATTGTACACGAATCTTCCATTTCGTGTTTCCCGTACCCACCAGTGGCCGAGTGGATAAAACCACTCGACACTGGTAGAATTACCAGTTATGCCGGTGTTGTGCACGTTGCACCATCGTGAAGAACATCTGGCGATTTGCTTCTAGACCCACTAACATGAAGTTAAACCGCAGAAACGGGCCCGATTAGATGTTATATATATGAAAATACCTGAAAATTCTCACTTGTTCGGTACACGTAAACACAGTAGATGCTAAATAACGAGGGATAAGTAATGTGTTAATTTGTGTTGTGTATCATTAGGCTACTTACCACATCGTGTAAACACATTAATAATGCCTTAGCTTTTTCACAATTAAATTATTAATTAAATAATTTAACTATCGTGAAGCGAGATATCAGAAATAAGCACTTTATAATGCTTGATTATTCCTCATATTCGACAACATGAAAGAAATTCTATTTTCTGTCCGGAAACACAAACACAAATGCATTGATTTATTCAGCTGTGCATGCTAGGATGAAAATATTTCCCACTTTCATAGACACAGTAGAAGCGTAACACAAAAAGTTTTATATTTTTAAAGCAGCCCTAATAGGTATCAAGATTGTTTTAAAAAACCACGAAAGGGGTCTTTTTTATATACCCATTCTGGGTGGTGGGAGCCAAGACATCCGAGACAGACAACATTAACCGTTTCGGTCATCCGGTCTTCAAAAATTGTGCCTAGGATGAGCAATGAGGCACAATTAAGTTGGGTAGAAGAGATCGAGTTCGATTGTGGCATGAAGGAGTAGTGCCCCTCTTTTTTTCAAGATACAAAGTAAAAAGAATTCATTGTACAAAAATTGTAATGGTCCGAGTTTCTTGACGTTTCAGTTAATGCATAGGACAAGGATGAAGTGGACGAGTGGATAATACCACCGAACACTGGTCGTGGGTTTCCGGGTTTTCTTCACGTTTGTAACACCTAAAAAAGGAGTCAGTTTTCCATAAAAGACCCCCGGGGAGCTCGGCAAATAGCCCATGTGTCTTAACTATAATTTTCTTTCGAGGAGGGGTCATTTCTAGAATTTTATGGCTGACACCTTAACCGACTCTGCTGTTTTGTTACTGGCTGTAGGCTCCTATCGAAATTCGGATGAACACTATGCCCCCACGAGCTACCTCCTGCCACGTGCTTGTAACCGCCGCTGTTCAAATGATATTGTGTGGCGTGACATGTATGACATCATTTCTAAACACGCTATTGGTATAATTTTTATCGTTTTGCACGCTACAAAGGCGAGCGTTTGAAATTGTTAATTGTATTAAGAAACAATACTAAATTAAACAGTAAACCCGACTAAATTAACGGTATAATGACGTCGTATTACGTTTTCTGTAGGCAAGTGTGAGTACTAACCTAATCAGATCAATTAATGAGGCAAATAAAGGTTACCTGCCTGATTAATCAAGCTTGGCTATTAGGTCTAATAATTTCCTGTTTAATAGAAAAATTATCATCAGATGAGACTAATCAGCTTTAAATCAGATCTAAGAAGAGCCTGAGGGAGGCAAGCGAGTCACAAATATGGAGCCTCACTACACTGAGAAGGACCATAAAAATATAATAAAATAAATAAAAACTAATTGCCGAAAGAAACTTTGTGTGAAAATGAAATGCATTAAAGTGTTTTTTTTACATAAACAACGAAAGTTTGGACCGTTCTTCCGTCTACAGGACCAAAATGGTACACCTGTACAAAACCTTCTCTCTGTACAGAAATAAATGGTTTTAATGTTATATAATAGTATTATTTAATGCACGAATTGAGGGCTTAGTTAGTTCAAGGGCATTTAGGTTAATTACGTTAGCCTAAAACTTTAGTAAGGAATAATACTAAATCTTTTCCCTATTCACTTGTACACTAAACGGAGATTCAGGTAAAAAAGTTCATATTTATTATCGTAATTCGTATAAATCTGTATCCAAAACATCCCTATTGAATACCTAGATTAAATGCCTGTAAATGTGGAGGAATAAGATTACTTATCCGGCCACAATTTCGCCCATTACAGCTGGACTGACCCGCAACGGAATCTTTGTTTGCTCATAACTATGTAACATAAATCCCCATTGCCATAACCAGCTTGCCTGTAACCATGATGAGATGATGACTTCTCACTGCGCCATCGTCTAATCAACAAAGAGGACTTTAGGAACCTCTGCATGTTTGGTTTTCATGAAAATGGCTGGTGATGCTGGAGTATTTTTCTATTTACTGACCATAAATACGTGATTGTTAGACAATGTTAATGGAAAGGTAGATGGCCCCAAGATTTTCGAGGCCCTAGGAGAAATTTATTTTTGAGGCCCAATAAATGTGCGATAGATGTAGAGGGTAAATTTATTTAGCTCTACAATAATAAGAACATTATAAATATAGAAACAGACAGTAAAACGTACAATGATGTAATAAAAATGTGTACGATAGTTGTACAACGAATTGGAAGATTCAATAAGATGGCCTCTTTTAGAAGCCCATTATGTGTTCGGCTAGACCCATAATGGGGCGGCTGGGTGGTGAGGGATAGGGCTCTACATATCACACGTGTCCTCCAAGTGTCACGTGGCTGGTGTAGTGTATTACTTCATATTTTCTTGTTTTCATACGGTTACATGTAAATACAGATAAGGAAAAACCTGTCCAAAACGAAACCTTAATAAAATGAAAGCCTGCCAAACCGTAAAAAATATTCGGTACCTTACGATCTGATTTACAAACTCAAAAATGAAATTAATGACTATATACATATACAGCACACAGTATAATTATATAGACTTATATGCCATTGCAGGCTATTCTTCAAATTATATCCGGTTTAACCAAAATTAACTTCAGAATGCAATGCTTTGATAAATACAAAGATATGTTCGTTCTGCCCCGCACAATATGGCGACCACCAGACTGAGCACGTATGTATTAGCTTCAGTGGTTGACTATCCTTTGTCCCTTCAAGTCCATAGTCCAAGATTCTAGTGTGAATTTAGTCTTAGGCGTCAGCCTACCTCTCTAGTGAGCTTACAAGTTAGAATTGAAATCCGAGTGGTCCAGAAATTTTTCTGGGTGGTATGTCAGACCCTGTCTCTCACCACTCAATTCCTCCACTATGGCTCTGGCCGAACTTATAATGGGCGTAAAAAAGCCTTCTTACTGCCCACGGGGCAGAGTTAAAAAAACATGGCGGCGGGATTTTGCGGGGAAGCACTTATATTTTATTTATGAATTTATTATTTTTTTTCGAGTAAAGTTTAATGTATATTAAAATAAGGAACGGCTATCGAGCAAACGGCCTATCACGAAATTCCGGATTTCCAGCGGCCAGTTCACCACCGATCATATTTTATGCTTATTGTGGTGTTTGCCACTCCTACAATAAAGTGATTCGGTGGTGAAGGATGGGATCCAACGTATCCGGAACAAGCCTTCCATTTTTTGAAAATTCCACTAAGACTGCCACACGATGGATGCTGTAAAGATATCGGAATCTGGAATAGCAGGCCGACGGGTAGAGTCCATTCGAATAAGATCCGATACGAGAACTTTAACGGGTAGTACTTTTTCTTCATCCTTCATCCATTTACCGCAATAAATGTAGTTGAAAACAGTCGAAATGCCAATATGATGCTAATGCTTTTTGTTTCAAAAAAATATGATGCAAAAGAATTTGGTAGGTTTAGAATGCAGGTTATGAGAAGAATGCAGAATTACATTTCTAACAAGAAAAGAGCAATAAAATCACGTCTTTGTCAGTCAACTGGTCACCTACGGTGTGAATGAATGACTTATCAGTGTTGGATCCAGGGCCGGTTCTAAAGGCAAAAAATCCAAGGCAAAAAATCAAAATTACACAATAAAGAACTGTGTAAAAAAGTTATTTATTTAAAGCACGGCAAGTGTTGTTAATGCAAAGTTTACAGAAAGACAAAGTTATTTAACCATTAAGGCGTATGACAGGCGCCAGTGTCACTTTGACTATTCATAATTTTGTTGATATTTGTAATTTATAAATTTGATCTCGTCCATTTTTTGAGTAGATTGTTGTGATACGTGATACTGATTACAAATTATCTTTTCAAAATAAATAAAAATAAAGTTTTTAGAGATTAAAAAGCATTTGTCCGCATCAATGTTGTGTGATAAAAGCCATAAAAATTCTTAGGTTTCATTATTTTAATTAATAAATTTTTGTTTTTGTATATTAATCTTTTTTTTGAGTTATTATGAATTCTGACTATACAAATAGTTTTCTTTGAATAATTTGAATATTATTTATATCTGTTGACAATAATAAAATAATTAGCGGTGTGACCTTTATTTGGTATTATTAAAGAAAAAACAATTTAGTGCTTGCTAAAAAATCGATGTCTCATGAAAAATGATCAATTTTAATTTATATAATCTAAAAAAATAATAAATGTAAAAAAATATTTTATTCTTATATCGGCGCCCCTCAAAATTTGGCGTCCCGGGCAGTCGCACGGCTTGCCCGCCCCTTTATCCGGCGCTGGTTGGATCATTCATTCAGAATACACAATTTATCATGGGCAGTACAGATTGGGACATTCATTTCTCATTCCTCATCTATACTGGTCGTTTCCATTGCGGATCATCCTGCTCTAATAGGCGTAATGATGGTCATATCATTTATAATGTGTTCATATCTCACGTTAATTAATCAATCGATCATTGATTGCTCTTTATCATTTTCAGAGTGGCACCTACTGAAGTGGTAACTGAAGCAGGTAAAGTGTTAAAAGTGTTAAAGGGTTATTGTTGAACTCAAGAAGCATGGGTTGCCGCAGAACGACGTCAACTTTTCCAAATATTGACTACCGAATATGCACATATAAACTATGCAAACAACAATACAATTCGGGCATCGTTCTTCAATTACAGCCCATCAGAAGAGACGATGCCATGTATGAATCCATAGACTATAATACCCAATCGCCAATGTTACCGATTAGAAGTGTGATATTGATTTTCCATTCCCAACACATTACCATTTATGACAAATCTCCCTGCCGCCATTTTCCAGCAAGGAAACATCCAACTAAATACCATTTGTCATCTGCAGAGAATGTCTATAGGTGCCAATGCTTTTATTCTACACCCGTTCTTGCAGTATATCTGAATGTATCTAGAATATTCTTGAATACCAGAATGCTCTTCATCTACTACGAACCATAGCCAACTGGAAGGAGCAACTGCAGAATGATAAAGATAAAAAAATTGAAATCTCTCTAACTTAATGCTCACACAACATATTGTAATATACATTTATGAGCTGTCCATAATAGAAAGTACGTGTAATTATTTTTTGTAATGAAAACCCAAGTTTGTTCCACAGATAATAATAAAAGATTATCGATTTATAAAAGATATTTTCGAATAAAATATTCCATTAATTCTACTTGTAAGTTTCTTAAAGGAAGTATTCCTTTATCAAATAATGTTTTCTAGTACAAACTAAAATAATTCTGGTAAAATACTTGAACAAACAAAACGAACTTCCTATTTCCTGAAAACTTTTTCATTAAAAGCACACACACGAAAACTTTTATCCAGCTGTAATAAGCTGAATAAATAAGGAAATAGCGTGACTTTCTAAAAACTCTTTGGACATTGGTAGGCATGGACGAGGAAGGAACATTATTAGAAGCTTATTAATGGAAAGCACGTGGGAAAATCGTATATAACACTGCAACTGAATTGAGGAGGGCATAATTCGCTGAAGAAGCAATCAAAGAAAATGATGAAAATTGTAGTTTTCCTGTTTCTTCTTTTCACAGTTGCCCATGCCAATGTGGGAGAAGGAATCGGGGCTGCCGCAGGAGGAGCAGATGGTGCACAGCGGGCAGGCCACGCCGCTGCTGAAGCTGCAATTGCTGCAAGCAAAGGAATAGCGAGTGCTTTTATTAACGTTGGCAAAACCATGGGACAATCTACGGCAGGTGGTGCTTCAAAATCTTTTGGTAAAAAATAAATGACCAATTCCTCGATATTTTCAAAATTGCAATGATCATTCGAAATATGCCATCTAAAAATGCAATCGATGTAAAAATTACAATCTTGTTTTTTTAAATACATTTTACATATTGCAACAATAATCTGATGTCTGTAGCAATCTTTTATTTCTCCAAAACGTCAATCGAAACTTATTTTTCGCTTGAATAATCATACTGCAATATTCAATTTTCTTCGAGTCAATTGTATAAACACATTTTTACGTTATTGAAAGCTAAATTTCAATTATAATTAATCAATATTCTCCATTGGAAAAACATCAAATTGTATTTATAAATGTAGACTAACCAAAATAAAGAATTAAGATTAAATTACCATTAAATATTTCTTTTTATGAACGATTCTACTTAACGCAATTAACATTAATTCTTGCTTATAACCTACAGAAATTCACTTAAATGCCATAATCATATTTTCAATAAAGAAAATTTATTTTCAAGTATTGTACACGAATCTTTCATTTCGTGTTTCCCGTACCCACCAGTGGCCGAGTGGATAAAACCACTCGACACTGGTAGAACTACCAGTTATGCCGGTGTTGTGCACGTTGCGCCAACGTGAAGAACATCTGGCGATTTGCTTCTAGGCCCACTAACATGAAGTTAAACCGCAGAAACGGACCCGATTAGATGTTATATATATGAAAATACCTGAAAATTCTCACTTGTTCGGTACACGTAAACACAGTAGATGCTAAATAACGAGGGATAAGTAATGTGTTAATTTGTGTTGTGTATCATTGGGCTACTTACCACATTGTGTAAACACATTAATAATGCCTTAGCTTTTTCACAATTAAATTATTAATTAAATAATTTAACTATCGTGAAGCGAGATATCAGAAATAAGCACTTTATAATGCTTGATTATTCCTCATATTCGACAACATGAAAGAAATTCTATTTTCTGTCCGGAAACACAAATACAAATGCATTGATTTATTCAGCTGTGCATGCTAGGATGAAAATATTTCCCACTTTCATAGACACAATAGAAGCGTAACACGAAAAGAAGTTTTATATTTTTAAAGCAGCCCTAATACGTATCAGGATTGTTTTAAAAAACCACGAAAGGGGTCTTTTTTATATACCCATTCTGGGTGGTGGGAGCCAAGATATCCGAGACAGACTATATTAACCGTTTCGGTCATCCGGTCTTCAAAAATTGTGCCTAGGATGAGCAATGAGGCACAATTAAGTTGGGTAGAAGAGATCGAGTTCGATTGTGGCATGAAGGAGTAGTGCCCCTCTTTTTTTCAAGATACAAAGTAAAAAGAATTTATTGTACAAAAATTGTAATGGTCCGAGTTTCTTGACGTTTCAGTTAATGCATAGGACAAGGATGAAGTGGACGAGTGGATAAGACCACCGAACACTGGTCGTGGGTTTCCGGGTTTTCTTCACGTTTGTAACACCTAAAAAAGGAGTCAATTTTCCATAAAAGACCCCCGGGGAGCTCGGCAAATAGCCCATGTGTCTTAACTATAATTTTCTTTCGAGGAGGGGTCATTTCTAGAATTTTATGGCTGACACCTTAACCGACTCTGCTGTTTTGTTACTGGCTGTAGGCTCCTATCGAAATTCGGATGAACACTTTGCCCCCACGAGCTACCTCCTGCCACGTGCTTGTAACCGCCGCTGTTCAAATGATATTGTGTGGCGTGACGTGTATGACATCATTTCTAAACACGCTATTGGTATAATTTTTATCGTTTTGCACGCTACAAAGGCGAGCGTTTGAAATTGTTAATTGTATTAAGAAACAATACTAAATTAAACAGTAAACCCGACTAAATTAACGGTATAATGACGTCGTATTACGTTTTCTGCAGGCAAGTGTAAGTACTAACCTAATCAGATCAATTAATGAGGCAAATAAAGGTTACCTGCCTGATTAATCAAGCTTGGCTCCTACTATTAGGTCTAATAATTTCCTGTTTAATAGAAAAATTATCATCAGATGAGACTAATCAGCTTTAAATCGGATGTAAGAAGAGCCTGAGGGAGGCAAGCGAGTCACAAATATGGAGCTATAAAAATATAATAAAATAAATAAAAACTAATTGCCGAAAGAAACTTTATGTGCAAATGAAATGCATTAAAGTGTTTTTTTACATAAACAACAAAAGTTTGGATCGTTCTTCCGTCTACAGGACCAAAATGGTACACCTGTACAGGACCTTCTCTCAGTACAAAAATAAATGGTTTTAATGTTACATAATCGTATTATTTAATACACGAATTGAGGGTTTAGTTAGTTCAAGGGCATTTTAGGTTAATTACGTTAGCCTAAAACTTTAGTAAGGAATAATACTAAATCTTTTCCCTATTCACTTGTACACTAAACGGAGATTTAGGTAAAAAAGTTCATATTTATTATCGTAATTCGTATAAATCTGTATCGAAAACATCCCTATTGAATACCTAGATTAAATGCCTGTAAATGTGGAGGAATAAGATTACTTATCCGGCCACAATTTCGCCCATTACAGCTGGACTGACCCGCAACGGAATCTTTGTTTGCTCATAACTATGTAACATAAATCCCCATTGCCATAACCAGCTTGCCTGTAACCATGATGAGATGATGACTTCTCACTGCGCCATCGTCTAATCAACAAAGAGGACTTTAGGAACCTCTGCATGTTTGGTTTTCATGAAAATGGCTGGTGATGCTGGAGTATTTTTCTATTTACTGACCATAAATACGTGATTGTTAGACAATGTTAATGGAAAGGTAGATGGCCCCAAGATTTTCGAGGCCCTAGGAGAAATTTATTTTTGAGGCCCAATAAATGTGCGATAGATGTAGAGGGTAAATTTATTTAGCTCTACAATAATAAGAACATTATAAATATAGAAACAGACAGTAAAACGTATAATGATGTAATAAAAATGTGTACGATAGTTGTACAACGAATTGGAAGATTCAATAAGATGGCCTCTTTTAGAAGCCCATTATGTGTTCGGCTAGACCCACAATGGGACGGCTGGGTGGTGAGGGACAGGGCTCTACATATCACACGTGTCCTCGAAGTGTCACGTGGCTGGTGTAGTGTATTACTTCATATTTTCTTGTTTTCATACGGTTACATGTAAATACAGATAAGGAAAAACCTGTCCAAAACGAAACCTTAATAAAATGAAAGCCTGCCAAACCGTAAAAAATATTCAATACCTTACGATCTGATTTACAAACTCAAAAATGAAATTAATGACTATATACATATACAGCACACAGTATAATTATATAGACTTATATGCCATTGCAGGCTATTCTTCAAATTATATCCGGTTTAACCAAAATTAACTTCAGAATGCAATGCTTTGATAAATACAAAGATATGTTCGTTCTGCCCCGCACAATATGGCGACCACCAGACTGAGCACGTATGTATTAGCTTCAGTGGTTGACTATCCTTTGTCCCTTCAAGTCCATAGTCCAAGATTCTAGTGTGAATTTAGTCTTAAGCGTCAGCCTACCTCTCTAGTGAGCTTACAAGTTAGAATTGAAATCCGAGTGGTCCAGAAATTTTTCTGGGTGGTATGTCAGACCCTGTCTCTCACCACTCAATTCCTCCACTATGGCTCTGGCCGAACTTATAATGGGAGTAAAAAAGCCTTCTTACTGCCCACGGGGCAGAGTTAAAAAAACATGGCGGCGGGATTTTGCGGGGAAGCACTTATATTTTATTTATGAATTTATTATTTTTTTTCGAGTAAAGTTTAATGTATATTAAAATAAGGAACGGCTATCGAGCAAACGGCCTATCACGAAATTCCGGATTTCCAGCGGCCAGTTCACCACCGATCATATTTTATGCTTATTGTGGTGTTTGCCACTCCTACAATAAAGTGATTCGGTGGTGAAGGATGGGATCCAACGTATCCGGAACAAGCCTTCCATTTTTTGAAAATTCCACTAAGACTGCCACACGATGGATGCTGTAAAGATATCGGAATCTGGAATAGCAGGCCGACGGGTAGAGTCCATTCGAATAAGATCCGATACGAGAACTTTAACGGGTAGTACTTTTTCTTCATCCTTCATCCATTTACCGCAATAAATGTAGTTGAAAACAGTCGAAATGCCAATATGATGCTAATGCTTTTTGTTTCAAAAAAATATGATGCAAAAGAATTTGGTAGGTTTAGAATGCAGGTTATGAGAAGAATGCAGAATTACATTTCTAACAAGAAAAGAGCAATAAAATCACGTTTTTGTCAGTCAACTGGTCACCTACGGTGTGAATGAATGACTTATCAGTGTTGGATCCAGGGCCGGTTCTAGGGTTTTGAGCGCCCCGGGCAAAACAAAATTTGGCGCCCTTTCATACAAGAATATACAAATTTACTGCAAATTAAAAAAAAGGCAAAAAATCAAAATTACACAATAAAGAACTGTGTAAAAAAGTTATTTATTTAAAGCACGGCAAGTGTTGTTAATGCAAAGTTTACAGAAAGACAAAGTTATTTAACCATTAAGGCGTATGACAGGCGCCAGTGTCACTTTGACTATTCATAATTTTGTTGATATTTGTAATTTATAAATTTGATCTCGTCCATTTTTTGAGTAGATTGTTGTGATGCGTGATACTGATTACAAATTATCTTTTCAAAATAAATAAAAATAAAGTTTTTAGAGATTAAAAAGCATTTGTCTGCATCAATGTTGTGTGATAAAAGCCATAAAAATTCTTAGGTTTCATTATTTTAATTAATAAATTTTTGTTTTTGTATATTAATCTTTTTTTTGAGTTATTATGAATTCTGACTATACAAATAGTTTTCTTTGAATAATTTGAATATTATTTATATCTGTTGACAATAATAAAATAATTAGCGGTGTGACCTTTATTTGGTATTATTAAAGAAAAAACAATTTAGTGCTTGCTAAAAAATCGATGTCTCATGAAAAATGATCAATTTTAATTTATATAATCTAAAAAAATAATAAATGTAAAAAAATATTTTATTCTTATATCGGCGCCCCTCAAAATTTGGCGTCCCGGGCAGTCGCACGGCTTGCCCGCCCCTTTATCCGGCGCTGGTTGGATCATTCATTCAGAATACACAATTTATCATGGGCAGTACAGATTGGGACATTCATTTCTCATTCCTCATCTATACTGGTCGTTTCCATTGCGGATCATCCTGCTCTAATAGGCGTAATGATGGTCATATCATTTATAATGTGTTCATATCTCACGTTAATTAATCAATCGATCATTGATTGCTCTTTATCATTTTCAGAGTGGCACCTACTGAAGTGGTAACTGAAGCAGGTAAAGTGTTAAAAGTGTTAAAGGGTTATTGTTGAACTCAAGAAGCATGGGTTGCCGCAGAACGACGTCAACTTTTCCAAATATTGACTACCGAATATGCACATAGAAACTATGCAAACAACAATACAATTCGGGCATCGTTCTTCAATTACAGCCCATCAGAAGAGACGATGCCATGTATGAATCCATAGACTATAATACCCAATCGCCAATGTTACCGATTAGAAGTGTGATATTGATTTTCCATTCCCAACACATTACCATTTATGACAAATCTCCCTGCCGCCATTTTCCAGCAAGGAAACATCCAACTAAATACCATTTGTCATCTGCAGAGAATGTCTATAGGTGCCAATGCTTTTATTCTACACCCGTTCTTGCAGTATATCTGAATGTATCTAGAATATTCTTGAATACCAGAATGCTCTTCATCTACTACGAACCATAACCAACTGGAAGGAGCAACTGCAGAATAATAAAGATAAAAAAATTGAAATCTCTCTAACTTAATGCTCACACAACATATTGTAATATACATTTATGAGCTGTCCATAATAGAAAGTACGTGTAATTATTTTTTGTAATGAAAACCCAAGTTTGTTCCACAGATAATAATAAAAGATTATCGATTTATAAAAGATATTTTCGAATAAAATATTCCATTAATTCTACTTGTAAGTTTCTTAAAGGAAGTATTCCTTTATCAAATAATGTTTTCTAGTACAAACTAAAATAATTCTGGTAAAATACTTGAACAAACAAAACGAACTTCCTATTTCCTGAAAACTTTTTCATTAAAAGCACGCACACGAAAACTTTTATCCAGCTGTAATAAGCTGAATAAATAAGGAAATAGCTTGACTTTCTAAAAACTCTTTGGACATTGGTAGGCATGGACGAGGAAGGAACATTATTAGAAGCTTATTAATGGAAAGCACCTGGGAAAATCGTATATAACACTGCAACTGAATTGAGGAGGGCATAATTCGCTGAAGAAGCAATCAAAGAAAATGATGAAAATTGTAGTTTTCTTGTTTCTTCTTTTCACAGTTGCCTATGCCAATTTCCAAGATGGAAGCGGGGCTGCCACAGGAGGAGCAGATGCTGCACAGCGGGCAGCCCACGCCGCTGCTGAAGCTGCACTTGCTGCAAGCAAAGGAATAGCGAGTGCTTTTATTAACGTTGGCAAAACCATGGGACAATCTACGGCAGGTGGTGCTTCAAAATCTTTTGGTAAAAAATAAATGACCAATTCCTCGATATTTTCAAAATTGCAATGATCATTCGAAATATGCCATCTAAAAATGCAATCGATGTAAAAATTACAATCTTGTTTTTTTAAATACATTTTACATATTGCAACAATAATCTGATGTCTGTAGCAATCTTTTATTTCTCCAAAACGTCAATCGAAACTTATTTTTCGCTTGAATAATCATACTGCAATATTCAATTTTCTTCGAGTCAATTGTATAAACACATTTTTACGTTATTGAAAGCTAAATTTCAATTATAATTAATCAATATTCTCCATTGGAAAAACATCAAATTGTATTTATAAATGTAGACTAACCAAAATAAAAAATTAAGATTAAATTACCATTAAATATTTCTTTTTATAAACGATTCTACTTAACGCAATTAGCATTAATTCTTGCTTATAACCTACAGAAATTCACTTAAATGCCATAATCATATTTTCAATAAAGAAAATTTATTTTCAAGTATTGTACACGAATCTTTCATTTCGTGTTTCCCGTACCCACCAGTGGCCGAGTGGATAAAACCACTCGACACTGGTAGAACTACTAGTTATGCCGGTGTTGTGCACGTTGCGCCAACGTGAAGAACATCTGGCGATTTGCTTCTAGGCCCACTAACATGAAGTTAAACCGCAGAAACGGACCCGATTAGATGTTATATATATGAAAATACCTGAAAATTCTCACTTGTTCGGTACACGTAAACACAGTAGATGCTAAATAACGAGGGATAAGTAATGTGTTAATTTGTGTTGTGTATCATTGGGCTACTTACCACATTGTGTAAACACATTAATAATGCCTTAGCTTTTTCACAATTAAATTATTAATTAAATAATTTAACTATCGTGAAGCGAGATATCAGAAATAAGCACTTTATAATGCTTGATTATTCCTCATATTCGACAACATGAAAGAAATTCTATTTTCTGTCCGGAAACACAAATACGAATGCATTGATTTATTCAGCTGTGCATGCTAGGATGAAAATATTTCCCACTTTCATAGACACAATAGAAGCGTAACACGAAAAGAAGTTTTATATTTTTAAAGCAGCCCTAATACGTATCAGGATTGTTTTAAAAAACCACGAAAGGGGTCTTTTTTATATAACCATTCTGGGTGGTGGGAGCCAAGATATCCGAGACAGACTATATTAACCGTTTCGGTCATCCGGTCTTCAAAAATTGTGCCTAGGATGAGCAATGAGGCACAATTAAGCTGGGTAGAAGAGATCGAGTTCGATTGTGGCATGAAGGAGTAGTGCCCCTCTTTTTTTCAAGATACAAAGTAAAAAGAATTCATTGTACAAAAATTGTAATGGTCCGAGTTTCTTGACGTTTCAGTTAATGCATAGGACAAGGATGAAGTGGACGAGTGGATAAGACCACCGAACACTGGTCGTGGGTTTCCGGGTTTTCTTTACGTTTGTAACACCTAAAAAAGGAGTCAATTTTCCATAAAAGACCCCCGGGGATTTTCATTAAATTTTCATTAAATGACCAGTTGATAAGAATGCCCAAAAAGTGGTAAAAAACTTTTCATCATTAAGGGGCAGAAACAGCTTTCCAAATGTCTTTGGATGTGTTGATGAGACATTAATACAAGTAACAGTTTGTCACCATGAAAAGCAAGAATATTACAGCAGGAAGCAGTGCACTGCAGTCATACTTCAAGGGATCTGCAGAAGTGACAAAATGTTTAGTGCAGTTTATGCTGGCTGGCCAGGATCTGCACATGATGCAATTGTGTGGCGAAATAGTGATGTAGGGATTGGGTTATCAAATAAAACTCTCACATTCCCAGAGAACTGTTATTTACTTGGGGACTCAGCATACCCACTAAATACATATTTGATGGTTTTTTGCAAGGACAATGGACATCTGAATTCCAAACAGAAATATTTTAATAAAAAACAGTTCATCTCGCATAGTAATAGAACAAGCATATGGTAATCTATTTGGACGTTTTCGTCGACTGAAATTTTTGTTCGTAAGAAACAAGCAATACTTGACTAAAATTATTCTTACTGCTTGTGTTTTACATAATCTTTGTATTCTGCAAAGTGACGTTAGTCCAGATGAGGATAAACATTTCACTCCTTTCCAGCCTCACCCAAGCCAACATTCAACTAATGCAGCAAATAATAAGAATGATGCTATTGCTGATTATCTTTATGGTGTCATGAGACTACAAAGTAGTAGTAGTATAGGAGACAATTCACAAGAAAGTGATAATATAGTGTAAGGATACAATGATATGAGGACACTAGACGAAATTTATGTTTTTAATACAATAATATATTTGAAACTGGCTGATCAACCCAGCATGTATTAAACCGGTGCGTTAGAAACTTTATTAAAATATGTGTAAAATCATAAAAATATACATAAAATCTTAAATTTATATCATTTTCTCATTAGTTATATGAAATAATTTAATAAATGTTATTCTCACTAATACAATTTATTGAATTATACTAAAGTTAAATAATTGGGGAAAATGTGAAAATTGAACAAATATTAAAAATATCAAATGTAAAAATTATTGTAAATAAAACAATCAGCTGCCATGAATTCACATTTAGAAGAGAACACATCATGTTCATTCTCTTCTCTTCCTTTTTCTTGTTTCAACCGTTTTTCTTCAATCTCTTTAAATTCCTGCTAGCGCTGGTCTTCTCTCTGACGATCCTCTTTTCTTTCTTGTTCTTGCTTACTGGCCTAAGCTTGAAACCACTCTGGTGGATCTTCTTTTCTTTTTCTTTTTAAATCTACATGATTCTGAAAAGCTTTTACCGAAGGGGGATGTACTGCTGCCACATCACTTTCGGAGTGGGCAGGCAGTTCTGACAAACTGCTTGAAGATTCGCTGGGAGATGGGGTCTGGTCCACACATGGTTCAGAACAAATGATATTTTCTTCTGAAGGATTGATGTCCACTCTAGTTCCCCCTTTTTTTCTTTTTTTCGTTAATATGGAGATTCTGGCCGGATCGCCTTTTCTCCGATGCGCTCAGTTCCGCGGTTAGGCGAAGCGGTGTGTTCGATATATGAAGCGTTCGAGTGGATCGTGTGGATGAGGCGGGAGGTCTGTTCTCGCCCAGTAGATGGGTGTGAGATTATGGACGACGGTGAAGTCTATCGTCAGAGTGCGGCCGAGGTCTTGGCGGGCTTCCCTATACTGTGGGCACGTAAGCCAGAAATGGCGGGACGTCTCTTGTGCGCCACAATGCAGGCAGTCTGGCGAGGCACGTAAGCGTCTAGAACAGAGGAACCCGTTCAAAGGAACCGTGTCTGTTCTAAGGCGGGCCAAGAGAGTTTCCGCGTAACGTGAGGAAGCATGCTTGTATAGCCAGGGGGCGAAGGGCCTGAGGTGTTCTCACCCTTTTTGTCACAGGCTGGTAGACCAAGTTTCCGTAATCGCTGTTTTTTGTGATTCCCTGTAGGCCCGGATTAAGTCGCGGGCCGTTAAGGGCCTACGCCAGGAGCCAGATGGTGCGTCTGTGCGACGTTTTATTGAAGAATCAACTCGCCAGATGGTGCGTCTGGCAGATCGTGCAACAGAAAGTAGCCAACTATTGTTATTGGAACAGTCCTAGATCCAAGTTCCTGGTCCAATAACTTGAAGTATGGCCAGGTGATGGCAGATCCCTCGCTGTGTTGTTTTGCTTTATCCCTTTTTTTTTTTTTTTTTTTTTTTTAACTCTTTCCGCCCTGTGGGCACTAAGAGGGCCTCTTTTAGTAGGCCCATTATGGGTTCGGCCAGGCCCACAATGGGGCGACCGGGTGGTGAGGGACGGGGCCCGACATATCCGAACGGACCACCCCCGAAAAATTCCTGGGGATTATTCGACCCGTTCGGATTCGATCCGGGTCCCCCAGAGCGGTAGGCTGCCACCTTTACCGCTCGGCCATCCGGCCGTCTGCTTTATCCCTATTTCTTTTGTAAGTTGTCTTTAGATTTCTCCATTTTTTTATCACAGTCACTGGGAGAAACAGTGTAACTGTGACTTTCTAGCTTTTTTGATATTGAATCCCATAATTTTGTTTCTCTTATTGGTTTTCTAAACTCACTGTCCATATTTAATCTTGTTATCAACAACTGTGTGGATGAATCAGTTCAAGAGAAGTCTCCTGCAACAATATGAAAGAATAACTATTATTTATGGTGTATTAGTGTATTAGTATATACATGTATATACTGATGTACAATACTTGTATATAAACATATACATACCTGGTTCTCCTTTCTCGTGTGATTTGCTGACCAGTCTTATTGAATTAACATCTACATCTTCCGGTAAACCGATTTGTTCTCTCGTTCCCCTCTCATGTATCAGTTTTTCGAAGAAACGAAGAATGAATTCATGATCTGAAAACTATAAAAGAACATGAACTTCTGTTGTTTGATAGGAACTAAATAAATGACTTGTCCTTTTTAATTACTTTAAACTAGACTATATAGCCAACTATTGTTAATACTATAAATAAAGGCTTATCATACTCTCCAATTCATAATAAAATTAATTTATACAATTTAATTGTAATTTTAACTGTAACTGTCAAGGTAACCATTATCACAAGGAGAATAAATTGCTTATCATATACATTTGAATATGTTCCAACTGATGAGTGACTATAAATCCAAAATGCATTTTTTTTTTCTTTTTTGGAAAATACACGTGTATAAAGTTCTATAAATTAAAGGATATGTAAACCTTTATTTATACCATTCATAGCAATTTGCTAAAGATATAGCCTAGTTTACAGCAATTCTTAATAATGTCACTTTTAGGGTATTAGCCTATAATATTGCGTAGAAAGATAATTATTTGTTTAATGTAATTTATCAAACTAATTTTGTAAAAGGTATGCTGTTACAGTCTTTTTAACACAAACTTTGATATATAATTTGTGCGAATTTCGAGTTTATTTCGTGTAATTTATAAAGCGTTATGAAAAACTAACTTACCATTTTCTAAACGACGTTTTATTGAAGAATCAACTTTTAATTCAATGTTTAAGTTCTCGTAAATAAATTCGACGAAGTCCATCGTGGTGGCTGCCATTTTGTTAAAGCGGAAAAAGCATCTCGTTCGATCGCTGCAGATTTAATCTCGAACCAGTGAAATCGCTGAGAAGTTCGCTGCGCGCAGCGCTTCAAGAAAACGAATTTAACAACGCTCTCAGCGGCATCGATTAGAAGCGCTGCGAGCAGCGCTTAGTTTAACGACAACCCGATTGTGCAACAGAAGTGTCACCAGATATTGAAGACGCAATAGAAGTAACCGAAGAATCACACGAAACGGTAACAAGTCAGTAATCACAAGGGGAACAAGATTCGATAACGAACAAGAAAAAGGTCCACGACCGAGACTGAAGAGGACAGGGCGGCATGCTCCTCAGCAGATCGCCCACGTGTCACGTTGCCTTTGCTTATCCCGCTTGTGTTAAAAATTTATTCCCCTTTCTCACCAGCTGGCCGCTCCATTGTGGGCTTAGCAAAAAAGGCCTTCTTGGTGACCACAAAGCGGAGAGAGTTTTAAAATAAACTAGTTTTTATTACGAGAACGTAACATTAACCAAAAAAATCCAGCAACGAGTTGCTTATCTTTCCCGGCAACATTTAAAACTGCGTGTGTGACGCCATCTGTTACGATATTTCATATTTTTAATTATTATAAAATGGCAAAAAGCTTGATTTTCAGGATAAGGAGGAGTTTTATAAAAAATTGTAAATGCTAATAATGAGTAAAATCGTCAATAAGTCCGACCCTACTCGAGATACGACACACGACCCTTCTTTATCTCCTCACCTCTTTGATCTTTAACCACTAACATTTAATAGCATCAGTCTCCCTAATTTTGCAAGACAAACTGCCTTGCAAAATTTCAGAAATTTTTGGGAAAAGGCACAGAAGTATTAAGCTTCATAGAGGGTGAACAAAATCGTTCCCCCTCCACACACACACACACACACACACACACACACAGACTAACATCCATACATTTTTAAGTTTTCTCTGAGTCCCGAGGAATTATTAACATGGGGGTTATTTTCTGACTCATCGCCATATTTTTCCTTTGTTATATATAACAAAACCGGGATAGCGTGTATCTGGCGAAAAGATAAACAAACAAGAAAAAAGTTAGCTTTGTTAACTTACTTGCTTGTTTCCTTTATCACGCAATTCCGTTTAACAGATTAAATCTTGATTCCACGAGGACGCATTCTTCGATTGACATTGCTTCGTAAATACCCTTCGACGTCAACGATGTTCCGAAAATTTAGGCATCCACATTGCATGATAGAAGCTAAATTTACATGCAGCTCCCGTTATATTTGTATAGTTGAGTACATGACGTGCGGAAAAGAGCTTGAAACGTGCTTCAAACCATATTTTACAATAAAAAATTCGTAAATAAAGTAATTAAGTACTAAAAAAATATAATAAATATGTATTTTAATGAGAAAATATAAAAATAATATATTAACGTAAAAAGATTTTGATGACTTTCATGTAAATTTTTTAGTTTGGTTTGCATAATGAATGACACAATGGAAATTCTAATTTATATACATGACAGCGTGTTATTTACACAGTTAAAAAACCCATAACTACGATTAATATTTGTAATACAGGATGTCCATAAAGTCTCTTTACCATTTCAAAAATTTATTGCAAATGCAATTGATAAGATATTTTATTCAGATTTGTTCTATTGTATTCAGCGTTTATTAAAGTTTTTAATCACATTTTACATTTGTGTGTTTCAGGGATCCTGTTTGTGAAAGAGGTGCTGTTGAATGAACCCCTAAAAAATGGCTACCCCTCTTTTTATGGACTTCTTTCTTTGGGGCTATGTTAAAGATATCGTGTATCGAACAAAGATACGGGACATTACTGACCTAAAGCAAAGGATTACTGATGCCATTGCCACAATTGATGAGGCTATGCTACAGCGAACATGGCAAGAAATCGAGTACCGTCTTGATGTGCTTCGTGCAACTAATGGTGCCCATGTAGAAATCTATTAAATGAGGTAAAAAAAAACTTTAATAAACGCTGAATACAATAGAACAAATCTGAATAAAATATCCAATTAATTGCATTTGTAATAAATTTTTGAAATGGTAGAGAGACTTTATGGACACCCTGTATTTCACAAGAATAAGCTAATTTAATATTTTAATTTAAACAGAATGAATATTAATTTTCGTCTATACAACTATATTCTGCAGAATAGATCTAATTCGTTCGTAAAAGTTGTTCGAAAACCGAAACAAATTTTCTTATAAGAAACAATATAAAATGGATTAATCTATTCCTGACCCACAAAATAAAAACCTTTTTAGCACGAATAAAAATGCCTACAAATGCAATGCAATTGGGCTGCAATTCGAAATAAACCAGCAACGAGTTGCTCAACTTTCCAAGAAATATTTAAAATTTTTAGTGGTGCCATCTGTTATCATATTTTATTTAAAAATTTTCATAATTTTAACTATTATAAAATAGCAAAAAGCTTAATTTTGAGGATAGGGATGGGTTTTATAAAAAGTTGTAAATGCTAATAACAAGTAAAATTCACTCCGACTCTATTGAAAATACGCATACGACCCCCTTTATCTCGCCACCCTCTCGACCTTTAATCACCAAAATTTAATAGCATCGATCCTCCTAATACACAAACCTCCCTGCAAAATTTCAGAAATTTTCGACAAAAAACACGGGAGTTATTAAGCTTCAAACAGGGTGAACAAAATCGTACCTCCATACACACACGCACTAACATCCATACATATAGAGAAAACCCCAAAGTTTTTGCATTTCTCAACGTTTCAAGGTGTCCCGAGTCCAAAAATGTAAAAATTGTAGACCTATAAATTCCCACCGTAAGAAATAAACCAAAGCTTACACAAGCGCGAGGATGCCAAACTAACTGGGCCTGAAATCACATGACATGGAAGGAATAGTGAAGGATTGCGGTGTGATCGGATGAGAAAAAGTTCAATTCAGATGGACTTGATGGATACTAACTATTGGCACGATTTAAGAAAGGAGAGGGAAATCTATTCCAAACGAAAAATGGGTGGGGGGTTCCGTGATAGTTTGGGTTGCCTTTGGAGAGTGAGGGAAAACAACTAGAATGCTAAAGGATACATTCAGCAGCTAGGAATGCATTTACTTTCCTTTCGAGATGAACGGGAAGTCATCAGTGGCAGTTCTAGCAAGATCCATACCATCCATACTGCCAACATTACCTGGGAATGGTTTTTGGCCAATGAGGTTCGAGTCACGAATTGGCAAGTCGCGTCACCGAATTTGAATCCTATGGAGAATATCTGGGGACTTCTTGTCAGGTCGCTCTACGGAAATGGAAAGCAATATGATAACACCACAGACCCGAAGACTGCAATCATCGAGAAATGAGAAAAAATTTCTTAGGGTTTTCTTCAAAAGTTGATCGAATCTTTGACGAACAGTTTTCAAAGTAATCCTAAACAAAAGAAGGCATTCTGACTATAAGCTTTCGTAAATAACTTCGGAAATATCATTTTCTATCCAATATGCATAAGTGATCTTATTGAACACTTGAATAAATTCTTCTCTTCAATAAAATCATTCTATTGTTTATATTAGAACTTGATATTTCCGAATGCCACCGGTGGAACGAGACCGTATCCTGGAGCTGAGCGACCTCGGTTTGTCGATGCACGAAGTTGCCATGCGTGTTGTGCACGACGCGAGTACCATCCAGCAACGCGTAATACATTGGACGCAGGATGATACTCGCTTGCATCTGTATCCATCCAAATCATTCGCAACAGGTTTCATGAAGTCGGGCTGTACGCACGGCAACCGGCAACCGGGGTGCCATTAACCACTCAACACGGGATTGCACGCCTGGCGTGGTGTCGTCGTCATCGCAACTGGGCCACTGAACTGCATCGGGTATTGTTTATGGACGAATCCTTCTTCTGTCTGTGGAGGAATGACGGCCGTGGACGGATGTGGCGGTATTCCGAGGAACATTACGCACCAGCCCTTTTCTCCAAGAGTCACACCGGCCCCACATTGGGCGTCGGAATTTGGGAAGGAATCATGTTTGATCGGCGGACGACCCTGATGCACAATTCCAGTACTCTGACAGCAGATCGGTATGTCACACGAATTGTGGGGCCTGTAATTAGGCCACTGGTGCAGGCCGCAAAGGTGTTCTAGCAGGACAATGCCCAATCCCATGGCGAACTCTCACCAGCCTGAACGGAAGTCACATCCCTGACCGTCTCTCCCATCGAACACCCGTGGGTTCTCATCCGACGGTGCACCTGGACCACCGCCACATAGCGTAGACGACAAACGTGTTGCGATGGATCTCGGGTAACCATTAATCGCCTCGTTGATAGTATGCTTTGCCGTATAGCGGCTTTTGTTAGCTGCTCGTGAAACCGCATTCGTTACATAAACAGGTATCCGTTGCATATTTTTGTTATTTCAATCGTTTGCATATGTGTAATGTCTCTCACCTCTACCGCGCATTCCTTCGTAGTGTTGCAATTTCGCTTTTGAGGAGTACTGTATATATATACAGGGTGGGCCAGCGAAAACGAAACGGCAGAGTGTTCGTGTTCGTCCAAGCAAATCGCTCGGACAGGTCGATTTTATTCTCGAGGGGACATCTTTTGCAATAAAGTTTTTGCGATTCTGAATGCAACAGACAACAAAAAATTTTAAAAACTCATTTATTTTGTATTAACTAAACAGACATTTATTTCGAAAAAAATGTTTATTTAGTTAATATTCAGATTCGCAAAAACTTTATTGCATAAGATGTCCCCTCGAGAGTAAAATCGACCTGTCTGAGCGATTTGCTTGGACGAACACGAACACTCTGCCGTTTCGTTTTCGCTGGCCCACCCTGTATATATATATATGGTTTCAAAATGAATTTTTCTCTCCCTTGTCTTCCAATACCCCTACCGTCCTTTGCCTTCCTCCAGCGCCCCAAACTTAGAAATCACTGATCTAAAATATAGAATAGCCCAAAACTTACCAATTGATTTTAATGCTGTATCACAATTAACGACGAGGCACACAAATCTTACTCAAATACCACACAGATCAGCATCTAGAGCCATTTATATTATTACGTATTCAATGTTTGCCCTCAACTTCTTCAAATCTTATCTCGAAGTTTGACATCGCGCTTTGGCGGAACTCGAATGAAGTCGAGTTCCGCCAAATTCTTTGAATTTGGTTCACTATCCTCGAGATATATTTATGAAAATAATTCTCAGCTATTCGAATCTGGAGAAATGCAATAAAGTCAATTTTCGTCCATGATGCTTCCATGATGCAAAGATTAGTTGATAAAGCTTGGTAAATACGTTTGGAGTCACTTTGTTGTTTTTTGAACGTGACGTAAAGAAAACAATTTATTCTAGTTATTTGTATATATTTTATTCGATTTATTCCACACCATCCTTCTTTTTTAGTAGCCCATCAATGGTCGAATGTATAAAACCACTACTCTGTAGTGGTCTCAAGTTCACGCCTCTGCAAAGGAATGACCATGTGGAGTTTCCCGGGTTTCTTTGTTTCTAACACCTAAATAGGACCAGTTTCCCGTAGAGAAATTTTCCAGGGAGGCATTCCATGTTGGCACATTGGCCATCGTTGCAATATCTCAATGATCAATTATAAACAATTATAAATAAACAATAGAAAATGTACATATTTTATGTATCATTTACAAGTTTCCCCACCAGATGGTGCCACGATGAAATTAATTCAAACTGTACCAGGTTTGCTGACGTAAATGAATTAACGTTGATGACGAGATTTACGAATTAAGATGCAATACAAAGAGGAAAGCTCTTTTGAGTTAGGCAAAGTTACTCATATTGTCAACTTCGAAATAATTGTCACATGATAGATGCTCACCCTCAAATCTTTCCCATCACTTCTTTCTTTGTAACCCATTTTAACAGTTGTAAACGCTTTTATATCAGGCTCACATTTTAATTTAATTTTTAATATATATATAATTCCTACGATGCTCCTCATCCCCAATTCTTCCTCATCTTCACTCACTGTGACCCATTTCAAGCTGTAGATCCTATTATATGAGGCCTGTATTTTGGGTTTAAGTTCATTTGCATTTTAGTCCCAATAATAATATATGGACACTTACCAACCCTGATGCTTCCTCATCTGCTTTCCCTTTTCACTTGTGACCTATTTTAACAGCTGTAGACACTTTCATATGAGGCCCACATTTTAGTTTTACTTTCATTTACGCGCAATTTTAGCCCCTATAACAATATATGGACCTAATTTTCCATATAACACTACTTTCACTCCCTTCTACTTCTCATCAGACTTACGATATACCTTGAAACTTTACAAAATGGGTAGTGTCAAGCTTCTTTCTGTTACGTCAAGCATAAAACGTTCGAATTATTCGTGTTAAAATAATAAAGATGATGATAAAGTTTAATTAAATTAAGAAAATTTAAGTAATGAATTTTCATAAATTATTTTCTGTAGTCACTTCACGTCACATCCGTGGCATATTTCCAAAACACAATGCATTGTAACTTGTATAAAATGAATAATTAGCATAATTTGAAGATGGCCGTTGTTAACTATATCCTTAGATTTAAATTCATTCCTAACTTTATTGGTTGGATTTGTTCCAACCAATAAAATTACAGACGTGTGCTTTTAAACGTGCAAAAAATATTTTAATGTACAGGACGGCCCAAAAGTTTGTTAACCAACG
Organism: Centruroides vittatus; assembly: GCF_030686945.1. Taxonomy (NCBI): domain Eukaryota; kingdom Metazoa; phylum Arthropoda; class Arachnida; order Scorpiones; family Buthidae; genus Centruroides; species Centruroides vittatus. The sequence goes on from NW_027120768.1 coordinate 637,578, forward strand.
CGAAGTAGTAAATTGCTCTCTTATTAAAACGCTTCATTACTTTACAAACGTCGAAAGTGTTCAGTACACGAATTATAAGGCCTTAGAAATACTTTGGTAGTTTGTTTGAGCCGTTAACTGATTTTTGGGCCGGTTATAGCCTTCTACCGAATTCTGTACATACGTTTCGAAACCCAGGTTACGATGCATACGAATGTATCTTCAACACGCGATACAAAACATTTTAACTGACTTTTATCATAAAATATGTGCCAGATGAAATTTATTCTGTTTCAGTTGTAAGCCCACATTTCGTAATAATAATAATAATAATAATAAAACTTAACCCAACATAATAATAATAATAACAACAACAACAACAATAACAGAAGGTTGTAATAATTGAAGATCTTGGGGTAAGAATATCTTAATTCAGTTTCTTTCTTGTACATTGTTAAATTTCTACAATCGTAGGACAGATATAACTTCCAGACTCATGACCCATAAATTCTCATAGATTGGCCTATCTAATATCATTAATCACTTGTTATCTGTCCTAAAATACAGAGCAAATTAGGGTGATTTTTCTAGAAATTTGAAAAAAACAAGATGTCCTTACTTAAAAAATATTTATTCCTTAATCGATTAAAATCGAATAGAAATAATATTATTATATCAAGTGATATGTTTATATTATTGTATTTATATCTCCCGAAATTTCTACAGAATTAGATAAATATTCTAGAATTTATTCTAGAATTGATTTTATTGAAATGTACACATTTTAGTGTGAAATTAACTTCTTGAAATTTACATTAAAAAATGTGCAATTTATGTGTAAAATATGTGTAAATTTCAAGAAGAAATTCTAGAATAAAATCAATTTCCGGAATTAGAAAATAATCGTTTAAAACCTTACACGTGTAGGGGAAAAGGGCAAAAATGTCATATAAATTAATATTTTAATTGCAAATTTACTTAGGACAATCAAGAAGGTTTTACACAGTGTATGATGTAAGAGTACATAACAGAAAAACTGATTCATCAACATTTTCCTTCTGTACATTCTCGTATGACGAAAAGGCGTGGATAGTTTGTTTATGTTCAAATTACAAGTTCAAGGTAAACACTTTTCATGGCCAATAATTCAAGGTGAGGGAAGAAATTAAATTCTCTTTAAACACCTTCTAATTAACAGAAACCGAAGCTAAATGCGTCATCGAAATTCTTGTTAGTGGAAGTAACGATTCAATAAAAACAAAATAATAAAAAGTATAAATTAATAAAAATACGCATTTATTCAAGAATTCGAACCCGTATCCTCGTGTTTTTATAAATAAAACCTTTATTATACAATAATAAAATATGTATTCGGGTTATAGAATCATCACAACTGAAGAATTCGCTCCCCCTCTTTTAAAATTTATCAGTTGTAAAGATAATTTTATAATAAAACCTGATTTTTTAAAAAATCTAGATACTCGTTATCAGCTCTAGAATTGTTATTTTATTTATTTGAAATTATTAAACTTTATATTTCGAAACATACAAAGGCCAATTATTAAAGTTAGCGTGTTTTGAATATTTAATTGTAAATTACAAGTGTAGTAGTAGTAGTACTTCAGATGATGTTTACAATTAAATTTATATACTATAAAATGTTTTGAATTGATAAAAATTGTTTAATTATCAATAAAATACATTACTTATTATTCAGGTTATTTGTGATTAAAATACGATACACCCCCATATAATCTTGTACAAGTAACATAATTATTTCGGTCACGAAACGTTGTTATTTTAGAATTTATATATATATATATATATATATTTATTTATTTATTATTATTATTTTCTACAGCTGAAGGTTTTTTCTAGAATTTTATAGCATAATTTTTTCTAGATTAAACAATTAAGAAATAGAACAATTATTGCAGGTGTTCATCGCTTAAACTTGTAAATTTCGTAAAAAAAAGGCCACGTGTCTGCGAAATGTACAATTTAAATTTCATTGTTATGATCGAGCCACGTGCTTTAAAAAAGATGTCAATTTTTTAAAAATTCTCTAGAATTTTTCTCTAGAATCGTGCAGCGAATGGGCGTGTTCGTTTTTTTTTAAATTTATTTTTATAAATAAAAATTGGTCTAATTTTTAAAGAAACAAGCTTATAATTTATTGAATTTTTGATGAGTTTTAAAATATTCAGTTCTTGTAAAATAGGTTCGGAGATGTGTAATTTATGGAGCAGAATTGCTGCTATAACTTCAACCCTGTTATCATTTATTAAAAGGTCAAAGTTTAATCGAGCATAACTGCTTAAAAAAACGATTGATATTGTTCCGTTTTCCCCTTGTATGCGTGAAAATTCATCGGTGTGTTAGTGATTTGCATGGAAGATTTTCAAAACACGCTACTTCATGAATAAACCGGATCACAATTGCTGATTGATTAAGGCCTTTACATCTATAGAAACAACGTGACTACGGGGCATGTACGAAATTATATATCAAAAACTCGCTTGGTATAGCAGTTTTTAAAAAGAAATTTCATAGAAAAATGATTTAAACTAATTCATAAGGCTACTAACCCGAAGCTTAATATCTAATCATGCAACGTAAATTAACAAAAAATAAAATAAAATAAAATAATAATAATAATATTTTTAAAGGACAGACACACGTGACGAACCACACTTTGTTGTTATCGAACTCGAAAATTCGGTCAGAAAGTCGATTAATTATTACGAAACATTAAAAATTTTATTGAATTTAAAGGTATTTTAAAAGGGTTCTTTTCAATAATAAAATAAAATAATTTCTTTGTCACTTAAAAAATGAAAGTTATGTTTCTGTAAAGTCGTAAAGTTTCAAGGCCAAACTTTCACTTTTGTCTCCACTTTCTGAGTAATTTTGCGTGCCCGAAAACCGTGTCTGTCCGTCACTCCCTACATTTCGAAAATTATTTCTTACAACAGCGGATTGAATTTATTATTATTATTTTTTAATGACAAAGCATTCCAGAAAAGCTATATCATTTTCCTGCCGCCATTTTGAAACAGTGAGCGCTATAGCGTCGCGACATCGCGTCGTTTCTCTTATAAATTGCGAAAAGATATGACAAACTATTTTTAATGCAATCGAATTACTATAGAGATTGTATTTTAAACAAAGAAAAGTAAACATTCTTGCAGTAAAACTTTACAAAAACTATTTTTTTTTTTTTTTTTAGCAAAAATGACACTCGACACGCGACAACGCGACGTCGCTTGCGCTACTTGAAAACGTTAGTTAAAATCTTATTTGCGCATTAAACTTACAAAATTTCTTTGTAATAATAATAATAATTAACAAATCAGGTTACATCTAAAACATTACAAATCATTAAAACATCCTTAAAACATCCTTAAAACATTAAAAATAAACTTTTGAGCAGCGATAATATTACCAAAAATAACATTTTATTTACAAATAACAACGATTCTGATCGACATTTTCTAGGTTAAAATTGATATAATAAATAAATTTCAAAGCATAATTTGGGTCAATAATGATCGTAAATTGAAAAAAAATGATCCAATTAGAAGCTTGAAAACATTTTTTAAATAATAAAAAAGGCTTTAATTACCTTTTCTATGGCATTCATTAAGCTACCTTCTAAAACAAGAAATTGCCTCACTACTATGGATTTTAGGTTATTAATTTTGGATTACTTAATTGTAATTAATTTATGTAAAAATAAATATAATTTAAGTTTTATTGTTTTTAATGTAACTTTTCCATAAATTGCGTAAAACTATCTTTAACGCGTCGCGTTACGTCGTTTCTCTTATGAATCGCGTCGCGTCAGGACCGCGACGCGACTAGCATCTTTACACCATTCATGTGATAGTTAGCATATTTATACATGTTTAATATTCGTAAATATTTATAAAATACAGTTTTATACTTTTAAAGATGAAAAGAGGGGTTATAAAAGATTAGAATTTTTGCTTGTAATTTTGAAAAATGCGCGGCGCGATCCGAAGCGACGCGACGCGCGCGGATGTTGAAAAACACCAGTTGAAATCTTATGATTAAACTATATTCAGCATGAAAATAATTGATTTTATTGTCTTTAAAATGTTAAAGACAATCAATAATTCCCAATTTTTTTATTATTTTATTGTGAATGAAGTGAAAGATGGAGTAAACACGATGGAAGATGAAGTGGATATGGCCTTGTTTACTCCATTATTTTACAATTAAAATCGGAAAAATTCAGTTGAAAATATTGAAAAAATATTAGATTTATTATAAATCTTCAATTTTATTAAAATATAAAAATAATTATCGATACAGAAATAAAATTATTTCATTACTTTCAACACATATGTTAAGAAATACATTAAAAAGGCAAATAAGCCTGATTGATATTAATTCAGGCTCAAGATTTTGATAATGGAATAATGCCAGGCTATTTAAATCCTAGTCTGGGAAAAAGGCACTTATGTACAGCTTGTTTTATTTATGTACACTCCCTCATTAGCATAATTACGCATCACAGAAAGCTCGTCACTGTTTACTGTCGTACACTTTAACGCTTTGCATCTGTACCTGGCTCTGCACCTGAACTATAAAATTAAAGTATAATAATCAAAATTATCAAAATAAACAAGAATTTCAGAAATTAATTACCTTCTGAAGGTAGATCTTTAGTTAAATCGTAACTTGTGTTAGGCCAGTGAACCTCGACTGCGAAGGAATAGATCCAAACTCCCAAAATTGCGCCAATGTGAGGTCCTATGACGGGTATCCAGAACCAATTGTAATCTCTCACCCTGTAAATTATAAAAATTGTGTTTTTTTAGCGAGAAAATTTGAATTGTTTGAATGCAGGGTTGCCTGGTGACGAAGCAGAATTGATAAGTTCTTCACGCCTGTTTAGTAATAAAATTATTCGAATGTTGAACAGCTCATTCAATATAATCAGCAGCCAATGAACTTGTTTGAACTTTTAAGAAGCGAGTTATCGAAATGGGACAAGAAAAAAATATAAGTCCTGAGGGTAAGAAACACCTAAAGCTGACCAAGTATGCAACGTGACTTTTTGGCATCCTATTGTGTGGAAACATGCTGTCATGAGACCCATTTCGACATCTCCGTCATGCTACAGCAATTTAAGTCGAATTTTCCTTTATTGGATGATTTTTTAATAAAAAACAAGAAGTTTTTTTACGCGTAGATGATTGAGATGTGGCATACTTTTCATCTCCTAACTAGAATTATTCTTCGTAGATTCTTAGTAATGCTACATATTTGTACACAGGAGCGGGATTTAAGGGGCAGCTGCTCCTCCTTTCTGGGGGGTTTTTTCCTAGAAAACCGGGTTCCTCAAGTAGTAAAACACTTTGTAAGGGGTATTGTTTCTTTTCTGTGTTCCCCGTAAAGATTCCATTAATACTGAACATGAAATCTATGCAAATGTTCAATGTTCCTACTAAAATTAGGACATTTATGCTACTAATCATGGATAATTTAAATATCTGCAGATTATGCTGTCATGTTTCTTGGATTTGTGTTCCTATTTTTGGCATAGCAACAGGTTTATGCTCAGTGCGGACGTAGTTTACAGTTTAATTTGTATATATTAATTTAAAATCTGAAGACGACAGAATGATATTTTCAAATGTTATAAATTATATTCCAGTTTAACATGCACCCAAATCATTTATTTAATTATAGAAATTAAGATGTGGTGATGACTTACGAAAACACTTCTGTTCCCCATCCAGCCATTGCTGTAAATATTCTAGGGCCAAGATCTCTTGCAGGGTTTAAAGGGGCACCACAGTTGGAACCAAAACCCATCATAATGCCACATAAAGTGAGACCAATCATTAATGGAGCCATTCCTTTTGGGACACTCATGTTCCTTTCATCGATTGTAGAGCATACCGCAGCGAGCAGTAGCCCTGTACTCACGATCTGTATACAAGAAATATACGTAATTAGCGAATGCAATTAAAGTAAAAGATGCTCATCAAAATGTACACGTTACCTGATCCATAACGCATGTAAAAGTACTAGCGTACTCTTGCGGAAAACATGAAAAAATATTTGCAGTGGCATTGCTGTTCGGTGGCACACTTCTTATCCCCTTGTCGAATGCTTCGATGCCATCTTAACGAAAAAAAAAAATTTAAATAAATTAATGTCATACACGAATAAATTGTAATTAACTATTAAATTTAGATGGTAACATATGAGTGACTTCTAATTACAAGTCACACATGAAGGAAAAGGTTACGAAAAATAAAAAAAAGGAACATAACTTCAGGTCGTTCCTCCCCCTGAGCTTGTAACTCAATTAGTTGTTAAGTGAAATTTTACAAAATGGTGTAACAACGTGTAACATCGCGTATCAACTTCATAAAACGCGGTACTTTTGTACTTCACGTTTTCAATTTTTACAAATCTGACGTATTGAGGTTACGTTGTAACTGTCATACATAAGTAATAATGGTGATAATTAAGGTATTAAGATAAAGAGTTTAAACATCACCTCACCTCTATAGACGAGAAATAATATTGCGGCTGATAAGAATGCTCCTAAATACTGAGATAACATGTAAGGTATCACTTTCTTCCATGGGAATTTTCCTATAGTGGCGAATGCGACAGTAACTGCTGGATTCACGTGAGCACCTGTAAATTACAACAAAAGAACCATTAATAATAGTAGCAGTAGCACAAAGGGGATGAAGACCCAGGACTACTCATAGGTATTGCCTGGGTGTGAAAGGGGAATAGGAAAGATGAGAAGAGTTGAGGAAGGCGGGAGGTGAAGAAAAAGTAAGATAGGATAGATGGTGAAGTAGGAAGACTCATGAGCGCCTGCATCGCATTTATAGATGACAAGGAAAAAACTAAGGCGTAATGGGTGCATTAATACAGTAATAAACATACAAAAGGTCCAATAACAGTAGAACGAACTAGTTAAAGGTAGGGTCCAGTGCGCCGGTAGCGCTGATGAAGTTTTCTAGGGCTGCAAAAATATCCGGATCTTCCACGAGAGCTTGTGGTGGACAGGGCCAATTGAAGCCCTTTTTTAGCGTTACTCTTTCCAGATTAATCCGGTGATTGTCGTGTTTGGTGCAGTCAAAGATCAAGTGAGTGGCATTCTGTAAGGAGATGTCATCACAGTCACAATAGGGATGTTTCCTAAGTCCAAATCGATGTAGGTATTGCCGGAAATTTCCATGATCTGTCAGGAGCTGTGTGTTATGGAAGTTGGCGCTGAAGTTCTTGTTTTGAAGTCTGGACGAGATGTTTGGAAAGTATTGGTAGGTCGCTCTTCCGGAGTCTCCGTCTTCCCACTCGTGTTGCCACAACTAGATGGCGGTACTGTGAATCGTGGTCTTAATAGAGATGTCTGAGGCTTCCCAGTAGGTGGGGATGGCAGAGGAAGCAGCAGCTTGCTTTGCGAGGGAGTCCGCCAAAGAGTTCCCTTCCACCTCTGTATGGCCCCTAACCATTAATACACGGGCCATCGTTTAATAAGAGCAACACCCAAAATTATGCGTCCACCCAAATAAACCAAGATCCAGGTAGAGAAAACGTAAGGTCCAGGATTCGAACCCATCCAATTTAAATTCAAACTCCCGTAGTTTAAATATAGATGGCACAAGGACGTGGGTTCGATTCCACCCGTATCAAACTACACTTGTTCCTCCTCTGGGGGTAGATATTTTGCTTCGAGCGTTAGTTATTATTATTAATATTAACCATTCATTACACAAACGTGACGTTTATCTAAACTTTCTTCCATGTGACAATTTTTTGTATTAGATAATAGAAGAATGCCGTTTACTAAAAACACGCGAATTAAATCAATATTTATCCAAAAATACTTAAATAAAAGTGTTAAAAATTAATTTCCACACAGCGGCAAGTGCAAAGGTATCGTCTGGATTGACGTGTTGCTAAAGAACAGCAATATTTATTATTATTATTATTATTATTATTATTATTATTATTAGTTTCGCATTAATTCATCCATCAAGATCATTTTTTGGGTGTGAATTCGTTAAGTTTGATTAATATTTAATGTTATTGTATGGTTCGAGTAACTTAAAGGGCGTTTACCTGAACTGCCCATAAGTTGCAAATTGTTTTTTTCAGTAAAGAATTTCTGAAATTCAACGTACCGAATTGAGAATTTAGCACAGGATGGCGTATGCAAATGGTATACTATCATACTATTACTTTTATTTATTTATTTGGGATTTTATAAGAATTTACGGCACACGAGCCAATGAGAAATCATTTAATATATTACTCTTCTAGACTTTGTTTTCGAGTTAATTGAGACAAAAGTTCATTTTAATGTTCATAGGAAACACTTAAATTCACTGTGATAAAATGAGTTTTGTTATTTTTAAATTAAAAATACACCGCTGCTTATAGGTAATATGATATTTTGGCGTTGTTTTCTAGAGAATTTAATATTATTTTTGATTTATTTTCAGTAGACTTTCATAATTTTTAAAAAAAATAAACAACTAGAGACAAAGACCCGCAAGGCGGTGTCGTTTTTGTTTATATGAATTTATGAACGTGTTTCTAAGAAATTCGAGGGTAAAAGTTGCTTTTTACGTAAAACACAAGATTGCTTTGTTACCTAACCAGTGAAAATACAATAAATGAACCACAATTATAAGTCACTAACAGAGGGAGGTGTGAGGTAAATCTACCAATTAAAAGAATTGATTTTTTTGCAAAATATCATTAATTTTTTAATATATAATATATCTATTAATACCTTAGATTATTTTTATATGTAAATTAGCAATTTTATATCTTATAACACCTTAGGCAAAGACTTATCTAAGTTGAAGGCAAATAGGGCTATTTTGCATTTTTTATATGTAGGAAGTCAATTTACATAGACGTTTCTCAGAAATTCAACAGGAAACTATACATTTTATATAAGACACTACAACATTTCGGCACCAGAATAGCTAAAACTAAAAAACTCGATCACAACGGAAACTATTGCGGTACACTAGACCAAATGGAGCAATTTTTGTCGCAATTAAAAACGGCTAATTTTATAAAAATGCCTTCTTCATAGATACACTTCCGCTACGAATGCTAAGAACTCTTGTATTAATGAACCCTCGACCCCTTTTTTTTGAAACGACCACTTTTTGTAACATAGTATATACCCTGTTATAGTGTATACTATAATAAAGGTATAAAACGAATTAAATCGTTCCTAGAAGCGAAAAAATAATAAAAATAAAGACCACAAAACGAGACACAATAGCCAGGAGCAAAGTTAAATTGGTTATAAATTACAGCACTTCTTCCTTATGACGTATCCTGCCAAGAACATAAGCAATACCTTGAATTGAAAACAAACCTGGAATTCCCCCCCTCTCCCTTCTAGTTTTAGTTTTCAGTAAACCTTTCAGGTAATTTGACACAGGGTTCAATGCTCTAGACATAAATATTTTTCAATAACACTTCAGGATATACGAATGCAATTGTAGCTTCCTAGTGTACTTAACACATAAATATGGCAATAGAATGACGCTGTGGCTAAACAATTTAGAAATCCATTATTTGAAGAAATTTTTCAACAAATATTTTCTTTATTTACCTGAAGAAAATGATAAGATACCATTTACCTGTTCGAGCTGTCAATCAATTTGTAATTATTTTTCCTGTAAATTACATTGTAAGAGCCTTATTTACTTGAGATAATGGTGTAAACACTGGTGCAGTAAACGTTGAAATGGCTCACAAATGTATTTTGATGCCTGTGTAGATATATTATCGGGGTTATCGGTGGAAGAAATCATTAAATAAAATGCATTAAGATACACTCGAAAATTGAGGATATCTCACAACTGTAATGTAAAGAAAAAGATAAAATGGCTGCTAAAATGATACTGTTTCTGTATCAGTGTCTATACAAAATTCAAGGACAGAAGACTGCATTTAAGGAAAAGTATGGCGATCGGTGAAAAGAAAAAAATGACTACCCCCAAGATTTTCACATTTTTAGACCCGGGGAACCTTCAGAAATACAAAAAATTTGGGTTTTTTTTTCCCCTGTATGTGTAGGGGCGCGATTTTGTTCACCCACTTCGAAGTTTAATAACTCGCCTGCCTTTTATCGAAAATTTCTGAAATTTTGCGGGGTGGTTTGTGTATTGGGGCATCGATGCTATTCAATTTCGATGGGTTAAAGGTCGAGGGGGTGGGAAAAAAAATTGATCATTTGTCATATCTCGAGTGAGGTCGGATTTAATGAAGATTTTACTCGTTACGAATTTTATATATTAATATCTACTCCCAAATTAAGCTTTTTGCCATTTTATAATAATTAATAATACAAAAAGATTTCAAAAAGAAACTTTCGTAACAGATGGAAGCCACGCACAATTTTAAAATTTGGCCGGAAAAGTTACGCAACTCGTTGATGAATTTTTTATAATTTCACGTTATAAACTTCACTTATATAGATATATAGATTTAATTACCTGATACTCCTCCACAGATTAATATGGCAAAGGTAAGTCCAAGTCCCCAACTTAATGGGATAACAATAGCTCCTACATTTCCTAAACCATTTAGCACTATAGCTGCAATCCCTGCATTTCCGATAATCTATAAAAAGAAAAAAAATTTATATATATAGATAAATGATTTTTCAAGAAGATTACTTGATCTACTTACTTAATAGCATCAAGATCATACTCTGTAATTGCATTGTCATCACACGACATTACCCAGAAGTTACATTAAGTAAAACCCTGAAGTTACTTTATATATATATATATAATATAAAATTTCTCAGAATTAATGTAAATGACATTCGAATTTTCCTCAAAACACGAACTAGTTTATAGAAAAATGAAGCAATAAATCGCTAAAATAGCATTAACTAGAACACCAAATATGAAAATGACATGAGCGCATTCAAAATTAAACAACTACAAATACGTGAGGGCAATTACAATGTCAAGGGTCCTACATGCTGGCGATTTACTTAAAAATTCAATCATCTACAAATTAGTAAAAACCCTAGATTGAAAATTATGGGTTACAATAGTAGAACGGATATTCTATTACTACTATAATAATAAAATTCGAGAAATGAATATAATTTTACTATTAGTGGACTTATGGCATGGTTGAACATGAATAGTAGCATGGCATATAATTATAATAGCGCATTGTATGTTTTGAAGAGAGACATCCAAGGTTTTGTCGTTATCTACCCTTGACATTGTTCCTGTTATCAGTCATCTGCCGTTAACCAATATCAGTTCCATTTTCCTGTGTTTTTACTCTCTTCACGGTTAATGTAACCATTTTTCCTGTCCCATTTCTACTTATGTTACAAATCAGATAAGTGGAACAGAAAAATTCAAAAATCCAAGCCATAAATTGGTATCTTTGAAACGTTAAATTTAAATATATTTAATCCCTTAAACAGTAAAAATCTTCCTAAAACCACGAAAATACAGGGCTAATTAAGCACCAAACAGTATAATTTATAGTTTAGTATAATAATAGATTGGAATTTTTAAAATACTGGCAGTCTATTGGCCAATTTCAAATTACGAATAAATTATGTTAATTAGGTAATTTAATATTATAAATTTGTGATAAATTAATTATTTTGTTACAAAAATCGAAAAATAAGTTCGAAAATGTTTTTTTTAAAACAAATATTTAATTAATCGCTTGATATTGTTATTTTTAAAAGGTAAATATATTAAATTAATTAAAATTTTTAAATAATTCCACGCCCCTTTATTCAGATTGGTTATAATCGATTTAAAATTAACCAATAGGTAGATATAAATATAATTTTAAAATTTAAATGTGGAAATTGATTATTTAACGTTACATTTCTTCATTTTTGTAACATCCTCTCGTAAATATTACCCAACTTTCAATTTTTATCAAACCTATGACCCATTTTTTCTCTTATTTTTAAATAAATAATTGCGTGAATTAAATTATTAGGACGACATTAATGAAAATTCAAATAAAACAAGATCAATAAGCCCTTAACCTATATTTATTAATGTTCTATGAATCATTTTGAATCTATTAATTTTTCCTTAAATTAAATTAAATTTTAATAAATCAAACGTTGACACCAATTAGAAAATAAATAAATAAAACAAAACTCTTCGTAATTAATTATTATTATTATTTTGTATTTATAACTTTCATTGTAATTTATTTCTATTTTTAATTGTAATTGAGTTTTTTTTATTTTGCACGATTTTACACTTATACGAGTGATTTTTAAAATACACAAAATTGCAATTCCATTCTCGAGGACGCCATTTTTGCATTCTGTGTTCGTAATTCCTCTTATTTTTCTGATTTTTTCGAATTTTTACATCCTTCACTCCCTCTAATTTTCTGTATTCGATGAAATTCTTTATTGTAATTATCCTCTGCACCTGCTTTCGCCTATAAATGCGTTTTCGTATTACTGTCGCAGCTGTGTTTGCTCGTATTCTACCTCCATTTGCCAATACATAATTTGCCTTTCACGTACGCTACTTTACATTACGACAATAGCAAATACTAAATTTTCCCCCCCCCATTTAGTTTGTGTTCTATTCACACAATTCGTGATTTGAGTGGTAAACTTGCAGTAGAAATTTAGTAGAATCGATTCAAAATGATGCAATGTTACGTAATTAGATCGCAATGAGCCCGTAGCAAACCTTAACAAGCTACTTCACCCTCCTGATATGTGAATGGATAGAAGTGAATGAAAATCTGGAAAGTCGTGACTAGTTAGCAGGTCCTCCCTTGCAACAAAAGCTTGATTGTTCCAGTGTCTGTCATGTTTCTGAAAAGTGCACATTATCGCTCGTGACTGCTCAACATCATCTTTTTTTTTTACTTGTGGTTATAAAGATATTGAGTTATGTAAATAAAGATTAATTTCGTAATTAGGATGATATCTTTCCCGAAAAGTGCCCCCCTTCTTATATACCTCCGCCCAATATACTTGTATAACAGTAGAATTATGTAATTGTTTCAGAGGAGGAGGAAAAGGATAGTTGTCGCGTGTTTTCCTCTTATATTTTGTAAAATTCTAAAGTTTTATGAAGAAAATTAATGTTGAAAGTAAGTTCAATATGTTCTTTTTGGTTTTATAAAGCATAAAATATAATTTTAATTTCTAAAAAGCTTATTCTGTCTAAGTTCCAAATACTAGATGCCACACCGCTTACAAATGGCTTCTACTCCTCATAAATTCGTGGCTCTAGATTGTAAATTTAAGGAGCTAATAAATAACATTATACTATATTTCAAAATGGCTCCTTATATAAGCTCTCAACCTTGTAGAAATCAACAAGGAACCATTTGTAAGAAATTGCTCCTTATTGATTTCTAGGAAAGCCATAAAAACCCCTATGTAAATAAAAAAAATTTTTGCGGTTTTTTACGTTAAAATTCTTGAAGAAAGCTTATAACAAACGAATCTTGTTCTCAGTTTATGCAAATTTCACCGCGCGATTGAAATTTGTATCTTATGGGCGATCAGGAGGGCCGCTTTGCAACTTCAGTATTATCGCGTTTAAACTTATAAAAACAAAACGTTTTATGTGAACCAACACTTCAGCATCATAAAACATGGAAATATATTTGGCTCCATTAAAAAATATGCAAATAAAAACCAACAGAACATGTTATGCTTCCGTGTTTGTTTATTTGTATATAAGCATATTATAAAATCCTTTAAGGAAGATATACTTATCACATTGTATATGGAAGTTTTCACACACTATTTCCTATACAAGAACAATTAAAAAAGAGAGGCTTTCATAATTTCGTGTCAACCTGTTTATTGTCAGATGCCAGAGAAGCAAACCTGTTGAGGCAATTTGTCACTCTGACAATACCGTAAATTAAATGTGAGGCCAACTGTATATTAATTATAATTAACAACTATGAGGTATACCGCCTAATTTGCCAATTCTACGCATATTTAACGCTAGAAAAACAGTAAAAATTCTTGCAAATCATGCATTTAAACACATTCCAATATAACTTTTTTTTAAATAATAATTTTGGCTGTATAATATAATTATATATTTAAGTATTAATCAGGCATTATGACCCCCTTCTTTGCTGATGAGGCACTTTTTTTTTGTAAAGCGAAAAAGGGATCAGGTCAACAGATCATTTTGATTTTTCTACTTAAACTATAAAGAAACGTGGGGTGTGGAGTAAGGGAAAGTAGTTTTTAAGGTATGGTTTCACTTTCCTTCATCATTTTCCCTTATTTCCTGTATGCCAAGGGGTGCTTCAACACTAGTTTTCTACACAAATATAAGAAAATAAGAGAAAAGAGTGATAGGTATGTCGCGACTCGTAAAACAAAAGAGAAAGGTGAATGGGGAGGGTGGAGCAATACACAATCGACTCTATATCTGACAGGCGATTAAATGGTCAGGACAGGTCCCGAGGCACAGATTCGTTGACCGAATTTTCTGAACTTTGAACTTATTCCCACTTAACACAGCTTTATCTATTCTATAATTAATTATAAGAAAGTTTGTGTCACACTCTACATCACAAAAAAAAAAAAAAAAATGGAGGCATTCGGAGATGTTGGCAATAATGAATGCGGCAGCGCTTTTCTTTTAAATACTTAAATTATTAAAAATTTATAAAATATAATTTATTATAGATTTTATCACATTTTAAAAGCAAATTTTTAGTAAGAATTACGCTTATAGGAGGTGAATTTAATTTAAGTTTTCTAACAGAACAGAAAAGCTTATAGGAGAAGCCCAACTTACAATTATAAAATTGCTTTAAAAAATAAATAAATAATTTGAAAATAATTTTATAAAGTCACGCTCAAGTAAACTTGCTAAATAAATATATAAATGCCTCAGCAGTTTACAAATAGCAAAAACTAAAATGCAAAATCATAAAGCAAATTAAGTAAATTATTAATTAAAAAAAATACTATTTAACCTTATAAATTAGGGTCTTTATAAATATGTGAACAAGTGATTACTCCTATAAAATTTTGAAATAATATAAATATCCTAAGTTTCTGAGGCAAGTACACACCTCGAATTGCCTCACTACGGAGGCAAATTTAGGTATACAGGCTTAAAAAGAATGCCAATATTTCATTTGCAAAGGTTGCAACTCGTTTTAAGCGATTCCAAGAGGGCCTATGGGGGTAAAAAGGAATCAAAAACCTCGTTTGACCTTCCCAAATTATGCCTCATAACCCGAAAAGTTCAGGGAGGAGCGTGTTAGAAGAGGTAAAGCATACATAAACTCAGGCGCTGGCAATAAATAGGAATGAAAAAATCTCTACATTCAAAAGGGATAAAAATTGTAAAAGGGTCTAGAGACATTGCAAGGGGTGAAAATTTAAAAAAAAAAAAAAAAAATATGGTACTTACAGTAAGGATGAAGGTGCCAAAAAGTTCGGCAAGAGACTCACGAACGAGTTGATTTTTGATACGAACAGAATTCCAAAATCCTGTTTCCTTCTCGCTCATTGTTAATTCGGACGGGGGGGTTCGATTTCAGGATCAAGAGAGAGCGTTATAAACGTATATACTATGGTTCGTATAACCTATATTTAAAGGGTATACATGTGTTCCCGATTTTTATACCCCCTCTCGTGACGCCATCTGGCGGCGATCTAGCGGACTACAAAACGGGGGAATAGGACTTTTATCGCACGTGCCCATGTCGAACCCAATAAGCGTGCGGAATATCATTGGCGGAAAAGTAATTACATAACGTATTCTTTGTGTGTGTTTTTAAATAATAAGTGTCCTTGAAATTGGAAAAACAGATTTTAGAAATCAGATTGAGACTGTGTTTTTAGAAAAATGCAAACAAATAATAATAATAAAATACAAATTGGTTAGATACTAAATTTAAAAAAACAAATTTGCATTTTTTTAAGGAAAAAACTAATTTTTGGCGTTTTTGTAAGCCAGTTTGGACCTTTAAAGTAATTTTAAAAAATACAAAAATTGTAAAAAATGTAAAAAAATGCAAATATATTTTGTAAAATTAAATAAATTGTAAAAATTAAAATCTAAATACAAATTTTTAAAAAACTCAAACACGCCATTTTGTATTTTTTAAAGAAAAATACAAAAATACAAATCGGTTTAAATAATACACAAGCTAATATTTTTGGTGTTTTTGTAACCGATCGATCTGTAATTTTGTATTTTTTTAAAAAAATACAAGTTGGCGTGATTGCATTTTTCAAAAATTTTAATTTGTATTTTTTAACTTAAGTTTTAAATTAATTTTTACAATTTATTTAATTTTACGAAATAAATTTGTATTTTACAAAATGGCGCGTTTGTGTTTTTTTTCAAATTAAAGTTTGCATTTTTTAAAATTTACTTCAAAAATGCAAACATATTAGCTAAAAAAATACAATTTTGTACATGTATTTATGTATGTGTGTCTGAGTGTTTTAAAAAATACAAAAATACACATTTTTAAACCCTAAAAAGTCAGAAATTTTTTACGTGTTAGTGTATTTATCGCAATAAAAATTGCATTACACACTAGTTACATTTTTTTCCCTTTTTTTAGAATGCAACAATAAAATGCAAAATCGATAAGATACAGATCAATTAAGGAAAAAAATCAGCCTGTTAAAGTTAACAATAACTAATTAAATTGTTTTACACACAATAGGTATTTGTATCAACACGTTCTAATTAAGCGTATCTCTCATGCTTCAGGCTGTAAAGGCTAATGACAGCGAACAGCCCGAAGCTGCGATAATGCTACTAGCTTAACATGTGCTAGAATCGAATTAACTGCTACTAGTTTAGCACATTAAACACCACTCCTAACATTCGAATACGTGCGCGTTAAAGGCACATGCCGTGGTTAATAGTAGTACAGAAGGGAGTAGCGTGAGCATACTAAATAAGTAACAGTAATTACAGGATTTAATTATGTTTAGACGGTGTGATAAAGTAGTAGAAATGTTAATTTCTTCTGTTACGTCAGTAACATTAATTTTAATCCTTATTAAGTCTACGATAAGATACGTGTTACTATATGTCTTATTGGGCTTGTGTTTAGATATATTTGTGTATATTCCTCTATAAATCTAGTGATTTTGTTAGGTTAGTAGTAAAAATATTAATGTTATTCGAGTGTTAAGGTAAATATCCACCCCAATAATGTGCCATTATTTACAGTGTCTTGATACAACTCGTTACAGACAGAACACTTGGGCTGTGTTGCAACTATAGTAACAAATTACCACCATGCTTCGGTGTATGTTCAGGATTTAACTAATCTAGACAAACAGACGCCCCTCTATACTATAAATCTTATAATAGTATTAATTATAATGTGCTTCTAATTATAATGTTTTCGACTTTCGTCTCTCTCCCTCCGTCCTTGAGATGATTTTGAATTGAAATCACGCGACTTCCGGTCCAGACCGGAAGTTAATTGGGGTCTCTAACCCATAAGATTTCCACATCTGGTCTCGATTTTCATCTAACTCCGTTCTCGTGGAAGGTAGTGGCAATGTACAGACACACGAATGTATTAGCTTTTGTTACTGTAGTAGTAAATTACCACTTTACCGTAGTACCTGTAGTTAGTATGAGAAATATGTTTTTAAGTATATTCTATGCATCTAAAAGATGCATCGCGTTAATTATGATTAATAGAATATACCCTAAAGGTATATAAAGGTGTATCTTTAACGTATAAAAAATATAATAAAATAAGACGTGACGATTCTAGAGATGACCCTTGTATATTTTTATAAATCTTAAGGAAAGTAATTATTCCGTTCTTATTCCGGATCCACCCGTAATAAAGAACAAGTTTAAAATGATTATAATGATGATGATTCTTTCTACCCCGTAATTACGTATATTTTAATACAGATACATCTGTTTTCATATATGTACAGAACTCAGGAATTAAAGTTTAAATTCATTATTGAATGTTTTCATATAGTTTTCTTCTTTTGTTTTGTTTTTGCTTCCTACATCATAAAGTGATCCTGAGATTAGATAATAAATTAGATTTTTCCCTCTGATCCTGAATGAATTATGAAGTGTAAAGTTTATAATTTCATATTATTCGTATCGATCCTAGAAGGATGATGATCCCAGAAAGACTATTATGCTTCTAAGATCACTATCAAGACCCCAATAATGTAGGATGAGCCCGAAAGCATAATGAGGATGGTCCCGGAAGCATAGTGAGGATCCTAGAAGAGCATGGATCATCCAATAAGCATACTGAGGACCCTAGAAGAGCAAGGATGATCCAGGAAGCATAGTGAAGTCTCTAGCGGCATAAGAAATGATCCCAGAAGTTCAATGAAGGCCATAAAATCATCCCTGTTCCTATAATAGTCTAAAGATAGACACTTGATTTTAGTTAAAGGAAATTTAGTAAGGGCTCCACCTTTACACTCGATGAAGCATGATGATATCACTTAATCTTCTTTAGACCGTATACACGTTACCTTTATCTATCCCGTTACAAGCTAGCCGTCTTCATTTTATATTTGAATAACGTCACACGAGAAAATGCCAGAAGGGAATGTCTCATACATTACATTCTTGTAATGCAAATGTTGCAAAAGTTGCTGTCTTTTTGGTTCAGTTGACTTCATCAATGTTACACTTCCAGTAAATTTTACTTATTGTTCAACAGGAGGTCGAGGAAGCGAACACGTTCAATTGGTTTTTTTTCCGACAATTTGCATTGTTCGATGTGAGAAATTTCCCCCTTTTGTTGCGGTTTTTCTCATTCAGATAATGAAACGACTCGAAAACTAAGGATAGAGAAAACTGTTTTATTTTTGCATAATTAATTTCAGTTGTCACTGACCTCTTACACATAGGAAACAATACTTTCGAGATATCAAGATATCATCCATTGACGTTTTACACTTGTTGCCTCGTCCCATATGACAGCAGTCTGCATTTCGTGTTGCAAATACTGCTAATGCAAATGCCTCGTTACGATGTACTTCTGTAGTAACAGCAGATTAAGCTATGAATACTTCTACAACAGTAGCAGACTAATTTCTACAGTTACAAAAATTTAGAAGTACTACTATAGATACAACTCATGTAGCTCATGTAACATCTGCACTAACAATAAGATAATTATGAATAATATTGACGCTACAACACAGGAATACATCTACAACAGCATAATCTACAAGTATGCTTCTATAGAAATAACAACATAATCTAGAAAAACAACAATTATATAAATTTCTACAACAGCAGCAGACTTATTTATGCACGCAACTACAGAAGCAACAACAAATCAAACCAGCAATACTACTATAGTAACAAATTTATAGGATGAAACTCATTTGTGTGTCGCGAGAGAACGTAACGAACTGGAAAGCTGATTAATTGTTATCGTAAAGGAGATTATCTGATCACGTATTCATTTAACAATAACTTTGTTACTGTAGTAGTATTATCACGAAGTAGGCTTAGTTACTATTGAAGATGGTAACTGGAGCATCCAGTCTTAATTAAAAACCAACTTCTTTCGAGTTCTAATTGTTGAAATCATGTATGATCCGGTAATATATAATAGAAATTTATTAATACTATAGTGTTATTTTATCGTCGCCATCTTTTACGATTGTTATCGTAACGGCACAGATGGTTCCGATGTTTATATTGTAAGCTGCATCCCCCTAAATAGGTTAATTAAATATCGAGGTTGGCTTCAATTTCGGTGTTTTTTTTTTAAATTTAAATTATTCTACTATAGTAAGTAAATTTTATATACAATGTTGTTATGATTGTTAACTATATAAAACATTGAACATTGATCAAATTATTTAACAATGTTCCATTGTTTAAATAGTATACTGTATATTGCGTTGTTGTTCTTCTAATAGTATATAATAACAACTATATACTGTACTTCTAGTGTAACAGTATACATTTTTCCACTATAGTAGCAGTAGTAGCTACTCCTACTACTGCTAAACACTATTAAAATGAAGTTCAGAACAAAGTTCTGCTGTTGTTTCAACTATATCTGAATTTCAGGATGAATTTTTTAAATTTTTGAGCCGAAACAATAATAGAGGGCTAATTACAAACGTGTTTCAACTAAAGCATGAGTAGAGAAAAATTACATTCCAGTGAAACAATAGAAGGTTTAACAATTGAATAATATTGAAACAATAATATAAACCTAAATTAGTTCATTTTGTTGGGAATAAAGTACAGTAAAACGGTGTGAAACACTGGAATAAAATCATTAATATAGCGGAGGAAATGTATAAATAATAACCTAAACAGTAACGCAGTATATTTAGAATTGAAACGAGCTAGAGAAACAAGAAAGAAGTTAGTGAAACAGGAAAAAAAAAAAAAAAAAACAAATGTAAGCGAAAAAGCAGCATGAAACTAGCGAAACAAGAGCAAATAGTTAATGATAGAACAATGCTGTGGGTCCAACAACGAAAACAGTAAGAAACAACAATGAATTGTTTCATTAGATGAAACAATAAGAAATTAACTGTTACTATAACAGTAAAAAAATCATCGCTTCACTAAAGTCTTTGCACAAAGCTACAACGCAGCAATTTAAATTACAAACTTTCAAGCTGCATTAGAGAATTCAATTATCACGTTTGTTACTATAGTAGTGTAATAGTTAATAATAAAACTTATTAGTTAGGTTCTTACAGATTTCTATAAAGGCTTTTAAAATTGTAGCATTGACAAATCATCACAAGGTTTACACGTTGCAAAACAGAAAAAAAAGGCTATAACCGTAGTTAATTGCGTTTCTTTCACCCTCAAGTTGCTAATTAAGTATTCTAATTAAGTATTTCACCATTAAAACTCCGTTTCGTCACCCCTCACGCCAATGATATTGATACCGTAGAAGCATTTCCGCCGACTACAGGAATTAAAAAATGCTGTTGAAGTGTCTTCAGGATAATTCTTAATCCGTTTTACTACAAGACAAATATATTTCTTTATAATTGCAACACTTCACTTTTTAATTTATTAATGTAGTAGTATCTATAAATAACTCGGCATATTTTTATGAATCGTTGGAGCGTGAATTATGAAACTGTAAATGAGAAATTTACGAGTGTTTTGATGATAACGAAATTCGTATTTTTGTGAAATAACCTTGTGTATCGACTGCGATGCTACCCCAGTAACAAAAGGAATGGCCTCGTCATCCTTAACAGCTATAAATAATTGCATATGTAGAATTTTCTTAGGTGCTGTATCAATAGCCTTGTGAAAATTGTTGACGCTACGGTAGTAACAATGATAACTTACTATTGATACTATAGGATATTACTAATCTGTTCCCAAAGTTAGTAGTGGATTTTGTTCCTTTAGTAGTGATGATGATAATATATCCATAGTAACAAAATTGGTATAACTTTGATGTAGAAATGCGAGTTTTTTAGGAAAAAGAAATGGATCCGAGATCCTGTGCCAAATTTTTCTTTTAGATTTAAGAAAAATTATTGCATATGAATGAGTTTCTCAGTGCAGTTCCTCCGTTAACGGAGGAATTGCACCAAGGCTTTCCGAACAGAGGAATTGTACCAAGAAATGCCTCCCCCACGTTCTTGATGCAATTCCTTTGAATGGGTGGCTGTCTTGGCGCAATTCTCTGCTCAGATGATTTGTGATGCTAAAGTAAAAAAAAATCCTTTCATAATTTAGAATACGCCAATTCATTTCTTCCCGAAAATATTACAATTATCCCGTCTTGTACATATTTCGTTACTGAAAACTCGAATTTAATGACCTTGACAACCTCGCAGGCCATTAATTCGAATTTTAAATTAGAAAACATGTTTTCGTAAACCTAAAATTAAATATTTTATCATCCATTAACACTCCAATCAGCCGAGAAACGATCTGTAACTAACAAGACAGAGTAGTGAAGTGTTTCTTTTTTCGGAATTAATTAATTTCCTCGTTACAAAAATCAGTATCGAAACATTAAAAAAAAAATGAATTCTGCAACAGAAAAAAAAACATAATTAATGTGAGGTGCACAAAAATTTGTAAGCACTCGAGGAGGGTGTTTTTCTAGCGTAGAGCTAGTGTCGGAGTGACGAATCACAATAGACTTAAGCTTAAACAATGAGCTGGGGTGCATTAAAATACGTATCAAAGCGTCCTAAATCTTATGTAAAGAAAAGGTCAATTTACTTCTAGGCACGAATTTCGGCACTTCGACGAACACCCACTTTCTAGAATCGTGTTTTAATATCGATATCACGTATGCCTCGGGGCAGAAGGATGGAAACTGGCGAGAAGATACTATTATTATTCATTGTTTGCCCCTCACAATACGTCGTTTGTGCTTACCCTCCGCACAAACGTGTGAAATTCGTGTTACGGTATCGACATGTGATGTTCCACGCGCAAAACCGGGGTTTAGAGTGTTAAAACGGGGTTTAGTGTACTAAAACTTAGCTAAGAAGCTAGCAAATGGGCCAAATTGTAAACACCTAACAGTTATCAATACATTTACATTATTTACAAATATTGTTATGACCCATATTCTTTTTCACATATTTATCCAAGTGACACACCTAGAAAGCATTCTAATGATAATGTATCAAATATTGTTTTAAAAAATTCAGGAATTTATGGGAATTAATAACGCAAATACACGCAAATTTCCTTATTTTCTAACAGCTACTCTAGTATTACGTCACAGAAGTCATCTGAAACACACAAAAAAAGTAATTGTTTAGGAAGAGGAAGCCATTTTTTAAATGCTTCTTCTTACTAGAAGTTGTAGTTTTTATTAATTTTAAGTTAAAATTAAGGGAGGCCACTTTTTTTTGAGTGGTTCCTCTCAAAAATATGGAGAGATTTCTATCTATTTTATAGGTCCCAGGTGAAAGGTTACTCGATCAGCTTCATCCGAGATTAATACTGAAGCAGTTAATGTAGAGAGCCTCAAAATTTGGGGATTTAGATCCCTATGTATATAGTTATATTTAGTTTAATGGGGGAATTACTCGAACAATATCAATTTCTAGTGTTTTTAGCATAGAAGTTAAGAGGTGAGGAGACTTTAAGAGGGTGAAAATAGCTATAACACGTGACCTATAACAGGTTACTTCCTCCCTATCACGCTACAACTGTTCTGTATTATAAACTGGCTACAGGAGGAAGAAGAAATTTAAACTACAACTACAGTATAAGGGCTTGCAGCACGAAAGATCCAACACCTGTAAGGTTCGAATAAAGTAAAATCAACAGCATGACCTGGAGAGAAATCAGGTAATTCAGAAATACAAGTATACACAACTAGCAATTGTCGGTTGTACACTAGGAATAATGCGATGCAACTAACATTAAAAGTGATCAAAAAGGCCACATGACGTAATCGGGTGTGGGTGCGTATGGGCAAAAAGGTTGTCAACTCCTAGCCTGGAGCCTGTTGGTGGGAGTTGCGGTTGGGTGGGAAATCGTGGCAGTGAATGCAACGCTCTGGGAACCAGACACGTTCGCTATCATTAACCTGCTTTTAATTCAACACTCAATGTTTGTTTAGCCTTTGTTTGGCCCGATTTTTATTCGTTCGGATAGAAAAATTTGCACAACAACCCTACAGAAAGAGGGGGGAGAGAAAGTTGGAAACTAAACCGCAATAATTCAATTTTAAAGCGAAAATTTTTAAATAGGGAATTCCACGAGCGGTTTCGCAACACCACCAACTCGAAGATTACACAAAGAGAAATTTGGGAGTTTAGGGATTTTAAGGAAAAAAATAAAAATAAGGAAAGTCGATCATGCAGAAGTCGAAAACAGGAATTTTAATCCGAGTGTAAAGAGTTAATTGGGGTTAATAGAGGAGTCTTACAAGATTGCAACCTGTTAATTAAAACTGTTAAGGTCTTTGCACCTTACAACACGAGCCGCTGGAGCAAGAATTTGGTTGAAATTTCCTTTATTTCTAAACCAAATTCACTCTCAAACAAGAAAATTTAAACTTGTCAGCAATAAGAATTAAGCAATAGAGCTTGAAAAGTTGACAAGAGAAAGAGCAAACACCTACGTGTAGCATCAAATATCACGATGTCCCGTTGACCCATTATAATTGCCCATTTGCAGATCTCTCTTCCAACTCTTAAGAGGGGGGTTTACGCAGCTATTTTAGCTCCCCACTCCTATAAAATAACGCTAAATCGAGAGCAGATAGCGTTATATATATAGTAATAATTCGCTTTAAACGTGATATATCTAATGAGGTAGTATTGTGAAAGGAAGTGGGAGGTAGAGTTTAAGTGCTGCACCCTCTTCTCCTGTGGCGCGAGGTGAATAATTATTAAGTACGTTATTTGAAAGGGAGTAATGGCGTGTAATTATGTAATAAGTGAGGTATATAAATTTCTATATAGATTTAAGTTAGGCAGAGACCATCTTTTGTGTGTTGACAAGGCTCTATTTTATCATTTCAAACCTTGTCTTTGTAACCTACGTGACCGGGAGCTTAAATTTCCCCTAAAAATTTCAATATTTTGCAATTTAAAAACGATTTTAATATAGTTACAATAACCTCAATTATGGTACTTTGTATCTTAACACACTTGCTCCTGACAAGTTATTTACACTAGGTGTAGCTATGGAACAAGTTTACAATAGTGTGCTTAAATGTGGCAAATACACTAGTGCGAGTAATTATGCGCGTAAATAGAGTCCAAATAATTAGTTCCCCTCCTAAAACCCTAATAGGGTCTTTAGTACAGGAAAGTATGCACATAAACCAGTTACTTGGGGTTACAATCAGAAAACTACACAAAACTTAATCCAAGACACTAAAAATAGGGTTTCAGATTTATTTTAATGCGGATAAACACACATTAACATAATACACTATTTGTGTGTGTAATATTACCATTGATTTAAAAACAAGCATGGTTGAATGTTGAGCACACTAGAAAAAGTATTATTTCCTATTGTTTCTACATTTAATAAATTCTGTTGATGAAACAATAGTAAAGTGTATAAATAAACCTTTCCCCAGTTTTATTTCCTATTAAATTAGGGCGCAATATGGATTTACCTACTCAAGCTGTGCCCTAAATGACTTCATTGTGCAGGATGTACGATTTGTTTCGTTACAAATAAACCCAATATTGCAAGTGTAACATACATTCGAAGTACTAGATCCACAACATGGCGGATTTTGAATGTAACCTAGCGCCATCTGGTGTTTTGTATTAGTAACTGTGTACACATGTATTGAAACATGACAATGGCTTATACATGACAAATTTATTCAAAAATAATTAAAAATACCAACTATATAACATACATATATACCAATTACAGATCTTAAAACAGCAAGTTTATTTTAATGTTGATTAAAAAGAGTGCAATTAATGTTGCTAATTTGCATATGTGTATATTTATGCACATTTCTCTAATAAAATTTAAAATATATTTTATATCACGCTTTATTAAAAACCCTTCTTTTTCTGATAGAAAAATGCAGTTTTTGTCTTGTAAAGATGACGGTGCCACCCCTGCATACTACTAAAACATTAAATTTGGCACCATTTTGTAACTTTAACATGAATTTTTGAATGAGTAGAGTCTTTAAAACAGTTCACAGGTATAATATAAAGCAATATATTTGTTTAAAAACACTTAAAAGCACAATTTTAAGCAAAGTATTTAGTGTATAATATATATATATTTAAATAAAAAAAAAATTACATTTAATATATTCTTTTATATCATTAAAACTTACTAAATATATATAAACTTTTTTGTTTTTCTTTTGTATAAAAAAAGCATAAAACATTGATAGCTGAGCGCACACTATGTTTAAACTACTTTGTCTTCATGTTTCTGCCAGCGGAGAAGTCTCGTTCACCACTAAAATAGAAAAATTTTATAATTAATCAGTGAAAAATAACTTTTGCTGTGAAAATGTAACATTAAAACAAACAATAGTTAACATAATAGCAAAATAGACAAGACATCAAGCGGACAAAATTGGGCCGGTGTGGCTGGAAACTTTTCATTCTGCAGGAGGCGAAGATGGTTTCCATATAAGACAGTGTACAACTTATAAAATGAAGTGCAAAAATGATGTAAAATAAGTGTTTAATTCAACATGGAACCAATATTTTTCTATTATAGATGCATTATTTACTTTCATTTGGTTGAAGTTCTTTGATGTGAATAATCAAAAACAAAGTTTCATTGTAACAACACTGGCCTCCAGCCATTGCAATGCTTTGTTTTAACATAAAACAAGGCATTGCAATGGTCAGAAATACACTACAGTCAGATCTGGAGTGGGTACAGAGAGGAAACAACTGTTTAAAGTAACCTATATTATGTGCTGCAGCTAGCATGGGTGACACCCGGTGCAGATATCGTGGTGTCACCCCAAGTCACACCTAGTGTTACCCTTTTTAACGTTTTATAAAACACTATTGAATTGTAATAACTTTCCCACTCGAGCAACTTGAACGATGCGATGTTCGCGACGTTATAAGTATAAATTTAGAAAATGAATCATAACCCCGCATCAGTATTACTATGTAGAGCGGCCCATAGGAATATTTGTAGATGAGTGCGAGAGATTCGTGGAGAGATTACTTCTGAACGCACGGATAAGTGTTAATTAAATAAATATTTTTCTATTATAGTGTTTTTTTTCATTTGGTTGAAGTTCTTTGATGTGAATAATCAAAAACAAAGTTTCATTGTAACAACACTGGCCTCCAGCCATTGCAATGCTTTGTTTTAACATAAAACAAGGCATTGCAATGGTCAGAAATACACTACAGTCAGATCTGGAGTGGGTACAGAGAGGAAACAACTGTTTAAAGTACCAAGATGGCTGCAGCTGACGTTGCAGTGTAATTTATGTTCAAGAATCAATTCTGATGTATCTCAATAAAGAAAAAGCTGTCATATTAAACAACTCTCTAAATGGTATGAATAGCATAAATTTAAATTGGATTTGCATCTAAGAAAAACAACATATAGAAATATCTTAATGTAATTCAACTTGTAAGTTCTCACTAACTGCTGTGTAGAAGTAACCTGTCACAGTATTATTGTATCATACAATCTTACTCATAAGCAACATTAAGATGCTTAAATTACATTGATTCCATGTTGAATAATCATGTAACGTATAGAAAGAACTGTGTGTAACAAAAACATTTAAGCATAAGTGCTAAAGTGATTTCTTCATGATTGAAACCCAAATAATTTAACAAAATAAACTGAAATTTCAAAATATACTGCAAAATAAGCATGTGTATATATGGGAAAAATCATCAGAAAACTTAACTTCTGCATCTTGAATTGTTCTTCTTACATAAAGTAACACCCTTCATTACTTGCATTGTCTCCATTTTGGTTTAGGATACACTATTGTTTCAATAGCATGACATTACAAATAGTTTTTAGTTATTTTATAAAATATTTAATTTTTAACTATATGCTAATAAAACAAAAATGATGTAGGCAAAATGAATACAAACAGCGCACGTAAGCTTAACAATTAGCATCACAATCTTAGACTTATGGAAGCATAACACTACATTGCTTTTGAGGAACACAATTAGAATTTTATCATCATACCAATTATACCGATAGCGATTTCTTGGTTTGAAGCACACGTTTAATCCCTAGGCGACTGGTCCTTACTTTCAATATTAGCTGCGTGTGACAAATGAAAATTACACAGAGTGAAATGTTCAAATATTGTATTATCCAGATATTACTGTAAAAAGTATCTAACATATATATTACAAACTCAAATTGTATCTTCCATAAATTCTTTATGTATAAAATGCTACTTTACTGGAAAAGTCAGCTAAAACAATAAGTCCCATGTACTTTTGTGAGCATCACTGATGACCAGGAATGCTCATGACTGGCCAAAGTCTTGAAACTACTTTGCTACAATGCAGAGCACCAATTCCTGAGTTCTCCAATATATATTATTTTCTGGATTACAATGCTTGGAGATTGTATGACAGTGGTTTGGATATTAAAGCAAGGTTCACAAACTACTATGAACAAAAACAAATACAAATCAAAGCCAATTGCTGTTTACATTGTACTGTACCGCAAACAGCAATTGGCTTTGATTTGTGTTTCTTTTGTTCACAGTAGTTTGTATGACAGTGTAAACCTTGCTTTACTTTCATTCAAGATTATTATAAACAATGTTGCATAAACTAGAACAACAAAGAATTTTTAGTAGATACAATTATTCATAATGAATAAAAAACAAATCTGTTAGTCTTCAGTGCCAAAGTGATAGAATTATGCAAATAGATTGGATGTTATTAAGTGAGCAATATTATTCATCGATTGAATCAGCTTGGTACTAAAGTCTAGACAAATGCTCAATTGCCAACTTTAAAGAAATCATCAGAAATCTGAAATGTGATTACAGTTTAAATGGGTTATTGATAACACTTCAATGCTTAAAAATAAGTATCTAATTATATTAAAAAAACTGAACAAACTAAAGACATTGGAGGAATAAATTTTAATTCAAAATTTACTTCTCCAATAAGTCTTCAGATTTAAGATGATTTGTATTATGAAAATATTTCATAGTTACAAAATATTAGTACCTATTGAATTCTAACACTATTAATAAACCAGAGAGAGTCAGAGATTTAAGGAGCGAAATTTATTTCACTTTTGGATAAAATGTTTAAGACTAGGATGTCTCATCAGATTCTACATTTCTATTTTTACCTCTTGTTTGAGCCACCTCACCAAGCTGCCACCTCAACTGCTTGGTCATTTGGCCGTCTGGAAGATTGTTTTGAATTGAATAATTACTTAGCAAGTCTTCTAAGACTGTTTGAAAATTAGCTTCAACGGCCAAATATTTTTTCCTTTTTTAAAAATTGATCTACGTAAGCTGTCATACAATTTATTCCTTATTTTTGCTGCACATATACAAATCATATGGAACAAATTAAATAATATTTGTTCAAATTTCTTTTAAATATTCAAATGGCTTTAGAACACTCTTGCAATTTTCTTATTCAGTTCAAAGGCATGCATGACAGATGTTGCAGTTTCGTAAAAGCATCTTATCTCAAAGTAAATTTGACTCCTTAAATCTATTTTAACATTTTTGTTTTTATATATTACAGTCAAACCTGTTTTTGTGCGGTCTTTTTCTGTGCGATTTTTTTTGTGCGGTAGATGAAAATTTCAATCAAATTGGAACATAATTGACTCCTGTAAAATTTTTAAAAACTATTTGGTTGTTTTCTATGACATCAGCAGGTTTTTTCACTTTTTATCCAGTAAAATTTTTTCTCGTACGTTTTATTTCGGTCCCCTCTTATTTTAATAGCATAAAAACCATAAATATTATGTTATATTTGAACAGATGCGGTAAGTTAGCTCCCCTCCAGCTTTAGACTGCGGGTGTGAAATTTCACGCCTTGTTAAATGAAATAACACTTCCTGCAGCTATATTTATCAAATAAAATCATTATTTACCGATTATTTTTATCTTTTTAATGTTAGATTCGTATTTAAGTGGAAATAATTAATTAATATAAAAATTAAAATTCTTAGAGGATTTTTTTCCCCATTAGGTGTTGCAGAAAAAGGCTCAAGGAGTTAAAAAAGCAATTCCTAGTTATTTCGTACGGTTTCGAGTTATTTTCTACGCGAGACTTTTTTTATGCGGTCCCTATTCACCGCATAAAAAAAAATATTTTTTTAAATTGTGTTGCGAAAACTATTTTTTATAGCCACTCGTGAAGTTTCGCGCGATTTTTTTTTTAGGCATTTTCTTTTATGCGGTCCCTATCCCCCGCATAAAAACAGGTTTGTTTGTATATTATAAAAATTATCAAACTAACTCGTATTTTATATTCATGCACAGTATAAATATATGTTAATATGTCGAAAAATCTATTTTAAAACAACACAATTTACAGGTTTATTACAATAATTTATTCCACTTTTACATAGCATTTAAATTAATTTCTGTAAAATTATTTAAGTCAATTGAATCTAGTACAGCCACAAATTAATGTTTATTGCTATCTTCTTGAATACTTCACTTAGTCTATAACACACTCAGTTGAAAATTTAAATATTTCTATCAAAAAGGTTTTCAAAAAAAAAAAAAAAAAAAAGAAGTGTGTCAAATATTTCATTAATTAATGAGATTGTGTGTTAAAGAATATAAAACAGTTTCTTTTAATGTTTAAAGAAATCTCTCTCAAAATATTCCAAATTTGTATGTGATGGAAGATTTATATCATGAAAAATCAGTACTAATTACAGTATACATCTCTTAGATGTTATATCTAATCACCACTATTATGTAAATACTTGAATTATATGGCCATAGTATTACAGAAATAATCAGTATGAAAATCAAAAAATGCTAAGTTTACTAAAATGTAAACAAACAGTGCAAATAAGACTTATTTGTGATGGGACAATTAGAAACACAGTATTTGTTCCAAGCAAGCTATATTTCAAAATTTACAATTAAAACTACAGAAGTGTGTGCAGAGAAAACTTTATAACAGTTCTGTTCTCATTTCATTAAATTTTTGGTAAGAATGTTAGACATTAAATTCAAAACTTCATTCAGATACAAAAATTATATTGAATTTTCAAAAATTCAAATTTTTTCAGTGTGTTTCAGTTGGTTTATAATGTGATATGTAATGTGTAGTATCTAGTAAAAAGAATAAAAAAATTGCTTGATCATAAATTTTTGTAATTTTTCTGTAATAAATTACTTAAAAATCAATTTGTTCAACAGTTTAAATGTAATTTCAAAACATTAAAAATATACATTACAAATACATTGATGTTTCTATGGGAAACTGGCCTCCATTTAGGCATTAGACAAATGAAGAAAACCCACAAAACTCCACATGGCCAACCCGGTGATCTGGTGCGAACCCACGACTGACTACAAGCATTCGGTAGTTTTTATGTCTGGTCACCGATGGACGAGGGTGATTAATCTTAATTTTGGCATTGAAGGATGAAAGAAAAGGATTTTGCAAAAAGATCTGCAAACATACCCTTCTGAGGAAGCTGTTTACCATCGTAAGGAATGTGCCAATCTGCATATCATCGTTGAGATGAAAATTTAAGGCAATTAACTGTGTTCATAGCTGATAGCAATTGCTCTCCAGTGATGCTTCACATACGCACTGTAATATGATCCTTTAAATCTACCAAAGTTGCAACTCTTCTGTCATAAATTACATTCTTTAAATGGCACAACTAGAAATCACAGATTCAGATTCTTGTTGTTTTCACTGTTTAAAATAACAGTGAAAATGACAAGAATCTGAATCCGTGATTTGTTTAAAATAACAGATTAAAATTTCACTTTATTGGTTTTCGTTATTTAGTGTTTTGCTTTGTTTCTGCAGCCCCTGCATACACTATGTAAATTTTGATCTCAATTCACTTATTGGTTATAGCTACAGATTGCTCCAAACTGGGAAACTATGGGAAAATTGGAAATAAACATAAGTGTATGAAATGATAAGATTTCAAAAATCCAGCATAATCAGTTTGAAAGAACTATGGTGGATGCAGAATCTTTTTAAAATTTGATCCTTAAAATTCTGGTATCTTCAGCCATATTGTTGATCTCTTAAAGCTTCATATCCTTTCTTGTATATATTGGAAAATAGTATAAACGTGAATATTTGCAATTTCTTACACTTCAAAATTGCAAAGTTAAATTGTGCACTACTCATTTTGAGTTAACTATTCTTATAATTACCTTTAACCCCATCCGTTGCATCATCTTGTTCTTTTGCATGATTGTTGACATGATCTTGGTTTACAATGTAAGCCTGTTCCTCGTCTAAAAAAAAAGCGCAAAAAAGTTTATTTTAAGGAATTTCGATGTTAAATCTCTAAAATAAATACTAAATTGAGATTAAGCAAAGATTTGAGAATGCATTAATTTAAAAAAAGTATACGTACAGAAGAAAATTATTTTGCTGAAAATTAAAAAAGTAATTGACCTTTTATAGATTTAACTACAGCAGAAGCTGATTAAGTCATACAATTTATTCTGAATTATTACAATTAATATACCAATTTTAGGGAAACTAATGCTTTCGGCAAGTTCTACCGTGCTTCTAAAACAAAAGGTGTTACTGCCAAAATTAAATAAAGCTGCTAAATGACGCTCCAGAAGATTAGAGTGCAATAATTTTACTGCCAAAATAGACGTAAAGACCACATAGTAACAGATGAAAGATTGAAAGTGGGATGAGCATATCGCAATATGAACTTACCAAAGATTTCCTAATCAATATTTGGTCCAAAACATTTATTGTGAAGACACCAATCCAAACGAGTCGAAGTAACAACAACAGTTTTTGAGTATTGCCCGATAAAATTGGATCCGTACTTGCTACCGATATTTGGATCCAAGAAATGCTGAAACACACAATCTTCTACAGTTTCAAAGTGAAATAGTCTGGTAAATTTGTCATTTTGTACTTCTTACACAAGATTTTTCATGGTTGGTGTATATAGAAAATTCATTACTCCTATGATGACGACCATGATAAAATCAACACATATTTTTGCTACAAACTAAGCAAAAGTTTAAACGACATCTTTAAAATATAAAAAGAATAAGTTATCATTTTTTGTATTGTGGAAATCTAACTAAAATTTATCTCGAAACTATACATACAATGTTTTGAGACTGCGCTTATGTATTTATAGAGTAAATGAAGAATACATCATCCTATTAATGTTGTTTTAACAGCAAATCAAACAATGTGTGCGCAATTATTAAATATTAAATAGAAAAGATTATTTTTGCACACTTTGCATTAAATAATAATTGCAATCTTATCACACGAACACATATTTAAGTAAGTGTCTCTGTACAATTATACAGAATTCTCCATTGGTAATACTCGCAGAAGACAATTAGATATTTAATGCATAAATTTGAGTACCTGGAATGCCTAAATAGTTATTGCAATACAAATTATAAGCATGTTAAAGAATGCTAAATTGCCTACTCTATCGATCATTCATTATGATGTAAAGTATCAGGGTGATTCAGAAGTTCCCACACACTGACAACACTTTTGTGAAAACACTCTAGCACTGACAAAACTACTGTAAATGCAAACGAGTTTGTATATTTGCATCATTATCAAAAGACATGTACTGTACTTATAGCATGTACTACTATAAAAACTCGTCATTTGAGGCATGTTGCATCATTACCGGAGACAAGGGTAGCATTAGAGAAACTTTTCAAAAAAGAATAAATAAGACTACTGCAACTGAATGGTCCTGCTGCTTCAATTCTGGAAACACCAGCCTTGTAGACAAGCCTCGGTCTAGATGACTATTGGCAGAATTTGGGATGGTTCAGTACATTGGAAACTGATTCCTAATGGCCGGCAACCTTTATGCCAAGCAACTGGAAAGAGTGTTTAAAGTCCTGCACATTCACTATCAAGCATTACTTAATCGAAAGCATATGCTGTTTTAGCATGATAATGTTCTGGCACACCATTTCAGAGTGGTCCAAGAAATGTTAAAGTAGCTGAAGAGAATCAAAGTTTTGCCTTACCTAGCATACAGCCCTGACCACTCTTCATCAGATTTTCACCTCTTCTGTGCTGTTCTGTTCTGTGCAGCGCAGAACATGTGCTGACGATCGTCAGCACATGTTCTGCGAGGACGTTCCTTCAATATGGTGCATGATGTCAAAAATGGGGTTCGTGAGTTTTGGTATCGAAACCAAGTGGCATCGCCAAGGAATCCACCAATTTACAAAAAGATGAAATAGCAATTGTTAGCAATGGTTTTGATCCAAGGAATGACAGTGTCTTTGCATTTTAATATCAATAGAGCTTTTTATCTTGTGTCCGGGAACTTTTGAATCAACCTGATGTGTGACAAACTACTCTATTCAGAGAACACTTTATTCACTTCTTTATAAATATTTTATAAGTGTATTGCATATATAAATGCTAAATTTTCACATTAAATTTATAAAATAGCAGCTTATATTCACACTTAAAATACCAAATGGCAGAAATTCAGTTAACCGAATACTAGGAACAGTTACATGTCATTCATAATCAGTTGCTTCGACGGAAGTGACCGAATCATAGAATATCTTCGTGAGAGCTGCAGTTATCTCGATGCAACAAATCATTATAAAATATATATTTTCGGACCACTTAATATATTGAACAGCTCTAATTGTCAGCTCTAATAAGTATTGAATTTATCAGGAAATATAATTTTATAATAAATCAAATCGGATGAGATGACAATCAATTTTAAACAATTCATTAATTAATTGGCTATTCAATTTGACAATTACTTTAGTTTGTTTTGTATCAGATTTTCATTAAGATTAAGAAATAATCCCTCACTCCTGCCAAGTTATTAACACATTTCAAGTATTTCCAATGATAAAAAAAACTGCGATTATTATACGAAAAATTGTTAATTTAAACAACAGATAACTTTTCAACCAAGTTGTTGGTATGTTTAATATCTGTAAAGTTTAATATTAATTAAAATTAATTTTTAGTAGTACAAACTCTAGATTAAATTATATTTAAAACTAGATTTGGGAATGTTTTGCAATTTATCTAAATTATAAGACAGTAAAGACCACTTTTTACTGTTAGAAAGGAAATTATTACAGACTATAGTAAATTAAATCGAAACATTCGGTGTTAAATTTCTAACGTTTAGAAACAGGAAACCTGCATAATTAGTAGTCCGAGAAGTACTGTACATCTGACATGACCTTGGTCTGATGATTGATAATCTCAGCAGGTCTTAGAACCTAAAGTACTGGAAAATCAGTAGGGTCAACCTGTACAACTTTAACATCCTTATAAAAAAATATGAATATTCTATTAGAAATTATTTAACGTCATTTACATATATTTTAAATGTAAAACAATTTCTGATAATTTAAGGGAATTAAGCTGCTTTTACTCAATGTTTAGAGAGAATTTTTCATGATTATTATGTAAGTGTATAGATTTTTAATGTAAATTTAAGATCTTACTATAATTTTTTTAAATATTTGTTCATACCTGCTAATGAATATCATTCAAACACTTAAGAAATAAAATTTCCTTTCTAACTTATAATAAATCCTATATTATACTATAGAAATGAATACTACTATATCAAATAATGTCTAAATTTACTCAACCATACAATTTAAATACCTCAACTTATTTATAATTTGAGGTATTTAATGAATATTTTGCAGCTGAATGTAATGTATTTAGAGAGGCAAAAGACAAACTTAATATTCGTTCTGTTAATCTGTCAGTTGTATAAATACAGGATGGTTGGGAAGTCCTTGTGCACTTTTATACTTCAATAACTGAATATATATAAATGTTAAAAAAACTGCAGTAAATATTTGAAAGCTAAAGTAAGATTTTTATGTAATAATTTCATTAATGTAAAAGTAATTTACTTAAAAATTGTGTTGGCGACTGCAAATGATGATAAAAAGTACACTGCTTTGACTTGCAGAATTAGTTTACTTTCGCTCCAATTTTTAAATGCTTTGAATGCCAGTCAAACATTCAAATGACAAGGATGTAAAGTAAAAACTTAACACTTCATTATGTCTAAGAATATATGCTTATGTATTACTTTGCAATGAGAAGTTTTTGGAAGATCACACAATTTTATGTACAGTAAACTAGGTATATAAAATGTTGCTTTGAATAACTTCAATAATACTAAAAATAAAAAGTAAGATTTTTAGATTAGAAAATTTTCTTTCAAAAAATGCTCTATAAACTTAATATGAAAATTGCACATCATTCATTCCCCAGAATTACTTTCATCCATATCAGTTTTACAAAATAATAATAATCCGAAGAAAAAGAATTTATCTAAATTATTCTCTCTTAAAATTTAACCTTTTATGACAGCATACTTATAGAATAATAATTACTGAAAATTTGTACTTAATCCATTGTTTGTAGAATATCTAACAAAAACGCACATATATTGTGTGTAACTTCAATACTGAATATTCTTAAAATTTCATTATTCTATATGTATAAATCATATAGAATAATGCTACATTTTACTTTTGAAACATTAATAAAATCAGATTGCTATGCTTGCAATAAAGCAAAGTAAAAAATCTATGTAAAAAAAGAAGAGGGTTGATATCACTTAATACTAGTTTTGAATGCCCAGACATATTCGAAACTAACATTTCAACACAAATATTTAAATATTTAAACAGATATTTTATACTTTATGGAAATTAACTATTATTGCCCCAAAATTTTTTAAACATTAATTTCCAGTAAGAATTTTCTGTGTATATTATAGTGTTGACTATAAGCATACTAAAGTCAGATACTGCTGAAAGAATAAACACTTTTGAAACTTTTATAATTTAGAAGATTTCTTTAAATGAATGATATGTATAATTTTCAACTGAGAAACACAAATTTTAATGAACAAACAATTATATTAGGTCATCTTCGTAAAAAAATATGGATTGACGAATGTTTCAAGTAACTGACATGAAACATAAGGTGTTTGTGTCAAAGTATTCAAAGTGTGTGTGTGTATTGAAGTTTCAAGTAACAAGTTTTAACTGTTAAAAAACTACTTAAGCTTGCAATTATTAAATTACTGTAGGATCAAAACTGATCAAAATGAAAATTTTACCTGCTATTTTACTCATGTATACATTCACATTAAGCTTTATGTACTAATTATTTACTAATTACCATCAATGGTTGAGCAATTGCTCATCTTCCTAATTAAATATGGTTTCCATTAACTACATGCTCAGTTTTATGAAGTCAAGTATTACCATATTCATCTACATTCACAGCTAAAATTTAAGCAATCGTCCGACGTGTTATTTACGTTAATTGCAATTATAAACCTCAAATTATCTCTCGTTTTGTATTGTAATAATTAAAAATTTTAATAAAAAGGTATTAAACTTGTCTAGTTTCAATATCTGCATATTCCTTCTTTACAGATTTATGAACAAAAAGTATCCTCCAACTGAAAATTATTATATCCTAATAAATATCGAGTAATGATGTCTTTCTTCTATAATCAATGTCATCAAAACACAATTTCAAAAAAGAAAATAAGCTTTTATAAGAAAATTCTTATAAAAAAAAAGGATGAGGTGAAGTTTAGGTCTGAAAATATAATTTCTATTAGCATGACAACAGAAATATTAGTGTAACTCTGAAGAATCAAGACATAACCAGGCATAAGAATAAAAAAATTTGAATTTTCCTTTCGGGACTTGTTCAGTATGATTTAGTTACAAAGAACTACTCGAATAATTTTCATTAAAGTTTTAATAATAAACTGTATTGGGGATGGCCAACAAGTCTATTGCGATCATCCAGATCATCATTTTGGCCAATCACAGAAAATGTGGTCTGTTAAAACACAAAGTAATTTTAATAGTAATATTAAATTCAATTTTTCACACATCTTAACTATTTGCTGTGGACTAGTAACATTTCATAAGATAATGTAAGGAAGATATAAGGGAGTGCTGTGTTGACAGTCATTGTTAAATTGTTAGTTTAGTAATTATTTTATTGCACCGTAAGCAATTTCAGTTAAGTGCAAAATGAGCAAACAAAATACGAGCTAAATTTATAGATTTGAGAGAAAGAGAATTTTCTTTTGTTATGGTATAAAATAAATGGCATGGTTTAATTTATGTTTTAATGTTATTTACAAAAAAGATAATCTGAAATGCTAATTACCATGCAATAAATATATATAAGTACATTCAGCTGCATAATTTTATTAGGGTAGGTTATTAAGCTTTTATAGAACAACAGATGTGAAGATCATTTGTGTTCTTAAGTCATTTAAGTTAATTACACCCTGCTGAAAGTTGGCCAGGCTTGATCTATATCATCTGAATAGCAAGTCAATTGTATTCAAGATGTTTTTAAGATAAACCACATTAAAACTACTAGTAAAAATTTGATTTATGCAATTACACGATAACAGATTTAAACAAATTAATCAGTTTGCATCCATAAAATCTGAAATAATTTAGTTAATTACAGCATAAATATGAAACAGATTTGTAATTTCAAAATATTTCTATAAATAGCAGGTTCTTTTTCATTTTGGAATTTATTTACGAAAGGTTTTTAATGTTATGTTCATTTAAATCTGCAACTCACCTTTTCTAGTTTTGAGTTCTTCGTCAAAGTGATCGTCCGGTTTATCATCTGGCCAATGTAATTCGACACACAGATAGTATAGAAAGACGCCGACGACCCCACCTACGTGTGGCCCTACGATTCCAACCCACCAATAATTCCGATGTCTAAACAAAAAATTGTGACGTTAGAAATCAATACGGATACTTAATTCAAATCTAATGCGATACTCACGTGAACGGCTCTGCTCCATAACCGGCTATGGCTGTAAATAACCTTGTTGGAAAATCTCTTGCCGGATTCAACGGTGCCATATTATTAAAACCAAAGCACATTGCTACTGCGGTAATCATAAATCCCAACAGTACTGCAATACCTGTTGCGTCAAAGTTTAAGTTCTTTTTGTCAATAATAGCAACTGCTGTCATTGTCAGAAGGCCTGTGCCGACGACCTAAGAGTCAATTAGTTTAGAAAAATATTAGGATATATCTGAATCGTCATTTGGAAATTATGATTAAACTTAGTAATAGCTACCTCGTTGAGAAAACAAGTTCCAATAGATACAAATGGTTTGGGATAAGTTGCCCATATGAGTGCAGTTGCATTCTGACCAATAACCTGTCTTGTTCCGCCATCCAAATGAGCAACACCCTCTATTTTTGTAAAATATAAGACAAAATTTAGTGATGTTATTTATCCTCCGAGAGCAACTACATATAATTGGCTTTCTGGAAGAATTTTGTATTACTTCTTAAGCTTTGTTATATTTTTAACTTCGATTAGAAATCAAAGCTGTGCTCTGATAAATACTGATATAAACTTTGTGCTTATAAAGATAATACATGAACTTAGTCTAAGTTGCCAGGTGAAGCTTTGTTACTACATCTTGAGCCACCAGACTCTGGCCGATTCAAAGTCTGGATTACCAAAAATAAACTAATTGATGACAAAGAAGAGCATCTGGCCATAAAATGAAACTATACACATACATGCACTCCTTTTTTGGTTTTGTTTTATGGCCAGATGCTCTTCTTTACCATCAACTAGCTTATTTTCATTAATTTAGACTTTGAAATCAACCAGAATCTGGCAGTCCAGATGGAGTAACGAAACCTCACCTGGCAATTTTGGGGTGTACTATAGATTACTCTCTATGGAATTTCAGGACTTTGATTATATATTTGAACTCAGGATCGAGACGAGTTCAACGGTACCCTATTTTTGGACCGGAGACGAAAAATAAAAAAGTTTTCACACTTTAAGTTACCATACTTTTTCAATGCTCTCATGCAGACGGCACCGTAGTTGCTAGTATTGCCATCTTGCGGTAAAGTCTGCAAACCGTGACGTCGGACTACGGTCATCTCCCGGAGCATTAAACACGCGATATGAGAGCAGAGAGAGGGACGCAACTTCTGATCATCGCGCGATCGCCATTTCGGTAAATGTTACTTATGGCAGCAAACATGGCGGCCTGCCTGACCTCTCGTATGGGCGCCACCACACGCCGCCATGTGCTAAACTAGTGATCGATTCACGGTAGTTCTTGAACAAAGTAAAAAAAGGAAGGAAACGTCTACTAAAGGCAATTTTAACGGCAAGTGACGGGACTCCCGATCGTGATAGCGAGGCTGACTTAGCGGAGAGCGATGCGACTCTCTATCATCGCGCGATTGCCGGAAAAAAGTATGATTACTTTTGGACCGGAGACGAAAAATAAAAGTTGAGTATCGTTGAACTCGTCTCGGTCCAGAGTTCAGATATATACCCAAACACACGAAATTCCATAGGGAGTAATCTATAGTATATCCCAATTTTGTGTCATATCTAACTGGTGTGTACTGTCTGGGAATCTTCATGTTGCTTAACTTGTGATCTGAAAGTAACTGGTGTGTTTGGCAAAATTCTTAATAACTGTAGATAAGTAATGTACACATTGACTGATCAAATAAATAAATTAACACGTTCGACTTAATTTCTACCAGTTACTATGATAAAAACTAATATTTTGTAATAAAAATTTCATTTTAATTATTTGAGATTAAAAAACAAGTTAATAAACGATAAAAAGATATACCATAATATGTTGCAAACAAGACAGCAGAAGCCACAAAGCCTCCAAGATGTTGGGCTAATATATAAATAGGAACTTTCTTCCAGGAAAGTTTCTTCACAGTTGCCAAAGCAAAACTCACAGCAGGATTTAGATGGCCTCCTAATAAAAAAAAATTAAATATTAATTTTAAATTTTAATAAGAACTGTTTCTAAAGTAAATTTAATATTTCGTAATTAACTCAAGAAAATGTTTAACATGCTTCTTAGATTATAGAATAGAATAAAAAAAATATGATTGGGTTTGGCAATCAAATTTCCAATGGATTTATAAGCTAATAAATTTCATGAAAAATTCGCAAATATCTGAATGTTTATTCAAATAACTTAGAAATTTGTAGGGTGTCTGGAAGCATTTATAAATTTTAATTAATTGCGATTCTAGATTAATATCGAGCAAATAGTTGGGAATATTTTACATTCTCAAATTTAATAATTATCCAAGTATGCAGAGAAGTACGAGTCAACTTTTAATGAAAATACACCAATATTTTAAAAAACTTTAAAGTATAAAATTCTAGATTTTCTCAATGTTGGTGTGCTGTTTTACATTTCAAGTTTACTATACAGTTATATACGGGTACTATGCAATAAAAAACATTTGAGAGTGCAACTTTCAAAGTCATTAATTTTATTTACAAATTCCATTAGTGACTAAGAGAAAAATCGAATTTTTGGCTTTTGGAATTAGTCCACAATAGCCATTAGAAGGAAGGAAGTAAACCATTCATTATGGCTAATGTTCTATAAATGAATGGCAATTATCACCATTTGGGGGTCAATTAATGGATCTGTAAATGAAATAAAATTAGTTCTACATTGATAGAATCGTGTAAAAACTTTAAAAGTTATGCTCTCAAATGTTATTTACTGCATAGTTTAATGACAAACTATGATAGATAAATATTAAAAGTATGAAATTGCACATGATGTTCAGACTAGCCTGCATTTTAAATGGTATAGATTAAAAAAAATTATGCATCCTAAGAATGAATGGAATTTTCAAGCTATGATTCTTTATTCCTGTAAGAAATGCTTTGTACACTTTTAAGTGATAATTCCGTAGGAAATTATGTAAACAAAAAGCTGAAAATAGTATCGTTGGATAAATCTGCTTTGAAAAATCAATAGAAATTTCAAAATACGTTAGAGCTTAAATAACTGTGCCGTAACAGAACTAAAATCAGTTAATTTAATACAATTAAATGTTACGATGTTAATTGATAGCACGATACTAAGATTTGTGATTCGGGAAAATGACTGTTACAATATTTATTTTAAAATGATTAAAGAACATTTACCGAAAGTTTTTCCAGCTTAAACTTTAT
This sequence comes from Centruroides vittatus, assembly GCF_030686945.1. NCBI lineage: Eukaryota > Metazoa > Arthropoda > Arachnida > Scorpiones > Buthidae > Centruroides > Centruroides vittatus. The sequence goes on from NW_027120768.1 coordinate 679,259, forward strand.
ATTCCTAACCAAATAACTAATGTTAACAGCAAATATAACATGTCACTGAACAAATATTAAAATGATTTTATACACTAATTTATTTAAAAAACTGAGATTTGAGAATTTCAAACTACTTACATATAATTTATCATCTTTAGAATGAAAAAAATCAAAAAATTATTCTCAAAAAGAAAGATAATTTGTGTGTTACATGATCTATTTAAATGAAAAGCTAATAAAGTGTAATAATACGAGTGTGGCATTATACATCAGTAATGTCAATAACGAGAAAACTCTACTGATGAGATTAAAAACAGCTTTTAACAAGTAAACAACACACACAGTGCACAAAAACAGACGAGTATTTTTGGCAAAATATTGATGACAATATTGTATTCTACCGAAAGTACTCGCATATTTTGATGTGTTGTGTTTTGCTTCCTCATTAAAAGCTATTTTAACATTGTTAACAGTTTTTTTCATTATTATTAATAAAATATATATGACATTTTATGTAAAAAAAACTTAACAGTAATATACTTAATGAATATAAACAAAAAAACTAAATACTTGAAGATTTTCTTTTGTTTTTTGACAAAGTAAATGACTAAAATTATCAAATTTCCCACAGGCTAATATTAACTCCTGTAAAATTTTATAGTAATTAATTTAGTTTGTAATTTATCTTGATTGGAAGGAGATTGTCGTGGCAGTTAAGGGCCCTAGGGTCTATGATTTATACTTCAATAACTAAATGTTAAACTGTCAATTCTTGTTTATTGCATAGTTTTAACTTTATTACATTAAAAAATTTTGATTTAATTTAACATTGGATCTATAAATAAAGTAAATTATTGCTCAATTATTGATCTCAAGTGGTGATAATCAATGAGAAAGTAAAAGCAAACTGCATGATTTGGCTCATACAATTAGTCTTTAACAGCTGAAGAAAGTACATGACGTGACATTACTGACTAATTCTGCAAGCCAAAGCGTGCAGTTCTCTCTCTTCGACTTTCATTATGTGGGGTCACAAACAGGATCTATAAACAAAAAGGAGTTCCTCAATAAAGACTATATTTTGAAAACTACATTTAAATATTTCATAAATGTGCCGATAAACAAAGCTATGTTCCACTATTGGAATTTCGTAGAGGAAACAGTTTTTGTAGTAAAAATTTCACTCAATTGGGGACACATTATCCTATGGGGGAAAAAGAGCGATTGTCTGGGATCCACACCGGCAGGGGCCCCCCCAAACCAGTCTTTTGTAAGAAAATATTTCCCCCATATGAAAAATGTCTGAAGTCAACATTGTACACGAGGCCCCCTAATTCAAATTCACCTGGGCCCCCACAAAGTTGTAATGTACCACCGTTTCCCTTACAAAATATGGACGAACAAATACTTTAACGGAACAGGATAGATTACGAAAAACTTTGAATATTTTCTCACTCCATTAAAACACTTAAGATATTTTAAAATGTTTATCTTGCAGTATAAAATGTGTGTTTTAAAAACTGATGTATACTGTATACAACCTTCAAAGTAATTAAATATAATTATATACTATTTTAAAATTACACAATGTGAAAGAATAGAAAAAATGTACAGTACATTTATTTTTCCCTTTAACTAATTAATAATCTGCAAAATTTACCTGTAACTCCTCCTGCAATTGCCACTCCCAACATAACTCCCACCCCCCAGCCGAAAACAATAGCAAAAACATCTTTTACTCCACCGCCTGCTAAGACATCCTGAGCAAAAGCAGCATCGCCAAATAACTAGAAGAGAAATATAACAATTATAAAATTATTTTAAAATTATATTATATATTAATAGGTTAAGTACTTATATATATGTAGAAAATAACGTAAAGGTTTTTACACATGTGTAACACCTATATAACTGAGTTTTATATACTAAAACATTGTTGTTTAATACCGTTTAACATCCATTTAGGTGTTATGTGCAAAACATCCCACAAAATCCAACACAGCCAGACTGTTGGTCAAGCACAAACCCACAACCAGTCTTTCATCTGCTGGGCAAGCAAAAAAAACCAGTGGTCCTTGTCTCAAGTAACCACTTAACTTGCTACTGGATGGCAAACTTGGGATTCAGAATTGGCATATCCTCAAAAAAAAATTTAAGTTGAAAGGTTTGTTACAGCTTCAACATGATTTTGATAATTGACCTTACCTTATTTATATCAGAGGGACATGATACTGGGCTCTTTCCTCCTACCAGAGGAAGAGAGACATTTTCAGTAAAAAATCTATGCTCTGTTTATTCAACAATAGTCACATATTTGTAAATAATTTTAATTTTGTGGGGCCTTTAAGATTGCAATTTAGGGACTCGATTTAAAGCAGAAGTAATCAATGCTCAAAAACATATTTACAAATGAGTAAGATAGGTCATTATTCATTATTTGAACAGGTTAAACATATATTTATCTTACATATGCTGTATAAACAATGTCTGTACAAATAATGAATAATATAACTCGCACGTGTACGTGTGTAAATGTACTAGTAATTTATACGATTGTTTTATTTATTCAACAATTTCTGAAGAACTGTTTTAACAGTTTTTACTCAAGTAATAATAATTACTACTACTGTTTAACATTCAACAAGACAAAAAATTAAGTTAGAATTTTCATTGGCTACATAATTCCAATATCATTTCTAATTATTAATATATAACAGACTTTTTCTTAATTTTCTAACATCTAATTCACTAATAATCCTGTAATATTTTTAAATCACAGAGAAGCCTTATTGTGACATCCAATGCTTGGCTAGATTTTCATCTAACTTTGTTCAAGATTAACGAATGACAGACATACGGACAACAGTATCACTGCAATATATCTAATTTATTTAAATTTCTCATTAGTCTAACAATTTCATATAATTAAAGGAAAAAACAGGCATTTTTACAATAAATTAAGCATTATTTGATGTGAATTGTCTAAGAATAAACAATGAATCACCATACATATGAATAGCATAAAGATATTTAATATTTTTTATTGCTCGACTTACTGGTATGTTTTTTTATAGTCAATATTAAAAATCAATGTCTCTCTTGCATTATGCAACTAACTGAGTGTTTTATGGATAATTTAATAAATCACTGATAAAAGTGGAGGTAATTTTTCATAAAACAAAACTGCTTTAAAGGAACAGTTCTCGAAACAAAAATTGGTTTTGTGGCTATGCGTTTCCATGAATGATCGGGACCGTTCAAAATAAATTTGGCACTTGACGCAAACTTCAGAACGGTGCCAACGTACTTATATTCCTATAAAAATTATGACACTAGTTTAGCACACCTTGCAATTTGGCACCCGAGGCAGTGTCCTCTCTGCCTCGTCTAGCAGCATGGCCCCCTTTAATAACGGACAGTTTGGTCCGAAAATACTTTAAAAAATTGTTAAGGAATATTTGTGCTTCCAACAAAATGCTTTTTCTTGGTCGATTTGTATGCTTTATTACAAAATGTATTTCATGCTTTTATACCACGCATATAATATAGTATGCTTACATAATTTTTATATTATACAATTAGAAAGTAATATATTAATTTTATCTTAAATTTTAATCTGCAAACAACCTTACTTTGCCAGAAGAATTTATTACAGCTTCATTACATTACTTGTTCTGTAGAGACTATAATTATATATGAATGTATCATAAATATAATTAAATATATATCATTTACATAACTATATAATTACATTATTTTGCAACATTAAACAATTTAAATATAGAAATTATTTCATTAATAATAGCATAGGTTTGTGCTGTTATGGCACTAAGCAACGTAATCCGCGAACGTTAAACTACGCTCGATCTAGTTTTGTACCTCATAAAATACTTTTAAATAAAAAGGTTCTAATTGATTTTAAACGTTGGTTTTGATCGGTTTTTTCATTACTCACGTAGTACAATAGAAAAATCCAATTACTCATCACATAAATATACAATGGAATAATCAATATTTCATTCAGTATGTAAGTGAATATTTAATAATTTGTGAATAATTTAGAGCATGTTAACCAAATAAATTCAAACACTAAAAGTATAGGGATTATGCACCAATATTTAATAAGTTTATTTTTTTACAATGTTAGAATAAGAAATTTCTTATAAAACATTCTTAATGACAGTCAAATATGGAATCTTAGTTAAAAGATTTGCTGTCTAAGAGCAGTTTTAATTGGCTTTCTGTTTTTCTGAGTGAGAATAGAAGAAAACTCAACCACTCGACAGCTACGCTCCCATCGTCGGAAGTCAATAGAAGCAGGCACAGAGCCAAAAAACTAGTTTTCTAACAAGTTTTCTCCAAGAACTGCAGTTTCAATTAGATTTACATCTGGCAAACTCAACAAAATGTCTTTATAACACAAAGAAGGATTTGGCTCAACTAGAATTACATCAACTTGTAGCAAGTTCGATACCAAAAGTAAATATTTATTTTACCCGTTAATATCCCGCAAAGATTTCGCGATAATAAATCGGAACATTAAGATTTAAATAAATTTTTATCACAGTTTTCCCGACAGAGCAGCCGTGAACGGCATAAACTAGATTGATAGTTCACACAATGGATTTGTTTTTGTGTGTACTACAAGCGGTAATAGTGAACTCGACAACAGCAAGAATAACAATACAATTAAGCTAAATCGATAAATGTCATGTTACTTACTGAAGTAATTTTCTGCATGACTCATAGTTTGATTTACTGATTCAACAAAATTTCTAGTATTATTATTATTTTTTTCTTTCTTTTTTGTAACATGATTTTAATAAGTATTGATATAAAAATTGTAGATAAAATAATACACATTAAATATTCTATTTTACAGATAAAATTGACAAAGATAACAGCATATCTATATATTAATCTACACTTATGATACAGGCATTCAATGAAACTGAATGGAAAACAATATTGAGGAAAGAAATCAAGGCCAACTGAAAAAAAAAAAAAAAAAAAACAATAATTATAATTATCCTCAATAATTTCATACACATACCAAGTAAAATTTCATCTAAACATATCAATTAGTACATAAACTCAATTTTTACACATTAAAACTGATTAAATTATGAAGTATTGCCAGCTGAGTAAGAACACATACAAGAAGACACAGAATTAGTTTGGTTATAATTAAACAGATGGCAGCACAGATTTCACACAAAGAATCAACTATTATAGTAAGAAACCGACTTCCTTCACCCTCATACAAAACAATAATAGGTCATAAATAGAACAGGAATTGTGTAATCGGCTAAACACATCAATGATTTCAAGGTTACAATGGTGTATCGATTTATTAATAAATTTCCTTATATTAAAATAATAATTATAAAAAGGAAGATACAAAAAATTAGGCCCTCGAGCTAATCTTAGAGGTCACTCGATGATCTTCACAGACAAAATTATCGATCATAAAATAAACAGGAGAAATACACCGAAGACACTCGGACAGATTTTTTTTAATATTTAAATTCATTTTCGCGTGTTTTAAGGGGAAGATTCTTCAACACGTTAAAGAAAATTCACTGTATCGCCTCCGTCTACACGTTTTACCAAGCCAATTTTAAGTTAATTAACTCGTATATTAATAATTTCGCGTTAAAAGTAGAATTTTCTTAAATGAAATTTGTTTTTATCCGCTCGGAAGAGTCATCAAGTGAAGTTTTTAAGTGCAGAAGTTAGTTCGGAGGTGAAAATCCCATCCGAAGGCGTTACCTCCATACAAGCACTTACCCTGCAGGTATCAATCACCCTAAAATCTAGCAGAATTTCCTGAGAAATAAGGAAGATATTCCATATACACTGGTAAATTAGTTTTTGTCTTTTAATTATCCTATAAAATACTTTTAAAAACTTATTCTAATTGCCGCATGCAGGACGTAATTTCCTTTGGTTTCTTATCTATAAGAAATAATAACGCGAAACAGATAAGAAAATAAAACGAATTGAAGAATTAAAAATATATTAATCTATTAAAACACCAGCGTATAAATCCAACCAATCACGTTGTTAGTTTCAAATTTTTAAATTTGAATAAATTGTTCAATTTTAACATGTGGTTTATAAGGTCGAATGAAATTTACACTTTTTTAAATATAAATTTACGTAAAACTTAAAGTAAAATGTAAAAAAAAATTAATCATACTTACAATTAGGACGAACGTTCCGAGGAATTCGGCTAAAAATTCTCTAATATAAATATTTTTCGTCCTGAAAATCCTAAAAAACGGATAAATTGGTTTCGCCATCTCTTAAACTCGCTTTCTTCCAGGCAGACGACGTTCTGCGACTGAAATTCAGCGCCCTCTGCTTTTACTATAAACCAGTGACATCATTCCTGTTCAATCAAAAAAAATTTTTTTATTTATGCTGAATAAAGTTTAAATTACTTTTTAAAATCTTACGTTAATAACTAAATTACATAAATAACATAAATATTACGATAATTTTATAATCAAATAGATATTAAAAAGAAAGTAATTTACATAATAGATCATTTTATAAAACTTTTTTTTATTATTATTACAAATTTTTACTAATTTATAAATAAATTATATTTTGGTATCTTATTGGAATATTAAAATACGTTTAAAGATTAAATCCATTAAATATATTAAAACATTTTGTTTTATTATCCGTGACGTCACGAGTTTACGATCTAAAATTCGTCTGTCACATTTCAGTTAATAATATTGAATACATGATTTAAATGTCTTATTATCTAAGAATAATAATAATAAATAATAAAATGACATATTAATCATTTAAATAGATTCAAAATATCATTTTTATTACGTATGACATAACATGCTCTCTAAGACATCAATTAAAATGCCATTCTTAAAAATTGTTTTTAAAAATTACTGCAAAATAATTCATTATATTTATATTTTAATATTTAAAATGATTTAATTAATATTTATATTAAATAAATATTTTAAATTTTGAAAATAATATAATTATAATTATATTAAACTTAAAATAGTAAATTAAAGTTTTACATAAGTTTTATTATTATCTTCAAGACTAATATATTTATAAGATAAAAAGTAGTGTATAAATTTTCCCGAATATTTTAACTTTTATATAATTTGTGACATCAAAATAAAATCAACGTCATCGTAATGAGTGACGTCATATCTACTTTCATTAATTACAATTTAATGTTCTTTGACATTTCTGACGAAATTTTAATCTTATAAAATGTTTAAAAAATATTAATTTACATTAAAAACATCAAACTGATATAAATTTAATTCTAAAGAAATTTCAATTTTTTTTTCAAACTTCAAAGGTCAGGTTTGTTTCTCGTTACGTAATTGGCCTTCTTTGATGACGTATATACATCAACAAAGCGTCAAAATACGTTTAAAAAAACGTTAAAAATTTAAATTTTCGAATAAAAATCCCGCAAAAATTAATTTAAAACAGGGCATGTTATCGAATAGACCCTAAAATCCACGATTAAAGAAGAAAATAATGAAAAATTACACTAACTAAAACTAGTTTGGCGAATAATATTAATAATAATAACAAGTTGCACGATCTTATAAATATTCAAAAGGGATTTTTGACTATTTTAACGGGTTAAAAATAAAATAAAGATCAATAACGTCCCCCATTTTTAACTGGTTTGCAACTATGTTAGTGACCTGCTATCTTTGAAATAAAATTCCAATTATCAAGTTATCTTATTATGCTACTATTATAGTATCAATTTGATAGTTTCATTCACTTAGTTTATAGTAATCATGACAAATTGTTATTGTTCTATCAGTCTAAACAGCTTGTAAGTGGATGCAATTTATTGTGTTTATATATATATATTGCTACTGTAGTAGTATCAAGGTTGTAGGCGACTTATAAGCTATAAATTATCATCTGATGTTAGTTTAATATGCTAAATAATCAAGCGTAATTTTCAGCAAGATCGATCGTTTTAAGAGTTTAAGCGATTTTCAGGCTGTAAAAGTTGCAATTTGGATAATTCACACGTACATAAAATGCTGGAAATGTGTTAATTATGGCATATATATGTTAAACATGTCGTCGGATTTAAGGTTTTTTCTTTATTTTATATAATTTTAATGGGCTTAAAGGGAATGAAATGTGTAGAAAATAGAATAAAAATTTTAAATATATCCAAGATTTAAGGATTTTTCCACGTTTTCTTATTTTAAATGACGATAAATCGCGACTATTTTAAATATTTTTCAACCGTTTTTGTGACGCCAAAAGTCTTATTTTATGTAACTTTTATGGGCATAAAATGCCTGAAATGTGTAGAAAATAGCATAAAAAGATTAACTATATCACAAGTTCAAAAATTTTTTTATATTTTAAATTAGAGTAAGGCACAGTTCATTGACCTTCCATTTTTAAAACTTGCGTATGTTCAGAATATTTTTTGCTGTAACTTTAAAAATAATTAAGGAATATAAATAAAATAATTACACAAAATACTTCATAAATGTGGCCTTCGATTGATGTATTAATATAAAATCTATATGAATTAGACATTTTTAAATTAATTATTTTATAGGCCCGTACCAGGCCACGTAGTTAATGACGTATGCGTATATGTCATTTGTCGTTAGCTATTGCTATGCTTTTCGTCATGCTGTCTTTTTAAAATTTAAATGTGCTACTTGAGCAATAAAATTTGCAGATGTTGAGGTTGAATTTCTTTGTAAGAAAAACAAATATATTCTTTCACTTTAGATGAAAGGTAATGTGTCATATGCAAGTGGAACACACTTCTTAGAATCTCGGTGAGGTTTTTTAGTGGTTTACAAGCTCGCATTTTGTATGAAATTATGCAAAACAACCTACTTAAACCTCAAGATATATAATTATAAATAAATAAACCATTCTATTTAAGTACAAGTAAATACAACACGTGGAAAATATGGCATTCCATGTAAAAAAATCCGTATAAATTATGGAAATTATCACTATATAAAGATACTACAGCTTATCAACTTGTAATTTTTTTATATTTAATATTATTTTAAAGATATCTTATCGTTATTTACAGCAGTAACCTCTCTGATAAATGTTTACTCTTCCTTTATATACTACAATGAAGATATCTAGATAAAGAAAGACTCGTGTAAATTATACAGGATAAGGCATAAGTAACTACTTTTTATAGCTGCAAATATTAAATTTATGAGATTTTATATACAAATTATTCAATTTTAATACCTGTAGATGAGATTTATGTTTGTACGTATACAAAAAGTACGCTACAAAGCTAGAGATTCTTCATTAAAAACAGGCATACCAAGTTAAAAAAAAAATGCCTTGAAATATAAAAATAATGTACAAAAATGCCCATAGAAATCTTTTATAATGGTAAATTGCACAAGAGTCTGTTAACACAGAATAGAATTGTATTTAGAAGGAGAAGAAATGAAAGTAGAAGGTCTTCATTCATCATTTTTTATCATTTAATATACACTTAAATGGTTATGAATTGTTATAATATATAACCAAGAAAGATGTTATTCTATTTTTCTTATCAATTATCCGATCGAGGGTCACGTTTATTTGATCATCAGTTCAATTGAATAAAAAATGATTAGTCGATATAAATGATTTCATTGTTCTTTCATAAAGAAAAATGACACTAATACAAAAATTTGATTCCATTTAATTCATTTAGTTTAATTATTTTTTTTTTGTTTAATTTGACTTAAAAATTGTAATTTTGTAACTTATCTTCTGAGTCTGTCGCGTTATTTAATAAGGAAAGTGTTTTAAATTATTATTATTATTATTGTGTTATACAATACATTTAATATTGTCACTGTACGTGATTTTTGTTTTTGCGTGTCTTTCTGAATATGTAATGATGACGCAAAACACAGAAAGAGTGTAGAAGACACGCAGAATAACACTGGAGACAGACAACGGCGCGTGACAGGTGAGAAACAGCAGAAGACACTCGGAATGACGTTATTATGTTTTATTCTTGTGTATTTTTCCAAGTGCGCGTTTATAATAAACAAATCTCGTTCTGTTATGCATCATCGGTGCTATTTTCTAGAGGAAGAAGAAAGAAAAGATGATGCTGTGTTTATCCATCATCATATGACTTTTATAGAGGCAGAAGAAAGGATGATGCAGTGTTTACCCATCATCATATGACTTTTATAGAGGCAGAAGAAAGGATGATGCTGTGTTTACCCATCATCATATGATTTTTATAGAGACAGAAGAAAGAAAGGATGATGCTGTGTTTACCTATCATTATATGACTTTTATAGAGGCAGAAGAAAGGATGATGCTGTGTTTACCTATCATTATATGACTTTTATAGAGGCAGAAGAAAGAAAGGATGATGCTGTGTTTACCCATCATCATATGACTTTTATAGAGACAGAAGAAAGAAAGGATGATGCTGTGTTTACCTATCATTATATGACTTTTATAGAGGCAGAAGAAAGAATGATGCTGTGTTTACCCATCATCATATGACTTTTATAGAGACAGAAGAAAGAAAGGATGATGCTGTGTTTACCCATCATCATATGACTTTTATAGAGGCAGAAGAAAGAAAGGATGATGCTGTGTTTACCTATCATTATATGACTTTTATAGAGGCAGAAGAAAGAAAGGATGATGCTGTGTTTACCTATCATTATATGACTTTTATAGAGGCAGAAGAAAGAGATGATGCTGTGTTTACCCATCATCATATGACTTTTATAGAGGCAGAAGAAAGAAAGGATGATGCTGTGTTTACCCATCATCATATGACTTTTATAGAGGCAGAACAAAGAAAGGATGATGCTGTGTTTACCTATCATTATATAACTTTTCTAGAGGCAGAAGAAAGAAAGTATGATGCTGTGTTTACCCATCATTATATGACTTTTCTAGAGGCAGAAGAAAGGATGATGCTGTGTTTACCCATCATCACATGAGTGTTCTAGATACAGAGGAAAACAAATAACGATGCCCTCTTTACGCAGCATCACTTATTTAATTTTACTCATCTTTCGTACACTCAGATGCCTTAAAAATAATTAAAAAACAAGAAAAAAACACGTTTAACAAGGATAAAAATCCTTAATAAAAGAAAACATTGCGTCAATTAGGGAAATGTATTACGAAAATGTACACAAAATAGCTTCCCTCTTACTGTTTTTCCTTTATTAAAACTTTAACAAACAAATTTTCTATAAAGGAAAATAAATTTTTCGATAGAACTATAAATAAATCGAACGTTTACTCAGTGCTTAAATGTAGTTCTCAGTGTGTACACAGTCGAACTTTGCAGCACACAGACACAGACACACACACACACATACGTAACAGATATATATTATAAGTGGAAATTGGTTTAGTTATATAACGATTTTTTCTTAATAATACTAATCAATTGGCGTGTTGATACTCTTTTCTGAGTTCACTCACCCCAATTTTGCGATGCAGCTGCACCGGTTACTATAGCAACACCCGATTTTGTGACATAATGAAAACACGGAGCGATGGTTTATTATTGAACAAATGTTGTGTTTTCTTGTCCAGGACACACATCTTTTGTGTGTTATTTCCGTGTGTAAAATTCGATCTGATTTTCCTTTGTTAAAGAATTTGTAGTTTTGTTTTTTCTTGCTTCTCCACGTTTTTAAACTAAATTTTAGGGATTTTTCGTATGTTAGGGATTTTTTCTTGAAAATTTTCAAGTGTTCCTAATCTCGATAATATATTCGAGTATGTACTAAGCTTTTCGTTAATCGTTATAATACACTCGCCATCCTAACAATTATGGAATTTTATATAAACACATCTTTTCAATTTTATCACTAAGATAAAAAGTATTATAAACTCATCATATGAAGATAAGGGGCATCCTTATATACTGTAGCATCATATAGTTTCCATGGCGATCGTATGCCACTTAAGAATAAAAGTACTATAAATAAGGCTTATGAGTATAAAGATAACAGAGATGAAAGTGATGATAACATTTTTTCAGTAGGAGCAGAGCTTAAAACACCACATATACACCTTCTAAAAAGCTCTACACGTAAAGTTTAGAACAATTATTAGGAGTAATGGTGTAAATAATACAGTAAAAGTCTCAGGGGTGTAGAGAAAACAAGGATGAGAGTAAGAAGACTCGACAGAAACAGCTTAAAACCACTTCTCTACGCCTTCTAGAAGCTGTACACGTTAAGTTTACAGCAATTATTAGGAGAAATTCATATGTAAATACTGTAAATGATGTACAGTAACACTCTCAGGAGTGTGGAGATGATAGAGATGAGACTGATAAGACAAATTCTCAATAGAAACAGAGCTTAACACTTCTCATCTACACTCAGAAGCTACGAATAAGCCTGTATAACACACTCAGTTATGGAGCGTAAATTACACAATTTTCGACTTTTAAAACCTCACAAAATTAAATTGTTAATATAAAATTGAATTTTATTTCTGTTTAATTTAAATGTTGTTTAATTAAAAAATATATATCAACTTAAATCAATAAAGATTATTTATTTTACTAAGTTTAACTTTGATAACACAAGGTCGACGAGTTACGTAAATTAAATAATAATAATTAAATGATGATGATAACAATCTTTTTAATTAATTAATTAAATTTTTTATTAAATCGCATTCTTTTTCGGGGTGGAGAACGTTCTGAATCATTTTATAAATGAATTATTATAACCGGATTTCGTCATAAATAACCTTGAAGATACGTTCTACGTGACACTAGCGAGATTGAGGCCGAAGTTTTAAACGCGAAAACGTGTACGTCGGACGTTCGGCGCCGCTTTCCTGTAAGCCTAGAAGTTTGACAATGGCGTTTGGAATGTCGAGCATGATTCCACTGACTTCCAAACGCCATTGTCAAACTTCTAGGCTTACAGGAAAGCGGCGCTGAACGTCCGACGTACACGTCTTTGCGTTTAAAACTTCGGCCTCAACCTCGCTACTAACTCGTAACTTCATCTCGGAAAACTGTCGAATATTTTGTATAAAGATCATTTTATAATTAAAAAAAAACATCGTTTTTTAAATGGTTGTTAATAATATTACGTGAAAATTATTTAGAACAGTATAAAACGTCACCCAGAAGTTGTTGACTAATATAGTTTTAATGAATGCCATCGAATCTAATCTATCGGAATTGAGGGATGTGTGAAGGTGTAATTTATGATTCTCATTGTTGTGTGTTCTAAAAAATGTTAAAGTGTAGAAAATACCGACCGCATATTAAATTTCAGAGCAGCATTAAACTTTCTTGGAGAAAAAATGGCCTCTTGAAGAAGATCTAGTGTTGGTCTAAAACAGTGATTCCCAAACTTTTTCGATCCACCGCCCCCTTTGTTCCATAAAGTTATACCCAATGCCCCCTAACCCATTTTCTCTTGTGAGAAAGGATTGGAAATATTCTTAGGAAAACTTTTCTATGAATCTCACACTTTGTGCCCTTACCGTACATTGTTCTCAACATCTTGAAACCATTAAACGCAATGTTTCCTCTTATCCGTTTAACAGAGGAAAGGGAACGGCTGTCAGTGACCCCAACTTTTGCCTTTGGTCACCGTTCAGTACCCTGCCTCCAGCGCCCCCCTAGATTTACTCACCGCCCACAGGGGGGCGGTAGCGCCCACTTTGGGAACCACTGGTCTAAAAGAAGGATACTTTCTGAAAGAACAATGAAGAAGATTTAATGCTGTTCTGCTTGAAAAAGCTTTAATGTTATTCTGAAAGTTTCCTTGTTGTTGTTCAGAAGTTCTTAAACATATGGATTCTTTTATACTAAAAAATTTTCACAATTGGATTCGGATTTATAACTATTTTCAACGTTTACCACAGAAGAGCTACGAGTAGTACATGCTGAGTTGAAAATATCTTTTCGTAAGAGTGTTATCTACAACAACAGCTAAGCTATCTTCTTCAATTTTATCAGCTAATTATCAAATGGTTAAGCTTTGTGGTTAAATTTTCTATGTAATTCGTGCAAGAGAACCTTAAGAAACAAGAGCTAATCGTCATCAACCGTATCTAAAACCACGTGTTTCCTTGTAATTTTGATGTGGTTTCCTTGTAATGAAATATAGTTTCGAAGAACATATACATATACATTTCTTTATTCGTGAAAAACGTACGAATTAGCAGGGTCTACATAATTCATCAGCCTGTTATACATGAACATAAGCGTATATATAAGTTACTCTGTGATATAGGCATCTTATAATTGGTCAAAACATATAAATATTTAATTATTTAACATAAATTATCATAGCGTTTAATTAATTACGAATATTTGTGGACTGATTTACCAAATTAATGTAGTTTTACTGACAGCAACACGCGAAATCTTTAATTAAAATAAAGAAATTAGACTATGTCCAAGTATTAACGTGGAGTTTCATTACTTTCTGGTTAAAAATCAGCGAAATTTTTAGTGATTTAAGCTGTAATTTACGTGAATTTAACTGCTGATTATGGTGAAAGAATATTGTTTTGTTTATGTAATAATAGCTTGTATATAAATATACCGTATGTCGATCCATAGCCTACTTATTTTCTACACTGTATCGCGTGAGTAACAGCAATGTATTGTACGCTTCTACACGTTGATTTTCATGTAAATAATCATACGAAAAGCTTGTTAAAAAGTGAAAGTAATCAGTAAAATATTTAAAAAACCGAATTTAATATCCGTAAGCTGTAACAATTTCTACAAAGTAGGAAAGTGGTAACGCGATATTGCAGTATTTACTTCCGTTAGCGTGGATATTGTTTGAATTTTCTGAGATTTTAAAGATTAAAGTCTTGTTATTTTAACATTTTGAATAATTTCACATTAAACGATCCATTCATTTTACCGTTAATTACCGATTTTGTGCCACCAAATCGGTCGATTACCGCTCAAAGCCTCCGTTGAATGGATGATGCGCCCATTGAGGACGTTCAGAAAACTCGGAAATTTTTCACAAAAACACATAAAAAATCTTCAAAATTTTGATCATTTTGGTTTGTTTTTTAAATCGTTTAAATATGAAATTTTACACATTTATTCGAATTTTTAAATAATTAAGCGCCTTAAATCGGTAAAAATGTGCCAAAGAACTGCGGCATGTTGCGAGTAGATTTTATAATTACAAAATGGGCGTATAAAATTAATTAATTATTCTACTTTTTCGGGTTTATGGAAGCATAATCAAGGCCAGTTTAAAATTAAACATATTCCAGCGCTTTTCAGTGAAATCAGTTCGAAGATTTAAGTGCCAAAGGTCAAATATCGCCCACTTTTATGAATGTGAAATACCACCTTAAGCTATAATATATAACAGGCCCTAACCTTCTATTAAATAATAATAAATTTAAAAGCGTGAGGCCCTAAACTGTAGCTTCGTAATCTACAACATATAAGACCTTTCCCTCTACGAATGATATCAATACATTTAAAAGCGTGGGGCTTCGTAGCGTGAAATATATCCAAAACACTTTGCAATTAAAATAGTTCGAAGATTTACATGCCAAAGATCAATTTATCTCCCACTTTTCTTGAATATAAATATACAGTAATTAAATGAACAAAATTTAAAAATTTATAGGTTCCTACAATGGAGGTTTAAGGCGTATAACAAATAAGAGGCCTTTCTTTTTGTTCGATAATAAGAGGAAAAGAGTCACTTATAAAGTAATCTGAAGGCGTGAGGCCTTTTAACGCGAGGCCCTAAGCTGTTTAGTTTGCTTAACTTATGTGTAAATTCTGTCTGGGTTCGTATCAATTGCATCAATCACTCACTCGACATCCTTATCGCACGAAGTCCCTTGTACAGTAATCGATTTAGCCAAAATATAAACTGAAAATCTAAATGTTCAAAGTACAAGGATGCCCAAAACAAGAAAAAACACTGTCAAAATTCTCACTGAATAATAAATATTTACTAGAAATTAATTCACGAGGGTGTGAGAAGCATTCATTTCTAAATAAATAATTCCGTAACACTCGACGAAAACGTGAGGATAGTTCAGTTTTAATGGTTAATTTTCTTTTACAGGATTTCAATGAGATTTTACTCGCGAACATAATTAAATTCGTAGCGCTTAAATGTATTTAAATAAGTGCCAAAGTACATCAATTATTTATATCATTAAGGGGTTATCATTTGCTGTCATTTCAACAGAGAATGAACTTTATAGTTTAATTAAACAATGGAATAACATAAAATTTAATGAATATTCAATTGAATAATGTTTTAATGCAGCAATAATGCATTAATTAAACACGATTAAACAATTTAATAATTGTTTTAGCGGGCATTAAATCTGTTCAAAGTTGCATTGTTAATTGAGCAACATAAAATTGCTTTTATGCATGGGTCTGTAATTTTTGTAGTGTAAAACCACAAAAATTCTGCTTAAAAAATTACACTTTTAAGGTTAAAACTGTGTTAAAATGCCTGAAAATTCAGAGAAAAATCCCTGCAGTACAACTAAATCCCCCTCTGTACAACACTATACAGATAGTGTGCAGGTTACAGACATGCAGCAGCCATTCAGCAAAAACACCTGTTAGCAAATATGCAATTATATATTTTATATCATGGACTATTATTAGAAAACACAGCAGTTTTAATACGTAACAATTAAAAATTTAAACCACGTAATTATCAGTTAACAATCCCATCGTTCTGTACAGAAACAAGCATGTGTTTTCGTGTGTTAAGCGATTAATAGTTTAAAAAAAAAATAAAAAAAATTAAGATTTAAATGATAAAAATGTCCTTCCCTGATAATATCGTAACATAAAACTTAACCTAAATATTAAATTAATAACATTTATTCAGGTTATTTACTTCGCAGGGGTCCATTTCATGAACCAGAAGGGTTGCAAACTGTGTAAGATACGATTAAAGTAAAGCTGAAAAAAACACAACTTAGTAGTATTATTTGCTTAAATTTACAAAAAACAAGCAAATTTTAATTTTAATTAACACTTAAACACAATTCTATCTTCATTATTATAGTAGTAGCAAGCTCGGTTTGAAGCCGTAAAAGGCCCTAACAAGCGTACAGTACATAGGCGAAACCCCTCTTAACTCTATCTAAAGAAGCGAATTTTAGTAGCCATAAGTAGAGATGATGCTATTCATTATTACTAAAGTAGTAGGGCCTACTAAATCACGTTTCATGTTGTAGGAGGCCTTAGCAAGCGTAGATACGCGAGGTCCCTCTTATGTAAGTTTATATAACATAAGGCAGTAACATACGATATTGTATTCTAGTAAATAAGTTTTTAGGCCTCTTAAAGCACGAGGCCTCAGGGAAAAAGCCGATTTACTTATGCCTATTGGTGACATAATTTCCCCGTTAGAAAATGGCCGTACTGATACGTACTTTAATGAAGTAATTTTATCTTAATTTGAATAAAAAAAAAAACACGAAAAAATGGAGGCATTTAAAGGCCTAAAATAGAATAGACAAAAGAAAAAAATCAATTCTTTGTATGACAATTCTCTGTAGGGTAATTAATGTTTGTTTGGTGATAGCAATCACTTCCTGTATTTTATATTATCATAAATTGTGTTGAGTAAAATAAAAAATAATAATATAATAATAATGATAAGAAGAAAATAATGATTAAAATTTATGTAACGCCATGTTTAAATATTTTTAAAATTTATAAATTTAATTTAATTTCAATAAAATATTCCAAGTTGTTGATTATTCAGAATATATTTTGTCTTAATTTTGCTGCAACTTACACTTTTCTTATGTAGGGCTGCAATTTTTAATCATATTTTAATTTTAAAAAGTCACGTGGCTTCGGATCTAACCGAAAGTTCTATCGTACTAAATCGGGGCCTCCTAAGCTTTCCATATCCGGTCTCGATTTTTTCTATGTAACTCCTTTCTCGAGATTAAGGAAGAATTTTTAATTTATAACAGACACAAGACGGAAGGAAACTATGTCAGCAATTTGAAAATTGCATTCCAATATGAATATATTATAGGATTGTATGTAGCATTATTATTATTTTATAAAAAAGAGAGGAAAATGTAAAAAAGTCCTGCTGTAGAAAGGAGAATAGGGTAAAACTTGCCGCTGCAAAACTAGAGTAAAAATTGCTGCTGAAAAAGGGAAATAGGGTAAAAGTTGCCGCTGAAAAAGGGAAAATAGGGTAAAAGTTGCCGCTGAAAAAGGGAAATGGGGTAAAAGTTGCCGCTAAAAAAGGGAAATACGGTAAAAATTGCCGCTGAAAAAGGGAAATAGGGTAAAAGTTGCCGCTGAAAAAGGAAAATAGGGCAAAAGTTGCCGCTGAAAAAGGGAAATAGGGTAAAAATTGCTGCTGAAAAAGGGAAATAGGGTAAAAATTTCAACTGCAAAAATGGAAGTAGAGTAAAAATTTGAGCTGAAAAAAATTATTAGGGTAATAATTCTTGCCGCGAAAAGGAAAAAAAGGTAAAAATTTTCGACGTAAAAGAAAAGGAAGTAATTAAAATCATACGTTTGCAATCGAAAAAAATTTCAGAAATGAGTTGCTTAACTTTCCCGGCAACATTTGATAGTGCCATATGTTACGATATTTTATTAAAAACAACTTTTTATATTATTAACTATTATAAAATGTCAAAAAGATTAATTTTAAGGGTAGGGGTGGATTTTATAAAAAGTTATAAATGCCAATAACGAGTAAAATCGTCATTAAGTCACACCCTACTCCATACATGACACGATCCCCTTTATCTCCCCACCCCGTCGACCTTTGATCACCAAAATTTAATAGCATTAATCCCCCCTAATACACAAACGTCCCAGCAAAATTTCAGAAGTTTTCGACGAAAAGTACATGAGTTATTAAGCTTCATATAGGGTGAACAAAATCGTGCCCCCTGCACACACACGCTAACATCCATACATACAGAAAATATCCCCGAATTTTTTTTGCATTTTCAACGTTTCAAGGTGTCCTGAGTCCAAAAATGTAAAAATCTGGGGGGTGAATGGGGTAATTTTTTGCCGGATTGCCATACTTTCTTGCCGGATTGCCATACTTTTTGCCGGATTGCTCTTATAACAGCCGGGAAAGTAAAGATGTCTGCAAATAATTTAAAAAACAATTGTTTGGAAAACAAAAAAAAGTAAGAAAATAGTTAAAAACGTGCAGTTGCGAAGGAAGACAATACGTTAAAAATTGCAGCTATAATCGAAATTAATTGCTTGCTGTTACAGGAAAAGAAAATAATACAGTAAAACCACCCTAAGGCGACCACCTTCCGTTTAAAAGAGATTTTTATCTCCTGTAGATGAATAAAAAAATTATATTTGTCTGGCTTCCTAATTATCCTTACCTTTACTCGAGTCTGTCACAATAGAATAGCAACAAATAAGGAAAATTGTTAATTGGTAGTTTACCTGACTTCACTTTTAACTATTATTTTGCCTTACAATACAATAAGGAATACCTGAACAGGTAAGTCGAAGGTGGTCGCGTTTCAGAACCTTTTAGAACCGCTCTAACACCGCCTAACTGGCCGTGTTAGAGAGGTTTTAAGATAAAAGTGGTCGCATTACGCAGGTGGCGGTTTCACTGTAATTTTCTTGTTAAATGCAGTTAAAAACACATTACGAAAATTAAGATAATTAAAGAATTGCAATTGCAAAATGCAAATAAATTATTGCAAAAGATTTGTAATTATTAGTGAGGTCATAAATCTGTTACGACAAAAACATTCTCTTATAGTATATGACGTAATTAAATATCATTATACACCTTGATGTACTTTGAAAAAAAAAAAATGTATATGTATATATTTAAAATTACCATTAATTATAGTTTAACTTTTCAACTATTTTAAGCGCTTATTGTGCTCTTATTTTGATTAATTTATTACAGATATATTTGAATTACGAGTGCTTATGTCGTCTCTTCCGAAAAAATTAAATCATCATCATCATCATATTTAATGTTATTCGTTTGTTTAAGGCACTAATTGCTTTCTGTTTGAATAATTAAATGTTATATATATATATAATGAGAAAATAAACTCATCATCATTATGATTAACATTTCTGCAGTAAATTAATTAAAAATAGTGATTAAGGAAGGATTATTATATATAAACTTTAAACTTAATAAATATTCTTACAATTCTTGCTAAAAATATTGGAAAATATTTCTAAGAATATCTCAATGTTTTCTTTTCATCTTCAAAATAAAAGTAATATTTACATATAGAAACATATTTTCTTGCCTCTTATTCCGGAGGAAATGATGATAATACTTCGTGGGAAAATATCATTAATTAAATATAAAAATATTTATTGGCAATAATTTAATTGTAATAAACTAATTAGGCCAAAATAAAATTAAGTAAATTTCTTTGCTTAATTACAATAATCTCATTCGCATAGTTTGCTTAATTATAATCAATTTATGCAAAAAATATTTTTTTTTCTAAAAAAATGAGCAATTACTTATTATGACGCAATTTTTAATCATCCTATAATTTCATAAAATCACGTCACATCCGATCCAGGCCGGAAATTCTATGTAGTTAAGCGAGGTCTCTGGTCCCTCAGCTTTCCATATCCGAATATATCTAACGCTTTTCTCGAGATTTACGAAGGACGAACGGACAGTCAACCGGACGAGACGGAATCTCTCGGCCTGCAGTCTGAAAATTAAAGTAAAAAAAAAATAATTAATCCGAATTTTTCTTTATAAGAGAATGCGATTTACGACAAAGAAATGGCCTCGAAATTATTTAATGAACGTAAATAAAAATTCATAATTTAAATGAATTTTTTCCTTAAATCGTTTGTTAAGAAGAAATAAAGGAACGACGAATAATGATGAATAATAAAAATAGAAATGGACGTCAATTGATGTGATTTGTGGTGAATAAACAAATGATCGAAAGACCACGAAACAATATTCTATTCTGTTATAATCAAGTTAGACGTAGACCGGAAGTCTTTCTACATTTTATTCTTTTGAATATATTAAAATCCTCCGTTTAAATTATCCTCTATATTAAATCCTCTGTTTAAAGTAATCCTCCGCATTAATTTAATAAATTAATGCGGAGGATTATTAATAATGCAATAGTTTTTTTTAAAAATAAATGGCGGGTTTAAGGTCAACGATTATTAAATTAAAAACGGAGAATTTAATTTGCAGGATTTTTTAGATAAATGAAGGATTTAATATAAAGGATTATTAATTAAAATGGAGGATTTAATTTGGAGGATTTTCTAGATAAATGAAGGATTTAATATAAAGGATTATTAATTCAAAATGGAAAATTTAATTTGGAGGATTTTCTAGATAAATGAAGGATTTAATATAAAGGATTATTAATTCAAAATGGAAAATTTAATTTGGAGGATTTTCTAGATAAATGAAGGATTTAATATAAAGGATTATTAATTCAAAATGGAAAATTTAATTTGGAGGATTTTCTAGATAAATGAAGGATTTAATATAAAGGATTATTAATTCAAAATGGAAAATTTAATTTAGAGGATTTTCTAGATAAATGAAGGATTTAATATAAAGGATTATTAATTCAAAATGGAAAATTTAATTTAGAGGATTTTCTAGATAAATGAAGGATTTAATATAAAGGATTATTAATTCAAAATGGAAAATTTAATTTGGAGGATTTTCTAGATAAATGAAGGATTTAATATAAAGGATTATTAATTCAAAATGGAAAATTTAATTTGGAGGATTTTCTAGATAAATGAAGGATTTAATATAAAGGATTATTAATTCAAAATGGAAAATTTAATTTAGAGGATTTTCTAGATAAATGAAGGATTTAATATAAAGGATTATTAATTCAAAATGGAAAATTTAATTTGGAGGATTTTCTAGATAAATGAAGGATTTAATATAAAGGATTATTAATTCAAAATGGAAAATTTAATTTGGAGGATTTTCTAGATAAATGAAGGATTTAATATAAAGGATTATTAATTCAAAATGGAAAATTTAATTTGGAGGATTTTCTAGATAAATGAAGGATTTAATATAAAAGATTATTAATTCAAAATGGAAAATTTAATTTGGAGGATTTTCTAGATAAATGAAGGATTTAATATAAAGGATTATTAATTCAAAATGGAAAATTTAATTTGGAGGATTTTCTAGATAAATGAAGGATTTAATATAAAGGATTATTAATTCAAAATGGAAAATTTAATTTGGAGGATTTTCTAGATAAATGAAGGATTTAATATGAAGAATGTCGTAGTGTGAAGGATTACAAAAGATGAAGAATTTAATGGAAAAGATTTTGTAAGTACAGTAAATGAAGGATTTAAAGTGGAAAATTACTAAAAATAGAGAATTTCATTTAAGAGGATTTTTTAAATAAATGGAGAACTTAATGTAGAGATTTTTGTAAGTAAACGAAAGATTTAATGTGGATGATTATTAAATGGAGGATTCATTTTTAAAATATTCTCCATTTCCACATTTAATCCACCAATAAACCATCCATTTTAAAGATATCCTCCTCCTAAAAACTCCTCTACAGAAAACGGGGAGGAGTTTTATAAAAAGTTCTCCATTTTCTTATCATTATTTATTTTTTAATTGAACATTCAACATATTGATAATATACGAACGAAGCTAAATTTAATATTTATCATTAAATAAACACAAAATATTACATTTTTAGTTAGAATTTCACCAGAGAATTTCGTCACATGCACTATATAAAATATAGAAAATTATGTATATATATATATACACATGACAAGAGGCAGATGGGACATATAATACGTGCTAAAGTACTTCTTATATATATATATATATATATATATGTAGGCTATATATAAATTAATACACGAGGTTCAAGTTAAGGTCAATGACGTGATGGTCAATTCTTGGACCTCGTTCAAGGTTATATCATTGAAAGGATTTTCAAATATCTTCAATTCCCGTATTTAAAATTAATGACTGAATGCCTGTATATGTGTGTCTGTCCGTCACGTTCTACGGTCTAAACAGTAGAACGTGACGGACAGACAGACAGTCAAAGTCGAGTAAATGTAATTTGATGCGATTTTTTTCTGTCGTGCGCTAGAAGGAAGGAGTAAAAATCGTATTGACGTGCTTTATATAAGATTTTGATCGTCGGGTACGCGAAGCAACGCGACACGACATCGCGGCGCTTGATGAATTGCGCCGATTTGAAATGATTAACATATTTAAGTGGCTTTGTATTGAAAACGTGGAGTTTTAATACATTCAAAAAATCTGTTTTTTTTTTAAATTAAAAAATTAAGCATCTTTTTGGCGTAAATTCAGAGAATCTTTTCTTATATAATTATGTGGTCGCTGGGTTTGACGACGCTCAAGTGAGACTTTCCACGAACTGTTTTCACTCATTTCACGAAATCATTTTAATATATAAATTAAAGTTTGTTTTTAATGTATTTCTGGTGTTTTGAAGTAAAACAGTAGCCATTTAATTTCTAAAGATAAATCACTACGAGATTTCGCCTCGCGTCGCTTGATGGTGCGGAGATGCGACGCGAAAGTAATTCATTTCCATTTAAATAAAATGAGTTAAATTAAGCAATAATTTATCTGTTTATAATAAATAATTAATTTTAATTAAAACATTAATTAATATTACAATTTTTCTGCAAATACAATAATTATTTTTTCTAATTTTACCACAATTATTAATACCAGATGGCGCTATGAGATTTTTATCGTAGTTCGCGTTCTTACCGCCATCTGATGTTTGCGATTGAAATTATTTCACTCACTATCTGAACAGGAAAAATAAATTTTAAATGTTTCCTTACAAATAACGTAAGAAATACACAAATAATAAGGATAATTATTATAAAAATAATTTAAACACGTTTATCACAATATTAATTTAATTTAAAAAATCCAGCAACGAGTTACTTAACTTTTCGGCAGCGTTTGGTTGCGTATCTGTTATGATATTTTATTTTAAAACTTTTTATATTTTTAAATTATAAAAAGCTTAATTTTCTGGGTAGGGATGGGTTTTTATAAAAAATTGTAAATGCTAATAACGAGTAAAATTATTAGTACTCGAAATTAAGATTTATATTCATTATGTTCAGAATTAAACAATTTTAATATATTTAATCATCATCATCATCATCATCGAGTATTTGGCAGCAAAATGCTGGAAGCTATCTACCTTCTGTCCATCATTGTCCAATTTTAAGTCACTTTGACCTCCTCTTTCCCTACTGAGCACAATACTTTTGTCAAAGCTCTTCCCCTTTAATTACATGTTAAATGGACCCCTTAAAAGGACTTAAAAATCCCGTAAATATTACTCACACGACTAGTAAGTAGGCTTATAAAAAATAATTCGTATGCCAATACCACTAAAAAGTCCGCGTAGACATTATAATGCAAATATAAACAAATGAAAAACACTTCACATGGAAAAAATGAGTCCTGAAGAAAGATTTTGCACTTGGAAATGCGGACGTTATTGAATCCATGGAAGAGGGCGAGTTCTACAAGTATTTAAGATTCCAACAGGCCAAACTAACAGAACATACACAAATAAAGCAAAGATTAATTAAAGAATACCAAAGTAGGTTAAATGCTATTCTCAGAACAGAGTTAAATGCAAAACACACAGTTAAAGCAATAAACACATATGTCATTCCAGTACTTACATATTCTTTTGGAGTTATACATTGGACTCACACAGATCTCGAGCAACTCCAAAGAAAAACAAGAACAACACTTACTAAGCATAAACATCATCATCCTAAATCCACCATAGAAAGATCAACCTTTCCACGTAAAGATGGCGGACGTGGCCTGTTTGACATAGTTAGAATAGGATAGGATGTTAAAGGAAAGGCCTGACTCAATGGTATAGCCTTGGGAAGGAAAGGGGGATAGGTATGGGTAGTAGAGAGTGGGGTGGAAATGAGGAGGAAAAGAGGGAGGAAAGGAGGGTTGTAGGGCGTCTGCCGGGAACTAAAGGGGATGCAACTGAAACAGAAGGGACCGCAAGCAGAAAATAAACAAATAAGAGGGTAAGACGCACCGTATTTTACCTTCACTACAAACAAATACGGACACTGCGAGAGTTTTTTTAAAAAGCAAGAATCATCACAGTTACTGCTATAACACACCATTAAATTTACACTCACAACATATGGACACGACACAACATATAAAAAGCATAGACACCATTAAGCAATCGTGGGCTCAAAAAACCCTCCATGGCAAGCATCCTTACATCCTGGCCCAGGATTCTGTTGACAAAACTGCGTCAAACAGCTGGTTAGCTCGGAGATGCCTCTTTGGGGAGACGGAAGGATTTATGATTGCCATACAGGATCAGGTCATAAATACTAAAAACTACAGAAAACACATACTCAAAGATACAACACTCACAAATGACACATGCAGAAAATGTCTCCTCATGCCAGAAACTATACAACACATCACTTCCGGTTGCAAGCTCTTGGTACAGACATAATCAAGTAGCAAATATAATACACCAAGAGCTTGCAAAGAAACACAAATTATTAGACATCCACGAACCATACTACAAATACATTTCACAGACAGTATTGGAAAACAACATGCACAAAATGTACTACGACAGAGCCATAATCACAGATAAAACAATTTACCACAACAGACCAGACATCACACTCATTGACAAACACAATAAAATCACATATATTATAGATATTATCCATTCCAAACACTCACAATGTACAAAACACATGCACTGAAAAAGTCAGCAAGTACTGTACATAGAACTTGCCCAGGAAATAAGGCATCTGTGGAGGATGGATAGGGTGCTTATTGTACCTGTCGTTCTCTCCTCTACAGCTGTCATACCACACACAAAAGCCTGGGCACATTACAATTGAATAGAAATACATACATCACACTACAGAAGGCCACTATATTGAATACACATCATATTGTGAAGAAATTCCTGAATACAGACACTGATACACTTTTTAAATTTTCGTTTTGGTTACTATGCCTTGACTTTGGTCCAGCGTAGTACACAGCCACCGGTGTTAACCGAGTATATCTAACATAACCAAACATATTATTATTATTATTATTAACTGCTGACACGTGGACGAAAGGAAAGGACAATTAGTTTAAATCGGTACAACCCCAGGCTTGCAGTTACAGCAGAGGCAATGGAACAGCTAGATAACGCGGTTCCATGTAGTGGGAACGAGGGACGTACATCTGTTTTTTTTTTCTTTGAACTCGAATAACTCTACCATAGTCTAACCGAAATTCGCCAAACTCTCACAATGTACAAAACTGCAAAAATCTGCATCTGCATCTGCAAAAATATGAACCAACTGTCTGACTTTATAATCCAGAAAACAGCACCCAAAAAATGTCAAAATGCTATATAATTTGATAACGAAATGTATTTTGACATTTTTGGTCAAAGAGACGAAAAGTCGACACTTTTATTTTTTAATATATCTTTTCTAAGCATTAATTATATTTTCCAGAAAACAATTTATGCGCATGGCAGGGTTTTATCAAGCATTGTAACACTAAAATCATCAAAATTTAACGTGGCAGTTGTTTTTTTTAAATCAGACACCAAAGTGGAAAAGTTATCGCAGTAATCTGGAATTCGCCCAGGGAAAAATTCTTGAAAATTCCGTAATCCTGTGTCTGCAGATGTATGGAAACCAAACAACATCCAAAACAAATGTCATAACAATGTTTACATACTCAACGAATTAATATAAAACGTTAATTATATAAAATAATTTATAATTAATAAATATGTTGACATGAAGTATATGCAATTAAATCAATCTCATTGCAATTTTAATTAGAATATGAGCAATTTATTATTTATTGTGACATCGTCACAATGCTCTCGATTTTAGTGGTATGTTGCCCCAGTACATAATATTTATCCTCTTACAGTCATGCCATTTATCTAACTCCTTTCAGGGGAAAATTTTTGAACTAAATCCACGTGACTTCTTGAGTAGACTGGAAGTTCCTATAAAGTTAATCGAGGCCTACTAGTATAACATTTCAATATCTAATCTCGGCTTTCATCAGTCTCCGTTCTCGAGATTAAGGAAGATAGACAGTGCAAATTCATAAGTCTACAATTTTCCACATTTATATGCAAAAATTTGTGTGTATATCCTATTAATACATATAACTCAAGTTGTTTGGAGTCCTCAAATTAAGCGCAAGCCTCTGTGAACAATAATTGGAGGCTATAAATTGAATTTAATTGTACTGTATTAGAAAACTGAGCTTGATATGACTAAAAGCAAATATTGTCAAGTCTCAGATAAAAATTATGTACAGTACATTTATTTTATTAGCGAGGTTGCTACCGAAGTTTTCAACGCGAAAACGTGTACGTCGGACGTTCAGCGCTGCCTTTCTGTAAGCTTAGAAGTTTGACAATAACGTTTGGAACATCGAGCACGATTCCACTGACGTTCCAAACGACATTGTCAAACTTCTAGGCTTATAGAAAGGCGGCGCTGAACGCCCGACGTACACGTTTTCGCGTTGATAACGTCGGCCGCAACCTCGCTATTAAACTTGTAAATATTTATAAAACTGATAATATGTGACTTTTAAAAACATTTTAATGCTATACATTTATTGAAAATTTCTGAAATTTTGCAGGGAGGACTGTTTATAAGGGGATTGATGCTATTCGATTTTTGTGGTAAAAAATCGAAGGCGTAGAAAGTTAAAGTCGTGTGTCACGGTAGAACTTTACTGGAGGACATTTTAGCTTGTGTTCTTTTCTTAAAAGAAACAATAGTTATATAATGATGCAAGTACTCCTTCAGTAAAATTATTATGCAGTATATTTTAGCACTGATAAAATAATTTTGCTTTTTATAGTTATAAGAAACTTATATAATTGTTTTTTAATTATTATTTAACAATGTTAAGTTATGTAGGTAATATATGTAGGTCAATTTTATGCAACAAATCGGTATGAAACTAATGATATTGAAACTATTTCGCTTTATATAATATGTCATAAAATATAATATTTTGTTTGGTACAAAATTTATAACACATTCTTTCCACGCCTTCGATTTTTTACCACAAAAATCGAATAGCATCAATCCCCTTATAAACAGTCCTCCCTGCAAAATTTCAGAAATTTTCAATAAATGTATAGCATTAATATGTTTTTAAAAGTCACATATTATCAGTTTTATAAATATTTACAAGTTTAATAGCGAGGTTGCGGCCGACGTTATCAACGCGAAAACGTGTACGTCGGGCGTTCAGCGCCGCCTTTCTATAAGCCTAGAAGTTTGACAATGTCGTTTGGAACGTCAGTGGAATCGTGCTCGATGTTCCAAACGTTATTGTCAAACTTCTAAGCTTACAGAAAGGCAGCGCTGAACGTCCGACGTACACGTTTTCGCGTTGAAAACTTCGGTAGCAACCTCGCTAATAAAATAAATGTACTGTACATAATTTTTATCTGAGACTTGACAATATTTGCTTTTAGTCATATCAAGCTCAGTTTTCTAATACAGTACAATTAAATTCAATTATAACTTTACAAGTTAGAAAGTCATAATTGACTTTTGTATAATAAACTTAAACTGTATATTAATAGGCCTATAGTTGAATGCTTATAAGAAGAATCGTCTATATAAATTTTTAAGATATTTTCTTGTTTTGCTGTTCTATTTATGAAAATTATTTAGGAATAGGCTACTGTAAATGATGATGATGATGACGACGATGGAAACATTTTGTAATTTATTAAAAATAAACTAAAGTATTTTATGTACAAATTATTTTGTATGAAGATCGTTTTTATCGAATTGAATATTGTAATAAAGAAAACACGTATTTACTATAAAAAAAAATCCACGTACAGTAAAACCTGTCAAAAACGGCACCTGAATAAAACGGAAGAAATTCTTCGGAACAGAGCGATTTTGTGTTAAAAAAGCTGTTTGAAACGGAAACCTGCCAAACCGGCACCGTGCGATTCTGGTTTACAAAGATTTTACTGTATTGGCTTTTATAAAAAAAAAATATACATTTAAATAGAGTTTTAGTATTTTGTAATGCACTATATAATTCTTTTTATCATAGAAATGACAGAGTAACTTTTCAGTCTTTCTCGTTGAAGGAATTC
Source organism: Centruroides vittatus (assembly GCF_030686945.1). Taxonomy (NCBI): domain Eukaryota; kingdom Metazoa; phylum Arthropoda; class Arachnida; order Scorpiones; family Buthidae; genus Centruroides; species Centruroides vittatus. The sequence goes on from NW_027120768.1 coordinate 708,464, forward strand.
TGTTTTCAAAAGCTAGTGGAGTCATTAAATTTATTATGCAGTTTTAAATCTCTCGGAAATTCTAAATCAACCTCAACATCACCGTCTGAATCTAATAAATCATAGACACTTTCGAACCTTTGGTTCAATCGTAGAGAGTCTAACTCATCAGAATCCATCCATTTAAAGTCTTTTTGAGGCAATTTTTGAGCTAGAGCCCAGCCATAAACATTGTTAGCATCTAAATAGATTAATTAATGAGAATCATCTGCTTTTGAGTATCTATTGGAACACTGACTAATTCCACCCCATATTCCTTTTTCAAAGAACAATTTTTCTCGAGAGGAACCCGTAAATGTTTGGCTTCTCTGTAAGTATGGTAAGCTATGCAAGGAAACAAACAACAGGCAGTAACAAAAGCATTTTGTATGAGTTACTTTTCAGAAATATCTCAAAACTAATCATTTTATTGTAAAAACTAATCGTTATAGAAATATTTAAACAGAATATAATTTCATCATCATCATAGTTTTCATCATTTATGTTATATTTTACATACAAATGGCTCACATAGTAACAAACATGTTAAAAATTTCATTGTAGGATTTCTGATAATACATATTAAAACTCCTTTACAATTTATTTATATTTTATAGAAACAGATCTACTTCTCATTGTTGTAGTGAATTAACTTCCATTCAAATTCAGAGATTTATGTTTCTTCTTTCCATCTGTGATGATGGTAATATAAATGTGAATGCATATACAGGCATATAGAAAGTCTGGAACCATAAAAGAAACTCATTCACAAAGAATATTCAGCATACATTTTCAAATAATATGCTCAACACTTTCCCTTCTACTGAGGCATCTTTGCTGATGAAGTATCATGTTTATGCAAATTGTGTTGAAGATCTTCCCGACTGTAGATCACCTTCAATTGATGTTAAGGCAAGGCTCCTTGTTCCATTCCATTGCCATCTTCTACTTATTTGTATAGTACTATGCTTGCTAATTCGAGAAGCTTTTATTTTTGTTGAACAATATTATTTCTGTACTTAAATAAACAAGATAAAGATTGTCTTGATCTTTCTAATTGCCATAATTATGGAAAGTATGGTTATCAGTTCGGCCATGATGATGATGATTACGCTAAATGAATTTGTTATATAAAAATATTGTCTGTATATAAATTTACTGTACAGGTATACCTCGACTTACGTCCCTCTCGAGTTACGTCGTTCCCGATTATACGTCGTTTGTCAAAAAAGTATATGGAAAAATAAAATTCAAGTTTAAGTCATTTTATTCGACTTTACATCCGTCCGCCACAAATATTGAAGTCGTAATATGACTAGAAAAGCGTTAAAAGCACATAAAATCATATTAAAATATGTATATTTACAGTAAATGTTAATATAATCATCATAAATCCTAAAGAATGAAACATGAAAACATCTGTGTTTCTGTGTTGTCGTCTTATTTAGCAGTCTTTAAGTGCTCATTATTGGTGTTTAGTTATGATGTAAGTCGAAACTACGGCTTACGTCGTAACTACACAAGTAAATTCGACTTATGTCGTTTTTCGACTTACGTCGCCTCTCCTGGAACCAATTACCGATGTAAGTCGAGGTATACCTGTATTTTTAAAATGACATATGTTATCAAATAAACTTTAAAAATAATTTTTTTTTTTCATAAATCTGCTGAATCAATTTATTATATGCTATAAAAATTACATAAATAAATTATTTAAATGATTTTATAAAGATAACATATTAAATAAGTATATAATAAGTAATCAACGAATGGTAGCATATAGCGGAACAAAAGCATTTTTCAAAATATGTATCGATCCTAAATGTGTTGAATGAGTAGAACACAAGAATTGTAATCTGTCCGAGATAACCATTTGAGGTACGGATTCCTTTGGGGTCGTAAGTTTTATCGTTTGCTCGCAATGCCGTATTTGTTCCGTCGTAAGAGATGTCGGATAACCAATATTATCGGTTTCTTTCCTGAACTTAATCCAAGAACGAATGGCTTCTTCTTTATGATTAAGAAAGGCCATAAGCAAGGAAGAATTGTAGGCTGCATCAGTATTTTCTGTAAGAAAATTTGTTTTATTGATATTTTTTAAAAATCTACTGAAAGTGAAGTAGGTGACCGAGCTAATTATGGTGGGAGCAAGTGGATGAGTATGAAGGTGCATTATGAGCATAAGAGATGTGTGAAAGCATACTACAGAAGAGATGAAGCAAAGATGGAAGGATGTTGAGAAATCTGATAAATGGATGAGCAATCCCTCTTTTGCCCGCTGCACCTTTTCTAGGAAATGTGTACGATATATATAAAGTTTATTATCTGAATCAAACTCATATAGAGGTTTTTAAAAAATTAAATCATTGCAGCTTTTGTTAAATAATCTAAAGTACATTTAAAGAAATATAAATATTTAGAAATACTCATACCTGAAAAACAGGAAAGAGATATTCGAAAGAGTTGCATTGCTTCCTCATAACGATATTTCAACACGCACTGTACGCCAAGGTTGTTAAACACTTGAGATCTTAGACACATAATTGCTAAATTTTCCCTTGGTTCTTCATTATTTCCTTCTTTTTTCTCAATTTCTAAATATAAATAGTTATTATGATTAATGTGTAAAGTTTACATGTAAATTCTACATGTTATATATGGCATGTAAGCATGCCATATATAATTTTAGATATTCTAACCCCAATTTTTAGACAATGAGATGTTTTACTTTCAGATTTTCAAGCCTCTCAATTCTAAAGAAGGATTGAAAGTCTCAGAAGTTTGTAAGGTAACTTTATGATCGACTTCTCCAATTAGGAAAGATTTACAGGAATTTTGAGACTGGAAATTCCATTACAAATGTTAAATTTTAATCCAACAAACAGATTATACTTACCATCAATTTTTATTCGTTTTGCACAATTGTATATTCTGTGTGTACTTAGGCAGGATTTTGCCTGTAGGATGATGCGTAACCTTTAATAAAAAAGAAAATATATATTAAGTGTATTGTGTGCGAGTAAATAAAATCTGTATCTTATTTAACACACAAGTGATGATAAACTATAAGTATGGAAATTTCAATTTTGTATTATAAATAAATTTCTATTTTGTTAAATTCTCATAAAATATAGATTTTTCTTTTTATGTGAAAATATCAGAATTTATTCCGTGAAAAGTAAACTTAAAATCATTCAAATATTACTTAATGTATACATCTTCTGTTAATTTTGCCCAGTTTTTTTTTTCCTTTTAAGGAACAAGTAACTTAAAATAATACCAAAATCATCAAAATTACTTTAAAGGAATCAATTATTATTCGCTAATGAAATTTCCAAAGTTCCTTTGCTTTATCATTAGATCACTGATTCAAAGTTTGTTCTTTTATTCTTATCTGCAGGATAAAAACAGTTTAAATTTCAAATTAATCTGAAGATGAAGCAAAAAAGTTCTTTAAACCGTTATCTGCCAGTAGGATAAACTGACTGCTTCAAAGTCAATTTGATGATATATGTCTAAAAATAGCTTACACTTGATGATAAATTAACTTAAAATGGCCTATTTAAACTTCTGCTTAAATGATGCTATGATCCTCGACATACTAAAAAGAAACATACTGGCATAATAAATTAAAATGACATATTACAAACTTCAAACTGTGACATCCATCATCATGGATCCTTTTATCAGTTCTTAAATAATCATCTTTATTTTTAGAACTGATAAAGAGTTCTCTGATATAAATTTCAGTTTGAAAGTACAAGGAAATTGAGTTTCATTGTAATAGCTTGTTGATTTTGCATGTGCTGTACAAGGTATATTCAGTCTCCAATAAAGCAGTTTGAGGTTTGTAATATGGATGAATTGGAGTATTGGCTATGTAACTTTTTAATTAAAAATGAATTTTAAACTCAGAATAATGTAAAATGAGCTTGTATATAACATAGAAACTGATGAATATTACGTAAAATTGTATATGGGTAATTCTCGACGTATGCAGATTTGTTCAATCGGTACAGGTTTTGGTTAGCACAGGTTGAAAAATTCAATGTTTCCAACTTGGCAGAGCACAGAGAAAGCAACATTAAATTGACCCCTCCTCTCCAATAAACTGAACCATAGTTTTCTTAGTGCAGTGTTCTTATTTGAATAGTTTAATTTCTATTTTTGCATTTAGCGTAATTTCTGCAAACATTTCTCTTTTCATTCTTCAGCTTTTACAGAAAATTGAGAAAAAATAAAGAAAACAACTATGCAGATGATGCTTGATAAATACTTTTTTTGGTTTTTAAATTTTAAATTTGATTTCTGCATTTTCCATCTAAGTGAAAATAAATATAAATTTATGATTTTAGATGACAGCTTAATGACCTAATTCAAGAATTAATTCATTTTTCACTGATTGATAACTTTGATGATACTTATGGAATAAATTAACCATGTATATTGAAGGTTTGTGTATTGTATTTGGATGATATTCACACGATATTACAGTTATGAGATCACTCTCAATGATTTTGTGTCTCGTAATAATTATTTTTGAATTTTCATACATAAAATGGAAAATAATATCAATCACTATATTAAATTTTGTTTTGTAAGCTACATCATCTTATAATAAATACAAATATTTATAAAATGAATGAATCATAAGAGGGAAAGTTACAGAATATAGATGTTTTCTTCAGTTCATAACTAAAAGAGCAAGTTATTAAGTATCTGTATCAATTTAATAACAAGATTTTTAAATATAAAATTACTTAAATAAAAGTGAATTACCTTTTAAGATCAAACAATGCATGTTCTTTATCATTTAAATGATAATAAGCAGATGATCTCATCATTAATGAAATTACATCAGATGATGTATTCTCTAATATCCTAATTACTTTATCATCATCGATGCATAAAGTTTCAAATTGTTTTTTAGAATCTGCATAACTGGAAGCTTCGGAATTAGAAATATTTTCTTTCAACAAATCGTCTTTAGAAGAATAATCTTCAATTAATTTACTACATATTTCAATGCATCTTTTGTAATTTTTAGAATGCAAATGAGCATATGCCGCTTGATGATAAATATTTGAAAGTTGAAAGAAGAAATCACTAGATGCTCTGTAACACTATAAAATAAATTACTTTGAAATTAAACTGTATATAAATAGCTTAAAATACTAAGTTTAAGACAACGAATCAAATCTCAACAATTAATCTTTTATTTGTAATTATATACTAGATCAGTGGTTCTCAACCGACATTCTACAAACTTGCCTTGAGTGTTCCATTAATATAAAAAGACTTCAATGTTTTTATTGTAAATTTATTCCAAAGTTCAACAACATATTACTTTATTTGTAAACAATTCCATATTTCTATTTTATTCAATACAAAAAAATTTATTAGTTTATTGCTTCATTGTTTTGCAAAACAATAAAAATAAAATTGCTTATTGATTTTTGAATGTATTGATACTGTATCGATACATTCATATATTTTTTACTGCTCCACATAATAAAAAGTAATGAATGATGTTCCTCAGAACAGTTGAGAACCACTGTACTAGATTACTGGATGAAAGGTTTACTGCAAGATTTAAAGAGAAGGCCCTGTGATCCATTGTGAGAAACACTTAAATCTTACACATCTATTTATTCCACTTGAAGGATTATATTTGAAGTGTTTACTTGCAAGTAAGCTTTTCATTTGTTCACACTATAAACAAATTTAAAGATGATAAAAAAGTTGCCATAGCACAAACAAACCTGATTATCATTCTTCTCTTCTAAGACCGCTAACAAATATGTAAACCATTCTGCTGATTTTTCATATTGTTCTCTTTCTAAAAGATGTTTAGCTATCATATACAGTGATTCTACATGAGTTACATCTGCATTGTAAGGACAGGGATGTTGAATTTGATTTGCTGTAGCCTGTAAAGTTAATTATATTATGAACTTGATTAGCATGGAAAATTTACGTGTGTTTTTTTACAATTATATAATCCAAAATTACAAATAAAATAGAATGTTTTAAAGTTTAAACAGAAATTAACCTTAACTAGAAGCTGCAAAGATTGAATCTCCTGATCAGGTTGTTTTAATAAATGAAACTCGACAAAAATATTTTTTAATGATAAATAAAATGTTTCGTCTTCGTCAATTGCTTGACTGAACCATTCCATGGCCACATGATGTTTATTCTGTAATATTAAAAATAAAATTGTTTTAATTGCATTTATAGACATAATATTACATAAAAATATTTCTTAGTTATCAAATGCTTGAGAAAACAAATTGATTGTTATGAGAAGTTTAAGTAAAGATGTGGATAGATACTTAAAGGAAATGCATCCCACATTTAAAGTGAACTGAGAGATAGAGGAGAAGATATTATCGCCTGATATTCCCGATTCTTAAAATGTTTTCTGGATGAAGATGATCAAATATATGTATCAAAACTTAAGGATGAATGCAATTGTTAGGGATGCTAGCTAGCAACATTTCAAAGGGCTGTAATGTGTTCCAGGCATACTGCAGGAGGTTGCCCTCACTCTATTATTGCACATAGAGACTGATATTTAATGGTAGCAGCGAGGCACAATTGATGTAGCAAGGCCAATCAGCTTGTAAGTTGCTGCCATTCTAGTACAGGAGCAAGAATATCCCACTAAACTGTGGCTTGCAGCTGCAAAAAGTAAGGCTATATGCTCAAAAGCCTATTGTCTGTGTACCTTTATCCAGAGAGCATTATAGTGTGTTTGCAGTGGTGTAAAATACAGGTTATTATGGAGACGTCTAGTCATTCAGTGATAAGAATGTTTGAAGAAAGGCAACATCATAAATTTGAAAAATGAATGAATTAAATAATAGCTATACAATAAGCTAAACCAAGAGGAGCTCATTTGTTGGGACAAACATTAAATGAATAAAACAATTTCAGTTTAAATTTATTCTAATCTAAATTGTTAATAGCTTCATTTTAAGAAACTTAAGGTTATAGAAAATGTAATAAACTTTATTTTATTTATTTATAATTTCTACATTGACTAATGCTATAAAGCAGTTGTGAGAATTGAACATTGTTGTAATAATTTAAATAAAAATGAGATAAAATTTAGTATTAAGAGGAATTTGGAGAAAAACTTAAAATTGCATTAAAGATATTACACACTAAGATTTTAGATATGGTTAATTTCTAATAGATTAAGTTAGCGCATTCAGCAATAAAACTTATAATGTCCATAATACATTAGCATCTACAGGATGGGTGGAAAGTAACTATGCATTGAGAAATCACTATAATTTCTATATTTCTAACACAAAGATAATGAAAATTATTTGACACGCATCTTATTAAATGAAAATACGGATGCATAACTCAACATTCAATGTAGACACTGGCACCATCTACCAACCTCCTCAAACCACCAGGAATGGAATTGTGAGAAATCTGGTAATTTAGGTAATTAAATTACCTTTCACTTGTCGTAAAAGGTCAGAGAGGTCAGAAATGACACACATCTCTTTTGATGACTACATCAATGTGTCAATTGAAGGCAGATTAACTATAAACAATTGTTACACAAGTTGTAAGACAAAACTTAACCTTCTGACCCCTCGATCGGTGGTTATGAGTAATAATCCTCCTAACAGTCCTAAAAAGGTAATAATACATTTGACTAAACGTTAGATTCTTGATCAACAATCATTAGTCACAAATCGAACTTATAATCCCTTACATCACCTGATGTATTAGTCAGCTTCCGTTAAATCGGATATAAAAAGGAACTGAATGCAGTCCTCAGGCGGCCATCAAGAGAAGACTCTACAGAAGACGTCAACCCGTCCCCCTGGCCTGCCATACACGACAGCAGACATCCTCAAGACACAGGACCCTCTGGTCCACCTCCGCCATAACCTCCGATGGTCCACCTAGATCCACAAAGGTCTTGCAACCAATGCATAAATCGGATCTATGAACAGTGAGAAATTATCCAGAGGTACTGAAATAGTTTGAAAGCTCTCTCTTGCTCTCTCTAACCAAATAGTTTATAAGTTAACTAGTAGTAATGTTCATCCAAAGAATGCGCCGAATAGACTCTTAGATTGTCACGCGGTTTATATCTTGTATCGTTTATTGTGCATATCTATATTAGGCTATAACTTTGTAACCTCCTGTATCTTAGTTTAGAGATATTAAATAGTTGTTATGTTTAAGTTAAACCTGTCTCTTCCTTGAGTACGGACACCTTGTCCCCACTTCACCAACCCCCCCTACTCCAACAGCCCTCCAACGACCATCCCAGACAAGAGCCGCCGATAAGTGAAGTCTAGCCCACAGCTAACCCCCTTGATTCTCACAGAATTCACAGCCTTCTGCAGGAAGTCATGTAGAATGTTGGTGATAACATCTCAAATCCATACGTCCAATTCTTCCAGTGTTCAAGATTTCATTTGGTACACCTCCTCCATTGTCCAGCCCCAGAGGAAAAAGTCACAGGGTATGAGGTCTGGACTTACCTCATGAATGGCTTCCAAGAAATCCAGATCTCATCATGCCTATGGGGTGGGCAAAGGAGGTGTACTGAACAAAACCTCAAATTCCTGCAGAAGGTTGCTTGATAGAGTTGGTAGATGGTGCCAGTGTCTACAGTGAATGTTAAGGTATTCAACTGAATTTATGTTTAATAAAGTACAAATAATTTTCATCATCTTTGCGTTAGAAGTATAGAAATTATAACGATTTCTCAATGCCTACTTATTTTCCGCCCATCCTGTAGATTTGTATATATCGTCTGTGATATATGGTGTAGAAAAGTGTACAGTACTTTTTACAATATAATCAGGGTGCTATACATTAGAGAAGAAGAGATGCTGAATTAGATTTAACACAACACGATGGCTTAATGCCTATTTCTAATCGAAATTGCTTAACATCTGATTAATTATTAATCAGCATCATATTAACGTGATAAGCATCTGACTTTAATGTTTTGATTAATAAAAGAGACTATAAACATGTTAAAGTTTTAAAACATACTTAAAATTACATGTATTTAGACACAAATATTTGTTGTAACAATGTTTTATTCACTTAGAACATTTATAATAGTTTAGTTAAAGCATTTCTACCTAATTTATATATCAAAGAATCATTAAAATTAAAAGTTTAATAAATCTTATAATGGTTTGTTTGTATATGGCAATGTAATATGGGTGATTTGCTAAAGGATGATGCCTCTCAGGAGGACTTTCTATGAAAAACTGAACCCTATTTAGGTGTTAGAAATATGAAGGAAACCCAGAACTCCACATGGCCAGCCCACTGACGAGGCACAAACTCTCAACCAACTATCTGTGTTCAAAGGTTTCATCCACTCAAGAATAAACCTGATAATAGAAAGTGTTGTAAATATAACAGTGAAAGCTTAACAAACACTTTGAAATGTTCATATAAAATCTTTATAAATAATAATATATTTTTAAAGTTAAATCTCTTAAAGCTATGTATCTATAATAATATAATATAATATAATAATAATATATAATATAGTATAATATTTTCTTTACCATATCCGAGAAACAGCATCCAAGAAGATTACATATTCTTGCTTTCAGCCGATTTTCAATGCAATTATATTGATTTTTCCACACTTTGTGAGCAATATTTACAGCTTCAGATATTTTTCCTACTTTGTAGGAAGAAACAGCTATTTAAAATTTAAAATTTATATATTAAAATTCATTATGAAATTTTTATCCTAAATATAAAGAAATAAGCTATTAAAAGAAAAATTATATCTTTACAATAATAACCTTTTAAGTATTGAAGAAATGGAATATTGCTTAAGTGATTCAAACGTTTGCACGCCTTCATTGATTTCTCGAAATTATCATTCATCGAGAGGCAGTAGACATAAGTAACTCCGATGATGTCTTGCCATTGTGTAATGGGCAGAGTACTGCTTGATGTCTTCCAATAAAATTTAACTGCTTCTTCCTTTATGAAAATTAAAATGGAATCTTAAATAGTACAGTTTAATTAAATACATTTTTTGAATATTTAGATTAATGTATTTATTTATTTTTATCTGAATATCTGATTTAGTTTGAACAAGAATAAAAGCAAAAAGAAGGGAAAAAGTTCCATGTATTGATTTTTCTAAACACTCTCAAAAGCTGGAACAGTTGTTAGAAACACTGCAACCCCCTTTTACCTACTCCAGCGCAACAAAATTTAATGGAAGTACAAATATTTTCAGCTACTTCTAGAGCCTTCATCAGGCAAAAGAACCATTTTTCAGTTGAAGATAACTTATTCAATGTAAAAAAATGGCTCGCTCACCTGAAGGCCCCTGAAAGTAGCTAAAAACATTTGTGCTTCTATTAAATTTTATTGTGCTGGAGAAGGTATGAATGGTGTGCAGTGTTTTTAGTATGTTAGTGTCTGTTTCATTTCATATCTCAGGATGAGGTAAAGATAAAGAAATGAAGTTTAGCATAACTTTTAATATAAGAGACATTGATGCTATTAAATTTTGGAGTACAGATCTTCAGGAGATTGGAACATAGAGGGGATCATGTATTATAGTGTTTTTTAAATGGAGATTTTTAACATAATTTAACAAAATTATTCCCTCTAAGCTTTTGTTATTATTTAAATTTTATATGCTAGTTCAAATAAAATTATTGGACTTCCTAATGTTACCCTTAATTTCCTTCTTTAATATTATTTGTTAAACAAATATGTGCCATCTCACTCCACTAGACACTACCCTTAATTTCCTGTTTTAGGCCAGGAAAGTTGAGCAAGAACCTTTGCCAGCTTTTAACTACCACTTAAGATTCAAGCCAATTCATCTTTAGTGATGCCAATGTATTTTTGACTTCTTAGGATATAGAAAGTCTGAAAAACCAAGTAAAAACTCTTTTCATTAACTAACAAAGTCATAACTTTACATTAAATATTTGCATGACTTTTTAAGCTTCAAAAACATTTGTGTAGTGTTAAATTAAGATTTATTCAGCTTTTTACTTTGGTCTTGAGACTTGATTGTTCTTGAAAGATGGAATAGAACAATTAGATCATTCATTTAGTTTAGATATCTGCTCTTCTTTCTACTGAAATTAAATGTATGACATCCACGTTGCTTTTAGTACGTGAAAATAATACCATTAACTATATATAACATGTTAAAAATGATTATTACTGTAGTACAACATTTAGTAATAAAACATTTCTAAATGTTGTACTACAGTTTTCAGATGCAACATCTCAGTTACTACACAAACATACAGTATGTTTCACAAATATTGGCTGGGCTATGATGTGAAGTGGCAGGGATAAGCCTATATGAAGGATACAAGTTATATGAACTTAACAGGTTCTAAACCATATCTCAGGCTGCTGTGACAGACACTTTCAGGTAATGAACAGTTCTTGGTAAAGATTAACTTATATGAAATGTAAAACTGTACAACTTTCAATATCTTAACTGTTTATGGCAGATGGCCAAGTTAGCAACCTACTGCTCCGGGGACCCTGGATAAAATCTGGATAGGTTGAAAAACCCCAGGAACTTTTTGGAATGATTCGTCTGGATACGTTGGCACATGTCCCTCATGATTTGGCTATCTCATACTGAGTCTAGCCAAACTCATAAAGGGCTTGTTAAAAAGCAGCTTTCAAATGCACACAGGGAAAAGAGTATTAAAAAAAATGTTTGTAGCATTGGCTCTTCATTTCTTTCTTTGAGTGGCACTGGTTTTTATACCTAAAATTTCTTGCTTGCGTGTTACTTGTTTGATAATTTATATAAATCAAATAAAATTTAGAATTTACTTAATACTTAAATAATTAATTAATAGTTAAATATTGATGAATAAAAAATTTAGACAATTTCTTTTTATATTTAAAAATTATAAATTTACATCTGCTTACTTCTTCAACATCACCCTCATCATCAGACATGCAATTTTTTAATAATGAGGTTACAGATTTCAATAATAACGAAGCATTTTTAACATCTGAATGTTGTATAAGGAACCAAGCAATGGTGCAGAAAAATAACAATGCTATTTTCTTAAGGTCTTTCAACTCTGAAATTAAGAAAAACTTTAAATTCAAGCTTAAATATGAAGCTCAAGCTTGCTAAATATTTACCATTTAAATGATGTCCAATTCCTTGTATAAATGAGAGAGCAGTAGTAACATCAACTAAATCTGAAGTTGGTTTTATAGCAGTTGCTACATAAAATACTGTTTAAAAAATGGAATTTAATGCCCATATCTATTTCAATTTACTGTTTCAAAAATTAATAATGAACAGTCAGCAATAACTAGACTTTTTGAGACTACTATGAGCCCATCTTCCAGTACAATAAGTTATAGTAAGAATTTTTTATCCCGGTGAAACGGCGTTTTATATTTTCTTTCTTGCACAGACACAATGTAGTGACGAACTTAAACACTAAGCAAATTTTTCATCTTTTATTCAGTTAGGACGCTTTCTACATAACGCGTTTTGGGCTCCTGACCCTCATCAGCCAACTAAACAATAAATATACAAATCTGATAATGCAACAATATGCAAGGAAACTATACACTAAATAAACACAATAAACTATAAAAAAAACATACCTTAAATATTATCGCATTATCAGATTTGTATATTTATTATTTTGTTGGTTGATGAGGGGCAGGAACCCGAAACGTAGAAAGCGTCCTAACTGAATAAAAGATGAAAAATTTGCCTAGTGTTTAAGTTCGTCACTACATTGTGTCTGTGCAAGAAAGTTTTAAGAAGTTATCTGAAGATGGAACAGAACAGTATAGAAAACATTAAGTTTTTAAAGTCTAACTTCCTTAATTTATTTTAGACTGTTCACAGTATAAATGCAGCTCTAAACAAGGCAGTTGGAAAATTATCAGAGCTGTAGACTATAACCATAGGAGTAAAAATCAAAGTAATTGATGGTCTACATGTGATGTTTTATGAGATATAGCTTCCTGAAATCATCATCTAAAATTTTGAAGACCCTCAAAAATGGGGTAAAATTTTAAAATGAAAAATCCACAACTATTTCTCAAAACAATGCTAAAAATCAATTGTTTTCAGCTTTACTAGAGATGGCTAAAAGCTGTTAAAACACAAGAAATGCCATTGCACCAACTACTTTGACGCATGATTGGAGTTGTGCTGCATGCTCCATTAAGCCTATTGCATGTTTAACAAGCAGCCAGTCAAGATATTAGTGGGTTATATCCCACAAAGGGTCACACGTAGACCATCAGTTTCTTTGAAGTGTTTTACTTCTATAATAAAGAATAATTAGATATTGAAAATTGAATTGATAAACCACTTACACTGCTGTAAAGTTAGTGTTATTTGCTGCCATACTTCATTTTTACAAGAAGTCTTTATTTTACTTTCACCCTTCAACAGTAAGAAATTTAACCAATTGTGTATTATTATTATTTCCAAAATTATAGATTCTTTAGTTACAGGAACACCTAAAGATTTACAAATTAGTAACATGTAAAAGTATTAATATTACCTTAAATTCTTATAGATTACCTCTCACTTGAAAACAAAGATGTTGAAGTTGTTCTAATAGAACCAGATCATCTTTCTCTTCAGTTTGGTTATTATTTGCTACTGGTGTTAAACTTCTGTTTTCAACTAACTTGAATTATATATTTTTATAATTATTTAAGAATAATAATCTAAAAAGTTTACAAAATTAAAAAGTATATATATATATATATTTATTGAAATTAAACTATTTAGTACCAAATATAGTTTAAAATTTAAAATTATACAATTAAATTTGACAATAAGAACATATACTCACTAATAATTTACATAATAAAATATTATGCTGAACTGACCATTGGGTAAAAATTGAATTTGTTTTATTAACATTTAACTTTCTAAATCTGCCTGATGTGCTTTTTGAAGGAAAATTGTTCAATAATTCCTCCAAATATTGTAAACATTTAATATATTTCCCTTTCTTGAATTGCATTTCGTATTCTTTAAAATAGTTCTTGTCGTCTTCATCGCTGCTACTCATTTTAAATAATATAAAAATATCAAAACAGCTTTACTTTGTTTACAAACATAAATTACAACTGAACCGAACACGTGGTCAAAATTTCCCTCCTACCAAATTACAACGGAACACGTGGTCAAAATTTCCCTCCTACCAAATTGCGTTCGTAGAAAATTCGCCAATATCCTTTTTTTTTCTCTTTTTGAAACTTTTTACAATGTTTAAAATAAATAATGAATTAATAAATGAAATAAATATTAAAATTTATTTATTAATACTAATTCTTTATATAAATGCAGTTAGAATTTACAAATGTAATTTGATTGATTAACGCGAGGCATCGGGCATTGATAAATCCGATGACATAGAACGTTTCATTTTGAAACGGACTATACCATTTGCCTGCTTATCAAGCTGTATTAAAACCGCTTTATGAGGTAACAAGCAACGTATGGTCGACCATCCTTACACTAATTAGGAATGCAGCCCGTGTGGCTGAGTCGGCAAAGGCGTCAGCCTACTCTTCTGAGATCGAATTCGAGAAGACAACCCCAGAAATTTTTCGTGGGTGATCTGTCCCGGATGTGGCTGGCCCTGACTCTCATCAGCAAATTGTCTTTATTGTGGGCCTAGCCAAATTTAAAATGAATATAAAAAAAAGTTCTCTTAATGCCAGCAGGGATGAAAAAGTAAATAAAAATCATTCACTGGGGATGACGTTTTCAAGCGTTTTCAAGCGTTTATTCGAATAGACGGATTTGGAGGGTCTATTCGAATAAACGCTTGAAAATTTGAATAAAACCGAATCGCCGACGTATAATGCATTAAGCGTTGTTTATTGATTCGGATACTCTTCACCAATAGAAGCATGGCTCTGAAAAGAGCCGTTTGATTGCTAAATTACGGGAATCTAGCAATTGCACTTCCGGTTCTGGTTGAAGATTTCCGTTCTAGCGACGCCCTGTTTTATTTCTGCTGACATTGCCCCTTCTACCAAATCTTATCTTTCGTCTTTTGGATCCTCGTCTTTTCTTACTTTTACCCAATCTTTTCAATTTCAATCGTCTCATGGCTTTGTCGGCCTTCGATTTCTTCCTAGACGTGTGCCTTCGAGTTATCCTGCATTCTTCGCGTATTCTTTTGATAGCTTGTTGTACCTTCTCGTTTATTAGCGTTAACCTGCAATGCATTTCTTGGCCGAAACGAGTCATTTTCTTTATTTCGGGGGCTGAAGTTTCTTCGTTTGGTTTGTGACGATCGTCCATAGCGTCGTTTAATCGTCTTCTGAATAGAAGCAGAATGACGGAATTCGACGTTTCGAACGATGTTTAAAGAAACGATTCCGTTCTACGGCGATCGAATTTTTAAATTCAAATTTAAACACGATTTAAAATTATTATATTCTTTTAAAAAACATTTTAAGTCTGAATTGGTTAAAATTTTTGAAAAAACTTTTCGAAGTTGCTTAATCTCGTATTTAGATAGTATTACTTCCCCTCTGTTACGTACAGTACACGTAACGTGGTAATGTAGTGTAGTCGTGCCAAATTTGATCCTCCGAGTTTTTCGCAAATTTCGACGTTTTGAGACAGCTGAACCCAAAAAACTAAAAAACAAATCCAGCCACGAGTTGCATAACTTTCCCGGCTGTTATAACCGACGTTTTATTTAAAATAAAACTTTTATGTTTGTAATCATAATAAATAAAATTACATGTGTCGCCATCTGTTATGAGACTTTATTATAAAAACTTTTTATATTTTTAATTATTATAATATGGCAAAAGCTTAATGTTTAAATTATTGGAAATATTAATTAAATGCTTTCAATAAGTTCTATTAAAAATATAAAACACATGTTTTAAATATATTTAATAAAATTTTTCACCATTCAGTTTATCTTCAAAGGGGTGAGGTCTACAATTGTTTGGGGATACGTTCTGATCCATTTTGTTAGGCATCTGATGCGCTTCCATATTACCATACAGATCATAATTTATTACAATTAAATTTCTTTTTAGTCACATTTAATGATACAGAATTTTGAGCAAGCGTAAATATTAGTTAAATAATTTCTTTCGTCATTAACAAAGTATTTTTATAATAATATAATTTGTAATACAAATTTTAAATTGGAAATTATAGCTATACTTTGAATGAGTTATTGTAGTAAATAAATAAGTATTAATTAATTAAAGCATTTCTTAATGTTTAAAGTAATTAAAATAAGTGGAAGAACTTATTATAATCAATTTTACAATAAAAGAAATTGTATATAATAACATTACTATCCGTATAATGATGCTGCAAAGTAATGATAGAATTTTTCTTTGCTCTCATTTCTATAGGCACTAACAAGTAAGATGGCCTTTTTCCATGCCCCTATAAGTTCGGCCAGGCCCACAATGGGGACGACTGGGTAGGAAAAGACAGGCTTGACGTAACAGAACCGAAACACACCTGAAAATTTTCTAGGGAGTTGTTCTCCAGGATTCGATCCTGGAGAACAACTTCGATCTCTCATGGCAGTAGACTAACTTCTTAACCACCTTGGCCATCCGGGCAAACCAATGACATAGATTAGATGCACATGGAAATTAGTCACTAAAAGCAATTTATTTTAAAATTGTTTAAATTAATGCATTAAATTGAACATTATACAATACATCGAATCACTTTAAAAAATCTCTATTAAGAAATTCGAGTGTTTAATTGCTACAAGCTTCTGGATAATAATAAATGTGTATGCTATGAATGCTACCCATATTATATCAAAAATATATGATGTTTTTGATTAAAAAATATAATGAAATATTTGGATTCTCTGCAATAGAATGCTTTATATGTTTCTATTTAAGGTAGCAACATGTGTTTTTACTTATTCTTTCATGGCATAATGTTCACTTACAGACATAATACTCTACCAGAATCATTTATGTATTATATACAGTAAGTATTTATGACGCTGATGATTTTGAAGAGCATCTTTTCAAGTCCATAATGAGTTTGGCTTGATCCTCAATGAAGGATGGATGATGAAAAATTCAGCCCACAATATCTTGAATTATCTTCCATGATCCGACATGGATTCCCAATCCATGTTTTTACTATCTCAGCCAAATACATCAACTATCTGCACTGGAGGATCCGGATTCGTATTTGATTTTTGACTATTTTTGAATGAAATCAATGTTCATAATACAAACATGTTTGAAATTAAACTCAAAATCTACTGGATTTATATAGCCTATAGCCTATAGTTCTCATTCTGTGTTTTTAATGATCTCAAATGTAAAACGTTACGTAAAAGTAAGCAAAAAGCATCTTTTATATTGAATTTTATTGCTGAAAATATATCAGAATGTGTTAGATGAATGATGATTTCATCAGGAAAAATGCCAAATAATTTGATAAATCGATTTAAAGAAATGAGTAATTAATTCTCTTCAATAACTAATGAAGTTGGCATTCGATATATACATCAATAATTATTATAAAATAATTTATTATTGTATTTTCCAGTTGCTTAAAATCATAACATGGCATTCAACCGCTCAGTACGCTGTAACTCAGTTCTACGATTGAAAAAATATTTAATGTGCCAAGCTTTGTGAAATGACTATAATACACGTGTTAATGAGAGAAAATATATCTGTTTAAAATAGAATTTCATAACAAAACAGTTAATATAACTGAAAACAGTAAAATCCAGTTGCAGTACTGCACCGAACTGCTACCACCCCAAAATCGTGTAATTGTCTTCTTACGCTTCTTATTAAATCGATTTTTCCCCTTTTTATTCGTCTTATTCTTAATTTGGCGCTTAGAATTGAGTGCTTCGGGTATTAGCATATCCTCAATTCTCGATAAGGAACCATTATTTGGGAGTGCTTCGATACCCAACGCTTTGCACATGACATTATAATGATCTGTCATTTGAAGTGGTGGTGAAATATATCCTTTCTTGAAAGCTACAGTAGAAATTATGCTTGAATTAGTTAAAATGAATAACTGAGTAGTGTTACTAATATTCAAATTCATACCTGGTCCTCTGGCATATAAAATAGTTCGCATTTCTTCGTATAAATATGGGTCATATCCGTGATAACCTTTGTATATCCTATCAGAGAACGGCTTCATTTTCATTCTTTCCGAGAGCTGCAAATTAACAAATGCATTTAATAATTTAATATGGTTTATAACGTCAAAAATAAGTAAATTTATATATAATTTTTCTTTTATTTTAAATAATTTACCGATTGTATTAGATATCCTTTTTCGGCTACTAAAACAATAGGGAATACGAGTCGGTGCTTGTAATGATATATTTCTGGCATTTCTTCCTTTTTGTATACTTTCAATCCTTTAAAATTTCCTTTTTTTAAGTCATTATATACCTAAAAATTATCATAAGTTAATTCTTCGATTACGTATATAGCCTATATATAAACAATATAAGACTTACAATAGATTTAAGTTTTCGATATACATACAGAGCATGTATGGAAGCAGCAAACAGCTGATAATTTATGTTGTGAGCTAAATTACAATTGAATGAATTGCTTGATTATCGTAAATACTTGACCCCAAACCAATCTTTTATACATTCATTACTGTAGTAAGAATATCAAAATTTAAATTTTGGCCATATATGGGAACTCTAGATTGGTGGTGTGGCTCAGGGTGCACTGGCGCAGCGCAGAACTTAACATGCTAGAGGTTGCGTTAAAAAACGAACGAGGATACCAAGGGATTCCCAAAAATTTCCCGAAGAAAAATGTTTGATGTTAACACTGTACATATGGCACCCTAATTCAAATTTGCCTGGACCCCATGAAGCTATAACGCGCCACTGTGTGTGTCTCGAGAAAACTATACGTTTTACTTAAACGTAAAGACTTAATTTGACTTTTACTTATAATGAAACACGGGTTGTTATCACGGAAACAAAGAAAACGGAACTAAGCAATGAAACTGTTAAACTAATATCCCCTACCCTGTAAAAGTAAACACATTGGCATAAAAAACAATATTTAACACCATCTGCCAAAAATACGGACTTAATGGTTGGTTGATAAAGCAGCACATTCTTGTTTTCTGCTGCTCCAAGAAATTGCTCCTCTGCACGTTGTAAATGCATAGATTGACATAGATTTTCGTAGACTGGACTCAAAATCCCCAAGATCATCTATCATATCTATCTGCGTTTGAACAAGCCTTGAATTTGGTGTATTATTTCGGTATATTTTGATTCCCTTTAGATATTTAATGATTGTGGTCTTGTGCAATTTGAATCTTAATGCTCGGAGGTATTATCACTAGTCTTTTGGTTCCTGTTTTTTATTCATAAAAACTAAGCATGGTTCAATGAGCACAGTTTTTTTTTTGCTTCAATTAGTTCTAATTTATTTAATAATTCGTCAATGATCGAGCTAAATTGATCCCTCTGAGATTCATCGTATTCTGATAGATAAAAAATGTTATTTCACCGATTTCATACGTTAATAATGCTGTTATTTTAAGGAATAACGATACTGTTTTATTTAGTTCACAAGGAAGTAACATGGCGATGGAATGTTTACAGGCACAACTTTAAATTACGTGATTTTACCGCGGACATTTAATTATAGGTTCAAGTGTACTGTGAGATATAAAAAAAAAAAAAAAAGGAAAAACACTGGTTCAATGATAAATTTTCTAATCTCGATACACTGCTGTTGCTATAATCATCCTAATAATCTTTTAATACCTCTTAAATTTCTTGCTTATCCCAAAAACATATATATCGGATAGGGTGAGATTAGAACCAGTGTTTATTGAAATAGGTAAGTTCGGATTTCATCGAGTACCATACGCATTTTTTTAAATGTGTTCCTTAGTTTATTAGTAAGCCATGGTGAGATGTCAGTTTACTTATCATATCACGAGTTCGAACTCGATGAATAGGGGTGCTCAGAGCACAGCTGCACCCCCTTTTGAAGATTTTTCCGAATACCTCAGTTAGTAAAATATTTTGTAAGGCATAGTGTGTTACATGATCTAATTGTACCACATTTTCTGCATTTAATTATGTTTGTTTGTATAGTTATGGCAACGCAACACATGGGCGATCTGCCTAGAAAAATGCTTTCCGGGAGGTTTTCTTTTAAAGGGAAACTGGCCCCTATTTAGGCGTTACAGATGTGGAGAAAACCCGGAAAACCAGCCAGCCCGTTCGAGCGAGATGCGAACCCACGACCGAATTCTCAGTGTTTAGGGTACGAAAACCGCTTGGCCACTGGTGGGCCTGCATTTAATTAGCATATCGTATTACTATCTTACCTCCACATCCGAAAACCCGCGTGGATCACGATTAAATAAGACATCCACGAGTTTAGACTGTATAATTTTAAATAAATGAATAGATAAATATAATTAAACCTTGTCTTCTTTTCCTTCTTTAGGGAGAATCATGGACATGGGACCATGATCGAGCATAAGATGAATATCGTCGAGTTTTATGGCGCTTTCGATTCGAATTATCTTTATATCTTGATTAACAGGCATCATTCCATGGTCCGATACGATCATTAGATTTACCTTAAACAGGAAAATATAATAATGGTTACACAGATTTCACTGTATTTGATTAATAATAAGATATATTTTGAGTCAAATTTGTTTACCGAAACTTCCTTCTATATACTAGAGTCTGAGAATATAAATGTTGAAGAACAGATAAGAAGATAAAGAAAGTAACTTTATAAATATAGATGATGTTATTCATAAAAAGAATCATCAGATTTCCTCTTTATCTCATGGAGGAAAATGAAAAATGCACAATTAAAATCATTCGTATCTGCAAAGAGAGATTTAGGAAGCACATTATTCTGTATCATATAATCTTTCCAGATAAATTATAAAGGATCAAATGGCTTCAAGGAAAGACTTGAAAAATTCTTCAAAATTAAATAAGTCAATAAAATTAATTAAAGAGGGATAAACCGAGCACAGAATTTCACAAAAAAATCGAATCGAAATGCATTTAAGTGTTTCATTTGAATGGTGGAACACGTCAACGCAACACATGGGCAATCTGCTGAGGGGGTGTCTCCAGTGAGGAAATACTACTTTAGAAATATGAAAGCTTTCATAAAATATGAAAACCACGTTTTATAAAGTTTTAATCGTTAAGAAATTCAAAATTATATGTTATTACTGTTAATTTCAAAGAAACTTATAATTGATTTGACTAGGACCTTCATTGGCTATAGAATATTGGCTATCTGTGGTAGTCTCTTAATATATTCTCAATAAACATATTAGTATATGTTACGTTTAATTTACCAGAAATACAGAAAGATATAGCATGAATGCCAAATATTGAGATATATGGGACTATTGACTTACTTCGTTTTCGAGGTTTCGCCTGTTGATCTCTTCTTGAAGAGATAGAAGAATTGAATCGATATCTTTCAATGCTTTCTTTCTTTCTTTAGAATTAGGCCCTCTAAAATGGCCTTAAATAAAATAAATTTCCATATTAACTATACTAATTTGTGCCATTATAAGTTATTTACGAGTTTATTGAAGTGTATTCTAAGCAATCTAGACACAAATTCTATCATATCTTATCGAAAATACTTACCATTTGCATCTACAGCTTCATAATATACCAAACCTAATCCGTAATCTTGATTTTGAAACATGTCTAATATCTTAAATAACGCATCTTTTGTATCTTTGTTTACTTTACCCCAAATCCAATAATTTTCATATTCTCTGCAGAAAGACGGTTTCTTCCCACGAATAACTACTTGGCATCCATCCCACCAGTACATTGCAGTTTTTATACCATTTTTTTCTGCTGTGATCCATAATGGTTCCGCGTAATTCCACCAATGGGCATGGGAAGCGTTGGAATGAAGCGCCATCAGGAAAATGTCATCTTTCTCTTTGTCGTACATGTAATTTTGTACTATTCCATGATTTTCGGCGTACAAGCCTATAATTTAAATAAAAAATATTTCATTTTCAAATTTTACACACGGTTTTAAAAATGACAACGTGAGATTTTGTCGGACAACACGTAGAAGGGCCGGGTTTACGGATCATCCTTTACCCTTTCCCCTAAGAATTTTTTTAGAAATTTTTCTAATTTTCAAATGTCATTTGTATTTCTTTTTAATATATTAATTTAAATTATGATTAAAATTAAATTCTCTTTCTACAATTAAAAAAATATATATATCATAAAATAACCATTTCAGAAGGGATAATAAAGTGGTTACTTTAGCCTAAAAGATACTACTTTTGGCCACGAAATTTAATATTAAAATTATATTTTTCTTATAATAAACATTTAAATTCCATGAAATTTACAATAACATTATAGAAATGGCCATGGTCCAAAATCTAAATTAGAAACTGCTTATCTGTCGTGTGTGAACTGCTTCTAAGTGAAAGGTAATGGCAAACACTTGGTACTTTAAATTTTAACTTCTTTCTGTGTTTTTTACGTTTGTCTCATATAAATATCACCGTAAAACTTTCTTAATCAGGTCACTCTATACATGAAACGTAATAAAATTACATGGAATAATATATTCGTTTATTCAGGATGATTCAAAAGTCTGTACACGTAGGCAAAGGACTCACTTTATTGTTTAATCACTCGTGAATCACAGGATATAGGCCCTACGTTGTATAGATGCGATTTAACCCAAAGCACATCTGTATGCATTCCTCTTACAGTATATGCACATTGATGTTTGATGTTTAAAAAAACATATGCGTACTTTGTATGAAGACTTTTGAATTACTCTTGCACATTATCATAAACACCAATTTATAATCCGGTTTTATGCAAAATTTCACGAGTAATTCTACAGAAAATTTAAATTTTTTCGATGTTTCCTCATAAGCAATAGTTTGAAACAAATATGGATTCCCCTACACAATGTATTGACTAAAATATAATGGAATTCCTCATAAATATCGCGTAAATCTATATATATAATCGAGACGAGTTAATGATAATAATAATAATAATAATAATCAGCGCAGAGCCCAAACGGTTAGGAGTTGAAAGTTGAAATTTGGTAAACAGTTAGGGTACATCACGAGAACGCACACTAAGAAGGGATTTTTCGAAATTCCTCTCCACAGGGGAGAGGGACAGAAAGTAATAACATTTAAGTCTTAACTCACAACAATGGAAGTGTTAAGAGAAAGCGACGTGCAAGACGCAGATGTAATTTTTTCGTTTTTGCGGAAAATCGAAATATTTTTAGATCCACCTAAAAATTCTGTAATTAGTCTGGAAACAGGGGACCCAATTCTTGCATTCTGTGAAAACGGGTAAGGTTGACTATAATGTAATAATCTTAATCTTCGCTATCGTTACTTTTGCCCGAGCAACGCCGGGCCTACCAGCTAGTTATTCATAAATATATATATAAAATTTCGTGTGATAATTAATTTTACTTCCGTTTCTACAGCTTACCTGTAACAATTGTATACCAATTAGGATAGGAGTTTGTAGGGAAGATAGGTGTGACGTAATTGGCCTTCATCCCATTTTTAGCAATCATCTGAAATCCCGCAAGATTACTATCATTCATGTAATCCCATCTGACACCATCTACAAGTACAACCAAGAGTTTTCCAGGGGAATAAGAAGCGTAACACACTCCAAGGCACAGTACCATAAAAAACAGACCAAAACGGTGTATGTGCGTCATGACTGTAGGAAAATCAAGGATTAACAGTTAAAATATACCCAGTTTCTAATATATTTAATGATTACAATTCAACTTGCTTATTGGTCGGTAAACTTAGGAGGAATGTTACGTCAAGTAACATTGTGCGCTGACACAGTTAACCGAGTGATGGAAACTTGTAGTCGCTTAGGAGTAAATTTAAGTGAGAGTCTAGTCGGTACCAGAAAGGAAAGGAGTTATTTTTATTCAGGGTATCTGACCCTATTTACTCGATCTAGGTTATAAGGGAGAGTTGCCTCAGGGAAGGTCAAACACTCTTCAACAGGTTCAATCATGTGGAGATGTAACGGGCACAATTGTGTAGGGAAAAATTGGTGAAAAGTGAGAATTTTATTACCCAATTGTGTAGGGAAAATTTGGTGAAAAGTGAGAATTTTATTACCCAATTGTCTATATATATATATAAATACAATATTTTAGTGTTATTGATTCGTTTTTCCTAAAGAAAGTTGACAATAAACTCGATGTCTATGACGATGCATAGACATCGAATTTGTTGTTAATTTTTAACAATGAATATTCAACTAGAAAACTAACAAAAAATTAAATTTTCATTAATTTTGGGTATCTTTTAAATTGTTTTTCTATATTTTCGGGGTTTATATATTAATAAAAGTATATTTTTAATAATTGAAAATGTTTCGGGGTTACGGGAAAGGAGGAAGATTTCGTTCTCACTTGTGATCTAAACACGCGGAAGCACTGGAAAAAATATGTATATGATACTAATTTTTTAATTTTATCCAATAAATGATGTTAATAATTAATTACTTTCATATTATTCTGTTTAAAAATCTCCTTAAAATTCATGAAATTCGCCTACGAAATTAAACGCCTTGTTAATAAAATAGTGCAATTAATAACGAAGAATAATTAATTTATACAAATTTATAAAAATTAAGAAGGAAGATAAAAAATCCTGTACACAATCGAACCTCCCAACAACGGCCACGGATACATAAGAAAATAAAAAATGGCTTTTAATTTTCCTATGAATTTTCCTTCAATGCTCTTGAAAAAATGGCCGCCATTTACAGGTGACCGTTATTGGAGGTTCGTAATTCTGAAAACAATTTATTCATTGCTAAAAATAACGAAATGTAAATGCCCCATCATAAAGTAAAACACGAGGAAATGTATTCGGTTTGTGTGAGAATCGAACCCACGCTTTTAAGTGAACGTCATTTATGTGTTATACATAGGGCTTCAAGCCCTATACAAGCTGCAACTTTAGGCCTCACAATTTTACATGCATCATTATTTGGTAGAGCGAAAGGGCCTGTTATATGTTAAAGCTTAGGCCCACAACAAGTCTGAGTTCAGGCCTGCTTCTACAGTTTTATCGCCTACATAATTATTAAAATGATTTATTTATGAATTTAAAGTGTTTATTGATAACTTCAACTATTATTTTTAATAAAGTAATTTCGTTTTTATAGCGTTTAATGAGGTGTTATTAATATCAATTTTAAATTTAAGTTCTATTATCAGCAAGACCTAAAGAAAAATGTTAAGAATTTCTAAAGGAACGTGGGAAAATTACAGTAATTACAGTTCGTAATATAATCAGAATAATATTTAAATTATAAGGTGTATTTCCTTATGATTTCTGTTAGAAGTAACATTCGATAATTATAGAGTATCGAGAGTTATAAATAGAAGCTTTCATATGTTAGACTTGTTGTGGCCCTAAGCTATAACTCATAATAAGCCCTTCTTTTCTACCAAATAATGATACATGTAAAAATGTGAGGCTTTAATAATGCGAGGCCTTAAGCTACAGCTTGTTTAGCTTATGTGCAAATCTGGCTCTGAGCTTTTTGAGTTCGAACAAAATATAAGTATATAGGCTATGTAGCCTATACACTTAGAGGGGACAATTTTGTGCGGGCCTGGAATACAGAAAGGCCTCAAATTTAAGTAAATTACGTTAAAAATATGAGGAGGAAGTGATTTAGTCTGTTTTTAATCCGTTTTATTCGTATAGTTTGCTATCTTTGGAGAGAGAAGAGCTCCATATTTGTGATTGAATGGTAATCGTCTCACTTCAAGGCAGATTTTTAAATAAATAATCATAGCTATTTAAATATAAAAACTTGGATTTTTTACATTTTTCATTGTTAATTCTTCAAAAATATTTAAATTTTTACTCAATTTAAACCTCGAGTTCAAACGAAACGTGTATGTTACACACGTATGTAAAGGAGGGTCAGTAACAATTTGGCACGAACCCAGGACACAGAAAGAAGGAAGTTCAATTAAGTATTTTATGTAAAAAATAATTTAAAAAATAGATTTTAACATTATTAAGATCTCTTTAAATGATTTTTTTTAAAATTAAATCATTAAACAGTATTATCCCTTATTTATTTCTTTACATGGAAGTTCCTTCTTTAAATTAATTAGTTACTATAGAAAATACTAGTAGTTCCTTGTAGTAGTTTTAAAGGTTAAAACCCTTGAAACTCTCTTCAATACATTACGTATAGCTTAGCAAGTGAATTGACCCCTTTCTATCTCCAACCCCCTTTCAATACTTTATTACTAAAAATTACATTTTATTTTAATTTCTACTGTATTTTTAATAATGATTTTTCAAAATTACGAAACATGTTATTGTTTTTTTACATTAAATTAGGAAATTTTATATTATTAATGTCCTTACAACGAAGAACAAGTTGCATAATGTAACTATGAAATGGTGAACGACCTGGTCAATCAAGCACTGTTTTCCTCGTGTTAACCTTAAAGGAAAAGTTAATTTATATATATTTTCGTGATACAAAACAGAATAAATGAATTGTCTGAGGCATAAATAAGTTATTTTTATGATTCATAAATTCAAGATGCTGCTATGTTTAGTACCAGTTACCATTCTATGTGCCTTTCACGTGTGTAAGAAATATCGCTTATAACGTTACACAATTGAATTATGCGTAGGAAAATATGTGATAATAAACTATATACATCTCCTTTCGTAAAAAAAAATAATTTAAGCTCAATATTTTAATAAAAATATGTAAATTTTTATACATTTGTAAAGGCTAGAGAGTGATTTATACGGAGACTAAACAGCACAGGGCTTACTTTTTTAAAAATTTATTATTATTTGGTGAAGAAGAGCGGCCTCTTATATTATAATTTAAGTTCAAAAAAGTCTAAATTATGCCCTGGAGATACTGTATTTATATATTATATCAAAATATGCTACATAAAATAATTAAGCCTACCTTTTATATAGTTAAAAAAAGTTTACAGGCCCCAAGCTACGAGGGCCTCATTTTTTTCAATTTAGAGAGATAAAAGGCCTCTTATATTGTAATTTAGGCCCTCAAGAAGTCAAAGTTAAGTCTTAAAAGAGTTATTAATATATAATAAATCATTGTATACAACATAATGCAATTGTTATATATATTACACTCACAGCAGAATGAATAATAAAATTATGATAAAGTATATAAAAATAGAAAATGTAAATTATATTTTTATCGATAAAATTCAGTAAACTCTACAGTAAATTTTCATAACAAAAGAATAAATCGAGGAAGAAAGACAAAATGGAGGTTGAAGTCCTTTTTTACATAAAGAGGAGATTGCAGGAAATTCATGAAAATTGGGAAAAGTTCTAAAAAACTGATATTAAAATAATATATGTTTTTTGTTTATCTTCCTATTTTTATTTTTATACATTATTTTTAACGTTTTTTTACTTATATTTGGAAACTGATATCAAATCTAAAGTGAAGGTAACGAAGCATGTAATTGGCTGCATCTTCCTCGTGTTTTTAATGTACTTTGTGAAAAATTCCGATTATTGAATTGTTGAAAGCTAAATAATCAATTTTGGGATAATGGCCATGCTTTAAAATTCGAAAAATAATAATAAAAAAAAAAACTTCTCGCTTTTAATCCTTAACGCTCAGAGCGTATCGAAAATTAGCTGAGTTTGATCTTTTTCTTTTTTACGGCCAATAACTATGGAAAATTAACACGATTTTACATGTTTTAATGAGAAAAACTAACATAATTTATAGATTTTAAAACGAGATTTAACATAATTTATCCATTTTCATGTATGGAAAGTTAATATTACTTAT
This sequence comes from Centruroides vittatus, assembly GCF_030686945.1. NCBI lineage: Eukaryota > Metazoa > Arthropoda > Arachnida > Scorpiones > Buthidae > Centruroides > Centruroides vittatus. Next base: position 736,393 of record NW_027120768.1, read on the forward strand.
CTCTTCTCTGATCAGATATGGCGTAAATGAGCTGTGAATGGAGTGATTTACTGACAAAAACGTGCCAGTAAGGAATTTTAAGATAAATTAATGCGAAAAACGAGTAAAAAATCTCCTCAAAACCTCAAAAAATCTATAAAAAATATAAAAAATTTAAGTTACAAGAAGCATGTCAATGACTTCTCCGTTGATTCATTTCAACATGAGTGCAAACTACCACCAAATTGGGAGTGATTGAATCCACTTAGCACCGATTTAACCACGAAAAACACTTTAAAACACAACTAAATATCTAAAAAACATACGCGAAATAAGTGCCAATTCCTCATTAATTGCACAATGAATCGCATTTGAGTGTTTGGCATTCACAATGGGTCGCATTTAGTTACGCACACAAAGAATTTAATCTGCCTATCGGATAATATAAAGATAAAATTCTGATGATCGAATATAATCTGAAGTTAGAAAACACGATAAAGTGACCCAGAAAACGATCATTCAACGTTCTTCAACAAGCGATAGCACTACAGGTGCATTGACCTAACACATTTCCCTGTCGTTGGGTTATGTCTCCGCCACAGAAAGTAGAGCTGTTCACCTTCGACCATTCCCAGAATTAGAGGTCTTCTATAGCTTTAAATTAGATAAATGGGTTAAGAACGAGTTTACCTCTTGGGAATTTTTGAAGAATTAATTGAAAATGTAGTCTTGTTACAATTGGAAACTTTTAATCATTTCTAATCTGTAGTTTAGAATGTTTTCAAAATGGCTAAATTAATGTAATTTTTAAACGAAATTTGCATTATATATAAATGAATGAGAAGGTAATTGAACTGTTATCACAAAAATATTTTTAAAAAGTTAGTCATAAATAAGAATTACTACTTTTTGAAACGTTATAAATGCTATCTTCTTTTCTTCCTAAGATACCACCTTGCCTCATAAGCAACCTTCTTGCTTTCTAGTCAGTGCTGATAATGTTCGGAAACACCAAGTTTGTTTATCTGATTGAATTTATGTTGAATGTCACCCTCGAATGAGTTAATTTCTATAGGAATTTTCGCAGAAATACGTGTCTTCACGAATTAACACGTGAACACGTAAGCTAATGCGATATCTACGCTCACGTTCATCTGAGTAATGTATAGAATGGTTGGATAGAGAGAAAAATATAAACGTCTACACGCGTACACATACTCAGGCCTTATCATAGGGAAAACCAGCATGGATCACTCATTTAAAGGGCTCTCGAATTTGTTACACATTATTATATTGCGTTTCTTGTATGTGGAGAAACATAACTATTTTTTTTGTCAAATATTAGTATTTAAAATATAAAATACAATTTTTAACATTGTTTTGGTGTTTAATATATTGGGGTCTGATAAAGGCGACTCACCCAGGCACTTTCGAACTTTGAAAGATTCTGCACACGCACAACAGTGGCAATATGAAGTGGAGGCCCGAATTAAAGCGTAGTAAAGAGAATGCCCTTTACCACTGTGGATGAAGAGTATCTTAGATATTGTATAAAGGTCCACGTGTGTAAAAGTGCGTTAATCACATTTAAATCTTTTTCCTGTTCTTATCTGATTTTTTTTCTTCATTTATTTACTGTATTTACTGTGGATGGCCCCTAGCCTCTTGGGTTCCTCTCTGGTTACGCTGCTGCACACGCACAAACATGTTCTATACATAGAGCAGTGGCGTAGTGTAGGTGTCAGCCGCCCGGGGCGGAGGAAAATTTCGCCCCCTTAAATAAAATACGGGGAATCCCTACAAGTCAGTACAGACGGTGTTGTTAGTCGCTACAATGAGCAAGATGTCATTATTATACATTCATTTAAAGAAAGGAGATTCCCCAGTTTCGTCACAGAATAAAGCTTGGACTCTACATTACTGGAATCCGCGACGTAATCGTAAAACTGAAAGCCAAACTGACGAAACTTTCATTTTTGGAACGTTCAGTTGGACAGAAACAAGACTGAAAGCACAGTTAAAAATTATTTAACTTTTACGTTTTCGTTCCGCGCTTCTGTCGTGCTGCAACCAATAAAAACGCAAGGATTTGTGACGCGTAGTCACGTGTATTAGTCACGTGTAGTTTGTTGTCGTAATGGCGGAAAGTGTAGCGAAAAGGATGAAGAAACAAATAGATTTGGAATTATTCATCGAAGAATTTAGAAAATACAGATGTCTGTACGACAAAAAATGTAAATACTTCAAAGATTGTTAACATTTTCGTTGTTAATAAATGCAGAGAAAGCATGGCGAAATCCGTAGTGTTGACCATGTTTGACTCTACGACAATTACAGAACTGATCAACAGATGGCGCATTTCCACGTAACGTTCATTTCGATGCTAGTAGCGTCAAGGTAAAACGAAAACAGAACTGAAATGAAAACGCTGTATGTTTCAGTTCTGTTTCTGTTTTCAGGTAATGTGGAGTCCAGGCTTAAGTAATGAAAAATTCCGTGCTCATTTCAATCGGACCGATAGGTGCGACAAAAATATGAAATGAAATGGTTCAAATTTTTACAAGATATTATTATTTATTGTGAAAAAATGCCGCCCCCTAAAAGTGCCGCCCGGGGCGGGCCGCCGCTGCTGTCCCTACTACGCTACGCCGCTGACATAGAGCCTAGTAATGCATGGTCTTATTCGTTATGGCCGGTGCCTTGCCTTTTTTGTTCCCATATTTCATTGCTGATTACTAATATTTTTCTTCTATATCTGTATCTGTATAATATATCCAAAGGAATTGGGCCGGGGCCTTAAAAGTGGTTAAAACTGTCCGGCACATATACATTCCCATACACAAATCGTAAACTTAGACTATAGGCTACATAGAAAAGTTACAGCTAACATTCATACAAACATTATCGTTTCTTTGAATGTTATTGTAATATAGCTTATGTACAGCATATTTATTACTGATTTAGAAAATATAGCTACGGGATGACTACCTACGACTTTTTTCAAAGGTAAGTAACAGTTAGATATATTATCTTATGAGTCAGTATCTGATTAGAAGCAGGATATACAGTACTTTATCTATGTTTTCAATTCAAGGAAGTGGAAACAGATAAACTAAATATTCCATATTTATTTTTTTAGTACTTGAGTCTTTGTGGATTGCTCATTGTAAAAATTGTTTAACAACACGAATTTCATGTCAAACAACTCTTACAGTGTTGCAAATTCATAATTCTTCACTGCAAGATGAAATACAGTAATAGAATTTACTGTCATTGCTCTTGAAGTTGAGCTTTATCCATTGTGTGCATCTATATAATTATATGTTTTTCAATAGTAATTTAAAATATTTTTAATCAATCAACGAATGGCTTTACACCATAGCTATGTGCAACGTCGGTACAGTTCACGCATGTCTTGATCCTACGCAATGCGTAGGATCAAGACATATGTGAACTGTACCAAAATCAAGGCGCTCTGTAAGCATCATAGGATTCTATGCATTGCCGTTACACATAGCTCTGGCAGCCTACCACTCTGGAGAATCCTCGATCGAATCCGTTCTGGAATGTATAAATTTGTCAAAACGAAGCTCCAACACATCAAGGATTGTTTACAGTTTCGTCCATTTTGGATATGTCTGACCGGCAATAGGGCAAAGAATTTTATGTTGACTAACCTTTTAGGCTAGCCAACATAAAATCCTTTTTAAGATGGCCGAGTGGTTAAGGTGGCAGTCTACCGCTCTGGGTTCCCCAGGACGGCGAAAAACCCCAGGACTTTTTCGGAAATTGATCCGTAGGATATGTTGGGCCCCGTCCCTTATCACCCTGCTACCCCATTGTAGGCCTGGTCTAACCCATAATGGGCTTGCTGAAAAGACCCTCTTAGTGCTCACAGAGCGGAAAGAGTAATAAAAAGTTTCCTGTAAAAATATTATATTACTTTAAATGAAAATTATTTAAGATTATTATTATTATATGCATTAATTTCTATGCTTTAATAAATTATCTTTTATATATTGTAATTTTATATTCTTATTTTAAAATTTTTGCTCGGGTGGCAACACTTGCACGATAAAACCATTGCCGCTTGAGTCGAGGCCTGGTTGGAAATCGGGATTCACGTTTGCTTGATTACTTTAATAATAAATAGATGAATGTACATAATCTTAATAATATAAAAACCAGAACAGTTTTATTATTGTATTTCCTATATTTTCCATTATGTCGATGTGACTTGCTAGCTTATTGGTTATTAGGAGGAAGTGGAGGAGGGGAAGAGAACATTGATCCTAATACAAGGTTAATTGTATTGATGCTGGAAGGATTCCGTCACGATTTTGTCGACATTTTCGATAAAATAAGCCCCCTTAATGGTTTTAGAAGATTAAAAAAGAACGGCGTGACTGCTGATTATGTTTTGCCTGTGTTTCCGTCCAATACTTATCCTAATTGTCATAGTATTGTTACAGGTGAGCTATGAGCATGACTATATCTTAAGATTTGTCACGAGTTCAGTTTGCATATTGACACTCGGCTCTTATCAGTTTGCATGATGTTATCCCTGCTATGTATGTGATACAAATGCAGCTCCGAACGAGGCAGTTGGGACCTTATCCGAAGTGTGAAAAAGTTAAAGGAACCGTGTGATCCTTTGCAAGACAGCCTCCCAAAGCCTATCTAGAGTTTTGAAGACCCCCAAAAATGGAGTAAAATTTAAGTGGAAAAAATATCTCAAAAATAGTTCTGAAAATCGACTGTTTTCCACTTTACTAGAGGTCGCTAAAATGTCATAAAACGCAAGTGCACCAACTATTACTGGGGACATGATCAGAGTTGTGCTGCATGCTCCATTAAGCCTATTGCGTGTTTAACAAGCAACTGGTCGAGATTTCAGCAGGGTTATATCTTGCAAAGGGTCACATGTAGACCATTGGTTTCTTTTTATTTTTTTTACTCCTATGGGCATGGTTACAGCTGTCATAAAGTCCTTGCTTCTCCATTCAGAGATGCATTTGTATCGTAATGGTACTATATATAAGAGCAAAGCGAAAAACTATTCAAAAGGAATCATAAATTTCAGGTGCAGTCAGTCTTTCATGATATACAGCTCTCCAAAAATTACATCCTGCAATGTTGTATGATTTGCAAAATTTGATGAAAATTTTAATTTTAAAACTTCAAATAATAGTCTAAGACAGCATTTAAAATTAATGAGGAAAATAATGTGTTTTCCTCTTTATAACAGCGTATTAAAATGCATATATAATGTAAAGTACATTGCCAGTATATTTTATACATAGGATTAATGTTGTATGGAGTGGTTTTCAAAGTTATTGATTCACAGACCGCTTAACCAAATCATAGATAAATTGTGAATCACCCGGGGCCCGTCCACTTCTTATTTTGTAAATATCATTGTAGACAATGATAAATTGCCAAAATATTTGATCAATCTGATAATCTAATGTGAGAGATAAGTGATGTGAGGAAATGTTCTTTTTTCTGGCTAAATGACATAGAAATGCATTTTAGAAAAATGACTAGGTTAGTCTGTTGCCCACCTGTCATATGATACATCATACGACAGGTGGGCAACTGACTAACCTAAATTTAATAGAATTAAATTTTTTTACTAAATACATATAATATGCATACAGGGTACCTCTTGGTGAACAATTGGGAAGAATCTTTAAAAAATAGGACAAATTTTTATGTAAATGGCCATATCAGAAGGAATATATGGACAAAATATCTTGTAGGTTTGTTTCAGGAATTACATTGCAATTGTTTTGCCCATACAACTGTAACCAATGTATTTTGACAGATAAAATCTTGTTCTTACCATTCCAAAAATTCATTTTACAGTCTTAAGCATTATTAAAAATGCAGTTTAATAGAAAACACATCATTCTGACCTATTTTTTCAGGAAACATTCAAAAAGCAATCAGAACATCAAAGGATGAATATGAGTGATCGATTGAATGTTCATTGATGTTTATTTTGGTTTCTCAAAATAAACATCCATCAATTAAACATCTTCAAGTTAAAATAATTATTACTGATGAATTAGAATAACTACAGAAAAATGATAAGGAAGATTTTTATCATTTAAATTACTTGGTTTTTTTACAATCATTTTCTGTTATAAAATATTCAATATTAATTTTTTGGAAACAAAGATTTCTTACTAGAATGTGTCAGACTCTGTTCGTCACTATTGACTGCCTCTATTGCGGGTCTGACCAAACTCACGATGGACAAATAAAGGCCTTTGTAGTGCCTGCAAAGTAAGAGTTCAAAGGAAAAAAAAGATCTGTGATAGTAGAAGTTGAATTATGTTAAATCCAGGAATTTTTAAAATTTTTATTAAAAAAAATATACAGGTATACCTCGAGTTACGTTATTTGTCAAAAAAGTATATGGAAAAATAAAAATCAAGTTTAAGTCATTTTATTTGACTTTACATCCGTCCGCCACAAATATTGAAGTCATAATATTACTAGAAAAGCGTTAAATCACATAAAATCATATTAAAATATGTACATTTACAGTAAATGTTAACATAATCATCATAAATCCTAGAGAACGAAACATGAAAACATCTGTGTTTCTGTGTTGTCGTCTTATTTAGCGGTCTTTAAGTGCTCATTATTGGCATTTTCCATCATAGTTTCGACTTATGTCGCCTCTCTTAGAACCAATTACCGACGTAAGGCGAGGTATACCTGTATTAAAAAGAGTGGTTTAATGATGTAATATTGTACATATTAAATTTGCTAAAAATTTTACTATATTTCAAGAAAGTAAAAGATGATTTTGTAAATATTATACCTTTGAAATTTTAGGATTATATACAGAACATCATGGTATAGTGGATGATTATATGTATGACGAACAAAGCCAACAAATTTTTTCAAAAGGTTTTTATGACGATAAATCATCAAAAATCTGGTGGAAATTTGCTGAACCGTTATGGATAACGGCGGAGAAACATGATATAAAAACTGCTTTATACTGGTGGGATGGATGCCAAGTTGAATATGGAGGATTTGTAGCAACGCATTGCGAATATCCTCAGAATTCTTACGAAAACCCGGATTGGGAATTAAATAACATTCAAAAACGCTTAAATGATGTTTTAGATAAATTCTTGAAAAAGAAACTTAATTTAGCCATGTTTCATTTCAGGGCAATTGAATTTGTAGGTAAGTCTTTGATTTAAAATTTATCTGTAAAAATGTTAGGGTATTTTTTTATTGAAATTTTTGACAAATATTTTCAATTTTTTAATTCAGGTCGCCGTTATGGACCGGATTCTGTAGAAATGCAGGATATGATTAAGAATATCGATAAGATTATATCTGATCTACAGGATAATATTCTAAAAAAGAAAATGCAAAACAATGTAAGTGATTAAAACTTTAAATGTGTACACAGGATGGCTTAAAAGTCCATTAACAGATATATATTTTTTTAATAATTCTTTTAAGAACAGCTGCATGCTGTTTGTGATTCAATCACTTCATTCGAAATAACATGCAGCTGTTCCAAGCTGGTTTTAATTCTTTTAAAATAATTTTAGGATATTTAGGTTATCTGAAAAGTTACTGTGCATTGGAAAAGGTTTAAGTAAAGTGTTAATAAAAGTGAATTATTATGTATCGTATTGAAAATTTCTAAAAACATTTTGTTAAAGCAAAATTTTGTAAGGTAATTCTTTTGTATCTTTCAGAATTTTATTTTACTAAAGGAAATAATACTTCACATATATCGTATATCTCGACAGATAAGATGATAGTTGAATCGTAAAAAAGGCCCCAAAATCCGGGGTCGTCTTATAGGACAGATACAAAACAAATTAGATTGAAATTTATATAAATTAAAACAACTATTAAAAAAAAAGGACAAACCGTAATTATTTACTAGTAGAGAGTAGGGTATGTGCATAAAATAGAAAAGCCCATATGACGTTTTTGTGAATAGTCAAGATCATTGCCTGAATGCTAAATCAGTGCGAATGTTTGCAATAATCGCAAGGCAGTGCTGCCAGATGCAAGAAAATAAAATTTGTTCATTCGAAAAATTACAAATAGGACATAATTCCGTATACGCTATACAGTATTATTATTCAGATGATGACTGCTGATCTAAACTAAATTCATAGGTCGTTGATAGTTTGGGGATCGTCTTATAGGACAGATATATGCTAAAACTATAAAACTTCAACGAAAATTTATACCTTGTCTTATCTGCTGAGATTTACGGTAAATCTATCTTCAAACTGGATGATTCTTCGATGACTAATTCTTTAGATTTATTAACAAGAAGTCAATAATTAAGACTAGAAAGAGCTCACAAGTGGAATTTAGATATAAATTTATTATATTATAAATTTCCAGCTTAATCAGATTTAATAACACAGATTGTATTGAGATGTGATTATTTAGACAATGTGAAATCCTCTATTTATTTATCTTTTTAACAAGTCTTTGTCATTTCTTGTTTGGTAATGACAATAATGTATTCACTTAAAATTTTTACTTTTCTAACATGAATATTCAATTTATTTATGAAAATTATATTCTGATTTTAATATATCTTTTGTGGCACAACTGCATTATACAGTAGTAACATTATACAGTTTATGGTCGGTCTAATATTTATGCTGCTATTTCATTTCTGTGTGTAAGCTTTCTTTCTTTTTTCCTTCAATTTAAAAATAATGACTCCACATTATTGTTTTTAAAATAAATACATTTAGATATTTGAATTTTTAATAGATTATTGTTTGATGTCTAGAATTCTTATTTACAAATGTTTTTCAAGTCTCTTTTGTATCCTCATTATCTTAAATGAGTAGAATGTGTGAATTTGACAAGTTCTCATAAGTTACTTTATGTTGATATGTGAAATTTATCCATTAAAAGTGAAATTTTGTAGTGATTCCAGATAAGATAGATCTTGTAACAAGCCTAATCTGTCTAGATTACAGTGGTACCTCATACTTCAAACTGTCCAGAGTTTGAATGCTAAATTTGAGAAAAATTTTATCTGGCGTTTGAACAATGCTTCTACATTCAAACTGCATGCACAGTGAAAAATGCGCTTGCTGCATAAATATCATCTGTTGTGTGCCCAAGTCATCTCTTGTTCTCACTGTTGAAAGCATCTCTTGTGTTATGCTTGTGAATTTTTGGTTATATATGTAACCTTTACTTATTAACCATTACATCTAAGAAGAATGTTGAAACAACAAAGGCCTAGCAGGAAGGTTACAGTGTTAATGATTGAGATGAAAAAGGTAACTTACTGCAAAGTACAAAAGCAGTATGCATATGACAGATATTGTGGCCATGTTTAAGATGCTGAAGTCAATGGTATGTGATCAGTAAATGCAATTTTCATTTTATTATACAGTATTTACATATTTTATTTACTGTTTTTGTTTTAATTTTTTATTTAGATCATTTAATTGTATAATTTTTACCATAAATTATATGTATTTGCTATTTATGTATGGGTATTGTTTAGGTTCTGGGAATGGATTAATTCACTTTCCATTATTTCTAATGGGAAAAACTGATTCAGACTTTGAACAATTTGGAGTTCAAACAACCTCCTGAACAAATTAAATGCAGATTATGAGGCACCACTGTAGTTCAAAATTAGATCCGGTGATGTAGTCTATAGTATACTGAATTTGTATATCAATTACTAACAATGGTTTTCTATATAAAAACTTTTACAAATAATTCAAATGAATAAGAAGTATGAAAATGAAAATGAAGTAATGAGAAATAATTATTGAATATCTTATTGATTTCTGTAGGTTGTAGTGATGGTAATTTCTGATCATGGAATATCAAAAGTTAATCGACATCCTGCCTTCATCATAGACATTGAAAATTACATTGACACTAATGAAATTAGTTATATGTTGAATAGAGGATCATTTGCTATGATTCTGCCTAAAAGAGGAAAGATAAATAAGGTAATTATTAAATACGGTATACTACATATGCTTGCATGTAAGTTGCTTTTTAAACCTGAAAAAAATCTCTCTGAAACTAGAGGTCGACTTATGTGACAGGTAAAAATTGTGAACCTTACCATAGAGTGAAAAACAAGTCAAACAATGTTCATAACAATCATTATGTACTGTACCACTTACTGTAACTTTTACAGGCTTGCAAATATTTACAAATAAACATTGGTGCATGTATTTAATGTAAAGATTAATGTAGTAATAAAAGTTTAGTATGAGTGAGTATTACTCCATGCACTGCAGCTGATATCGCCTTTTCATGACTGATGTAAATGACAAAAGTGTAGCTTACTACAATGTTATACAATATGTACTGTACCTATATTATTACAGTACTGTGCTGTATAAACCATCAATGTTTCAATGTTGTATTGGAGGTGTTGATGTTGATTTTGGCTTGAATGTATTTACTGGTGTAGTAATGTACTGTAGATTTCTTCCTAAGATAACTTAGTACAGATTTTTAGCATTTGATCATTCTAAATATATTCCATTGTTGAAAAACAAAATTATACCCAATAACAATTAATGATCTTACAATATCAGCAAACTTGCAAAAATATTATATATGTACCACGTTTATAAAAAGAAATTGCACACTCAGCCACAAGTGGGCATTCTGAATGCTCCAAATGCCACTTGTGGCTGTCCTGAGTGTATGGAGCCACAGTAAGGATCTAGAAGAACAACTGCATGTGGCTTGCGAGTTGTGTGGACCACTGTGGGACTTTAGTACATTGCATCCTCATTTCAGGTTCAGCTGATACTATGTTTGAGTATTTAGAAGTTTATATTTGGTCGACCTATAGGTGCAAAGCAGAATTTTGAGATTAACTTATATGCCAATATATACGGTATATTTGTATATATATATATATATATATTTTTTTAAATCATTTTAAATTAAAATTTACTTATAACCAGATTTATGAAGAATTAAAAAAGGCAAACATAAATGGTTTGCAAGTGTTCCTGAAAAATGAATTACCTGAAAACTATAAGATTAAGAAGGGTAAATATGTTCTACCAATTGTTATCTTGGCTGAAGAAGGATTTCTAATTAAAGGTGTAAGTAAATTTTATAAGCATAAGGTTTTTTTTAATATTAACTACATAAAAGATTTTTTTTTAAACTAGATTTCTAATAATAAACAAATAGGACAGGAGGCAATATATAATGGAGAGTTTGGTTATGATCCATACACAGTTAGAGACATGAGAGCAATATTTTATGCACGAGGACCTGGTACAAAATACATGAATAAATTTATAATTTTAATATTTTGATTCTTTTATAAAAATCATTTAATCTTTTACTAGGTATAAAGCATAATTATGTTTGTCAATCTATGGAAGTAGTCGATCATTATAACATCATGTGTCACATCCTTGAAATTCCATGCTTACCCAATAATGGTTCATGGAAGAGGATTAAGGACTTATTTGGAGGTGAATCAGACATCACATTATGGGACTGGATAACTACCATCAGTGCAATATTAGTGATTGTGGCATTTGGTCTTTCTGCCGGTTACAAACTAACTAGAAGAGAAAAGAAAGATTGATGTTTATACTGTACACAAAAATAGTAACTTATAAGGCATCAGACTTCTGTTGTGGAGATCCAGAGTTGAATCTGATTTGGATCCTTGTTGTTGCAAGTAAGTAAAGAAAGAGCATTACAGTAGAGCATCAATTATCCGACTTAATTGGGGACTGGGGTTGGTCGGATAACTGAAAAGTCGGATAACCGAAAAGTATGAAAAAATACATTATTAGTATAGTGTATTAGGCCTGGTTTAAATACTAGCCTCCCTTTCATGGTCGAGCTAGTGCTGCCACCTAAAACATGCAAAAATTTAACAAAAATAATATTAAAGTAGCCAAGACATAACCAAATATTGTAGTGCCACATCACTAGCGGACATTTGAATTTGCCGACTAGAACGTGGTCGGTTAATCGGAGGTCGGATAATCGATGCTCTACTGTGTTTCTGTATTGCTAACCCTTGCTAATTGATTTCATTTCTGGTCTGGCCCTCTCAGAAGAGATAAAAATAAGAATGACAATTTCTAAATTGACAAATATGACAGTTATAAAGCAAAAAATTTTTTAAAAGTTGAATAATATTTAATAAGAAATCATGTCAACCATCTTCAATGGCCACCAAAAGGTTCTAGAATGGGTTGATGCTGGCCACTAGTTACAGAAAAGTTGAATTGGTTCCCCTTCTCTTCAACTCTTCCAATTCAAGGAGAACCAATTCAACTTTTCTGTAACTAGAATTTGATAATCATTAAAATGGCTAAACATATTTTTTTAATACATGTTATTGGATGTTTTAAAGTGTCATGAGTGGAAATTGAACTCCAGCTGCATTGATGCTGTAAACCAACGACGACAATGATGTATAGAAGTGTGTATAAAATTAATACTTATGTATATATTATTTATTTAAATAAAGGTTTTAAATTCGTAAGGATGTGAATTTAACTTGAAAGTCAAATCTAGCAAATGTGAACTGGATGACGACCACTATGTAAACAAATCAATGATCTGGCATGTTTCGTATAAAATGGACTAATCCATTGACTTGCTTAACAGCTTAGTACTTAAAATGTTCGAGTATATCTAGAATTTTTCATAAAATGTTATAGATAACTTCATTGCTAATGAAAAAATCGATGAGATATAGACAAGCTAGAATATACTACATAGAGTGGCTGTAGCGATGCCATTTTGGAAGAAAATTGAATACACGTCCGCCATTTTCCTTTCAGTCAAGGGGGCGTGCAATTTGTGTTGTGTAAAAGCAACGAGCTAAAATATTCTAACTCTTAAAAGTGTACTTCGATCCCTGGTCCCCAGAGCGGTAAGCTGCCACCTTAACCATCTGGCCATCCTATAATGGGCTTGTTAAAAAGAATTAAGAAAAAAAAAATTAATAAAATTCTCCAAAAAATTATATGTTAAAAATTTATGAACATTTATTACGTGATATCTAACCATACTGCACAATTTATAAAACAATAAAGTGAGATTTTAACAATAACTACAAATCATTTTTGAGCTAACAATAATCAAAATTATCGTAATACAAAGAAAATAGAGGACCTAAAATCTAGTGAGCAGGTTCCTTCATAATTTTGCTGTATCACGCTGTCATTTCTAAAGGGATAGACACTCAAAAACTGAATAAGAAGAGATGACTCTAGAACAGTGTTTCTCAAACTTTTTGGTCTGTGACCCCCTTTTGCACTTAAAAATTTTAAAGGACCCCCGAAGAATGAGTGTGTGTAGAAAAACATCCCGGAGGGAGGAGGTTAATTTAAATTCAGGAGGAGTTCATTTCTTTTGTTTAATTAATCTATTCCATGTTGAAATTTCTCTTCGTTGCATGTGGCTTTGCATTGAATTTTTGTCAATGTTAAGACTAACGAAATTTTAAAAAAAATTTTTTTTTTATTTTTCACAAACAAAATAAATATATTGAAAAATATAAAGACAAAACACATTATATTTCGGAAGTTAATCTAGTCTCAAAACGTTCTGATTCAGCACAATACAGTGCTCAGAAAAACAAACAAAACAGCACTCACGATGGGGGGAAAGTCTCGTTCAAATACTGGCGCGTCCTTAAGTACCCTCTCATGGTCGCGTCAGTGCTGCCAGCTAAAAACGCATATCAATTAAAATAATATCGGAGTATCCCAAGGCATAGCCAAATATTGCAGCGCCACAGCACTAGCGGAAATTCGAATTTGCCGACTGAAACGCTTTCGGTTGATCGGTTTTCGGATAATTGACGCTCTACTTAAGTCGACTTGCCTAGACGCAACGCTGCTAGCGAACACCGTTCCAAATGACAGCGCTGTTCTATCATAGTTTAGGCGGAGAGTGGAACTCGGGGATTCCCCAATAGCGCACAAATTTATGAATATTATATTTAGGCTCGTATTTAAATATTTATATTGTTTTTATTATTTATATGTGCAATTTATTTAAGTAAAAATTATTTTATATATTTTTTTATTTCTATTATTTCTAAACATGAATCCATAGTAAATTTATAAAATATTTGAAAAAAATTGATTTGGCATCAATTTTTCAGCGACCCCCACTTTGAGAATCACTGCTCTAGAAGACTTGACAAACGAGAATGAGACGAAAAAAACCAAGGAGTTTATTATACAGGAAAGATAGAAATTCCACAGCCATCAACTTCAGAAAATGAAGTATCTAAGATAAAGAAGGAAGTTCCTACAAAAGAATAATAATATTATTATTAAATAAACATTAACTTTTACATCTGTCCTACAGGGCCGTATTTACAGGAAAGCTATGTTACTTTTTTATTCAGGGCCGCGAGTTTCGAGGGGTTCAAAAATTTCTACGAATGAAAAAAAAGTTTAAGTCAAATTTTGTAATAAAAATTTTTTGTAAACCAACAAAATATACTTTAAATACTACACAAAATAAAACGTAGTTAATATGTTTATGTTAATTATTAGCGAGGTTGAGGCTGAAGTTTTAAACGCGAAAACGTGTACGTCCGACGTTCAGCGCCGCTATCCTGTAAGCCTAGAAGTTTGACAATGGCGTTTGGAAAGTCAGTGGAATCATGCTCGACTTTCCAAACGCCATTGTCAAACTTCTAGGCTTACAGGATAGCGGCGCTGAACGTCGGACGTACACGTTTTCGCGTTTAAAACTTCGGCCTCAACCTCGCTAGTATCTTTTTCTGATTGACTTCTAAAAATGTGAAGAGTTTGTAAAGAGCCTGATACAGAGTTCAGCTTAAGGCATGGAAATGCTTAAATCCGGCCCTGTGTTCCACACAAAATTAGTGGTATTTTAAACGTTAAGGAAAAATCCTTTAAAATTGACAGCATAACTTGTTCATATAAAGCTGGACAATCAGAAAACTTTTTTGCCAATTCTTAATTTATGTTTTCCTCGTAAGATTGATTTGTCTTTTTTTTTCTTTTTTTTTTAACTCTTTCCGCCCTGTGGGCACTAAGAGGGCCTCTTTTAGTAGGCCCATTATGGGTTCGGCCAGGCCCACAATGGGGCGACCGGGTGGTGAGGGACGGGGCCCGACATATCCGAACGGACCACCCCCCGAAAAATTCCTGGGGATTATTCGACTTGTTCGGATTCGATCCCGGGTCCCCCAGAGCGGTAGGCTGCCACCTTGACCGCTCGGCCATCCGGCCGTTAGATTGATTTGTCTGTCGCCACTGCTAATATTTCGCAGTGCCGACAGACAATAAAAATAAAAACAAAAAAAAAGGCGATGATAATTTCCATTTACACAAATTGGGACCCACCCAGTGGGATTTTAACGCTGATGCAAGAGAGAGAATACGTTAATCTTCAGCAGCTGTGGTATCCCGAGACTTCCGCTAGCCCTGGACAACGTTGGTATCCGTTTCCGGCAAAAAAATTTACTTTCGGAAAGTATCATTTCCTGGAACGATGACGTCAACGGCTACACACCGGAAGTAGGTTTTACGTCATGGAACCCGGCCGCTTCGAATGCGTTTTTCGGCACAGGAAATGTAAGTAATTTCGATCGGGGTGAATCTTGTTAGTTTATCGACTAAGAAACGTACTGTACGTCCGTTGTTTCGCTCATTCCTTAGAGGAGTGTAGAGATCGAGCAACAATGCCGCGCGATAAGCGGAAATTTCTCTGTTTTCGATCGAATAATAAGAGTGATATTTTCGTTAACTGTACATTTGAACTCACGCTAATTTAAGTAGCATTTAAGTAAGTTTTTCAGTCGAAATGCAATGAATTAATGGTTTAATTTTACCTATGTGCACCCAGGGCCGGATCATCGAATAGATAAATGAGGCAAATGTCTAGGGCCCGGTCGAACTGTCTACTGTATTTTGAAAAAATTTGTAAATAAGATAGTTTACTTTTCTGTTGGACAACTGTATATAATAAACAAATAAATAAAAACATATTGCTTTTTATATTGTTATTATGAATTCTAAAATCTAAAGAAAATATGTTCTTATGTTTCTTCTTTTTGAAAGTAATTCTTCCGATAATTTCGAATTTTTTTATAGCGATAAGAATAATATTAACTATACGTATTCTAACATCCTGGGAAATATTATTAAACTAGCCGCCCGGGACGCCCCCTAATAGGCATTTATAAATAATAAATTCTTATTGCAAATAAAAATAATAATATACTCAATTATACTGAATAAAAGCTGAAAATCATCGCTGGGGTGACCTTGTGAACGATTTTGGCAATGTCTGTAAATCTAGTAGCAGCAGAGTCATTCTGTAACAATAATATTTATATTGTTAATTTAAATAGTAGCTAGGGGTGCCCCTAGTGTTTAACAGTGTGAATTTTGTTGAATAGTGTGAAGTTCGCTGCAAGTGTGAATTTTGAATTCTTTACTTTTCTACTGTAAAGCAAGTTGAGGTTCAGAGGTAGGTCATTTACCATTATTATAATACAGTAGACAACCGTATAACACGGTAGATACGTTCCGTGTTATATGAATTCCGTGTTGTACGAGTCACTTAGATTTTACAAATACATGAGCCGGGCACTCGTGCAGTTTAGTGGGTACGGCTGTTTGAAAGGTTTTCTTCCATAAAATTAATCGATTCTAGACTAATTTGACTCGAACATTTCCAAAACACGTATAATTTTTTGGAAATAATCCATATAAACTATGCTATAAACAAAAAATTGTAGGAATACTTACCGAGTGCGCACCGTTCGAACACGCCCATGCTTAATCAAGTTAATCTTAAGCTTCAAGGCAAAAATCGTGTTGTGACAACGCTATTTGATAATATTAACGCTTTCAAACAAAAATGATTACTTTGGCGAAAACAAATAGGAAAAGAAAGCTTTGAAAGCTGCCAATATCTATTGCTTAAATCACCTAATTTAAAATTTACAGAATACGCTGACCAAATTAAATTGTTAGAAACAGAATTCGATCGAAGATTTTCTAATTTTAAAAACTGCGAATTACAATTTCGTCTTTTTACTTCACCTCTATCTATCGATATTGAAACTGTTGATGAAAACTTACAAATGGAATTAATTAAAATCCAATGTGATAATTTGCTGAAGCAAAAATATATGGAAGTTGGAATTCCAGATTTTTACACACATTTATCTGTAGATCGGTTTCCTAAAATGTTATCGTTGGTTACCCGTATACTGGCTATGTTCGGAAGCACTTATTTATGCGAGCAACTATTTTCTTTAATGAAAAATAACAAAAATTCAGAAAGGTCGAGGTTAACCGATCAACATTTATCATCAATTTTAAAAATTGCATCGGCTGAATATATTCAACCAAATTTTGATGACTCGCTTTGTGAAAAACGTTGTCAAATATCTTCTAAAAAGTAATATTAAACTGCGATTTTGTTTATTTCTTATTATAACTTTTTTTTTATAAAAAATATAAAATATTTTTAAGTTTAAAAAATAATATGAAATATAAAATGTCTATGTACGTATAATATACAATATATTGAGTCTAATAAATACATAATATAATCATTCTAAAAATCGTATTTTATTAATTTTTTGAACATTGAAAACATGCGGCCCCCGACTTATACAAAATAGATTATGTAGCCCGTAATATCATATGAGTTTGACATGCCTGGGCTAGAGTCTCCATATTAACAAAAAAAAAAAAAAAAAAAAAAACCAAGAAAGAAAGAAAATATCCTTCAAACATATGAACGAATATCCTTCAAACACCTTCTATTTTGGGCCTGTTCTATAAATTTATTTTGTTTTACGTGATTTTTTTAACTCTTTCCACCCTGTGGGCACTAAGAGGCCCTCTTTTAGTAGGCCCATTATGGGTTCGGCCAGGCCCACAATGGGGCGACCGGGTGGTGAGGGACGGGGCCCGACATATCCGAACGGACCACCCCCCGAAAAATTCCTGGGGATTTCTCAACCCATTCGGATTCGAACCCGGGTCCCTCAGAGCAGTAGGCTGCCACCTTGACCGCTCGGCCATCCGGCCTTTATTTTACGTGATTAATTAACAATAAGTTCGGTTTTTTCAATATCTGCAGCTGTTGTAGTTTTCTGTTTATGTTCAGGTCCATAAAATATAATTGTCCCTCTTTGTTTTATTTCAATTGGAGTTGGTATGCCTTGCAGATCTCTTAAACCTTTACTTGGCTCATAACCCATCTGCAAAAGGAGTCTAGCTCCAATTCCAAACTTTTCCATTTTTGTTTTTTTGAAATATAATTTTAAACATTATATTCATGTAAATGAGATCTTATAATTAACAAAGAATTAATTTAATAGTTATATTTAAATAACATATCTTATATAACAAATTATATAAATTAAACTAAATAATATTTATATGGTCATATAGAAATCACAAAAGTCCATGAATTGTTAACTGTTCATTAAAATCAAGATTAGTTTCCTCAATCCTAAATTCGTAATCTTTTATTCAAAAATCCCAAATTCAAAATTTAAATGTTAAAAAATAATCAAATACTTCAAATAAATTTCATAGTAAATTCAAGTGTAATGAAATCAAAAATTAATAAATGAATAAATAACATTGTACTGTAACAACAAAGGATGCGAAATTCATTTAAATACGATTAAAATAAATTTTAAAAAGAAAGAAATAGATTTAAAAGACAATTATTTAAAAACCATCGATCAGGCTACAACTAACTGGGCGCTGAATATCCAGGGACAAAGTAAAGAGCTGAATAATAGACAAAGTACAAAATTTTCTGTTTTCCTTATAAAAATCACCATTCTTTTCTTTTGGTCTAATACCCGGTAAATTTAAGTAATATTTTTTAAGGAGTTAAATGAGTTAAAAGAACGATCTTGTAATTAGCAAACATATTTATACATATTACATACTTATATTTTTACAAGTAAATAGAAAAGTCTCAAAGGACAGTTGATATCTACCTTAAAATTAACAAATATACATAAAATTAAAAATACACAACATTATACATTAAATACAATAAACATTAAAACGAAAAATGTTGAGACTTGATGTCAGAATCTCTAACACACTTCTCTAGTTAACAAAAACTTTTATTTAAACAAAAAGAAAAAGGAACACTACAACTTCACACGTCTGACGAAAAAAAGGCGGGAAGAGAACAAAAAATAGGGGAGCTCACAGCAAAAAAAAAAAAAAAAAAAAAAAATCAGTGTTGCCACCAATCAACAGATCATGAAAATGTTAATATTCTTCTTATTTTTCAACAAAAAAGTATAAAAGTTCTTCGAAATAATTTGTTTTTGAATAACTACTTTTCTTTGATGTACTTTATTAACTGCTTTTTACATACAAAATAATTAATGATGTTAAATACATAGTTCCTAACCATTTTCTTTTCCTAATTTGAAAATAACTTGTAACACATAGTTCATAACTTATATTTCGTAAGTCTTAAAATTTTCAACTTTTTATTGATTATTTTAAAGTATTCAAAATTATATTACAATAAAAGTTATTTAACATTTAAACATCTGTATTATGGTTTCATTATGATAAATAATCAGGTTACTAAATGCACATATTAATTACTAGGACCATTGCTTTTACAACCCTTTCTTAATTCCATATTCCCTGAAAAACTCGAGCAAAGCTGGACATACATCGCTAGTAATATTTAATTATTACATTCGTACAATTTGAGGTAGTGCATTGAATAGATTAATGAGCTAGAATATACTACATAGAGTGGCTATAACGACGCCATTTTGAAAAAAATTGAATACACGTCCCCATTTTTCTTTTAGTCAAGGGGCATGCAATTTGTGTTGTGTAAAAGCAACAAGCTAGAATATTGTAACTCGTTGTGTAAAAGTGCTCAAAGGAAAGAAAGAGTTTTAATCCTTAACTAAGATGGCGCGAGTCAAAATAATCCTACTTAGATTTTTTTTTTAATTTTGAAAGTAAATAACAAGACATTTCTTTCTTTAATTATTCGCAATTAACAGAGACCGAGATTAAAAACAGTTCACTTTAATTCGCCTATTTAACAATGCATTTCGGATTGGTAATTTTCCAATCCCTCATCGTGCTCACGGCTTCAGTGTCTATGGTTGTTGTCTATAACATAACGAACAAAAGGTTGGTTCATGTTAATATACGTTTGTTATCCAGAATGATTGATATCGTGCACAATTTGTACACATCCTAATGATGCACTTACTGTCAGTCACTTGCACTTACTGGCATGTTTTCTTTGTCTATTTTTGATGGGAAAATTCAACACTTCTTCCATTTCCCACAATTATTAGTTCCTTATTATCTCTTAGAAGGACTTTAACCTCGAAAATGTGGTTCGTAACATGACAAAGGCCAAAATGTAATTTTTTCATTGTAAATATTTTCAATATGGCCGAGAGTAAAGCCCTTCAAGACCTGGCTAGTACTTAGATTATAAAAATGTTGTTATATCGAGAGTTAAGTATTACACTTACCTCTTTAAACTTTGATCTTACCTTCTTTATAAAAATTAAAAGAAAATCTAGAAAATAACTAAAGTCGAGATGAAACAATCTAGATTTATATGACTTATCTAATTGCGTAAGTCTAAAAGCTAGTGGAAAACAAAACAAACTAGATTTAGATGAGAAAAATAGATTCTAAAGTGACAGTCCTGCCCAACACACGATATAGACTTCGATGCTTTGACTTAAAATAAAATGGCGGTCGATAGTACCCGTCGTTGCCACCAAGAGCGCTGTTTCTAAGGTCACAGCCACTCATATTACTCGTTGGATGTAGATTAACAATACACATTACATATAAATTATCAGAAATTATTTCTAGTAATAAAATAAAACATAAATTAATCTATAACATAATAAAAAATCGAATAAAACCAGTTTTAAATGTAATCAAAATGACATTTTTATAAATGTAGAACAATTTACAAGAGAGGGCGCTATTGATTATTTCGTTGATTTCCAATCAATTGGCGAAATTTCCATTTATTTAAAAAATAAATTTTAATAATAATGTTTGTTTCTATATAGTAATCTTTCATATTCAAATATAATACAAATTCTTGCCTAGAAAATGCTTAAAGGTCGATAAATAAATTTTCTGGACAATTTTAAAAAAAAATTCATTTAGCGCCACCTGGAAGAGTGAAACGACAACAGAGGTTTCTCGTGTGTGATGATTAATAATGTTATATTTGTTATAAAAATTATAAAATTTTGTTAGATTACAGAATAAATCTAGATTAAAAAGAGAATTTGAATAAAATATTTGAAAATGTGTAAACATTATTAACACTATAGGTGAGTATATGCTTGATATGTAACAGGTGGATGATGGGAGATGAGGATGAGGGATGAGAAGGAGGAATAAAAGACTTTGAGAATGGAAGGAGGGATGGGATATGGTGAGGATAGAAGGAGGGATAGGAGATGTGAATAAGATATGAGGATGAGAATAAATGCTATCAATGTAGCTTATATATGCTTAAAATCATACAGTATTCAGATTGTGCAGCTATTATACCCTTATAAAAATATTACTTAATTATTTTGGGATGATATGCAATGATATCACTGGTCATCAATTGATGAAATAATATCAGGATGCCAGTCCACATCATGTACTCAGAATTAAAAACTGTGCAAACATTTTAAAGCTATTTGACAGTAATTCATTGCGTTTCCATCATTTTAAAGTTCTCTTATGCAAATTAAATGATTACAGATGACCTGCAGTTTGTTATTGAATGTCATTTCTTGTCAGTTGACATAAATAATATTAAATGATATGAATTAATCATTGGAAAAATCATAACTTTCACTAACAAAATACATTTTACAATGTTAAGTTAGAAACTTAAATTGTAAAATATAATTTTGGAGTAAAAATGAGTTTAAATCAATCAATTGCTCGTAAATCTTGTTAATTTTCAAGTTTGTAATCTTGATATACACAAAAGCTGCTGTTATCATACTGCATTAAATTTTTATTGTATCAGAATTAGACATTAATCCTACTCTGAATTATCAAGATTTTATTTACAATATGCTTTATGCAGTGCCATAACTAGGGTGGTGCCAGCGGTGCCCAGGCACAAGGCGTAGACCTTGGGGGGGACGTAGAAATGACCTGGACCAAGTTTTATATCATAGTTTTGGGGTGTAGTTACAGAAGCTTGCACCAGGCACATAAAAGACTAGTTACGACGCTGGCTTTATGTAGAGAAAATGAAAAGTTAAATAAAGAAAATAAATGGAGGATGAGACAATAAATAAATAAATAAATAATAAATAAATCCTTCTGAGGATGAGACAAAAGTGAGTGTGTCAAAATCATTTGAGAGTTTTGTATATTGAATTCTGGTTTTATCCAAATAAAACACATTGCATTGGATTTAAACTTACTGATTTAGACAGTTGAAAGTGGAATAGGCTATTCACTCCATTCAAGTTTCAACTGTCTGCAACTGAAGATGGCCCATTAAACAGATTGAAATGCTTTAAACTTCAGCCACTGTTAAAGTTGTATTGATCAGTTTAACTTAGTAACTTAAGTGACTAGTTCATCCTTCTAAGTATTCAAATTTTGTGAATTTGTTTTTATCCATATTAATCTGATGAATATGAATCCAAATCTTGTAGAGTTGCATTCTGCATTGCTAAAATTAAAATTTTTGAATCTGATGTTTTTAATGAGAAAACATATTTTAATTTATTTCTGAGATTGTTTTTTTTACTTCATTTAATTTGTAATTTAATACAAAAATACTTTATTTTAATGGAAGTATAATTTACATTTGTTATTTTTGGCATTTTTTATGCTATGTACATGAAAAATTGTAGGCAATGGCTAGCTTTTGCTGAAAGTTCTGGTTAGATCATTCAAATTAAGCATTCAGGAATCCAGACAGTATTCTGGTTAAAGATGACATAAGATTGGTGGATTAAAATACAGAGGATTAGCACAAAAGGTTATCCAACTAAAATGAAGTTAAATCAGATGGAAAAGTAGAGAATCCACAGGTATTAGGAGCAATAACGCTGGAGAATATACATACATAAATTATGTAATCACAGTTGTTTTTGTATAAATATAGAATATTATGTTGTTTTATTTTATTGTGATATTTAAATTTAATCTCATCTTTTTAAGTTTGTTTTCCTTATAATTAAAATGTACAGTTTTTATGCTTTATAAATATATAGGTCCTATTCAAATAAATTTTATATTTATATTCAACAAAAGTCATTTTCATTCACCCATTAATAAGGTCATATCTAGATAAAATATATATTTTTTTAATGTAATTTGATTTTACTATTTAGTCATGCTGCATGATAGAGATCAATTGGTTGCGACTATAAGAGGAGTGCACGAGGGACTCCGCAAAAGTTACCAGCAAAGTGAGTATATTATATACATTATTATAAATTTGTGCTATTAAAGTATTAATTTTATATTCACTATTGTTATTTTAATAAGTTATATTAACTTAAGTACTTATGTTTCTTATTCTGAATGATTTAGATAAATATATTTGATAGATGGCCAGATAGCCAAGGTAGTTAAGGCATTAATCAGCCTTCCACTCTAGAAAACCTGGAATTCAAGCAGTCAAAAAATTCTCAGGAACTTTTTGAGAGGTGGTTTATCTCAGATAGGTTGGGCCTTTTCCCTCACCACCTGGTTGCCCATTGTAGGCTTGGCTGAACCCACAGTGAATATGATTAAAAGTCTTCCGAGTGCCCATGCAGAAAGAGTGTATATATATATATATACACTTCATATTTGATAACAAATTTATCCTGTGCAGAGGTAACTAACAAGCAGATTCTACTGTATAATATACAGTATATATAAGTTTTGAACCATAAGAATTATGTTGATCTTTGTTTATTCATCTACATGATGTTGAGTGAAGAAGAATGAATTCAAGTTATTTTGATGGTAATGACTTGCAGTCAGTATAAAGTTGCCAAAATTTTTCCAGATATCTCAGGATGCATCAAAATGCATCCTGTTTAAACTCTATAACTTCTCACTGACTGTGTGTTTCTCCTATCAAAACAATTTGAATTTGTTCCTCCTTGCTCAGCATCATGCTTTATCAGTAAAAGATCAGCAGCATTTGGCTATCAGGATAGCAATCGTGATACAATTGAGCTGCTTACCTGTAATTTTGATGATATTCTTGTAAAACTAGAAGAACATCAACCACTTTGTATGGCAAATAATCAACCATTACATCTTGTGATCCCACTTGATATAGTACAAATTTTGTCTGTAATATCTTATTTGTAGGATTCAAACTTCTTGAGATATTTGCATATATTGATTAAAATGGACACCCTGTGTATATTAATAACTTGTTGGTGTGTGACCAACTATCCTCTTTTTGTAAGTTCTGTCCTCCCTCGAAAAGTGTCCTCCCTACATGTTCTCCTTTTTGATATTTGAAGACTAATCTGTAAATTTCCATATTCGATTGATGCCGAGCCAATCCGTTGCATGTAATGTGATGTGATGTGTTTGTATTTGACATGACGGTTCATCAAGGCTCGGTACAGTGCAGCAAGACGCAATTATGAAACGCATGTGCTCTGCACAGGAGACCTCGAGAGAGTGCGTTGCATGCAAGTAGCTTTGTTTACTTCTTACCGAAACATAACACGGCGCACACACATGCAATAGAGATTATTATAGTGTATTATTGTTGCAATGAATAAAATGTTTCTTTTATTTACAATATTTTTTCCTTCAATTCATTTGTGTCCTTCTTTTCATTGTAAAAGAGTTGGTCACCTTAATATTAATATACTGTATATTATACCACCAATGCTACTAATTCACACTACATCCCTGAAGTAATTTAACAGGTTTAAATCCATAACTCTCTTATGAAATCCTTTGAACTATGCATTTACCATAAGTAATTTGATTATTAACTATGTGGATAAAATTTCAGATCTGGGAATTATTTTTTGATAGTAAAGTGACTTTTTTTGACCATGTTAATAGAATTGTTAAAAATTTGGCCATTCACAGAGGTATTCTTTGGAGAAACTTGATTTATGATTACTAAACCTGTACTTTATTCCATATTTTATGTAATGTATTATTAATTTGGGCTTCTGTTTCATCATCTCTGGTATTAAAAGTTGAAAGAGCATTATCAAAAGTTTATTTCCTTTTTAACAAAGTAGCCAATTTACTGTATTTTGACTCTGATTTTATAATACGCCAAAGATTCTGTTTTCTGAAACTAATGGCTTGCTTGACAGAATCTTATTTTATATATATATATATTATATATAATAAGATTCTGTCAAAAGATTCATATATATTGGGTTGTTCAGAAAGTAATTTTGTTTTTTCCATAGAAAAATAAATGCAATATTCTTATAATAAATAAATATTTTATTGAATTATATATTGACCATTTTGGTCAAATACCTCTTGTCATTGTTTCTGGTAGTAGCATGATTTCACATTCATAAAAATTTTATTCGTTGTTTACAAAAAACTGATCCAAGTGATTTTTTACATTGTCATTTCAAGTAAATGTCTTACAGTTAAAAATATTTGTATAGACCGGAACAAGTAATAATCTGAGTGTGCCCGATCTGGAGACTATGGTTGGTGTGATAACACATCCCATCTAAGCTATAACAGTTTCTGACGAGTTACCGAACTTATGTGAAATTTGGCATTATCATGGTAAAACACCACACTTTGTTTGTTGATCAATTCTGACCTTTTCTGTTTGATGATATTACTCAGTTTGTTTACTTGATGGCAGTACACTTTCGAATCAATTGTTAAATTGTCTGGTAAAAGCTCAAAAACAAATTTCTTTAAAATCCAACCATAGAGAGCATCTCTCGTTAATAACACGTGGAACCCATATATCGAGTTTTGAAACGAAACCAATTCGTTTTAAGTAATAATAAACGGTTCAATTTAACAGATTTAATCTCTTAGTGATTTCACGTGTTGTTATACGGCAGATTGCTTCAATCGGTACCTTTATTTTGTTTTTGTTGGCTTCAAATGGCCATCCAGAATGTGGTGTACCTTTGATATTAAAATTGCCAGAATGCAATTTTGTAAACCAGTTTTGGCACTGTCTTCCCCTCAACACATTTTCTCCAAACATGTACCACAATTTTTTTCTTGTTTGAACAGCATTTTGGTTTTTTAGTTATAAAAAAAGAAAATGATGCTTTCGATTTTCCAAATTTGATGGGACACCGAAAAAAACAATTGTACAGAATCAAACTAAATTTTTTACAAATAAGCCTTAAAATGTCAGCTGTTGAAGTATATAATGAAAATGTGGTTTAAAATAAAATTGGCTGGTAAAAATACATCTAATTCTTCTACTAATAAAAAAACGAAATTACTTTCTGTACAACCCAATATATATATATATATATATGAATCTTTTATGGATATGAAAGTTTTATATCTTTGTGTCCCAGCAAGAACTACACAAAGCAAATCATGTTTGTTTAATTCAGAAAACCGCTTAGGTATAACGCAGCAATCTTTTCTTAACTGGGTAGTGCATAATTTAACAGAATTTAAAAGTTTTTTGCATGTTGAATTTTTAAAATTTAAAAGATTATGCAAATCAAATCTCTACTTATAAAATTTTGTTTATTTTAACAATTGTTGTGTGTTATGTTTGTGTTCATAATTCTGTTTTAGTTTTATTTATTTATTTTATGGGGATATGTGTAATTTGGGGAGATTAAATAGCCATTTGATGGAACTGCCTGTAATATAATTTTTAAAAAAAATGGACATTAGGTGTTTGGTTTTAATTTGAATTTAGTGCCCAGTTTAATGTATGCGTGATTCACTCATTATTTAGAAATCTCAGATATAATGATGGAATCTAAGTTTTATATTACCTATAATACCAAAACAAGTAGAAATTTATATGCTTCTATGTAATGAGCACTGATAATTTATTGCCAATTTGAATTGTAAACTTGTAGAGTCTTCCAAAAAAATGTTTCCATTTTAAATTATTATAATTATGTTAATTATAATCCAAGAATGTTGTAACACATTAAAACATTGGAAAACTGTCCAAGTTTTATACTTAGCCATTACAATTTCTCAATGCAGACTTACCCCTACAATTTCTTTGGTCAGATGAGTCATACAGCACACATCTGACCAAAGTTCGAATTCTTCCTACGCTCACTACAGCACATCTGTCGTCACTCCTCCCACGGCAGCCACAATTCTCCGGCTCTCACAGATTACCTCAAATTAAACTTTAGTACTTGATTTTGATAAATACGCAAACATTTTTAGCTTTATTTAGGGGGTCTTCGTCAGGGGAGTTGATATGAACAGATTACTCGTGTTGCGCAATGATGATTAATTCTGATTTTGTGAACCGTTGAACATAAAATGTCCTTTTTTGCCGCGGAGTAACCATTTTCGTTTATGGTGCTTCCTAGAGGTGGTAGACGACAAGACATTTGAATGCAGACGGGAGATGAAACTTGGGAGGTTACTCTGTCAATTGGTATATGTTACATACTTCTCGGATAATAACAAAATTACAGTAATTTAAAATGGCAGCATTCATCTTGGAAGACCCTGCATTTTAGAAAAAAAAAATTGGTTACAGAATAACTTTTTTTAATCCTTTTTTTTTCTTGTTTATGGTGCTTTATAGGTAAACTTTCATTCTGACTGATAGTAATAGCTAGTTTATTAGAAATTTTTTTAGTCATATACATTAGCAAGAAGTTTCATTTTAAGTTTAAAGAATTGATGTATTCCAATGTTATTTCAAAAAATGCATTAATTGAACAGCTTCTGGCAATTATGATGCAGTATGGATGACTCATCTCAACGATATTGAGAAGAGAAAAGAATATTCGAGAGCCATGTTTCAACTTGCAACTACTGCTTGGTTAGAAAAGAATACGAGGATAACTTGGTGCCATCAGACTTGCACGTATGAAAAATATACATAAATTTTGTAATAAATAATATAAAAATAAAATATGATTTTAATATTTTTTAGTGATTATTTTTATGGAGGGAAACTAAAGAGGTTATTGGAGAAATCAAACTTGTGTAATGATAAAACAGATAATTGTATTGATAAAAAGATGTGAGTATATTTATTATTCCAACAATATGATGATTAAATTAAATTTATAAAGTTGTATATGAAATGTAATTTAGATTTTAAATGTTGGACACGGATTTCTGTTACTTTTCTATAGAATTTTGCCACTTGTTGGGAAGATAAAACTGTTAGATGTTGGCAGTTGTTATAATCCATTTTCTGTTTATCCTGAATATCAATGCACAGCAATTGATCTCACACCTGCTGTAGAGGTTTGTATAATATAATCATTAAAATATTTTAATATTTGATTAAAAATTCCATGCTCAGTTTTTAAAATTTTTCAGAATGTTTTACAGTGTGATTTTCTTCAGCTAAAAATTTTGTCTCAACCTAAAGTTTCGAATTTGTTGCAGTCGGAGGCATTGACAGAACTTAGCGAGTGTACGTTTGACGTTGTTGTATTTTCATTAGTTTTAGAATATTTACCGGCACCAAAACAAAGATTTGTGTTTTGTCAAAAAGCATGGAAACTCTTGAAATATGACGGATTATTGCTCATAGTGACTCCAGATTCAAAAAAACAACATTGTAATGCTCCCATGATGAAAAAATGGAGGTTGGCATTGGAACATATTGGATTTCAGAGAATAGCTTACGAGAAACAGAGACACATGCATTGCATGGCCTTTCGAAAGTTATTTGTCGAGTCGAATGATAAAATGGACGACAATATTATACAGCTTCTTAGCATTCCTCAAGATTTTCATCATTATGAAGACAACAGTTTTCATGAAGAACAGAGAGAAAGAACTGAAGAAGAGAATGAAAATATCCAAATTTGTTTTACTGAATTGCCTGCTTTTATAGGATGATACAAATATTTTGAAGATATTTGAGGCTTGTATATATTTGTAAACAGTAACATTTTCATATATTTTAAATTTTAATCTATAGTTTTAACCACTATATTAATAAATGTACAAAAATATATACCCCGTATATTCCGGCGTATAAGACGACTTTTTGACCCGGGAAAATCTTCTCAAAAGTCGGGGGTTGTCTTATACGCCAGGTGTCATCTTATAGGGTGAGTATATCCCAAACTCTATATTTTAACTGTAAAAGTCGGGGGTCGTCTTATACGCCAGAATATACGGTATGTCAAATTCTAACGTATATAATTTATTGAAGATTATATGTATATTTATATTAATGCTACATTTTATAAATGTTAAAATATATTTTTGAAAAAAAATATAAACGTTAGTGATAAATATGGCTCAATATTTAAAATAATTCAACAATTAGAAGTATTTTTTTTCTAGATAACTTTTATGGAATTATAAATGTTTGTAACTTATAGATATACGTACTTAACACCTTACTCTTGCCGAGAAAAAATATATTTATTTGCAACAAACAAACAAACGTTTTCAGCCTGATTCACAGGCCATCTTCAGGCTTGGAATACATTTGAAATTAAAATTCCATCCATGGAATACAAAAATTCAAATTCAAAATTAAATAAGGTATAATCAAAATAAAATATTGAATAACTAACATAAAGCAAAAAATAACAAAAAATATATAAAAATGTAACAAATGAATACGTAAGCATTAATAAATGCAAATTTCTAAGACATACAATAAAACCATTATATTGATTGGTTAGAGCCCTTATTAAACTTCTTAACCATAAACTTCCATGCAGAGGGAAGACTTTCTGCGTCCCTCGCATTAAGACAGCCTTCTTGTAATCTACTTCTAAAAATCTGCAACTTTTCCGCTGTCAAGGCTAATGATGGAGACGATAAAGGCTTTATGATAGACGCCTCATTCTTGTATTGCGAAAGAGTACAAGACAGGACGAAAGAAATAAATAGAATAATAAATGTAGCCAGGACCCTAGGTTACCAAAAAAGTACTATTCTAGGAATAATTAAGAAATATGAACACAACATCAAGAAAGGATGTTTTAAGAATGCTCCCAATAAGTTTGTAAAGTTTACATATAATGAAAGTATGAATACAGTCATGAAAGAAATAGCACACAGAAAAAGTTCGAAGATGCTTATAAAAAGGGCCCCTAATTTATACAAAATCCTCAGGAATGATAAAGATGTTATAAAGGCAGAAGAGAAAGCAGGAGTTTATAAAATTCCGTATGAAAACATGCAATTGGGCGTTAAAAAAGATTACATCGGAGTAACCACTAGAAGTTTAGGAATTAGAATCAAGGAGCATAGTTATAATATCAGAAAGGGGTCTAATGCAACAGTTTTGTCCCAAATGGCGCAAGCGCCAGGAGCTACGGTCAAATGGAATGAGGCGGCCATCATAAATCCTTTATCGTCTCCATCATTAGCCTTGACAGCGGAAAAGTTGCAGATTTTTAGAAGTAGATTACAAGAAGGCTGTCTTAATGCGAGGGACGCAGAAAGTCTTCCCTCTGCATGGAAGTTTATGGTTAAGAAGTTTAATAAGGGCTCTAACCAATCAATATAATGGTTTTATTGTATGTCTTAGAAATTTGCATTTATTAATGCTTACGTATTCATTTGTTACATTTTTATATATTTTTTGTTATTTTTTGCTTTATGTTAGTTATTCAATATTTTATTTTGATTATACCTTATTTAATTTTGAATTTGAATTTTTGTATTCCATGGATGGAATTTTAATTTCAAATGTATTCCAAGCCTGAAGATGGCCTGTGAATCAGGCTGAAAACGTTTGTTTGTTTGTTGCAAATAAATATATTTTTTCTCGGCAAGAGTAAGGTGTTAAGTACGTATATCTATAATGATTTGCTGAGTGCTTTATAATATTGTTTGTAACTTATATATGGCTTAAGCTGTAATTATTAATAAAATAAATAAAATAGATTTATCAATTAAAATTCTTCTTTGAAATACTGTACTCATTTTATACACAATAACAACTTTATTATAACTTTTGTGTTTGTAAATGTGACCACTGAAAAGTAAGTATTTCTCTTTCTGGATTATGGTTTAATTTGATCTTCACTACTTCAATTCTGTTGTATAGAGAATATTATCTTGTATGTAAATTATAGTTTGATATATCTGAGAATAATGTTAAAATTACATATTGATATATTAGGTCAAGAGAACAATTACACCTAAAAATTAAATGTTTGATTGTGACCAGAGCTATAAAATTCACATGGAAAGAAATTGAAGCCAGTACCATGATTAGCATCCCTCCCTGCTCTGGAGTTTTATATTTGACTCTATATTGTATGCATATATACAATAGAGCCAAAAAATGAACTGATCTTTGGCACAGGTATTTTGCGGCACCATCTTCAAAGTAAGCTCAACAATTCCATACCCACTTGTCAAAGTTCTGAAAGCCATTTTTTTATCACATCTTTAAGGTCTTTTGTCACCACAGCTTTTATATTCAGTTTCCATTGGTTCATATGGGTAATGAATATCCAATGAAGAAGGGAGTAACAATGTTTTCTCATCTCTTTATTCCTGTGTCTCTGCAGACTTATCTGTTCCTTAAATATAAGAGAAGTTGAAGGGTTGCTACATTCCAGTCAGCAATAGAGGCAGAAGTTACAGCGAACATAAATTAAACTTGTATAACCCTAGCCATAAATGAGGATTGGTTGGCATTTGGCAATGTAAAAGTTTCTCTGAAGCACGCCTTGAAGATGCATTAACAGTTTGTTTAAATTTATTTGTAAATAAATATGCCAACAAATTTTTAAATTAGTTAATCACATCTTATCCAAATCCAAATAAATCATAAATTCAATTGTAAATGTAGCAAACAGCCAGCCAGATGGCCAAGCGTTAAGGTATTACAAGAGATTTGACTCAAGTCTGATCCATATTCCTATAATTTAGCATGGCAGTATGAATTCAGGGGTATTGTTTTCCTTCTCTTGCCTGTACCATTAACAATATTATGGGTTGTGCCTAATGGGCATAATTGTGGTTGTGTATATCTATTGTGCTGGTACCTCATGCCAACTGTTAATTATTTATTAAAATTAATAGGAAGATATGAAGAGTGTGAATACCTCAGTAGGTGAGTAATTGGTTTGGGTGATAATCACTCTTCTAGATGAAATTTGATGTTATTTATTGACATTATATATTTTGTAACATGTAAAAAGATGTAAATTGTATTAATTTCCTCAATGACAATTAAAAATGCTTTTTTAAGGATAATTTTTCTCAAGAAACACATTTTTCTTTTATGAGGAATGCTCAGTCCAAAAGATGTGTGCGTTGGTATCTATTCACCAAACATTATTCTGTTATATAATGATTTATTTGGTGATTTATTAACATTTATACAAAACTTATTTCAACCCTGAATAATAATAATTATGTAAAAACACTGATATAATTAAACTAGAAAATGATCAAAATTAATTTTTGGTATTGGAGGTAGAGTGATAAATTACTTTCTCACTATAAATTATTGACGCTGATGATCTGATTTATCCAGCCGATGAACGACGAAACTTTCACGTAAATTCCGGGCACGTCCTGTCTGCCGCAGCCGAAACCCCACGACACGATTCCCGTCAGCTCGTAAAATCCGTCCACTTCGCAAACTAAAGGTCCTCCGCCGTCTCCCTGAATGCATTTAAATTGTTTAAGCCACTCGTGTCTATCTTGTGTAACCGCAGAAAGTAAATAAATTACCTGACAGGCATCTTCGCCTTCTTTGCCACCTGCACAGAAGCTGCTAGCAGGTAGAACAAATAACTTTTCTGTAACTGCATTAATTTGAACTGTACATTCTCTTTCATCAATAATTGGCAGTTGTGCTTGTCTGACTTTAAGTGCTATGGGGCCAGCTGAAATGAATTATTTGTGTTAACACTGGTTAATTATAAATGGATATATTCGGTCTTACCTTCTCCTTGGTATCCGTATCCGGTTACGGTGCATAGTTTTCCGGCCTGCTGAGTGACTCCTCGAGCAGGCAAGCAGATCAGGCAGATGTTTTTGTTTAGTTCTACCGGCGACTGTAGCTTCAAGAGTGCGATATCGTTATCTAAGGTCTGACTGTTGTGATTGTGATGGATGTAAGTAGTGATGACTCGCTTTGTTTCGGATGTTGACTTTCTTTGTTTCTGTTGTGTTAGATCATTTTCACCTGCCCTAATGAACAGGGCATCTCCATTTCTCACAATGCTGTAAAGAAACATGTTTAAAGTTACATCATAAAAAATAAATGAAGGTTAATTGATGTTGTGAAAACCTACTTGGTTATGCAATGTGCTGCTGTTAAAACCCACTGAGTACCAATTAAGGCTCCACCACACAGATACTGATTTTGAGAATTTATGAGAGCAACCTTAAAGGAGAGGAGTGTTTTAAAATTTGAAAATTTTAATTAAAATTATAATTAATTACTTACCTGCCAGCACCATTCTCCTGGTAGAGAATCGAGGCCTCCGATAATCTTTGCCTGCCTTCTATCCGTTCCTTTGATTCCGCACATGTAAGGGTTCGGTATCCGCACACTGGGAGCTGCCAGAATTTATGCAGAGGAATGCAAATTTAAAAACTGATTAACATGTAGAAATTATGTAAGACAACTTTGCTTTATACTATAATTAGAATTGTAAATTACCTTTTATGTTTGTATGAATTGTATAATTGGTGATTCGAGAAGGAGAATGAGGTCGCCGGAACATCTGCTCAAACCTGTTTACCTCATAAATAGAAACACAACAAACTGTTCCAGGTGTATTACAGTTGAATCGATTATATATTATATGATTTTTTACACACGTGAATCGAAGAAGGGTGTTGATACAGGTACCGGGACACATGTACTCAATGGGAAAGTTTGCCTTGTTTGGTTTCACTTTCGGAATCGGGGTCGTTGGTAGGGTTGATGGGAGAGTTGTAGGCTTGATCCGTTCGACAGGCGTGTAACAACAGATCGTCCCTGCTGGGCAATCTGTCGTTTTCACTATTAATAGTGACGGTCTGTTGCACATTCCACTTAGCAAAGTGGGAATACAGTTTCCGGGACATGGGTTTATAGGTGGGAGGGTGGTTGTTGTGGTTGGAGGAACACAGCATTTGCCACCGTCTGCACAGAAATATTCGTGTGCCACGTGGTCGCATAACAGACTGAAGAGAGCCGAAACGCAAGTCCCCGGGCATAAATCCGGTTTCGTTTCCGAAATGGTTACATTTTTAGAACAGCAGTCTTTGCCCTCTTGGCTGCAAACAGTTTTAGCGATTTTCTCGCACGAGGCACTGTGACGTCTGTCCACACACGATCCCGGACAAGATGTCAATTTACTGTGACTGAATGGGTGTGACGTTGGTTCGACGTGGTGCATAAACAACGTGGTTGTACTCGGGGTTGTAGTAGTGGCATTTTCGAATTCTTCGGGTAACGGGGGCGACGTCACTACTTCGGTACCAAAAATCATGTCTTCGGCCACGCAGCATCTCGAATAATCGTCGTCGCACTTGACTTGATCCAAGACTCGATCGCATAGGAAGGATGCGAAAAGATTAACGCAGTCACCTGGACATTTTATGTTCTGTATGCTTTGCTGTGCATCTGGAAGATGATAAACCAATAATTAAAAAAAATACGTGGTTTGCGTTCCTTCAATACAGCTTGAAACCGTGCGACATACTCGGTTACTGCGAAACTGTCACACTTAATAGCGCGAAGCCTATTTTATTGCGTGTTATATCCATTAAAATTACTTTCACCCTCACTTTAGCGTGAAATATCACAAATAAATATGAATATTAAATAAATATTCAGCTTAAGAATAATAGCTTTGCGTATCAGGTCCCTATCAAGTGATATATTTTTAGTAATTGAAAGCTTCACAGTTCAATTGAAGATAAAATTAGGCATGTTTATATAAATATATGATTTTAAATTGAAGAATGCCATAAATAGATACTGATGGGTTAAGGGCAAAGACCCGAGACAGAAATACCTATAGTGGGACTTCAGGAGGAATTTTTACGTCCATTGAAACAATGAAAAAAATTACATTTTAAGCACATTTTTGCTACTTCTAAGCCTTTTATACATTCAAATTTATGGTAAAAGAATTTGCCACAAATCAAGAATGGTATCTTTTTCATATAATTGTTTAAAATCCGAAGAAAAATTCGCTATGAAATATGGCTTAAATTTTCGCCAACGAGTCGACTTCGTTAACGAAATTTGAATATCGTCCGCTTACAATACAAGAATATACCACAGTAAAGGCGAGATTACTTTCATTTTTCTCGAAGGATTTCACTATCGCCTCCGCAAAGAAGAGGTTGAAAGCACCTTTGTTGAAGGAAGTGGATTCTAAAAAGGAAACATGTCTTACCTGATAATGCCTCTTGGCTGGAATTGTGTCCTTGACCATCCGTCGGTCGAAGTAACCACAGTAGCAGCACACATTGCCACATTGCCATATTGAACGCCTGTGGGGTCATCGAGATCAAGATTTCTCCTCCATAATCGCCAAACGGAGGGAGACAGGTGGAAAACATAGACTCCGCCGGTCAATGACATTTACCTCTACCTGTGATTGGTTGACGGCTTGTTGTGGGAAATGTTGCCAAGCGCGACCTTGACCTTTAATCATTGTCATAAGGGCCTAACTAGCGATTCCCAATTTGATTTTCCACCTTGTACTTTTAATTACTTAACGTTCTTTTCACACATTTACTTCAAATTTTCTTCTCTGCTCTTCGTGTTTCATCTTCTTCAAAATCGGAAACGGACAGACGGGCTCGAAAAGTGTTTCTCTTATGTTTATCTACATCATTAATCGCTTTATATTCTATACGCTTCCTAGTTTCTCATCTATGTGCTTTATTTAGCACGCCGTTTTAATATTGAATAGACTTTGTTCCATTGTCTTGTAATATCTGTTTCATTAATTATTAATTAATTTTAATATGTTCTATTTACTCATCCTTTCATATTTTCTCTTGCCACTTGGCTTTCTTATAGATCAATTCACTTACTTTCCTGTTTGTTGAACGATTCCTGTTCTTAAACGTACGGTACCCAGTGGCGTAGCGAGAGGGGTGCAAGGGAGTCTATCATGCACCGGGTGCCGCTCGCAGAGGGACGCCCAAATGGTCTCCAAGACAAACTATATGTGTTTCTGGGGGGAGGGGCGCCAATAAAGTGTCGTGCCCCTGGCGCCAGTTATGTTCACTACGCCACTGACGCTACCTGGAGCATATAAAAAAAACAAAGAACAGTTAACCGACTTACGGGCTACCTTTACTCCGTTGCATTGTTTTGCTTAATTTTTTTTCTATTCGCTTAACCATTTATTTCCTGCTCTTCTCTGTGTTAGTAATTAATTTATCTTAGTATAAAGAATTGTTTTTCTTTGTTTGTTTCCTTCCCTTTATGAGTAACAATTCCTATTTGTACTTCTAATTATATAATTGGACTAATTGGTTAAGTTTTGTTTATACGCTCTTTTAGTCACTTCACGTGTTTATTTTCTTATTCTCATGCTTCTATGTGCTTTTTATTAATTATTTTCTCACGACTTTAGTCTCTTTATCATTAAGTCAATGCTTGCTGGTTCCCAATTTGACATTTTAAATCAGAACAAATTACGAATTTTACTTGGAAATTCGTTTTAGAAACTGAAAAAAAAGTAAAGTTTCCTAGGTCTATTAATCATATTATACATATTTTTTGTTTAATTTCCTGTACAAAAAACCGCTAAAGTACCGCACATCCGTTCGCTTTTTTGCGAGTCAATGAACCAAGTTTTTTTCAATTTAAAAAAGTGTTTTGCAATTTGTATAAACATCCATAACGTATTCATGCAAAATGAGATTTTATTAATAAAATGGGTCAATAACCTCTATAATGTAGTAAAATTGGTAAAAATTTCGAGGTATCCCTCAAGTATTATGTGCTCATTATGTTTGGGAAGCTGAACTTGGAAGTACTGTGTGAGCTTCCCAGTTTGGTATGCTCATTATGGGTTTAAAATTCGGAAAGAAACTTCGACTTTCCGTTATGGGTTAAAAACAAATGTTAAGAGCTGTAATTCGTGATGTCATTTAGGCTACTACTCGGAACTAAACGGTTGGATGAACTTATATAAGTTCAAATATAGTTTGGGCCTCTTATTTTCTTCGATCACGAGATTAATCTATTTGAAAAAGAAAAAAAAATCCCTTAGCTGAGGGTATGAAGGTGAAAAATGTAGACAAAGGCCCAACGGATCTACAGATTTATTTAATCTACTTTCCTCTAAGTATAGCTCGAGGGTTTTCGAATAAATATAAACAGGTTTAGGGGGCTCAAAACAAAAAGTAACCTATTTCCATATTACTGTAAGTACTTTTAACTCGTCTGGGAAATTCCAATAAGGAAGGGCATTTACCTCGTTTGTTGGGAAAGTTCGTTTTTTAAGGTAACTCCCTGATTGCATAATTCGAGACGGGCGAGTACGATAGGGATTTTTCTTTATATTTAGGGAGTAGGACATTTTCTGTGAAATTTGTAATGTGGGGATTTTTCCTCGAAAATAACCCTAAAATTCCTTGTTTAAAAATTCAATTTCCTGATCGAGTTTATCCCTATTGCAAAGCTCGGGACTTCACACAAATTACGGATCGTTTGATTGCAGTGTTACTTCTATTTTTAATTATGAAGTTAGAAAAGCTCAGAGATTTTATAAAGGGAAATTTTAACTTCTATTTTTTTCCCCCAAATTATCTGATTCGTTCGTGATTTGGACGTCAAGCGAAATCTGGGTCATTCTTCCGACCCATATTTGTGACGATTTGTGTCAAACACACACAGTTCCGTTCGCCACAACCACACATCGACCAAGGAATTAGGCCTTATAGGGCCCCATGTATAACTGTTAACATGTAAGTAAACATTTTTAATTAATTAATTTAGCACTTCTACCATTTATATTACACAACTTAATAATTACATCAGCATGCGAGCTTTGTCTTTGAAGGAAAGTTTCGAGCTGATTACTGTCTAATTTTCCTATTATTTATAGTACATACTTAGACTCCTAATTAGCATATTTAACACTTGCCTAATTATGCCCAGTGGTACTTATAGTGGTTCTCTATATATTGGCATGGATATAAGACTTTGTCTGTTCTAATCCTAAAAACTTGTCTAATCATGTTTTGTGGACCCACCTGTATAGTGGTTCCTGGTCTGATGCTGTATTTTTGGATGGTCATCCTTGTGTAATGCTAAATCCTTACATATGACGGTCTTATATAATGGTTTGCTCATGCATAATACTGCTTACTACTGCGTTTTCGTGTAATCAAATTTTATCTTATGCAGCAATTATTTGTTGCAGTTCCTTATCTAATTTAAATACGTCAAGAGAGTCGCAAAAAGTACATTGTACAGGATAGAGGGAGGGGTCGAGACATTGTCTACGTATGCTTTTTTTAGTGTGTTTTAGCGAATTTGTTTTTGTAAACTCTACGTATGCTTTTTTTAGTGTGTTTTAGCGAATTTGTTTTTGTAATCCTATTTACTAATCACGTGAATAGTATTTACAGAACTTTTTAGTCATTTCTTAAATGTCAGGGGGTCCGTGGACTATTGTACGAATTTGATCAAAGGGAGGAATGTTTGCTAGAAGTACAGTACATTACTGTACAGAACAAGGAAAGAGGGGGGGTTTGCTGGAAGTATCTCACAGTACACAACGGGAAGAGGGGGGGTGCTAAAAAACTGTACACGCAGTTATTGGAACTTTATCTGTTATTTTTATCCTTATTACATTCGAAATAATAGAATACAACATAATTCAGTAACGTTCAAGGCCATCAAACCTGTAGATTTGTGATGTTCAAGAACTGACAAGAATACTTAATAATTGGAACATTACGGGTTAAAAACGAGGAAGACAAACACAATACTGTATTTTCTTACTATTTTTACTATTTTTTCTTTTTTTAAGTAAAATAATAAATTTTCTCTTCAATTTTTAAAAATATTCTCTACTTTTCTGCCACATTCTTTCGGGGCACGTAACTTACATAACTTATTTTCTTAGAGTTTTGTTGACCCCCACGACTCCTTCTCACTAATTCTATAGAGGGTGATTAGAGCCAAGTAAATAAACCGTTTCAGTGCGTTAACAAATCGAGATTAAATTGAAAGATTAATTGGCACTGATGCACTTCAGATAAGCAAAGTCCATAATAGGATCCGGGTTAACTTTTGACACTTGTATAGTTTATTTGCAGATTTATTTAAATTGATTTTGTTGCAAAATAAAAGTTTGCTGATGATGATTTGCTACTTGATAAGCTCGAATTGCCGATTTGCCTGGAGGGATTCGTTTTGGGTCACGAGAGAGGTAGAGATGGTTAGCGATGAATATCACTCGATTTGCTTTTTTTTAATTAAATATTTCGCAATTTTTAGCTTATCGCGAAGAATATTACTTAAAAACGAATTACTATCAACAAAACAATCTATTTTTCTACTTTTAAGCGCTGTATTCTTAACGAGGCGCGCAATCTTGAGGTCTATTGTTCAGTTTTGGACACTCAACGCGCTATAAAATAACATTTTGTAGCCCGAATGATTACTTGTAACATAGATGGAAACTTGCTCCTACGATTTTCTTAAAAAGTGGCTAAAATTCGGTAAATTTAGGGGAAATAACCGTTTAAACTTCACGTATCGAGATTCGGGAATAAAGCGCTTCCAATGGGGACAAGTTATATTTTGCGGATGGTTCGTGCGTAGGATTATTTATAACCTAGCTGCTGTACTCATTTTATGTAGATTTTAAAATATTCTTGAAGGTCAAGTCCAGAGAAATGCCTTTTCTGTTCTGAGTCCTCTTTTTTTAGGTATGTTTGATGGGCGGAAAATCAGATAATAGATTTTGTAGTGCAACTGTTACGGTCAACGACTGATTTCTTTCTTTACCTAGTTTCTTCGATTTACATAAAGAAAGAACAACAAAAAACAATTTAATTGACGAGTAGAACAGAAAAACAAAGAATAGTTTAAGATAATAGAAAGGGAAATTTATAAATCAACCGTTTCTTCCTGTTTTTAAGAAATTGGGCAGATTAATTTACGTTTTAATCTTAAATTTACCCGTAAATAAAGCTAAATTACTAATTTTCTATAAGAATTTCTGCTTTTTTTTTATTTTATAGGAGAAAAGAATGGAACCTCCTCGTACTTTTTCTATTTTTATTGTTTTCTCAGGGAAGATTGCAACATACAAGTGAGTAAACTGTGTAATTTCTCTTGACCAAATCTTTATTTTGAGCCCATCTTCACTTTTAACTGATTATCATCTCTGATTTTCCTCTTGAAGATCGGCGGAACCGGGTATTAAACACCATGTTACGACCGTTTCAAAGTTCGTATCAGTGTAGGACACCCGATGGTTTACCTGGTGTTTGCAGCGTAGTTACTCAGTGCATATACCTGATTTTTGATCTGAATAAACTCCGTCAGTCTGTCTGTTTCAGGCCTTTTTCTATGCCTGGAGTTTGCTGTCCAGTTATTCGGGTGAGTAAACACTAAAACCAACCGTTTTAAACTGACCAACTCACACCCCGTACGATTTTTTTACAGGACGTGACTTCGACGGTTGCTACTGCAACTACTACTGATAAATTGGATCCAATTACTACTACGACCATTACTTATGATAATTTTACGTCTAGTTTACCCTCTACTACAGTTATCTGGCCTACTGACGTTGAGACTACTTCAACTACTGTAACTTCTACTGACGCGACCACTGAAGCTGTAAATGAAACCTTAAGCGATTTGTCATTGTTTAAACAACCCATTATCGCCGAGTCGACTAGAGGTAATTATAAGGATGTATTATGTAAATTACTGCGTAAAAAATAATATTACAATGAAGTACAGTACATTAGAACAAATACAATAAAATAGAACTAAGGTGTAGTAAATACAATGGAAGTATCTACAATACACAAAGCAGTATGCAGTAATGTATCGTAAAATACAGTAAATGTTATGAAAAAATTTACTGTACGAAGTGTTTTTCAGTGATTTTTAATGTAAACAATAGTTTTATACTGTAAAATACAGTAAAATACACTAATATATTTTATTGAAAAATTACGTATTATATGACAATACAGCATAACTGTAGAAAAGTTATTGTTTACACTGTAAAAATAGATTAAAATACTTACAGTACAGTATAAAACACTGTAAATACCTTACACTGTTTTATACTGTATTCTAAATACTATAAAAATCTTCGATTACAGTATAAAGTTTGAATGTATTTTATATTTTAGCATTTTTACAGCGTAAATATATTACTATTGTGTTTTATACTGTACTTGAATGTATTTTATTCCATTCTCATACCGTAAACAATACCTTTCTTGTAATTTTATTTATTTATTCTATTTTACGAAAATAATTCGTATATTTAGGTTGTGGGCATTCTGGAAGGGATGGACGAATCGTAGGTGGGTTCGAATCCGAAGCTGGTAATTGGCCTTGGATGGTAATTATTCTTAACAAATATTATTTTTATTTTTATTATATGAAGTTTTAATATTCCTAAATATTGCTGCATCGTTACGACAATCGATGAGATGTATACGAGATTTACAGACTCTATAAAAAGGGAGTCAAAAGGCCCGTTTCCCACGTCATTCACATATGTAAGGGACTCAAAATAAGACGAGATTTAGATTTGTAAGACCTAAATTATAACGTATGAAGGGCCCTTCGTTCTCCACTAAGCTGTAACCTGGTAGAGTGAGGTCTCTGTGTTTAGTTTACGTATAGATCAGGCCCTATCTCTTGCAAATGATTCATTTCATTGCATGTTTTGTGTATTTAAAAAAAAACAAACCTGCATTTATTGTCAAATTTGATTATTTAACTTTGTATTGTTTGTAATATGCTATAAATTAGGCCCCAGCAAGGTAAGTGACCCGGGACATTCGAAAGGCCCTGATCATGAAATACAATTTATGTACTGTACAGTATTATAAAATTAACATTGTTTTACATTTCTATTTAAAATTCTCGTTCGAATTGTTGTAGGGCCTACCGAATTATTTTTATACCAGTATAGGCTACTATTACATATATGAGACAATTAACCGTATGTAATTTATAGGCCTCACAAACTAATATACACGTAGATCTTTAACTGTAGGGGTTTAATATTTAAAATAATGCCAAACCTCGATATAGAGCACCCCTAAACAAGGCTATTTTTGACGGAAGAGGCCGATTTAAGAATTATGTCTATTAATGAGGCCTAAATACTGTACAAGTTCGAATTTAGGAATTTGTGATCGTCGAATCACGGGACTTCCAAACTCGTAAGCTGTGCTTAGGCCTCATTATTATACATAATTCTTATTATTTGAAATTCTTCAATTTAGCGCCAGACTCGATTTAGAGCAAACTTCGGAGGCCAACAGTGGCGCTAAATCGAAGTATCTTTAAACAATAAGAATTACGTCTAGTATCGAAGTCTAAACCGAGTTTGAAGTTGAGATTTTGAAAGTCGTGTGATTTGATGATCCACAATGCACTTAACGCAAGACAACGCAACACATGGGCGATTTACCATGTGAGGATCCCTGGTGGGCTTTCTATGGGAAATAACCCAT
This sequence comes from Centruroides vittatus, assembly GCF_030686945.1. Lineage (NCBI taxonomy): Eukaryota > Metazoa > Arthropoda > Arachnida > Scorpiones > Buthidae > Centruroides > Centruroides vittatus. Next base: position 779,205 of record NW_027120768.1, read on the forward strand.
GGTCCCTAATTAGGCGTTAGACACGAGAGGAAAACCTGGAAAACACTCGGCCAATTGGTGAGGCATAAACCCGCCACCTTTAGTGTTCAGTGGTTTTATCCACACGGCTAGGGCCTTTCTAATCATGCTCATTTTGGGTTCGGCTTGGTATATTTGCAGGAAGCCGGGAGGTAAGCAATGGCGTAGCTAGCATGGGTGACACCCGGTGCGGATATCGTGGTGTCACCCTTTTTAACTCTTTTATAAAACACTGTTGAATTGTAATATCTTCGCACTCGAGCAACTTGAATGCTATATTGAATATGCGATGTCGCGACGTATAAGTTTAGATTTATAGAATAAATCACAGTAAGATTTTCAGCTGGTGTGAGCTCTCGTGGCTTCTCCTCATAGCGAAGAAACTCATGGGAGGCGAGCCGTTGACTTTTTTTTTTTAGGTACAGGCCTACCGGGTGTCACCCCTACACGGGTGACCCCCGGGGCGGGCCGCCCCCACCAACCTCCCACCCACCCCCTCTAGCTACGCCTATGGAGGTAAGGATGGGGCTCCGACATGTGCAATACAGATTGGCCCCGAAAAATTTCCATGGACGTCGCAAGGATTCGAAACTGGGTCCTCAAGGGCGGTAGGCCGATGCCTTAACCGTCGACCGTCGCGTTATATCGAGATTTGACTATATTTCTTTGAATGCTCTCAACATATTATTGAAATTTTTTTATGGTTATTGAAACAATTTTTAAATATTTTATGTTGAAATGTTACTTTGTTGTTTTATACTAGTGTATTTAAAAAAATAAAATATGCAAATTTTTAATCTAGATATTAATATTTTATACTGTACATTGCACAGGCTGCTATATACCTTATAACTCATCGTGGTAGGGAATATTGGTGCGGTGGTACCTTAATTGACAATCGTCACGTGGTTACAGCAGCTCACTGCTTGGTGCATAAGAGTGGACGAAAGTAAGTGTAAATTATGTAAATTTTTAAAGTATGTTTTTGGTGTATTTTTACATAAATCATTGCTTATTTGTTGTAGATATCACCCACGCTCTATAATTGTCAGGTTAGCCGCTCATAGGATATACAATCACTACGATAGGAAGAATACTGTAGACGTTTACGTAACAAAAACTATACCTCATGCTAAGTTTATGAGGCATGGATTCTATAATGACATAGGAATTATCCAATTAGCATCCGAAGTTAAATACAATATAGATATATCTCCAGTTTGCTTGCCCTCTATGAAAATGGCGGACAACAATTTAGAAGGATATATGGCTACCGTTTTGGGATGGGGAGTGATATCTTATGGTGAGTTCTTAATGGAGGATTTGGAGAGGTTTAAATATCAAGCACGCGTGTAATTTTACGAAAATTTTAAGGTGGAAGAAACGCAGAAACATTGCAGCAAGTGTCCGTTCCAATCTGGAATAATGTGGACTGTCAAAAGAGGTATGTGCAGAAAATTACAAAAGGTATGTTATGTGCGGGTTACCACGAAGGACTTAAGGATGCTTGCCAGGTTAGTTTCTAATTTATTTAAATGGTATTAGCATTTAAATCGTGTTTAAAATTCTTAAAAATCGTGTCTGGTCTCAGGGAGATTCTGGAGGTCCTCTGATGGTTCCAAACAACAGTAGGAGATGGATACTAGTCGGAATCGTGTCTTTTGGTAGTAAATGTGGAGAAAAGGAACAGCCCGGTGTATATACTAGAGTTACAAACTACTTAGATTGGATTCACGAAGTTACTAGAGCTTAAAACTGTGTGATGATATTTGAATGCCTTGTTGTAAGAGGTGATCTAAAATGCCATTGTATAACTTTGAGCGCACAAAAGTTACGTGTTCATTGCCTCTTAGTGCCTCGAGTGCAATAACAATAAAGGCCAAAATGTTGACATTAACTGAATTTCAAGTAACATTTATTTATAATAAAACAATGAATTTCTTCTTTGAAGCATCTACTCTACCAAAGTCAACAGTGTGGATATGAAGATTCAAGACTGAAAAGACTTATGAAAATGCTTTACTTATATCTTTAGGATAATTATAATTTTTTATATAAAATTATATATTAACAGAAAGCCAAAAATCTAATACTTACATGTTTTATCAATTTTTTTTTAATAGTTTATTTGCAATATGGCCTCAATTCAGTCTTGTATAAAGTTTTAAATAAAATAATTTATAAATAAGTATATTTTTTTCTTTGCCTTTCGTTCAATAAAACAGAAAAATTACTTTAAAATTTCAAAAAATACAAAGGTGCAAAGTAATAACCCTTTTATTCAGATGATTTTTTTAAAAGTAGTTTATAAACAAGAAATTCTTTGGTGAAATTTCAAAATTATAGAACTTGTTTTAGTGAATAACCTATGTAAACATACTTTTATTTATTATTTTAAAGAATTAATTATATTTTTATACAAAAATAAACTTTTAAACTCGTTTATACAGATATATATTTATATATGTATGTATGTATATATAGCTGTTGTATATGATGTGCTGTACATTTTCAATATACAAATTCATAATTTTGACCAGTAGCTATTCATTCGTGTTGGTACGGTAAGTTCGTTCATCTCTTCTCACACTTTTTCTCGACTTCTTTGTAATAATTTAATCCTCAATACTTGTATTTTGACTCACATTCATAAAATTCCTGCCTCTCATTTTGGCACACAAAGTGTTTTAATCTTCTCAAACTATCGTCCATGCTGTCCTTCGAACTGTGCTGTTTATACATGAAAAATTATAATTTTTGCATTAGCTGATGTTTTGCAATATCCAATCTTTGAACACCGATATCCTCGTACAAACTCCTGGCATATTTGGTTCTGCACAACCGATTCCCCACGATATAATCCCAGCTAGGAACCATCTTCCATCTTCTCCTTGCATCTGTAGTGGACCACCAGAATCTCCCTAAAAAAAAAAAAAAAAGAAGAAGAATGTAGTGATTATGTACAAGAACAATTAAGATTTTAGAAATTTACTTCAGAAAATCCTTGGCGTAAGGATTTCAAAGATACCAGATAGTGGATAATGGATATAATAGATATAATTTTGTTAATTTTTTTCGAGGAACAGATATTGCAATACAGTTATAAAATTCTGTGATTATCCAAGTAGGTCCGTAGATACATCCAAATTTTCAATTTATATTCTTTAATTCTATTAGAAGAAATGAGATCGTGCAACATGTAATAACCATGTGATTTTTAACAGTGGTAAAACAATAATAATGTGATGGCTGACACAATATATTCTGGGAGATCCGGATCGACTCAGGTGTTTTCATGGGTCGCCCTCATGAGCGCTGTTCCTCACCATTTCTTTCTCCCATTGTGAACGGCCGCCAGTGACCCAGTGGATGAAACCATCGAACACTGGTTCCATTGTTATTCAATATAAAATCAAACCTCGATATAGCGCATCTATAAATAACGCCACCTTTGACGTCCGAGGCGGTTAAGGCGACAGAATACCGCTGTGGGGATCCGGGATCGAATGCGGGCAGTCTTCTAGGAATTTTCATTGATATATGGGATCCAATCTTCACCTCGTCGGCCTCCATTGTGGATCTGGTCGAACCTACGATGGGTATGAAAAAAGGCCCACAGGGCAGGGGAAAAATAATAATAGGAGTTTGAAAGTCGCCATGAATTTATATTGGAAGTTTGAAAGTCACGTAGTTGGGTAATTGTTGTCACCCAACCACGTGACTTTCAAACTCTCAAGTTCAAAGACTGGCCATGTGGAGTTTTCTTGGTTTTATTCATGTGTGCTACACCAAAAGAGCCAGTTTCCGATAGAAAGTCCTCGCGGGAGATGCCTTTCCTTGGCAGTTTGCCCATGTGTTGGGGTGCCTTATATCATGAAACCAAATAAACCAAACGTATTGTGGATCTATCAAACGAATGGCAGATATAAAAAGAGGCTCTCAATGTCAACAGGACTGAGAATATCACTTTATTATTGTTATATCAATATTGTTTCTCTGTTCATGTGATGTGACTATTGCACGTCAATTGATAGTTGTGATAGCCTATTACACGTATTGATTAACCAACAGGTTCATTGAAAATTTAATTTAAAAATATGATCTTGTTTAAAATGAGTATCATTAATGAGGATCTCGAAAAGTCGAGGAAGTTTAGTAATTTTATTTCTTAAATCTTCATCTGTTTTCTAAAGAATGGCACTGTGTCGTATTTCAAATTATAGGCCTATATTCCGTTTAAAATCCTTATTGACAATACCTGACAAGAGTCTCTTCCTCCATCTTCAAACCCCGCACACATAAAAATTTCAGGTATATATTCGTGTCTACCCGCTTTCAAAAACATATTTTTACATTTTTCATTACTTATGACAGGAACCTGAACTTCTTGAAGAATGGAGGGCAATACACCACCTAAAATTAGTAAATTATAATTATTTAAGAATCAAGAATGATTATATTGCTCTTATATCTAATTGCAACACAATAATAAACATAAATTTTATGAAGAAAGTAGACAAACTTACCCTCGCTTAATCTTCCCCATCCAGTGACAGTTGCATTCCTTCCTATGAGATCTTTTTCAGTGTCTGGTGGTAAACAAATTGTTGCTATGTGCGGAAGTCGATCCAAGGGTGCTTCGAGTTTCACAAGAGCTAAATCGTTCTCATACGTGAAAAAATTGTAACGAGGGTGGACTACTTTCTTCTTCACTCCCCTTTCTATATACGGGTATGGCTCCATCACGCTGGCAAAATCGTATTCACCAACTCGAATTCTAATTTGTGGCAGCAGCAAACTATAGGAGACGATAAAAAAATAAATTAATTGGTTTTTTTAATTGTAATGATGTAGATGTAGGTGACTTCTTACTCGTCTACACAATGGCCAGCTGTGGCTATCCATTGTCGATTTATGATGGCACCTCCGCATCTATGCGTACTAGAAAATCCGAAGAAAGATGTTCGTCTCACAGATGCCTAAATTAATATATTATAAATTATTTATGGCGAAATGTTTCGAGTTAAAATAGAGAAACGCATTTGCCCTCTTACTTGCCATGGCCACGCACCAAAAGCTGCATTCGTTCCTCCAACCACTTTGCTCTTATGGTGAGCCGGAGAAATGCCACATTCTACAAAAGCAAAATTAAAAAATTAATTTTGCTTTTGAGTTTATTCTCTTGTTTTCAAGTTAAATTGTTCTGTTCTCTTACTTACCTTCTTCTCTACTTTCAGGGCTCCTCGTTGCAATGGGGAGTTTTTCAGAAGTAGAAGTAGAAGGAACTGTAGTGGTATCCGTGTTTCTCAGGCTTGTAGTTTGAGTGGTTTTTGTGGACGTTCCTAAAGGTTGTCTCGTGTTTAATGAAGGTTTAGTTTGGCTAATTATTAAAGGAGCCGAAGTGATAGCTATCGGAGGGATGGCGATGATTTCTGTAGGTTTAGCTTCTTCCAGTTTGTTATTCTGGCTAACGGTTGACGTAGTTGTAACCGAATTTATTGATGTTTCGTTTGTGTTTTTCGTATTATATTCGCAACAACTTCCAAATAAAAATCCATCAACGCACGTTCCCAGGTGTTTACCATCCGTTTTAATGCAGTCCCATACAAACATGCAAGTTCCTTTTGAACCTAACGCATTGGAACACGGTTTCGGATTAATCTTCAGAACGGAACAAACTGTCGAAAAAAGAAATAGAATATTAGAATATAATTCAAAATTTTATAAGATTCGAACACTAACGAATCATCATGAGCAACGAGAGTGAAGTAAATGGGACCACAGTTCCTTCAGAGGACGTTCAGGAGGATATGGTGAATCGTTTCAACTGGAAGCTTCCTTCCAAACTCGCGTGGAGAACAGAAGGAAATGTTCTAAAAACTGAAGATCTGTACAGTGTTAAAGATATACCGAAGAGATTTAACAATCCAGACTGGTTCGAAGGTTATGGACGTTCACAGAAGCAGCAACACCCCATGTTCGTGACTAGTAACAGTGTATATGGAAGCTTGCCTCCAGTTGCTCACACCATGCCCCAAACTTACCAACCTTTGGGCCAGATATTCAGCAGTCGTCTATATAAATCTGGAATGTATAGAAATATGGGGCTAAACACAGCAATCGAAAGAAGTAAAGTGATCGACAAGTAGAATTTGTATGGAACGTTTATCGAAATTATATTGCAAAATTTTAAAAACGATAAATAAATAATAAATTTGTGATTATTATTTTTTAAAATAAACTGGAGAAATTGGTAATTTTGTGTATCGTAAATATTCCTATGTTCATTTATAAGGAGAAGCTGCGGCTGTTTCCGGAGACCCGAACGTATATGTAGGGATGGTCTGAACCGGAATCTGTGCAATAAAGTTTAAATTATGGGGTGTAGAAAATAAATCTATATACAGTAGTTTAAAATGCATTAAGAGTGCATAAATGTGATAAAACGAGAGTGTCACATTAGAAGGTCTACAGGGCCTGGAGGCCCTAGGTTTAGGCCAGTGATCGTTTTCTACTGAGTGATATGGGTAAAACTGAATATACAAGGCTAATAATAATTACTAATTATGAATTATTGTAAAGAATTTAGGAGTTTAAATCCGTTTTTAGTTCTACACAGCCAATTTTTTCACTTAATTTAGCGGAATAATAAAGAATATCAAAGAAAAAAAATCTTGTTAATTAAAGTAAAATTATGTTAATTTAAATTAAAAATTACTGAATTTTTAAATGTTAAGTATGAAAATGATGTCAGAGTGACATAAAAATCGAAGAAACAATGAACCTGTCATTAAAAATTGACGTCAAAGTGACGTAAACAGTACGAAACGAATGCACATTTAAAATAACGAGAACAGTTCGTTTCTTTGTTTACATTGTCTTCACCAGATGGCACAAAAGTCAGTGGCGTAGTGTAGTGGGGGCGGCAAAATTTCACAATAAATAACAATATCTTGTAAAAATTTGAACCATTTCATTTCATATTTTTGTCGCACCTACGATTCGGACCGATTGAAATGAGTACGGAATTTTTCATTACTTATACCTAAATAAGGGAGCAGCGAAATTTTCCTCCGCCCCGGGTGGCTGACACCCACGCTACGCCACTGGCAAAAGTATGTTGGAAAAGTATTGTTATTCTATTTACATGCACTCGAGTGTGCATGTAAATAGAATGTTAATGTTGTATAACATTTGCTTAATATAATATTTAATAGTATGTCTTAAAATCAATTAATTTATTCTGTGTTTACATAGAGTAATGTCGCAGCAGAACATAGAATTTTTACACGCGCTAAATTCAAAATATATGCAATAAAATGGCTTGCAATTGAAGTTACGCAAGAGTTGAATGCATAACTTCAATTTTACTGAATAATATATGAAATTTAATGCGTAAAGTATGCAAATTATAATTATATTGCGTAGACGAAGCGCACAGTTTAACACACGAATTGTGAGATATGCAACTTTAACTTGCCACAGTTCATTATGTACTGTACTGTACATGGCTTCAGTTCACTGATTACGAACTGTGCATAATCAGTCCTACTGGAGGAAGATTATCGATTGTTTAACATAAAATCCTTCGCGAATAAGCCTTCACCGGTCTCCCCGAGGACCGAAGCTGAATGTTTTAACATAGCTATGCAAGATCTTTGCATTTAACAGTGGGCGATTGTAAGCAGTTTGAGTAACTTGCTGATTAGATACAGAACCAGACATATGTAAAAACAATTAGCTGTAAGTGCTTCAAAGGTGCTCTAGTGGAAAACGTGGTGAGAAAAGGGTTTATTGCTTATTCATATTTACTTATTACTTGTACATACGTTTGTAATAAGATTTGATGGTAAGCGATGAATATTAAGTGAACTGAAGCAATGGGCATAAATCAGTGCGATCTCATTGGGGAATTTCAAATAAGATCTGTATTCTCCTTAGTGTTTTATATTTAATCTTTAAATAACAGCTTTATCCCTCTAAACAATGTGTATGTAAAGTATGTAAAAGAGGCTTATGTTCGACGACGTCGCTCTATGTAAACAGAATAAATTAATTGTTTTTAAGACTTATACTCTTATATTAAACAAATATGAACAGCTCTTCTTCTTGTATACAACGTGAACAGCTCTTATTCATCTGTACAATGTGATACAAACTCTTACCTTCCTATACAGTTGATCAGGATCTACTATACAGAAAGAAAACAGTTGCTAACATAAATATATCTGATGGAAATTGCATACAAATGAGCTTAAAAGGGTTATCATAAGTTAGAGTTAATGGTTGTAAAAGTGTCAAAAGAAATGAATTATTTTAAGACTTGTTATAAGTAAATAAATACTAAAATCCTGTATTTACATCATAAATAAAATAACCTTTCTAAATAGTGATATATAAGTTTCTGGCCATTAAATTAGTCTCAACTATCCAGTGTTTAGAGTTTAGTGAAAAATCCTGTTTCTTGTCGTTATGTTGATTTAGTATTCTTATCAGCAACCATATTTACAAGTGTTTATTTTATGTTATCCTCCCTCTACTGTTTACACTGTGTTGAATATATTGTTTTTACCGTAATCATGTTAAATTTCTACAATAATTGCTTACGTATAATCGTATAAATTTTGAATATAACGACCTTTTAGAAGCATTTTAAAAAATACTGGCAAAAACAGTACTTATCCCAAGATAAAGTTACGAATAGTGATGCCCTGATAAACTTGCCAGGCCCTTTTTGTGTAAATTTATATTAATGTAAACTTGTATCATACCCTACTTGTTATTGCACAAGATATAGTATAGGATTTTGAGTACTGGATATAGCCTATATTCGTGCTGTTCTGAGGTCTGTAACCACACGAGGCCCTAGAGGGCCTAGACAAAACCTGAATGCTGTAAACAGCTACTGATCATGAGTGTTGTGGTATACAAAGCAAAATATCATGAATATATTACGAGGTTTTAGGTTTAATAAATTGAGAAAATTCGAATAGAATTACAAAAAACACGATAAACTATCATTAGGATAGCAATTTTTGGTAAAAACATCCCTTTTTTCGTAGCAAAAATTGCAAATAAAAAGAAGGAAACGAAGCTGAATAAATATTTTAACTTTTTGAAACAGTTGACAAAGTGTATAACATTATAATTTTAAGAGTTACGGATGTGTGAAATTGTGTTTTTTTTTTTCTATAAAAGTTACTGTTTTGTTATCCATAAATGCATAAAGAACGGTTATAGTACTTATAAAATACTAATGGAAAGATAAAAATAAGTCATTCTGTAAATGCTAAATGATAATTTAGATAGAAATGTCGTGATGAATAACATTAAATGGCCGAATTGATGAAGATTTCGGACATTTTCAAGAGGATCAGGCCACCAAACAGCTGGCTCCAAGGAGAGCAGAAAGCCCTCTTAGTAATTCCACGAGGACCTTAATATGAGAGGACATCAGAAATTTTCGCGAGGACCCAGATGTGCCGGGCAAGATCCCACGCCATCCGGCTGCCTCCAGTGTGAGCAAACGTACAGGGATAACATTTAAATTATTTTCTACACCAAATTTCATCGTGAAAAGCGATTAAAATCTTTAGAAATTTCGGAAAGTTCAACATTCCAAGAACATAATAGGATATTAACGAGTCATAACACACATCAAAACACGTGAATCCTATTGATATTTGTGTCATTCTAACAAGAAAAAAAAAGTGTATACAGTTATATCATCAATTGACAATACACCCGGTATTTTTATTCGGGTCAGTAACACAGACAAGAAGAAATAGTATCCTGGAAACACCCTAGACCCGGATTTATTCTGAATGCATTTCTTTACTCACTCTGAATAATTCAAGTGAAAAGTGTTAACGTATTGCTTTTAATAAGAGAAATTTTGTCATGGGAAACCCTGGCATTATCCTGGTATATTATAACACAATAACTAGTGGTTTTTTTACACTAGGAACAATTGATACCCCTTACTTTCCCAATGATAAAAAGCCAAGAAGTGCAGTTTTAGTGTCTGTATCTTTTATGATTTTTCTTTATTAAAGTGAGTTTATGTATCAGGTTTTATTATCTTATGTAAATGTACTTCAGAGAGAGGTCATAATTATCCATTCATCTAGAGAAGAGATTAATTGGAAACGTTTCTGTTTTCAAGTCACGTAATACAAGAATTTTTTCAAGAACTGGTTCTAGAAAAGTTGCATTATCTTAACCTGCGTTTTTTTTTCTTGTTTTTTTCCCCTTTATTATAATCAAAATAAAGTCGTTCTTCAAACATATGACAATGAAGCCTTAACAATTTATTTTATATATTTTATCTATTTATTTTTTATATTTTTAATGACAATACTTGAAAAATTATGATGAATCTTGTCCAGGATAGTGTTATATGGAGTGCATTGACATAACAAGAATTGTGTGATATATCGAGTGACCTGCATTTTAGTTCAATTCTGCTTATTGGTGCGCTTATTTATAAAATTCCTCACTGATTTTGTATTAAAAATAATTATAATTTTTTAATTATAAATAATTATTTTTAGAGATTTATTTATGCACGTTAATTATGGTTGATTTGAAAATGATGGTAACTAGATTTTTCTCTAGAATTTCTCTTAGAGTGATGGAGGAAAATTTGTATTCATTATTCTTCAAGAATAGAGATAAAGCTAGATTTTCTCTAGAATTTCAATCATTTCTCTAGAATTTCTCTTCAAATATTTGAATTCCTCTTTATCATCCTTTAAGAAATGAGATAAAGAGCTAGTTTTTCTAGAATGTCATTTTCTAGATTTGCTCTTTAAATATTTAATGGAGTAATGGAGGAAAATCTGTATTTCTCTCCATCACTACTCCAGGTATGGAAACAGCTAGATATTTCTCTAGGTTTTTTTTTTATTTATTCACTTCAGCCATTTTCTAGATTATCTCGTCAAACAGTTAAAATAATACAGCAGTAGGACAGCAAACAGTGTAAGAGAAGTGATAGAGATAAATGATTTTTCTCTAGAATTTCAGCTAATTTCTACATTTTCTCCTCAAATATAAAACATTAACCATACCCTTACATCTAAGATTGTATAATATTATATTCTATGAGGCTAATGCTAGGTTATATTTTTCCACATTTATTCCTCTTATTACCCTATGAAAAAAGTACGAAATTTCTAAATAAATAACTTTTTTCTCTATTTTTAAAATGGATTTACTGTATTTTTTTAAATCTTATTCTAAGGAAATGAACCGTAACTAAACTACAAAATAGGAATAATTTGTCAAGAAAACCGGAATTTATATATTCTTATACAAAGGATTTATTAATGTATCTGAAGAATTTAAAGGATTGTCAATGCGATCAGACATTGATAAATGGCAAAAGAAGGAGAAACACTAAGGAGAAGTGGGAGCAATATATGTATAAAAGACCTGGTGTTGGTTGGAATGAAGTTGAAAATGCTGCGCTGACTGTTTAGGCTAGAGAAGATATTGTCTTATTTGTCCAGTTGCATATGCTTCCATTCCACTGTACAATCTGCCACTTAAAGCAATAAGTGTTATAGAGCAACACCACAGCATATAAGGCAGCTAGTGTTATAGAGGCACTTAAGACAAGTAAAATCTTCAACACACAAAACACTAGTGTTCTGTAATAACACAGCACATCAGATAGAAGTGCTCTCCACAGCATTTACAAGTGTTCTGTAGGAAAATAGGGGTACACAGAGCAGTAAGTATGTACACAGCACATAAGTTAGCAAGTATTCTATAAGCACGTAGGATAATATATTATATAGAATAAATAAAGATTAATTTTATGAGCTATCACAATGCATACTTAATAAAACAAGAATTTAAAACGAATTTTATACAATTAATACACAGAATTTCAAGCGAGGGAATTTTATAAAAATATTTATTTCTTTATTGTCAGGTAATGTGTTAAATTAGGAAACGTTGCATAAAAGTGACGAATGGTTTAGGTCGTCATGGATCAACAATATTGTAGGTCTCTATAATATTAAGCTTGTTTTCTTCCTTAACTACTCTATAATTTATGTTACGGCGAGAAACGATACTTGGGCGCTTCCTATAATTTGTATTGAAATTATATTTCCTTGCATGATTAATATGATAAACTGTATTCGCGCTATAGATCACTCATTACGGCGCATTTAATTAATAAGCATATTATTAAATAAATACTTGCGCAATATTATGTGAGAATAATAGTTTATGAATAAGTATTTAGCACGCTATTATGCGCATCAATTCATTAGTTATGCACTTGAAAGATTAACTGCGCGTAAACGCTGAAAAATTGGATCCGATGTGTCGTATGTTTTTAGTACTGCAATATAATTAAATTGAGTTATCTTAATGGCAGTTACTAATTTATAAATTTAATATATATTAAATTTTTAAAATTATATTGTATATTTAAATACTATATAACATTTTTTGTTGTTGCCAGCATTGCCAAGTCACCTCAGAGAATTACAAGCTGGAAAATTTAAATTTTAATGGTCTTATTACTTCCAAAATTGTAATTAATGATGTTTTACATATTTATGACCGCTAAAATTCGTGGGAATTTCATGTAAATTCATGAATTTACATGAAATTCCCATGAGGATATCTGTGTAATATGCGTATCTAGCGATTAGAATCCAGAGCAGGTTGCAATCTATTCATTCACACAGGGCCTCTCGCTTAGAGTTGCTTAGAGAGGCCCTAGGTCGTCGAAATCTCGAAAATGCCCTGCAAAACACTCCTAGAAGCTATTATATTCTCAAAACGTGTGGGATCGATGGCATTTTTCTGTAAGATTTCACACAATTAACAAAGAAATTCGTTAAATAATTGCATTTATGTGTAAACTGTCTACAGAAATTCCAATATTTATAAGACTGCAATTCAATTTAACGTATGGCAATTGCCCGGTTTCTTCGAGACGAAAACTTTATATAAGAAGTTACAGAACAAGATTTGAAAAACTTATTTATCATTTTGTGAAAAATTTTTAAAATTACACAAATTCCCCCCAAGACTTATACATTAATACCTATTGTTTTCGTGTGCCAGATGCTGTATAGTCGAGTTGTAGGCCCAAAGGCAAAGTCTAGTATACACTTCCTTGTGTAGAATATACGAAATGTTGCTTATAATGATAAATTGTGACTCACTTATATTGGAATATTTGTGGTAGCTATAAAAGAAATGACGATACAGTCATTGTATATTGCCTTTAGCCAGTGCTGATTATCCAACCAGGCAATTTGGCTCAACAGCTGCTGCACTTCCTGGTCATGACCATGCTGCTATCAATGTCTTCATGTTTAAACGCATAAAATTGCTACATTTTTGCATTTTATTTAAATTATACAGTGCATATCTATAATTGATTTAAATTGTTTCTAACAAAAGAAACAATTTCAAATTATGGGCCGTCCATTAATTACGTGTAAAATTTAACGGGGGAAGGGGGAAGCTCGAGAAAAGTACATCATTGTACACGATGAGGAGGGAGGGGATCGAGTCATTGTCTACGTGGACCTTTTTTTTTTTTTCTCAGTGGTATTAGTAGCATGCGAATTTGTTCTTATAAGCCTACTTGTAATGCGAATAAAAAAGTTCTGCAAATATTTTGTAAATCGTTTCTTCAATGTCAGGAGGAGTCCATGAACCTATTGTACACACGTAATTAGAAGGGAGGGGTACTACATTACTGTGCATAACAGTGAAAGAGGGGTCAGATGCGAATCAAAAGCTGTACACGTAATTCAGGATGGTCCCTTATGGAAAATGTCTGAGATTTTGAACTTTAAACTGTGACCTTTACATCTCTCGTATAAACTCTAGCACCGCTATAAGTATTATACGTAATAAATTATGATTGTTTTTAGTATTTATAACTGTAATTAATTTATTTACGAAGGTATTTATCAACAATTATATATACAAACAATTCATTGTAATGTGAGATAGAGATTTTCTTATACGACAATGTAATTGCTTCATTCTAGAATGCACCAAATTTCCTGTGATTTACCGTTAAAAATGAATTTAGAAAATCGTTATAATTTAATTTTTCTACATAAAACACTACATTATACATACATTAAGTGTAGGATAAAATAGGCAATCTTCAAGGTGGGGGGTGCCACCCTGGAGGACTTTCTATGGAAAACGGCTCCTATTTAAGTGCTAATTAGACACGTGGAGAAACCCGGAAAACTCCACGTTGGTGAGGCGCGAACCCGCGACCGGTGTTCGGTGGTTATATCCACTTGGATAAAACCATTGGTGTTTACCACAGTAATTATTTCCGAACGGTTTAATGAACGAGGAGATTGCCGTAAGCTTGCGATCTGGGTTCGAATTCCGAATTTAATCACGTGATGCTTTTATTCTACTGTACTTTGATTGGCTGACTTTTCTATCCTTCATCCATATGAACGGATCTTAATGCCAGTCAAACAGGCAATAATAGAAGGTTAGTAAACTGGAAAACCTCATGAATAAATTCAAACCCTCATTTAATTGTTATAACAGTATAATAATTACATAATGGGTATTGCGGACTATGAAAATTCTAAATTTATATGTAATTATACACTTTATATTCTGTATAAATATTATAAGTGCATTTAAATTAATGACGTCTGCAACATTCTTACAGAAAATTAAGCGTGATTAATTGTTATTAATATCAAATAATATCGGAAAATATTAATATTATTTTAATTAATTAACCCCTCAGAGGTCGAGGAAACAGGGGATTCCCCCAAAATTTTCACGAAGAAAAATGTACGTGAGGCCCCCTAATTCAAATTTGTCTAGGCCCCAAGAAGCTATAACGCGGCCGGCCATACGAAATTTTCCGGGCTTTCTTTACTTTAGTAACACCTAAATAGGGGGCTAGTTTCTCATAGAAAGTCATCGCGGGAGTCATTGGCCCTCGGCAGGTCGCCCATGTGTTGTGTTGCCTTATACAAATTGTTAAAATATAAGCAAACATTCGCGTGTTTCGTACAAATATTATCATGGACCCCGTACAATATCTAGAATAAAATGCGATACGAAAAAAATAAAAAAAAAATAAAAGGCCCTTTCGAAAATATGCTTAACCAGGGCGTTGTATCGCTTAAATCAGAGAAAGGAATGAAAAGTCTAGGATCATCACACTAGCTACAGTTGTAGACTTTATATAGGATATTGTGTCAAGTGTCTCCCCAATTCACTCTTGCTTATGACCCCACACAACCTAAAACTGCGACTGAAAGTAATGTATTATAATAGTCTTCATTTAAAAATTTAAATTGAGACTTACGTCGAAATCCATTTAACAGGAGAAGGATCGAGAGCCGAACTACTGTTTGGCTAGATAGAAGGGCCATTCCGTTTTAACACCTAAAATATAAAGAAATTTATAAATGTTTTTATTGCAACAAATCACAATTATTTTAAATTATAAACATATAGAAAAATGTAAAAATTCTCAGATTTATTTTTGGTATTTAAATATGTGTGTAAACTTCCTTTCTAAGGTGAGTAGGAAGAGGAAAAGGAGGGATTAATCGGATTTAATCCTTGCAGCCATTTCCTATTGTCAAAATGTCATAAATAAGGGCGGTATTTCGTTTAATGGATTTACTGCCGTAACATTCAAGGTTACTCAGGACAAAGTCAAAGGCGGTTACAACTTGACCTGTTTCTGACCTCGACTCTGAAGCGAGAGGTATGTTTCCTGTATTTTCATTTGTCACTAGTTATTACAGCTATATAACAGATAAGACATTCTTCTTGAATTTAACACCATTGAGGCGTAATAATTTCCAAAGGAAAACTTTCTCAATTACGATATTAAGCAGGCTCATCACCACTGCATCAAAGTACAGTATATCCAATCCAGTTCATGTAAACACACACTTTTTTTTCTGCATTTTTGTTAAGAGCTATTGGCATGAACTTTTATAAACGAGGAATCGTTATATATATGCCCCAGTTTTTATTAAACATTCCTGACAAAATTATGACTGAATTGCAGATTACTCGACATCCTTGGGGCATGCCTGACTCATAGAGGTTTAAAAACATAGGCGGATTCATATCGCTCCCACGTTATTGACTTTCTACGAATCGTAATCTAAATTTACACATTTATATAAATAATATACCAGCAAACGTATTTGATGTAAAATTATTATATAATTTCCTTTAGGTCAAAAAAGTTTTTTGACTCTTTTTTTCAACCGCACCCATGCAAGTTTACTCTTGGAATGTGGTTACGAATTTTACTGTATGTACAGTACGTACAAGTATATTCGAATTTCACAAGCAGCGACTTCTCATTACTTTAAAAATAGTAATTTTTCATGTATATATATACCTTACTTGGTGGTTATATAGATCTAAATTTACATTTTTTTCTCTTTTTATAGAGAAAAAATATTTGCAGATTCTCCTGATATACTTTTACAATATTGCGATAGATTATTACACGCGTAACTAATTCATTTCACGTGAAATACACGTATTTCTTATTGAAACTAGTGAAATTTCTCATAGTCCATTGTTCTCCAGTGTAAAACTATATATATATAGCTTTATATATATATTATGATAATATACATAAGATATTTATTTTTAAACATCACATAACTAAAATAAAATTGACAAGAAACTATTTTATGAGGTCATCCTCACACACAAGAGAAAATCGTAATAGTAGGGTGGATGGGCCCCCGAAGACATATTTTTAGCATTAAAGGTTATTGGGAATGTTTTTTCATTATTTGACAAAAAAATAATAATATAAAAATAGTTGCAGTATAATTTTATTAGAGCGTTGAAAGACGACATGGCGATAACAATGAGGTGCAACAGAGTAAAAAAACTGTTATAAAGGATATAACTAGAAAAAATATATATATATTTCTATTAATGCTTTTGTTTACTGTTTATCCTTGTTAGAAGAACGCAAAAAAATGTTATAATAATAATAATAATATTAAAAAAACATAAAATATTCACTGTATAAGTTACAAAAGCAAAAGGAATTAAAAATGTTTATTAGTCTATTTCCAGATTAAAGGTATGGAAATTAGGTAATAAAACGAGTTAACACGTTTATTTGCCTTATTTGAAAGATTATAGCGTATAAAATACGATGATGCCACATAAAAAATACACATATACTAATGTAAATTCACGTACATAGTATTTATTTCACTCTTTTGACAATGAAATTTTGAATTTTTTGTATAAAACTTAACTAAATTAGGAAGTTTACTTGTTTATACATTATAATGTAATGTGTTTTTCATCATATCATTGACATATTTACTCGTATTGCTTATAAATTTTACATAGGTTGCTAGTTATATATATTCATTACTTAATTAATATGTGACTGAGTGTCTTTTGTTTTAGATAACCAGTCTACATATTTGAGACATAGATGCAACTAGTTTTTCAAGATCGTTAATAGTAATAATAAGACACTAAGCATTAATCAAACTTTATCGATTCGCTTTTGAAACGTGCTAGCATTCATATAATTCCATAGAATTCTTGCTAATATATTATTTGCTGAAGGCTTTACATCTTTATTCTTTAATTTAAACATCCGCTATGGCGTATACCATACGAACTTCGGCATAATTTTAATGCGATTGACCCTTTTCCTATATTAATTTCCTGAAAACCAAGGACGTTCTTACGAAAAATATCAGATGATTATCGTGTCCAGTATCTCGGGTCGTTGCAGAAAAAATAAGTTCAAAATCCAACAACGACGTATCTGTTTGCTATGTGTTAATAATGGATAAGGTCATGTTAATTATGTTAAACTTAATAATAGGTTCTAAATCTTATTATTCTTGCTATAATTGAAAATAGCGAATTGCCCCGATTAAGTTTAAATAAAATTTAGATAATATTAAAGAAGAATTAAATAAGGTTTTTACTTATTTTGCGTGTATTATCGTCGACCGCCGGAGTCGTTCATGTTGGACACCACATCAGAGACCGGTTCTGCACATCTGACCTGGCGAACTGTTCAGAACTGTTCCGATGATGAAGATAAAGAAGGAGGGAGGGAAGAAGATCCAACCGCACAATTGATATAACGGTTGGTAGAACATTTGTTTTGTTTTGATGCATTCGTACTTAAGCGTAACGGGATCCAAAATCTCGATAAACTGACGAATTGCTATTCTCGGTTCATCCACTGTGTCATTCAATTGAGAATGGCAATTCATCAGAATCGACGTTCCTCGAAATTGGATTAGTATTTTATGTTTTTGTATAAGATTGATGATGCGGTGAGTACGTCCATATATCCGTTTCGGCTAATTCTTTCGTCTTTTATTAATTATACTTGTAGACAATTGTGTCAAGTGATTGTAACATCTCTAAGAGGTTAAACACTCCAGGAATTTAATTTATATGCCGGTGTTTATCAATTGAAACCTATTCTAAAGATAATAACAAGTGCAGCGGATACAGAAGAAAGTATCAAATTATAATCTAAAAGCTTTAATAAAACTAAAAATGAAATCTTGATGTGTTTATTTGAATAATATATTTAATTAAACGCGAAAACAATACAAATTCGCGAGTAATTTAAACGAAAAAGTAATAGTAATAATAATAATTACCTACCTCACTCGAAACCTCCTCACCAACGTGATAAAATCAAACACGTGCACGCATTTTTAGCGTGCAACAATCTAATAATAAGCCATGTAAGAACGAAAGAACGAAACAAATTTGTGTATCAGACAGAAGCTAAGAGCGGCTGGTGATCCAGTCCTACTTAGAGGGCAGTAGAACGACTTAACTGCCGAGCATGACAGGATGATGCCCCCTTCAATCTAGCAGGGCATATAATCTCGTAGCGTGGCCAAGACTTCCTCCCGCTGTGACCCGGTGTGTCCTACTTTCTAGGACAGGGTCTATGGGTTGGACGTCATCGAGGCTGCGGTTGGCACCGTAATTTCCCTCTGTCGTAACATAACGTCACAATTTCTACTTTTCTCGCTAAACAAGAGGCAATGAATAATCCCTCATTTCTCACCTATACCTGTATTTAGTTACGTTTTAACTGTTTCAAGTTTAACAATCTATGCCCTACTTTTATCCACTTCCGGGTAAACTTACACCAGACTGGAAGGCCCAGACGAAGCTAGTTTGATTTCACTTTTTCCATATTTTTGACTCGCGATGTGTTGGGATGCATCCGAAATTAGTCAAGTATCCATCGTTACATTTTCCACTAAATATACAGTTTTAATAGACTCAAATCTCTAAATTCTAACAGTTTTTACGTGCATAAAAAAATGTACTTTGCTCACACCAAAGCTTTCGATCGAAGCATTTAGTGTTAAAGTATAGAGTACAATTGATAAATTTAATATTTATAAAAGAAAAATGAATACTTTTAACTATTATTTCCTTTCTCGTTAATGTTTCCTTTCTCAGTTTCCTTTTTTTAAAAGATATTTTTAATATTTAAACAAGACTGATTAAATAATATCAACTGTAATTTAAACCTGCTAGGTATAATTAGGACTTGTTAAATGTACAGAAGAAAAATATAGGTCTAGTATACGACATTCGAGGCCACATGAAACAATTTTTATAAAAAGCAGTCTCGATACTAGGTTTTCAGTCCTGAATACAATAAGGTCCGTAGAAATTTTTATGGAGATAAATTATAACAATGCATTCGATAAGCAGAGAGAAAAAAATGGCAGCATTTTTTTATTCTATAATGCTACCATTTAATTGCATTTTCGGTTATTTTTATGCAATAAATCTACCGTTTAACGAGGCGAATTTGATGCCGATTGCAATAGGAAAAAAAAAACGAGCGTACCTCAGGACATTTTCGGTGTCTTTACCGGATTTTATATAAGTTGTAAACACGTTTTAGTCACTTATTAAACACGATAAATATTTAAAAGTCGACGATTAATGATAATAACTTAATAAAATATACTTTAAAAGTTACAAAAATATAATAAGAATAAAGTATAAAACCTGCGAAAGATTAGGATATCCGAGGAGTGCTCCAATTCGTGTACGGGTAAAGAAAAGCACAGAAGCGTGAAAGCACCCAAATTCCACTTTTGCTCCATCCTTGTTCATCAAAATTTTTCAACAAATATTTATAAGCGTATGGTTTAAGCTGTAACAAATGAAGAAAAGTCGATCCGGTCTGGCAATAGTTTCTTAGCGGGTCATTTACCTCACGAAACTAGTTGCTATTCAGCATTTTATATCGCATTTTCATCGGTCTTCTAGGAAAATATTGCTAAACTTTATCGTTTCCTTTAGCACATTTTTCGCCATTTAAATCTTCCGAGTGGACCGAGTAATAGGACTTTTGTCATTTTCTAATCTATAGATTTCATCTGCAATTAAGGACTCGTTCCGATAAGGAAAGTATACTTTAACCATCCTTAAAAAAAAATGGCAGCGAAAATAATAACGTGACTAGCATCATTCATTTAATGGCTCAAGCTTGGTTTCTATAGATTTAACCCTGTTAAATATACCGAAATTTGAATGGAGAATTCAAGCCTTTTTGCTTAAAATATTAATGTATGTGAGAAACATCACAAGCCAAATTAACAGACAGGAATCTATCTTTGAATCTCGTAAAACATACACTAGAACAGCAGAGAGAGAGAGAGAGAATAAAAAAATTCTTATTCTAATTAATAAAGGCGATTGGCATCTTTGTATAGGAACGTGCATTCCCAGGTCAAATCACACGAATAATATTCCCACCCTTCAAAATCCTCGCGTGATTCAGCGTATTGATGGAACAGATAAACTCGTTAGAGGCTCCTCCATTCTCAAATTAATAATAATAAAAAGAGATCTTGATCGAGAAAAATAGGTCGAATTGCTGCGTCGAACTAGTAATAATATTTTAATTCAATTTTATCAACTTTTTTGCCAATTTCTTCCTTCCTCATACGGTAGCATCCTTGTAAATCTTGATCGGAATCTATCTTGGTAAACTCGCGTGTTTAAATCGTCGTAAATCAGCCGTAAACATCGGTTTTTCTCGTTAAGTATTACACAAAATGTAAGAAAAAAGTGCTTAAGATTCTTTTCTTAACCGAAAAGAATTTAATATAAGTTTGTAATTGATGCTTCCACCTGTTTTTTTTTTCTTTTTGTTTTGTTTATAATGTAAGGTCTTTTGACAATTTATTTTAAAAAGGCGTCAACTTCCCATACGATTTTTCTTTGTTCTAATTAAATTATCAGCTTCGCATGATTAATTATCAGATAAACCTACATAATATTTGCTTTATCTATTAAATTATCAACGTAATTTTGCTTGATCATGCAGATTATTACCGTTTGTGCTCAAAGGTAAACCAGTTGGGGTGCCAGCTTCAAAGAAAAAGGGCTTAAAACCCACTGTTCTAGAGGGTACAGATAAGTAGTAACGTGTAGAATACCTCATGTATTTTTTTTTTTCATTTAAATAGCTCTAATGTATTGTAACTCTTCATGCGTAAACGGAGGTATTTGTGAAAGTTTTTAGGATAATGTACCGAATCTGAGCTTCCAATGTCACATTAATGCATGGCATGCAGCGCATTATAACGAAATCCGCATTGTATCGAAACAAAAAAAGTAACAGAAAAATATATTTTACAATTGTATAACTACACACGGAGCATGGATTATATTATCTATGCATCAGCTGATTTTAATTTAGGGAATATATGTATTGGGTAAGTGAAGCTGCGCCCACATAGAGCGTATTGAGCATTGATTAGTGTAATTGCCAAATTTTATTAGAAGGCGTGAATACAGTGTCGTCCGGGGTCAACCACATTACTGAGTGGGTGTTTTTACTCGTATTTTGGGTGTATTGCTAATATAATAGGTACATAATCGGTGATATTCTATGTGTAACACAAGATTTTCTCTACAGTTATTCGGCTGCAATTTGAAAACAAATTTCCACAGTCTTCGTCTACCTGTCTGTCTTTCCTTAATTTTGAGAACGGAGTTAGATAGATGAAAGATAAGACCAGATATGGAAACCTTAGAGGCAGGAGGCCTCGATTAACTATATAAGAACTTCAGATGCTAACCGGAAGTCACGTTATTTCAATTCAAACATTCCCCCCACCCCCGAAAGGTGTTAGAGGACCGGCACGACTCTATTGTTAAAGGGAAAGTATAATGTACACGGGCGAGCCACTATTAGTTTGAGGTGGAGAGCATATATTTTAAATGAAATAAATTAAAAATATGATTTAAAAAGTATCAATAAGTAAATTCTGTTAAATATTACATGTAATTCTCTATTCATAGAGAATTTTATAAGCCGTAGATATCGAGTGTGCGTAGAAACCGAGCGAGTTTTGTATGCTATTGAATTTCACCTGTCTAATCCACCTACGTTAAAATCTTACTTAACATTAAAGTTCAAAAGTTTGAGGAACGTAAACGCCCTTGGCCGGTCACAACAGCAAAGATTATTAGATTATTTCGTACTTTTAACCCTTCTATTATATTATATTATAGTATTTGATTTATATATGTATGTATGTAAATATATAAATTTTATTAAAACTCAACACGAAAAGAATATTTCAATATCTGTGGAAAAAACTTTAGAAATTTTTCGGGGGTGGTCCATCCCGGATATGTCGGGCCCCGTCCCTCAACACCCGGCCGCCCCATTGTGGGCATGGCCAAATGAACTCACGATGGTCTTGATTACAAGGCCCGCAAAACGTAACGGAAAGAAAAATAGTACTACTATACAGCTGTCAACGATGATGAAAAACAGAATCTAATTTCATTATGGTTTCTGGGTCAGCCGGATGGTTGCACGGTAAGAGATTCCCTGTAATACCGTGAGGGATCCGGATTCGATTCCGATCCATACTCCCATAATTTTACGCGGATAGTTCGAGTCGGGGCATTGGTCTCCTTTTCTCATCGAAGTTTTTCGAACTCTTTGAATAATGGGCGAAATCAAGGCCGATGCTCAGCACGTGCCAGTATCTAGAAATGTAAATACAGTAATTCCTTTCTAGTTTTTTTTTTTAAACTCTTTTCGCCCTGTGGGCACTAAGAGGGCCTCTTTTAGTAGGCCCATTATGGGTTCGGCCAGGCCCACAATGGGCGACCGGGTGGTGAGGGACGGGGCCCGACATATCCGAACGGACCACCCCCCGGAAAATTCCTGGGGATTATTCGACCCGTTCGGATTCGATCCCGGGTCCCCCAGAGCGGTAGGCTGCCACCTTGACCGCTCGGCCATCCGGCCGTCAATTCCTTTCTAGTAGTAAGTCATAAATGGGAGAGCAGAAGAATGAAACTGTAGGAAAGAAATTCGAACATTACTTCTTGTAAATAACATGTATACCAGTGTTCTTTTCTTCGTTGCAGTTGGTTGGTTGGTTGGTTGGTTAATTAGTGTTTTTTGGCATAAGGGCCAAATAGGCCAAGCTGCGCCATGACAAATGGTAAATTTGTTTATCTTAATCTATACATATATATATTACAAAATAACAACAACAAATAAAACAATAACAAAACATATACAGCAGTAAAAATGAACAAACAACTATGTATATAAAAGAAAAACGTAAATAAATAGTTAAATCTCTTTATACATGTTAGTGACTTTTAGTAAGTCATGTAAGTTATCAAGATCTGGCCTTTGGCCCACATTCTGGGTCAGACTTGCACTTCCAAAATACTGTCTACGCCTCGTCTCGAAGGCAGAGCAATTGCACAGTATATGTTTTACACTCAGGGGGCAGTTACTATACTGGCATACTGGCTGGTCATCACTCTTCAAAAAGGTATTGATGAGTCAGTCGAGTATGTCCAATTCTCAAACGAGTAAGAATGACCTCAGATCTCCTATCATACCGTTTACTATGTGTCCAATTTTCTATTATAGGTTTGATCTCGTGTAATTTATTGTGGACATATGCATTCCGCACATTTTGCCATCTCTTTGCTAATCGTTTTTTAATGACTGACTAGCTTCAAATCGCTTCCTTCAGTACGCATTGTATGCTGTGAAGGACTAGCTGACTTTGCAGCTGCATCAGCTTCTTCATTTCCTCTTATACCTACATGGCCTGGGACCCAACAAAATTTTACAGAAATATTTCTCGAACAAAGATGGCAAAATAGTTTATGGATTTTGATCACTATAGAGTAAGAACTCGGTTCAGATGAGATCAAAGCTTGAAGTGCACTAACTGACTCAGTGTAGATCACGCAGCAACGATGACCTTTTCTGATTACATACTTTAAGGCTAGGTAAATAGCCTGCAGCTTTGCAGTAAAGATGGAAAAATTCGTTGCGATTTGTTCTGCCACGATTTTATCCTGACCGACAAAGGCTGAGCCAACGTAATCATCCAATTTAGATCCATCAGTATAAATAGGAATTAAATTCCTATCATGGTGTTGAATTTCTGTAAAGGGCTGTCTATAGACGTAATCTGGAGTGGATTCCTTAGGAAACTGCTTTAAGCTAATTTCAACATTTATCACAGGGATTGATCATGGTGATATAATATCAACCTCGAACTGTGAAATGTTGCTTGTGTCCAGGTCAATCGTGCTGCTTACATTTTCCATTCGTATGTCGAATCTAGGGACACTACTTGGGCGAGCTGCAAATAATCTTTTCAGCTGAGTATCTGATACTGTACAATCAACTGAAGATTTAATCTGAGACTTCTGCTTAATATAATAAAACAGAGACAGCTGTTCTCTCCTGAGGGATAGTGGAGGCTCAAGCATCCACGTACAAACTTTGAACAGGAGAAGTACGAAAAGCACCAGTGCACAAAGGCAACGCTTGATGGTGGACTGGATCCAGCATCTGAAGAGTAGATTTTCGCGCAGAGCCATAAACTAAGCATCCGTATCTAGCTTTGAGCGGACAAGGGCCCTATAAATCCTAAGCATAGAACATTTGTCTGCTCCCCAGGATGAGCAGCATAGTACCTTTAAAAAGTTCAGAGATTTTAAACATCTACTCTTTAGGTTGCGCAAGTGTGGCAAGAACGTCAGTTTTTGGGTCAAATAAAACACCCAAAAACAGCCTCGTTGACCATTGGAACTTTTACTCCATTTAAAGAAATTTCAGGGTCTGGGTGCAAACCACGCCTTCGGCAAAAGTGGATGCACGAGGTCTTCTCCGTGTTAAAAGTAAAACCATTGGTCTTAGACCAATTGTGTATACGGTTTTAAGGAGGTTTGCAGTTGTCTCTTGATAAAACTCATGTTACTAGACTGACAGGAGATCTGAAAGTCATCCACATACAAAGTGTTTCACACTGGGAGGGAGGCAGTTAGCTATGCTGTTAATTTTGATTAGGAACAGAGTTACACTTCAAGAACACCTTCTTCTTGTGTGTAAAGCCTAGATAAAGTGGTGCTCATCCTGACTTGGAATCTTCGATTCTGTAGGAAGTTTTTTTTTTATAAAAATTAGCAGATTACCCTGCAATCCGAATTGGTGCAGATCACAGAGTATTCCGTATCGCCAGCAACGATCGTAGGCCTTCTCTATATCAAAAAACACAGACACTGAGTGCTGTCGTCTAACAAACGCTTCGCGTATAAATGTTTCCAGATTTACTAAATTGTCCGTGGTACTTCTGTTCTTACGAAATCCACTCTGATGTAGTGAAAATTAATCCTTTTTCTCTAAGAGAAACATCAGACGTCTGTTTACCATTCTCTCAAAGAGTTTACAGAGACAACTCGTCAGAGAGATTGGTCTATAATTAAACTAACCAATTAAATTGGATCTAACCACTGAAGAGTGGTTAGATCCAATCTCCCGTGTGAATACTGAATTGTCAAGATATTGCTAAGCATTGTTTGACAGATTTTTTATCATGCTGTAGTGGATTTTATCCGAGCCTGAAAATAAGTTTGGAGTTGGTAATGATAAATCAATGGCAGTGAATGTTCTTGTTGGGGCATGAAAGTATGTCACTTTTCTAGTATTAAAAAGATACAGTTGGTGATTGCCTATAAATCCACATTGGATTGTGACCATTGGATTCCTGCGGTCTTTGCCTGGCAATGGGAATAATAATCGATAGCCTCTAAGAGTCAGGGAAAGTGTGCTCTGCCCATATTCTGTTAAACAAATTCAAGAGATTGCTAAGCATTGTTTGACAGATTTTTAATCATGCTGTAGTGGATTTTATCCGAGCCTACAGCAGTCTTCCCCGAGTGAAAGATCGCTGTATGTAGTTCTATTCTGATGAATGGCACATTGTATTCCTCATCAGATGAGGAATGCAAATTTAAATGTTCTCTTTCCGTTTGGGCTTTATAGACTTGAAAAATCCTTGTATACATTATATTGCTGGATGAAGAGGAAAACGTTTCACCCAACAGATCAGCAATATCCTGTATATCACAAATTATTGTGCCATTATTTTCCAGCATGGACAAAGACTGGGAGGCATACTTCCCATTAATTTTATGAATTTTATCCCAGACTGCTTTTGAGGTGGTGGAAGATGTTATGCTAGAAATATACTTCCTCCAAGAATCCCTTTGGCTTTGCCTCCTTATTTTTCTGGCATTTGCCTTTGCTTTTGAAATGCAATCAAATTGCTAGCAGTGGGGCATCTTCTGAAAATCCCCCATGCTTTCTTTTGTTCTTTAAATACTGCCTCGCAATTCTGGTTCCACCATGGTTTAGAATGTTTCGGATACAGAGGCGTAGCTAGGGGGCGGTGGGGGCGGCCTGCGCCCCGGGTGTCACCACTACACGGGTGACACCCGGTAGGCCTGTACCTAAAAAAAAAAAAAAAAAAGGTTAATGGCTCACCTCCCATGACAGTTTCTTCGCTATGAGGAGACGCCACGAGAGCTAGCACCAGCTAAACTCATATGTCGCGACATCGCATATTCAATATAGCGTTCAAATTGCTCGAGTGCGAAGATATTACAATTCAACTGTGTTTTATAAAAGAGTTAAAAAGGGTGACACCACGATATCTACACCGGGTGTCACCCATGCTAGCTACGCCACTTATCCGGCTGATGTTTTCCCCATTGTTTTTTCAGCTGCCTGAATAATACTGGAAGTGACAGCTTCAACTGCACCATTGATATCAGGAATGTTGGCAATAGAGGAAAATGCAGGCCAATCAGCTGTCTCCAGTTTCCAGCGTGACAAGGACTGTTTTACACCTTTCTCTGCCTCGGTATTTTAAAAATATTGGGAAGTGGTCACTGAAGAGTGGTTAGATCCAATCTCCCGTGTAAATACTGAATTGTCAAGATATTGCTAAGCATTGTTTGACAGATTTTTTATCATGCTGTAGTGGATTTTATCCGAGCCTGAAAATAAGTTTGGAGTTGGTAATGATAAATCAATGGCAGTGAATGTTTTTGTTGGGGCATGAAAGTATGTCACTTTTCTAGTATTAAAAAGATACAGTTGGTGATTGCCTATAAATCTCTCAATGGCTCTGCCTCGACAATTGATATCAGGACTGCTCCACATTGGATTGTGACCATTGAAATCACCAAGTAAAAAGAATGGAGTTGGCAGCTGTTCAACCAAGTTATCCAATTCATCCTCATTGACTCTCTGACATCTGGTGGCAAGTATATAGAACAAATTGTGACAGTTACTCCAATAGAAATTCTGACTGCCACAGCTTGCAAATCAGTGGTTATTTGTACCTGTAAGGATGGAATGCAATTTGAGAATAGTAAAGCCACATCTCCGCTGGCACAGTTATGGCTATCATCATCCTTTCGGTAGAGATCAAATCCTTTTAAAGAAATTCTCTCCAGATTTTAAAAGTTTTTTCTGGAGTGCCATGCAGAGAGATAAGGTAAATGATGTTAAATGTTTAATGTCAGAGTTGCTGCAAAAACCATGACAGTTCCATTGAATTATTTTATAATCCATTATGTGTTTGAGGCAGCATTCTTTTGTGAAAGTATCCCTCTAATCTCACAGGGGGTTTTTCTTTTGGAGGTGATGTCGGTGGATGGTGATGTCATCTCCTTATTAGTCTCTTCATCAGAGAAGTCACTCGTAGACTGAGTCTCTGATTTTTTAGAAGATTTAGAGAGAGCTGATTTCATTCTTTGTTTGTTTAGTGGGTTCTTACTGGCCTTTTTAGAACCCACATTTTCTTGTGATTACCCGTTTTAGGTATAAGTGCTTTTGTCTTCTTAATCTTTTCTGCTGTTTGAGTGCATGGTATCAGCAAACATTTTGCATGGCAGGTGAGAGATTCATTTGGTGAAACAGAGATATCTATTTGAACCTCATGTCTTTGTGGATTTCAAAACAGCAGCAAGTGTCTTCTGTTTCACTGGTGCACTTAAGGTGACCATTCCATGTGCCTCTGGGTAAGGAATATCATTAATAGTTTTCACCCTCTGAATCTCTCTCTCTCTGCCATGCAGCACATTTTCGGGAGTAGCAGGATGAGTATCTTTGCAGTTTACATAGCATGGAGTACTTGTACTGTACATTCAGTACTCTGGTGATCTTCATTTCCACACTATGCACATGCTTTTTTCCCTCTTCATGATGTTTGTGAGTGTCCAAACCGCTGACATTTAAAGCAACGCAGCAGATTTGGAATGTATGGGAGAACTGGGCAACAGAGATATCCTGCCGCAACGGAAGATGGCATTGTCGGTTTGTTAAATGTCAACATGTTTTGTTGGTATCAACTTGTCATCTCGGTGAATGGAAATGTGTCGGACAACGGTAACACCTTGGTCTGACAGGCCGATCTGAATATCTGATTTGTCTTCAGACATCAGATCGACCTCGGATATCACCCCACGTAATGAGTTTGGATTTCCATGTGGGGCGACAGTGACTTCCATGTCTCCCAGTGTTTTTGTTGCCAATAGTTTTACTGATTGTTGAGGTGAGGCTATCAGCAGGTTCCCTGACCTCAATTTCTGTATCTTTTTCAGGTGTCCAATGATTGATTCAAATATTTTTTGGATAAGAAATGGAGAGCATTTTGATAGTGGTTTATCTCCAATCGCATGTACTACCAAGTAGGTTGCAGCACTGGAAATGTTGGTTGGTACTGAAAGTAACTTATCTGTGTTTGGACACTTTGTACTTTTGGAATCCATATTTAGAAATAATATTTCAGCTCCTAGTGACCCCACCCACCATGGGGCCCAACAAAGGGATGCCGTCACATGGAGTACTTCCACAGATCATCACACCAGTGTTTCCAAGGAGCTATACCCTCACAATGCAGTCAAGAAGAGCACATCTTGTCTGACGTGACAAAACTGTCAAGCAGGGACGTGTCCGCCTGGTCTGCATCGATTGGTTGACTCCAAGCCGAGGTCAAGAATGACTCAACGACCAGCCGATTGACTCAAATGGAGCCTGATTTGAGCCTCCTGTTTATATGAAGCAGGGGCCAAAGCAGTGTGTTGGGGACGTTATGTTGCCCCTCAACTACCAGGATCCCCCTTTCCGGTATATGGACCACCTAGCACAGCAAACACATGGGTGGGCATTCAGATCCCAGGGGTGGTAGAGAGTTACTAAACCATCTCTAAGAGGTCCTCCTCACTACGAACAGGAACCCACATCACAGGGTCGTTGTAGTTACTACATCCACATTGGTACAGGGGTGAATATATGTTTTGTCGTTCAAATTTGGTTCTTGCCTTCTAATTCTAGTAATGTTACTAAACGATAACACCCTAACTTTATATATAATCTATCTAAACAAAAACATCCGAGATGTAAAAAATTATGGCATTTCGGATAAGGTTTTGTTTGGATATCAATTAACTTTTGGTTAATGATTGTCTTATCACACCAAGATTCTTTCATTGAAATTTGCAGTTAGTCAAGTTGTTATAAAGTTTTAATTGGCATAAATTTGACCTTTTGTCATTCTGAATAACATTTTGAAAGTCATTCGTTTCCATTCAATTTTATCCTTATAGACATAAAATTAAATTATAAAAAAAATAGAAACTATGCAACACGTGAACTTTGACCTATTGATCCAGAAGTTTCACCAACACCTCACTGATGACGAGAAAGGCTTAAAGTTTAAATTTGAGTCTTCTAGACTCAGCAATTTTTTTCTGTAGGAGCACCTGCGGTGCCAGATGAAGAAAATAAAGCTTTCTTGACAATTTTTGCACTTTTCATTTGCTTACATTTCGGCAACCCCTGCATAGAAAAATCTGAAATTTTGCACACTACCTAAGAAAACAAGTATCTTTCGAACAAAATATTCAGAATTACTATACATGTTTAGGGGCAGAGAAACTGACCCAGATTGCTGTGTATATATATATACATATATATATAATCAATCAGCACCTTTACTTGGCAGGGAGTCACTGCCGTGATTCTCAATTTTCTAATAAATTTGGTAAGATCTAAAAGTTACACAAATAGAAACAATACAGAAAAACATTTTATTATTTTTTAAATTTAAAGTTCTCAAATTTTGATTATTCAAAAACTTATTTACTGATTATATTCAAGACTACATATAAAAACACAGTATATGTATATGCCAAAACCATACATTGCAGACTCAAGATTGGTATCCCCGAGATTTTTGGGGTTTTTTTAATAGCATAAAGGACTTCAAAAAATCCAAGACCAGACTGACTAGTAAATTCTGTAAGTGGAAATTTACAAAATTTTATTTTATGCGCTTTTTATAACTGTAGAAAATTAAGAATTGTTAATAAGTAGTTTTGAAATTGTGAATTCGGCATTTAAATATTGCAGAAGCAACAAAATTAAGAAATCAGAATTGCAAAAACTTGGAAATAGTATGAATATTCAACCGGGAGACGCAGAATTTGAATATTAGTATGTTAATATGCATCACTATCAAATCTTACTGTTGTAGTCATTAAAACAGCAGAAACAATTAACCAAATTAATGTTGAAAAAAAGATTTTATTGAACAGAACATGTACCCCATTATACATATACAATCTGAATTAAATCACAAAATTGCTAAATGTCTACAAGAAGATTGGCCCCTTTGTATACAATACTGGAGGAAAAATAATAACAACAATAATTATGTTTAATAAGTAAACAACAACAAAATGAATATCATTTGGTTTGTGACTAGACGCTATAAATATCTGTGAGATGTGTCGTCCCTGGATGATTGGAATGCGTCCAGTATTCATAAAATGCGACACAGATTGGCGTGTCAGCAGCAGGAATGGATTTTGGTTCAATTCGATACCTATAAAAGTGCGTCATCTCTAAATAATTTGATATTTGGCATTTAAAATCATTAGTTTAAATCGAGAAGAGATTAAGTTACTATTTGATAAGGAACCGTCTTAATGAAATACAATTGTTGTTCAGTCTGTTTACAAAAATATTTTACAATACTGTAGATGGGTAAGATTTTTTTTTTGCCAATACTGTAAAATTGAATGTTGCTTCTCCATCCCTACAAAAGAATTTAGTTACAGCGTGTGTGTGTGTGTGTCTGTTCATCTAACAATATAAAATACTGCGTTGTGTAGTAAGTTAAGTGAAGATACTAATACTGTAAATTTCATAGATAAATACAAAAAACAGTAAGTGAAAAAGTATAGTATAGTTGTAAAATCTGAAGGAAGACCACGTATAATCTTATATACGAAATCGTTACCAAAATTCATACATATATACGTATAATATAGTAAATGTGTCATGTATACGTAAACCATACAACGAAACAAATTTGATCACTGTTAGCAGCCACTTGAGAATCATTTTGAGAGATGGAGAAGAATGTCTCTGTGGGATAGAAAATTAATTTTGACAACATTTATGCTGGTTCTTCTGCGTTTCTATGTTCACCGTTGGAGATATCGGTATCGATCCTTCGTTGTAAGACGGGAAATTGTCTCCGTCGCTCTCGTTCTTGATATGCTTCTGCGAAACAATGCGGTAAATTTCTGAAACGATAATATACAAAAAAGTAAGTAAAATTTTTCATTTAATTTTTTAATCTTTTGAGATTTAAATAAAATTTATTGTTTTATAACATACAACAATACTTTATTTATGTTATTTTTTATTGTAAAAGCTAGAGTAGGAGAACGAATATATATATTCCCCATTTATCCATTTTCAAAACGGTTAATCTTGTCTGATTTATATTTTTGTTAAACTGATGTTTTATACGGAAAACAGCACTGAAATTTATGGAGGAAGAAAAGATTATCATTCGATGAGTATCATGTCAGCATTATACAACTTAGAATTAAAAAAATAATGCCAAAATTGACTTTCATAACAAATATTTAAAATTTTGTTTTCTAAAGTATATTGGGATAAAAAAATGAATTATCGATTTCTCTATCACTATTGTCATCAATGATAAAGTAAGCACCCAGGTTAGCGATAAAGATGTGTGCCAGAAGTAAGACAAGTTCTCCTTTTGATGCAACTTCTGTTATCCGACAATTTTTTCTGTTAAGAACAGTTACTGTTCCTTTGGCAAATATAATTAACATTCTTCACAACAACTGAAATTTACTTTTGAAACATGAATTTTATATCAATAATTTTTCCTTTGTATTAAAAAAAGCAAATTTTGCAATATCAATAACACAGTATATGATACATTTATAACACCATTACATATAAAAAAAACGTTCTTCTTATCTACTCATTTTGTCACACTATGATTCTTCAGTTTTGAAAATCTTATTACTATTACTAACTTATCATAATGTTTTAATAAATCAATCGGTTGTTTCTAAAAACATATTTAATCAGTTTTTGTTTTATCCATTAAATACACAACAAAAATTGAAAATAAAATCCAATTTTAAGAAATACGGTAGAGCATTGATTATCCGAATATTGATCAACCAAAACATCGGTTAACCGAAAGCATTCCAGTCGGCAAATTTAAATTTCCGCTAGTACTGTAGCGCTGCAATATTTGGCTATGTCTTGGGCTACTCCATTATTACTTTTGTTGGTGTGCGTGTTTTAGCTGGCAGCATGGCGTGACCATGAGAGGGTACTTAAGGACGCATCAGGATTTTGAATGAATTTCAACATGGGATAGGTTAATATATTTTTTCATACACAATCGGTTATCCGAAAAATCGATTATCTGAACAACCCCAGTCTCGAATTGTTTTGGATAATTGATGCTCTACTGTACAAAGATTTTTACAAAGGATATTGTCATTTCTGAATTTATATTAACTTCAAAATATACAAAAAAATTTTAAAAATTTAAAGCTCAAATTTTGCATGCCACTCCATAGAGAACATTTATTGTAATTATAACTATTCTATACTGTTGGCACTGCGATGCTTATTATTTGGTTTAATGCATAAATTCATGCCTGATTTTGGCTCTGAATAATGGAATGTGGACATGAAATAAAAAATAATCAACTACGTATCATTCCATTGTTACTTAATTCTTCCAATGTTTGGGCGAGCAACAAAGTCCTTGCATGAAGAATACCACAGGTTGAGTGGCAAAGTCGCCTTCCACAAAATTTCCAGTACAGTGTCTTCTTGGAAGTAGATCCCTTTCAGGGTGTTGAGAGAGACCAAAACAGACTAAAATCTGTTAGGACCAAGTCTAGCGAGTACAGCAGAGAGGAATGATCTCTCAGTTTGAACCTCTAATGACTGTTTTGGTAATGTTTGTCACGTGTACAGTACATTCCATTATTGTGGAAGTGACAGAAGCAGCATGCTATGTTGGCAATGCAGCAATTTCATACAAATGCCTTCTAGCAACAAGACATGTAGCGAGCAACACATCTGTTGTTGCTGAAGTGATACATTTCAGTATATTAACATCAATTCCACCAAAAGAAAAGGGTAGAAATGATATGGCAAACTTGTGCATCAATCTAATACATTACTTTTGATGTATAATTATTTTTGTAACTAGTTTGTTCTTTTTAACTTTATGATACTTCTATCCAAGAATAAATCTATCTTTTCTAATACAATGAGCTACAATTTGTGTTTTTTTTTCAGTAAATAGATTAGATGGCATTCAAAATAATACATCTATTTATTTCTATCTACTTCTGATATATGCATATCCTGCTTATGCCATATCAGCATTCACTATTTTGTTCTCCCATTGTTTAACGCATCTCATGATAATTTTGGCATAGTGTTTGGTGGTTGTTCCATTTCTTTTATCAACAGCTAGAACAAATGCAATCTCTCAGATATATATATATATAAGTTAAGTGCTGCTACAGTAGAGAGTCGTTAATCCGAATCAATTGGGGACTGGGGTTGTTCGGATTAGTGATTTGTTCGGATAACCGATTATGTACGAATAAACATATTAACCTGTCCGATGTTCAAATTTTTCTCCGTTGCGTGTCGCTTCGTGTTGAATTTTCGTCGATTTTAAGCCTAACAAAAATTTTTATAATAATAATCGAGGCTATTGTATCGTTAAAAATTATTTCTTTATTTTGTACAAACAAAATAAATATATTGAAGAATATAAAAACATGAAAATTATACTTTAGAAGTAAATCTAGTATCAAAAACGTTCGATTCAGCATGACAGTCCGACTGAAAATCGTTTGGATAACCGGGGTTCAAATTAACGACTCTACTGTATATGCAAATTTCCTGAGATTTCTATGCTTCTTCCTGTAGCACTGAGCAGTGCTCTATATTTATTGGGTATTTATAAAAAAGTAGAAAAAAAACCAAGAAATATAGCACTTATAGATCTGAAGCACTGACATTTCATCTGCGAGGACATTTGATTGTGCACACGTATATACCAAGTATAAAATTGTTCTATAAACACTACCATACTCATTTAATAAAAGTATGCTTTCAGAAAAAAGGTCTGTCGATGTAATTAGCATAATTTGTTTCTATAAGTCAACTATGTAAGTCAACTAATCATAGGTAATTACCTATGATTAGTTGACTTACATAAACTTTAAATACAGTGGGATTACAGGGATGTATTTAAGTCACCTGAATAGTATTACAATAATTTATGCTGAAAAAGTTGTTTCCAAATATTTTAAATTTCCAGGAACAATTTTACTTCCTTAAAAACAATGCTTAATTTTTACTTCTATGCTGATTTGTAAAATGTTAACTTTTATGTACAGAAACTGCATGCAAAGTCGTTTTAAATTACTTAACAACTAAATTTATCTATCCAATTAATACTAAAGTCGTTGTAAAATCAACAACTCATTAAAGCTTATTTATTTCAAAGGATTCAAAAATTTTTTATATCCAAAATACAAAATACTGTAATAAATGTCAAAAAGTAATTTATCAAAATTTCTCTAAATTAGACATAATTTAGAATTGTATAACCATATGGGATTTTTTTTCTTCCAATTGTAAGCATATCTGTCTAAAACTCTTCTAGAGAAGTGTTTTTCAATCTTTTCCTCATTGCTGACCAATAAAATTATGGACAATTTTATGTGGACCAAGTAATTATATGACTATGAATTATACTTATTTATTACGCTCATCCAGAGTTACTATATGTAACAAAGTACTTAGAGTAACTTTAAATTACTACTTAAATATCACCCATAATCAACTGAACAAACTTCAGTACAGTCAAATATTTTTCTGAGGACCTGTGAAATTTTTTCCACAGACCAGAGGTTGAATAACACTGTTCTACGGTAACAAGCCACTAACTTTATCCTGGTAAAATATATTTCAAATGCACAATCAAAACCTATAAATTAAATAATTAAATTACAAGATAGTGATATGACTTTTCTAAATTTTAGCCTTAAAACACAACTAAATATCAACCAGATTTATTTCATCTCTGTGTATTGAAGTCCAGATCTTACCTATAGAATGACCTACATAGGTTTATTGTATTCTGTTCAACATTAAGTAATGCAGACAATGTCTCTTGATAAAAATTTATTGAATGTACTATTTGAATTAGTTCATATAAGCATGAAATACAATAATGACAAGATGAAAACTCTCCAATATCAATAATAAGTGAAGTGAATTTCACTTATTATTCAAAGCAATTAGGCATTACCAAGAAAAATTTGAATTAAAAATATCCACAAAGAACTCTTGAAAATATTCTAGAGAAATTATTTGATCTTGTAATGTTAAGACGACTATTAAAAGATGCATCGAAATCTGTCTAAGTACTGATGAGGCATCAACATTTGACTAATTTTGCCGGGATCTAATACGGAGTCAAGAATTTAACGTAAATAATGAATTGTCTATTTGCAAAAATATATTATTTAGAAAACTGCACGAGAAAACCAACTAAAAACTTGTATTAATGACCCAGACTGCATGTTGAATTCATAGTAACTAGTACATAGTAGATCAATATTGAATTCTGAGCGAAGCAACCCAAAAAAATGCTTGTACGGTCATCGAGACAGTCCAACAAGCATTTAATCCACTAACTTATCTACGAAGATTAAATCATGTTGTGTGTCCAGTATAATGCCATTGGCATTACGCTTACCATTATGACAAATTTGTTGCTTAACCAAACCATCAGTTAAAAAAGTTGTGATGACAAAGTTTATCAGTACAGTATGGTGTTTTGTAATATCCACAATATATTCTGGGGAACAGCAAACATCCAAATTGTATAACATTCTAAGTACACATACATAATATGCCATTTGCATTTGCACAAGCTATATGGAATACCGCAGCATACCCTTATCGATTAAATAGCTAAGATACATGTACAGGTATAGTATGAATTAAAACGCTTATTATGTAATTTGTTACATTATATAATATTAATTTTAAATCTCAGAAAATCTAAAAACTGCAATATTTTCTGGAAGCTTTAAATTTTAGGACCCAGCAATGTCAGTCATACAGTAAACTTTATTCCTAGTGACACAATCACTTTGTACACGAGACCGGTATTTTCCAAATCTTTGACAAGCTTTTCCCCTATGTTGATCATGTTTTGCCGCTGGATTAGGCTGTCCTCCAAGATTTTCCATTCTCCGATATTGTAATCTTATGGGATCACAGACTTAAGCATGGCTGGACATGTAAATAAAATGACAATGTCCTAGAAGAAAATTATTCTTCTCCAGAATAATATAAAGCTTCTTATGGTACAAACTATGTGACGTGAGTGATGTTTAGTGAACATTGATTCACTAAACATCACTCCATCATGCTAACAGTATCATCATTATGTATTTTATATGGAAATGATAGTTTCTGATATTAGTTTTAATCTCTCTCTTGGAACTATTATATTTTTTAATGAATATAAATAAGAAACTTAAAAATCAGTAATTTTTCCTAATGTGATAAAGTTGTAGTAAGTATTTTTCTGAATAAAAGGTTTTTATTTGATTTAATTCTTTTAAAATCCAAAAAATGTAAACGGCTGTGCTCAAACAAGATTTGAACCCATAAACTGGCAAACTAGAAAATGCTTTCAATATTGCTGACAAAACCGTATAAAAGCAAAAATGTGTCTAACAAGTAATTCTCTACTTTGTTTTTTCTTAAATTAAAGTAAAAATTTAAAGAACTTCATAATTATTTAAAAAAAAAAAAAAAAAAAAAACACTGTTTCCAGTTTTTTAAATACCTGTTAATATTTGTTGAAAAGCAGCTTCGACATTTGTAGAATCGAGCGCCGAAGTTTCAATAAAGGAAAGTACATGCTTTTCTGCAAATATAAATTTAAACTGCATTAATATTCAATATTGTAAAATAGAATATTCTTGGCCGTAATTTACTCATTAGAATATTTTTCATACTGTATTTATGAGATTTTATATAGAAAACTTTTCATAAATCAAAAGTTCTATAAGTTTTCTCTTATAAAAAGTCCTAACTTAAACTAATAATAATAATAAAAATATATTGTTAGTCATATAACAGGAATAACCAAACTGGCTCACAAGCAATGTGGCTCTTCTAAACCCTTACCATTGCTACCACATACACAATGTCTTTTTAGGAACTTGGTATGTACTGCTTATAAATATATAATACTTTTGTAAGATTTCTGATTATCACATAGTGTAATATACACAGAAACTGTAAGTGAAATGTGCAACTTAATCTCGAACAGGCAACCGAAAGTTTAGATTGTATTCATGAAGTCGAAGGAGTTAATATAAAATTGGTTTAAATCTAAATATAGAATATCCAAATATTTAAAGTATCTATATTTTTATTTTCTTCTGTTTTATTTGTAAACTTAATACCATAAATAACCCACAAAGTGACGTCCCTAGTACTTTCAAGCCTCACAATTGTAAGTGCAAAACACTTCAAACTCACAATTTGGATTTCTCAAATTTAAGCCAGGCATGGGATGCATCACCTGCCAGATGATTCAGTCTCTTGGATAAAAATAAAATAGTCAAATAAAAGTAATATAATCGTTAAATTCAATAAAATTCCCCATTCCTCGTTCTCGAACAGATTCAAACATTGGAGACAGTTTGATAAAGGTACATACAAAAATATAGGCATGTTATTATAATTTTAATAATTATTTCCTTCAAAATATCTAATTTTTCTGTAATTATATGACTAATAATTTCATCCATAATTTCCATAAAAGTAAGAATGAACACATTCTATATATATATCTATATTGTATAGAGAAATTACTTCTAGCTAAAAAATGCTAACTAGAATTCCAATATAAAAGTATTAACCACGAGAAACTTTAGCAAACATTAACACGCTGCTGCCACGTCGCTGGGTGAGAACGTTCCCAGACATCATTCTTGGCAAAGCATGTTATTATTATATGCAATATTAAATTTATACTGCCAAACTGTTAACGAAAGCTTATTTTTGCTGACAACTCGACACTAGTTCTTTCATAGTTGGCATACAAAAG
Source organism: Centruroides vittatus (assembly GCF_030686945.1). Classification (NCBI taxonomy): domain Eukaryota; kingdom Metazoa; phylum Arthropoda; class Arachnida; order Scorpiones; family Buthidae; genus Centruroides; species Centruroides vittatus. Next base: position 818,144 of record NW_027120768.1, read on the forward strand.
AATTCTGCATGCAGACCACCCACAAGATAACTCGACCAAGTTGGATAATACCAAACACAGATGATAATGTTGGAATGAAATGTATGGCACAGATCAAATGCTTTTTTTTTATTATAAAACACTAAAAAAAGTCATCAGAAGACTAAAAAGATTTTCACAAAAAATGCTACTGAGTATGCTATTATTGTCCAGTGTGCCAAGAAAAGCTAATTCTTTGTATGGGAAAGCATTTCACAAAATATCACCAACAAAAATAGAGTTTAAACAACACAGTTTCAACTATTTTGTATTTTTTTTACAGGAATAAATACTGTTCACCGACATTACAACTTATTTACTATTTATATCTACTTGCTACAAGTACCTGTCAACATGCGCTACAGACCTGATGTGCAGGCTGACTTACAGAAAACCAGTCTCATAAGAAAATCATTCCAGACAGACCACATCAGGGCCCTGGAAACCCTTGAAATTTATAAAGCAAGCAGGTTGGGAAATTGTATAAATTTCAAAGACAATAATGCGATATCGTATGCGTGGTGATACGCATGTGAAGAGCATCTCCATTAATAAACAGATATGGGGGACTTTTGTCTATACATAAATTTTATTAATTCAAATCTTTGTTCTTATTTCCATACTGGTTAAGATTAATTTTGTATTCAAAATGTTCGAAATCTTGGCATTCCATATTTGGAATGACAGTGAACCTGAAGCAGATCTTGGTAAAGGATCAAAAACATTCGTTCATTTGGTGTAGTCATATCTTCCTGGAAATCTAAAGGTTTAGAAGTGATACTTATATGTACAGTATTTACAAAGAAAAGCTCTTTTGCAGTTTCCATCATTAAGTAAAATAAAGTTGAGAACTCACGCCAAGTTTTAACTGGGTTCCAGTAGAGAAACTTCACTGATTTCGGTGATGAAACTTCACTGATTCTTAATAAAAAAGAAATAGTTTAACGCCGAAATCAGTGAAGTTTCTCTACCGGAACCCAGTTAAAACTTGGCGTGAGTTCTCAACTTTATTTTACAGTATTTACTCTATAAAGTATGCTTTGTTCCAGGTGCTAAAGGCAACATGCTGGGTAATGAACAGTCAAACTCTTATTTGATAGTCAACACATTCGACTCTCAATTTCTGAAATCTACATCATGTAATGACTATTCTTTCTCAAAAACTACAATTGGGTGTGAAAATATTCCAAAATATAAAACTAAGTAAAATCTAAAATAACATACAAACTAAAAACCTTACTATCAAAATTACATGTCTGTACGAAAATGGAAACCAAATCGAAATGTAACTAACAAATTTACCACAATAGAAAGTGTTTTCCTTTGTGAAAAATGCATTAAATGAAAATGTAATCGAGTTCTTTAAACAGAATGCTGCAAACTAAATGATCATTTTTATGGTTTCTCAAACAATAAGTAATATAAAAGAATTTCAAATTTATTTAAAAATGAAGGTTATGTTCAGAATAATAAAGTTTTAAAATGCTAAAATGCTTTTTAAGATCCTCCTTTCAATTTAACATAATTCGTGGTCGAGTGTAATTAAAATAGGGGCAGACTTGAAAACGCATCATCACAACACATCGCCCTTCTACGAGCATTCCATAAGTTGCATCTATAATATCATGTAATGATTTGTACATTTATTTGCAGTCTGAATAAGTGCTTGCCAAGCATATGGTGTTAAAACTGGCATTATATTGTGACTACATCCTTACATATTTGGCATTTTACATTAGAACAGTTTGATAAATTCTCAATCACAGATTCCCATCTACAGTATTTAGTCCCTATGACTTTTGTTTTCCAAGTATTGGGTTGTTCAGAAAATTCGTAGCGATTTTTAAGAGAAATAAATGAAATTGTTTTAAAGCTAAAAATATACTTTTATTCCATTCTGTATGCGCCATTGTTTTTAATGACGTGTTGCCATCTATGGGGCAGCTTCATGATACCCTCTTCGTAGAACTTTCCAGTTTTTCCCGCGAAAAACTGATCCACGTGGTTTTTGCAAGCTTCCAGAGTATCAAAGTTTTTATCATAAAGGGAATTTTGTAGAGAACGGAACAAATGGTAGTCCGACGGGGCAAGGTCGGGTGAGTAAGGGGGGTGGAGTAAAACATCCCAGCCTGGTTCCAATAATTTTTGGAGTGTTCGTAAAGACGTGTGAGGTCTGGCATTATCTTGGTGAAGCACAATGCCTTTTTTTTTCTATTGGCCAGTTCTGGACATTTTTCTTTAATTGCCATGTTCAGCTTATCCAATTGGGAACAATACTTATCAGAATCAATTGTTTGATTCTGTGGAAGCAGCTCGTAGTACAGGATTCGTTTCCAATCCTACCAGACAGTGAGTGTGACCTTCTTTAGATGAAGACCGACCTTTGGAGTTTTTAACAGTGATTCATTTTCTATCCCACGATCGTTTTCGGCTGATGTTGTTATAAATGATCCACTTTTCATCAACTGTCACTAAACGCTTCAGAAAAGGGTCATTTTCATTTCGTCTTTCAAGAGAATCACAAATGGAGATGCAATCCAATGTCGCGAGGTATCCAAATGTCTTAACGATTCACGTATCCGAGCTTCTTTAGATGTTGAAATACAGTACTGTTTGATGACTTCACTATGTCTGCAATCTCTCGAGTTGTGTAATGAGGGTTTTCATCCAATAATGCTTTGATCTGGTCCTCTTCAATAACAGGAGGTCTTCCCGAGCGAGGAGCATCTTCAAGGCTGAAATTACCCATTTTAAATTTTGCAAACCACTTTCGAACAGTTGATTCTGATACAGCACTCCCACCATAAACATCACATATCTTTTTTGCTGTTTGTACAGCATTTTTGCCTTTACGAAAAAAGAAAAGAAACAAGTGTCGATAATGCACGTCGTTCGCATCCATTTTTGCAAGGAGACAAATTAAACGCTATTTGAATAATCTTAACAATTTTTTTGTAATGGACACGTCTCGAGGTCATTTATCATAATATTCATTGGTTTGTACAATTCTAATAATTTTTGCGTCAGTCGGTGTCTCAACTGTTGGCTATCAAAAATCGCTACGAACTTTCCGAACAACCCAATATATTGAACAATGCAAAGATGCTCACTTGGAAGAGCATATCTGAACTACAATGAAAAAATTATTCAAAACAGAGCATAACTTGTGCTATATTCTTACTATGAAGATTCCTTCCATATATTGCACATACATTGCAATTGGTGAACACAATGTTCTGGAAAACATTTAAGGGCATTCATCCAAAGAAAAGGAGATTTACCAGCTATAAGTTATTCAATCTCAACACTTCGATCACATTTAATGTTCTTTAAACTTACAATAGACTCATGTTACAGAACCATTAGAAGGATTGTTGACTATTGTGCTTTGGAAAAAATTTTAACGGTTTTTCATATTTACATATTTTTCAGGGTTTCACCCAATAAAATTTGTTTGGCAAATGATCATCATAAGAGTTCTTGCCACTCGATACCCTAAACACACACTGCTAATTGCATAACAAATTTGAGACTAGCCACCATGACAAGTTCTGTGTTGTGTATTGGATTTAATAATAATAATAATTTTTAATTAAACACTTGGCTTTATTTCCATCTTTATTTAGTTGAGTTCAACTAAATAAAGATGGAAATAAAGCAAAGTGTTTAATTAAAACTCAACTTTGGGTTCATAGTCTAACAATCAACAAAACATGGTTTCAAAGAAATAAATAAATAATAATAATCAGCTGTCCAGTCATATGTTGCAACTGGAATAAATCTTTTGTAGCCTTAATTGACTATAATAGGAATTTCTATGAAAAAAAATAGATTGTATTCAGACAGCAGTTCATTTTTTGCTTTCAGATTTGTTCCAGCAACATGCCAAAAGACTGCTCTAACAAGATTAGACCATTTATGATATCATTACATCGATAACAAAACAGTATTTCACTTATGGAAGAACAATCGAGACTATTGGTTATATTGTGGAGAGTTGCCAAAAGGTTGCTATAACACAGATCTACTGTACAATAATTTTTAGAAGTATTACAAAAGACTATTTCCAAATAAATTTGTATTTGAATTTAATTTAAAATTTGTAATAAGTGCTTAAAAGCTTAATCACAAATTCCATTAAAAAAAATATATAAAAAAATAAAATAACCCTTACAAAAAGGTTATTTTATTATTTTTTTAATATAAAGGTAAAAAATATTCCTTTCATAAAAATAATATTTTTTTTCATGTCTCTTAAATAGAATTATTATTACAGAGTGAAATACAAGTAGCGTAAAAGAGAACAACTCTGATGTTGTAGTGAATATTAATAAAAAATAATAAAATTAAAATGAAAGAGGTGAATATAGAAGTTTTCGTTAAATATTTATCAAACTGACAAAATTTCATTTCTTTCAAATTTATAAATAATTGAAAATTTACCTGCAAAAGCTTTGGCTTCGTCGGTCGGCACCGCTCGTAAATGTCTGAGATCACTTTTATTTCCGACCAACATCACTACTATGTTTTGATCCGCATGATCTCGAAGCTCCTTTAGCCAACGTTCGACATTTTCGTACGTTATATGTTTGGCGATATCGTACACCAGAAGGGCACCCACTGCACCTCTATAGTAACTAATTGCAGGGAATGTCAGTAAAGATAATTTATACCCATTTAATTTTCATAAAATATATTATTTAATTTATACTTACGCACTAGTAATTGCTCTGTATCTTTCTTGACCGGCAGTATCCCAAATTTGAGCTTTAATGGTCTTACCGTCTACTTGAATACTTCTTGTCGCAAACTCCACTCCTATTGTGCTTTTACTTTCTAAATTGAATTCGTTTCTTGTAAAACGGGAGAGAAGGTTACTTTTTCCTACTCCAGAATCTCCAATAAGTACAACTGAAAAATTTTAAAAACAATCTTATAGTGTCATAATAATACCTTTTTCATCACACACTTGGTATTATCTCAGTTTTCCAGCTGTTCACTAGTTTGACACATCTAGTAATCCAACAGTAGTCAACTGTCAAGTATAACTGGAACTGGTGCCAAGTCATAGAGCTTTTGGTTTCCACTAAATATGAATGCCTTCCTGTTAAACATGGCATGATATCGAACTCTAATATTAGAATTTGGGCATGATATTAAATATTGTTAAACTCGTCATCTTAGGTCATTAAAAAAAAAAAAAAAAAAGCGTTTAATATCTTATAACAAAATGCTGTATAAATATGAAAATTGGTCTGAAATTTCTCACCTCCCACTAAATTTACAAGAATCCAACAACTTGGCAACACCAATTACCGCTAATGGCAGCATGCTTCGATGTTTCGATTGATAGCACAACTTGTATTTTGCCGTATCATTCATGTTTGTGCACCACTGAATTCACCTTATGTCCAATAATCTGGTAATTTTCTTAATCTGACACCGTTCTGGTCCCAAGTATGTCAAATTGCCATGACTGTTCTAAAACTTCAGAATCTCTCTAATTTTCATTGTTTGATTTTTATGCTTTAAATAATAAATAAAAAAAAAATCTACCATTGCCAGTTTTTAGATAGGCCTATAATAATGTTAAAAATGACATCAAATTGAAAAATACAAAACCAGTTTAAACGAAAAAGACCAGTTGGGTGGTTCTAGTGTTAAACGTGCTAAAAGATGTAACGTAAGCAAACAGAAATGAGACATTGAGATGGGTGTGTGGTGTCACAAAAATAGATTAGGAATAAAAATGATTGCAAACCTAAAAGATACAGGATGTTAGATTATAATGACTTCAACGTAAGAAATATATGTTGGTAGGAAAAAAAATAATGGCTCAGAATTCCTTTTTATCTCAACTGTTAAATTATCCAACTTTTCCAGATTTTTTCTGACTTTCCTCAACATATTTTCTAGTAAACTTTTACTATTTTAGTTCTATTAAAGGACAACTAACAAATTTATATATGGTAAAACCTGTACAAAATAGAACCTGAATAAAATAAAAACCTGTCTAAATGAGGGGAGGAGGAATTCTTCAGAATGGAGCAATTTTCTGCTTTAAAAAGAAAACCTGTTTAAAACAGAAAAATATTTGGTACTGTACAATTCCTTTTTACACAGGTTTTACTGTATTAAGTGAAAAATAACCCCTGAAAAGATGTATTTGATATTTGAAATGCTATTTTAATTACATTTATTATAAAAATTGCTTCAAATTGTTTATTTTCTAGAGCGTGCGCGAGTGTTTGACAAAAGATGATTAAACTTGAAAAATAGTTGGAGTATTACAAAAGAAGGAAAGACAAATGGGCAAACTCCACTTTTATGAATGACCAAGCACCTACAGACGTGAAGATACTTACGTAAAAGATATTTTTATGACAATGAACATACTATAATCCAGGTTCCAAATAATGACATATTCATATTGCTAGATTTTAATGCAAAAATTGGGAAAGAAGAAATATATAGGAACATAATTGGGGAAGAAAACCCTCTTGACTGATTCAACATTTTACAACAAATGTTATTGGCTCGGACTACCTCACCGAGTTTTTGCAATCACTATTTCAATCCCTAACAATTTATGGAGATAGTACAAAGACAAACTGTACACAATAAATTCCAACAAACAGGAACAACAACACAGAGACATAAATACCGTATTTTACGGACTATAAGACGCACTTTTTTTTCGAAAAATTGCCTCCAAAATTCAGGTGCGTCTTATAGTCCGTAAAATACGGTAGTAGTAATAATGAAAAACTGATCGAAAGAAATATTTAGCTGTCGGTCAAACGGCTAATCTGGCCCAAAAAATTTTACCGACACCAATTTTGTAAATATTCAAGCATAATATTTACAAAATTTGCAATCTGAGAGAAATATTCCAAAAGATCAAGTAAAAATACTGATCAAGCTCTATCAAATTAGCATTTAATATGAGACTGTATATTAACATTGCTGTGAATTCTTTACTAACTATATGCATTCCCACTTTAATGGCAAATTAACAAATACCTTCCAAGAGTTTGGTTTTTTTTTTCTTCAAATCTTTGATTAAACATTTTTCTAGACAGCATGGCACTTTCTCACCTTTGGACCAAACATTCTATATTTTTAGATCCAAAAGGTGGGAAACTGCTATCTAGAAAAACATTTAAGCAAAGGCTTGAAAAAATGATCTCACGAAAAGTTTCAGTGAGGTATTTGTTAATTTATTCTGTTAGTAATAATGGAGTCAAATAATTACAAAAAAAAATTTCTATTTTCCCAATTCTCACAAATTCTCTATTTAAATTCCAAAAGTCTGAAGTATGAAGTATGAAGAAGTCTTAAAAATCAACTCTTATATGAATCAGTAAATGAATGAAGAAAACAAAGAAGAAATTTATGCATTGATAAATACTTCTCACATGATATTTAAGTCAATAGCAATACAATCTCTGTGTAGTTTGATATTTTATTTTGAATGTTCATCTGTATCATTAATCTTAGGTATAACTTTAAGCTTTGTTATGAATATAACCTTTGTATTTATTAGATTAGATATGATGAAAGAATACAAAAGAACTGCAAGTAAAATTAACTTTTCAGGTAATAGAAAATTCTATTATATCTATACTATGTCAACTTTTCATATTGATTCAATCATAAAAATTAAATATTTGCATTTAGCAAATAACCGAATAAAGAAAAGAACAAGATAATATTGCAGAAATCTTTGCAAATATTCCTTTATCTAAATGTAAAGTTCGAAAATATTTAAAATTAATTTTAGAAGCATCTAGAAGATAAATCAGAACATGATTCAAACCAGTGAATCTTGAAAACTGGACAGATAAATTATAAAAAGTCAAGGTCATCCAGATTCTAAGCCAGGAGTCTGCTGATATATGTAATTTAAATTACATTCATGTTATGCTGACTAGAAACATCTGTTCTTAGCCTTCTGTAGTATTCGGCCAGTTGTAATTTTTCAATTTATCTGACTGATTTTCAAAAGTTGTAAATAATTGAATCACACAGTCTGTCAATCTTTTAGATACTACAAAAATTTAGATTAAAAATATAATGACTAGAGGCAGGCAAATTCATGATATATACAAGGTGTTTGTTTTGGTCACATCAGATTTCAAGTGCTATATCATTCAGGCACAGCATCACATCATGAAATAACTAGTAAAATGTTACTTACACTTAACAACCTACAGCTGTTCAACGCTAGACCTACACTGTGCTCCAGTGATGACTAAACACTCTCTTAACCATTTCCAGAATCTCATAACTGCATGTTGACGATGTTTGTCCGGAATGTCCAGAATAACCGTACAAATCCTCTCCCTTAGGCAATGCAAATTTGCAAGTTTTTCAGTATACACTTTCATTTTAACATTGCATCAAATTGGAAGACCTTGCAGGCAAGAGATGGACCCATGTGACCAATCCACAGTAGGTCAGCTGTATGTTGCCATTAAACTTTGAAGTGTAAGTAACATTTTACAAGTTATTTCATGATGTGATGTGATATAGGCCTACTGTCTGGATGATACAGCATTTGAAATCCAGTGGAACTTTACAGAAATCCAACAACAAGTTGCATAACTTTCCCATCTATCACGAGATCTTATTTAGAAAACAACTTTTATAATTTTAATTACAATATAACTTAATAAAATCAGGTGTGGTGCTGTCTGTCTGTTACAAAATTTTGTTTAAAAAAAATTATATTTTTAATTACTACAAGATGGCAAAAAGCTTAATTTTGAGGATAGGGATGGGTTTTATAAAAAATTATAAATGCTAATAATGAGTAAAATCATCATTAAGTCTCACCCTACTGGATACACACACAACTCTATCTCCCCACTCCCTCGACCTTTAACCACCAAAATTTAATAGCATCAATTAACCTGGCGTTAGAATTTAATAATTAGAATAAAACAAGGCTTTGGATTTCTGTACATATTTATATCTGTTATTCAATACAATATTTTAATAATAATGATGAAACATTTTCAATTCAAAATATTGCACTATATTCAAATATAGCCTTTCACTTTAAAAAAAAAAAAATTACAAATACAGAAGCACTAACTTTATTGCTAAAAAAGAATATTGAAACTGTTTACAGAATGACAAATTGATATTTTTAACAAAATAATAATTTAAAATTAATCATATCATATATACATAGGCTAAAGCATTTTATCTAATCATTGTAGATACCTTTTAAAAGACGATGACTAATAAAAATTTACTTGTTTAAATGGCAGGAAGTTTAATTTTGTTGCAGCAGAAATTACTGATTAAATATACAATAAAGTATAAGAAGCTTTTTTTGTAAATGTTTCGTTTCTATTCAAATAAAGCTTCAAAATAATAATAATAATAATATATAGCAGCTTATATTAGCTTTAGTATCTTATCTGTTACAAGGTTGTCGTAATTTTGTTTCATATTGCCAAATATAAACAAGATTTTGAAATATCGGTATCATGATTAACATTTCATTATGAATCACTCTTATAATTATAAAAAATGAACTTATAACAAATTTCATGTACTGAACGAACTAAAATGGCTATTATATTGGTTTTTATATGTGTATTTTCAAGATGATAACTTTGAAATTTTTAAATTCAAAAAATGTTATTCAAACTAATGATATTTTACTACTGTATTCATTTTTCCTCTACATTTTATCCTCCTCTATTCATTACAACAATACAGATGTATGCAGAACTGGGGAAAAAAACTAAACTACCTTGACAATAATTCTAACTTGCTTTATGACTTTTATATAAAATTCCAATAATTCTGCCATTACAGAAATACTTAAAAACAATAAAATATTAATTTTTTTTTAATAAAAAAGGTATGTGAAATTTTTGATCAATGAAAGGAAATAGCTGTTATGTTAGATGTAAATGTATACACTTGAAGATTAATTCTCTTATTTATCCTTGACATTTTAATTGACAAAGTCTGTAATATCTAAACAATTAAATACCTGACTGAATCAGGTCATTATTGTCATGAAAATATTCGAGTGTCATTACAGAAATTTATTCGTGGCACACAAAGGAGAAACACATTAACGCTTGTGACGGCAACAAACTCGTGAATTATCTAAAATAATTTTATGTTTACAGATACGTCAAAATCCTTCGTTTCGAAGGTTTTTGAGAAATTGTTTGTTGAGAAAAACTATGCAATTGTGCATTGTTAGAACATTATTTCTTGCAAAAGATTTTTTATGATGTTTAATATCAATATAACTTTATCCAATCACTCAAATTATTAAATATATAACTTTTAATTTATTAAATCCAAATGATCTTCAGAGTCATCGGGCTATTTTTACTCTAAGTTATTATTATTATTAAAATTAATATGAAACGGCGGCATAACCGCCTACCTCTAGTCTAATTATTAACTTAGCCTAAAAATAGTCTGAAGATTTGGTAGATCACTTGCATCAAATTATAAAAATTAATTAGTATGCAACAAATGTCATTGATTTTATATATATATAGAAAATATTGAGTATTTAATAGGTTCACCAACAATTGTTTCCCCAATAGCAAACCACTACAGATCAAACATATGCCAACAGATGACATTAAAGTCATACATTGAAAATTACTTTTAATGAGTATGTATATGTAATATTAAACTAATTAAAACTAGTCATAAAAGAAAAAAAATCAATGTTTTAAACAATACTCTAAAATATTCAGAGGTGTGAAAAATCTATTAGCTCAATAAACTATCTTAATAAACAGTACATCAGACTATCATTTAAAAAATAAATTAATGCCACCTAGTCCTAGCATTAGTCATAATCTTCAACTAGATTTTACATAAGAAATGCTAAGATTTTTATTGAAAATATTCAAGACATTTATATATAATTTACACACAGATTTTCTTACAAACTCTTCAAAGAAAGAAAACATCTAAAAAACACAAGAATTAAACTAAAGATGATGTAAACCACACTTAAAGATGATGTCTATAAATACCAAAATAAGCCCTCATTTTAAAGGACTGATTCAATAGCCTTCAGATCCAATGGAAATTTTTATCCTAAAAGGAAAAATTTACACTTTACTTTTTAATTTGTAGATAGAGCACACTAAAATGATGAGTATAAATTACTCAATGCACATTACATTATTTTATAATTAGGCATACACATTAACAATTTAATAAATCCTATACATTACTAGTTTGTTATTAATGTATGTTTGTAAAATATATTTAAATTATTGGCAATAGCAAACCCCCTTTTACTCAGTACATTAAATTGAGAGCCTATTGTACTTAAAAAAGAGTGACATTCTGTAGTATGGTGTTTAAATTTTCACTTAATTCAAGTTAAATTCATTATTTAAACATCTGACAGGAGTATTACAAAATGTGATAAAATATATCATTATACTTTCACTTCATTCCAATATTTACTTCATTATTCATTAATCAAATCAAAAACAATTCTGTATTCAAAACAAGATTATAAATTTAGTCAGAATTAAAATACAGCATTGAACTGGTAAATAAAAGTGCTTCCTGTGTATAAATATGTACAATTCAAGGTTCGACTTGTGTACTGGTATAATCGAAGAATTCACAATCAACAACCTTTTAAAAAACCAGTAATAGCAATTGAAAACAAACGTTTTCGACCGTTAACTCTGTCTTCCTCAGGTTCCAAATATGTACGATACTCGGTCTTCCTTAGGGTATGTACAATTCTTTTGTTTTTAATATAATTCTGATGTCTCAATTACCTATTTTCCGATATTTTCTTTCTAAATAACAAGTTCACTAGACTTGCTAATCCACCCATAAGAGGTGCTAGATTAGTGAAAGTCCCGGATTATTGTGTACACAGGCCTAAAGGCGGCAAATGACACGACCAGTTGTTCTTCAGTATTGACTCTGGAGACATGCAGAAAAATACAGTGTGACAACATGCAATATTGTATGTAGAAATAAAACCAGAATAAACAGGATGTAAGAGAGAACCAATGTTTTCATGGAAATGGAAGCACATAGGCAATCACACCAAGGTTACGTTGGTTAATTGTGAGGCCAGATTAACAAGTGTTCTGTATTTTATTAAAAATTGACACAGGAAGTGACTAAGTATAAAGATGGGTACAATTTACACATCTGAAGGAGACAATTGGGACCTTATCAGAGTTGTAGACCATAACCACAGGAGCAAAAAGTGAAAGGAACTATACCTCTGCAGGCAATTCTTGGGAGAGATACAGCCCAGAAATCAGCCTAATTCATGCAATTGTGAGTCACGTCGCTCCATCAAGACTATCGTGCTTAACTACTTAGCTTTGAGTAGCCCACTGGACCATTCGCAAAGTGCTCGAAGTTATATAGTTTTGGGAGCATGGGGGCCAAGATGCGAGCGACAAGCAAGCTGGTACCAATGTGCACAATTACACACAAAGCATCGGTTGAGGCTCACCTTGACTGACTAGGGCATGGAGGCAATAGTACCAGTAAACGGTAAAAACTGACCTTTGGAGGTGAATATCTTGCAAAAGATTGCTCATACAAGTACAGTTCCTTTGATCTTTTCGCATGTACAGGCGATCTAAATTCTGGGAGTCAAAAATCTCAACTTTCAGAGTTCACATCTCACCAACAAAAGCACACTGGGGTATGCTTGATGACTGAGAGGCAGGATTAGTAAAAGTGTGCTGTATTTTATTAAAATTGACATAAGGAGTGATTAACTCATAATGATGACTAGTCACAATGGGTATACAATATTTTTACTTTTTAACAAACTTTATTTGGCATCCCCAGGAAAACTTTGTAACGTCAAAATTGATGATAATTTTATAATTTATGAGAATTACAACATTATAACTGAGCCAAATGCTTCATTTACATTCATTGTTCTAATGATTGGTGAGAAGGAACTTACCTTTAAATAGATAATCGTACTCGTCATCTCTGGTCCCGGTCCCCATAGCTTAACTACAACGATAAATGCCCAGTAATTATATTTTCAATCAATTTGTACGCTTTTCAAAGAACATTTAAGCAAACTCACCCGTAAACGAACGCTTCTAACTTCGCAATGACACTGAACAAGATGGAGAAGCAGCCGACAACGCCCCCTGCCTTCAGGCAGCGCCGGATCGAATAGGTGCGAGGCCCCTCAAACTTTAAGTAACAAAATTAATTAACAGTTAATTTACTTATTGAAATATGTTGTTTTATTTTTAATAATAATATACCTAGATATTTATTTTTGTAACATGTACTATTTTTAAATATATAAATTTTGATGTGATGCGGGGCCCCTTCAAGCGCGGGGCCCGATTAACACCAATCGCTCCAATCGCCTCAAATCCGGCCCTGCCTTCAGGATATCGTATAATTGACTAAATAAATTTATAAATAGAAAATTGTCATAATTTATTGTATTTCCTTCGTTCCGGGTAAGTGATTTGTGTATTTTAATTGTATATTTTTCATAATAATAATTATTTTTTTAATAATTAGTTTTGTTATAAAAATATTCGATGACAAGCTTGGATCACGTTATATTCCGGGTCTTTAATTTGGAGTTCAAAAATATGGAGGTGATACAGATTATTTATACATTGAAATATTGTAATTTTCTTGATTTATTAATTTATAAATGATTTTATACTGGTTTGAAATAATTGACCTACACTTTTCTTTAGGGCCTCATTCTGAAAAAGGCCTCAAACGCGTACAAATTTATGTTTCTCGACGTTGATGAAGTACCCCAAAATCCAGTACTTGTTGGGATCCTAGATCTTGTACCTGTACATACAATAGTTCTTTTTTATTATCGCTCCCGTTGTAGGCTTGGCCGAATTCCTAATGAGTAAGATTGAAAAGGCCATTTTAGTCCACAGGCCGGAAAGAATAATTATCGGACTCCTCCTTTAGGACCGGTTCACACTATGCGACAAAAGTCGCTACGATAATCTCGTCTGACGTCATATCACAGACCAGCGCACATTCCAGTTGCACGTCATATTCTAACGTGCAACTGGGCACAACACATGTAATGGAAATTTTTGAATTATTCAGTATTACAATTACAGATGAGGATGTGAATAAATCGAAAATAAAATTATTTTCGAATTCTCATCTGTACTTTCAAATTATTATCTTATTAAATTTTTTCATAAACCAAATATACTTTTTTTTTTCTTTATACATGATATAAAATTTAAAAATGTAATTACGAATAAGATTTTTTTGACAGAACAGTAGAAAAAAGTTACAAAAGTGCTTGAAAACGGTAAAACTATCTACTAACAAAATAGATAAATAAACGAACTTCTCTTCGCCATAGTGTGACTGTAACGCCAGCTATCGGCAACTTGACACATTAACTCTACTTGAGAGCATAGCGCAAAGACCAAGTATATCTCATGTTGCCAAGTTAGGGTTTTTTACCCTAGATTTAGGGATTACTAGGGGGGGAATTTAGGGAAAAATTTAGGATGATTTTTTTTTCTATTGAGAAGTTTTAGGGAATACATTTAAAACTTAAAATTTTGCATTTACTTTGAGAATTTCTTAATTTTATCATTGTTGGCGTTGTTTTCACTTGAAATGGGGTCAACCAGCACTATAGACTAATTACCTATCGAAGCTAGATAATTAGTCTATGCCAGCACCCAGCAATAACACGTGTTACAAGCATTTGTGAGTTTGATTTTGATGTTAAATTGTTAAAACTACAGGAAATATTTAAATATAAGTAATAAAACAAATTTTATAGTTATGCAAATAACTAATTGAAAGAATGAATATAAATTGAAACTTTTTGTAGGGTAATTTATGGTTTTTTTTTCTTTTAACTCTTTCCGCCCTGTGGACACTAAGAGGGCCTCTTATAGCAAGCCCATTACGGGGTTCGGCCAGGCCCAAATGGGGTGGCCGGGTGGTAAGGGACGGGGACCGACGTGTCCGGATGCACCACCCCCGAAAAATTCCTGGGGGATTTTTCGATTCGTCCGGATTCGATCCCGGATCCCCTCAGGGCGGAAGGCTGCTAACCTTGACCTCTCGGCCATCCGGCCTCTTATGGTTTGGTTTTGTTTGGTTAGAAACAATATAATCAAAAAATGTATGACCACATTAATTCTCAATTTACAAATGTATCAGAACAATTAAATGACGTCATTAATGTTTTTCAAGATATTTAATTTTCATAATAAATGATTTTCTTTTAATATTTTAAAAGTTTTGTAATTCATAAAAGAATAATAAAAGATTTTTCAAATTATAATTTTAAAAAATTAGGGTTTTTTTAGGGTGGAAAAATATTTTTTTAGGGTTTTTAGGGAGTTTTTTCACCAGATCTAGGGGCGAAAGCATCTGGGACTTGGCAACAGTGGTATACTGTATCTATCGATTCTGGTTTGACAGAACCCACAATGCAGTGGCCGGCTGATGAGGTACAGGTTCGACGTAACCAGAACGAACCATACTCAAAATTCCTGGGGTTTTTTTCTTTAGAGTAAATACAGGATCTGACAGAAATATAAATAGACGATTACTTTTTGATTATTAAGCGAGTTCCTTTATGGATTCTGCCAGACCCATAGTGGGGCGCCTGGATGGTGAAAGATGGACACCCTTTGGAAAATTCTTGTGTTTTTTTATATCTCAAGGGGTTACGTGTCGTATCTCAGTGGGGTCGAACTTAATGAAGGTTTTATTTATTATTAGCATCGTTACTGGGTGTTTTTGTTTTGCGTATTGACACATTCTCAATAGAACGTAGTAATGAATTATGTAAGCTAGCATCTCTTTTGCACGCTCTTTACGTAGAAACTACAAGGACTTGTCACATAAAATATATTCTATACAGTTATGTAAACAGATACTTCTTCACAATGTTATACAAAGTAGCCATCACAATTCTATATTAGCAGTCAAATCTATATTTTAGGATAAATGATTATTAATTAATCACTGATCGCCTTATAACTGTCGAGAAACATTTACTTAAAGATGCACAAACGTTTCCATCTTTTATTTACAAATGCACCCTAAAATTTACTATAAATTAGGCTAAAAACGTTTGTGCATTTTTAAGTAAATGTTTCTCAGTAGTAATTAAAGATTAATTAATACAGTAGAGCATCGATTATCCGACCCCCGATTAACCGACTTATCGGTTAACCGACCGCGTTCTAGTCGGAAAATTCAAATGTCCGCTAGTGATGTGGCGCTACAATATTTGGTTATGTCTTGCTACAGCTAATATTATTTTTGTTAAATTTTTGCATGTTTTAGCTGGCAGCACTGGCTCGACCATGAAAGGGAGGCTAGTATTTAAACCAGGCCTAATACGCTATACTAATAATGTATTTTTTCATACTTTTCGGTTATCCGACTTTTCAGTTATCCGACCAACCCCAGTCCCCAATTAAGTCGGATAATCGATGCTCTACTGTAATTATTTATTTCTGCCGAGTGGGATTTAGACGTTTTGAATAAATTAATCCACCTATAATATGCGATAATAATTAATTAATGTTGCAGAAAAGTCGTAATGCATTTTGCATAAACCGTTATTCATTTCAAACTTCAAAGTCCGTGTCCTCTACCCTCCCACCGTTTCTAATATCCTCTTAAAACGTGGGAAAAGTGTATCCACGAAGACATCTGCCAGAATTATCGAACAGGTCGGTAGATCTAGTGAGGAATTATCGAACGCATCTTTATATTATCAATAAAAATACTTTTTGTTTTTTTTTAATTCTTTCCGCTCTGCGGGCACCCAAGAGCCCATCGAAGGTTTGACCAGAGTCGATAGATATACAGTAATACCCCGAACTTACGCGATAGGTGGGACCGAGCGATAACCGCGTAAGTCGAATTCGCGTAAGTCGGCGTATAATTTCGCATATAAATACATACGAATTATTTTTAATTGGGCCGGAGACTAAAAAAACAATAATTTAGAAAAAAATGTGTAATAAAATTTTAGATAATACATATGTATAACAAATTATATTATTAAAATCGTAAACCGAAGTTATTTTGATGTAGAAGACTTCATAAAATCTAACAAATTCGTCTGACGGCTCAATGATTCTTTTTTCTCCCGCAAAATTTCCTCGTAGCATGCTAATAATTCTTTTATTTCTCGTTTTGTAGAAGAAATGCGCTCTGCGTTGGAGTCTATATTTTCTAAAATTTGTAACCCCTTTTTATTTTTGTATCGAAGTCTTTAATAATGTTAACTTTACATTCCAAAAATAAAGCTTTTCTTTTCTTGTTTGATGCAGAAGAATCGGTTCTACTTCGTTTGGATAACATAGTATAGTCTCTCAAGTCTCCGTAGATATAACAAACAGACGGCCGGATGGCCGAGCGGTCAAGGTGGCAGCCTACCGCTCTGGGGGACCCGGGATCGAATCCGAACGGGTCGAATAATCCCCAGGAATTTTTCGGGGGGTGGTCCGTTCGGATATGTCGGGCCCCGTCCCTCACCACCCGGTCGCCCCATTGTGGGCCTGGCCGAACCCATAATGGGCCTTCTAAAAGAGGCCCTCTTAGTGCCCACAGGGCGGAAAGAGTTAAAAAAAAAAAAAAAAAAAAAAAAAAAAAAAAAAAAGATATAACAAACACAGACATAAATAACACAAAATAAATTGTAGCTATGCGTCGATTCCGCGCGACACGTCCGAACGTGTAAGATGAACAATAGTGTGGGGGAGTAAGTAAACAATAGTTGCGTGTCGCTCAAACAAAAGACGAATCGACGAAATTTAAAAATCGCGTAACTCCGGGTTCGCGTAAGTCGGGGTAGCTTAAGTCGAGGTATTACTGTACTGGTCCTTGCGCTGTCAATAGCTCTTCCAATACTACGATACTGGCGTAATAAATATTTCTGCCATTTCGAGAGCTGCAATCGCTTCGTGGCGTAAGTTTGTCTGGAGCGTAGAGAGAGTCAGCTGTAAACATTCGAAATTCTTTTAATATATGAAATTTTCTCGTTTTTAACTACTACGCACTGCGCGTAGTAGTTAAATATCATGAAAGCCACTATGAGAATTTCGCTTTGTGGTCTTTTTGAGTTTTTCACAACGCGTTCTGGCTGTTTTTACAAGTGCCATGTCACGAATATTGCGTTGTGGATGATTTAGGGTCGAGTTACACACAACAGTGACGTGCCGGCACAATGCAGTAAGCATCGATAAATATCACACATAGCCAATCAGAGTTTCATCTACGACACTTGTATGATCGACAGAATACAGATCACGTGTCGCAGATGAAACACTGATTGGCTATGTGTGATATTTATCGATGCTTACTGCATTGTGCCGGCCCGTCACTGTTGTAACTCGACCCTTAAAGAGACCGTGGGCGTTGTGGGCGTTTTTTTTTTCGCTCAATGAGCGTTTTCGTTCTTTGAGCCTAACACTTACAATTTGTTAATTTTTAGAGAGGGGATTAAAAGTCAGTAGATTTAGTTCTTGGATTTCAAATATAGGCTGTTAGATGAAAAAGTGAGAATTCCAACTATTTAGACAACATATTCAGCATATTTACAGGCAGATAATAACTTAGAGATGATTAGAGGATGATGAGTTAGAGGTTGACAAATAAAATAGGCAGCAAGAGTTCAGACGGTATTATTAGATATTGACAGTGATAGTGATTAGTGATGACATGGAGTTTAAACTAAAGACATGTTAGTGATGTTTTAAACATATATAAACAAAGGACAGGTGTAAATATTTATTTATATTCTACTTTCGATAGTGCAGAAATTACAAAAATATGTAGAGCCAATGCGAGTGTCATAAAAAATGTAATTTCTCAAAAATACAAAACTATTTCGTCCCAAATATTATTTCTCACTATACCGAATCAAGTAAAATTGTATAGCACAAAGTAAGTTTATATTTTATGCATCTGTCAATGGATTGAGATAAGTACCGTATATTCCGACGTATAAGACGACCCCGACTTTTGAGATTTTCCTGGGTTAAAAAGTCGTCTTATACGCCGGAATATACGGTAAATGTTGCCTAATGAGACACCTTTATAAATCTCTTTCCTCCCTATAGACTCTAAAACGCTTCTTTTAAAGCCTATTCACGTGGGCCTTTTTAAAAATTCTTTCCGCCCTGTGACACAAAGAGAGCCTCTTTTTGCAAGCCCATTATGGGTTCGGCCAGGCTCACAATGGGGAGACCGGGTGGTGAGAAAGAGGGTCCGAAATATTTGGATGGACCACCCTCCGAAAAATTCCTGGGGAATTCACGTGGGGCTGGTCGAACTCCCAATTAGTTAATACCTATTGTAAGTTCAGCCAGGCCCATTTGAAGGGTAGCAGAGTGGTGAGACACGAGGTAAACCATTCATGAAAAAATTCCTGAGGTTGTTCACCTGAATTCGATTCTGGATCCCCCAGAGAGATAGAACGGAACCTTAACTGTACCGGCCATTTGACTTCATATGGAAGGTTTTCTTTTGCTCATTGCCATTTTCAAGTTGGTATTTTTTGACACTGTGCTCAGAATTTGTTGCTCTGAAAGTTGTCAACCTACCAACATGGCACCTGTTTAAAGGTATTGCTCTATTATCCGATGCTCTGTTAAGTGGACTCGACTGTATATTAATCCAAATCATCAGGATCGTTCTGAATAATTTTGGTGCTCGAGGCAAGCTTAAGAACTGCGCTAATGTACTTATATTTCTATAAACATTATGATGCCTTTTTAGTATCCCTTCCAATTTGGTAGCTGAGGCAGTTGCCTCTCCCCTCATCTTACTGCAGCCCTGCATCATTCCCCATAGAAAGTTATGATTTATCATTAAATAATTTAAATTCTATATGAAAACTATAACTTTTAAATCCAGAAGAGTCCGGAAATCTTTGGAAGGAATGAAGCAAGTAAACAATATGCCAAGCACTGGCTTTACTCGGAAAATATCCTCAGAAGGGGATGCAGATCGCCCTGCGCATACCTCTAAATCTGCCCATAACAGGAGAGAGTGTTTTGCTTTATTTGTATACTGCAACAGGACATATGGCAATGTCTATTGATGGACTTTCTATGAGAACTAGCCCCTATTTCGGTGTTACTAACGTGAAGAAAACCTGGAAAACTCCACAGAGCCATCCAATTTTCGAGGCGTAAACCCACAACTAAGTACCAGTGTTTGGTGATTTTATCCACCAGGCTATTGGTGGGCCGGGTGGAGTGAAAGTTGGAAGATGGTATTCTAATTATTCCTATTTTAGTGTCCTTTATTCCGGTTGTAGAAATCTTGCAATCCTAGTGCTACCAATTCCTTGTGTAAAATGAATATTTAGTGGTGTGAAGGCAAGCAGTTGATCTTTGTTAACCATGGCTCGTGTTTAATTGCTAAATCAACTGCATGGTGAACATAGCTGGAGCAGAAATAAGTCAAAATCACTGCTTAGATCTTGTTTCTTTATTCCATCCTTAGATTATTGATGGACTGATAAACATAGTGAGCAAAATTGAAAAAATAGTGTTTTAGAATTATTATAAATAACTATAAAAAATGCATATTTAGAAACAATTGTTTTTATTTTTCGAAATAATTAAATCACTAAATTACAGCATCAACAGTATTTATTTAACCAAGTAAATACTAACAATATTTGCCACTTTACTGTACATTGCCCATGTTTGGAATAGAAATTTGTCAAGTATTTTGGTTTCAGTTTAGATTTCCATATATATATTTCTTTTCATGGGCATGTGATTTGGGCATCATTATAAAACCCTTTAAAAAAAAATGTAAAAAAAAAGAAAAATAACAATTGTTAAGTATATTCAAATGACATTTTGTTATACAGAAAATAGATCAACTTTCAAAATATTTTATTAACACATTCCCCATAGATCTTACCAATTGGAAATGTTATATTAATTTATCAACTAATGCTCCAGTAAAATATTACAAGATAAAGAATTTATTGTATATATGATGTATTAATTCATCTGATAATTGTTTATTCATCTATTGGGAATCTGTTAATTTTTTAATATAATTAAACAAACATCAATTATCATATATTATGCATTACATAATCCCTAATTTATATCCATTTTGGCTTGGAACATAATAAAAATGACAATTTTCCACTCGACAAACTTAATTTTTATACAAAATTATTCAATTTTTAGTTTTACAAATCTATAATAATGTTTTTTTTTGTTTGTTTTACATTTATATACATGTGATAATTAGATGTTACAACAGCATCCAATTCAAAACTTGACAATTATACGATGAACCGAACAGTTCACACACTTTGATAATATATCTTTCATACAATCAATCATGGGATACAAACTTTTCTTTATATCAAATACATCTGACCACACATAAGTCTATAGATGTGTTCCCTTGGAGTGGTAGAAGCACATACCTATCAGTAAAACAGTTCAAAAATTCAAAAACCCCACTGAGCTTATAGATCAGTATCATTCACAATCAACTTGCAATATCACCAGTCAAACAGAACACAGCTTATGAGTCAATTATCTGGAAACGATTTGACATTAATATATATCCGACATATATTTCTTTGGCATTTAAAGCCCATTGGCAAGAATATTATGTACATTTTACATCATTTCATATCATCATTCCTTTCCTAAACTAAGAGTTATATGTATATATATATGATAGATGGCACATTTAGTATAAAATAGTTACCAATATCACAAAGAATGTTAGCTCTTGTTGTTTTGTTCATGTATATAAATGCTTAATTGTGATTAGAAGGTATATTACCACCAGAACTCAAATATATACATATATATATATTATATATTCTTTTATATAAAAAATTAAGGATTAGTATTTTTGAAAAGATGTGAAACATATGAAAATATATATAAGATTAATTTTTATTAAAGATATGTGAATTAAATTAATATATTTTTATTAACAAATAATTAAGTTTCATATACCATTTTTTAGGATAAAGTGCTTATATTTAGTTAAATAAATGTATATATATATATATATTTCTTGAAAGTAATCAGTAAAATTGCAATAATTTATTTATTTGAATATATTTTAAAGAAATTTATGAGTTTCTATATAAAGGGTGATTCAAAAGTCTCCATACAGAACATAGACTACCTGAGGAGATATACAGTACTTGTGATATGAACCTGTGCCTCTAATTAGGGCCATATTATGTAGAGCTGCAACCAGAGGCCTCATCTCACTGCTCATTACTATTATTCATGTTTTATTCAAAGAAATTGGGCCGGGGCCTCGCCAGTGCTTAATATCACCCTGCATGTAACATTAATTTAAATATGCTAACCTGCATTTATATGTGTATTCAATTAAATGTTACACATCCTGTGATTTATACTGTGAGTGACCATGTATGGAGACATTTGAATCACCCTGTGCAGAATTTCTTTTTCAGATGAGAAGTGCTCCTATTATAATAAATTAATGTAAGTATAAAATGTATGTAACAATTTGGAAGCTCTTTCAAGATAAATCCAACCAAGTATAAGTGAGAATTTATTTTACTTTAATAAATAATTGAAATGAAATTTAAACAGAATAATTATTACAGTTAAAGATTATACAGTAATGCAGAATATTCTTCTCTTTTCGTTGATAGAAAATATACAATATATATGTATAGCATTATATTTAAATTTGTATAAAATATATCACCAATGTGAATAGTTAACTGTATTTTTTTTTCTGTATTTTTATCAGATAAATGAATGAAAAACAGATATATGATTCCTCTACACACTAATGCAGCAAGTTCTGTGTTCACAGGTTTGTTATTCTGTCTTGTTTGTTTCTTAATTTGTTTTTTTTTTCCTAAGGCAGCACAGCAAACTGTTTCACTAAAGCAAGATATAATTCATACAAAAACAATGTTACAAAAGTTATTTAGCATTCTGTACAAATTAGTTTGGCAGAATGGATCTTATATGTATTTCCATAGCCAATTCTTATGAATTATTCTCTGGGAATTTATAATTTTAATTGCTTAGCCAGCTAGCAAATTTCTGTAAAGTTTTGTTTGTAATGTTAGCTTTTGAATGTCTGCTCAGAAAAAATTCTACAATTTGACAGTATTTAGAATTATTCGGATATACTGTAAATATATATGTATATTGAAGAATAATTTATATTGATATAATTAAAGAGATTGATGCAGAGTGTAAGATCACACACCATCTGCATTTTTAGTCTAAAGATAGGAAATAATTGTATCAGTTAGTTTCTTAATAACTGTTTCTTTTATATATTGAAGAATGGAAATTCTCTTACATTCTTGCTTAAATTTTTTGTAAGAGAATTACATGTTTAGAATAAATAAAAAAACAAGCTTTATATATATATTTATTTATTTATTTTTCTTCTTTTCTCTCTGAATAACCACACTTTCAGAAAACACAATTTGAATGCCAGAAGAATAATGGCAAATACTTTTAACCATTTAAATTTTAAATTTAATGTTTTATAATTTCGTATTCAGTTTCAGTTTCCTGTCTTTAATCTTACTTAAATCCCTGTCTTCTTAGGGGTATGCTTTAAGTGTTTACATGCCAAGATTTTGCACTTTTGACTTCACTTGATTAAATCTTGTTCGATGTTTTAAGTGAATTAATATATATTTAAAGAATATCTCAACTGAAAAATCTCATTTTTGTTTTTTAGAAAACACTATCATACAAATATCTTTTATTTATTTAATTTTTAACATTTTTTCAAGTCCGAAAAGACTGAATTTAATATACAAATTCCAACATCATAAATATATATATGTATATTTGGTAAGAGTATACTTCTTATAGAATATTTTTAAAAAATAATAGAAAAAACAAGAAACTTCCAATATATACTCTATTAAAATTATATATAAATAAATATATCATAAATTTATACTTTATAAATAAATATATATTGATGTAAAGTAGATATTATATAAAAATAATATAATGTAAACTTAAATTTTATCACCATTTAAACACAATTCAAATTGTTAAACAATAAATCTTGCTATATTATGAAGCTGACAAGTATTAACAATAAAGAACTGATAGAGACAATCTTTTAACCTCCCGTTTACAGCCAAACCTCGATATAGCGCCCTCCTAAATAGCGATTTTGCACTGTAAACGTCATTGCTGTAACCAAATCACATGCCTTGCAAACTCCCAAACTCAAACTTAACTCATTACTATACACAATTCTTATTGTTTGAGATACTTCAGTTTAGCGCCACACCCTATTTAGTGCGAATATCGGATGCACTAATCGAAGTTTGACTGTATTCATGCCACAACAGTCATATATATTCGAATACTGATGGGTCATAATGTGTTTTTCATGTGTCATCAACGTTGGGTTTTATTGTTCAGCGATATCGAGTTCCAAGTATCCATGTTAGTGTTTAAAAACAATACAATTTTAGAGCTTTGTGTCCTTCGAACTAAAATGATTCTTCAATGGAACAAATATGTACAGTGTTACAAACAATTCACTGTACAAGGAGGGACTTTATTTTAAGGCAATAGGAATGTTTTCACATTCTCCTTCTTGTTTTTCATTACAATATATATGTGTATATATATATATTAATATATATTTATTTATTTATATAAATAAATGAACAAACAAAAATATTGCAGTGTTGCAATTAGCGTTTTTATTTTCTTATTTGTTTTTTCTTCCCCTTTAAAAATGTTCGTAAAAAGTATATTTTGTCGTAAATTAAAAAATAATGTCGTAAATATACACATCGCTTATACAGCATCATCTATCTCCAGCTCACTGTAATGTTATATACAACGTGTGGTGTCAGAGGTGGCATGGTCATCTCCCAATGCGGACATTTGGAGCATGCCACTTTATATTAATTGAATCCCAGGTGTTTATTTAATTGATCACGATCAAACCCAACCAGCTCCTGACATAGACAGGGGTTGATCGTGCTTCCTAAACGATACGCTCGTCTTGACGAAATTACTGGTCGTTCTCTGCTTGCAAGCGGTGTGTGCTAGAGCAGCTGCAATACTGTGATTTGATGCAACCGTTTGTGCATGAGCCTTTGCCACAGCGTGGTTTGTGTTCGAACGAAATACTGTCTTGTTCTTCTCTGATATGTGATCGGGATCTGATAACATTTTACCTTCTTCTGTTCTTTTACCGAATGCCTTTACAATAATAATCTATTAATAAAAATATACATTATTTTTTTTATTTTATTAAGAAATTATACAGCACACGAAACTTAAAACACATTAAATTTCGTAAATTGTGCCGACGGTTGGCAACACTTCTCCATCGGCCTTTGTCTACGCCCTCTAGCCTTGTGTTTCTCTATGATGCAGTGATGCCAATAGGGTTTCCCTCCCTAAACTTAGGAGGGAATTAGCAGGATAGCGACGAGTAGAAGCTTCCGAAAGTCAGGAGTGTTCTCGTTGCGAGATCTGGACACCTTGCTTCGTCACATGATGTTTTTGCTCAAGTGTGCATTATGTACAGTACATGCATACGCATGTATATAATGCACACTTGCAATGCAGTAATATGCATTGCACCTGGAGCAAAGCTATTTAGGTGTACTCTGTTAGTTTTAAGAAGAATTTCAGGTCTATGTAGGGGGTTTTTACGACAGAATTTGGCAACTCTGCAAACGTGTTCGTGGAGAGCGACAACGCTAGAGGGCGTCTTTGTTCTACCGTCACGCTACAACAAAGATGCCCCGCGTTAATACGCGCACTCCTGACTTTGTAATACCTTGTGTTAAGTGTATTTCTTAATCGAAATAAATTAACACGTGCTCCAACAGACTGTGTTTCCGTAGAAAGGGCTGACTGATTAGTGTTGCCAGCTGTCATCAAATAAAAACTATTATTAATTTCTAAATATTGATTGAAGACCGAAACAGATTGAATCTTATGTTTGCGATTGGATTTCCACAGCTTTAGTTCTCCGAAACTACAGTTTAGGGCCTTGCGTTTCCAAATCGATTATTTAGTGGAGGGAAGAGCCCCTTATATTTTGTAGGACTACAACAACTTGAGATCGGGCATCGCCTTCATCTCTGGCCAAAAATAAGTGCTTGGCAAACCGAAATAACGACTTTATTATGAAAAATTGAGCACGAAACTGTTTATAAAGTGTTAAATAAGTTTGAATTAACTTACCAGAACAATAATGACGCAAATAAAAAGAAGGATAACTCCCCACCAGTGATCTAAGACCCATCGTTTTAGGGATGCTATACTTTCAGTAGATAATAATAGTTTACGTAATGTTGCTAAAGGGCCTGATGGATCTACCTGCAATTAAACAAATAATGTATTATATTTTCTATAATTTCAAGTGTAATAAAATAAATTTAACTGTAATTACTTCACGACATTTTTGAAAAACATCACAGTATCCGTTATAATTGTCGCAAGGAGTTCCAGGTTTGGCATATAAATCAGGCACATCAAACGGTGAAGAATTCCACTCAAAGGATGATCTACGTAAAATGAATAATAGTAATTAATGCGGATTTATTAATTACGCCATTTTTTAAAAGAAATTCAATGTTTTCTTTACTTGCAACTATGATCGTTCCCTGGTAATTTGCAACAAAGTTCACAGGCTTTCGTTAAAGGATCGTGTAAGCTTCTTTTACATTGGCATGATTCTAGTCCATACGCCATACATATAGAACCCGTACATTCCTTGAATAAATAAGGGATATTTTAATCATTTATTCCGTAATTTTCTTTTTAAATTAAGTAGAAAAATTAGCAGACTTACTCCCATATAACAAACGAACTCGTCGTTGCAAACTGTTTTGTTAGGTTTGTTAGTAGATGAAGGACAGTGTGGCCCTTGCCCAGTATTTTAGTCAAGGATTTAAATTTATTTATTTTTTTAATTATAAAATTTAATATATAGAAACTAAATTATTATTTATTAAAGCCTGGCCCAAAAGTCAGCTAACTGCGTTACTGTTTCGTTCGTTGCAGGCACTTTTGCCAATACCAATGATAAACTGAGTTTAGAACGCTATTTGTGCATTAAAAATATATTTCGTTAAGCGTTTGAAGTATTTGAATAAGAACAGGTTAACTGACTTTTGGACCGCTCTGTATATAAAATTGCTAATAATTTAAAATATTTCATTTATTTTCTTAAAAATCTTGTAAGACATTAGTATTATATTTAACACGAAGATCTTAAAGATCTCACAGGGTTGAAAAAGCACTGTAAGAAAGGAAAAAATGCAGAGAAAGTAGCATCAGTTTATGCCAGACTATAAATAACATCTGGTACTATCAGCTCAGACAGTAAAGTCAGCATCTACTAGCGGAATCTTAGAACAAGATGGATATCAGGAAAGAAAGTTTGGCCATCTTAACAGTTTGGCACAAAGTCGCCAGAAAATAGAGTTGAACATTTTATTTTTTCGTTACTTTTATATCTTTTCCTTTAGGAAGAAGCTAATAAAATACTGCCAAAGGTTCGTGACTTTCAGGATTTTCCGTAATTTTATAGATTAATGAATTTTTTCGTACAAGAAAGGAAGATGGCGATGGTAAAGTAGCCTATATTTTTAAAATTTTATTCTTATCTACTCTTTACTGTTATTTTAATAATAACCATATCAAAGCTCGTTGGAGTTTCATCCTTATAATTCCCACATCTTGGATGAGTATTTTTGAAGCGTAGTTATGGTTTTTAATGTGTATAAGTGATTTTCTGCTGCTCTGACGGATCCGGGATTCCAAACCACTCTCATAATTTCTGGGGATTCGAATCCTCAGAAATTATCACGAGTGGTTTGGAACGAATATGTCTGAATCCATCTTTTCTAGTTGGCTTCCTCGATGTGCAAGATGCCACGCTACAAGGATCCAAACCATGTACCCAATAGGGCACTTATTGGGTGCCCATGCACCGCTTGAAATCCTTTCACAATGTCTTGATAGCAAAAGTTGTAAAAAGGCATCAGACATAACAAGCTTTCTGGTTGGCTGCCAATGTTTAATTGGAAGAAATTGGACCACCATTTTATAAAATGGTGCTCCAGTTTCTTCTGCGTACTATTTCTTCTATGGAGGCAATCATGATTGTCCAGTGCCATGTGCAACAAGCTCCATTCAGATATAAATACGTTGTGTGTGTGTCTAGTATATCTGTGTATGTTTTTATATGAAGTTGTATTACAGTATGTAAAGTACATTGTTGAATATATGAGATGTCTTGGTGTCTTTCATAAAATCTCCCACTTCTATACTATGAACATATTTATTACATGTTATGTTAATTACAGAGAAATTAATTAAGAAACTTCCAGTTTATTAATTAAAATAAATGTAGTAATAGTATAGAAAATTTACATTTTTCTATAAGGAGATCAATTTAAATGCTGCTAAGTAATAAAAATAGTATTGGTACAAGGTACACATTCTTTTTATGGTATAAAGCAATAAAATAAATTTATAAAGATAACTCCTATGACAAACTGAGGTTTATATTGAAAATTATAATGAATATAAAAAATATATATAATTTAATTGAAGAAAAACATGTAACAGTTAATCATAACCGGTCGGGGACAGTCTAAAAATCATATAATGTATAGTAGTTATATACTGTATATATAATGTCGGAAGAACGTGATTTATTCAAAACATATTCTTGATTTTATACATTTGTTTAGTACATAAAACAAAGGTTATCTCACGATTTCCATGTCAAAAGGATTTTTTAAAATGTTCTTTATGCCATTATTTTCCTATAAAAATAGTAAATAGATAGAGCTAGACTGGTAGAAAGATACTAAAGAAAGTATTTTATTTATTATGCCTAGTTTGTCCCATATTTATCCTGTTTTAAAACCTCAAAAATAATATAAAATTTTAAACATGACCATTTTATAAATCTTCCAATGCAATATAACCAATTTATAAACAAATATATAAATAAATAATTCTAAGAAAATAAACTAAATTTGGACATTTTAAAACCCATTTTTTCACTCTGGTTTGGTCAACAAACCATATAATCACTCTCAATAATAATAATGTAATTGTTATCTAAAGAGCGCTATATTGAGGTATAACCTCGATATAACGCTCTTATATGAATTATACGCAGTAACGAGGTCTACATACAATTTTCAGTTTGAAAGTCACGCGGTTTTGCCAAAAATTCACATGTTTAATAATTTAAAGATACCTCGATATAGCGCGCTTCTAAAACTCTCGTAAAGCGCTGATGGATACTTGTGAATGTGTAAATATTAAACAGAACATCTGTTTGTATTTGAATTCTTAAACCCACGACTTTCCATACTCAAAATCGTCTGTAAACCTCGTTACTGCGTATAATTCTTGTTCGAAACACTTCGGTTTAGCGCCACACTCGATTTACTCACACGAGAGTTGGAGTTCGAAGTTAACCAATAAGCATTTACGTAATGAAAGTATAAAGCGAATTGGAACTGGCTAATGATGCGTTAAATCGAAGTCCGACTGTACTTTTATTAATTATTTCTTGTTTACTAGCGAGGGAAGAGAGTCCAGTCGCCATATTTAAGCATTTTTTTCAAGTAAATATTATTTAATTTCTAAAAAAAAAAAAAAAAATTCCAAAAATCTATAGTGGGAATTTGCTGTGTTAAGATACACTAGGAGTGCCTTCGTCATAAATATGCCGGTAGTGAAGTATTATTAGTGTTAGTCCAATAAAATTCCTGTTTCTTTATACAGTAAATACAGGAAACACTACCCGCATCACAATGTTTTTTTATATCTTGTTGGCTTTGTGTACATGCCGCTATATCGCAACTTAGATGAATAGTTTTTTGAAACCTCCGGAGAATTGCCCGTGTGAAGAGAGAGATCAGAAACACACAAGGAGATAACTTGGTAAACTTACAGTGTTAAACTGTTGTTTCTTCTAAGTTAACTTCGACTTATTGTTTCTTTTCTTTGTAAACAACCCATAAGAACTTTAAATATAACTCTACAACAATTCGTATAAAAAATAAAAGTAAAGTAGGCTGTGTATGTCTATATTCTCTTTCCTATGTATAAAGTATTTTTTAGTCGAACCTCGATTTAACGCGTAATGGCGTTAAATCGAGGTTCGACTAAAAAATCGTACAGCTTTCTCGTACTTCAAGTGCGATTTTGCTCTTTGTTAACGACAGTGGGGACACTAAATTTCGTGCCTTTCTACTTATGCTGACTTATTGTCTGAGATACTTCGGTTTAGCGCCACAGTCAAATTGAATTTGGCGCTAAACCGAAGTATCTCAGACAATTAAGTCGTATAAAATGAAGCAGACCTATGTATTTTTTTCGTAGATGTAAAGTATTTCGAGTCGAACCTCGATTTAACGCCAACGAACAGAACTTCTTCGTTAGTATTAAGTGGAGAAATACTTCGAGCACGATTCTGTTTTGTAAACGACATTGTGACTACCTAATCACATGATTTTTCTACCTGTGTTGACTTAGTTACGCATATGCCTACTTCTTATCGTCTGAGATACTTCGGTTTAGCGCCACATTCGATTTAATTTATATATATAAAAAAGTAAAGTAGACCTACATATTTTCTCCTGGATATAAATATTTTTTTGGGTCGAACCTCAATTTAACGCCACTCGCCTAAAGCGCCAACGAACAGAGATTCGTCGTAAGTGTTAAAAGGAAAAATCTTTCGTCTGAGATACTTCAGTTTAGCACTACATTCGATTTAATAGCAATTTCAGTGCTGTGGTGCTAAATCGAAGTTTGATTGTGTGTATATATCTACATAGAAGAGTAATACCTCTATACGTAGATGTGTGTAGACCCTCGATACAGTGAACTGTGAAATATGAATAGCCAACGAAGATGTTCGCTATATCGAGTGCTATTCGATTTATACGAAATTCGTTTTACATCGCTGTTAAATGAGTTGTTCTTTCATATTAAATTTAATTATAACAAAACAATAGTTTAAGCCTGAAGTTTAATTGTAATTAAGCAATAAATACGATGATAACTTAATTGCGTTAAACAATATTAAATAACATTAACAAAGGATATTCACAGAAACTGGCACTCCTGCATCCATTATCACCTCTGCACTCTTCACCCACTTTAATTTTGCATTCGTGTGTGCAACATGGTCCTTGACTCGGGCTAAGAATTTATTGATAATACACATGATCATTACACTAAAACAATTAACATTTTAAATATTACACCAATTTTACAAATGGCGGTAAAGCGGGGGGTATACGAGTTAGAAATTGGATTAGAATACCTGCAAACTACGTTGGGTCTAAGATGGCATGGCGGTTTATCACGTGGGGGATTACTACGCATAGGAAAACAACACGGCTCTTTACAATCTTCCTCCCAACCGCAGTCACATTCTTCTCCCCTCTCTACTACTTCGTTCCCGCATATAGCGTCTTGAGGTTCTGAAAAAGTTGGTAGAAGAGACGATGAACAATACACAAGTACGTACACGTAAGAGAAATGCGCGTGTATACGCTTAAAGCATTGTTGGTCTACCAATGACTGGTCGTGGGTTCGGGCCTCGCCACGAGGAGTTCGCTCTCTACGTCTTCGTTCCCGCATATAGCTCTTGAAGTTCCGAAAAAGTTGATAGAATAGACAATGAACAATACACGCGAACGAGATGCGCGTGTATACGAGTAAAACATTGTTTGCCTACCAATGACAGAACGTTGGTCGTGGGTTCGGGCCTCGCCATGCGGAGTTTGGCGGGTTTTCTTCACGTTCGTAACGCCTAAACTGGGGGGGGGTCAGCTTCTCTCAGAAAGTGTCCCCCTTCGCATATAAAAAACAAAGGAAACGAACAAGTAAAGTATTGTTTCTGCATACCTGTGAAGCAACCTTTCAGGCTCCTGGCTTTGGTGTTAAGTACTGCGTTTATGTTTCTCAAACTGCAAGGTGAGAATCTGTTGTTGTTTCTCTTATCTCCCGACGTTGCTCTTGCAAACATAATATAATTCCCATTATCACCTCCCGGTGTGCATATATTATCGTCTTCTGGATCATGCTGCGTGTATATAAAAGTCGCTTACATGATTTTACTTAGCGATTTAATTGTTATCTCTTAACATTTAATGCATAAATTTCATTACTTTCCCTCGATTTAACGTTTTTAAAGTCGATTAATTTAACAAATACTTACAGGTGAACCGAAGTTATGGCCGATTTCGTGTGCCAAAGTGACGTGAGACACAATAGGTGGTACGTATTTTCCATAATTTAATAGAGTAACAATTCCAGTGTTAAGACTCTTCAAGCTACCTCTGTAATGCTGAAAATGAATTAAAATTTAATTTATATATTAAAAAAAAAAATTAAAATAATAATGCAATTCTTTTCAGTTTAAAAATGAAGTTTTTGGAGTGACCAGTACAAAACTCATCAAGTACTAATTTGCTAATTAATAATGCAACGTTAGAAATAATTAAGATATTCTACAATTTAATCGATGTCTATTAGTTAGTTGCATTAATTATATATTTGATAATCAAATTAATTAAATATGGCAAAATAGTAAATAGAATCAACAATATTACAAATCCGAAATTCATTTGTGATGAGAGGAGGGAAGAGAATTAGTTTTGAAACTTATTTAATGAAAGGTTTATTAACATTTAAAATAGCATTATAAATATATTGATTTTTATTTATGATTATATCTTATCCTTGAATGTACAATTAGCCATGATGAAGCATTTAGTTAACGCTTAGCTCATGCTCTTGACTCATACGCAAGGTATGATTTGAACTTTTAAACACGAATATTTATCAATTTTTTTAGTAATTTTCCACTTAAAAAAGTTTTAAAATGGAATTTATTAATTTCTCCACGAGATTTATGTATTTAATTTTGTATAGTAAATTGTTTCATTGGTGGAAAATTAACTTAAAATCAATTATTGTAATTAAATGTCTATGTATAAAGGTCTAATTAAGCATTACTATGTTACATACAGGCTTTTTTAATTAGTAGAATGTAGGTATGTACTGTACTTGTACTATGTTTTGAGCTGATATATAATGTATATAACAGCTTTAATCAACAGATAACTATGCTAATTAAAAACCTACACATGAAAAGTTTATGCATATTTATTATGTTTATAGATTTTTTAAATATTAAACCTGATTTTAGGTTTACTTATAAGCTGCTGTATACACAATAGATGTAAACATATTCTGCTTTATAGGTATACTCTATAAATAGAAGCTTTAATAGCAGATAACTATGTTTATCTGCTAATTAAAAGCCTATACATGAAAGATTTATGCTTATTTATGTATTATACAGGCTATTTTAATGTTAAATCTGACTTTCTACTCTTATAACCTGCCATATATACAATATAGTAGCTTTTAGTTAGCAGAAAGTATATATATATATATGGGTTTCTGTGCTAATTAAAAACTTAAATGTAATATAGCTATGCTAATTAAATAGTTGAAATGCTAATTAAACTGAGTGATTAAACTTGAATAATTAATATATTTTAAAAAATAATAATAATAATTCAGGGATATATTTAAGTAAATTGAATTGATTTAATCATATTTAATTATATTTAATTTCATTTTATGTCTGAATGATTTTTAATGATATTTATTTAAAACTTGTTGTTGACATTTTAAATTGAATTTATTTAATATGAATTTTAAACATATTTTATTTATTTATTTATATTTAATGTTTATTAAAATATATTCGTATATAAATGTCTCCGAATGATACTTTTCCTCCCTTGAAATTCAGTAAAAATTAATTAAATTTAAAGGAAAATAAAGAAAAATTCTTCACATAAAATGATTATTTAAACATTTTATTATTTTTCTTTCTTCAAAATATGCAGAAATCATTTAGATTTTATCATTCTTTATGTCTATAATTATAATTTCAATCTTTATCCAGGAGCAGAAGGGGTCTTTCCGGCATTACACGAAGTGTAATGCCGGAAAGACCCCTTCTGCTCCTAGATTACTTACGCTGCCATGTTTACAGTAAACTAAATTAATTCATTCAAAAATAGGCCATGTCAATGCCCCTAAAAACAGTCATTATGCAAGAGTATGCTGCGACAATGCCCTATACACGCGAACACTTGTGATTATGCTGCATGGGAAAATGCACGAGCAATTTACAGCTGCACCATGACATACACACGTTCCGTCTGTCATTCGAGAACGTAGAAAATCGAGACCAGATATGGAAAGCTTAGGGAAGACGCCCCAATTAACTACGCACGGACTTCCAATCAGGACCGGAAGTCACGTGATTTTTTAACTAAATGGGGCTGAGTCTCAACGTTGACAAGTGTACAGGAGAACGGTACAAACTTGATGATTCGAGAATAATACTGTGCTTCTTGTATATCCATGTCTCTCGATTTTACGCAATAAATCAATGTAACGTCAGGACGGTTGCCCATTCTACCAAAAAAATCGATAGAAATTGCTCCACGACTGTCCCAAAACACAGAATACGATCCTTCAAGAAGGAGGTCGAACGAGTGAATATGTTTTTTTTTTATTTTTTATTTTTTTGCTTTTCCATTAACTCGACCGCTTTTCCCCCCTCCTATTTTAAAATATTTCAATCTTTCGAAACTTTCAATTTATGCTTCTCCCCCTCTTCTCCCTCTTAATTTCTGTGGAATGTTTTGCTTGGAAAGTCATTTAAATATGGCACTGTCACCACATGACACAGGGAAAGGGTGAGAACGGTCAAAACATGACCCCTTCCCTCGAAGAATTATATATCTTTTGGACTCAAGGGACCTTCATACGTCCAGAAATTAAAAACAAACTTGAGGGTTTTTTCTGTGTGGTGTGTGCGAGGGACACGAGTTCGTTCACACACTTTGAATCTCAATAACTTCTATGTTTTTTGTCGAAAATTTCTGAAATTTTGCACGAAGGTTTGTGTATTAGGGGGGTTAATTCTGTTAAATTTTGGTGGGTAAAGGTCAACGGGGTGGGGAGATAGAGGGGGGGGTCACGTGTCATATCTCGAGTGGGGTCGGACTTAATGAAGATTTTACTCGTTACTAGCATTTAAATAAATTTTTAAAAATAATAATACACCTAAAAATGTGAGGCCCTAAGCTACAGACTCGTAACGCAAGGCCCTAAGCTGCAACCTGACTAATGGCATTCAGAGAGTTAAATTTTATAGAATGTTTATACCTCACAGGGGCCAGCAGGGCCTCCTAAAAGGACCTCAAAAATATTTATTACAAATTACTCATTTCTTTGCATTTTCTGTGTATTAAGAGGGGAAAGAGAGCTTTATTTCTTGGTCAAATTTATTATTTAAAAAGTTTTATAATGCTGCTTCTTCAGTATTTTAAGGGCTTTAAAATAGTAAGTCGCAAGGAACTTTTTGAATATTCGAAAGGCCCCACGTTTAGCACTGCATTCGACCTGTAGTTCGCGTGCGCTGAAGGATACGTGAAAGACTATTCATTAAGGTTAAGGTTGAATAATCTGAATTTTTTCGCCTAATCGATATCATTGCTTTAAGCATCGATATTTTTCAAATTAGGTTTGTTTAAATAGAAACTTAAATAACTTTATATAATATGTAATAAAAATAGATTTACAATTTGATTTTTTTCATTTATAACGCATTAACCTTAAATTGTTCCATCAACCTGTAGTTCGCGAACGCTTTATAATACACAAAAGAGCAGCAAAGTTAAGGTTGGAGAATGAAGATTTTAAAAACTTTCTTCTACTTTAAATCACCATTCCAGCCTTTGGCATCATTAAATTTGTTTATTTTTATCAATATTATTTTATTTTTAAGTAAATAAAGAAGAATTATTCTTGCATATTGCATGAATTTAACACCAGAGCCGGAGCGGGTATAGACAAATTATACTGCATTAATTCAAATAATCTTGAAAATTTGCATCTTCTTTATCATATATTACTAGAAAATCATCCGTTAAGACGATTTTAATAACATTTATCTTTCATTTTGATGCTATTAGTGATTTCCTGCGTTGATCTCCCTCACTGGATGAATGATTACTTTGTCATCTTTCTTCTAATTTTTTATCCTCCAAACAAAAAATGGGAGGAAAAAAGGTTAACTCGAGTATAACTTAATCACATTTTAATGAAATTTTTGCTTAAATAAAAGAATAAAAATTAATTATCATCGTCTAATGTTGGGATTCTTAGTCTTTGCACTCACACCACTCCCCCGAAAGTGTACTTAGTGTTTACAGCACCTCTTCATCCCCAAATTACAATTTTATAGGTAACCCTTCACACCTCTTGCACATCTGATAGGAATCCTTTGCACCTCTTCCTGAAGGGAGATATGAAGTACTCCTGTGTTTCTTTCAGAGAGGAGTGCTTTATCTAAGCTAAATTACAGTTTAAGGCCTCACCTTTTATATATAGGCCTACCTAGAGAACGTAAAGAGGAAGGGCCTCATCATGTAGTGTGCACCTCTACAGAGGAGGTGCACACTATAGATTAAGAACAATAAAGTATAAAGTAAAGAGAATTTTGGCATATTTATATGAAGGAAGGGGAGAGAAAAGATAATTTTCATATTAAAGAACCATTAATATCGACGCCAAAGTGATAAAGGTTCAACCATTTAAGATTTCCAATATCAAGTAAATCTATGATCATCAGTCATAGTTTTTCACCAATCATAAATCATTTGATTGTCGAAAAGAATATTGATCAACGAACATAACTTACTTTCCCTCCTTCCCCTTCAGTTTGTGTTGACGTGATGAATTTATCCATCGAAAAAACTATGAATTATTGTTATTTTTTATATCCTTTTATTAATATATTATCCAATAAATGGGCTGTTTATGTTTTTCTTCTTATGAATTATCCACAGTTTGAAAAAAATCTAGGTCATGCTTCTCTAATTACTCTTTTTTTTTTCTCTTCCCTACGAAGCAGGAGAGTCATAATTCTTGAACGGTTGAAACTCTACGTAAGTTATTGTGTTTTTATGTGAAAAAATAAACATTATGTACATAAATGTATGTAGGAAATTGTTTTTCTTCTATATATTTGCGCCTAAATGTAGTGTCTATCCACTTATCTTGGGTAGAAAGGAGCATAACTTCCACTCAGTTAAGCTTCTAAAAGGGGTGACACTAAGACGTGACTTATTTTTAAATTAATTCTATGTAATATATCCTGCATAAATATATAAGGTTGATTTTTGTATGCTTAAGTATAAAGTCGAGCCACTTCTCTTGGAGGAATAACAGAAGAATTTCAAAGGTATTTTTTTTTTATGAGGCCAACTAATAAATGAATTACCCTTAATTAATTTACAAGAAAATTAACACATTTGTAAGATTACCAACGAATTTACTCAAGGAATTTAAGCGAAATAGCAAAAATTTGCATTGCTTATCTTTGATATTTCCGCATCACCAAACTCCTAACATGGTTTTTACATAAGTAGCAACCCACAAAAATCTTCTTCATTAGTTTTGTTATTCAGTATTTATACATTTTTTCTTCAGCAAGACTTGATTTTAACATCAGGAACTTGCATGTTTAATTGTATTGATTTTTTGCAAGCGTACAAAATTAAGAAGTCCCTCAAGAGGGTGACTTTTAATCCCGCACGCTTGAAGGAGAGATAGAATGTAATCTACATGACGTCAAGTAAAGAAAGGAAAGAAAAAAAAAGATGGCAGCAAAGAAAATGAATTAATTACTCCATTTTTTTCGCAGACTCCTCCAGCATTCTTCAAGTCACCAGTCCAAGCAAGACCAAGGGTTCCTCCTTCGAAATCTCGATAAGTGAACATGTAAGCAAGGCAAAAGGCATCGTAATCTTCTTCGGAAAACAATTCCAGGAATTTTTCTACACCATAATTACCGGGGAACCTGTAATCAGGATCCTTAAGAGCTTCCATCGTATGGACCTTAATTCTCTTAATGAGGAAGGATATGTTGTCGGATCTTCCATCCTGATCGAAATCTGTTAGAGAAAAATAAGAATAAAGAAAAATTAAATAAATCCAGTAATTAATCCATTACGGCTTATTGTAAAACTCTTCGGTTATGTGCGCCGTCTCCAACAGATGGCGTTAGATATTTAATGCTTTTTCTATGGCAAAATGATTTTTCCATTTTTTCTCTCGAACGGAAGCAGATAGAAACTTGCAGTTTTTTGCATTAGAATTCTATTTAATTATTCTATTAACCTACGGTTCAGAATTTTGAAACCACAATTCGTTAATTTTCTACGAATTTTAAATTTGCAAATTTAAAAATTCGTAGAAAATTAATGAATTGGAATTTCAAAATTCTGAACCGTGAGTTAATAGAAGAATTAAATAGGATTCTAATGCAAAAAACTGCAAGTTTCTATCTGCTTCCGTTCTCTAGAATTTTCGAGAAAAGCACCTTCCCATAGAAAAAGCATTAAATTTTTAACGCCATCTGTCGGAGATGGCTTGCATAATGAAAGAGGTTACAGCCTTATAAACGTGAAAATCTGAAAATACTTTCTATTAAAAGGGAGGTAAGAGAAAAATCATTAAAAATTCTTTAATGAACTTACAAGACATTTTCTTCCATTTAAAAATTTTATTAAATACAAAATTATTACTCGAAATACAAATTAATTAAGTCGATTTTGACTTCTTTTTTTTAAAAAAAAAAAATTAAAATTTTAAATTACTCACTTCTTTAATTAATGAAAAGTTGGAGCGGATACGCAACACGATGACAGTGAAAACTAATGGAAGGAAAATTTGCAGTTTATAAGTGATTTTAATAGCATTAATAGCTGTTTAATTAATGTTGCAACACAACATAATTATTTCTTAATATCGTGTGACGTTGCCTACTTTATGTATTTATTATTAAATTTGATAAACTGGAAACTTGCGGCATCCCTAATTCATCCCATTGATAATACCAATCATAAGCTGGCTACACACCTTACCTGTTCGGGTATACCTGAACGTGTGGATGACAATTGTCAGTGTTTTTTCATACACACATTCGGGTATACCCGACTTTAGAGGGGAACTGAGTTGAAAAAAAAGACGTGAAACCTCTAGAAAATCTCTTCTTTTTCTAGAAAACTGATCTCTCCTCATATCGGATTTAGCTAAAACTTTCGTTTACTGTACTTAAAATCGACCAAGGAGTAGCAGGAGACGTCACAAAGGTTAAAGTGTAGTAACCTGTGTGGAATCTTCGATGGAGCATATGGCAAAAATATTGGATTGATTTTTAAAAAGGAGGAGACGAAACGAGATCTTCTCCTTTGAAGTTTCTTTTCTTTTTTCCTTTATTCCTTGTTAGAGGTGGAACTAAAGTTTTAGGTGTTTTCGTTCCTGTAAAAATGGGGCGGAGAGACTATCAATTTGTAATTAATATCAAGCTTTTTCTTTTGTTGGTTTTCTTCTGTAAAGTCGCGAAAATACTCTCTTAAAAATCAATTAATGCAATCTGTACCATCTTCTTGTAGAGTTTAAGAGAAGAATTATAAAGTGAAACTAGTTTACAATAGAATTTTTTTGATAAAAATTGTGTCGTTTTAGTATGAAACTGCAGGGGTTAGCCCGGAGTTAATAATTATCTCATGCAAGAGCACCTAAACAAGAATAAACACTACATAAACTGCACTAGTATATGAATTGCACGTTACTATGGGAAGAAATTTAAAAAAGAAAAAGGTTTGACTCCACCAGGGCCTCCCAGATGGTCCGAACCCACGTTCTTCAACATCAGAGTCGTGGGTTCGGATCCTAGTCGAAAGTCAACTAATTTATTAAATTATTTTCTGTAATTATATTTTAATTTTTTAACATTTTGTGACAATTTTCTAAATAGAATAATTATAAATATATTTCATTATCTTATTAAGCACTAAAAATACACATATAATAACAAAAATTAATTGTATTTTCATTCTTTTTTGCATCCTTAAATAGGAATATAACTGTAATTTCGACGCAGGAACGATTAATAATAATCACGACAATTATAAGGTT
Source organism: Centruroides vittatus (assembly GCF_030686945.1). Taxonomy (NCBI): domain Eukaryota; kingdom Metazoa; phylum Arthropoda; class Arachnida; order Scorpiones; family Buthidae; genus Centruroides; species Centruroides vittatus. The sequence continues at coordinate 858,277 of NW_027120768.1, forward strand.
CATAATTAGGCAAATCGCGTAATTTATATTCTCCACATTGTCCTAACTTTAGTAGGAAAATGATTTTTCACAAGATAAATCTACTTAGTCACGGTTCAACAAGTATCGCTTTTAAAACTCACCTCCTTCCACCCAAAGGCTCCTCTTAAGGGCAAAACAACCACCAAGAGGAGCCTTATGCGAGTTAAATCAAAGTTGATTCACTGAAATTGTTCCTTAAACAGATTTTCTCCTACTTAATCTTCATTTCTCTTATGAGTGTAAATGCAAAACCTCTAACTGTTCTTAGAAATGTGGAGTCCAACAAACAGTATAGCTCCTGCTTACACTAGAACTAAAAAGGGATGATCTCATGCGCGTGGACTAATTACTTTAGTGTTATGACTCCTCCTTTGTCACTCCAATAGCAACTGTATACAGAATAAGAATAAAGACCTTTAGTTTTATTCTGTATGGAGTCGTTATTCCAGTCAACCCCTTATTCCTTATTCATTCTCCCCTCGACAGCCTCCATTATCCTCCTCCTCTCATAGTTGTCCCTACTCTTTTCCCGAATCTTCTTTGATATTTCTACCATTTTTACCATATTCTCTTATTCTTTAATTTCTAATCTTATCCAAGCATTATTTCTATTTTCCTAAGACTGTGGGCATGCCTCATCCCCCATAAGTCTAACCTTATATTCGCTCTACAGTCTATTTTTCTTCTATGTTATTCACAATGAATGGTGTAATTCTGGGGGTTAAACGCTCCTGCTGGCCCCCCACGTGCACTCGCTTCCAAACCTCTCATTTAGAGATTAGCAAGGAACGTTTCTCCAAGAGAAAATCATCAACTCATAAATATAAGTATGAAGTAAAAACGAATGGAAACGATATTGTTAGTGAGGGTAGTAAAGTTAGTAGAAACATGTTCTGAAGGTTGGTATGAATGCCTGCTATACTTTATTACCTTCCTTATCATCTTACCGTAGACATGTAAGAAATGACTCAGATAGATAACGAGACGTTCCATCCATTACACTGACAACTTTGCCACCAACTTTTCACAGTAAAACGTTTTAATAAGTGCTTCATCTCTTGATATGACAAAATAGATTAAAAAACATATCTTGTTACATACATTGCTTTATTATGTCTCGACTTTAACGATTAGAATTTTTGAAACTTTCAAAGTTTACACTTTTTTTCTTCAATATGTGAAGTTGGAAGTTTCTGCACCTTTTTTTTCCTACTGATTTTCTCGGAAGTTTATGCAATCTTTCTACGTTAACAGCTGAAAAACTGATCTTTCGTGTTAGAGTCTTCGAGAAAATTAAGCAAAAACTGCTCCAAAAAGTAAGTTTATTAGGAAAATTAAGGGAAAAAAATGTAGCAAATATTTAAAGTGTATCATTAGTTATAAGATAAATAAATTTATAACTTATATCTTTATAAAAACCACATAAAAACGACGAAGATCGCACGAAAGAACAAGCAATTAAGAATGAAGATATCACCCTCCCGTTTTAAGTATGACGAATCTTATCAAAAATGTAGAGATGACGCCATTAAACTAATGGGAAAAAACGAAGTAAAGATGTATATAAATATTCAAACAAGCTTGGCAAATTGAAGACAAACACAAATAAAAGTTAATGGCGATATGAAGAAAGATTAAGAAAGTAGAAAATTGAATACTGACTATTAGCAGCTTAATGTGATCATCAGTAATACGTTATACGATATTATAACGTCGAAGCACTCCAGATGCTTACTGAGAATAGATTTTAAAAAAAAATAGAGAAGAGAGAAGGAGAGAGGAAAGAGAAAGAGAAGAGGGAGAGAGAGCGAGTGCGAGTGCAAAACAAAGGAGATAATAAGCAGCATCAATCCCTGAAGAATACAAGATCCTATCGAAGAGTAACTGGCAATGATACAAACACGTGTTTAGAATACAAGTGCCTTAATTTCGAACAAAGTCGTAAACTACATTTTACAATAAGAAAAATATAAATTTAAATAAAATACGAGCAATCATTTATTGTAACATCGTCACAATGCCGGGCTGCAATTTTTAATTTTAGTTTAAAATATATGCTCTCGATGTACTAAAATCGAGAGAATATATTTTAAATGCTCCTGTACGTCGTACATCGTACTTAAAATCACGTGATTTCCAGTCCAAACCGGGCCTCCTGCCCCTAAGCTTTCCATATCTGGTCTCGATTTTTATCTATCTGAATCTCTGACTCTCTCTTTCCCTACCCCCTTGACCTTTAACCACCAAAATTTAGTAGTATCAATTTCCCGTATATAGAAATAAGCCTGTCAAGTTTAAATATTTTTGCTTCATCCAGTCCGAGATATAATGCAAAATAGATACCCCCACACAAAAGATTTTTAAGGGAATTTTTACCTTTTTGGGCTCCTGGAGTGTCAAAACGTCGAGAAATTCAGAAAGAACCGGGAGGGAGGTCAAAATTTTACCTATTATTACACTTTCCTTGTGTTATATTCTATAACAGCTGAGAAAATAACTATTTCAAATCATCAGTTGCCCTACCCCATGTTGTATCCTTCGAAAGACTTTGTATATTCGAGTTATTTATAGTGTATTTTAAAGTGTAATGTTAAATTTTTAGTGTGGAAAAATCAATTTTAATTGTTCAAGTAGTGTTCGAGGATTTGCCTATGAACTAACACATAGATTACCTTCATTATGATAGACATTAACGTGATGGATGAGGGGTTCTGAATTCGAAATACATCATTTTTAACAATAAAAAGCGACAAATAAAATAAATTAGGAGGATTCTTCTTGCCGATTTTTCGGCGAAAAGTGATTTATTTTCTGCCTAAATCATCCTCATCATCATTTGACATCAAAACGGAGAACGAAATAAAAAAATAAAGAAAGAAAATGTAATTGTATCTCTTCTACACTCTTTCCAATTTTAGCAAGAACCGAGGTGTATAGCCTAAAATACATCTCGGTTAACTGACTTTTTGGTTACTCCTAATATGAAATAGAAAGAAAAGGTAATTTTATTAGCTTTATTTCGTGTGCGTGTGTGAAGCCGCGTGGATGTGTGTGTGGGGTGGGCGCTTATTTTGTATTATATCTCAGGGCTGGACAGAGCAAAAATTTTGAGACTTGGCAAGGTTACGTCTATATACGGGTCATTGATTCTATTAAATTTTGGAGGCGAAAGGTCAAGGCGATGGCGAGTTAGAGGCAAGCTGACGGTTTTTACAATAGAAATCCTGGCAATTTACACAATCACTTTTCAAAACCGTATTTTTTTTTTTTTTTTTTTTTTTTAAACCAAATCTCTAAAATGGAGTCGTCTCGAAAAATAATTTAGCTAAAAAAGAAATCTCTTCACCAATATCGATAACACTTCGTACATCTTTTTCCTTTCATCTCTCATTAACCGACACTTACATTCTTCTATCGAACTTTTTTAATTTCGAACACGTTGGAGAAGGGGGGTCGAAGGGAGTAAGTAATGCTCCGAAACTTCAAAGACATTTCCTACCACTTTCTAAACATTCTCAAATATAATTCCATTAGAGGCAAAGCTTTTCTCAGCTCCAAATATATCATTCGAGCGCGCAAACTTTATTAAAATCGAGTTTTTTCCAAACCAAAACTTAGATAAAACTATGAAAAAAAGGGGCAGAAAGCCGTAAAAAAACGGCTAAAAAATGCGAAACTTTCTAATTGATCTGTTCAATATCACTTTTAAAATGTACATTGGATGGAAGAAAAGGGAAAAGAACGATAAAGGAGTTGATAAAGTTGTTGCCCATTTACTACTATAACTTGATAAATTACATTGCACTTTATTAAATTTTGTTTGATCATTCATCTGTATGGAATGCTTGTTATCGGCAAGTTTGTTATATTAAATTCAACTTTCTTCCCCCCCTCTTCGTCTCCTGTTTCTTTTCCTTTCTTTAAGTTTTTAAGGTAGATGAAGTGTGAACTTGATAGTATATTTTATACAGTGAATTTAAAATAAGAAGTTAAGAAGTTTGAATTTAACACTCTTATAAACTCTTATACATAATTAAAGTGTTAAATTCTGAATTTGCACCCCTTTTCTTCTATAAATGCTTCATACTGTTACATCCAGACATATTTATACACAAAATGAACGTCAAATCTACAAGAAGAGGGAGAGAATTACGAATTTAACACCCTTATACGTAATTAAATTGCAAAGTATCCGTTAATTTCGCATGTAAATAAGGAAAGTACAGAAACGTCCGTGTGTCTGGATGTAATATTTTCATCTGTATATAAATATATATTTTAAAGAGAGATCGTTTACACATTGCAAATGTTTGATATGGCGGCGATCAATCTCAATCTTTGTAAAAAACTCTTCAGTACATTTGTGAAACTGTTTCAGCGATCGTTCAATTCACTTATACTGCACGGAGGCAATCACAGTAATGATGAGATACCGTAGACATCCTCTTACATATTTTAACAATCTTTCATCTATTCTAACTGTTCCAGTAACTCATCCATTTTTAAAGGCACAGGAATAAGGAAAAAATAAAAATAAAATTCGATAGGAGCGAGCGCATTTTCTCTCCCTTGCACAGCTTACAACAAAGGAAATAAGTAGAATCCGAAAGAAAAACGGAGCCGTAAATACCCATTAAATTTGATTTAATCGATAGAGGAATTAAATATTAATTGCAATTAACTAATCTGGTTTTGCTTGTGTGTGTTATTGGGCTCGACCCGTATCGAAATTTGACTACGTGGCACAGCTATTTTGTCAACGTCCTTCAACTCTATCCGTTTTCTTCTTTCGCTAATGGCAAATAGATCAATCTTTCGGTGACGTCTTAATTGCTTGCACTTCTACGAATTACCACATCGAAGTCACTTAATCCGAATCGTCTTTCCTACTCCTCTGTAATTTTCCTTGTTCTTTCGTTCGGATACTTTATTATAACGCCAGTTTTCTAAGTTTAAAAATGCTCCACATGATCATTTATACGAAAGGAAATCGTGTTTAACTCGAACCCACCCCTTCTTCTGTAATTTTCTCTGTTTTTTCACTCGGGTGTCTTATTATAATGCGAATTTTGTACGTTTAAAGATGACCGGAGTGATCATTTATACGAAAGAAAATCGCCTTTAACTCCTCTTCTGTGTTCTTTCACTCGGGTGTCTTATTATAACAGGAGTTTTCTATGTATAAATGAGTCTGGGTAATCGTTTAAAGAAAAGAAAATCGTGTTCAATTCGAACCCTTTCCCTCTTCTGTGTTCTTTCACTCGAATGTAGTATTATAACGCGTATTTTCTACATTTAAAACTACGCAAAATGACTATTTATACAACAGAAAATCGTGTTCAACTCGAACCCTTCCGTCTCTTCTGTAATTTCCCCCGTTCTTACGCTGGGATATCTTATTATAAGGCGAGTTTTCTACGTTTAGACGAGCTCCGGATAATCTCTTAAACAGAAGAAAACGATGTTTAACATAAGCCCTTCTTCGTCCCCCCATTTTTTTGTTTAAAAAAAAAATACTTTATTAAAATCCCGTATTAAGTCGTAGCCGAAATATCGTAATAACAACTTAATCTAATTTGGCAAATAAGCGAATGTGCAGCGATTTCCTTTATTACAGTCGCAGCCGTATAATTAACTACCGTCGTAAAAGTGCATTTAATTACTAATTTCCATCTCGATTATGACGTCAGATAAAGATAATGGTCAACGGTAAGTGCTGACCTTAATATGTTCCAGTCGTCTAATAATGGCAAACGTAGAATCTTGTAATGTTTATAATCCTGCGAGTATCGTTTAAACATTTACGATTATTCGATTATTATTGCCGTTTCAGGGGGAAAGAATTGTATTGTGATTTCCTCCCCCTTCTCGGTGTTTACTTTCTCTCAGACTTGTCCCAAATTACTTGAGAAATGTTATCGTGTACCGTTGTATGTTTCGTGTTAGTTACTTTAAGAAATACTGTTCAATTGAGTGTACTGTATTTGTTCCTTTGAGAAATATGTTCAATTGAATGTTCGATATTTTGAAAAATACTGTTCTATACTGTTCAGTTGAGTGTTCTATATATGTTCCTTTGAGAAATATGTTCAATTGAATGTTCGATATTTTGAAAAATACTGTTCTATACTGTTCAGTTGAGTGTTCTATATATGTTCCTTTGAGAAATACTGTTCAATTGAATATCCGTATTTGAGAAATACTGTTCTATACTGTTCAGTTGAGTGTTCGATAGTTGTTTCTTTAACAAATAGCGTTCTATATTGGTCAATTAAACTTTCATACTTGGTCCTTTGAGCAAACACTATACTGTACTGTTCAATTGAATGCCTCGTGTTTGTTTCTTTAACAAATACTGTTCTATACTGTTCAATTGAGTGTTTCGTACTTGTTCCTTTGAGAAATACTGTTCTATAGTGTTTAATTAAACGCTAAGAAAAATCTAAAGAATTATTTGAAAACGATAAGACACCGAAGAAGTATTAAAATTATGTTGAACACATTATATTTTACATGTTATAGATATTTTACAAAGATAAACAGGAAATCTTAAACATTAATTTAATTATAAATAAGTTAAATAAAGATTTTAGAGGAGAATGAACAGTTTACCAGATAAAATAAGTGATTTTATGTGTCAAGTTTTTTTAGATGATGAATAAGGGATCTGAGAGTTAAATACCCCTTTCTTTTATTATATAATTTAAGAAATTTTAGAAGTAAACTAATCCTGCTGAACTCCTAGGCTCCATCTTGCTTAGCTCCCATGCTTCATATTGTTATTTTTGAATTTTCAAATGACTAATTTCCTGTTCTGCATGGTAAGTGCTTCATATTGAAATTCAGTGTGGAGCGTTGAACACTGGTTTTATATGGCCAAAAACTGATGTTTCGGATCATAAAACCAAAGGAAGCAGACCTGCTTTTAAATTTCTTTAGAAGAAAACCAGGAGCATACTGTAAAAAATTGGGCGGAGGCAGGGATAAAGTTAAATTATAAGAGAAGAACGAGAGAGCGTGGGAGCTAAATTGATAGAGAGTGGGTATAAAAGTGAAAAATTAGGTGGGGATCTAGAAGCCGAATTGGCAACAGAAAGTATAAATGTGAAAAATTGAGTGGAGGATAAAAGATAAATGGGTTAGAAAGGAGCATAAAAGTGAAAAATTGTTCGGGGTATGGAGGTAAATTGGAATTATTGGATGGAGGTATAGAAAGTAAATGGGATGTATTGGGTGCTGGCATGGAAAGTAAGCAAAGGTGTAAGTAAAATAATAAAGAAAGACAACTGAGAAAGTACAAACACAGGAAAAAAAAAACATGCATCGGTGGTAACGTTCAAGGTGATTTTTACCATTTTCATCTTCAATAAGAAGTCGACATTGAACACGAGTGAAAGAAGAATTGGTGTATCTTTAATACAACAGATATCAAAGACACTGGCGGGCCTTTTATATGAAAATCTACAAAGATCTTCATATGAAAGGCCCGCCAGTGGCCGAGTGGATAAAGCACGAATCTCGCCGGTTTTATTCACGTCTCTAATACCTAAGTAGGAACCAATTTTCTATAGGTGATCTTCCTGGGTGGCACTACCTCTTGACGGATCTCCCATATGCTGTTATGCTGTTATCCTGAAAACCTCGCTATAACGCCATAAAAAAAAAAAGATTAAATGAGGACGCCTATTCGAGTGTCACGTAAAATTTCACTTCAAAATCAGAAAGAGAGGAGAAAAAATCGATCCTGCAAATATTTTCAATCTTTTATATCGAGGTCTTAAAGTTCGTAAAATAAAAACCTCGTTGTAACGAATGTGGAGAGAGAACTTTTATTGTTTGCTCTTCGGGTATTGGGATCGAAAAGTAAAGACTGTAATACACCTTTTCGATTTTTTAAAAAACCTCGATATAACGACGCGTTATAAACGAATTTAACTATTTAAATGGGTGGACGGTTAAGACAACAGATGGCACGATCCGCCTGAATACGTAACAAATGATTCTGTCATCAGCACTGGTCGTAGGAAAGTGAAAGATAATTTTTGCTTTAATTGCTCTCATTTAAAACACATTCTCCTCTGCATGAATAATTTGAAACTAGTTTAATTGTTGCCATTAATTTAGTATGAAAGAAATGAAATTTATATTCGCCATCGTCGTTTTATGTAAATTCATTATTTCTAGTTGGCTACTTTTATATTTTATTAAAAATCTGACGCATCTTCAACCCTGACGCACTTCTAATTTTGAAGAAGTCATTAAACCCTTTTCAATGAATCCCCCCTTTCATTACTTCGATTCTTTTGCTTTCATTTGTGTAAATGGATCCCCTTTCACTTTATCTTTGAATTCTCGTTAATGATGTTAAAATATTATGCAAATTAAAATAATATTTGGCTGTACCGACTTTTCTTAATGGATAAGTCAAGTAATTTCGTAAAGGCCAGATGGATGTGACCATTACTTTACCATTGCATATTTTCATAATTCAAAATAATTTTTATTTGCATACATTTATGAGTAATTATACACCTCGTTTGCATCACTTGCATAGGATCATATACTTCTGTTGCATCACTCTCACACTTTTATGAGTGGTTATGTATAGGTTTTGCATTACTTGCATACTTTTGTAAGAGATTACAAGCATCATTCTGCATTATTTGCATATTTTACGAGCGATTGTGTAGATTAAACATCACTTGTATACACTTAACTGGAATTATATGCATCGTTTTACAGCATTTGCATACTTTTGTGAGGGATTATAAGCATACTATTGTATCTTTTGCATATTTTAAAAAAGATTCTACTCCTGTTTCGGAAGAGTAGAAACTATCAAAAGGGAAAAGTTCAACTTAGGATGTGTGTTCACCATTAAATAAATTAATTTTCACGAAAATAGATAACAATTTATAGGTTTTATTAAGTCTATCAGTTGGTGGCGGGTTCTTGCGTCTCCAACAGGCTGGAATTTTCCGGATTTTCACGTGACTAACACCTAAATAGGGGCCAATTTCCCATAGAATGTCCTCTTGGGTGGCATCCCTCTTGGAGGATCGCCAAGTGTTACCTTATCCCATCAATCCTACGATCCTACATCCTTTAAATACATAAAAATTTGGCAAGGACAATAAGAATCGTGAACAGCTGGTACCATAGTGAAGGGGCATTGACCAAATCCTTGTGATCTGGTTCCTACACGTGCCCTCGTGCGAGCTGTGACGTACATTTTTCAATGAGGAATTAGAAAGCTGAGTTCCAAGCAAGAAATTTACACTTTTACCGTTCAGGAAAGCATTAAAAATAGCTTTACAATACGAAAAAAGATTACAGATTTGAAATTCGAACTCTCAATTATATTTTATAAATTTATTTTAAAATCGACACCTCTGACAGGAAAATCCCATTTAACCTCAGCAAGAAAACTAATCAGCGAAATCGATAGGAGCGAAATTTCCCTAAAAAAAAGAAAAATCCCTTTAAATAATATACCTAAGGGCCCTCCCCCGAAAAAAAATTCTCGCTTAACTTACGCAAGAAAAAGAAACGGGGGGGAGGGAGGGAATAAATTCTCTCCTCTGGATAGTTGTAATTCTTCAATCGATGTTGTAATTTGATATCACTCCTGAAATTTCCATTATTTATTAAGAATGATATTTTTTCGACTTGAATACTTAATTTCAAAAGGAACCTTTCACTTGATATATATTATATTTTTCTAGCCGAAGAAGTGGTAAAGGCAGGCAGGGGGGGAGAAAGAAAGAGAGAGGCATGCAGCGAGGGGGAAGGCAGAAATTGAAGCAAATCATGCACAGATTTATTCAGAAATCTGGAGAATTTTCTAAATGGGATTATATAAAAATCTATTCTTTTGGTAAAGTAGCATGGAGTCAAGTAAATAAGATTTGCGTGAAGGCAGTTTTATAAATTTTCACTTATTTTTTTCTCCCCTAATCATCTGCATCCACTCTAAACATTTATATTTATAGAATCCGAACAATTTTATTCTAATTAAGAATATTGTTGATGGCATAAGATTTTAAATTATATTTTAATTAAAAATTTAATTAAATTTATAGAATTTGTAATGCGGAAAGTAGAGGGAACATTATTAATGCAAGCGCAGCTTGGTTTAGTATACTTTTTAGGGTGTTTTTAATCGATGGTTAATGCTTACCTGTGGCTCTGTAGATGCTGTTTACTTTCTGAACGTGCCTGGTCATGGTCTCTATGCAAGCTTCCTCGCTCCCCATTTTCTGATAGAACAGATGGTCAGCTTGTAGGTACAACATGCATGTAGTTTTCCTAGGATCGATCACAACGTGTCTGTCTGATCGATCTTCGGTCCAGTGAGTCCTTTGCACAGAACGAACCCCGTACGGTTCCGAATCACCGTATTTATCGTAGTCTTTATAGTGCATCTCGTCGACATCCCTCCAGTAAATAGTGTTGTCTTCAATGTTTCTCCTTTTTCTCGTTCTCCACTTTCCTTTAGACTTATTTACACTATCTATTGAGTGCTCGCTGTGAAAATAGACATTTGAAAAACCCGATGTAGAAAAAGCACTTTGTAAATAATCTCTGCGATATGATGATGACGTGTGTTGTAAATGCGAAAAACATGTGCTGTTCAACGCTCTGTACATGACGTCGGAATGTTTATAAATGACGGAATGGAAGTCACGTGGTTGTAGAAAGTATCTGGCAGACGGCTCGATGTAAAAGTCGTCGTAGGCTGTGTGGATGACACCATCGAATAAGCCTTCCGATGTCAGGACACCTTCCACTATCGAGTCTTCATCATCTGCAAATTAAGAATAAAAAAGGAATTAAAAGTTTTTAAACCACTTCACGCGTAAAGCGGGTGGTGCACATCTTCAACGCTCTGTAGATTCGCACCCGCGTTGAAGATGTGTGCCCGTTTCCTGAAGCACCATAATCGAATCAGCAGGGAATCAGAAAAAAATCCACGAAATGATTCAAGCATTTTATTTAACATTGTTTAAAGTATAAACAAGTGAAGATGCGAATCCCTCTAAATCCGCCATGACGCGCTTACAACGGAGAATTTAGGGGTTGCACATGGAGCAGCGCACTCATCTGAGGATTTTTCACGAGCAAAGTAGTAAAAACTTTTATCGCCCTTTCTTCCTGCGCTCCTCCTAAAGATTTCTGGATCTTCTATTGCACGTTCGCACTGATGAGACCGCCATGATGGCGTATTGCATTTACAATTAACAAGACCGTGGCTCCAAATTAAGATACAACTTTGTAAAGTGTGCTCCAACAAACTTAATTTTCAGCAATAACCATTCGAAGAGTTAATTCTTCTAATCAATTCTGACGATGGTCATCTAAGATTTGAGGAATTACACGTGTAATTCTCACCACGCCCGGATGTTTTAATCGGGTCTTGTTATCTTTCACGCTTTCTCCATTTACTGCACTTTTACGAAAGTTGATTTACACATAAGAATGAATTGCCATCGTAGTAAACACAAGTCGAGTGACAATTGACAGTCAGCAGTAATTCTTTTCTTCCCCCCTGTTTTTTCTCTCTGTGCTTTTATCAGATTTCCTGAGAGGAAATTGGAAGAAAGGAAATTGCGTTTCATTACAGTTGCATTTTTTTTCCTTCCCACCCTTCCACAGAATGCAAAATGCTATAAGAAAAGAAGAGCTATCGAATTTTCTATCTGCAGACTTCAATAAATGTTTAATAAGGTTGTAGGGAGGTTATAGAATGACGTATTAACCACTTACACTTGTTGCATTTACACGGAACAATTAATTAACACAGCTGAATTTATACACGAATTAACGGCAAACTGTAATTATCTTGTAAACTATTTGGTAATCAGTAAATTCCTCATTGCAATGAAAACTTCCTTACTGAAAAGAGGAAAATTTGTGAGGAAAATGTAAAAAATTCCTTATTAAAGCGAGGATTTTACTGTATTATGGCAGATTCTTATCGAAATGAGGTAAATTTGTGAGGAACATTGTCAAGAACTTTCTTACTGCAATGAGGATTCGTTATGGTGGTAGTTTCTTACACAAATGAGGAAAATTTGCAAGGAATTTTCTTAGTACAATGAGAATTATGTTGATAGTAGGCAGATTTTTATTGAAATGAGGAAAATTGGCGAGGAACTATCTTCTTACAGAGAGAAGTTTGTTATTAGTAAGAACTTTCTTACTTAACTGAAGAAAATTTTGTGAGGAACATTCTTGTTACAGTGAGGATTTTGTTCTTAGTAGTTTCCTACTGATACAAAAAAAATTTACGATAAATTTTCTTATTACACTGAGGATACACTGAGCCGTAAGGACTTTCTTACTACAATGACGAATGTTCTTTCTTGCAATAATGAGAAAATAGAAATAACCGAGTCGAAGAATTTTTAAGAAAAATACTATTTCGTTCCTCAAATAAATAAAAATACATCTCGCTTATAAAAAAGGAAATCCACTGACATTATAAATAGTGTATATAAATCATGTATAAGATGGTAAATCCGAAACAAAGACGTCACAAACACTCGAGCATACATCTTGCACAGTTACTTTTGTATCGAAGTCAATCGTAAACTGTAGAAATGGAACGTTTCTTATCGATTACTTTTGGAGAAATGATAGCAAGAACCATTTATATTGCATTCGTCGCAGCTCTGATGTTCTAATCTTTCTTTAAGTGTTTACACTCCCTTAATGATAATATACACATGATGAAATTGCAAGTAAATACACATCTTGATTCTCTCTCTCAGCTCTTGAGCGATCAGTAAAGTGATTATTTGGAGTTAAAAATGTGAAAGTGTATAATATTAATTATCTGCTTTCTTAATTATGCTGATAATTAATCTTTTAGAATATTTTAGGTTTCTTGTAATGCATTTAATAAAATATTTCTTAGTTTCTAAGGTCTTTAACTTGATTTTCCTCTATCAGACATTGAAAAGTTAGGGTACTTTATCACGCCTGACTCTAAAAAAATCACACAGATGCTTTAAGATTGCACTGCTGATTCACCAAGATTCCACTGCTGATGCTCAAAGATTCAATTGCTGATGTACAGTACCAAGATTCAATTGCTGATGTACCAAGATTCCACTGCTGATTCACCAAGATTCCACTGCTGATGCTCAAAGATTCAATTGCTGATGTACAGTACCAAGATTCAATTGTTGATGTACCAAGATTCCACTGCTGATTCTCCAAGATTCCACTGGTGATGCTCAAAGATTGCACTGCTGATGCTCAAAGATTCAATTACTGATGTACCAAGATTCAATTGCTGATGTATCAAGATTCCACTGCTGATTCACCAAGATTCCACTGCTGATGCTCAAAGATTCAATTGCTGATTGTACCAAGATTCAATTGCTGATGTACCAAGATTCCACTGCTGATTCACCAAGATTCCACTGCTGATGCTCAAAGAGACCATTTCTGATGCATCAAGATTCTATTGATGGTGCTCGAAGACTTCTTTGATGATGCTCCAAAGTGCAAGCGATTTTTCTTGAGCATGCTTACCTCCTTCTATATTATAACTCTTCTGTATTAACATTAATGCTTTTGCAGGTATACTGAATGATTTACTGTATATCTTATATCAGACGAGCAGCTGTTATTTACCAACCATTAAGATATGCGTTTATGTAATGAATTTTGTAATTTAAACAGGAGAAAATTAACGTTTTAAAGAGGTAAAAAAAATTAATTCTGTATCGTTTTACCGAGAAAAAACCTGTTAGAAAATTTTATTTATTATCGAAATGGAGCCATATTCAAAGATATAATCCCATAAAAGTGCAGAAAAAAGAAGGAAACAAGTGGAGAAGTTGTGGAAAAATCGATGAGGTTTCGAGAAAATTTGAGGAAAAGATAAGCATGGAAACACTTAAATCTAAATATTGAATAATCAAATAAAGTGCACCCCTCTAAAGAAGACTTAAAGTCAAACAGAAGATTGGCTATTTACACTCAACGGACCTTTTACAATTTTGATTGCTTTTTTTTTCCCTTTCTTCCTCCTGAAGGAAAGTAATCGAAGACGGCATTTTCTTGACCTTAAACATAAAAAATATATGTAATTTATCGGAGAAAAATAAATTAAAGGATAAATGAACATTTTCTTCCAACAGCCCAACGAAATGAAGTGGAATTTTCGATACAAACAAACGAAATAAACAATCAGATAAGCTCAAGTAGCATTAACTTCCCCCTTGGGCTTTCGTATAATTCAACATGTTATTGTATTAACAAAATGGAGAAGGAAAGTGGAGTGTACTTCACTTGATTCTTATCAATAAAGAAGTACATTCCGCCATTTTTATCCATAAATGATAAATTAATGCATCTGTGTTAACGGAAGTTTAATTTGTTTCGGTCGAACAATACAAAAAGTGCTGTTAAGAAGTAACGTTTATTGTTAAAGGATTTTCTTTAGGATTTCACGTTGAGAAAACAATCGATATGGCGATTCCCTCTGCTTGAAACACACGTTTCTTGTACGTATGTGTATCTGTACGTTTATTTTAACCTATATCTGTACGCATAATCGAAATTCTTGCACTGTTAAATCACATTTTAATACGTTTCTTATTATGGAATTATTAACACGCACGTGTGCCTGGTCTGTATGTGTATTTATATGTAAATTTGTACGTACGGTATGAAATGCACATTTTATTCGGTACTGAATACACTTTTAACTGATTTCTTGCACATATTTATGGTGTTGTGCGTACGTGCGTGTGTCTGTACGTGTGCAAATTCGATATCAAAATTCCTATTTGAAATATACGTCTAATGTGACACCGTAAACACCTTAACACGTTTCTTGCATGTTTGATATTAGAGTTATGAGTAAGTGCGAGTGTCTGTATGTATGTTTACGTGTGAAAATTTGGTAATTTATATTAAGAAAAATGCTTATTTTTGTGTTATTTCGTAAAGTAAATCGTATTATTTTCACTTGATATGAATTTAAATCATTTTTTTTTTTTTTGTGCCAATAATCGCGCGCTTAACCACGTGGAAATTTACATAATTCATACCACGTGGCAATCGGCAATAAAAATTCACATAAAATTACAGCTAGATTTTTTGGCTGCAGTTTTCAGTTTGTAGTTTTATACATTCCCATTGTCGAGCGTTTGCTCGTCTGTCCGTCTGTCCGTCTGTCCTCCGTTAATCTCTAGAAGGCCATTAGATAGATTAAAATCAAAACAGGCTATACTTAATCGGGATCTCTTTCTACTAAAATTTCCATATCTGGTCTCGATTTTCACGTAATATTTTAAATTTAAACATGATTAAAAATTTCAGCTCGGCATCTTATTTGTAAGAAAATTCAAATGTTCTATCACTATTATTGTTAATCTTGCGCATTTCATTGTTAGAATCTCCCCACGGATTTAACTAGCTGAATTAATTGGAAGCATGTTTAATAGTAACAAATATGAAATTTGCTTTCAGGTTGACTTCATTAACCAACCAATTCTTGTTAATTATACGTAAATACAGTTGAAATTAGTTAAGTCCTATTGTTTATCCAACTTTACAGTCCATTTTGCTTAACGAATTTCAATTGTTTTGCTGAAATTTGTTTTTTCTTTCTTTCCTGCATAAAGTCCTGCATGTACTCACAGCAGTATTCATGCCACACGAATTAACAAACAATTTACAATTAAACAAAGCTGCTACGGACAGACAAACTGTCTTAACTAAGTCGTTCCTTATGAGAAGTTTTGGCGAATCGAACGGAAAATCGATCTAATTAAACTTTTATGCATACATTTTTCCACATAAATTAGATAACTTTTCTTATTTGCACGTATAAAAAAAAGAGGGGTGAGCTTTATAATCCGATTCATAAATAATTTGTTAAATTAGATAATTGGATCACATGATGGATAATTTTGATGGAGTTATCGGATGAATAGGATAGAGGTAGAGGGAAATTTCTATCAATTTTACTCACCTTCTAAATGACCTTTCAGAACTTTTGACATATCGTAGCGGAACTTCCCTTTTCTTGTCGATTCGAAAACTGCATCCGATGCAAACACACTTGAATCCTGTTTCATTCGCAGCTTAAACAACCTGTAAAAACGTTTTCGAGTGAAATATTTCTATAATATGAACGGTTAGACATTTATTTAGAAGAATAATTTGAGTGTATGCACATCGGATCGATACAGAACAGAAGCAATGTCTGAATAGATGCAGAGAAAGATGCTGGTCATCTTTGCATCGGTTTGAAATGGTGGGAAGATTTTTCATCTCTTTGAGGTTATGCTCTCTCCCTCTTCTCTGCATCCGTTTGAAGTGATGCTCTTCCTCTTCTCTACGTCTGTTTGAGGTGATGCTCTCTTTTCTCTGCATTTGTTTAAAGTGATGCGCTTCTTCTTTGCATTTGTTTGAGGTTATGCTCTCTTTCTTTGCATCTGTTTGAGGTGGTGTTCTCCATTTCTGCATCTACTCAAGATGATGCTCTGAAATTTTATGCATTCTAAATGAGCATTGCCTAAGATAACGTGGGATACATACATTATTGACCACTATACATTATTAAAATATAACTAACCAAGCGATAAATAATATAAAACACTCAAACTCAAATCACACTCAAGTATTGATTCTTAATTAAACCCGAAATCAAATGGAAAGTATTCAGTTAAACTATTAAAAAAAGTATTTACGTATTTTTAAAGTACACGAAGCTCATTATTTATTGAAAAAAATATCATATTGAACAATATTAAACTAATTGTTACACAATTACAATAATTAATATTATATTACGTTCATTCCATTTGATAATGCATTCAAATCTACTAAAGTAACTTCCGATCGATATCAAAATCAAGGATATTGAAGCGAGTTACTGAATAAAAAAACAACCTTTAAATTCAACACAGAAGTCTGCCGTATTATATTATCAGTAAATTAAACTGCTACAGAAAGTTTAAAAGCACTTGAACATAGTTCAGTATCTGTTTAGTACTTCCGATGTAAGGCTATACACTTGAACTACGTATACGATCAGCTATGTGCGTACTGAACTACATATACAATGAGTTACGTGCATACTGAATTAAATTACACACGCTGAACTATGTACAGTAGTTTAGTTGTGTAATTTAATTTAGTTAGTGTTCAGTGTATGCAGTACCTCAATAAACACTACACTGAACTTGGAAGTACATTATATTCACACTGAACTGTGTTCAGTACGTGTGTGGTTCATTGCGTGCAATTCTAGCTTTGTACTAATTGAATTTAACGTTGAACAGCTTCGTGTTCAACAGGATACTGAACAGCATTGCAGTATCTGTAGATAAATACTTCTGCAACGGGTTAAAGTAAATTGATTATAAAGTAATTGAACTAGTATCGAGTTAAATTAGTTTAAACTCTCGACTAAACTTCAAATTATCTAATTTAAGAAAACTTTGTGCCGTGAAAGAAACAGATTATCTAAAGGAAAAAAAATGTATACGTGTGTTGTGTCTGTCTGTACAGTAAATCTGCACTAATTGCTGAAGAACTTTTCTTTCTAAGTAGTTCCAAAGACTAAAAATCTAAATGGTATTTACTCTTCTGTTTAGTGAGATTTGTATCGATTTTAGAGAAAGACACAGGGAAAACGATCACAAATGAGTAAGTTGTTAGCAAAACTAGAACATTTAGATTCTTTTAGCTTAAGTTGTACAGTCAGCTTCTTCCTCCCTCCATATTACTCTCCATTAATGGTCGGAGGTTGTTCCTTTCTTCTGATAACTATTGTCTATCTCTCCTTCTCTGAATACATTTACTTCCCGTTTTACTTTCCCTCTGTTATATATATATATAACAGAAGGAAAGTAATGGAGATCGATCAGAAAATGATCCTCTTCCCAAGATTTTTACATTTTTGGACTCGGGAGATCTCCAAACGTCCAGAAATTCAAAAAACGTGGGGTTTTTTCAGTATAGTGTGTGAGAGGAGGCACGATTTTCTTCACCTCTTTGAAGATTAATAACTCCTTTGCTTTTGTTGAAATTTTCTGAAATTTTTGTAAGAGGTTTGGGTATTAGGGGGGTTTGGGCTGTTAAATTTTGGTAGTTAAAGGTCGACTGGTTGGGGAGATAGATGGAATCATCCGACTCCAGTGGGGTCGGACTAACTGTAATGAAGATTTTACTCGTTATTAGCATTTACCATTGCTTATAAAACTCTTATAAATAAGCTTTTTATAATACAGTAGAGCATCGATTATCCGACCTCCGATGAACCGGCACATCGGTTAACCGACCGCGTTCTAGTCGGCAAATTCAAATGTCCGCTAGTGATGTGGCGCTACAATATTTGGCTATGTCTTGGCTACTTTAATGTTATTTTTGTTAAATTTTTGCGTGTTTCAGCTGGCAACACTGGCTCGACCACGAAAGGGAGGCCAGTATTTAAACCAGGCTTAATTTTATTTAACGACGCTATCCAATCGCTGTTTTTAAAACGTGTGCGAGATTTAGCGGCAAAAAACGAGTTTCAGCTGTGAAGCAAAAGAAAATTTTGGACTTCTTTTTCTAATGTATAGGCCTAATTTATGTAAAATATGTAACCCGAATATATTTTTCAATATACAGTACAGTACTGTATTTATTTTGTGCAAAATAATGAAATAATTGTTTACGATACAATAGCGACGATTATTATTTTAAAAAAAATTTTGTTAGGCTTAACATCGATGAAAATTCAACGCGAAGTAGGTTAATAGCGATATACTAATATATTAATTACATGGGCTATACTAATATACTATACTAATAATGTATTTTTTCATATTTTTCGGTTATCCGACCAACCCCAGTCCCCAATTGAGTCGGATAATCGATGCTCTACTGTAATTAATAATGTAAAAAGTTTTAAATACGATCGCATAACAGATGGCGCCACACACAATTTTAACACTTGCATGGAAAGTTACACAACTCACTGCAGGATTTTTCTTTTTACATGAAATTTCCCTTAATGTGCTCTTTCCAAAGTACGTGTTGTAAAGTAAAATTCCGTAATTTCTTCCTCGTTTCCTCATTTTCTAATCAATCATTGCGTTATAAGTAACATAACTTAAGTAGTTATTATATGTGCCCATTAAACATTTTAAACGTAATTAATAATGCTAATTTAACTAGTTTATAACATATTTAACACTTTGCTAAATCGGATTACTGAGTAAATTTATTATTTACTGAGCTTAACACGTTGAAATTTCATTACAGACATATCGAGTTTGTGTGTATAACGTTCAACGATACGTCTCATTTATGGCATTTTCAGTTGTATAATTCATTTCTTGCCCTCAAAATTATTATATTTAATACATATAATTCAGCAAGAGAAGCGATGACAGCGTATGGTACCCAGTAAATGATTCTAGAAGTTGGATGTTGTCGAAATTTAACACGCGACGTTTTTAAATTTCATCCATGCCTCATATGTCACGTTATAGATTATCAATTTTTACAAGAATTTGCTGGAATTTTCTACTTTCTCACGTTTTATTTACGATATTCTTGAATGAAGTACCATAGTTCCTGATCTAGAAAAAAATACAGCTTAGTAAATGCACTTACTTTTCACTAAAGAGCACTTCTCCTTACGTTATTGAACTGTACTTATTTGGCTTTACTGCACTAAACATTCAAATTTGTACCTTAGTGGATGATCTTACTTCACTTCACTGTACTGAGATTTAAACATTGTAGACTAGGGGATGCACTTACTTCACGAAACTTAATGTAAATATGCTGAATCTATTTAGCTTTCTAAACAAAATTTCGACTTTGGAGGACCCTCGAAATTATTATAAGAACTGATAAATCTATTAAGATACATTCGAGAAGTGATATTAAACTTCTGTGCAATGCTCTTCTCTAACTTCGATGCCTAAGGTGTGATTCTTCAAATAAATCATTTGGAAGATTAACGACTTATATTATACGAAATTTCTGGATGGAGGAGGATAACCTTATTCGTTTTCGTCCTTTCCTTTCCCTCCCATCCTCTCCGAATGTCGCAGATTTCGGCTATTTCTCAAAATCTGACATGGCCACCATCAAGTAAACGCGACAACCAGGTGTCACGTGACAAATCATCTTATCGTCGAAAAGAAGCTTTAGGAAATTAGAATATTTATCTTCCCATATCGTTACAGATTTTTTACGTCTTCTATCGCAAAAATTCTACTTTAAATCTGGTTTCTATGGGTTACTTTATATATATATTTAAATATGATGTTGGCAAATCTTACCAATCTGTTAACGTTATTTAAATTCGAATATTAGGAATTATAAGAATTGTTATTGATTTATTTATTGAGTAAAATCAAATTGTTAGCAGTTATTGGCATATTTCCATTTCTGGACATGGGATTTGTAAAAATAAAATTACTTACAAAGTATTATAGAAAATAGTATCTTAATTTAAAACCTGAGCGCGTGTTTTAATAAAACTGTTCTGATTAAAATGTGGGTGCTATTCCAACATATATCTAGGCATACAGTGTTACTATAGTATTGTATAGTTCAGAGATGAGCAAGCAAGAGTTCAGTGGGAGCGGGAGAATTTTGCAAAACCTACATTTCGTATGTTTTGCAAAATTCATGGGAGCCGCATGCGGACTTGCCTGGTATAGTATTATTTTAGTGTCTTCGATCAGTATGGTATTACTGTATTTAGTGTCTCTGATTGTTATGTTAACACTGATATTTATGATGGTACATTTTCATTCTATCATCCATGTATAGTACAGAAAATATAGTATAAAAGTATAAAAGATATTAAACTTGTTTTTAATGATAGACCATACTGTATCGTTCTAGTATCTACCACACTATCGTTATCGG
Source organism: Centruroides vittatus (assembly GCF_030686945.1). Lineage (NCBI taxonomy): Eukaryota > Metazoa > Arthropoda > Arachnida > Scorpiones > Buthidae > Centruroides > Centruroides vittatus. Next base: position 879,202 of record NW_027120768.1, read on the forward strand.
GATATTCTAAAATTTTGAAGATATTATAATGTGCTGAATCAATTATATTGTCTGGATTGCCGCTTCATAATATATTGAATTAGCATAGAAAGATTGGCCTGCTAATCATAGACTAATTCAAGAATAATCTAATAAACGAGCAATAGTTTACTTGGTATTTATGATGATATTTTCTTTTCATCCTATCTTCAATTCAAAGTACTACTAGCTTTTGCATGCTTATTCTACAATTAATAACGATAATTACTGTAAAGATTAAATGAGGTTATGCGCATTGTTTGTTTTAATGTGCAAATTTGCATATTCTGCTACATTTGAAGTGTGTTTTATAAACGTAAAGCAGAAAACATGAAGTAAATAAGTAGTTTAATTTTCTGACACACGACTATTAATTACATTATCAAGCTTTGAATTTATATATTTTGTTAAAAATTAAGCGAGACTTAGTGCACCATCGTACCGTTTGTAAGTCTGTAGATATTGGTACGCAAGTCTACAGGTCTGTAGTTACATGTTTTACATGTTTGTCATTCAGTAGTAGGATTGGTCTGAAAGTCTGTAGGTGCGGTAGGTATTGTAGGACTGTAGTTACTTGTCTTTAGGTATTGTAGATCTATAGTTGCTGCTCTGTAAGTATTGCAGGTCTGTAGTAACTGGTCTGTAGGTACTGTAAGTCTGTAGAAATATTGAATGTGTTTTTTGACATAACTTGTTACGTCAATATATGGATTGATTGAATAATCTAAAGTATTGCATGTTTCTTTCATATAATTGTTTAAAATAATTGAAAATTAAATGCAAAAAATCCTGCAATATTCTTTAAAGCGCACAGAAAGATTATTCCATAGGATTTCTACTATCTTTTCTCTATTAGTAGATATATTTACAGATACAGAATTTCCTAATGACTCTAAATAAAACGCTCAAAATCCCATTTGAAGTGTATAGTTGTTTAAACTGGTCGCAAATTAAATTGAAACTCATCTAACAATATACCCGAATTTAATTAGGAATTTTCAAAATCTGCAGCAGTTTTAGCGTGAAAGTGAAGCGAAATTTAATTATCGATTACGATAAAAGTTAACGACCATTATACTCAGTAATTATCCACGAATACACACAATAAATTTAAAATATTCTAATAACATTTATCAAAGTTATCGATCGAAAGTAAGTTCTCCCCCTGTTCTTTTTTTTTCCTTTTATTTTAGTAGTGTCATTTGGTGACGATGGTCCTTTGGACAAACAAGATGACTCCGATACAGAAATATGTGGCACATCTGGAACCACGGCTACGCTACTCCATCATGTGACAAATGGCTTTTGTCACGTAACACTGCCACGCGCGGAGACGTGTGGCAGTGTTTGTTTAAGATTCGATTGCTATAAACTCCCCAATGGCCATACCCGTAGAGAGGATGAACGTTACGTTGTTGTTACTAGAATTTCGACTAATTAGCATAATATTTAGTAAATATTTTAGTCGATTTAGCAGTTTTAAAGATTTGTTTCCGAATTTATCGCTCTAGTTAACCCCTTTGCTAGAAACTGCGCTTTTGTTTATCCTCCTGTTTAGCGCAGGTTTCGAAGAAAATTCATTCATTTGCACTCTTAACACAAAATGAACCAGAAGTCAGTTAACCGTGCGTTTTGCTTGTCCATTTCCCTTACGAATGAATAAAATAAACTGAAGGGTCTCGCATTGAACAAGTATTGGAATGGTCAACTGATTTTTGGACCACCCTGTATATTCGTCACATTAGGAATTTAATTATTCCAACTTCTTTCAATTACTAAATTGAGGAAATTAAGAAAATTTAGCTTTACAACTTCATCTTTTAAACTTATCAAACCACCCGCGACGGGTTGGTTCAAAACACAAACTTTATACGCCCTTCTAGGCGTACTGTACCCACTAAAATCTTGCAAATTATTATACAATATTTTTACTTATCTTGTAAACTAGCTTTAGGGGGGGTCGAGGAAAAAAAGAAAACAACACAAACACAATTTCCTCTGCCTGTAAACCCCATTTCAACTACAACTTCCTGGAAATATCGAACTGTTTGCTTTGACCAGATTTACGAGCATGTAAACCTGGCATTATCCCTTAAATTTATTATAGCTATATATTAAATCGGTTAGAATAAGAAAAAAAAAAACAATAACTTTCACAGAAAAAACTTTGTTTAAAAAAAAAAAAACAGAGGGACCGCAAACGGACACGTCACAATTCCTTTATTCGTAAAGCATTCAAAACAGGAATCATCGGCAAGAAAATTAAATTAAAAAAAAATTAATTCTGCTAATAAGTATGTTATGAACATACAGGATGGCCCAAAAGTCGCTTAACCGTGTTTTGTGTTTGTGTTCCGTCTACTACACTTGTGTAAAGTGAATTTTTATAACAAAGATCTCACTTTGAATAATTTTAGTAAAGTTTATAAGTACCAGTTGTTAACCGAATTTTGGGCCACCCCTGTATATATTAATCTTGCATAGCTTATTATCGCTAAACACATTCAAGCTAACTCGTTGATATTTCTGTCATTAGTAGAAGTAGGAAATTAACTTCGGAAGGTAATTAACTGCAAAGCGATAATTGTAATCCTCCCTTACAACCATTGTAGAAACGACTAATCACAGAATAATATTCAGCATTTCGTCAAACAGAAGATTATTAATAGATTGAGATATATCCACCTGCCATCGAACAATGCCTATGTTATGCATTCTAACTACCGAACAAATATGGCTCGTTATACATTTATATACCGTCCTCCGCTCAAACAATTAAGATAATATACCGGTACTATAGCTGAAATGTATATAAAATGCTATTGTTTTCTTCATTGAGGTGATTTTTTTCGTTTTTTCGTTGATTTTAATGAAACTTAAGCTGAGCGCAGTTGCATGGTACGGGTTTATTTGGTGCTTCACACTACTGCAATTATATTGTACGAAAGTATATGCTAAATGGTTAAGGTTTGGACGCGAAATTATATGCCATTTTTCACGTGTAATTTTCAGTTTAAACATTTTTCAGGATGAAGTGAGTAATGAGAGTCCTTCCTTTTCTTCCCGTACTTGTGCCTGAAGATGGATTCTCATTTCTCAATTTGTCACTGAAGACTCCTTCTCTGAAGAAGGCTCCTTCCTCAGCTTATCCCTGAAAAAAGCCTCTCCTTTCTCAGCTTATCTCTGCATAGGTACCGTCCTTCCTCAGGTCGTGCTTGAAAAGGGAATCTCCTTCCTCAGCTTATCCTTGGATAGAAACTCTCTTTCGTTAGGATGAGCTGAAATCGTCCTATAAGGGGTGGCTTTTTTTATTTTAAAAGCTCAAGCTGGCTTATGTACTAGTTTACACTATACTGCGATGTATTGATAGAAGTGTGCACTCTATCCAAATATTTAAGGTTTAAGATTTAAAATTATACTAGAATTGTCCTATAAAGGATTACCTTTTGAATACTCTCCATTCTCTAACATTTAAGTTCTAAGCAAATTCAAGATTATATCTGGAAAAAAAGAACGTTTTTCTCGTGAATATACTAAAATTGTACTGTAAAAGGTTGATTTTCAGTATTAAATGTATACAAAACAGTGTAAGACTTATCAGAAACAAGGACTAAACAGGCTCTACAATTGCTCTTCAATTTATAACAGTTAGATTCTAAGAAATTTATTGTACAGTAAAATACGAAGGTGATGAGAGTAAATTTCTCACCCGTGTCATTATATAGCTTACTTACATTATAAATACGGCTTATTCGATGCAATATTTTAAAACTTTTTGGGGCTAAATTGTATAATGCATTAGACGTTAAGAGATAAAGTAGGTTCAATCTATGTATTATGATTATAATGCAAAAATATAACAGGGAGCGAGCTGCGATGCGTGCAAATTTCTCACAGTTGAGTGCATTCAGCATTGCTTTAATTACTGTAAAACTATTCTATTATCGGAAAGAATATTCAATTTTATATGCAAGCACAATACAAATTACCTAATTTAATATTTAATTTATTCTATTTAAAAGTAAATGGAGTTACTATAATGAATGAGACACTATCCTAAAAGGAGGAGCCACAGCATAATACAGTAAGATTAAAAATTAACCAGTTATTTTGGGCTGGCTTTTATGGGCAGACCCTTATGGGTAGGATTATGAAGGACAGAAATGTTTATGTCTGCAATTTTCAAATTGCACGCCAATAATCCGCAATTAAGTATATATTTTTACGAGGAAAGTACTGTTAGTGTCTCCTACGGACGATTAAGTCCATTGTTATAGTAAGAGAAGTGGATCCACAGATGGAGGATAGGCTCTTCCGGTATTATATACGACCACAACACACCATATCGAATTAATATTTAGTGAACAATAAAGAGTTTTGGGATGAGTAGTAGTATACAGCTGGGATAGTGTGGAGGGTAGTGTAATATCTTCCAGGAGACCGCCTCGAGTGCTGTATCACTAAAAGCTGCTGTCACGAAAGGAAAGCATCTTTCGGCTTCAGGTGACAACACAGTTTATCTCCTCTCAATAATATTTAGTGAATGGAACATGGTTCCTAGTATGCATCTGGGAGAAGAAGAAGAGCGGAGATGGGAATTTTTCCGAGTGAATCTTTCAGAGAGATGCATCAAAGAGAATAAAAGAAAATATTTTCATATAATAAAAAACAGAATTTGTGAATAAAAGTAAAATGGAAAAAAGTTATCTCGATTTGGAGCACGTAGAAGATATCTTTTTACCATTCTACTTCTAAACTGTAGTGTGGCAAAGTGTGGTTTAACCACAATGCTAATCGCATAGGATAAAGAAAATTCAACTGAAAGTGACTTGATAAATTTACTCCTTACAGCAGCCACTTTACAGAAAGTTAAATCAATTTTATAGTATAAAATGCAACAATAAGTTTAAGAAAATTAAGTTAAATCGGAAGAATATCTAAAACACTCCATCCAATAATTGAAATCGCTCTTTAGCTTCCTAAATTTTAACTTTACGGTACAATTATTGAGGGTATTTTGCGTTATTATTGTGTATTTACATACCTCAGTAACTATACAATACTCTCAGAGTTAACGTGGTATGTCTTCAATAATTTCGTGTATATCATTAGAATGAACACGAATATCCTCATTAATCATGTGAATACCCTCAGTATATTTTGAATTAACGGGAAATATCCTCAGTAATTACGTGAATTCTCTTAGAATTAATGTGAGATATCCTCACTAACTGAATTGTTTCAGAATGGACATGGGATATCCTCATTAAATGTGAATACTCTCAAAGTTAAAATAGAATATTTTCAATAATTACGCAAATATTCTTAGTAGTAATATGTAAATTAAATTAATTCACATTAACAATAACATTAATGTGAAGTACAGTATATTAATTTATTGGGAATATTCCAAGTAAATTCTTAGAAGATTTTCAAATTATAAATTCAAATAAGTTCAGGATAATTATGAAAGAAATTCTAATTGAACGGGGTATTATATTCAATTAATTAAAACTTCATCTTCAGTTAAATCGATTGAGAATTTATAATAAATAATTTTGAATTGAATCGAATTTATCACATTGTAGATCCAGGAGAGCATCCACAAATGCATAAATGAATGTGAATGTGCCACGTAATTACACGCGATTTTGCATAAACGAATTAATTTAATTAAAGTCACTAAAAACAATAAAATTTTTGACTTTTTAAGAATTTTATTGAGTTTCTTTGAAGCAATTTCTTGCTTCGAATGAATTGAATCCAATTGGGGGCATGTCGCATTGATAATAATATTACCAATATGGAATACCCTCCGTGAGGGCATTCTATGTTAATTGATAATGAAGATATGGAGCTAGCTGTTTATAAATGACGTCCGCAATAGAAGGGGGGAGGGATTACGGAAATTTGGACAAACTGGGACAAGAGGGGGAGGGGAATTAAAAATCTCAAGAAAAACGCGTATGTAATTTATGGACAGCTCTATGTTCTCAACAAGGGTATTCCGCATTACAAATAATGGAAAAATTTCAATTAAAAATCATCTTAAATACGCAAAATTAGGTAAAATTCTCTTCCATTGATCATAACCCTTAAGATCGATAAAGAAAACCAGAAAATTCAGAAGAATTGGAGATAAAAAGAGTCTAATTTAAAAAAAAAAGCAACTGATATAACTGAAAAGTTTTACTTCATTATGTTATTATATATATATTTTATTTACTTTTACAGCTGCAAAAGTTTCAGACATTTTAAAAAATTAATAGACTGACAGGAAAGTCTATTAAACTGCGTTCAGAACGACAAACCAATAAAAGCTGAACTTTCTCTACTCCCAATGTATTTATTGTCGAAGAGGAAAACTGCCCTTCATCCTAAAGAAAGCGCAGCGAAGTGTCCAGATTGTGACAGCAATCACGGAATTGTCACGGTTTAACAATTGCTCTTCTTCATCCCCGGTACAAGTACTCAATTAGGTAGCTCCATTTAGAAAGTTCGCTTCTACACATATTAAGGAAACTTCCATTGGGAATCTTAACAGATGCTGCTGCGCTCATCCAAAGTTTCCAACATAACATGGCAAAATAGGAAATGTTTCCCAGCTACAGGGATGCAATCATATACAAGAATCATCAGAGGAGATGCTAAGGGTTTCTTGGGATATCGATACTTCTCTCCGCATCTTTATCTCCCTCCTGCAACTCTTTCCACTCTCGATACAAGTTGATTTATAGAGGCAATTGCTGACTTTATTCCTACAAACAAAAGATTTTCAGAAGTTTCTTACTGTGGACTTCGCTTACATTGTGATGGCTTTGCTAAAATTACACCATTTTATTCCATTTAACTGCGCTCCTTTATTAAGTTTTAAGCGTTATAAAGCATCCTATTCTACAGAAAAAGTAATTAATTCTTTCTCTTATACGTTTCCTGCTATAATTTTACTAAAATTATGCTTGATATGCTCGATTTAAATTGCTTCCTGCGCTAATTTTAAGCGCTGTTAAAATTGTTATTTAGGAAAGAAATCAAATTAAACGAATAAAATTAAAATAACAATTCTACAGGAGATTTAAGCGGTTGTTACTGTAGCAGTTGGCTTGTAACACGATCAATTCGTTAAAATGATGCTTATTATTCAATTTAACAAGCTTCTTACAAGTTTTTTCTAAGTTTCTAAGATTTTTAAGTGAAAAAACGTCCAATCAATAGAATAAATTTAAAATAACAACAGAGTAACACTTCCAGAATTGACTTTATCATTTGTTACTCGTAACGACTGCTTAAAATTGCATCATAAAACCTTTTTTTTTCCTTTATCGACAGAAAATTAAATTAATTAAAGAAATTAAGAGAATAATGTGTTAATTACCCCCGGAATAAACTAATTTATACGCTAATTTTACACGTTACGCGTTACTTTCCTAAATTCTGATTTTTTTCAACAGCCATTTTTGCAATGTTAAACTTTCTAAGAAACCTTCTGGAAAAATGTCTGCTAATGACGATTACACGCAAATTTTCTGAAAAATTTAAATTGTGCTCATTATTTAAGGCCCTTTATTAGAATCCAAAAGCTCTAATTAGCTTAATATAAATCATAACGTTGTTGTTGTCGTTGCCAGTGCTGCTGCTGTTGTTGTTACTTGGGATGCTATTATTGTTACGTGGAGTGCTATTATTGTTACGTCAGCAGCACGTAATCATTTTAGAGAATTAAAACGAAGATATTTGGAACACCTCCAAAACATTTGGAATGTTGGAATGCATTTCCAGCGTTATAAAGAAGAAGAAAGGGGGGAAGACATAGAAATTTTTACAGATTATTTGGAATTCCGGAAGAAATAACTCGAGAGGAATTGTAGAAAAACGTAATAAACGTACCTGTTGTGGGCGGTAAATCGAAGATGGAATTCCATGTTGGCCGAACGTCTGATTCGATGACGCTGATCTCGCAAGGAATGATGGTCATAATACAATGGTTCAAAATGGCGGATGAAATCGTTCAGAACCAGACCTAAAGACGTATAAAAAAAAAAATATATGATGGAGAGATGGTTGGTTGTAAAATTCTTTACTCTTACTACTACAGCAACACGCGTACAGTTCAGAACATCTGGAATTTTTAATACTGCCTTTGTCTTAAACTAGTGTTATACGCGATCCGAGTATTGTAAAGCTTTACGTAATAGAATAACACACGAAAATACAATAGATTTTTATGTTTTTCTTGGTTGTAATAATAAGAAAACATTACTTTTCATTGTTTCGTATAGCGATGTAATCATTTTTTGCCTGGTAATACATAAGAATCGTGTTTTACTACTTGTATACCTGTGTGAACCGGCCTATATAATTAGGCCGGTTCACACAGGCTCTTCTTACGTTATGTTAGGTCTGGCAAATTAAACGTTTTGTTTGATTGGCTAGAAATAACGTAACGTAAGAGGAGCCAGTGTGAACTAGCCTAATTCGTTTACAAGTAGTAAAACACCATTTTTGAAGAAAAGTCTGTCTGAATGCAGTCTTAAACATAGTCAAATTGTGCATCTTTTTGTGTAATTATACGCTGTGAATAGGATTAGCAGATGGTATCCAAAAAGAGGACGTGTCCTCCTTTTTTCTAGAGGTTACTGAGGTTACCATTTGGAGAATATGTCCCATTTTTACTTTAAAAAATGCCCTCTCTGTATTCAAACGCAATCGTAGTATCGTAGCGTCTGTTCAGAACAGTTTGTTCGCCATTTACAGGTTTTCATCTGATAAGGATGACTACGAATAGTTTTATTGTACAATAAATGATAAAATGTAAAACTATTGCTACATTGTTTTAATGCATAAGGTAAGATAAAAGTAGTATATTTGCACATTCACAGTGTTAAATGTACAATTCACTTGCTTTCATTATACACTACGTTTATTGTATTGTATAGTACATAAAATAGTACATTTTAATTCTTTTTAAACACCTAAAAAACATTTAAAAGTAATTAAACTATTCAGTGGGCCTTGCCAAACCCACAATAGGTCTGAGAAAAGGCTTTAGAGTGGAAGGAGTAATAGAAACTGTACAGTTTAATAAATAATTGTACAACTGTACAAATGACAGATTTGTAATTTGTATATGATATATATTTATAATATATTAGCTGCGTGTGCCCAGGGTTACTCGGGTTTTTGAGGGTGATAAAAACAATAGTATTAGTAACTAAAATATACATTTATTAACTTGATATTTACGATAATAAAACTACCAAACACAAAAATTATTCGGGCTTAAGTTAAGATGATTTGGCTTTAGAGGTGTTTGGGGTGGAGACCCCTACAGTAGTCTTTCTATAATGTTTAAGAATATTCATGCCAAATGTAGATACGTTGAGCAGTATGGAAGCCTTTACCTAACATACATACATACAAACACATATTTTGACCTTTATATAGCCTATATAAATAATAATATAACAGTTCACTTAGAAGAAATCAATACACTATGAAAAAATTTTATACTGTCATTTACACTTATAAAATTATTATATTAAGATATTTAATATAAAATTTTACAGAAATTTATATTATTTATATGAAAAAAACTCTTGCTACAAATTACAAATTTTAATAATTAAATTATAAGTAAATTTAAATATAAATAATTTGAAATTTTGTAATATTTATTTATTTCTTTTTACAGTATATCATTAACAGAATAATCGTAGAGAAATGCGAGTTAAGAAACTACTCTTATTGAATTGAAGAAAATATGGGTTAAAAATGTCCAGAATGATTTTTATTCTGTTACCAAACAAGGTTAAGAGTTGGCTCTGTAACCAAGTAATGTAAGTGCAATTTCTTGCTTTGCTACTAGAATATTTCTTTCAATTGTGAGTCATCTTATTATTGCTAACTGAATAAAAATGGATTAAAAATAAGTTTCGATGCAAATTTAATAAGATTATTAAAGAAAAAAATCACGAGTACAGTACAGCAAGGAAAAAGATAAGTAAATATAGTCTTAATTATAATGTTTCATGACTCAAAATTTGCAGTAAAAAATTAATACAAAAGAGATCATGAAAAAATCAATGAGAAAAGTTTGCAGGAAAAACGACATTTTGCCAGTTTATAAAAAGACTAATATAACAAGTTGTGCAAAAAAAACATTAAGCATTAAACCAATTATTTCAAGAATATAACGAGTACCCAATCAAGGATTCAGACGATCCTTGTAAACATTCGTGGCACACAGTACAGATAACGTTTAAAGGATTTGAAAATGGGCACTTTTACGAAATTCTCTCGCGTGTACAAATGTACAAGATGATTTTTCGATGATTTTATTCCGTTTGGAAGATTACCAATCAACTGAGAAGACGTTGTGCATACAGTACAACCGCCAAGCATCGTTGTGCCATTACACGTTCCCAAATCCTACAACATGTTAGTGTATTCTGCATTTGTAGAGTATCGATCTAAGGACATACTGCAACTTCAAATCAAAGAAAACTCTCTTCCTGTTCGAGCTGAATAGCAAATTGTTAGAATCGAATGGAAAAGGATATTTAAAGAAAACTGAACCATGCCATCCTCTTGGCTCTTCCCTTACCATTTTTTTTCTTTTTTGAGTGTATTCTACTTATCTAACTGTAAACGTGCTTTTGTAATAAAATTATTAAAACACAATGAAATAAATCTTGATAGAAATGTTAAAAAAATCCAGCAACGAGTTGCTTAACTTTCCCGGCAAAAAAGTTAAAATTGCATGTGGTTCCATCTGTTACGTGATTTTATAAAAAATCTTTTTATGTTATTAATTATTGTGGAATGGCAAAAAGTTTAATTTCGATGATAGAGGCGAGTTTTGTTAAAAATTGTAAATGTTAATAACGAGGAAATCATAAAGTTTGATCCCACTCCAGGTACGACACGTGACCCTCTCTATCTTCCCAACTTCTCAACCTTTAACCACCAAAATTTAACAGAGAAAATGAAATTTATACACACACCTTCCTGCAAAATTTCAGAAAATTTCGACAAAAGGAACGTGAATTATTAAACTTCAAAGTGGGTGAGCAGAAACCTCCCTCCACGCATTAACATCTATACATACAGAAAAAAACCTTCAACTTTTTTGTATTTCTCGTCGTGTAAAGGTCCCCGAGTACAAAAATGTAAAATCTTCGGGGGGGAGGTCATTTTTTGAATGGTCCTTCTGCTATATATAACAGCTAGGAGAGTAAAATGCATTTCTACTCCCCTTAGAAGGTTTGATTGTTGCTTAATTGAAGATAAAATAAGTTAAAATGCAACAAAAAATAATCATTTAACACGTTTTTCTAAAAAGTTTATCTATAAAAATACAAAAATTTAATATTGTTTTAATAATAAAATAGTTTTAAAGAGTGTTTATTTATTTTTTACTTTAATTTTCTCTAAAGGTTTATTATAAGAGAAAAAAGAAGGAAAATATTTAACTTATTATAATTATATTAATTAAATTAAAAAATGTTCAAAGTTTAATGTAATAAAAATGAAGTAATAAATTATATTATATATTATTATGTTATTTTTATTTTAATAAAAATGTAATTATGCATCGATATTTAATTTAAAAACCTCTACGGAATATCTTTAATGATACGTGCTTATAAATCTTAAATTATCATTTTGTTTATGAAGTTTTTAAGTAAATCGATGTTCGGCGATGTTTTCTATTTTATAAATTCATAAAAATACTTTTTACGTTTATTTTTTCGAAATATTTTTAAAAGTTTGCAATTTTTAAACTTGCTACTTCTTAGAATGGTGTCATTTCAATACTTTGACTTATTATTATTATTATTATTATTATTATTTAAGCACATTTTAATAATTTTAAAATAAAACTTAAATAAATAATCTAGAAGCTAATTTAAAAATTTACTATAAAAAATATTATTATTATTACTCAGATATTCTACTTTAAAACTGGTGTTAAAATCCATTCTCTCCCCTCCCACTCTGTTGTCCATTTCTCTCTTTCTCTTCCCTCTCTTCTCTCTTCCTTTCTCTCCGTTTCTTTTCCCTCCCACTGTATTTTTTCCCCTCTCACCCTTTCTCTCTTTCCCTCTCTTTTTTTCTCTTCCTCTCTCTGTTCCTCCCTTCTCTCCCCTATCTCTCTTTCTCTCCTCCTGTCTTCCTTTCTCTCTCTCTCCCTCTTCCCTTGCTTCACCCTCTCTCTGTTTTCCCTCCTCTCTCCTCCCCTTCTTCTCTTCCCCTATCTCTCTTTCTCTCCTCCTCCTCTTTTCCTTTCTCTCACCCCCTCTCTCTTTCTTTATCCTCCTTTCCCTTTCCTCTCTCCCCCTCTTCCCCTTTTTCCCCCTCTATCTCTATTTCTCTTCATGTCTCTCCCTCTACCTCTCTCTCTATTTTTATTTTATTTTTTAGTTTAAATACTATGTTTATATCTTTTAAGAATAAATTTTCGGGAGTAATAAAAAAAATAATTTTTATTAAAATTAATTTAAATGAAATAAAAGCCGAAAGCGTATTGAATAATTTTGTTAACAGAAATGACAATTTTTAAATAAATAATTAATTACTGTATATTCAATTCATTAAAATAGAAGAATAAGAAGATCAAATTTAATAAAGTTTAATAGACATTCAACAATTGAAGAAACTAATTATTAGTTTATTCAATTGTTGAATAAGTGTGTAGACGATGCCTATTGTTGGATAAGTGTGTAGACCAGCGGTTCCCAACCTTTTTTCATTAGCGTACCCCCGTGGCATTTCCAACTTCCCAACGAGCAACGCATGCGCAAATCTCGCACTGCCTGTTTGTAGAGAGTGTCACCATTTTGAATTTTATTTTGACTCAGTTCTCGGTCCCTGAGTACCTACAAGTCTAGTTTTTTTTATGCGCGCATGATTTAGGCACCTAATACTTTGTGCCAAATTGCAACTTCTGACATGTACTCCTTCATACCTCTAAGCTGGTAACACAGCAGGCAGTACGATTTTATAAACAAGACAGTCTTGTCAATGACAAATTAATAAAAATACTGAATAAATAATGAAAAAGATTATTGCTTGTAGAGAAAATCTGGAGAAACTAGCTATGTCCTTTTCCTTGCTAACAATAAAAAATACTTTTTTCAAACAACACGTGGAGATATTGTTGAGCGATAATAATAATAACGGTAACACACCCCATCATCAAAAGTCCGTAGCATAAGCACTAATCACACATAATAGTATCCCCATTACCATTGACCGACTGCACAACATTTATTGATCTGTTGCATTGTACAATCGGGCAGCATAAGTTTTTATTTCTATTTTTGCATTTTGAAATGTATAATAAAGTTTGTGATTGTTGCAAGGAACATTTTTTTACCTAATAATTTTTTAATGCTATTAATTTGTATTTAATTTGTAATACATGATATATTATTTTTTCTGACATAATAACTAACTTTTGTCTGTATCCCTAAACAACCTATCGCGTACCCCAGGTTGGGAATTGCCGGTGTAGACGATGCCTGTTGTTGGACAAGTGTGTAGAGTCTAAACACTTGTCCAAAAATAGGCATCGTCTACAGTGTAGAGTCTACACTGTAGACGATGCCTGTTGTTGATTAAGTCTGTGAGAGATGTCTATTTTTGGATAAGTCTGTACCTGTTGTTAGATAAGTCTGTGATGCCTAAGATGCCCAAATTGGATAGGGATGATCTAACTTATTTTACCTGAAAACTTGTAACGCGAAAGCTTTATATTAATAGAAGAAACACGAGAAGCAATCTCGAGATTGTATATAATACATAATATATACTTTAATATACTTATAATATATAATATAATAAAATTTATACTTTATAGTTAATTTAACTCCAGAACATCTCTTCTTAATAGGTCGACCAAATGCTGCATAGAAAGATAATATTCTAATGCCACGAGAGATCCGGATTTAATTCTAATTCATACTCCCTATAATTTATCTTGGCCAGTAGGGATAGGGCATCGTTTTCTACTCTTATCTGCTAGAGGTTCAACCGTAATGGGCACAATTGTCTTTTCAATGGGCATTTCTCTCGACCTACCTCAATGTAAGGTATAGTAGATTTATAATCTCATGTCACCATACAATTATTACTCTTTCCCACAGTTTACATCATTTATTATATAGAGATTTAAAACCTAATTAATAAAATTAATTATAATTAATAACAACAAGAAAAAAACTTAATTAATAATTGTATTAATAACAATAATAATAAATTGTAACTGTTTTATTACTTCTAGACATTCAGTACATTATAAATGACACTGCAAACTACAAGAAGAAAAATATTTGGCGAGTTGAACTTTCGAAAATCGACTGTAAAGCTATTTTTTATAGTTATGGGGCATCTTTTCTTAATGCACATCTATTTTGAGATACTACAAATATAAAAGAAATGATAACATTTCCCTTTGTAAAACAATCATATTATAGTTGCGTGTTCCAAATATTAATTGAAATATACTATAATTTAACTAACTTAAACGTGGGGTATCTCTTCCAAGTTACTGCCAGTTTAGGGGAAATATCAAGCGATAAAAACTAAAACAATCGAGTTTACTTTTTTGAATTGAAATCACGTCACTTCCGGCCTTAAGCTCTTCATATATGATATCGATTTTCATCTATCCAACTCTGTACTCAAGATTAACGAAAAACGGACGGACAGACGGACGTATGCAATTTGAAAACTGTACCATAATCAGTTCTTCCAGTTATTTTTTACAGTGACAGTACGGAGAAACCACTAGATACTGGTTGGTCGCGGGTTCGCACCCGAACAACTAGGAATTTCTGGGCTTTCTTTATATAAACAGGGGCCAGTTACCCCACTTAGTAGTCCCAAGTGTTGCTTTGCCTTATCTCATCAAGCCAAACCAAACCAAATGCCAATATCAGTTGAGGGGGAGAGGGAAAAACTGTTAACATATATACATGAGGCATCTCTCCCACAAGCAGAAAAAAAAAACATTTTAGACACTCTAATACACAATGAAAAATAAATATTTAGCAATTTAAATCTCCCTAGTATCAAATAAAAGAAATATCCTAGCAAAATTTAAATGTGGGGCATCTCTTCCTAACGAGAAACTTAGTAAGAAACCATGTCACCCGTGAAAGAATTTAAATATTTGTTATTATCCATATTAAAAACATACACTTGACGAAGGACTAAATCTTTATTAAAATATGAAGTAATTAATAAATTAATTACAACTTACAATCATTATTTATTTTTTTAAATGAATCTAATTAAATCCTCGTGATACTTTATTAAGTTCTTTAATGAAATTAAGGTTAGGTTTATAATATCATTTTTACCTTATAAAATTCAGCATGCTAATGTATATAAATGATATCTTTTATAAAATAAATATTAAATCGATAATCAGCATGATTGATTATTGGGTTACATTTTTCAAATTGCAGAATTGTAAATTCCGGCTGTCTGTCCGTTCGTTCTTTGTTAATCTCGAGAAAATGAATTACGTAGATGAAAATCGTGAGCAGATATGGAAAGAATAAGAGCCAGGGGTTACGATTAACTGTATACGAACTTCCGGTCTAAACCGGAAGTCACCTGAATTTTTAAAAATTTCAAGCCAGTATTGCGATCACGTCACAATAAATAATGGCTCGTTTTTTTACTCATAAAATTACAATTTTTAACGGTGATTATTTGAAAATTTATTTATTTAAAAGTATTTTTAATGTAGATAAATGCCATAGTTTAGTGAAATTAATGGAAATTCTTTTTTTTTCGATTAGCACCTTCAAAAAGGAATTGGGAAGTAATAGATGCAAAGTACTTTAATTTATGCAAACAATAGATAAAAACAGGTAGGAAAAAACTTTATTTGTGTTTTTATTTAGCTTAAATTTTCTTCGAATTAATTTTCAGGAGATTGAAAAAGTGATTGAAAAAATTCTTGTGTTTTTTTGTAAATATGCAAAAACAAATTTTTCAATCCCCTTATCTTACTCACCTTTTTTTAATTATTATTTTTTGTGGGCTTAGTAATTTTTGTATTATTATTATTATTATTATTATTCTATTGTTTTTTACTTATTTTTTAATAATAATAGTTTCTTACACGCGCTCACCTTTTATTAATATAACTTTCCCACATTTACTCACTTTTATTATTGTTCGCTCACACTTTATTATTACTATTCTCTCAGTTCCTTCTTCTATCAACACGCTCAGTCTACATTCTCTCACGCTACTATTTCTCATAATCACTTACCTTCTTCACTCTCTCACATTCACTTACCTTCTTCACTCTCTCACATTCACTTACCTTCTTCACTCTCTCATAATCACTTATCTTCTTCACTCTCTCACATTCACTTACCTTCTTCACTCTCTCACATTCACTTACCTTCTTCACTCTCTCATAATCACTTATCTTCTTCACTCTCTCACATTCACTTACCTTCTTCACTCTCTCATAATCACTTATCTTCTTCACTCTCTCACATTCACTTACCTTCTTCACTCTCTCACATTCACTTACCTTCTTCACTCTCTCATAATCACTTATCTTCTTCACTCTCTCACATTCACTTACCTTCTTCACTCTCTCACATTCACTTACCTTCTTCACTCTCTCATAATCACTTATCTTCTTCACTCTCTCACATTCACTTACCTTCTTCACTCTCTCACATTCACTTACCTTCTTCACTCTCTCATAATCACTTATCTTCTTTACTCTCTCACATTCACTTACCTTCTTCACTCTCTCATAATCACTTATCTTCTTCACTCTCTCACATTCACTTACCTTCTTCACTCTCTCACATTCACTTACCTTCTTCACTCTCTCATAATCACTTATCTTCTTCACTCTCTCACATTCACTTACCTTCTTCACTCTCTCACATTCACTTACCTTCTTCACTCTCTCACATTCACTTACCTTCTTCACTCTCTCACATTCACTTACCTTCTTCACTCTCTCATAATCACTTATCTTCTTCACTCTCTCACATTCACTTACCTTCTTCACTCTCTCACATTCACTTACCTTCTTCACTCTCTCATAATCACTTATCTTCTTCACTCTCTCACATTCACTTACCTTCTTCACTCTCTCATATTCACTTACCTTCTTCACTCTCTCACATTCACTTACCTTCTTCACTCTCTCACATTCACTTACCTTCTTCACTCTCTCACATTCACTTACCTTCTTCACTCTCTCATAATCACTTATCTTCTTCACTCTCTCACATTCACTTACCTTCTTCACTCTCTCACATTCACTTACCTTCTTCACTCTCTCACATTCACTTACCTTCTTCACTCTCTCACATTCACTTACCTTCTTCACTCTCTCACATTCACTTACCTTCTTCACTCTCTCATAATCACTTATCTTCTTTACTCTCTCACATTCACTTACCTTCTTCACTCTCTCATAATCACTTATCTTCTTCACTCTCTCACATTCACTTACCTTCTTCACTCTCTCACATTCACTTACCTTCTTCACTCTCTCATAATCACTTATCTTCTTCACTCTCTCACATTCACTTACCTTCTTCACTCTCTCATAATCACTTATCTTCTTCACTCTCTCACATTCACTTACCTTCTTCACTCTCTCACATTCACTTACCTTCTTCACTCTCTCATAATCACTTATCTTCTTTACTCTCTCACATTCACTTACCTTCTTCACTCTCTCATAATCACTTATCTTCTTCACTCTCTCACATTCACTTACCTTCTTCACTCTCTCACATTCACTTACCTTCTTCACTCTCTCATAATCACTTATCTTCTTCACTCTCTCACATTCACTTACCTTCTTCACTCTCTCATAATCACTTATCTTCTTCACTCTCTCACATTCACTTACCTTCTTCACTCTCTCACATTCACTTACCTTCTTCACTCTCTCACATTCACTCACACTTCTCCATTTCTCTTCTCTCGCGCACACCTTTTATTACTACCGTTTTTTAAAGGAAAGAATTGCTCCTCTTAATTCTTCTCTGCAATCGTGTTGATTAAATAGAAAAAAAAATAGAAAGTGACTAGAAGAAATTCACTTTTAAAAAGTGAAATTCTGAATTATAACCCACTAACAACCTTCACGAGTTTATTGTTATTCTTATTGAATATTTATCAACCTGTTTAAATTAAATATTAAATCTCGTCTAGGTAATTCCGTATACTGATTTATTCCGTAAAAAAAGTATGGAATCTACTTTTAAAATTTTCATCTGGAATACAAAATAATTATTTATGTATGACAGGGAAACAAAGTAGATATGTACGAAATGCGACATTCTTATTTTTTTTTATATCTTCCACAAATGTTTACCCGTCGTCGAAATTAAGTAAGTTGCTTTTTACGTAAGGATTGGCGCAAAAATCAGTTAACAGCTTTACGTATAACCAATATAAATTGCGGTTGATTGACTTTTGGGCCATTCTCTATCCTACATTTTTAACGCTTGAAAAAAAGAAAAATAAACTTGAAGAGGTTGCATGTTATCAACACAATCTTACAAATGTTTTTCTGCAAGCTTCGAACGTTGGGCATTTCTCCAAGAATTGCGCGTAACACGTACCTTAAATTATTTTATGTAATCAATATATAAGCTTCTTTCGTGTAAGAAGGACAAAATGTACGTACAATTCTACAATAATTTACTCGACATTTAATTACTGTACAGTTCGCGCATTCGGAGGTTGCACAGAAACATATGTGCATATCAGACGACTAAGTAATCATACCATTGCAAACATTAAAGTGCATAAAACTATTCTGGCACGTGTATATAGAATACACTTGCAAAATTACATGTGCACTGCAAAAGTGTATTCAGTATACAGGTGCAAACATACGAAAACATTTCTCAAACTGCTTAAAAACAAAAATCTGGATAAACAAATAAGTTGGCATATTAATTTTGTACAATGCGCATACAGTAGCACTCACGCGCAGATTTAAATTGTTGCGCTTATACAAAATTTGTTGCTATGCAGATTTGTTGCTGTTTTCTATATAGATTTGTTGCTATGTAAGCTTAATTTTATGCGTAATTCCCGGGTTATAAATTACGTTTTGATACTAAGTACCCTGACACTTGAAAAACATAAAACATAAAAAAAAATAATTATTAAACTTTGTGCGCAAAATTACCTAAAAATATTAGAGGAATTCCTTGTTTTATCGATTATATAAGTGCAGAAAATCCGCATTTTTTCCCTGCTGTGTGATAAATCATTAGTACAATAGTATGGTGACGTGTTATGTTCGATAATAGCATATAGAAGAATACACGAGTATATAATATAATATTATATTATGCTAACAATGTCGATATTCGATGAAGTCATTATTTAAAAAATGTGCGTGACGTAAAACAATTTCTGTGACAGCGAATGCATTGTTTTACCATAATTTAACAATTCAATCGCATTTCCCGAACAAGAACAATTTATTTTTCTTTGAAATTACTGAGGAAAAAATGTTTCATTCCTTTTATCCGGCATGAAAATTCGATTTTCTGCTGTTATGAAAATGGTGAAGCATCAATGGGGTAGTTATTTATTGTTAGCGAAACTCGTACTTCGAAAGTATCAAGTGCACTCTTATAACAATAAACAAACACTTAAATCCTGCAAAACTTTCTTTACGTGTTAATTAACAAAGAAAATACTTAGCTATTATCTCACTTACAGGAATTAAATTTAGCGCGCGTTCACTTAATTCTGTGTTAAAAAGTAAGTTTTAATACTGTGTACATTTTCCTATAGAGTAAACAATACATTAACCTATATGATAATGGATTTCTCAGAAGAATAACATTTCATTTCATGATTACTGTTAAAATATAAATATGTAGTAACAGTTATGACTGTATACGTACTTAACAGTTACAAAGAGTAAGTAATAACAGTTAGAACGGAGAGCGCAGTAAAAGCTATAGTAAAGTACGTAGTTATAGCAGGATACGTAGTAACAGTTATAATAGGGTACGTAGTAACTAACTGTTACTGCGTACCATATTATAACTGTTGCAACCCGGAACACAATAATAGGGTATGCAGTTACAAAGGGATACGCAGTAACAGATACAACGGGTCCGTAATAACATTAATAAAACACTAACAGAGTACGTAGTTACAAGGTGGTACGTAGAAACAGTTACAATAGGACACGTGGACGGCCGGATGGCCGAGCGGTAAAGGTGGCAGCCTACCGCTCTGGGGGACCCGGGATCGAATCCGAACGGGTCGAATAATCCCCAGGAATTTTTCGGGGGTGGTCCGTTCGGATATGTCGGGCCCCGTCCCTCACCACCCGGTCGCCCCATTGTGGGCCTGGCCGAACCCATAATGGGCTTTCTAAAAGAGGCCCTCTTAATGCCCACAGGGCGGAAAGAGTTAAAAAAAAAAAAAAAAAAAAAAAAAAAAAAAAAAAAAAAAAATAGGACACGTGGTAACAGTTACAGCAACACACGCAGTAACAGTTAAAATATGAATATGGGTTATAACAGTAACAATTATTGATAATACGCGAGTATGTAGTAACAGTTTCAACAGCTGCAACAGCATATACAGTAAGAGTTACATGTGTGAAAACTGTGTTTGACGAAACAAATTTGTTAATATTATTTCATAAAATTTGAAACAAGGAAAATCTTTTAAATCGATAACAATTCACCATAACAAATCTGGAAGAAATTCAGTTTATTTTAACATTTTATCAAAGTGTGAAGTGTATAATATTTCGCCTCGGGATACAGAAATTTTAAACCTTGATAGAAAAGGGAGTTTAAAATTTCCCAAAAGATAAAGTAACAAACGTGTATAATATTAGAAATTTGTCACGTTTCATTAATTCCTAAAATTGTATCGGATATCTAAAGTAAACACTGTAAAAATCCCTTTTACTTTTCCACTTCTCTACAGCTTATAATGCACCATTCCACTTTCTATTCAAACTTATACATCTACCTGATCAATAAGGTCTCTCTCTCTAGCTGATTTCTCTTTAGACCACACACACAAACACACACACACTAGTTTTCTTTGTTTGTACTACACAACACAACTTCTCATCCAATTCCCTTCTGAACAATTTACACTTTGGCAGCGCATTTATAAATATATATATATATATTAAATTTATCTTAAATTTGATTCGCCTTTGGGTTTAATTCTCCGTTCTGGTTACATTTTAAATCTTAATTAATACATACATATTACGGTAATTTAGTGTTTAGAATGGTTAACTGAATTTTGGGCTACCTTTTATCATTAACATGTTTGAAAATTGTCTATTAATAAAACTTTGCTTTCCTCTCAATTAGTTTAATTTTCTGTTGAGATTTTTCTCTTCTATAACTTTCAAATATTTTTCAAATACTTTCTAAAGTTTTAATTTAAAAGTTTTAAATCAGCTGAAGTATAAAGTAAGAGTGAATAAAGAAGAAAAGGAAAGAAGAAAAGAAAGAGGAGGAGGAGGGAGAAAATTAAGTAACTTCACACTCGGAGATTGTTCCTCAACTTTTAAGTGTAAAGTTTATGGCATTATTTTAATTTTAACGAGGAATTATTGTGAGAATTTCAGTCTTACAGACGGACGAGAGTGGGAATGTATAGGTCTGCTATTTGAAAATTGCAACCCAATTGGAAGTAACATAAATTTACAATGCCCAGCTTCTTCGAAGGATAGGTCTCAAAAAATGAGGGACATCCTGGTGGTTTTAACCACACGAGAAACCCTGCAGTACGTCTGGCACATACATTTTGAATATGAAAAGAGGTCCTCTTGGTGTCTGCAGAGCAGGCACTACGAGGACCTCTTGTATAAAGTATAAATTTGCTCGCATAACTCACGGTGAATTATGATTCCTTATCAAATTTATCATTATATTTCTTTTAAAATTTAAAATTTTTGAATTTCCTGAAGGATGTAGGGTATGGGAAGTAATGAGATAAAAGGCAACGCGACACATGAGAGATCTGCCAAGAGGGAGTGCCTTCCGGGAATATTTTCAATGGAAAACTGGACCCTATTTAGCTGTTAGGCATGTGAAGAAACCGGAAAACTCCACGTGATCAGCTCGTTGGAGAGGCTCGAACCCTCGACCAACTACCACTTTTCAGTGATTTTATGAATTCGGTCACTGGTGATTGATATCTTCAAGAAATTCGCCCACCCGGGCGAATTTTTTGAAGATATCAATGCCCAAAACTGACGATTGATTTTTCTTTCAAGGCTCATGGGTACCAAGATGACCTTCATTCATGCCCATCGTGGGACTTGCAATAGAATAGTAATGAAGGATACGGCCAATATATTCGAGTCCATGAATAATTTTTCAGGATCTCTCTTCAATTCCCAAATATTCGCGATACAAAGATGCGGGTTCAAGTGAGATCCTGAGGAATTCTTCATGTATGTTAATCTCTTGAAGATCATCATACTTAACAGTACTAGTGCTTCAGAGAAGAAGATACACGCGCTGAAATAATTTATAATGCATTGTTAACCGCGTAACAACAACATGCAGAGTTCACTCGCACACCTTTAAAATAAATAATTATGCAAATAATTATTAAATAAGCTCGTTACGGGTTGATACTAATTAGAAATTTAATCACATAATTGTAATTTAATATTTCAAATTTTTAAAAATAAATTAATCTAATTGGCTTTCTTGAAGGATCTGTTTAACGTCAAGAGTGAGCTTGTCATTCAGGAAATGGCGTCACAAATATTTTATGACGTAACAAATATCGAAACTGAGAGTGTTTTCTGCGTAATTTGCGTAAAATATTAATTAAAAATCATTAATAAACGCTTTTAAATTAACGAATTTAAATAAAATTAAGAAAAGAATTAAAAATTAAACGCGTTTTAATAACACGTTACCATTATTAGTTACGTATTGAACTACTGTTTAATAATATACTAAAATATTTGTGATATGTAAATTATATATCTGTTAATGTAGGTCAATAACATTACATGTAATTAATTATATGTTATTGATATACTCCATTATCCAAGAATATAACATATAAATTACGTTTAATTATTTAATTACTGCTTAGTATTTCTATACAAAAATTGCTGTTTCATGTTTTTATAAGTAACTTAATGCTTGTTAATTTGATTTTAATGATTAACTCGAGGTACAACCAATTATAAACTGTAATTGCTGGCTACAATGCTTTTTACGGATGGGTTCGAACCTCAATGAGATCGATCAGCATAGTCGAGGGATGAGATCTGACCTTCAATAGGATATAATTGAATTGATGATTGTCAAGGAATGCATCCAAGCAGGAATTTCGGTAGGAAATTGGCTCTATTTAGATGTTACACACGCGAAGAAACCTGGAAAACTCCACGTTGGTGAGGCTCGAACACACAAACTCGTGGGCCACTAACTCAATAGGATCGATCAGCATGGGTGAGGGATGAAGAACGATACCCTGACCAACAACAGGGATGATCAAGAGAAGAGAAATGCAAAACGACCAAGATGAGGGATGGATAATGACACCTTGTGAACCAGCTAAAGTGAAAGATGGGGCAATGACGCTCCATGATGGGTATTAGGACCGGATTCGAACCCGGATCCGCACGACAATAACCTAAGCTATCAGATTGACCTTAACTGTAATACCTTTGTTGTTCTTTATTATATAACTAATTAAAAGCTCGTAAAATTTCGTAAGAAATTCATTACAGCGCTAACAATCGTCAAAAATCTGTTACTCAGCAATAAATTTTTGCACTTCTCAGCAATACATTTTTAGCCATTTATGCAGCTAAACATTTAAAAAAAAATTAAGGAGAATTTCTTCGAATTTATTAAATTCTTGATTAATTTACTTAAATTTACATTTGGAGTTTTCAACCGGATACTTTTAAAACGATCGAAGTGATTTCAGTTGTCGAGAAATCCTCCTTGGGCGTTTTTATTTTTTCTCAAAAAAAAATAGTAAAAATTTCTGAAGCGAAATGTTAAAGAATCTTTTCCCCCTTCCTTCTTCTTTGTTTTAATTTAAAATTTAAAAATTTTCAGAATAATTTATTATTAAACTTTTGTCATTCGATTTGAAAAACTTTATTTTCCTCTTCCAAATTACTTTCTTAGCTGTTACATAACAGAGGGAAAGTGTGGTGATCGGTCAATACATGACCCCTTCTCCAAGATTTTACACTTTTGGACTTAGGTGGCCTTGAAACGTCGAGAAATGCTAAAAATTTTAGCAGTTTTTCTGTATGTATGAGTTAGTGTGTGTATTGAGGTCATATTTTCCACCTATTTTGAAGCTTAATAATTCCTATACCTTCTGTCGAAAATTTCTGAAATTTTGCAAGTAGGTTTGTGTATTAGGGGAAAATGTTTTCAGAAAATTTCAGAAAAATCGGATTATTGGTTCGAGAAATATGGCCCTACCACCTAATATCACCCGAACAATTCTGAAGACTTAAAGGTATTGGTAACAATTATTAGGGATGAAAACAATGCAGGAAAATGAAGAAACAAAGTAGCCAACTTTTTCTCTCTTTGACCAGAAAGTAATCAGTTTTTAGGAGTACATTTCACGCATCTAACTGAAAAATTAATATTTATTTCTTCAAGAATTTTGCTCCAGAACATCAGAAGAATTTACATTTATCAAAATACCTATTAACAAAGCAAAAAGTAAACGGAACACCCGCATACAATTATTCTTACTTCTCCTCCATTCCACAATACTTTACCCAGCATATATGCTATTTAAAACCCCCAAAAATCTACTACTAAAAATACCTAAAAGGGGGGTAAGGTCCTGCATGCAATAAGGCATCTCCTTATTTTATAGATATAATTAAAAATTTGCGAGAAAACAAGAAAATTTGCATAAAATCGTAAACCCTATACAAGCAATTCTAGCTACTTTAAACCGATGAGATTCCATTCTCGCTTTAGGTATTTTATATATTAGATTTTTGGGGTTTAAAAAGCCATATAAGCTACGTGCAGGATTGTGGAATGGAGTTATTGAAACAGGAAGGAAGAAGCTGCCATAGAAATTAATGGTCTTGTCACAGGATGATGGAAACCTGCAGTTACAGAGGTTACATCCTAAATAGGGCAGAGGTGATAGAGAATCGGGGTTGTTTCCTGTCCACTGTATATCCCATCATCTCCATCCCTTGTTCCGTTACCTTTCATTTCACGCATCGATGAACGAATTACTTCCAAAGATGAATGCGGTTTTCTACTCTAGTGTGAATACCACTTTTGATATCGTGCTTAGTTTTCTTTCAAAGAAAAAAAAGGAGGGAAGAATAAAGTCTACTTTAAAGCGACTTTAAGTATATTTTTTAAATAAAATTCTTCTTTGCAAACGAATTCTTTTACAAAATTATTCGGGTTTTAAGAATGTCATTTTGTTTCGCATTTTATTTTCTTTTTTTTGTGCTTCTTAAAATTATTGCCCGTTTTTATAAGAAAGTAGGAAGACAATATACTGAGGAAACAGTTCTAGCGCTTTACATTGATGAGAATTGCACGCTATTTTAACTCAAAAATTCTGTAGGAGCTTAAGATACTTTGTTCTTCTTCTTTTTTTCCCCTTATGGTTGCTGCTTTTTAATTTATCTTTCTCAATAATGGCCTCTAAACAGTTCATTTCTTTCCAACGTTCTTAACACCTATCCATTCCTCCTGAGTATTCTATTTTCTTCCTTTTTTTAAAGTAATTCCCTGGAGTACTCCAAGCCTTTCCTTTCTAAACAATTCCTTTGAGTACTTCAACATCAACTTTTCTTACAAATTCTCTCGAGTACTTTAGCTTTATTCTTCTAACAAACTCCCTCGAGTATTCATCTATTTTTTTCCCCTCCTTCTTTCAAAGAGGAACTCCAAAGTAATTCCGAGTTTCGTATTCTGAAAATCTCCCCCTTTCATCCCTACAAAAAGCAAAGACATAAATTAAAAACGCATTCATTTATATCTTTAGATGGATGGGGAAAAAGGGGTAGATGATTTATTTAGCGTATACAAACAATTGGAAGCATGTACCCACTGTTTGAACAAGATTCAAATGTCGTGCTACCCGGGCACAGAAATTCTCTTTCTTGAAAAACGAAACAGACAAACAACCGGTTTGCACTAGTAGAAAGCCACATTCAACATGATTAATTGCAACAGATGCTGAAATCGATAACGCTAATGTCCTTCGTACAAAACAGCATTGTCCATTCTTCATTGCTAATACACGTTTCGCTTCCAAATCAATTTTTAAAGTGCAGAGACGAATTTTAATAAGGGGAATGCTCTTAACAGCAACTGTATAGAGTAGTCACAAATGACACAATCTGTAAAGCTGAACTTTCTGGTTTCTTATCCATTTGTAAGGATTTCTTTTCTAGAATTTCAACTTTCTGGATGTGACGTTCATTGCCTTCCTTTACGCCAAGCCCCCTCAGGTAGAAAGAACTGTTTCTAGAATTTCGATTAAATTTCTCGAAAAAGGTAGGTATACGGTCGATTTCGACTATCCTGTAGGGCTATGTCCTCAACGATTCGGGGTAATGACCGAAAACTAAGCATAGGTGGTTTGTGTTAACTCATGAAGCGAAGCACGCAGTTGAAGAATGACTGAGTGCTTTCCCACGAAAATCGGTACAACGTGTAGCATAACATCTTAGATACATGTTACACCACAATTTAGAATGCGGCAAAGCGACTGTAGGTCACACAACTAAATACAAGCAATTGCAGCAACCCTTATTAAAATTGGAATCCTGTAATTAAAAATAACTATTACTTTAAAATTTCTCTAGAATTTCAATGTTTTCACGTGATGTAATATGAATTTATCAAGAAAAATAAGTTTTATGAACAATAAGTTACGTTTGATAGATCCAAAAACATGAAAGATTCCTCAGAAAATTGTCATATTCTTCAGAAAAAATCATCTGGATTTCCAGGAAAATTTAAAAACTTGAATATTTTTTATGGTAATTCTACAATAAAATTATCTTATTTTTTCTCTCCTATTTTTTGAATTTATTTCCTAGTTTGAATTTAATAAATAATCCGATTAAATCTGAGCATTAACTAGTCGAGAATGGATGAAGATGTATTCTTTTTCTTATTTAATCGTGTATCAAGTTAATCGTTATCTTGGATCAGGAACTGTTGATAATTATGTTTAACTATAGGTAAGTAAGAAAATAAGACCATTTAGCCCGGGCATCACATTTACAAGGCCTCAAAAAGGCCAGAGCTTCTCTTGACATCTGAAAGACTTTCATTTGTTGTGAGTCTATAGAAGTTTTAATTGTTCTAATAGAACAAAATAATGGAGAGTTCTAATAGACTTTCTGGAACAAAAGTTCTAATTCTTCTGGAAACTTTCTGGAACAAAATAAGGGAGTAAAACGTATAAATTTCAATAAAAATTCCTAAAATAACAATGATAACGATTTCGAAACTTCTAATTCTACGTTGGGAATTACTTACTTTATCAATTCAACGTATAACTTTTTCAAGTTCAGTTATTATAGATTCATTTCTATAAATATGTGTAACGAAGACATTAAATTTATGGTTACCTTAATGTCTTTCAAAGATTCTGCTATCAGTAACACGTTACAAGAACAGATTTGAGTAGATAGCTGTGCAGTGGAAAGAGATATTAAAAGCAAGAGAGAGAGGGAGAATCTTTACAGCAGAACTTTACTGTTTCTTCAGAAAAATCGATCAAGAGATAAGAGAATTCATTTCTTGGTAAATATTTTAATACTGAACAGTTTCTTGATTACAACACGCTTTTGGCAAAATCTAGCAGCATCTACCGATGCGTATATTCAAAAATTAAACTTTTAATATAATTCTTCGTTAAGATTTTTTCTTCTGAATTTCATCCTCCGCAGCTGGCGAGATTGTGGAAAAATTGCTTCAGTAAGTTTTCGGTACAGATGCCCTGGTTCGATACGTTGAAATTATGTTACTAAGAACGCGAAAAGATTATACAGTGATATTACTGAAATTTAAAGACTTGGATTCTGTAAATGTCAATAGGTATTGAATGATTAATACGATGGACCATTATAGAGTATAGCAGGCCATAATTATGCCCATTACACGGGTGTCTTACACTTAATGGGGTCGACTACTATGGGGGTGGAATGAACAACGATCAACAATGCCAGTGGTGAATAGCGGATATTGATAAATTAACAATATTTAAGTACAATTAGTGTTTTTAAACAAAATAAGTGTGGGGACATTTCTGGAAATCCAAAACTCTATATTAAATTAAAGCTGAGGAACACAATTATACCACTTTCAAGTTGAAGAACTATTCCCTATAGTTCCTTGACCAGTTCCTTATAGTTCCTAATTATTCTATATAGTTCCTGCCTGTTCAAAATAGTTTCTTGACTTAAACTATACGGAATAGTTCAAGTGAAAAAAGTATTTGGTGACCGGAAATCATCCAAATTTAACATTTCCCTGTAATAAAATGACAAAACTGCATAGTAAATATACTCAAAACTCCTGTTTATCCGTCCCGTTAATTAAATTTCGAATATAAATTTGAATTATTTCAAATCGAAAATGTGTTTAAATCTTTCTCGATTTGAATTCTTTCAGAAAATGCAAATAATAATTAAAAGAAAAAAGAAATAAAAATCAGAACTTTGAATAAAACATTGGAGTCTGTAAAATTCTCCATTTTTCCAACTTCAGCTTCACTTATTCATTCTAAATCGTAATTTATGCAGTCCGATGACAACATGCAAATTTTGTTTGTGTCAAATGCATTTAAATAGGGCATTAATTACCCGGCTTTAATATATTTACGTTAATGCCATCTGACTAGATTCCCATATGTCAGCCAGATGGATCGGACTGGATTACGTCAGAAGAGAGGTTCATTATCAATTGAATTCCTTGTTTGGGTTACGTGCCCGCGCACTAATTCTGAATTTATGGTATCGTTCTTATGAAATTTTACTGCTCTAACTCTTAAATAGCCGGAAGGGGTTATTCTGTAAATCTCTACTCGCCCATTTAAAACTTAAAACTGTTAAGCTCCAGACTAAATCTAGATCAACATCCACGTCTATCTAATCTATTTCTAAGCCTGTATCCATTGAATAATTTCAATTATTAGCTAAACAATTGAATCATTAAGACCTTTTCGAGTTTATTTATGGCACTCGATTCGGGTCGAGTTTCCCATTGAGTAAACGGAATTGTCAACTGAAAGATTTCTTTAAAAGATTTATCCGAAATTATTTAAATGTATGCATTATCATTGACAATTCCAGAAATGTTTAGCATGCTGAAAAAGTTGAAGGTTTACACACAACTCTAGACTCTAAAATACGCGCAGGGTGGCTTAAAATTCAGTTAACTATTCTAATTACAACGCTTTAACAAAGTATATTATAACTGTACTTGGATACGCAAGATAAAACTTGGTTAACTAACGTTTAGGCCAGGTTATGTATGCGTTTTTAGTAGGTTGGGATCGATAACTTTCGAGAAAAAGTTGCTTTTCATTTATTTTTATCTAACAATATCCGGTTCTAGAATATTAATTTCTAGTGATTTGAGAGCACAACTTTTCTAGATACAGCATATTTTCTTGTAAAAACATCCTTTCAGGTCTTACATAAAGATCTTTTCAGTCAAATTTTCTGTAATCTATAATATAATTTCCCGAACAATTTACTAGAAACCACTTACCAAACTTCTGTCTTTGGATACTCTTAAGCAATTTCCTATCAATCCTACACCCTTATCCTGTATAATATAACAAATATTTGCCTTCATAAATAGAAGAAGGAGATAGAAACATGAAATTTAAAATCTTGTAACATTATCGAAACGATATACTCTGACATTTCCTAAGCAGGAACTGCATAATTTAATGAAAAATATTTTACAGTGAAGCAATGAGCAAACAATTTTGTAGTTATCTCATTTGAAACGTTAATTAAATCACGAATATGAAGCAAAATAATTAAACAAAAGAAGCAAACAAAACTTTAATTACGTTAGTATTAATTTAAAATCTTTATATATATATATATATTTTCCTATTCTAGAATATAGATTTATAATGATTAGAGCTCTTAACTATAGTCACTAATTATTGACTAATCAAAGTAAGAAGCAAGAAGTAAAGTAAATAGAAAATCGGATTAGAGGATCCAAGTATTATCTCTTACTTGTAAATCTATCAAAGGTGCATCCATTTTGTATTATTCTTTCATTCTCTGGAATGTTAAAATCAATTAGATGCTGTCACTCTTACACGCAAATTCATTTATTATTTTTTTTACTTAATGTAAAAGTTTTCCAAAGAAATAAATGGCAACCCAATAAACGGGTTTTATAATTTACGTTCTTTCTTTATTCCTTTAATAGTAAAAAAACAACAGATAAATTTGACACTTTGTGAAGACTTCTTGGTGACGTTTCTATTATTTTCAATCGGGTTAAAGGAATTCTTACTCTCAACTGTGATGAGACTGTTCTTTACATAGTCTATACACACATCTGAGTCTATAACACACTATATGCTACTTGATAACTCTTTCCTAAGATATAAACCGATTTGTAATAATGGTTTTTAAAGGGGAGGTAAATATCTACACTGTAAGCATGATATTACTGATGCGGATCTTATTTTAGTAGGAATCGAACAGAGGAATCGAACGTTCTAACTCGGTCTACCATTGGCATTCGCGAGTTTATCTGTAACACGCACGGTTAACTGATTTTTAGTCCACCCTGTACTTGGCGACAACAAATGCCATGAAAATAGTTTAAACACTATTTTAAGCCGATCCAATTATCCATTGTAACAACTAGTCTATGGCTGGAGAGTGTTACAAAGAAGCGTGTATTATGTTTAGTAAATCTCGTACAGTGTATGTACATTGTAAACTCCAATATATTTACTTAAAAGGACTATAGAAGAAACTGAAGTAATTCATTTCGGTGTAACTATCAACCATAGCAGATAACAAGTACAGAGTTTACAGAGTATTCCCTGTACACCTCGTCATTCATTCCTCCAAGAATATACTTGGCTCTAGGGATGTCATATTGCCAAATACCACGTAACACAAGCCATATATTTCGCGATGACGGTGGGAAGTACCAGTGTATACCTCTGTACTATTAATCTTATGTCCCGTGGGATAATTTTCAGGTGGTTTCCAAATCTCTACCATCATCGATCTAGATGTTGGAATCAAGATTAATCCATTGTATACGTTTGAAAACTATTTCTTTTTGTGTGTATTTTATACATCTTTAAGGGTACAGAAACGAAGAAAAAATTTCTCGAAAATTACTAGCAATTCACGAGTAATAAATTATAATAAATAACATTAACTCTAAATTGCAGCTGCCATTTTATATACGACATTCAATTGTCGCCCATTACGTCAAGAAATGCGATTATCGTTGACAGTTGCTAAACTTAAGTACACCTAACAGTCTTGTACATCTTCATTACTGGACTACGTTACATCACTTGATTCGATCTCTTGATTTATAAAACATTGTAAACATCCCTCAAACCTACTAAATTACAATTTTCACCGAGGAATTTCTTCTTTTATCGCTTCTAATATACGGAGGAATTAACGCTTTTACACTGTGTTTTATTCCGAAATGATTACATAATTAATCCTCACCCTCGGGTTGCTAAAATGCCATTTATCTTAGCATCTTCAGGATGATGAAGGGATGAAGAAACAAAACTGATCTGTGATGATAGAGAGAAATAGTTAAGATGGTGAACATTTAAATAATATCAGAACTATCGTGATGATAACGAAAGCGTGTACAAGATGATAAATTATTCGAAACGAAGACAAAAATAGCGGAATAAGTTTTTTAAAAACATATTGTTAAACTGTACAAGATATTATTCATATAACAATGGATCTGATAGGAAGAATCTGTAGATGATGATGATGATGAAGATAAAGCACGTACCAGAATATCTAAAAATAGTATCTATAGTGAAGTTAAGATATTTTTTGCATGCGAGGAAAGTGGATAAAGTGAGGTCCACGTACAGAACACAAAGGGCCTCAAAAGTTAGCCTTTTGTGTAAAGCCTAAAGGTGTAGGACCTGACTAGATGCAAGGACGTTAGTATTTTAGGTTAATTACAGTTAAACCTGTCGAAAACGGAAAAATATTCGGTCCGGTTTACGCAGATCTCGCTTCGCTTGTGTCAAGTCGCCCCCTTTTCGTAGGGACTAAGAAGTGTTGCCGTATCGAAGCATATTTAAACAACATATATGATTTATTTCATAACAAAATCTGCAGATAACTAGGCTTTATCTACTTTGACAACACAATCGGAGAATAAGTGACAGGAGGAGGAGGGGAAAGAGAGAAAAATATATATAAATATAGCAAACACTCATATCCATGGTGACAACATCTACTGAAAAAGAAATCAATTGTGACCATTCGACGACAAGTTGACAAGGAATAAGGATCAAAACATGCCAAGCTTCTCCATAAACAGCAAAGATAAGTAGTGTACAGTAACAGATACTGTTACTAGTCCCGTGACGCTGCGAACTTTCTATTTGAATTTTCTCTGTCACGTGTCTTTTATGTGTCATTTTTTAAAGGATTTTCACTAGACAGAATCAGTTTATATTAAATAAAAGCGAAAAAAAATCAATGAATGAGGTTGTGTGTAGTGAGTCGTTGTGTATAGTGAGGTCGTCGTGTGAGTGAGGTCGTTGTGTGTGGTGAGGCGAGTGTGCAGGTGAGATCGAAGTGCACACAAGTGAGGTAGATAAGTATAAGTGTACGCTATCGCAATAAAGAAAATGTAAAAATTACTGGTAAAAAATTAAAATATATCTTTCTTTTTGTAAATCTAAGTGTCAAGATGGATTTATTTTATTATATTTTCTTCTTCTTTATCCTTTAAATTTCCGAAATCAATAGAAATTTCGATAACGTCTATTATAAAAGCATTATTTTTATTCTAAAAATAATAATTTAAGGGTCATTTCTTTCGTTTTTCTTTCTTTTATGTATTATAATATTTATAGAATTGAATTTTCTTTTATTTCTTGGAGAAATTAGATTTTATTTAAATCAGAAAAATCCGTTCTCTGATTTAAATGTAAAGATTAAATGAATAAAAAAGAAAAATAGGAAAAAGTCGTGGGTTCGGTTCTCATTACTTTATAAATCTTATAAGTACATATCTGATATAATTGTATAAATCACATATTAATTTTAAAAAAGAAATTAAGATATAAGCAAATGAGATTCGAACCCATTCCCTATTAAGTAGCACTAAAATTTTCCAAATAACTTATATTAAATGTTAATTATTTTAAAATTAAAGAATGTTATACAGTTATTGAATACAAAGCCATCAGGCGTGGGTTCAATCAATATTTAAGTATAGAAAATGGCATTTTCTTTAAATCACTGACTGAAATTCCTCGAATGTAAACAATTTCAGCTTTTGAGAAAGGTAAATACCACATTGTTTGCATTCATCAATTGTAATTTCAACGACGCAATCACTACTACAACCAATTAATAATAATGCAATAAAGGGGATAGAATCAATATTTAACTTTTTAAAGTGCGTTATCGAAATGATCGTGGGTTCGGTCCTCATCACTTTATAACTCTAAGTACAAATCTAATACACAAATCACATAAAGAAAGAAGTTAAGTATGCAGGAAAGAGTAAGTTTGATTCATATTGGAACCGAACCCACGACACGCTGAGTTTGCTTTAACGTCAGTACTTTAGAGACTACTAATGCTTTAAATGCATACCAAGCAGTAACTACTATCGAAGCAATAGTACTTAGGTGTTATTACTACATTAGTACTTTAACTTCCGTGACTGAAACAACTACTGTACTTAAAATACTGTTAAGCTGTAGTACTTTTAAAGTACTGTGTTTTATCAGAAATTATTACTATTACTTTATTACTAGTAATAGTAGTACTTTAGATTGTTAAGGTGCTGCAACGGAAGTAACAGCATTTTAAAGTACTTCAGTTGTAGCACCTAAACAACTACTACTACCGAAGTAATAACAGTTTAAAGTACTATTT
This sequence comes from Centruroides vittatus, assembly GCF_030686945.1. NCBI lineage: Eukaryota > Metazoa > Arthropoda > Arachnida > Scorpiones > Buthidae > Centruroides > Centruroides vittatus. Next base: position 913,391 of record NW_027120768.1, read on the forward strand.
TAGCAGTATTTAAACAATTACTGAAGCAGTAATTTAAGTACTAGTATCTTATGTCAGTATCACTACTATTTAACTAATAATGCTTCACTATTTTAGCATTATTATCTACTCACTACCTAAGTAATAATACTGTAAAGTACTGAGGTTTAGCAGCAGTTTAAGTGTTTTTTTTCTAAGTTAACAGGGGGTTGAGTATTTTAGTGCTTTATTTACTCCCCATTAAAAGTGTCTCTATACATTTTTATTAAGCTTTAAACAGGGAAATTTGGCAAATTTCCTTTTAAAAAAACACACATAAAAATTCAAATAAAGGAGCAAAAAGGACCCATTCGCTAGCGTAATAAGTGGTATCAGTTGAGAACGTTAAGAAAAGTCGTAGATAATTGTATTAAAGACAAGACGTGGGGCCCTAATATATAATGTATAACAGGCCCTTCGCCTGTTACACATTAATAGGCCTTAATCTGTAACTTATAACGCGAGCAGTTAGAGGGCCTTAAACGTTATAAATCTTATACCTTCCACTAAAACAAGATAAGTAACATTAACATTTCTAGGTTAGAATGTAAAGAAATTAAGGAGAATAAAAACAAAGGAAAGAAAGAAAAATGTAAATCGAAAGTTTTAATTATGCGAATGGAATGTTGAAAAATCCTGACAATCATCAAGTTGTTAGTAGGATATCAAGAATAAAAAAGGAAATTCATTCAGATAATTAATGAAAGAGACTTTATCCAAAATGTTTCTCATTACTTTCCATTCTTATCTGGACTCCTTTCTTACAAAGGAAAAAAAAAATGGAAAGAGAAAAGGAAAAGAATGACTCGAGATGCATAAAAGGTGAGCCATGAAAAAGAAGAGCAAAGTTATACCTTTGCTTGAAAAACCGAAATTATTTTCTCTCGGTGGGTCGTAATTATTTTTAATACTTTACTTTTTAGTTGCCATGGTGCTATCGACCCTCTAATGACGACTTTTGTAGAAATTGAACACTACACGTCCTCCATCCCTCGGGCTGAATTCGTGCGAATTTCTAACTTGTGCTTGTCTTCTTCTTCTTCCTCCTCCTCTTCTTCTTTTCCTCCTCCTTTTTTTAAAAATCTCTATTGAATAATCGCTTTGTGACGTCACAGGCAATTCTGTATGATTGATGTAATATTGTAACGGCATCTTTTCTTGTTTCTTCTCCTATAGAAAGCGTCCTGGTGTGTTGCTTCGGGTCCTGTGTTTCTTTTCTCTTCTGTGGAATTGTAACGTGAGGTTTCGGTTGTGTTTCTTAATCCCAAAACCCTCCTTGGTAATTTGTTAAAGTGGATTTGGGATTTTGTAGAAATTTCTTCTGTGTTTATCGTTTTTGCGGTGTTTCGCCTTAAATCTTTCTTAATATGTCGTTAGATTCAGCAAAGAACAAGGGCAATATATAACAATAATCCGGATGTAGTCATACATGCAGACGAACTGTAGCTGGATTCGGTCATGTGTCCGTGCATTTCTGTAATATAACTGGTATAGAGAATTTAGTATAAGAAACCAAGATGTGGGTTCGATCCCTGTATGTCTGGCATACGGGTCGAACCCACGATTCTGATTTGACATACTAACTTGCACTTTTAGCTTCAATTTAGCACATTTTACGTGATTTTTTCCCATTAAAACGTAAATATTTGAGTAACTTATAGATTTAGTTTCATTGTTTAAGTAAAATTAAACAAAACAAAGCTAATAACGTATAAAAACACATTAAAATAAGCAAATAGTAATAAATCTGAAAGTCTGTATTAGATAATAGTAAACATAAAAGCAAAAATTATTAATTTATTTATATTTCTCCATCTGGGATACTAATTAAAAGAAGCGAAAGAGGAGGAAGAAGAAGAGGAAGAGAAAAAAAAATGATGCTAAGAAACTGAAATTCTGATTAAGTTTTAATGTATGACTAGTATCAAGAATTACTATTGTTACATCCTATTAAATTAAAATTACTCGAAAGAAAAAACAATTTGTGATGATTTTTCTACTTTTAATTTAGCAAATGGTTCGATTTTCTTTTGTTAAAAACACAATTTTAATGCCTTTCTATGGATTATTTCTACTTTCGACTCTCACAAATCAGTAAGGAACCATTCACTTTTCTCTGCTTTCTCCAGTTAATGATGCTGTTTATATAGAAGATAATTATTTTCTCCCTCTCTTTCTCTCTCTCATCTTTTTTTTCTTCATCTCGGAATTTATAAAAATACCTAAATTTAAATTAATTAAATTCGATTGAGGATTTTTTTAGTGATGAAAAATAATAATTAATTGTATTTTTATATTGGACAAGGTTCGAATTTTGATAGGTTCTAAATACGTGTTTTTTAAATGTGGAATTAATATAGAAAATTTAAAAGATAATTTGGATAAAAATTTGAGTAATTGTTTTATATAACTGTCTGTAGATTTTAACTCTTTTATTATTTAAATTCCGAAGAATTCTAGATTTTAGCTCTAGGAATTCTTTTGCTCTTTACATTTCAATTCTAGAACTATTTAGCTCCTTAGATTCCGAAGAACTCATTAGATTCGAACTCCTTATAAACTATATTACACTTTATATTCCAATTACAGAAGTCATTTAGTCCCTTGTATTGCGAAGAACGCTTTAGATTCCAAATCCCGAGAAACTCTTTTACTCTAGATTCAAAAAAACTCTCAAATCTCAACTCTAGAATCCATTAGATTCCGAGGAATCCTTTAGATTCCAACTCCATAGAAACTCTTTTAATCTGTATTCTCAGATACTAGATTTCGACTCTAGGAATTCTTTCGCTCTTTATATTCCAATTCTATAAATTATTTGTCTCCTTAGATACAGAAACTCTAGGTTCCAGTTCCTTAGAAGATATTTCATATCTAGAAACCATTACATTAGAACTTCTTAAAATCTCATTACTCTACATTTCCAGATACTTTCTAGATTTCACATCTAGAAACTTTGGCCTCTTTCAAGAAATTCGTCAGATTTTAACTGCTTAGAAACTGTTTTACTCTATATTCAAAATAATTCTTAAGTTATAATTCTAGAAACCATTAGATTCCAGCCTCTTTGACTCTAGATTCTGAGAAATTTTCTAGATTTTAACTCTAAATATTCTTTTGCGTTATACGTTCCAGTTACAGAAACCATTTATCCACTTATATTCTAGGAAACTCTTCAAATTTCAACTGCTTAGAAACTCTTCTACTGCAGATTTAAAAGAAGTCTTAAATTTTAACTCTAGAAACCATTAGATTTCGAGGAATCGTTTAGATTTCAACTCTAGAATTACTTCGCTCTTTAGATCCTTTGTTTCTTAAATTTCTGGGAATCTAAAGAACAAAAGAGAAATCTTTTACATAAACAATCAGATTGACAAAGAAATTGTATCCAGTTACAAACCTAGAATATGTCATCACCTGATAGAATTTAGCGTGGAATTTCTTTTCCGCACTACTTGAAAATATAAAATTCCTGTTTTTAGAAAACTAAAAATACTAAAATGTGGAAAGTTTGTTTGTCTGTACGCATGAATTCTTCGAATGTAAGAGAGTTCAATTAATGAGCTGTTGAATTGCAGTATAGGAGCAATCACGAATTTGAAAACTAATAAAAGATCTTGAAGAATTCAATATGATTCCTCAAAAACCCTTACGTTCTTCAGATTTTAAGGAAATATATAGAGTTTAACTCCTTATACTCTTTAGATTCGAGGACATCATTCTTTAAGCCCTTATGTAATTTTGAGAAAATGTGTAGACTTCAACTCTTAAAAACCCTTAACATCTTTAGATTTTGAGGAAATTTATAGATTTTAATTCCTCAAAACCCCGTGTTTCTTCAGGTTTTGAGGAAACTGTCGACTTCAATCTTGAAACCTTTATTCAATTTCCAGGGAATGTGTTGACCACAACTCGTATTTTCTTTAGGTTTTGAGGAAATTCACAGATTTGTACTCTACAAAACCCCTGAAATTTCAATCCTCCAAATCTCGAAAACATGGTTTTTCTCGAAGGATTTCGAGATGCTCTATACATTTCCAACCTCTTAAAATTTTGTCTCTTTAATTCTCGAAAACTTTTTTCTCTTTATCAATTAAATATAAAAAAATACCACTCAGTGTTATTAAACACATCATAAAAAATTCACACGAAGCGATATTTCCTTATTTAAATAAATTTACGTTAGTAAACCTTAAAGCAAACTCTATTTTAAAAAATGAAGGGACAATTAATAATTGAGAGGAGGAGGAAGAAGATGAAGTAGAGCTATAACACAGAGATGCGCCGTTTCGATTTCTTCAATTTATTTAACAGATGAAGCCACATCACTGATCTACTCATTAACTATTAATAGGGAGGAGACACGTCTTTAGACGTAGGAAATTCATTTTTATAAGCGTAGGAGAAGAGAACGGAGAAGATTACTTAATAAAAGTCGGCAATTCATCAAGACAAAAACAAACAGTCTTCAGTTGTTTTGATAACTTAGCATTCGGCGTTAATTTCACCATGATTCATGAATCATACGATTGCTCTTTTCATGTAGGGGACATCAATAATTGCTACAATAATCTAATTACAAATCTCCCTCAGGTATCATTACCCTTGACATTTTCATTAATTTATAAATCGTGTTTAATATCAAACAGTATCCGACGCTTTGTCTTCTTCCATTAAAAATGTATGCGTTACGCCCTCATCCGCTCTGGCAATACCTAAAAAAGAAAAAAACGAACTGTATCCAGCAATCATGCTTTACGCTTCGCCACCCCTTCGCATCTTCCACCTTAATTTTGTATTCTACTCGTCACTTCTCTTCGCATTTCTTTCAACAATCGATATCGTATTGTTGATTATACTTCAAAAATAAAAAAAGATATATATATATTCCCCTATTTTTAATTCCAAGTTCGTATATAACTCGGTAAGATAATTCAATACGAAAAAATACTTTGCATAAGTTCTTTCGACTGAATTTCAAGTTGTAGTATGACTTTTATCTCTTGGGAGGTGACTTTTTCCATCTCTTCGTGTATCCTACGATGTTTCCTTCTTAGACACGAGGAAGCTCTTTTCTAAACGTGTCACTATGCGTATGAAATTATATCATTCAATTCCGTTCACGTATCTTATTAACAGATATTTTTGTTTATAAGAAAATCTCCCTTTCCCTATTATTTCCCCATTTTCTTTCCTGTTAAATTACTCTCCCTATTATTCAAATATTTAATTATTCTCCTATTAAATCATTCTATTTTCATTCCCGTAATAAATTATTCTTATATTTCCCTTTCCTCGTTATTCCCCTATTTAATTATTCCTTATAAAAATATTTCTTTATCACTGACAAAAATGAAATATTTTCCATTTCTCACCCTCCGAGATGCATTTTATCATATTATTTTTCTATTCTTCACCAGTGTATTTCCTAAGGGAGATGTTTTTCTCTATTATAAGACACTACTTACGTATCACATATTTTTATATTCAGGTGTTTCTCCTATAGGAAATAATATATGAATGTTAAAACTGAGTAGAAAAATATTTTTATAAATATTTTTCTACATTAAAATGCTCTTAAGGATGCCTACATTTTTATTTTTTATTTAAATTTCTGCAATATGCTTACGTAACACACAAAAGTCTTCGTTACTTTAGTACATTATTTCTTAATATAATTTTCATGTATTAACGAAGAATTTGATTGAATATATTTAATGATATCATCGATAAATACGGATATTTTCCACATCCTTATACAGACAAAATCTATATAATAAAGCAAAATAAGCCTTTATCAGCTGTAGACAAATTACATCCCTATCACACATATGCCAAATATATCACTACCATACGTAGGCAAGCATATATTCCTGCCATACATAGGCATATTTTCCTTCCACTTGAAGATTTTTCAATATCAAGGAACGACATATTCTTATCGAATGATTTTTTCCACCTCATCCGTAGGCAATATTTCCCTATTAAATAAATTCTCATCTCTAGGCATTACACATTTTCTTCTCAAGTGACTTTTCTGCCTGTCTGGATGTGTAATAATATAGTCTTTTACTTGAAATTTTCCCATTTTTATACAAAATATCCTCACGTTCATGATGAATTTTTGCATTGACGATGCTGGATGATAAATGGTGAAGAGCTTGTAAAACTATTGTTACGCATTATTTTCCTCTGGATATTGCTAATTATGATTTTCAACAGAAATTGCCACCAATCTCTTCTAAGGAATGAAGGGATAAGTTGAATAAAGAATGAAGGCATAAGTTTGGATGTGATTTCTGTACTTATCATGATAAAATGTGAAGATCTTCCCTTCCCATGGACACACAAATTACAAAAGATATTATATTTTGTCAAATTGTCTTAAAGGGCCCACAAAATTATTAATATAATACCTACACATTCTCCTAACATTGGTGAAGAGACAGTTTGGACATGTGTTTTGCATTGATCACTCGCTTAAATTTATGCATTAATTCACTCTCGAGAGGGGAAAATATTAAAATTTAATAGAAGAATAATAAGAAGAAGACTTCGACTCACGAAATATTAAAAAAAAAAAAAATCACAATTTTCGAAGGAAAAATGATCAAATTATCGTATTTTACTACACCGGACACCCAAGTGACATCTTGTTGGCGCCAAATGTGACAAAACTAATATGCGAAAGAGAAATATGGACGTCACACGTGTTTTTCTTCTTGAAGTGTGACGCCATTTGTGTCCAATATCACTCCATTTTATTGCTTACAACTAATTCTACCATTTTAATATTAATATGCCTTCGAACTGAATTAAGCATTAAACTGATAACGATCCTGTAAATTCGAATAATTAAATTCCTGATAAAATATTTTCTGTTTTTTATCCTCATCTAATCGGATTTCTATAGGAATCTTCGTCTTCTACTCGATTTATGATGATTAAATCGTAAAAAAAATAGAGTTTTGTGCTATTTTTTAAAATATAAAACGCACTTTTAACTCTTAATGGAATTTAAGGCCCAGCAGATTACATCTACACTGAAACCTCGCTTAACGAGCATAACCTGTTCCAGAGTCTTACTCGTAATGCGAAACACTCGTTAAGCGAAACAATATTTCCCATAGAAAAAATGCTCAAATGTTTGATAAACACTCCAAACGATATGCCAAATTCTTGGATTACGTAAAGGCTATAATTAAATATTAGAAATTAATTAATTTTACTAGAGGTAGTGCAGTTATGTTTCCATCTCATATTAAATTTAATAATTATAAATAGTTAATTTTTAATTCAGACATTTCTAAAATTTAATTTGGAATCGGTCATTAAATTTAATGACCCAAGAATTTGGCATATCGTTTGGCGTGTTTATTATATAACGGGCTATGGTTGTCGATGTTTATAAGTAACGTGTGTGAACACAAGTTTGGAAAAATATGTGATCACAAGCGACAGTAAGATGCTAGCGGAACGAGTGCTAAACACAAACTGATGGAACAATGCGCACAATTCGGGACTTCCTCTCTCCTCGTCACTCGTTATTCGAAATATCGCTCGTTAAGCGAAGCAAATTTTTACAATTTGTTTTGCTCGTTATTCGAAATACTCGTTGTGTGAGGTGCTCGTTAAGCGAGGTTCCACTGTATCTGAGTATTACCCAAATAAAGTAGAGCTTCACTTCAATTCTCTTGACGAATGGTGAAACATTTGTTTTTTATTTGTTCTATTTGCCATTTTTTTTTCCTTTGTTATAGGCCTTACTGACTCGTTTGACCATGGCATCGGTATTTGGTAAGCGTGTATGAATAAAAATAGTAAATACATTCTTGTACAAACAAATTAGTTTAATAAAAATGTTGTACAGTACATAATATATAAGTATACAGATACATTAAACTAAGTCGAGAATGAGAAATATAACATTTAGACTGGTAAAAAAGAGGTTGCTTATTTTGCCACGTTGATTAATTTATTGTTTTTCGTTTCTGTTATAAACTGAATTACTCCTTACAAAAAACAAAATCTCTTCTATTAAGTCAGCATTCACCGAAGCTCTTAAATCATATTTAATAATTTTAAGAGCGGAAAATACACGCTCTACCGAAACTTGGTTGGTGACAATGCTGTGACAATCAATGTTGTATTTTGGATAATGTCTGGATAGTGCAGTATTGCCGATTTAACCGTTTGAACTCTGAACTTATTATTATTATTATTATTATTATTAACCCATCTCGATTATATTATAAGATTGTGAATGCTAATAACGAGTAAAATATTCATTAAGTCCGACCACACTGGAGATATGACACATGACCCCTTCTATGTCTCTACCCTGTCGACCTTTAATAAAGAACCAAAATTTAATAGCATTAATTAGCCCTTTACACACGCGCTACAGTGCCAAATTTTGTTTCTTAAACTTTAGTCATTCTGAGATATTGTTTAATAGTTCAGAACAGAATAAAGAAATTAAAGAAATTAGACACCAACATACGCGCGAAGTTTTCCCTTTATTTGACATTTTTTGGGTTCCAAACGTATAGATTTGCATAAAACTCAGAGGTTAAATGTGACACGATTTAAATACTTTTTCGTTTTTTATATACATAACAAGTTGGGAAAGTGAAAAGGAGTCGGAGTCGGGGGGGGATTTTTGACGACTCCGCAGCCCTGGTTCTATTCACGCATTTTAAAGACTTTTGGGAAAGAGCAGAGCCTCATATTTTTCGAGTAGCTCGGGCCCCATGTTTCAGGATACAGTTCACATTTATAATGATTATAAATTTATTTCATGTCCTAAAAATTTCACGCATAAGTTACTTTGAATGTTTACAGTTTTGTATTATTTCAGTAATTTTATAATAAGGTGATCAAGACAAAGCGATTTATAATATTCAGTTTAGTTTTCTGTAAGTGTTAAATTAATGAAAATACATAAAGGTGGGAAATGAATACAAAATTATTAAATTCTTTAAAGAAAATTAGCTTAAAAAATAATGAAAATAGAGAGGAAAGTGTGTAATGAAGTGAAGTCTCCAAATTATGTAGTGAAGTCATTTAATTATACAGTTAAGCCTCCCATTTACGCAGTGAAACCTCCAAATTATGCAGTTAAGCCTCCCATTTAAACAGTGAAGCCTCCCATTTAGGCAGTGAAGCCTGCCAGCTAAGAGTAACGTGATTATATTAGTATTTCTAAAGCAGTATTTATTAATTTTTACTTAAAATTACGAAATTCTAGAGTTATAATTAATCTAAAAAACAAGAGAACGTATGGAGTCATCTAAAATAAAGTTTAAAATCTCGAATTTTTCCTAAAATTAAATTTTCTATGGCCTTTTTTTTTTTGGTATTTATGAAGCATTTAAAGTGCCTCTTTACACAAGCTACAACATTTTATTATATACAGCAGAAAGAAAATTGTATTTTCTTGTAATAGAGTATAAGAGGATATACACAGGGATTAAACTAGTGTTGATAGCATTTTCAAAAATCCCTTACACCGAGCTTAACAGGAAATTTCGTGTTTGACAAGGTAAATATCTGTGTGGTCCCGGAGAACACATTTAAATATCTTTAATCCCTTCTTAACTTCAACAGATAAAAATCCCCTTTTCCAATATTCGACATAAGGTAAACGTAATAATACCGTCAAAATTAACATTAAAATTGGGAATTTTACATACGAAATTCCTTTCAAATTTAAATCTTCTTTATCATCTTCCCTTCTATTAGTCTTCCCTGTAAATCAGATAAGCTTCACTGTAGCTACGTAGTTATAAATTTTGGGAAGGGGCTACGGTTCTACTTATATGAAATTTTAGAAGCTATTCATGAGCTGGCTGGTTTCTTCTAACTGGGCCCTAATTAGACGCAGAGAGGCATGAAAGTAAGATCAGAATACTGAGAGCTCCAAGAGATTAAAGGGCTTCGAATGAGACAGGTGCGGAAAGGCCCGAAAATAAGGAGATCTGAAAAAATATTCAAATAAGAAGGCCCCTAAAGAGAAATGATAAACAGAGAAATACTACCAAAAAAAGATCCAGATTCGGAAGGGCCCCATAGTAAAGTGACAAACAGAGAGGTACATCCAAACGAAAAATTCAAATACAGAAGAGTTCCAAAGAGAAGTAACAAAGAAAGGCCCCAAAAAAAGATTCAAATTAAGAAGGACACACAAAAGATATAAGAACAACGTCCATGGAGTAAATTAAGAACACGTAAAAGATTTTACACGTGTATAAAATCCTACAACTACAATTTTTATCTAAATTGGGAGTAAAAACAAAGAACAATTTTATGATAAAAATGAAAGTAAAAAGTATACGTTACGCCATATAAACACAGGAAACTAGTTGGCATGACGGTCCCTGATGGTCTAGTAATTTAATATTGTTTCTATAGTAGTATTTATTACCACGACAGTACTTAAAGTAACGAAAAAACAAGAGTAGAAACTTTATATATTTTTTTTTCTTTCTGGGTTTACGTGTATGTTTACAGTTTAAAATCGATTTAAAAAATTAATTTTAAGTAGCCAAATATATTGAAATATTAAATTGTTGCTAATTTTACTTTTTCGGCTTCTATGTATAACAGAGGGAAAGCGATATGTCAGAAATGGCCCCACTGAAATTTTTATATATTTGGGGTGAGGGGACCTTTAAATATCCAGAAATGTAAAAAAATTGGGAGTTTTTCTGCATATATAAATGTTATTGTGTATGTGTAGAGGGCGCGATTATGTTCACCGACCCTGACGCTTAATATTAATAACTCCTGTATCTTTCGTCAAAAATTTCTGAAATTTTGCAGGGAGACTTGTATATCAAGGGCATTGTTGGGCTGCAATTTAAAAATGTTGTACACCTATAAATTCCCACTGTCATCCATCTGTCTGTCCTTCTTTAATATCGAAAACGGTATCGGATATCTGAAAGTTGAAAACAAATGTGAAAAGATTAGAGGAGGGTGACTCTGGTTAACTACATACAAACTTCCGGTGTAGACCGGAAGTTACGTAAACTGAATTCAAAACTTTTCCCTCGATGGAGTTACGTAGATGACAGGCACGACTCTGTTGTTATCAGGAAAAGCATGGAGTATAGGGGCACGACACTACTAATTTCAGATCGACAGCATATATTTTAAATGAAATAAATTAAAAATTGCAACCCGGCATTGTGACTATGTCACAATAAACCTTCAAAATTCAACTTTTTGCCATTTTGTAATAATTAATGGTATAAAAGGTTTTTAAAATAAAATCTCGTAACAGATGGCGCCACATGTAATTTTAACTTTTCTTCCGGTAAAGTTAAGCAACTCGCTGCCGGATTTTTTAATATAAAATTCACTTTTTCTTCTTCGTTTAGGTGGAAGTTATGGATTCAATGCATCGCACCTTTCATGAAAATTCTACTTTATATATATATATATATAAAATGACCGTATTTTTTTGGGATATTAAAGTTGAAAAACGAAGGTAAAATAACCATTAAAGAGTATTTTTTATGAAAAAATAAGATTTGTGGTATTCAAACTTTGATATCTTTCACCAAGTTAATGGTGGCAAAAGGCTACCAGTGCCATTAATGGTATTCATCAACAACACTGGTGATATCAATTTTCTACAGGGACAGCTGCGAAATGTAATGCGACTCCACATAAATTTAAGACGATGCTTTTGTCGAATTTTTTCCATATTTTATTCAAGAATTTGTAGCAAGATTTCTTATGATAATGACTTGACGACTTTCATGTTATTTGGAAAAGTTCAGCAGCATCCTCCATGGCTAATATTAAACTAAGTATACAAATTGATTGAAAATAGAATAAAATATCATTGATAGTAAAGGAAAGAATGCTGAATTGAAATTAATGGAGCGAAAATCTTTATTTTATCACAGGGTCAGAGTCAAAAACTTTGGTGATTAAAGCGACTCGGCTTAGTTTTAACAGACCTAAGTGTTAAGTTAATGTAAATGTAGCTTGCTCTACGCGTTAAATGAGTAAAAATAAATACATTTTTAGCAATAGATGAGGAATTAGTGGAAAATTATTAAGTTTTTCTAGTGATAACGAGCTTTAAAATAGTGAAAATGGTCATGCAAAATGTGTAATGCAGTGAAACCAAACGATTAAAAGGAACACAAATTTAAAGGAAACGGGTTTAAATGGATAGTTTTATTTTAAAGAATGGTCTAAAATCTGTACGGAAACATTTATGTTATTTTACAGTCAAATTTGACTGAAGTTTTTAATTAAATAATAAAAAAAATCGTTTAGTTTTGGTCTAAACATAGTTAAATTCAGAGTTTAAAAGTTTGTTTGTTTGGTTAAGGTAGTACACACAACGACGGCCTGCTAAGACGGATGCCTCTCGAAAAGACTTTTTGTGGGAAAATGGCCCTTATTTAGGTGTTAGACACGCGAATAAAATACAAAAACTCCACGTTAGACAGGTGAGAACCCGCAAGCAACTAACGAAGAAGTGTCAGATGAAGAAGTAGAGAAGATAGTCCAAAGGATAAGAAGGAGAAGAGATGTTAGACGATGCTCAAGACGTAGAAAAGCTATTCCAAAGGAGAAGAAGATGTTTAAGCTATAAATCTGGAGGTCTAGAATGAGTTATAGAATTATATCCATAAAGAATCATACGGTTATAAATATTAAAAAATCCATTAATCCTATAAAAGTATCGATTAAAATTTTCAACTTTTTATGTCCATTAATAAAGATGAAAATCCAAATTTAACATAAAACAATCAAGAATATCATCCTGAATTATTTTAGATTTTTTTTTACCAACTCAAAAAAATGCGGAAGAAGAAAGAGGAAAGTAACTTTAGTTACTTTCTTTTTATGTAAATTTTTATAAAATTAATTCATTTTTATTTTCTTAAGAAAATGATTGCCAAATGCAAATTCGCCTTATTGATTATAAATGCACTTCTTCATGTCAAATGCAGTAATCGCTAATCAAATTCTTCACATACGCTTTTATGAAGAAGACATAATTAATTTCTCTTAAAATTCTTTTTCTAAACTCTCTTTCCTGAAGTAGAAATTCTTTATAATCTATAAAAATTTGTTTGCTTCTTAATTTTATAAAGTCTCCTTATTCTTGTATAAATTATGCTATTTTTAAATCATTTTATCTCTTTATATACCCCCATTTATCATCATCCTTTTGTTTACAAAGGGGGTGATATGCGGGATGTATACAAAGAAACGATGAACAAAGGAGGATGTATCGTTTGAAAAGGGAAAATTTAGCATCTTTCAGACTGTTTTCTTAATATGTGCAGAGAATCCTAAAAGATATGGTGCAAGAATCGTACTCGGATACGATAAATCATCTTATTTATGGAATAATTTATCTTCATTCGATTATAAAGTAAACAATTTATTAATTGAACATAGAGAAATGATACCAAGGGGATGAAGAACAAGGAGATGTTGAGCAAGAGATGATGAACAGTGAAATGATTAACAAGAAGATAATGAAAAACAGATAATCATCATCATTCAGTTGTAAAGTAGACAATTCACGTGTAAAGTAAAACAAATTACTTGAGCTTAAAAGGATGATGAATAAAGAGATATAGTGTTTATAAAGGGATGATTTATAATCATCCAACTGAACTCGATATTGTAGAAACGTTCTTGAGGGTGCTTTATAAATATACTAATAAGCATATAAATTCAAGATGTTGTAAATTAATTTAAGAGATGAAGACTGTCTTTAAAGATGCAATTATTTTTTTTTAAATTCTAAATTTTTTTTAATAATTTATTTTAATAATTCTAGAGGATCTTATTTGTTTTTTAATATTTTAAATGTAAATTTTCTAATTGCCGTTCTCTAGTTTGATGCTTGGAAATTTAAGGAGACTCATCAAGAAGATGCTTTAAATTAATTTCGATCATTATTTTTGCCTTGAGGTTTTAACGAAAATTACAATATTAAGCAAGGTTTACCTTGATATTTATTTTAATTATTCGAATAGTCAATTGTTTACTTTACAATTTTAATCATAAAAGTCAACTTGTGAAAATTTTAAAATGAACATTTCCTTGATTAGTTTGTTAGTTAAGTGAATTACCTAAAATTTTAACAAGAAAAATAATCAAATTTACGTAAAAATCTACGGGAGATCCTTCGAATTATTCCTCTTCTACAACATCAGATGCTGAGGAGGAGCGGAGAAAGTTGAAATTCAACAAGGTCAATGGAGAAAATTTTATAAAATATTGCAGAAATTTAATCAAAATTATCCAGAAAATTTAATTATATAAAATTTTTGCAAGAAATTAATCAAATTTACGTAAAAATCTACGGGAAATCCCTCAAATCATTCTTCTTCTACATCAGATGCTGTGGATGGAGTGGAGAAAAGTTGAAATTCAGCAAAGTCAATCAAGAAATTGTCTAAAATAATTGCAGAAAATTGTTAAAATTATTTTTAAAAGTTTAATTATTTAAAATTTTAGCAAGAAATTTATCAAATTTACGTAATAATATACAGAAAATTCTTCAAAGTTAAATTCTTCTTTAGCATTAGACATAGAGGAATCAATGTAGAAGGAAATAAAGTTGAACTTTTAAACGTTAATTGAGAGAATTACGTGAAAGATGTAGAGAAAAATTTCAAGAAAATTCAATTATTTAAAGTTATAAGAAGAAAAATTATAGAATTTATGTAAAAACTACATAAAAATCCTTCAAATAGTCACTCCTCTTCAACATCACACATTTTAAGGATTTCCTATAGAAAGAGATAAAGAAGAAGAGAAAATTATGTAAAATAACGTTAACAACAATATCAAATTGAATTATTTCATAAATTTAACATGACAATTAAGTGAAATATATAGAAAATCCCTCATAATGTTAAGGTTCAAGTAAAAAGAGAGAATAACTTAGTGAGTTTGGTGAAAGGAGTTAAATAACTAAATATTTTAAAAATAGTACAAAAAATTTCATGAAAATTTTAAAAAAACAAAGATTTCGTGATTTTTCTTCGAATTTAATACAGAAGAAGTCAAAGATTTTCTCAAGGAGAAGCAGAATGCATGTAGAAAGCACTTCTTTCTGTTCAGTGAAGAGAATATATCAGTTGAATGGTGCAGAAGAAATTCAATAATATGGAATAGTTGTAGTAGTAGAAGATGATTAAGGGTGTATTTGTACAGGACGACAAGGAAAACTTAATGAAAACGCTCGACAGATATATATATAAATCTTCAGCACACAATACGATCATACGTAAAGATGAAGTTAACAATACAATCTACTGTTTTTCTTAATTGTTTCAAGCCGTTGGCGATTTAAACGTAAGTAAATTACATAATTGTGTAAACTTACGGAAAATTTACACCTATTAACACTGTTTTAAAAATAAAACCTTCTATTCCTGCACTGTTTTAGGAAATAAAATCTCGTGTGAGGCATTATTTTTGGAGATTTTTTGTTTATTTGTATACAACGTGGGCGATCTGCTGAAGGGGAATGCATCCGGAGAGGATTTCTATAGGAAACTGGTCCCTATTTAGAGGTCACCGACCTGAAGTAAACACGGAAAAGTCCACGTGCACGTTGACCCACGACATAACTACCAGTGTTCGCTGGTTTTATCCATTCGGCCACGTATGGGCAATCCCAAAAAACTATATTCGTAAGCATTTATGATGAGTATCTTTAGTGGTAATTCACTTCTCAGTCGCAAAATACACACCATTACTTTCCACTAAAAACATTTAGGTAAAGACATTCACCATTATCATTTACTGAAATCATTAAGTTGCAAGATTTACTGCAGTTTCCTATCTAAAATTACTGGTATCAATGATATACTACGATATATCTTGTTGAAAAACATTCAGTTAGCAAAATATACGTGAAAGAATCAACTAAACGTACTTAAAATATTGTAATTTTTACTGTATTCCATTAATCATGGTAATATTGTATACATTGGTGGAATTTAATGTATTGACGCGATTCTTGTACGTTTTACATAATTTTTTCTTAGAAATTTATTAAGTTTGTATACAAATCTGCGTATACTATGACAATTCTAAAATTCTACCAGGTTTAAACATTGACAAACCACTAGTCGTGGGTTCGTGCCTCACCAGCGAGCTTGCCAGGTGGAGTTTTCCGGGTTTCTCACACATATAAAACAAGTTTGCCATAGAAAGTTCTCCGAAAGCTAGATCGCCCATGTGTTGCGTTGCCATATCCCACCAGAAGACAAGTATAATTTTATTTAGCATTTTTCGTGAACCTCTAAACTTCATTTATTTTTTGAATCTTCATCATGGTGCTACTGTAGAATCTCGGTTAATGGAAGAAGAGATATAAGATGTAACATGTGGACGATCTGACAAGAGGGGGATGCCTCCTAGGAGGAATTTCTATGGGAAAATGAGCCTATTTAAGTGTTAGACACGTGGAAGACTCCACCCATTGCCATTGGTGGCCAGCTTATTAGTGAGGGTTCGAACCCGCGACCGACAAGAGTGTTCAGTGGTTTTATCTACTCTGCCACAGTGAGTAATCTCGGGATGTTCCTGGTATTTTTATTTAAAAAGACAAGTTAATTAAAATATTTTTTAAGTTTAAAAAAGTAGAAAAAAAATCAAAACTAGAATCTTAATTACTTATTTGAATAAATTTAAAAAAAAAACACTTTATTAAAATCCCCTCCAGAAAATCAAAGGATGAAACAACTTTTAAAAAATCAAAGAAAAAATTTTCTAAAGATAAAAGACAATTTTTATAATAATAAGTTTTTTTATTTTTAATTTATAAAATATACAAAAGTTCGAATCGTGTTCATGAAAGATATCAAAGTAATATTTAAAATGTTTGGGAAGGAGAAGAGATATAAGATGTTCAAGATGTATATAAGCTTGTTCAAAAGACAAGAGAAGAAATGTAATTATTTCAAACTGCGAAAAAGATACTTCAAAAGGCAAGAGATGTACGAAGATGTTCAAGATGTAGAAAAGCTAGTTCAAAAGATAGTATCCCGGTAAGTTCAACAGCGAAAAGAATTCGAAAATATATAAAAATTTCAACAACTTGAATGAGGAAACTACTCAAAAAGGGTGCATAATCTGAAAAAAAAATAAAAGAGAAGGAAAACAAACTTCTTAAAAAAAAAACCTCTTTTTTTCCTTTAGTTCCTTTAACTCTTATATAAAAATATTTTATTTTAGAATATTTATATATAAGAAAAGTATTTCTAAAAAACATATCAAAAGCCTTTTCATTTCCCAAAAGGATAACTGGTATCACGTGATCAGAAATATCGATTATATGGGAGATGAGGAAGAGAGAGGAGCGAGAGGAGGAGGAGAGGAGAGGAGGGAAAAAAATAGAAATAAAATAAAAAAATCATTTTTTTTAATAAAAAAAAGATAAGATATTGCTTTAATAAAGAAGTTAATAATAATATTATTATTATTTATTTATTTATTTATAGTTATATAAAGGAAAATTTATTAATGAGTTGGGAAATGTTTTTTTTTTTTTTTTTAAATTACTTTGGGCAGAGCGTTTTTTAAATTTTATTTTATTGTATAAATAATTCTAGATTTTGGGCTTATTTTCTTTTTTATTACTTTATTTTGTTTACGTTTTATTCTATTTTGAATATTTTTGGAAAATTTTCATCCTCTCTTAGGTGTAAATTAGTGTGTCAAAATGATAGTTTTAGTACGAATAGGTGTGCGAAAGTGGTACTTTTCAGTGTAAATGGGTGCATACAAATTCTCTTAGTGTAAGTGGGTGCATAAAATGGTAATTTTAGTGTAAATAGATACTTAAATGTGATATTTAGTTTAAAAGTGGCATTTCTATTGTAAATAGGCACTTAAGAGTGGTATTTTTAGTGTAAATAGTTGGTTAAAAGTGATATTTCAAATGCTGTTTGTTTGTTAAGTTATGGCAACACAACACTTGGGCGATCTGGCCTTCCGTGAGGTCTTTTAAAAGAAACGGGCCCTTATTTAGGCATTACAGACGTGGAGAAAACCCGAAAAATTCCACGTGGCTAGCCCGTCCGAGCGAGGCGCGAACCCACGACTGAACTCCCAGTGTTTAGGGTACGAAGACCGCTTGCCACTGGTGGGCGTATTTTAAGTGTAAATAGGTGCACAAAACTAATACTTTTAATAAAAACAGACACCTAAATGATACTTTTAATATAAACAGGTGCATAAAAGTGATATTTTTAGTATAAATAGGCGCTTAAAGTGGTAGTTTTAGTACAAATAGGCGTGTAAAAGTAATACTTTTGTTTCAAACAGGTGCATAAGAATGACACATTTACATAAAAAGTAAATATACATTTAAGATTTTAATAAATTAATAGTTTAATTTTTGTATTTTTTTTTTAATTTATAAATAATTACATTTATCTCCGAATGTTTTAATTTTTTTCTAATGAAAGACTACATGTTCGTAACTACACGATGGAAATTTCAAGTTGTTTTGAAGAGTGATGAAGTGCTATGTGAATACATTAAACTCGAAAGAAAAAAAAATGTCACGCAAACTTATACGTGAAGCCAAGTTGTTTATATTATCGCAATTTATAAGTTAGATAAGTTATTTAGAAATTCGAGAAATTCTAATTTGTAAACAAAATCATTCGTGGCGTGTACATTTTCTGTAAAAATCCTTGATTACAATTATATTTCTTATAAAAACTTCACTTGAAAACCATTCCTTAAATTAAAAAGCCTTGTAAACAAAAAATAAACAAATTCTTATGGCATTAATGTTGTAAATCATGGCAATTTCTCCATATATTACTCTGACTCCTCGGAATCAATGTCCTTAACTTATTAATTTTTGCAGTTTTCAACATAGAAATTTAACACTTTATAAACTTATTTTACAGTGTCAATTTAAAAATCTAGGTTCGTAGTATTAAAATCTTGCTTAGTGAATGCTTAAAAGTATAATTTTCTCAAAATTTTCCAGTGTTCTCAATGGATTTGAATACTGCTCCCCACTAAAGTGAACAATTCTCTACATTTATTGCGTAAATTTATTTTAAAAAAACGAATCTAAGAGGATTAATTTTTCTTCTACGCATTCAAATTACTAGCAGCAACACCTGTAAAATATTTCAAACCCAACCTGTAACGCAGGACACGTCTCTAGAACATCTTAAATTTAATTCAAAGAAGAGATATATCAGCAGAAAACTCGATTAAATATGAAAGCTCGACCGAGGGATAGAGATAGAATAAACTACAAAATACCCCCTCAGGATAGAAGTATACTAAAATCTCACGAACTACTCGACTGGGATCAAGAATTCCTTTGGTGACTGTGCTACTCAGAAAGGGATTACAAAGAGATAAAGTAGGTTTAATTAATGGTATCATAAATCTCTCGTGGTATAAAAAGTCAGATTTATTCTCACAGAAACTGTTAGGAAGGGAAGAAAAAAACTAGTATTTTACCTTCCCTGAGGTTAGCTTGTACTATTTTCGTCTCTGTTGGGTATCAGAGAACCTGTGGGGATATAAGAAAGATACCTATCTTTCTTACATCCCCACATGAAGAAAAAGACATACTTTTAGTTAGATTGGTGCGGGGTCATCCAGTCCTTGAAGAAGATAAATGATGTAGATATGAATAGAAACACACTTAAGAAACCTTTTAGAATTGGGCGCCAACGATTTCAATTTGTAAGTTATCCAAAAACCCAAATTTTCTTTTCTTAAGGGGCCGTCCATTAATTACGTATACAGTTTAGGGGGAGTAGCGAAAAGTACCTCATTGTACACGATAGGGATTAAGGGAGGTCGAAGCACGGTGTTTTTACACGGTAGAGAGAAAGGGGGTCACGAAAAATTCCACATTGTACACGTTAAGAAAGAGGGGGGTCGTGAAAAGTACATTATTGTACACGACAGGGAGGAAGGGTTCGAGGGATTGTCTTTTTTTTTAATTGTGTTAGTGGCATACAACTATTTACTAGTCACGTGAATAAACTATCCGTATAGAGTTAAGACTTCAATGTCAGGATGAACCATCGTACATGTAATTAAAGGAGGAAGAAGTTGACAATAGTACATCGTTGTATAAAATGAGGAGAAAGGCGCTGGAAGTATTATCTACATGGATTTCTTTAATGGTATTAATGGCATACGAATTGTTCTTATACGTCTATTTAGTAGTCACGTGATAAAAAATCAATTACAAAAGATTCAATTCAGTTAAGACTTCAATAATACTGTTCATGCACCACCTGATATTCAATGTCAGGGAGTCCAAACAGTATTGTACACGTCTTAACTAAAGTAAATATTAAATGTCCAAGAACTATTGTACGTGTAACTAAAGAGGTGAGAGAGAGAGAGTTTGCCAAAAGTAAATCACTGTACAAAACAGAGAAAGAAGGGGTAAAAAGTGCATAAAAATTACACATAATGGACGGTCCCCGAGAGAAATGGTGTGTAAAGTCAGAAAATTTGTGATTTCTGCGTTTTTAACAAAAAAAAAAAAAAAAGGAATTGATTCAATGGGAAAATTTGCCTTTTCTTCTCCTCCTTTTTAATTTTCGCCGCGAATACGAAGAAGAATCCTTCAATATTTTATGTGGAATGGTCGAACTGGAAGTGTTCCAAGTGAAGCAGTTTGCAGTTAGTGTCAGACAAGCCAAGCTGGTAAGATTTAACGGTAATCCTGTAAGATTGCAATTGCTCCTTCAGAAAGACCAACTGAAGAGTATATCGACTCCACCCGTTTCATCGCATCGAGTAAATAGTTCAGATGACTCTTAGAAGTTCCAACGACTACTTGACTCTTCTCTTCCAAGATTACTCTAAGCAGCACTTGTCTACTTCAGATTTATGAGCAAAAGGTCGAGAGATTGATTTACTTTATAACAAATTTATATTTGTAACACTTTTTTTTTCTTATTAAATACTTGGAAATTCGTCATAAAAATTTGGCTTCGTATGAGTATTTTCAAGCTATTTGTAGGTAGAAACTACGATTCGGAATCATCCTGTGGAGGTGAATAAGCAATATATGGCTGTAATTTTCGATTTTATTAAGGAAAATTGGTCCTTCCACCTGGATCAATAATGAAATCAAACGAAAGTCTCTCAGGAAAGACTATCCTACTGAAGCCTTCCATACAAAAACAATTGAGATTACTCCTTCACGAGAACAGACCAAACTTTTTCTAAGCTGCAACTACTATTTATGAGCTTCCTGTAAAGGAAAATAAGCAATTTACGGCTCGAATTTTCGATTTTATTAAGGAAAATTGGCCCTTCTATGCGAATCAATATTGATATCAAACGAAAGTAAGGAAAGTCTCCCAGGGAGTGTATCCTACTGAATCCTTCTGCACACAAAAGAGTAAAACTTGACATTTCTCCTTCACGAGATGCAAATCACTCACCAGACGGTTCGATTTATCTCATCTGCAGCATCCCAATTCGGCAAGGTCACCCCGAAAGCTGGACCAAAGCCAACAAGGCCAAGGTCACGTGACGAAGATGTCTCCTCTCCAAAAAAACAAAAGAAAACTCCGGCGAAAGAAGAGAATGAATAATTTTATTTATAGAAAAGACGAAAATTTCTCCCCCCTCAATCTCGTCGTCCTTGAAGTTTATCCTTAGTAAAGATTTTCTTTTTACAATTCTTGACCTCTTTGCCTTTCATTCCCCCCGTTTAAATTTTCCCCTGCAGCAGGGAAAATGTGGATGCAGCAATCGAATTACACCAGGTCTTTATTAATTATCAGGAAGATGCTATCGATGAAAGTAAGCTAATTATCGCGGAATTAACTTTGGTGACGTCTGTAAATTCCCTTTTTTTCCTTCCTATATTACTTAATTCTTTATTTATCGATAAAAATCCCTGTTTGCCTGAAATTTCTTTGTATCTTCCTTCGTTCGGAGCTTCAAAGTCTCCATTGAATCATCGTAACTTTGTGTGGGATTTTTTTTTGCGTTTTACTTTAAAAAATCCCGTTTATCTTGTTTATCACCAGTTTCATGATAGTGTCGTTTGTGTTTTTTTTTTACAGAATTCACCAATGAAAACGTATAAAATCCGTAAAAAAGGGGGGAAGAGAACAGATAAGAATGCATAATGTGCCTCTGTTATCGATGCACATTTCTCCCTGAAAGGCACGGATATTTAACATTCCTCCCTTTTTTTCCTCCTGTTATTTTCGTCTGTGTTCGTGTAATAAACGTAAAAATAGGAACGGGAAAAAATCATTACGTCACACGGAATTTAAAAAAATAACAGAGGGGAAAACAGGGAACGATCATCATCATTTTCTTTTCATGTTCACGTTTATTGTGATCTTACTTTCCCATTTTTTTATTTTTTTATCTATCCAACATCGATGATGTTTCAGTTATTTACACTTCTAATGCCTGTTTCTGATATATTATTGATATCTTTTCTCTTGAGGAAGCGATGTCGATGCTCGTCTAAACGTTGAGCAGTTGGTGCTGATGGTGCTGAATTGCTGCTTACGATTTTCTTAGAACTCGACACGTTTCTATCGTATCTTCACTTCTTAAAGATATTTCCAAGAATTTCGTGTGTTTTTTAATCGTACCTTTCATAAAGTGTAGTAAAAAATCCAGAAAACGCAACGTTTTACTGCCTCAACCTCTGAGAATCATTGATGCTGTGGTGAAATCTATCAGTTTTTTTAATCGTATCTTTAAAAAACGTTACTTGCCACTGCAAAAAGAATGCAAATTTTCATATCCACAGTGTTTTTGATAGTATCTTTCTAAAAAAATTACTTAAGAATTCAAAAAATGCAATTTTTTACATCCTCAACCTCCCAGAATCATTGATGCTGTGGAGAAATATATCAGTAGTTTTTACTCGCATCTTTCTTAAAATGCTACTTGCAACTCCAAAATATGCAACTTTTAATCTTCGTGTTTTTAATCGTATCTTTTTATTTAAAAAAAAGCTATTAGCAACTCTAAAAAAATGCAACTTTTCATCTCGACAGATTTTTTAAATCGTATCATTCAAAAAAAGTTACTTACAACTCCAAAAAAAATGCAATTTTTCGCATCCTCAACCTCTGAGCATCGTTGATGCTGCGGAGAAATCTATCATTTCTCTGCAACTTCTCGTTCAGTTAGACGTTTAGAAAAGTGAAAAACACGAAAGAGAATGTGTAAAATAATATTTTTCTTTAATTTATTTTCCCGCGGAATAAATAAAAAAACAATTTATACTGCTGATGCTACTGAATTGTTACTGATGTCCTCGTTAATGCTCACAGTGCTCCTTTCACGTTAACACTCCCAAAAGACATTCTTAAGTATTGTTTCCAATTTGTTTCTTCCCAAAAAAATATACATACAGACAGACGAAATAATATAATTCTTCCTTACATCGGCACGCGCAACCTCTGCGAATCATTGATGCTGAGGAGGAAGCTATCAGTTTCTGTAACTTCTCGTTGGGTTGAACGTTTAAAAAAGTAAAACGAACGATATAAAATGCGTGAAAATAATATATTTAAAATTTATTTTCACAAAAATATAAATAAATAAACAGTTTTATACCAAGGAAAAACTTTAGTAAGAAAGGCACGAACACGAAGTTTGATCGATGAGGCGTGATTCGCATTGGTTATAAGATCGAATCGTTTATTTCCAGCTTGAATTTGAAGGGAATAAAGTCCAATTTTTTAAACTATGATGTCAGAAAATTGTTATTTACTTAAGTTTCAAGCTTGGATGATCATTTGGAAAAGTGAAAAGCAACTTTGATTCTTTGACAACTTCCAATCGATAACACCGAATCAAGACTGGAATAAATTCTTAACTGGGTAAAATATCATATTCTACTTTAAATAAATAAATAAATTACATATTAAATTAGCTAACTTCATGCTTAATGGCTTCCAACAGGAGCCATTTATCCGAAAAATACTCACAATTAGTTATAGACAAATTTATCTCCTCCTGTTCTTTTCGATTTCTCCATTATACAAGTGAGGAATTTAAATAATTTTATTAGATTTTTGCGTCTTTTTAGTAAGTTTACTTTTAATATAAAAATGTAATTTTTGCTTTTTATAGTTTAGAAATATTTACCTATTTTTGTCTGGAAGCTATCAAACGTAGCCAATACTACTCGAAGCGAGTGAGAAAGTACAACTTTCAATTAAAATTTGATAAGTTCAGACAAATAAAACTTAAAATTCACTTGAATAATGTTGTCATGTGGCATACTTTTCTGTTAATTTAGCATTTATTTTGGCCAAATTCCATATAAGAATTAGTAATTATGTAAACAATGTGACAGAATGGACGATCGATAAGAACCATATTCGGAATTTATTCTTTAATATTGTTACTTTTGAATTAGATCTATATGATAATGCACATGAATAATTCAAAACAGCACACAATTTCTCTGTAAATCCTCTCCCCTTTCTCACCCTTTCGTCTTGTTTTTATTTCTGGTATTTTGGATCATTTTCTAATTACGATAAATGGTTGAGCCAGTTGGCGCCAAGTACAGTAAAAACACTAAAAGGGGTGGACGCCATGTCGATGTTGAATACAAACAAGACAATACGCAAATGATTAATTCTGATGTGTTTATTTACGCTGTGGGGCCAAAATGTATTGTTTACAAAGTGTTCTGGGACGTGTAATACGTGTTTTTATACACTTTTCTGCTAAATTTACACTGTTTATACATAAAAATAGTGTTAAATACAAACAAAATAATACGTAAATAATTAATTTTCATGTGTCAATTTATTTTGTGGGGCTAAAATCAGTTGTTTACTTGAGATGCAATGCGTGTTTTTATCCACCCTTTTATACACTTCTATACTAAATTTATACTGTTTATACACAATTATACATAAAAAGTAATATTAAATACAAACAATAAAATATAAAAATAATTAATTTTTCTGTTTTCATTTAACTTACGAGAATGAAATGAGTTGTTTACCAAGTAACCCATTTAAAAATTGATGCGTGTCCTCCTTTCATCCTTAAATTTTTTTTATCTGTTTTTTTATATATTTTTCTATAAAATTTATACTTTTATATATATATATATATAAATCTAACTTTTATATATGAATAATATTCAGTAGAAAAATATATATATTTTGTTATTTATTTATTTTTTTATATATATGGTACCTGCACGCATCCATCTTTTCGTTTCGCTCTTTCGCCAGTTTTCATGTTTATACAAAGGATTTCTTTTGTTTTTTGCCGTTTATATATATATAAATTCTTCCTTTTTTTCGCTAAATCGAGGAAAATGAAAGCAGAAATAAAGAAAAAATCCGTTATTTATGATTTTTTTCCTCCTCATTTCTACTGCAGAATTAATTATATTCGATTATATGATCGATAAATTTGTAAAAATATTTTTTTACTGTTTTTAAGCTTGCTTTTTATTGACGTATTAAAGCTTAAAATAGCTTTTAAATTACGTTTTATTCGTAAATTTATGTTAATTTTTAGCTTTCAATATATTGTGTGTATACATACAGACATATATATGTAGATGCATTACATGTGCGTTGTGAAGTACGCATTTGAAACGAGAGAGGAAGAGGAGAAAGATTTGTCTTCTTCCTCCGAATTGTTTAAGAGAAAGAGGAAAAAGAGGAAGATGAAGATGTATCTTTAATTCTCCCCTTCCTCTCTTCTTTAAAATTCACATTTTATCATCTCTATCTTTATGCACACGTACTGTACAAGCGTTTAAAGATACGTGGAAGAAGAAGAGGAGGGAGAAAGTACAAGCTTAAGTCTTTATCTTTCTCTTCTCTGTGTCCATTGTCACTGTTACTACAACATATAAATCGGTTATGTATTCAGTAAAGGAGCAAAAATGCCGTAGATCCTAGTGCAAAATTTATTTATAGGGCCCCACGAAGTTTGTATTTTTGTGAAATTTATTAATCAAGACCCCAAATGCTCAGGCCCCAGTACACCTAGTTAATAACTGCAGTGTCTGCAACAATATAAATCAAATATACTGTTAAATATTTGTTTTAATTGTCTAAGTTTTATGTTCTGCACGTACTTGCGCATAGATTATGTTCTACTCATAGCATTTCATCCCTTCTAGCCCTGTGTGGAGTGTACACGACTGTTACATCACTCTGTACATAAATCACTTGGAGGATTTAAGAAATATTTGGCGTTATAACGAGAATTAAATCCTACTAAATCAGAGATAACAATACTTCTAACAAAGGAAAAGACGGAATATATACACATACACACACATAATCATGGCTAGAACCTTTAAGTAACGTACTCTATAAATGCACAAACGAACTTCGATTTAGCGCTAGCGTTTATTCATACTAAATCGAGTGTTGCGCTAAATCGAAGTACTTGTGATAAAATATCAGTAAGGTGTAATACAAATATGGGGGTTTGTTAATAACAGTGAGGTTTACAGTCAAAATCGTATAGATATCTGCGCTATATCGAGGTTATAAAGTATTATGTAGGAGGGAGGGAGAGAGACAATAAAACATTTTCAAACACCGAAATTACTTATTTATAACACTATAAATCATCATAATAGTGTTTAGAATATAAAACAAGCAATGAAAATCTACAATTATTTTTATATTTAAAAGAAACACAGACAAATTCACTTCATTTCTAGACTTTACACCACTCGTCAACACGTTAATCTTATTCCTGAAGGTTTTTATGACCACAAAACCTTTAATTACATCAACTTTTTCTACTAAGAAAGGGTAGAGTTTAACGACCACATTTTACCTCTGTTTAAGTATTTTACGTCCTAATTTATATCGAATCTTATGTCAAATAAACACCCCTATCTGTTAAATGAAATTATTTGCTTTTGTCTACACTTATACTTTGTACACCTTACACTTTAGCCTATACATCTCACACTCTGTAAACCTAATAATCTGTACACGTTATACCTTACACATCTTACATTTTGTACCTTGTATACCTTACAAATATACAAACATACAAACCCACCAAGGTTTCTCTTGTTTCTATCAGTTTCCTTTGTTAGAAAGGAACGAAGGACGTATACTTATTAAGCCAAACATAAGCTTATATATGTAGTTAAACCATTATTTTGGGAGCATTTTTGACGTTATAACGAGTTGTAAATCCTACTAAAAGGGGAATAACGATAAAAGCCAAAGTATAAGTAAAGATTGGAGAGATTACATAAACACTACGGATCAATAATTCAATCGTATGATTACAAAGGAAAAAAGAAAAACGCTTGTAAGACTCACGAAATTAAATCAAACGTCGTCGAATTTGTAAAATAAAATAAAAATTTCCAATAGAACTACTAAAAAATTCTTTGTTGTGCCTTATTTGAAGGGAGATTTAAGTGAAGGTGACGTTTCTACATCAAAAAATGCAAAAATACAAGTGGTTTGGGAGTAATTAATAAAAGTTGATCAATAATATACACGTTAATTCCTAATTTTTGATTGATTTCTTAGAATTACATACTTAAAAACTGAAAAAACAAGAGCCGATTTCCTTTCCTCATAGGGGAAATCTGGCGCTGTCTTTGATTAATACGGAATTCTAGCATCAAAAAATGGAAAAAAAATTGAGTTTTTTAAGGTTAAAACTAAATTCTTAAAGTGGGAAGCTAATTAAAAAAAGTATATAGATTTTTAACAGGTAATTTTTGATTTTACAAGTTAAATTTAATTCTATTTTTCACCGATAATTCGTTTAAAAAACCCTCGAAATTATATATTTGATATAAAAATTTGAAGCAATTAGAAAATGATAATTACTTATCTTAACATTTACATAAAAGTTACAACAAATTAGCGATGGTTTTAATTATCATTTTAATTGTATCGTCTCATTAGCTGAAGAGGAGAAAAAATGAGGAAGAATGGAGAAAGACATCGTTTGGTAGAGGCAAATGGCCATCAGTAAATTACACTGACACAACCACACCTTCCAAACAAAAGACTTCATCAGATGCAGTAAGAGGATATGTTCCTGTTATTAAGCAAAGAAAGATGCATCATATGGGTAAGATTTCTTGCATATTATACATTGTTTACGCTTATAAAACTTGATTTCATTACAAAATATTCATTTTTTTACCATTATATTTTAGTTTTCTACTATATTTTACATCATTTCGCCATAATTAATTACACAAAACTGCCGTAAGAGCGATTGGATTTGGGAGGAGTACTTTGACCATTCTTCATTGTATGTAATCTTGTATTTTTTTAAATAAGATTTTTACTATAAAAATGGAAAAATCTCTCGTAATTTTTAATGGTAAATGAGTTATTTGTCATTTATATTAAATTACGGTAAAATTATAATAGAAAATTGAAGTTATTTCATGAATTCTAGCAATGGAAGATGGTCAAAATGGTAAAATGCTTACATTTTATACAATGTTTACCGTTACAATAATTATTTAAAATATAAAAAATTAATTTTTTTACCATTATATTTTACTTCTGCGCCATATCTTACATCATTTCACCGTAATTAATTACACAAAAGAGCGAGCTGTAAGAGCGATTGAATTTGTGAGGAGTTCTTTAACCATTCGTCATCCTTAAAGAAAACAAGACATTTTAAAGAAATTTTTGTGAAATTTACAGGCGAAATTTTGTTGGAAAAGAGAATAATTATAAATTCCATTAAGTTTATGGCAAATTTCATTAAAATTATAGCATAAATATGAAGTTATACGGTAAATTACACGAAGAGCTTTCATTTATCTGATGGAATTCTTCTTGTAACCTAAGCATTTAATAAACTACTTATGGACCCTGCTAAATTGTTTGATTGTGTAATTCGATACTCAACTGGAATGGTAACTTTGGAGTTACAATGGTAGGTTTTATAATGGGCTGAGTGCAATACATCTAACAAAACTATTGATAAGATCATCCAAGTCATCATCCCAAAGAGAAATTTAATGGGTTCAAACTGTATAATTACGTAGATAGGATAATCAAAGGAAAAGATGGGGGCTACTAACAAAATAATTGAGTAAATTGGTTAATTTGCCTTTTAAGAAATATCATTACATCAATATTTGCTTAATTCATTAAAATAATTTGGAGAATTTTGTGTAATATGATTCGTTAAGAATATTTTAAATCCAGGCTCTATGATGTAAGGATGATTGCAGATCATACTGCATTCAAACCCTTATTACAGCACGAACCCTAGCCCTGTTGAATCTTGTAAGAGGGCCTGAAATTAACTACTAGGCCATTTAACCGGGTTTCACGTTTATATGATGTTTCAGAAAGATGAACCATCTCACAGATCAAGGGAGGCCCTACTCAAATCACGTGAGTAAAGTGGAATATTGTTGAAACAAAAAAAATCGTAATTTCTACTAAAAATTTCAGTAATAATCGTTTTAAAATAAGTAAATTTCATCACAGAACATTCATTAAAAGTTAGAAGTTATTACCTCTAGTTAAATCGAAGACAGACGGCAGACAGGCATACAAATTGAAAGCTTTCCAACTAAAACTGTGCTTAAAATTAGAGTAAAATGTGCAAAATTTTAGATTATTTCTCAACAAAACCTGTCTTATTGAAATTAGAATTGGGCGGAGAAACCTTGTCCATTAGCCAAAAAAAAAAAAAAATGTGATTCATGGAAAAGGTGAATTTAGCATTTCAACCTATCATCAACCTTACCATTAGACTTGTTTTTCACTTTCTCTACCATCAATTCACGTAGCTACCATCAATTAAATCCGTGGTACCTCTTAACAGTTGTTAAAGTTTCCATCAATCCTTACATCCATTCTACTTCAATGGTGTAAAATTCGAATTTAAGAGATCCTCTAACTCCTGTGCTGTTAAATTTGAAGTTTCAATGGCTCTTACGGTGTTAAATTCAAGGATCCTTTAGCTCCTACAATATCGAATTTACAAGTCAACTATTCCCGTGTTGTTAATATCGAAGTTTTTCTGGCTGTAAACTTAAGGATCCTACGTTCTTATGGTGTTAAAATGTTAAATTTACAGGTCCTTTAGCTCCTGTAATACTAATTTAGAGGTCTTGTAGCTCATAGGAGTTCAACTGAAAGGTTCTTTAGGTCTTGTAATGCTAATTTAGAGGTCTTGTAACCCATATGGTATTTAATTTAAAAATCCTCTGACTCATATGGTGTTAAATTTAAAGGTCCTCTAGCTCTTTTAGTACTAAATTTAAATATTCTGTGGTATCTATGGTGTTAAATTTAAGTATAAAGATGCTAAATCGACGTTACAGAAATGTTTGCTCTTTTAATAGTAATTAGTAACTTCACGAGAAATTAAATTGAAAACGTAAAATCTCGACGAGATCAGCACTTTATCTTTTCGTTTATTGATTAAAATTTAAGGTTATAATGTTATTGTCACATCCTCCATATTGGTAATTTATCATTTCTAGCAATTGAAGATGGATCAATAAAGATTCGTGTTTATCATCATTAAATATGGCGAAAAACGAATGAAATTTAATTAAGTTCATTAAAATGTCATCTCTTATAATTATTAAAATTTGAAGAAAGGAAAACACACACACACACACACACACACACACACAAAGGAAATTGCATTAGGTGATCCGAAAATTCGTTTAAAAATGTTCAACGGAGGAAACTTTTAATTAGGTTCAAACGCTGTTAAGTGATTAATTTTATGTCGAATTTATTATTAAATATATATATAATTTAGAAAAATGTGCTTAAAATACGTGAAAAGAGTATGTTTAATAATTACTTTTCGTTATCGTTATAAATTCGAAAAACAAATTAATTCGTGAACATAATTAAAACATAAATTGTGAACATAATATTAATTTATTGCTCTATTATGAATTCTATTATTATTGTTGTTTACGAATATAATTAAAACGTAATTTATAAACTTAATTAGAACACAGTTTACGAACGTAATTAGATCATAATTTATGAACGTAACTAAAACACAATTTAAGAACATAATTAGAACACAATTCACGAACGTAATTAAAGCACAATTTACGAATCTAATTAAAACATAATTTATAAACATAAGTAGAACACAATTTATGAACGTAATTAGAACACAATTAAAAACATAATTTATAAACATACGTAGAACACAATCTATGAACGTAATTAGAACACAATTAAGAACATAATTTATAAACATAAGTAGAACACAATTTATAAACGTAATTAGAGCACAATTAAGAACATAATTTATAAACATAAATAGAACACAATTTATAAACGTAATTAGAGCACAATTAAGAACATAATTTATAAACATAAATAGAACACAATTTATAAACGTAATTAGAACACATTTAAGAACACAATTTATGAACGTAATTAGAACACAATTAAGAACATAATTTATAAACATAAGTAGAACACAATTTATGAACGTAATTAAAACACATTTAAGAACACAATTTATGAACGTAATTAAAACACAATTAAGAACATAATTTATAAACATAAGTCGAACACAATGCACGAACATAATATAAAATTATGAATATTAACTTTACTTTGTGAACACATAATTATAACCTGAATTATGATAATAATATGAACGCGAGAATGCATTTTATTAACTTAAGAGCATTCCTTGAACATAACTTATAAATATTTAAAATTCATTCTCGTGTTCATTTTATGTTCATAATTTATATATAGGCCTACATGTAAATATGCACTGGATTATGTTATACGTATGTACATATCAAATATGAACGTAATATTAAACATAATAAAATTAATTATTATATACTTATGTATTATTATGTCAATTAAAGAATAGGATATGAATTTATGAATTTTAACTCATGAATGTAATGAATATTCATAAATTATGTTCTAATGTTCATAGATGATATTAGGTTATAAGTCATTATTCAAATTATGTTTTAAGTTAATGAAATTCATTCCCATGCTCATATTGAACATAATTTTAAACTCGAGGATGAATTCAATTATGTTATTAAGTTATGTTCAAATTATGTTTGTGAGTTCATATTCTATTCTTAAGTTTATGCAGTTAATTATGTTCATGAGTTATGTTCAATTAAACTGAACATAACTCATAAACTTATGAATAAATAAAAAGAAAACTTGAATACAATTAAGCAAAATTAATTACGTTTAATTAAAACAAATTTATTTAAAATAGAATTAATAGAAAAAGACATTTAATAATGCCATCAAACGTATTAATTATACACGATTATAAGTTAAAGGGGGAGGAGATTTGTGTTGGTGTTGAACAGGAAACACTTCAGGAAATTTATCGATTGGGAAGAAATAAATAAATAAATAAAATAACTCAAATGCATTAAAGTTTAATTGAAGTATACGGTAGATGTAAATTATTCCGGTTTACTTGTATGCTACATGCACGTATACTTGATTAGTTTAAGTTTAGTAAATATACAGTATGTGTTAATTTAGCATGTATAGTATATACTGCTTATTATTTGGATGTGATTTGTGAATATATATGTATTATTTTAATTTACCGTATAGACCGGTATAGACATGTAATTTAACATTACATGTCTATACCGACATGCCCTATACTGAATTAATCATTATACCTTACTTGAATGTATCTTTTTGTATATTATTTTGCTGTATATACACTATATTATGTTAAATTCGAATGTATACTACATTTGGCTAAGTATACAGTCATGTATACGTGTATATGTGTGCAAATATGTTTTTGTAATGCACACAAACGCATGCATGAACTGTACAGTACATACATATGTCAACTACATGTAGGAGTAATCATGTATGTATTATGTTTGTGTTATACAGTAGTATATGCATGTAATTATGTTCTTTGTATGATGCACTAGCATAATTTACGCGAAGGAATGTCAAAAATATAGTAATATATTAAAATTAACTATATAATAATATCTTAAAAAACAACAAGTACACAAACATAAAAATGTGATATTTACAGTACATGTAAATATAAAATAATAATCATGTTTAATCGGAACTTAACACGTATATAACTTATTATTGTGTTTATATATACACATTTACATACGTATACACACGTGTACACGTTTTTCATATACACATTTTGGAAATTCTCGTAAATGTACACATATATACATTGGCATATAGACAGATCCGTTTACATACGTTTCATTTGTTACTTATGTAAATTTTTTATACATGTTTTACATTACAACACCTATACACAAACATATTTTGGCACACTTTTCTATATAACTATGTTTAAAAAAGTTATATTTGTAGTTAATTTGATTTTAATTTGCTAAATTATTATATTATAAACAAGCACATGAACATATTTAATACATAACATAAATAGAAACATCATGAACATAATTCATTACACAATAAATTCTGTACACGTTCCTCGGTTTAGTTAACTAATATAATAAATGTTTAATAAAATTTTTGAAACTAACATACAGACAAACAGACAAACAGACAAACTAACATATTCGATCAATAAATATTCGTATAGTTAATTTAAATCCCCGTTATTACAATTAAGAAAAAAAATGTTTAATAAATTGTGTTAATAAATTAATTATAATAATTATAAAAGTGTGTTAATGTTAATTAATTAATTAACACATTTTTTAATTACAATTTACAAAATAAAATGCAAGTGAAGCATGTAAAATGATACAATAATTGTGTTTATGTTCATTAATTTTTTTCTTTACAATTGAGAAGATTTTACGTGAAATTTTCTTAATTGTTAACGTGTAAAGTAGTGTTATAATAAACACTAAACTTGAACACTTCATAGAGTTTAAGCAATTAAATCATTTAAATCGTAATCAATGCATTTATTGTGTGAAATCTGCATTTAACTTGTGTATTTCGTGAGTTACTAAACAATTAAAACTATTGTTTCTATAATTAATACATTGTTGTGTGAATTCGACATTTTAATTGTTTTATTTCACAAAAGACTAAAATTAAATTACAATTAAAATGAATTAAATTGCAATAATATTAAATAACACACATATATATATATGTATTTAAAAAACTTTATCCATAAATAGACAGACAAACTGACAGACTTCAACAAAAATTATTATTTTCTTATCAATTTTTTTTCTTCATTTGCAAATTAATCTATTAACGGACAGACAAACTGACAGACTTCAACAAAAATGATTAATATTTTATAATTTTGTTGCCTTTTTAGAAACTTAATCTGTTAACGTACAGACAGCCTGACAGACTTGATTAAGTTATTAATTTTTCATAATTTTTTGGGAGTTTAAAACTAAATTAAACAGGGGAGGGGAGAAAAAAAGCAAAAATTCAGCTACAAAACACCTACTGATTATACCGATCAATAAATGAAATTGTTTATTATATTTACATAAAAATACAAATTAAAAAAAGAATATATTTATTTCAAGGAATTTTATTTAAATATAATTTAAAAATTAAAAATTGATCAGAAAAACTTACATATTATTATTATTATTATTATTATTAATTCTCTTCCCCCTTCACTAATTATAATTTAAAACTTTTTAAACAGACAAAAACACATTAAAAAAATTGTTTGTTTCATAAAAAAAAGGCAAATTTGATTAAATAAAATTATAAATTTATTAAAAAATATATTTTTTTTATAAATAAATAAAACAATTCTTAGTAAAAATAATCAAAAATTTAATGATTGGAGCGAAGAAAATAAAGACATTTTATTTTTGTTAATAAAAAAATTAGATTTATGTAAGCACCGGATAAAAAAAAATAATAAAAAAATAATAAAAAAATAAAGAAAATAATGTAAATAAATTAACATTTCAACAGTTATTTGTTTATTATTCACATAAAAAAATAAAATAAAATAAATTTTATGTTTAATTATTTTATTTTATTTTTCTCCTCTCATCCTCCTCCTCCTCTTCTTCCTCTTCTCCTCTCCTCTTCCTTTTCCCTTTCCCTTTCTCCTCTTTTTAACAATTAATCATTTAAAAAAAATTATTTTTAATCATCTAAAATAGATTTTTAACAACTACATTAAATTTTCATAAAACTTTAAAGTTAAATTAAAGTTTGTAATTAGGAAAGAATGCAATTAAAGCAGAGTTAAAATTTGTTAAAGGAAATTTTATTAAATAAATAATTAATTTTGTTTTTTCTTTTTTTAATTTTTAAATTATATATTTATATATTCATTTATTATTTAATAAATTTTTAAAGTAAATATTTTATTAAATAATTCATTAATTTATATTTATTTTACTGGGATTTTAACGGTCGATGCTTCGGAAAAAATTTAAAATAATAATAATAATAATAATAATAATAATAAAATTTAAATCTTTTTTGCTGTTTTATATGCTTAAATGTTAAAAAAGTTAATCTAGAAATATATATTTATTAAATTATTTACATAAAATGTAGAAGGAAATTGATTTTTATACAGTTTATGTAGCTTTTATATTGATTTATAAACTGTTATATCTTATGTAAATAACCTTATACTATTGAATTTCAGCATCAAAATTGTATAAAATATTGATTTTTATATGATTTACTGGCTCTAAATGTGATATAAATTGCATTTCATGCAATTATGCATATGTTAAATACTGGAAATATTATTTATTTAATCATTTTTCAATTGTAGCATTATTTATATTCTGAATATAACATGTTTTTTTTTAAGAAAAATCAATTTTTGTAAGGTGATAAATTAAAATTTATATTAAAAAAAACAAAAAACAAGAAGAAAATTGATTTTTTAAAATTATAAATCATTTTTAAACCTAATTAAAAAATTTATTATAAAAATAAACGTGTTTATTTAATGTTAAATGCATTTAAAAAGCAAGTGAAATACATGAATTATTTTCTAAAATTACAATTTTAAATTGTATTAAATTTAATTTTGTAATTTATTTATTTATTTTATGAAAATTAAATTTTTCATTTTATTTATTTATTTTTAATATTTAAAATTTTCTTTCCACATAATTTCAGGGTATTGGAAGTTGTAATACATTAACATGAAAAATTGATTTTATATTTGTAAAATTAATTGAAAATACTGAGGTATATTCTTTTTTTTATGCTATAAATTAATTAAAGTTTTTAACTTGCTTATGCATTAATCTTCCATTCTGAAGTATTAAATATTACATTAAAAATATTGCTATAACATACAACAGATCCTAAATAATAACTTATCAGAGACTCTAAACACTAACATATAAGGCCCTTATCATTGACATATATGAGGTCTTAAGCTATAATATGTAATAGGCCCTAAGTGGAGAGAAGACTCTCTCCACTTAGCAATAATGAACTTTAATTAATTAATTAATTAATTAATTTTTTTTTTAGAATGGAGTTTGACCTGTGAAGCATGAGGCCTCACACTGCAGCTTGTTTAGCTTATGTATAACTCAATACCTGGTTACAATCTTTCCAGTTCTTATCAGGTCAAGATTTGCAAGTAAGGTAAACAAGCTGCTGCCATCATGAGTCTATACCTTAGGGCCTCATATTTTTATATATATATTTTTATATATATAGCATTATTTGGTAGAGATAAAGGGTCTGTTATATATTATAGCTTGTGGCCTCACATTTTTACATATATCATTATTTGGTAGAGGGGAAGAAGTGAAAGAATCTGCTATATATTATAGTTTATGGCCTAGTCTATGTCCTTATACAAATATCACTTAATACTGTACTTTTAATATTAATTTATATTATGTTTTTAGCTGTTTATGTAAAAAATTTCTACATTCTTTCATTGAATTATTTAATTTTTAACATTTTATTTACTAATTACCTAGGCAGAGATGCTATATCTTAGTTATCTCATACAAAACATAAGGAATTTTTTAAAGCAGAAAATTAATTAATAATTTATTTAAAAAATAATTCAAAAAAGAATAAATTTCTTCATAATTTTCATAAAAAATAAGGAAAATATTGATTTTTATGCACATTATAAACACAGAATTAACATATGTAAAGTAAATTTTTTTTAAATATATCTTACAGGATAATGATTTTACAAAATATTTATATATTCCTTAAGATTATTCTTAACTTAGAATGAATTTTTGTATATAAAAAACAGCAATAAAAGTATTTTTTTTTTTTAAATTTGAAGAGGTGGAATGTGTATCAAACAGCTGTAAAACTTTTGACCATCAGATAAGCTATAAATACTTTTAAAATGGTTATTTTATATATATATATATTTAATAGATATTTACTATATATAGCTACTTTCTAGCAAGTTAGCTGCAGAGCTTTCACATTATAGATATGTGGATGTTTGTATGACGCTATATAAAGAATCACTGCAATATATATAACCTTAATAGCTTCTGTATGCAATGTTCTATACATAGAAAGTCATAAAATCATAAATTCTACACAAATTTAATAATAAAAGATTCATTACAAGACAATAAATTTAATTTATAACCATTTAAATATTCTATATTTACTTCTCTAGTTATAAATAAGTGTTTAAAGATTAAATATTAATTTTTTTATTAATATTTTGCAAAATTTGCTGTGTATATTTATCTCCTTTGTGTCATGTGAAGCTGTATAGAGATTTATTTAAGAAGTTAACAAGCATTAAAACATTTAATATTAATTATATATATATATATATGGATAGATTAGACTTGTTGTCGCTCTAGGCTATAATGGATAACAGTAATGGTACCTCTACCAAGTAATGATACATGTAAAAATGTGAGGCCCACATTATAAGTACTATAGCTTAGGGCCTCAGACCTGCTATAGTATATACCAGACCTGCATCTATTTTTAAAGTTAGCACATTATATATGTGATGTTATATAAAGAGTTGTTGCAATATAAAACATCTACATGCACTTTTCTGTGTATAAAATGTCATGAAATCATAAATTATTTTCAAATTTTACAATAAAAGACTCATTTAAAACCATTTACATGATGCATTTATACATGTATAATTATATATAAATGTAATTAATAGTAAATACTTATTAATTTAATTATAAGTTTCATTAAATAAAAATATTATTATAAATTTATATATTTAATTTCATGGAATTCTTTTTTATTTATTTTTCTAATGAAATATAACTTACTTAATAAAAATTTGGATCTTATAATATTTATTTTTTAAGGTAAATTAAAATAATATAATTACTTAAGCAGTAAATTTAATTATTAATTGAAGAGTTATATACTTAAACTATTAATTAAGAAAATATGTTAAATTTTTATGTTATTAAACACATTTACCTACATTTTTAACACCGTATATTGTAAATAAAGGGTTTATTTTACATAAAATCAATATAAATATACTGTAAAATATTTTATTTCTCTTTAAAATCTTTCTTAAAAACAAGTATCTTTTGTCAACACATAGGGTTTTATAAATCCTTATAAACACCCAAAAACCCTTATACATGTATATTTAAATTATTTTTATATAAAATTAATTACTATACTATATATTACAATTATTCTTTAAAATAATGTTAATAAAAGATAATTATATTTAATTACAAGCTGAATTTTTTAATAGTAAGTCATTGCTTGATTGGAAGGATGAAGAGGGATAAAATGTAAAAATAATGAATAAATAAACAATAAAAAAATATAATATCTAAAAGTTTAAGATAATTTTATTTATTTAAATGAAAATTAACGTGTAAGCTAATTGTTAAGCAATAAAATATTTATGTCTATTGTTATCTGCTCCTAGATTTGTGATATGTTTAATTATCCGAAGCAATGAGTTCTATTGCTAAACAATTTATTATTACAGAAAAGTAATGACTTTTTGCCAAGGATAAAAACAGTAAAAAATAAAAATTTTACCCTAAATTACATATTTAACATTTAATATATATACATTTACTGTATAATTTACTTTAAATTATGACATTTAATACTTATAAAGCAGTAAAATAAAGTTGCATTTTTCTGCATTAAAAATTAATTATTTTTAACTATAAAAATGATTATAAAAATTCAAATTATGTTCTAAATTACTTTAAAACTTATGTATTTAGTGTATAAAATGTATATTTACTGTATAATTTACCTTAAATTGCACCATTTAATATTTAAAAAAAAGGAATATTAACTTTTAAATGTATAAAAAAGTATATATTTTTTTAACGTTACAATAATAATAAAAACTTATATATTGATTTTACATTATAAAACATTTCATGCCATCAGTAAAAACATTTTTTAAACTTTATTATTATTATTATTTTTTTTTATTTATTTTTCTCTCGTTTAAGTCTTATAAAAACGAAAATAGTTTTATATATACAAGATTTTTGTGTAATAAAATATAAAAATATTTATTCTAGACACTTATATACAGTAGAATAAGCGATGTATGCACGTAAATTTAAAGTTTAATGAATGGATAATTAAGTAAAAAGCATGTAAAATATGAAAAAAATAATCACTCATTGTATGCAATCTCTTAAATTATTTTAAATATAATATTTGCATACATTTTAAAATCATGGAAACAGTCACAAGACTGAATTTACATGCTGAGAAACTTATATTTACCTTTATTTTATAGCTTATAGGAGCATGAAAGACTATTTTCCACCCTTAAATATGGGGATAAGGCATAGATAAGTGCATAAAATATTAAGTATAGAAAACAGTTCTATATGTACAAGAATTTTGTATAAGAAAATACATTCTAGACACTTATATACAGCAAAATAAGCAATGCTCAGGCATAAATTTAAGGTTTATTAATGGATAATTAAGTAAAAAATCACTCATTGTATGCAATTTCTTAAACTATTTTAAATATAAAATTTGCATACATTTTAAAACCGTAGAAACAGTCACAAGAGTGAATTTACATGCTGAGAAACTTATATTTGCCTTTATTTTATAGTTTAGAGGAGCGTGAAAGACCATTTTTCCATCTTTAAATATGTGGATAAGGCACAGATAAGTGAATAAAATATTAAATAAATGATCAAAAGATAAATAACAGGAGTAGAATTTTATAAAAAATAATATTATTTTCATCCCTCCACTCTAGGATAGAAGGAAAAAGATAAAAAAAAAAAGGGAAAGAAAGATCCTTACTGTATATAAATAGGCCAAACGCAATACCACAGATTGTAACTGTCTTTAAGAAACGTGTTTCAATGCCTATCTGTGTTGCCAAGAACACAAACCGTGCCATCAAATAGCGAATAAACGTCATCAGATGTTCTGATCACGTAGGACCGGAAAGAGATGCAGTAATACCACAAGACCCGACCTTGTTACAGTGCGGAGATGCCCCTATAATGTTTCCTTACCTGCATGGCCGATTCGGATGCGGAGAAAACACCTTTACAGGATGAATCCAACTTATAAATTATCGATACACTTTATACTCGAGAAGGATTATGTTCAATAAGGTTATAGAAGGTCAATCGAATGTTTTTTTTTCTTTCTTTATATCTATACCCCTTACGCGTTATAATGAGTTAAAAATAAATCAATTTTTAAACCTTTTCCATTTCTATACATTTTTTTTAAGTTAAAAATACAATTTTCTAAAAATATACTTAATTATTTTTAATAATTAATTTAGTTTTAAGGCTTTTATTATTGTTATTTTTAGTTAAAAAAGAAATATAATAATGTGAATTTTACTTTGCTTACCAGCACGAAAAGTTGTAAAAATTTATTTTAGCGTGTTGAAATATATTTTTTAAATGTTTATAATTGTATATAAAATGAAATTCTGCTTAATATAATGCTTAAAAAGTGAAATTTTACCGTGAGAAATTGCTAATATTTCACTTTCTAGTATAAAATTGGGTAGATTTAACGTTATTCCGAGTGTTTTCTTATTTAAAAAACTCTCCTAAAGTTGAATAAAACCTCTAAAAAATGGCTTAGAATATACTCGGAATGGTTGTTAAATACATTTAAATCCTAGCATTTATTCTCATTAAAAATATTGCATAGATATGAAAAAACGATATGCATAAAAGTTTGAGGAGAAAATTGACTTCTTTGCTTACCTGTTCGAACTTGCTGGACATAATAAAGCACCAGAGTTAAAGTGGCGATGATGAGACAAGCCAACGAACGAAGCAAAATCATCTTCTCACCTACAATATGTCAATAGATTTTGGGACACAAAGTCCATCTTCTCGCACAGATACACCAGACCATGGATAGAAATTGAGTTTCTCCATAGCTGGAACATGGCTGCCTGAACGTTAAAACCCTCACATCCTATTGCCTTATCGAGAAGTTAACGTTACTCCAAAACAGCATAACTTGTCAATATTTGTCTATTTACATTACATTATCCTTTCTGTACAGGGTGTAGATCGGGGGGTTTTCGACCATACTAAACAATCCACACGACTCACATCCCTC
The DNA here is from genome assembly GCF_030686945.1 of Centruroides vittatus. Classification (NCBI taxonomy): domain Eukaryota; kingdom Metazoa; phylum Arthropoda; class Arachnida; order Scorpiones; family Buthidae; genus Centruroides; species Centruroides vittatus. Next base: position 954,907 of record NW_027120768.1, read on the forward strand.
GTATCCTTCGTTATGGACGGGTATAAGATCACTTATAACTTAATTATTATAACATAATCCTCCTATACTAAATGGTTAGACTAGTACCTAATCCTGTAAGTTAATATGTAACACGGTTAACGATTCCGTCCGTTGTACGACCCCAACGATAATTTTCCTTTATAAACACCAATGTCTCATCGTCCCCAACCTCTGTCCAACCTTACTACACAGAATGAGAAGGGTCCTATGTGTGATTGGTCGATCGCCCAGAGGCAGTTGGTTCTACATGAAACCTTACAGACATCAACGAAAATATGTGTTGATGGTTTTAAGAAGCAAACCTTTACTACTTCATCCCTCTGTACACGTGTACCTGTACATATTTAAGTGAATACCGACTTAATTAACGCGTACGCCTATACGTCTCTTTCCCTTTACTCCTGCCTGTTCGGTAAATGGGGGGTTTGATGAATGACGTCAGCGGTGTTTGTTTACGTAGAAGAATCGATGATTGGGAAAATGAATTTTCTAACTTTTTTAGCGCTTTTTAAGGATCGGAAATTTAATAAATTCATTTATTTTTTAAATTAAAATTAGCCCATTTTAATTGCCTCCCTTTTTTAATGGGAATTTTAAAAATATATATTTTTTAAGCTATATAAATTATGCATTTTAATTTTTTTTTTGAATTTTTTAATAATTTTTATGGTTATTTTTTATTTTTAATTAATTTATTTTTTTTAATGTCTAATTTATAACGACAATTTTAATGTTATTAAATGTACGCTGTTTATTTTTTATTAATTCCACTCTCGAAAATTGATCATTTTTTTATTAAAAAATTGGGAAATATTGTATTTTTATATGTATAAAAAAAATCTAATTATCTTAAAATACATTTTAGAATAAAGGGTGGAGTTGACTCCGCTCAATTTCTCCGAAAATCCTTCCATTTTCTATGAGATCCGCCCAATATCAAGTAGTGGAATTTTGTAACCGAGTCGACAAACTTTAACATTTTTTTTTTTTTTTCAACTAAATTTTTATAGTATTTTTGTTTATAATTCGATAAAATTCCTAGAAACATATGCTCATTGGGCAATGAGCAAATGACCTATTTGTTAGGATCATTCTCCTAGAAAATATTAATCATCTTACTACCGAATTTTAGTAGTGTTCTCCTCCAGAATGTTACTAGATAGTGGGCAATGGGCACGTAGAGAAATGCTCCTAACAAAAAAAAATGGGCAATGGCAATAATTGTAAATTTCTCTAGGGGAAAATGTCGCTTTTAGAAAATTTTCTCAGCATTCAAACAAATTTTAACAGCGTTTTTCCTCAAAACATCTCTAGAAAATGAGTAATAAGTAAGTAGACAAATGTCCTAGCATAAACAAGCAAAGGGCAAGCGAACAAAATGACATATGTAATGGGAAAATGATCCTAGAAAATGGGCAGTGGGCAAAAATGCTCCTAGAAAATAGGCAATAGAGCAAATGCTAGAAACATTTATTCTATTGCCCATTTCTTTACTACCGTCAGCGTAATTAATTTAATTTTTTTGATAGAAATTTTATTCTATTTTTATATTTTAAACGTAATTTCGATGAATTTCCACGTTACAAAAGTGAAATCATTTAATATTTGGTGGCAATTCTTTTCGACGCATTCCTGCACATATCTGCAGTTTCTCAATTCCGGTTGCAATAGTTTCCTTCATGCCCCATTTGATAATAAACCCCCCTAATGCTTTGACAAAGTAGATAATCTCCTATATTGCCCACTGTTAAATACAATTTCTAAACGTCTCCTGATGCAAGTAACCATTATCTGCACCATTCACCCTCTTGGACATCTTTCCCTCTCATTTTTCTTCAAAAATTCCCTGATATTTTGGGACAAATCGACTGGTAAAACTATTTAGAACAGTTTAAATTTTAAATTTAAAAAAGGGCCTTAAAATTTTGGGCATAAATTTATTCCATATTTTGAGGTTACAAATTATAGATAAGTGTCCAAATTTCATCACTAAATTAATTATTGATGCCATTTTTGGGGGTTGTGCGATGCGAGGTCCTAGACGAGCATGTACTCACGGGACCCTTTCTTGTATAATTTTATATAATATAAAGCTCAAATATGATACTCGACTTCGTGTTGTATGCAAAAATCTTGGTTCATAGCTAGAATCTTAAATTTTGCATTCCTTCCTTCGACTTAAGTTGTGATTTAAGATGACTTTTCTTTGATTTAAAGTTGTACGAGGCCCTAGAAAAGTGTGTGGGCCTCATCTCGTATAAGTTTATATAAAATATAAACTCCGTGTCGCAAAAATTTAGTATCCTATCCATTGAGAAGACCTAGACATTCTTTCTGTAGTTGAGAGGATCCTTCCTTAAATAACTTAGGCCCTAGGCACGCGTGTATTGGGAGGCCTTTCATATTTAAATTTAAGTTACGTAATATAAAGTCAGTTTTACAGGATATTTTATTTTGAGCCTAGACAGGCGCACTAGAGACCATTAAAAGTATTTGGCTCCCTAAGAGCATGACCAGTGGTGCGTTATCCTATGGGAAAAAGGGCAATTTCCTAGGGCCACCACCAACTGGAGCCCCCAAACCAATCTTTTATAAGAAAATATTTACATCAAAAAATTCCCGAAAGAAAAATGTCTTAAGTCAACACTTTACATGGGACCCCTTCTAATTCAAATTTGACTAAGCACCCATGAAACTATAAAGCGCCACTGAGTATGGCCCCTTTGTTTGTATACGGTAACGCAACTCGCGGGGATCTGCCAAGGAAGAGGCTTCCAGTGAAATTGGCCCCAATTTAGGTGTTACTAACGCGAAGAAAACCCGGGAAACTCCACGTGGCTAGCTAGTTGGCCAGGACAGAACCCACAACTAACGTTTACTGGTTGTGTCCACTTGGCCCTAGGCAAAAGCTTAGTTTCCTACACTTGTTGATCCTAAATTTAATTTTTTTAAACGTAACTTTCTTAACTTTCTATATTAACGTTAACTTCTTCCATAATTTAAACGAAATTATACGCGAGAACTAAGCTCTAGTGTCAAAAAACACCTACCTATTGTCATAACACCCCTTCTACTTCAATGTTTTATCTTCAGACTGCGTACTTGATTTACCATTTTATATATATGAGTACATTAATTCCTAGTAAGTCATCCTTCCGATAACTTATAAATTATTTCTAATAAGAGAAATGCGTGTAAATTCGCATTATTCTGTTCTATAAAAAGTACAATACTTGAAAATGTCGTACTCCGAAAGCTCCCCCCCAAAAAAATAAATAAAAAAAGATAATAATTGCACGAAGTAGGAATATCAAATTCTTCAAAATTCGATCGAATTACAAGAAATAATTGCAGGTATCCAAGTGAAGTATTGTGTCTAAATGCTGCATATCCATGTATCCAAGATATATTCATAATAATCCTTATCCTTATCTAATTATTCAAGCAATATCCGCAATAAATATCTAAGTATCAAGAGATGTCTATAAAGAATATCTGTATCCGCGATGTCAAGAAATATCCATAAACAAGCATTAAGAGATTCCATAATAAATATCTCTATCCAAGCACCATGAGATACCCCGTAATGAATTTCCCTACCAAGCATCCTGAGATATCCATAATGAATTTCCCTATCCAAGCATCAAGAGATACCCATAATGAATTCATAAACTCATTTATAAAGTATTGTTATTTAAAGCATTGTTGTTAATTGTTAACTAACTACAGCACACTACCACAGAATTAACATTACGCACGTGGAAGATTTACAAGCACTCTCACATTAAATTGTACTATAAAGACTCGACTAGTTTCCACTGGATAACTGTAATATATTACAGTTTAATATTACAATGTACTTGGTAATATTACCAAGTACAGATGTACTGTACAGTACACTAAAGCAATAAAGTCGTAGGTATTAAGTACAGATTTATGTGTTACTACTGTACTAATATAATACAATTTCAATTATCCTCCATACATTAGTGCGTTGTAGACGTCATGCGAAAACGCTATAACAGGAAGAGCTCCGCCCAATGATGCGATTGAAAACGTCAGCAGAAAATCAAATTCTTCAAACTGCAACCGTGACGTCAGGAATTACAAGTCATCGTAGTGTTGTAGATCAATAAATCAAAACAAGTTACGTTCCTAAATAAATGATTTATATATTCACTCGTGTCTTTCCATAATCAAGTAATTCATTTGAAAGTGTCGTTGCGTTACTATCTCGCGACTACAGACAGTTGTACAGGCGGAAAGTGTGTACAACGCTAGTCGATAACGCTATTTACATAGCTAATAAGTTCAACAGAACGGAAACGACGTCAGAAATTCTAACGATTAACCGAAAATTTTTAAGGTAAACACCGTAAAAACAATGGCTGCCGAACTCCCCCTCCACGTTGCAAGTTTCCGTTATTGACGTTAGGACAGACAAACGGATCTCCTTCGAGGATAAATTGATATTTTATAAATGGATACTATCGAGTTCGACATCAGGAGAGGTAGTTGGGGTCATTAACCAGAACTGGTGTAGGAATTTAGTACACGTAAAGGAGATGTCATTACCGGGTCGTAATTAACTCGAGTGGACATCTTGGAGACACACGACACGTTAACAGTGATGGAGTTTTCCTAAAAGTACAGAAGAAAAAAAAAGAGAAGATACGCGGACACTCACTTATACACAAGAGTACACAAGAGTGCCTTAGTTTTCACTAATTAATTTTATCGGAATTTGTTTACAGGTAGCTTCACCCCCCCCGAATCTGTAATCACGTTCAATTTGTAGTTAATGATGAAGTCTGCCTTATTATTGACTAACCCATGAGGGGGGCGTAAATATTTTAGGACCTGATCAAAATTCTAAATCTTTAATGATGTATAATGTCATCGTTGTGTTGATGATAGAAGAGACTTGTGTCCACCCCCTTAAACAGTTCTTATTGTTTAATGAGATAGGGAGTGAAATAAATCTGCTCGATACTCAGAGAAATAAGGTTGATTCTGCCTAATTGTCATAAAGAAGACCTGGAAGTTATACTATAAACTACAGTGTATACTAAAATAACACAACGTATTATTGTACTGAAAACTGTGCTAAGTTCTAGGTTATACTAAAGTAATCTCAAGAAAATATGAGGTCCTGTTACAAGTTTTGAGTTATTAATATATTAAAATAATCAGAAGGACACCTGGAGATTGTACTATAACTTTCAGATTAAACTGAAAAGCAGATAATCTGGAAGATTTACTAAAAGTTTCAGGTTATACTAAAAAGGATAAACTTTGAGACTACTTAAATGAAGTTATATATCACTTAGAATACAATAAATCTGTTTGATCCTCAGAAAAAAACTTGAGGTTATTAGGGTGAATGTAAATCCTGTCTGAACATTTTATTCAGATATTCTTCTGGTTATTACAAAATAAGAAGAAAATCTGCAGTTATACAAATGAGATTACGTATCAGACGAGAAATAAATCCCTTTGATTCTCATAAAAATACAACCTGCAAGTTATACGTAACCTCCAGGTTATTAAATAATCAGCAGTAAACTTGCAGGCTGAAGTTCGATTCTGGTAGAAAATAACCTTCAAATAACTGTGTTTAACCTCCAGTGTAACCCGTAAAGTTATAACACATTTACAGACTTTTTTAATAGTGTTCCTTACTATACTCGAGTACAGTAAAACCTGTGTAAACCGGAATTGCGCGGTACCGAATATTTTTCCGGTTTGGCAGGTTTCCGTTTTAAACAGGTTTTTTTAAACATAGAAAATCGCTCCGTTCTGAAGAATTTTCTCCGTTTAAGCAGATCTCCGTTTTATTTAGGTTACGCCTCGTACAGGTGTCCGTTTTAGACAGGTTTTACCTTATAATGTACGAAAATATTATTATTAATGAGACGTAATTTTTTTCTGAAGTAAATTTAATTATAATCGATCCTTATCGACTAGATTTCTCTAGAATTCTAGAGATTTTGCTCAAGAAAATGATTAAAATTCTAGAAAAATACGAGTGAAGCCGAATATAAATTTTCAGATGATTAGTGTTTGCGTGACTTCACCACAGCGTTTTAATATGGCGAAGAGAATTGAACGTCTGGTTGCATGACCAATGTTCATGTGTTAAAATTTCGCATTTCTGAACAAACATTATTTAATTGTAATAAATATCGCGCGCGGGGAATCATTGAAAACTTGTTAGTACCCCCATTTATTAAGTTCATTTTTACCCCCTGTTAAATACGTCATTAAATCCAACCATGTATTAAATTTGACTTTTATCTTTCTTCTTTCTCTCTCCCTCCTTCCCTTCCGTTTAAATTTATAATCGTATCCAAAGCGTAAATTCCGTAGTAAATCCTCTAATTAACGCCTCCGCCCAATGTGTGAAAGTGTCGAAATAAAAATTAATTAATTAATTAATTGAGTTTTGAAACCCTGCCATGTCTGTTCTTTCTTTGAATGTCTTCTTTTCCAGTTTGGTATTCGATTTCTGGAATTGCTCCGCCCAATTTCTTAATATGTCAGATTAAATTTAGATTTGAATGCTTTATTAATGATAATTTTCCCTTAGAAATTTTTCCTTACAATTTAGTAAGTATAGGACTCGAATTCTGGAATTGCTCCGCCCAATTTCTTGAGTTTGTTGAATTACATTTACGTTTGAATGGTTTGTTTATAATATATTTTTTATTATTTCTTTCAACTTCGTTCGAATTTAGTAGATTTGAGATTCAAAATCCCAGAATTGCTCCGCCCAGTTTCTTAGTTTGTCAGATTAAATTTAGATTTTAATGCTTTATTAATGATAAATTTTCCTTTGAAACTCTTCGTTACATTTCGGTAAATGTAAGATTCGAATTTCAGAATTGCTCCGCCCAATTTCTTAGTTTGAAAGATTAAATTTAGATTTTAATGCTTTATTAATAATTTTTTCTTTGAAACTCTTCGCTACATTTTGGTAAATGCAAGATTCGAATTTCAGAATTGCTCCGCCCAATTTCTTAGTTTGAAAGATTAAATTTAGATTTTAATGGCTTGCTAATGATATTTTTTCTGCTAAACTTTTTTTTCCAATACGGTTAAATCCGAAATTTAAATTTCGAATTGCTTCTGCCCAATTTAGCAGCTTGCCAAATAAAATTTAGATCTAAATATATTATATATAATTAAAGACTAAATTTTAAAAACATTTCTTCGTTTCTATTTGATCAATTAAAAATTCGATTATCTAGAATTTCTCCGCCCAATTTCATAGTGTATCAAATTAATATAAGAATTGGACATATTTTTAACGATAGAGTTTATTAATTTGTTACTATTTTCGAATTTATTCGCCCAGTTTGGCAAATTAAAAATTCAAATTCCGGAAGTGCTCCGCCCAATTCCGTAAATTGAAAATTAGATTTAAATACTTTTAAATAAGCAAAAAAAATTTCTTTCAGTCACATCCAATTAAATAAATTACGAATTATAAATGAGAGTATTGCTCCGCCCAATTCAGTAAAATATTAGATAAAATTAGATTATAATACTCTTTTAAATAATAGAATTTATTTATTTGAATTTCTTCGTTTAATTCTATTAATTACATATTCAAAATTAAGCGATTGCTCCGCCCAATTCGATATACTATCAAAATTTAAATATGTATATATTTAAATTTTAGCAGAGTATATTGGGTGGAGTATATACTCCGCCCAATATACTCTGCCCAATGTAATGAAATATCAAATGAAAACAAATTTGAATTTTTGTACTACTTTCTTATTGGCGGAAATTTTTCAGTTGCTCCGCCCAATTCGGAATTGAAGTTCCGCGGATCATCCAATGAAAATCCTATATTTTTAGAGCCATTTTTTTTTCAAGGAAAAGAATTTAAAATTGGATTTCTCCGCCCAATTTTATGCAATTTTTTTTTAGTTGAAGAAATTCAAAATAATTTTTTAAAAAGCCACAAGAATCGAAAGAATTTTTCAGGAATTTCGTTGCTCGAGCCTTACTTTAAGGAATTATTTGGCATTTTAATATGCGGTCAAACCTGTGAACAACGGACACTGACGTCAACAATTAAAAAAATGGCCGCTATTCGGAGGTTGTCGTCGTTTGGTGGATTTTATATTAATTTTCTAAATAATAATAAATTTAAATAAATAATAAATAATAATAAATTTAAAGATTAGGGCCTTGAATATTAGTAATATATAAGAAGCTCTCTTCTCTCCACACTGTAATAAATTTATACACGTGGGCCTCAAACTGTATCATCACAGCGTAAAACCTTAAGAAGGACCTTTTCCTGAAAACAACAATAAATTTAATAACGTGGGCCTTAAAAGGCATCCTCATAATGTAGAGCCTTAAGCTGTAAGATACTAATGGCCTTCCCCCTCCATTAATTAAACAATAATAAATTTTAAGAGCGTAAAGCCTTCAACTGTAAAACTGTAAAATGCCTCACGCTACGAGGCCTCAGCTTACGTTTAAATCCGACCCTGAATGTAGTTAATGCATTATTTCCTGAAAATAAATTATTAATAACTAACTTAGAGAATCCAGAGCCTGAGTAGAAGTGACGTGGGGCCTACTCGAATAATAGAACAAACAGAAATGGATTTTTCAGAACTCAGAAAAAACTTCGCACTTATATCTTCTTTCTTTTACATATAAGACTAAACTTTGGGTGTTTCTAAGCCTGGGGCCTGGGCCAAATAACCTAACAGATCTTTTTAATGTTGATCCTTGTCTACTTCTGGGCGTGCACTTTTTAATTTTGGAAACAAATGTATACGTTTAGGGCCTAGGGCCGCTACATGTACAGATTTTATAGTTTTTAAAAATGCGTCTGTCTGGGTGTAATTTGAATAAACAGATCTACAGATCTTAAAATTCAATGTACACCCTCACAGAAAATTTGTAGATCTGCAAGCCATCAACCCTGTAGGTTTACATATCCAAAGTAGAAATAGACAAAAGAAAGTCGGTCTTAAATAGAAACTGAACTCATTTTTTTCACTGATATAACATAATTTACCTCGTTTAATTAAAGATTCGAACGCACTCTTATATTGTATTAGATAAATTTCTTATAAAATACAACTTTTAAGTCGAGATGTTCACAACATTTTTATGAGAACATACTCGCGTTCTGTGTTAATGTAATTAGGTACTTAATTACATTAACACAGAATGTGAGTTCATTCCAATGAAGAGTTCTCAATTTTACACTAACAAAAATCTTCTGTTCTGTTCTCAACAGTGCAGAACACCTGAACATCTAGCTAAACAAAGGGCTCGTGTTCTGTTCTCAACAGTGCAGAACACCTGAACATCTAGCTAAAAAAGGGCTCGTGTTCTGTTCTCAACAGTGCAGAACACCTGAACATCTAGCTAAAAAAGGGCTCGTGTTCTGTTCTCAACAGTGCAGATCACCTGAACATCTAGCTAAAAAAGGGCTCGTGTTCTGTTCTCAACAGTGCAGATCACCTGAACATCTAGCTAAAAAAGGGCTCGTGTTCTGTTCTCAACAGTGCAGAACACCTGAACATCTAGCTAAAAAAGGGCTCGTGTTCTGTTCTCAACAGTGCAGAACACCTGAACATCTAGCTAAAAAAGGGCTCGTGTTTTATTCTCAACAGTGCAGAACACCTGAATATCTAACTAAACAAAGGACTCGTGTTCGGTACTCAACAGTGAACGAAGTTTTTTATACAAAAATTAACCTTGAACACAAAAATATCTGAAAAATCGTCTAAAAACCCAATTTTATATACAAAACCTCTATTTTATAAATATAAAACTATAAAATTACATGTATCGAAGCTTATAAAACCGATTTAAATAAAATTTATTTTTAAAAAAGTTATTAAAAATTGACTTTTCGTTAAAAAAAATTTCTAGAATAAAATTTGTGTTTAGTTATTTCAAAAGTTGATATCCAAATATTTTTCTGTTTATCAAATTTCTGCATTAAAATTCAGTTTTAAATCGATATTCTAGAAGAAGAAAATGTAGAAAATAAATATTTTTCAAATCTTGAATATAATATTTTGAGACAAAAACCATTTTATTTACTTAATATACTTCTTTATAAAATTATATATATAAATTGCAGGTAAAGAAACGTTAATGGCTATATGAAGACATGAGAAAATGCAAACAAAAACACATGAAAATTAAATTAAGAAAAAAATAAAATAAAATTTATATTAAATTTTCTATGGTATTACTAGCTGTATTACTAGATAAAATTTAAAATAAAGTATATACTGTGTTATTTCGAATTTATAATGTACTTTTTCATCTCTAAGTACATTCGTTTAGTCGGAGTTGTATACTATTACGTCAATTTGACGTCATTTTACACATCCCCATTGCAAACAGTGTGCAGGAATGAAGCCGTTTTACACTTCCCAATTACAAAAAGTGTGCAGGAATGACGTCAAACTGATGTACATTATTGTAACAAAACTAATGCACCTTTTCTTTACTGGGGGTGTTCTTTCAATTCAAGCAAGGAGCATTTCAAATTTACATTTTATTTTAAATAAGTTATTTTTTGCACTTTAATAATTTCTTTAAAATTTATATTTATTTTTAATTATTGTTCATTTTCTCCTAAAAATTATTTAAAGTGAATGCACTTCATATCTACTTAAATAGATTAAATTTGCAAAATGTAAACTAATTAAATAAATATACGTTGAAAATCTTTTACTTTATATTTAAAAAAAGGAGACAGGAGAAGAGGAAAGAAGAAATAAAAATAAGTATTTTTTTTTATTTGTTATGATAACAAAGAGAAAAAAGAAGAAAGACGGAGGAAAAAGAAGGATAAAAAAGGAGGAAGAAGAAGGAGAAGGTAGAAGAAAAAACAGAGGAAGAGGAAGAAGATGGAGGAAGAAGAGAAAGGATGAAAGATGAAGAAGAAAAAAAGAAGAAAAAAGAAATAAAAATAACTATTTTGTATTCGACAACAAAGAGAAAAAAGAAGAAAGAGGTAGAAAGAAGATAGAAGAAGAAGGAAGAAGAAATAAAAAAAAAATATTTTGTACTTGACAACAAAGAGTAAACCAATTTTAAAATGGAAAAAAATAAAACAAAATTATATTAAAATATATTCAATATACAGTATATGTTGTTGTACCTATAAATTTAAGAAGATATAAAAAGAAATATAAAATAAATAAAGATTTTTAAAAAGTATTGAAGATTTTAAAATCAAAATATAAATCTTAGAAAATTCTATTTTTCCCCCCTTGTTCTTTTTTTATAAAAAAAATATATTCTAAAAAGATGTAAACAATTATATGAAAGAAATGTAAATTAAGGAATGAAAAAAAATGAATTTTTTTATATTTTTTAAAATAAATTTGCATAAGAATAAAACTGTTATTTTTTATTTTTTTAAACTCATTTTTTTAAATTTTATTTTAAAATAGAAAAATAATATTTATTTTATTTAATTAATTTTTTATAATTTAATATTTTATTTTATTTTATTTTTCTCTCTATATTTCTCTTACTCTCTCTCTCTCTCTCTCCTCTCTCTCTTCTTTCTCCCCTTTCCTCTTTCCTCTGTCTTCCTCCTTTTTTTCTTCGCTGTCTCTCTCTTTTTCTTTTCCCCTTTACTCCTTCCTCTATCCTTCCCTTTCTCCTCTATCTTCTCCTCCCCTTCATCTCTCCCACTCCTCCCTCTCCCCTCTCTTTTTCTTTCTTTCTCCCTTCTTTGTTTTCTTGTTTCTGTTTCCATTCTTCTCTTCTCTTCTTCTCCTCCCTTTCTTCCTCTCTCCTCTCTCCTTCTCTCTCCTCTCTCCTTCTCTCTCTTTTCCCTCTTTCCTTCTTTTTTCTCTCTGTCTCTTCCTCTTTCTTTTTTCCCTTTTTTTTCGACCTCTCTCTCTTTTCCTTTACTCCATCCTCTATCCTTCGTTTCCCCCTCTATCCTCCCTTACCCTTCCTCTCTCTCCTGTCTCTCTTTCCCCCTCTCTCTTTTACTGTATAAATTAAGTAAGTAAACACGTAAAATATATATATATATATATTTAAATAATTAAAATTCTAATTTTAAAATTATAATAATTTGTCTTTAATGAATAATTTATCCATATTATAATTTAATTTTACAAAATTAATTTAAAATTTATTAAAAATTTTTCTAGAAATAAGTGATATTAATGGCATAATATATATAAAAATCTTCAACCCCGGACAAGGTAGAAGTTGAAAAATGTTGATGAAGGATTAGAATATTAATAGTGAACATCGTTTATTTCTTTAATAATTATAATAATAATAAATAATAATAAAATTTTAATTATACTCGACATGCTTTAATTAAGTTTTAATTATATTTTGATTGGTTTGCCTCCCTCTATTTCTTCTTTACTGACTCTTGCTGAGTTATGAGCTTTTTAATGTTCTCTTAAGATGTAGCTGTAAATTATACGATGTTACTAACGTGAAATTCTCACATGTTACGCAGTTCTATGTTACTTAAACCTCCATAACAACACCTAATATCCTCAATGTTATAGATATACAAGGCACGTAACATCCAAGTGTGTAGCTGTATAACTTGCTGGTGTATGGAGTATATTACACTTCAATGCCTTTATAAGGATGTATACAAGTTATATTACATATTGAAACTATATAACACGTATAATATTAAGTATTTTTGTATGTAAAACGACTGTAAACCGTGTATAACACGCATAATCTTGAAAGAGTTTTAACGTTCTTTGAAGATGTAGCTGTAAATTATAGGTTGTTACTAACCCTTATACGTGAAATTTTGTGATGTTACGTTGCTTTATGTTACGTTAACGCTTGATAAGAAGACCTAGTAACCTCAATGTTATAGATTTACTAGCCTCGTGACCCCCAGGATGTGTAGTTGTATAACTTACAGATAACAGTAAATGCGGTGAAAGTTTCTTTTTTTTATTTTTCTCGTGTGTCAAACCTCTGAATAACGGCCCTGATAAAGAATATAAATATGGCCGTTGTTCGGAGGTTATTTTGTACGCTGTTTAAAGATGGCCGTTGTTGGGAGATGGCTGTTGTAAACGCTGTAGTAAGAAGCTATAAATACAGTATATATAATTTGAAGGGAATAAAATATATAAGTGTATATATTGTACAAGTTGGAAACACAAAAAAAGTGCTCTTCGAATTCGAGCGCCCCTTAATTGTTGGAACGTGGAAGGGTGTTCCTCAAGTTTGAGGTGCACCTTAATTGTTAGAAATACAGAAAAAGTACTCCACAAATTTCGATCTAATACGATAGATTTACTGGAAGATACGATAAGTATAGGCACACGTAAACAATCATGTACAGTAAAAGTTTGACACGAAGTACAGTACATGTACATGAAGTACAGTAAAAATTGCATTTTTATCAGCAATATTAATGTTGGAATACGAGCATTTGCTCTTAAAATGGGGTCCATTTTGCTAACAGTTCATTAATATTAAGAAACTAAGGGCTTACTTACACTTTTCTGAATTAAAAAAAAAACACTTAAAACTAAAATAATGTTTCACTTTAACAATTTAAAGTCTTTTTTGCATTTTTATAGGGAAAAAATATATTAAATTGCTCATAGTTAGAGTTTAATAGAGATCAGATCTTAAAGATCTTCCACTGCATTTGCCACCGAAGACTGCTGCAAAAACAAACAAGCCAACAGGAAACAACTTCCGGTGATTGACTGCTCACAATTGACGTCATTTCCGCTAGATACCGAAATAAAAATATATTAGCCAATCAGGAAGGGTTTCTCTCTCTCTCTACACTGATAACGTCAAAAATGTAGGAGTGAGAAGACTTTATCTTTCCAACTTCAATTTAATTTTTCTCTTCCCCCTTCTTAAATTGTTTCAGCTGTTAAGAGAAATTTTTTAAATTGCGAAAATTAACTGTCAGAACACAGAAAAATTTTCTTAGACAGAATATTTAGATAAGAATTAAGGTTTTTTTTTTGGACAACAAACCTTAATTTGAAGGCTGTCATAACGTGCAAATATGTGTTTTGAATTACTTTTCTGGCTTATTTTTTGTTATATTTACGTTTTTATATATAGAAATTCCTTTTTTTTTTTACTTTATAATTCTACTTTATCCCCTTTAAGACGTATTTCATAACCTTCTACCCTTTCATACCGTCTTTACAGCCACTTCCAATTCCAATGCCATGAAAGACTTTCCTCTTTACTTTATCAAAGTATGTCAAAGTAAACCAGTGACTACACCCAAATTTATTTTTCGATTCGCATACGCACAATGGTAACTCAACATAATATTTATAAAATCTAACAGTACATTCTCCTGTATAGAAAATATGCGTATAGATGCCTCTTTTCTGTTGTTCTGTACAAAAGGATTCTACCTTAATTCTGTACAAAATATCCTTGTTGAATTATGCAGTTTCTGCTGAATTCTGTGCAGAAAATGTCCTGCTGAATTCTGTGCAGAAAATGTCCTGCTGAATCTCTATAGGGGATGTCTAGCTGCATTCTGTACAGAAAAATGTCCTGCTGAATTCTGTGCAGAAAATGTCCTGCTGAATTATGTGCAGAAAATGTCCTGCTTAATGCTGTACAAAGAGTGTTCCTAGTGAATCCTGTACAGAGACGCTGTATTTAATTGTTCCGTATTCGAGTGCTCCGTACAAAGATGTCATGTTCATCAAGAGAAACAATTCTGTTTAATTATTCTTTACAGATAAACATTCAGCCTAATTCTTCTAGATACTCTGTTATATAAACTTTTGTAACTGCAGATAGTTACAAAAGTTCACATAAACTTCCAAATATATTATAATTTCTTAGGTTATTATTTTAAAACATGGGATTTTTTATTAAAGGAAAGGGTCACAGTTGGGTGTCTAAAGTCATTTGTCAATGTGAATCACGCTTGGGATGACAGCTGCATCTAATTACAAACAGCATAAAGAAAACCAGGAATTAATCGATATTTCACCTCCTCGACAACTTTATTAACAAACTTTGCAACTTTATCGAAATTATATTTTTAGTTTTTAATTTTTTTTCCAGAAAATACATCGTAAATAAATTTTACTTTTCACGATAAAATGTATTTAGTGTGTACGGGGAGGGGGTGGAAGAAAAGTACTTTCGTCCCATTGAACGAATCAATGATTCGCGGAGAGGATCTTGTTTATCTTTAAATTTAACCTATTTCTAGCTTAAAACTGCTGGGAATTTTTAGTTTTTTCGTGTTTTATGCGTATTTTTATACGCCCTTCTACGTGATAAAAGTAATATCTCTATATATATTTGCGTTATATCCAAGAAATTTCAGAAGTTTCTCCTTTCTATAAAGAGAAAGAAGAGAAACTTTAACCGCTTAAATTTTATATGGTTCTACACAAATTTAATCTTTAAAATTCGAAGGACAAACAGACAACCAGACGGACAGACGAATAGTTTAAAAATTGCAGCCCGATAAAGCTGTGGCAAGAGCTCTTTTCATGTACTCATAACTTACTAAAAAGTCATTTTTATATTATTAATTATTATAAAAGGAGCGAGGAGCTTATTTTGGAAAGTGGGTGTGAGTTTGTAAAGAAACTGTAAATGCTAATAACCAGTAAAAACTCTATCAAGTCCGACCCCACTCGAAATATGGCACACGAAACCACTCCAACTCCTCACCTCCTTGACCTTTAACCACCAAAATTTATTGGTGTCAATGCCCCATACAAAGAAACAATCCTGCCGAGTATCGAAATTTTCCCTTCATCTGGTCTCGAGGTATAATACAAAATGGATGCCCCCCACGCACGTATACGGTATTTTGTAAGGGGGTTACTTCTATGGTTCCTGCGAAGGAAAACTGTAGAGGGGGTCAAAATTTGGGCGATCAAAGTAGAATAATTACAGTTTCTGCAACAGTTTTTACTTGTTTTAAATAGTGTCAATGCCCTTTGTGTTTCATTTAAAATTTCTAATCGAATCATCTGTTTCGTCACGGGGTTTCCCCAAGAACGGATCACGTGACGACAGATAGGGCACCGCGCCCACTCTTTTGCACCTATTACAGTTTTTATTACTGTAATAGCATTAATTTACTTGCGTTTCAATTCGAAATACGAACCAATTTTTACGATTGTTGGTCGATAATTAACTGTTTTTTCATTCCGTGCACGACAACGCACAGACACACACACAGACACAGCATTAGCATATTAACTACACGACATATATCACAGTACACGATGCTACCGTATTGACTGTAGCTTTTCTAATTTTAATTGCTCCTATGTTTAAATGTTTAAATTACATTATATTTAGCATAGAATCCCGCCTAAAAAATCAATTAATTTTATTTAATTGTATTAAAAAATACATGAAATACATCAAGTTTAATGAGTTTCGAGCTTATTTTTATGGCATCTTCTTCATCATGGATTCCCATTTTTAAAGCTTCCACTCCGCCAAACTATAATAAGGTGATAAGAGGGGGTAAAGAGTAATAAAATCTTTACTTCTCACCTCCCTTTTGCCCCTTCCCATCTTCCCATTACACACTTAAACTTTATACAACATAAATTTGAATTTCAAATTTATAAACTGTATAAATGCATGTAAATTATACGTAATAATGCTTATTTTTATACGGCTTTTCTTCTTCATAGTTGCATCTCCTCCGCATTTTCCTATTGTATATCGTGCGTATATTTCCAACCTAAAAACTTAATTTTGAAGCTCTACAAACTGTATAAATGTATGTAACAATTATACGTATTTTTTTTTTTTTTTTTTTATAAATATGACTTATTTCTAAAGTCTCTTCTTATCATTCTTCTGCACCTTCCTTATAAATATGACTTCTTTTTGTTCCTTCGCATCCTCCTATTGTATGCTGCTGTTTTAGGATTCAAAATCTCATATTTTAAGCTTTATAAAGTGTATGAATGTGTGTAAAATTATACATATATACAATTATGTTTCTTTTAAATGTGACTTTCTTCTAGTCTCTTCTTGCTGCTCCTCCACATCTTCCTATTGCTAACGTCTCTTCTTGCTCTCCTCCTCTCTTTTTTATTGCCACCCTTTCTTCTTGCTCTCCTCCTCACCTTTCTATTGCTAACGTTTGTTCTTGCTGCTCCTCCTTATCTTCCTATTATATGCTGCTGTTCTATATCTCAATATCTGAAATTATAAGCATTATAAACTGTGTAAATGTATGTAAAATTATACATATTTAAGGTATTTTTTTTAATGTGACTTTTTCTAAAGTTACATCTTGCTGCTCTTCCTCATCTTCCAATTGTATGCTGCAGTTTCACACCCCCAAAAAAATCAAATTTTAATCTTTATAAACTGTGTAAAGTTATGTAAAATTATACATTACCATGTTTTGTTGTTTTATACAGCATCTCCCCAGCACGCATTGTCTTCTTCAGTAAAGATAAGAAAAATGCTTTTATTATATTTCTTAATTACTTAGTTAATTACATTCTCTTCTTTCACAGCATCTTGCTGGGTATTCCCTTCCCCATTTACAGAGTTTAACTAGTTGAAGTTTATTTATTGTTTAAAATTTAATCTTGTTTTCTAGCAGGAGATTGATTAGGTCGATAATTTCTTATTTTTTACGCCATTTTTTTACTTCTCTCCCCCTATAAAATGTTATGGTGGAGTGTAACAATTACTTCTGGAGTGTTTCTTCATCACAAATGTTAAGAAATTTTACAAGTGTTTTGTTCTAAATTTTCTTTTTTTTTTAATTAAATAATTTTTTAACACGTTCAACAACTCATTTAATTTCTACTTTATACATCAAAATTAAGTTATTTTATAAAATTATTTAGCAATTTTTGACGTAATGATAATTAAATTTTAATTCTTTACACTCTTTATTAATTATTAATTACTTTCATAAATATATTTAACAAATTTTTTATGACTTTTCCTAATTCATAATTAATTCGCACGCGCTTTAAATTCTTTTTTTTGTAATTTTTATATATTAAAAACAAAATCTAGCGAGTTGCGTAACTTTCCCGGTAAAAATGTTAAAATCGTGTGTGGCGCCATCTGTTATAAAATTTTTTAAATAAATTTTTACTCTACTAATTATTATTCAATGACAAGAAGCTTAATTTTAAAGATAGAGATGAGTTTTATTAAAAAACATTGTGAATGATAACTGCGAAATCATCGTTAAGTCCAACACGTGACCCGTTTAACTCCTCAACCCCTCGACCTTGAACCACCAAAATTTAGTAACGTCAATGCCCATAATACCCGAACCATCTTGCCAAATTTTAGAAATTTTCGACAAAAGGCACGGGAGTTATTAAGCTTCAAAGAGGGTGAAAACAATCGTGCCCCTCCTACACATACACATTAACATCCATACATATAGAAAAACCCACCAAAGTTTTGCATTTCTGGCCATTTTCAGGTACTCTCGAGTCAAAAAATGTAAAATTCTTGAGGGTTTATTTTTGACCCCTCAAGCTTTTTGCATTTGTAGACTTGGGCTGTTATGTAAACAGAGGGAAGTGATCTCTGTTATACATAACAACCGAGAAAGTAATATGCATAAATACATAAATTTCTAAATTTTATGTATTCTAAGCATTGTTTCCATTGTTCTTATTGTATTTCGTCGCAATTTATTGCCACAAATTCATTATTAAAAGGGAGAAGACTTTTCGGAATTCTTTTGTAATTGCCATAATAAATAAGTACGATGAAACTTGTTTGAACGGAAACCTGCCAAAACGGAAAAAATATTTGGCACCCTGCCATTCCAGTTTACATAGGTTTTACTATCAATTTTATTAATCGTAATTATCCATCTTAATTGCATAAATAATTAATTTTATAGAGCTAACAGCTTCATTTGTGAGTTACTTACCTACCCTATCTTTAGTAAAATTACCATTACTTACGATAATTCATAGTGTATTTTGTGGCATACCATAAGACACATGGTACTACTCTATGGTAAGTAATAATATGATTTTAAATTTCGAGGTGTTCTTGATCGTATGTACAGTACACACACACTTTTGTTGATGGATAAAGCCCAGAATCTCAATTTAGAGTAATTGATTTTAATGGTATAAGGAAGCAGTTTTGCGTGTAAATATGTAAATTTCGTACACAGTGTTTATTTTTCATATAAATATCATCGAGATCGAATTTCAGTAACGTAATATTTATTTTCTAGATTACCAGATTTCATCTATTAAATAAAATATTCACCTTTCTTGTCTAAATTCAAATTTCATGTGTATTATTCTTCTGCTTCCTCCAAATTGTCAGATTTCACGTGTATAAATTCTCATATTACCTTCTACAAATTGAAAGTTACAAATTTCAATTTACTATACGGTGGTATACAGCAGCGGATCCAGAGATTTTAGAGGGGGTGCAGAAATTCGTAACAAAACATTACACTACCTGAAGCACCCGGCATTACCCAAGACAAACCCCGGAACAGGTGCAACCCTGCATATCCCAGAATACTTTTTGTGGTTTCACACCCGTTTCCGTTCAGAGAGCAATAAGAGGTCAAACTACCAGACGATTGGTTCCCTCTACGCCCCTGGCTACTTCCTCTGAGGTGCAGAGTGCGCCCTGCATCCCCTAGCTGCTCCTGAAGAGGGGTGCGCAAGGCACAGGGTTCACGGGGTGCAGTCTGCACATCCCAGAAGACTTTTAGTGGTTTTATACCCTTTCCTCTCGGAGAACACTAAGAGATCGATCCCAGAAGATTGGTGCTAACTATAACCTTACTGCAGAGTGTACCCCTGAAGCCCTGAGATGCTCCTGAAGAGGGATGCGCAGGCACAGGGGGTGCAGATGGTGCGACCCTTCACCCGCGCTAAATTTTCCCCAGGTGGCACAGATGTAAGATACCAAAAATCAACCTAATACATGCAATAACGGTTTTAACACGACAAAACATTCTCCTTACAAATTAAGTAGAGAGAAAAAAAGAAGTAAGTAGAGCAGACCTTGAACCTTTAAGTCCCTATTAATCCAAACGGGAAGGAAGTGAAGTTATTATTGAGATTTTAATAGAAAATCCATGAGTTAAGAAAAGAAAATCCTCCAGGGCATCCATTGTTGAAAGGATCATTGCATACATTAATGGAAATTAGAACCTTCAGGTTATTTGATTACAGTTTAATCGAAAATTTAATTACATAATCTTACATAAACTACGTCAGAATTAAATCTATCGAGTGATTTAATTTCTTCGCATTTTACTTTTCTCCCTTCTTCTCTCTTTCTAATCTTATTATTTTTAAATTTTAATCAAAAAATAAATAAATGTTTATAAAATTAATATCTGTTCGTTGTAAATCTTTCAATTTGTATTATTTTAATTAATAAAAATGAATTCTTTACGTTGAAACGATCGATAAAATTTAAGAATTAAATTTATTCCTCAATTATTTCATTTAGAATTTTACTTTTCCGGCTGTTATACACAACAAAGGAAAGGTTATTCAAAAAGGATTATTCAAAAAATGACCCCAAAAATTTAAAAATTTTTGGACTCGGCACCATCAAACCTCCAGAAATGTAAAAAACTGGAAGGTTTTTTTTGTGTTGGTGTATGTGTTTTCTGTGTTGTGTAGGGTGCAGGATTTTGTTCACCCACTTTAAAGCCCAATAACTCCTTTTGTCGAAAAATTCTGAAATTTGGCAGGGGAGTTCGGGTATCAGGGGCATTGATGCTACTAAATTTTTCTGGTTAAAGGTTAAAGGGTTAAAGAGTTAGAGGTGGACACGTGCCACATCTTGAATGCTGTAGGACTTCATGAAGACTTTATTCGTTATTATCATTTACAATTTTTTATAAAACTCATCTCTATCCTGAAAATTAAGCTTTTTACCATTTTATATTAATTAATAATATAAAAAGTTTTTAATAAAATATCGTAACAGATGGCGCCACACGTAATTTTAACTTTTTTGGCTGGGAAAGTTACGCAACACGTTGCAAACTTTTTTTTCTAACTTCTTCAGCGATAATATTGATACAAGATGACAGATATTCATTTAATTTTGATAGAAATTTAAATTTAATCGACTTACTTTAATGGGATTTGATATTTTAAATTCTTTTTTTATCTATTGTAATGCAATTTAAAGGATTATTGGTTAATAAATTGGACTTAATGCCGCTTCTAGTTCGAGTAAATTGACTAGAAACAATAAAACCCTTAAGGAACTAATCGTAGATTTTAAATGTCTTTACGAAGAATCTTCAAGATAAATGCTGGATTTCGATGGAAATTTCAAATTATTTAAAATACTAAGCCACGCTTCATTTATGTAAATGTCTAAGGTCTGTTTAATTGCATACGGCAACGCGACATGTGAGCGATCTGTCGAGGGGATGTCTCCGGGAGTGCTTTTTATGGGAAACTGGTTTCTATTTAGGTGTTAATAACATGAAGAAAACCCAGAAAACACCACGTAGCCAGCCCGTTGGGAGGCGCGAACCAGTTCTTTGCATACTTCAATGTCCTTTCCATGTTCTCTACACAGGCCTCTTAAGGTCTGTGTAGAGAACATGGATAAAGGACATTGAAGAATAATGTAGAGCCAAATTACAAGAACTGGGTACGATATTACATTCATTCTGCTTGCAATTATGAGTGTCTGCAATTCAGGCCTACAATAGAATGACCCGGTAGTGAGGGTCAGGTCCCGACATATTTGGGTCAGACCCTGCGTAACGCTCAGATTGGAAATTGCATAGAGCATCTTGGACACCAGACAGCGATCTGTCCATGCACAGTTCACGGGATCAGAGCTGCCAGATTGAACGAAAAATTTATAACACTTATATTTAAAGTCTTTTGGCACTTTTTATTGAACAATTTTACAATACTACTTCTAATAATATAATTAGTATCAAGTACCTACATTTACAATTTTTTCAGTAGATTTTGCTTGGGAAAAAATTTTTTTCTCTATGAAAATTTATTTCTGAAAGTATTGTTTTTCTTTTTTTTTCTTTCTTTTTGGCTCAGAAAATTTTAACTGATAAACGCTCTTTACGTAATACTTTGTTCAAAGTTTATAAATTAAAAATTCTATGCAAATTTACACTTGGGCGACCTTCTGGCTTCGAAAGTCTGGCAACTCTGAGCGAAACACTTAATTCTTTGATAGCTGAGTTCAATGTTGCCAGAAGATTCTCATAAAATGGTCGAGGTTACTCTGTGATTTTGAAAAATTTTATAAATCGATCATACATGGATAACTAAAGTTTACTCAATATTTTTTAGAAGTAATAAATATCAAAACTTGATGCAATTTTTCAACATCACCGCTACGTCTGGCATCGGTGGCCTGATGAATTAGATGTTGTGGGTGGCAGGTAGTTTTGACTCGATGTGGGTGCGCTGATGCGTTTTTCAGGCGCACGACATTTACAGACAGAAAAGATGGTCATTGTCTGCCTAACTCCAAGATCACCAAGGTGGCAGCCTACCGCTCTGGGGAACCCGAGATCGAATCCGGACGGGTCGAAAAATTCCCAGGAATTTTTCGGGTGGTGGTCCGAGCGGATATGTCGGCCCCCGTCCCTCACTATCCAGCCGCTCCATTGTCGGCCATAATGGGCATAATGGCCATAATGGCATTTAGGCCCTCTTAGTGCCCACAGGGCGAAAAGAGTAAAATAACGCGCATGCTCCCTACAACACAATAGTCCTTGTTCTTAAGACAAAACTGTCTGTGGGTAAAAGGATTCAAGGCTTTGAAATTGTGGAGTTTGTGATGAAGATTCTTTTTTTCAATTACATTATAATAAATTCAGGAATTATTCCTTGGACTGCACTCTCAACACATTTGTGAAGCAGTTCATTTTGTATTAAGATGAGGGTTCAGCTGTATCAGCTATAGTAAGGGTGGCTCCGAAAAATTGTGGGATAGCCTTTCTAGAAGTTCGGGGCTCACGGAGTACCACGAACAAAAAGTCTGAAGCGGCTCCCAGAAAATTTATGAAATATAATACAATATATAATAGGCCTAGGATTAACCGTTAAAAATTCATTACATATACAGTCAAACCTGTTTTTATGCGGGGGATAGGGACCGCATTAAAAAAAACGCATTAAAAAAAATCTCACGAAACTTCACGAATGGCTGTAAATAATAGTTTTCGCAACACAATTAAAAAAATAATTTTTTTATGCGGTCAATAGGGACCGCATAAAAGAAGTCTCACGTAGAAAATAACTCAAAACCGTACGAAATAAAATTTATTGACAACAGATGTCAGCACTTGAATGCATCGTCTGGTCTATCGTCTGTTTTACATATTTTTGTCCAGGTGGTGTTTTGTTGACTTAAAAAGTAAATTATTTCATTTTTCGCATATTCATGCAATAATATTACTATAATAAGTGCATTTATGCTACAATAAGTTTATTTAGCTATAATAAGTCAACGTGAGACATGACGAATCGCACGAGACTAGTCGCCAACTATACCGCACAAATTAAAAATTCGCATTAAAAAAATCGCACAAATAAAAATCGCACATAAAAAAGAGCGCATAAAAACAGGTTTGACTGTATTACTTCAGATAAACATATAGACAGAATTCCATCATTGAAAGAACGGACAGGAGTGGCTCAAATCTTTTATGGCCAGAGATGCGTTATCCTTTGGGCAAAAGGGGGCCGCTATCAACAGGGAATTCAAACCAATTTACATATGAGAATATTTCCTCAAAAAAATGTCTGAATTTAACGCTATATGAAGCTCTCTAATTCAAATTTGCCTGTGCCTCATGAAATTATTACACGCCACTGTCTAGGTCCACTTTTTGACGCAGACCACTGCTATAGGAGATCAGGAGTAACCGAGCCATCCCTGATCTCCCTGTAGCTACGGGCCTGTATTAAGGATCTAATAAAATTGACAAAATATAAACAAAGCTTGGCATTTTTTGCATGCTAAAGCAACTCTGACCCTCACAAACTCATTTACGTTATCTATCAAAGCACGATATTGATTCTACGATGTCATAAGATATTGATGGTGATGAAATTTCTTCTCAATCCTACTCGAGCCTACACATTTCTATATAAATCGATGGTCTGTAGAAAAAATGGTAAAGATTTTCAACGGAATCCTATTCAAAGAAGCCGAATAGCATAAAAATTTCAAAATAGCGAAATACATTAAGAAGTATTTATATAAAGTTAGAGAGCATTTAATAAAGAGAACAAAGCTCCAGTTAATTACATTATAGTGTAGTTAGATTTACGAGAGAATCTTGTTAAGAGATTAGGAACTTAAATGTCTTTAAACCAAATCGAAAACTTCCATTAAAATGTGACAAGTTCGTAAAAGAATAAAGTCAATCCCAGATCTAATCCCTTAATCTCTATTTAATTCACTATTTATCTTATTACATGACCCAAATTTACTAACTTTAACCTATATAAAAGGGCTCCTTTAGTGTAAGTTTATATAACGTAATGCCCTTATTATACTGTACTGTAAAGGACCTAGAATCTTTAATCTGTAATAATAAAAGCTGGAAACGTTGTTGCTGGATTCTCCCGCATTCTTTATTTGTTTTCATTCCTAATAATTCGCTACCATTGCCATTTATAAGTCTTCAGATTGGTTCGGGAGATATTAAAGAGGTGGTGCCATATCTAGTGAACCAATGATCCGAATTTCCTGAAAATTTCCAGAAACCTCTCTGCAAGATTTCAGAAATTTTCGACCGAAAGTACAAGAGTTACTAAGCTTTAAAATGAGGGAATAAAATCGTGTCCTCCACACATACATCCATACATACAGAAAAATTCCCAATTTTTAATAATATTTCTGGACGTTTCAAGGTCTTCTGAATCAAAAATGTAAAAATCTGGGGGTGTATTTTTGACCGATCGCCATACTTTCCCTCTGTTATATATAACAGAGGGAAAGTATGGCATATGTATAAGGGAAACAGAATTTTATAAGGCTTATATATTAATGTTTCGAAGCGCAAACTTGCAGTTATTCTTTATATAAAATCGTGTATTTTGCAGCAATAACACGGAATTAAATGACTTATTCAATCAATCAAATTCTTAATGGAGTTCATATCAATTCATACATACAATGGGAAATTATATATACATTACATTTCACTCGTAGAAGTGAGTAGAATCACGAAAGTAGAGTCACATAAGCTACTTTATACTACCAATTGTACAGAATAGGTTGATGAATTTATATCTTACTCAATGCAATATTACTAAGTGGTTTAACGTATTTGAAATTAGGTATCGAAATGTGTTAGTGTTATAAAGTTGTAGGGAATATCATTTAATATAATGCGTTAACAAGCTTCATTTATAAATTTTATTACGTGGTTAGGTAGTTAACGATTTTAATTGTGTTATTCTATAATTTCCACTCGATAATGTTCGAAAATGCCGGAATATTTTTGAATAAGTTTAAAATGAGTATTTTCTTTGTTTTTATGCTAATTATATGCATATCCAAGAAAAGGAAAGAAAAGCCTCTTAGTATTGCTAGCAGTATAGACCAGGGGTGGCCAACGAGTCGATCGCGATCGACCGGTCGATCGCCAAGCCAATTTTGGTAGATCGCTAGCGATGTCTTGACTTAATGTATTATATTTGTAACCGAACGCAACTGTGTGCATGCAGTTATGAGTCGACTCACAAGCAGTGAGTGCACTTTGTACTGAAACAGTATATAAACATAGTATGTATTTCACACTTCCCCTCCCCACTTAGACTATGCCTATGACAACAAGTCGATCGCGACACATATTTTTACGATAAAAAGTAGATCTTATGTGCACAAAAGTTGGCCACCCCTGGTATAGACGAATGAGAAATAAAATTAGGCTTACACTATCCTTCTACGTGTAACTATCTTCCTGATCCCGCACCATCCTCCAACATCTAGCATCTTCCTCCCGCACCATCCCGCACCATCCTCCTACATCTAACCATCTTCTTGATCCCATTCTATTCTTCTATATTTATACACAGCATCTTGAATATAGTATAACACACACACACACACACACACACACACACACACACATATACATATATATATATATATATATATATAAAACTCTATAAATAACTATAAAAAAAAAACATAGTAATAGAGACCTTGATGATAATACAAAGGTGTTAGACTCACCATGCCTTTTATAATAACACATAATTCCTTATTCGGATGTTAGTCACCTAGTCCCAACAGCCCTGATCAGTAGCGAGTTATAGCTTCATATGCCTCAGGCAAATTTGAATTAGGGGGTCCCATGTACAGTACAGTGTTGCCTTCAAACATTTTTCTTCGGGGGAGCTTTTTGAAATATTTTCTTATAAAAGATTGAGACCCCCTGTTGCTGGGGAACCCGGGAAGTTGCCCTTATTGCCCATGCGCCACTAGCCCTGGCTACTGCCCACGTGTAAAAAAGTTAACAGTATGTGTACCTGATGAAAGCATTACGTATGGGCACTGCTGACCTAATCTATGGGTTACATATTGCTAGGAGGCTTACGAGTTAGCCACATCATAGGGGTTAACCAAATGTTTTTTACAGTTCTATACCCGATCTTTACGTCACCCGAGTAGAAATTTATAACATGGCACGTGATAGAGCTGGTTGCAATTTAGTTTCGTCTGTTTCCCTGGAAAATTAGTTCGGCTGTTGATGAAATTCGTCAACTGAGGTCTTAAATTAAACCTCACGGCCTCTAGATGTGTAGAAAAGTATTAAAATTAGAATATATTTTAACTTGATGGAATTATTAAGGATTTAAGCGCGTAGTACTAGTCACGTCACCAGTACTACTCTCAAGTGGTGTATTGTTTGAATACGATAATTTTGTATTCTAAATTCGATCAACGCACTCTAAAATACTTAAAAATTAAGGCATTGTGGCCATTATATTCCCTTAAAATTTATTGTTAACACTATTATCTAGCTAGTGTTATCTGGATACTAATTTTGCCCTGAATACTCTTGAAACAGAATCAGGGCACTTCACACGGGAGGAAGAAATGTATAACAATACACGAGACACAAAAAGTCGAAAAGATGAAGGGAAGAGAGGACAGAAGAACGGCTTTACTCTTCGGTTGTCATGGTGATTCTACTTATCAATTGACAGTAGCGCTATTATTTATCCAAGTGGCGCTTTCTGCAAACAGTTGACAGACAGAGTAAAGTATCTACTACATCTTGAATATTTGCTGAATATAAACATCTTGCGTCTTTCTATTTACAGATATTTCGCGGAAAGAAGGTGTACGTGTATCTTCTATTACAATATTTTATTATTGTAGTAGCATGTAGAGTGCTATTTTAGTAATAAACAGTATTTACTTAAGTACAAGCTGCAGTTTTATGTACAGCGCTTGTGGTTAGCTAGAATAAATTATACTTAAAATATATATAATATAATCTTGAAAACTTAATTGTTCATTAATTATATTTTAATTCGTAGTTTTCATTTAAATCCATTTAATTTTCTAAAAATAACATTTTTTAATAGATTTATCTTGGATTTTTCACTTCAAATTTCAAGGGGAAGGAGTGGGGTTGATCGGATTTCGTGGTAACTTATATTTTCCGAGGGTCCTAGAGAGTATGGAAACTTTGGGCCTGATCGGTCAAAGGGTTATGCAGTTAATGGGAGATAAAACAGGAACAATGGAGGGTTTAGCAGTTAAGATAAATCAAGAGGAGCAGTGGGGTGACTAGGTTTTATGGTATTCTATATTTTCTGAAGATCCTAGAGAGTAACTAAGAAAAATTTGGTCCACATCAATCAAAGAGTTTAGAAGTTAGTAGGGGGATGGAGATTGGAGGATTGGAATCTCCGATGATCCTGGAGAGTAACTACATCTTGATGCAGATCGGCCAAAGGGTTTAGAAGTTGTGTAGAGAACAGACATCCATATATTCTAATCTATATACGCAGATGTTCGAGACTTATGAAGAAGATTTATTTTGAAGATCCTGTAGATAAATATGAATTTATTCAGATATTTTAAGTTAATTACGTGAGAATTTAATAAAATAAACTACAAAAACGTTTACTGCAAAAGAAACAGAATGATGATTTGTTCCAAATAGCACAAAAGAATTTAAAATTTACAAAAGAACATTCATACAACGACACCACACCATGAATGAAATCTTAACTTAAGAAAAAAAAATGCAGTTTAAATATTCTTACACATTTTATTTATTTATTTATTTTCTTCGAAATTTAATATCGTACTTCACGAGCGAGAAAAGTACAGTACAATATTGCAATTTCAGTCATCCATAAATCAAAATGGCGACCTACACTCCTACTGCAACTGACAGCAGCAACATGGTTGATGGTTATCGATATACTGACATATGATGCTATAGCCCTATTTTAAATTTCTGTGATTTTATATATATATATATATATATTATAAAACACTAGAAAGCTGGTAACTAGACAAGTTACATCTATCATAATAAAAAAAAAACTAAAAAAAAAATACAATTTATACACCTACTGGCAGCTTTATGAACGTATTAAACTGGATATGAAATACTTTAAATTGTAAAAGGTATAGAAATATATAAATAAAACTAAACCTGTCCAAAATGGAACCTGCCTAAACTTACTTTCAGTGAAACAGGTCTTACTGTATATAAACCATATACAGTAAGACCTGTATCCGTTTTGAACAGGTTTTTTTTGTTGTTGTTGTTGTTTTAGAATGCAGAAAATCGCCGAGTTCCTAAGAATCTTTCCGGTTTAGGCAGGTTCCATTTTATACAGGTCTTACTGTATATGGTTTATATAAGAAATTCTTATATATTTTGCTTGTTATTATAGTAAAATTGATAAATTTCTTCGACTTCCTCCCCCGCTTCCTGTCATGGAAGCCAAGTAATTTCAATATAAAAAAATTACTTCCGTTACTAGGTACTATGTAATTAGATTCAAAAATTGAACTTAATATTGTAATTTAATGATATTTAAATTAATATTTTTCTAAGAATGCAATTTAATAGTTAATGTTAATTAATGTAATATTTTTAACGGATTCTAAATGTATTAAGGAAGACTTCAGGAATTAAATTTATTTTATTTTGCTATTTTAAATAAATATTTGCATTTTTTAAATAAATAGAAATATTTATTTCGTATCTTGAACTATTGTGCAAAGTATCAAATGATTCTGTAGAATTTTTGCATTATCAAAACTGGAATTGTTATATCTTTTGTAAATGTTAACTTTGCACATTTTTTCCGTTTTTTTTTTTTTTATTTATATTTAAATTTTAAATAAAATGTAATATTTAATTTTGTGAATTTATATGCAAATTTTAAATGATTTAATCATTATTTAGAGAGTAATTTACTTGTAATTGTCCAGCATGCTCTATAATATCATTATGTATTTTTTCTTTAGCATTATTTGTTTTCCTTCAACACTATTACTCCTCTTCCTTCAGCATTATTAGTCCTCCTCCTTCAACACTATTACTCCTCTTCCTTCAGCATTATTAGTCCTCCTCCTTCAGCATTATTACTCCTCTTCCTTCAGCATTATTAGTCCTCCTCCTTCAGCATTATTACTCCTCTTCCTTCAGCATTATTAGTCCTCCTCCTTCAGCATTATTACTCCTCTTCCTTCAGCATTATTAGTCCTCCTCCTTCAACACTATTACTCCTCTTCCTTCAGCATTATTAGTCCTCCTCCTTCAACACTATTACTCCTCTTCCTTCAGCATTATTAGTCCTCCTCCTTCAACACTATTACTCCTCTTCCTTCAGCATTATTAGTCCTCCTCCTTCAGCATTATTACTCCTCTTCCTTCAGCATTATTAGTCCTCCTCCTTCAGCATTATTACTCCTCTTCCTTCAGCATTATTAGTCCTCCTCCTTCAACACTATTACTCCTCTTCCTTCAGCATTATTAGTCCTCCTCCTTCAACACTATTACTCCTCTTCCTTCAGCATTATTAGTCCTCCTCCTTCAACACTATTACTCCTCTTCCTTCAGCATTATTAGTCCTCCTCCTTCAGCACTATTACTCCTCTTCCTTCAGCATTATTAGTCCTCCTCCTTCAGCATTATTACTCCTCTTCCTTCAGCATTATTAGTCCTCCTCCTTCAACACTATTACTCCTCTTCCTTCAGCATTATTAGTCCTCCTCCTTCAGCATTATTACTCCTCTTCCTTCAGCATTATTAGTCCTCCTCCTTCAGCATTATTACTCCTCTTCCTTCAGCATTATTAGTCCTCCTCCTTCAGCATTATTACTCCTCTTCCTTCAGCATTATTAGTCCTCCTCCTTCAACACTATTACTCCTCTTCCTTCAGCATTATTAGTCCTCCTCCTTCAGCATTATTACTCCTCTTCCTTCAGCATTACTAGACCCTCCTTCAGCACCATTAGTACTGTACTTGCAAGTTTGTATGCTTCCATTATAACAACCCTCACAAGCAAAATAATAGAAATAAAATTATTATTAATTAATACTTTTTCTTAACAGAAAATTTCCAAACTGCTCTCTCTAACTAAAACAATTATTTAAGACCCTTTTCATTATTATTGGCCTATGTGACTTAGTGATAATTAAACAATTCACTGTCATATTATCTAGCTGACAATTAATGTACCTTGTGGTTATAATAACTAATAATATTGCACCTCAATTGTTATAGCATGTAATAATAATAATGTGCTTTAATTAATATAAAATGTAATAGATATATATGCTATTTACTACCACATCTAATTAGCCTGCAGGGTGCTTCTGTGATATTTAACGTGCAAAAATAAAATGTGGTGTGGTCTAATTGTTAAAGCAGTAACACAATTGCTAAATATCACAAATTAATGTGACTTCGTGTTATAAAATGTGAATTAATTACTAAAATAAGAAAAAGTGGTGCAATTGGCTTCAAGTAATGTGCTGATGTATCAACATATAATGTTTAATTATTATAAATTATTATTGTTGCACTTTGTTATTCAGATACACACACTTATAAGCTTATTTAATGTGTTATTTGAATTATAAATTGTAAATGCTAATAACGAGTAAAGTTTCATGAAGTCCCTCGAGATGTGACACGTGACTCCCTCTATCTCCCCACCCCGTTGACCTTTAACCACCAAACTTTGACATCATCAATGCGCCTGATACACCAACCTCCATGCAAAGTTTTAGAAAATTTCGACAAAAGGCACCTGAGTTATTAGACTTCAAAGTGGGTGAGAACAATCGTGCACTCCTCATACACACACTTAACATCCATGCATACAGAGAAAAAAACCCCAAATTTTCATACATTTCTAGACGTTTGAATATCCTCTGAGTCCAAAAATATAAAAAATCTTCAGGGGTCATTTTTTGACCATTTTAAGCATCTTGTTTCACTTAATCTATAGTATAATACGTGGGTAAACTCGATACAAACTCAGGGAAACGATACGTACAGTACATCTGTTATTTACCTGTTTTCATGTCTTCTAGATAGTAGGCTAGCTTTAATCTCAAAGGTTAGCAAGGCTTTGAGGCTAACTGAATACTTAATTTTAGTATAAAGGTTCATTATTAAAGTAAAACTAGAGTGGAATATCAATTTTATTTAAGAATCCAGGCAAGGCAACACTTAAGGTGATCTACAAGAAGAAAGGGGGGAGGGGTCTTTTCATGGGAAAGTAGAGTAATAGGGCCCTATTTAGGTGTCAGACAGCCGAAAAACTCCACGCGGACAGCCTGGTGAGGCGCGAACCCACGACCAACTATCAGTGTTGGGTTTGTATCCATATAGTGGGCAAGCTCGAGATTTTAGGGTAGGAGAAAACACTTAGTTTCAGGATAATGCTAAATTATTTAAAGTGGACTAATATCACTTTAGGTGAACGTTGAAGGAAGTAAAATCCCCGAATGGACATGTCTTAAATAATTCATTTTTAATGGATTTGAAAGCACTTCAGCAATGCAAACCGGATTTCTTCTTTTTAAAATTCAGACGTCCCCCTTTTGCTGAAGGAAGAAGAATGGAAAAAAATAAAATAAAATAAAATAATAAATAAATAAATAACATAAAAAAAAATCCCATTGAAAAATCATAAAAGAAAAGACAATTTTGATGGATTGTCCATGGTTACATTTATCAGAAATTATGTATAAAATGCTCCCCCCTCATTTCTTCTTTTTTCCTTGCTAATTGTCAAGAAGTGTTAAGAATGAAGTTTTTGTTTGCAATTTTTCCCTATTTTTTCCCTCCTACCCCCTTCTTTTCTATATTAAATGGTGAATCTTTTCTGTCGTGCAAGAACAGATGCCGTTGACAGGATTATTGGAAGTAAGATTTTCAGTTTGCTGATCCGTAAGCAAACCAAAAATCGTAACGACGTAACAATATTATCCAATGATGGCTTTCCGTGTCATTATCTGCAGGACTACCGGGGTGAGTGATGGATGAGCTTAATGGAGCTTGAAGAGTCACGTGACGCGGGGAGGGGGCAAGTTGGAAAATCCTCAAAAAAAATACAAACAACGCGAGAGAGCGAGTAAGGATAGCACGAGATCAGTAAGTAAGTACTAAACAACGCCAGAGAGTGAGTGAGGGGAACACGAGACGCGTACCAAACCACGCGCGCTACAACAGTTAAAAAAAAAAAAAAAAAAACACTATCCTCGTGACGTAACGCATTTATTATTTGCGGCAACACGAATAGTTTACTTATCGGATGTGGTATTTGGCGTAACATCCTGTCGTGCGTTGATTTACGAAGTGGACGGTTACACCGCTGCCAAGGTTAGTAAAAGGTAAGCTTTGCACCCGCTGTGACGTGTACAGGTAGTGTTAAACGTTTCTTAAACGGTAAGAGGGTATAGTTTATTTTTAATTGATTAATTATTAACCGCTTAACGACACTTATCCTATTGTTTTCGTGCTTTAATTACGCTTAAATTTAACAATAAGAACGATTCTCGCTGGGGTCGGGTTGTAATATCGAACTATGCCCTGTACGGCTCGCTTCTTAAGGTGTTTTCTTATAAATACACGTACTGTACATACACACAGACTAACGACTCGTTCGAACGTTAACTTCCAGACTCGACGTGCTTCTTTAGATATTCACGAGAGTTTTTAGGATAAAATGATAATTATTCGCTCCTAAACTAACTTGCTCGTTAATAATCATTAATTTTAAACGTAATCAAGAAAGTAGTAATGGACAATTAAGCGATTGTGATTATCCCTATCGAAGATTTATGAAATAATCGAATTGTACATTTTATTTTTGCAATTTACTGTCGAGGCTGGCCCAAAAGTTACTTAACTGCGTTATATATATATATATACACATATACACTGCGTCAACATATAGTCTATATATGTGTGTGTATATATATATATTCTTTTGTGTTTAGGACCCAGTTTAGATTAACAATTTTGGACCACCCCGTACTTAATGGAAGAATTTTCACGTGAGTTTTCTAAATTTAATGTTTAACGTAAATCAATAGTATAAAATAGAACTTTATCGACGCGAAGAATTTAAGTAAAATACGGCTCTCTTGCCTCCCTCTTCACCCCTTTTTTTGCATAGATTTCCCTCATCCTGTCTGACTACAACTGCAGTATTTATACCTGTGAGAGCTGTCTCGAAAGAACAGTTACTCTCTACATATAAATATATATATATATATTTCCTAGAACTGTTTTGTTTAAATCACTTCCCCCCTTTTTTTATCAGCAAGAAACAGGAGTTAGAAGTAGCTGCAATTTTTAGGGATCATTCGAAGTCATTTGGGATTTCTACACGATTCTTTCGGATAGTAAAACATTTAAAGGATTTATACCCTCGCTCAGTAACACCCTTTCAAAACTTCTTCAATTGAGATAAAGGGATCAATTCACTTTGCAAATATCCAAAATGATATTTCCTACCCTCCATTCGAAGATTTATGAGCATCTCCACCCTCTTCCATGCATCATTCGGTTCATTTTGTGTGTAGAAAACACATCGGATCGTGTTTTAGCGGCTTCGTAATTAAATACTAAACGTATACGTGACCTCGTTATAACTCTATAAACAGTTTTGCGCTGCTTGATATCCTATATAAAAGCTGCAGAAGCTGAGGACTCTTGAGCAATATCGGTTGTTGCTAATGTAAATAGGGCACGCTCCTGGACCTGCTAAGTAAGGACACACACACACACACGCAGGTCGTATTGAGTAATTTAATGCGTGTCTTTTAAAGAGAGGGGGTAGAAGTTGTTGCTCTTGAGGTATGAAACTGTTGCAGCCCCCCTCTAGAGGGTAGAGATTGAATTTCCATAATTCTATATCCACCATCATGATGTGTAAGACCATTACTTTGATGTATGAAAGATCTTATTTCCTTTCCACTGTATCATAAAAGGATTTTTTTTCTGTGCGTTGTATAATGTGTACAGAAGGCTACTCGTACAGTTATTTAATACACAAAATCGTCTTCCTTTATTTAATGATATTTTAGTAGTTTCATGCTTGGAAGATGCTTGAAAGCCATTTTTTATAAGCATATAGGAGAAAAAAATTCGACTTGTTTGCTGTAAAATTGTGTAATATTCGTGCGCCTCTATCTAATTTGCATATTATATCAGTCCATCAATATTGTACAATCTTCAAATATCGAAAGTTTTGTCAGTTTTTTTTAAAAAAAGTTTAAAAATTGCCTATAGCAACAGACGTTTCTATAGAGTTTTGGAATTTGTTTACCGGTACTTATATTCCTGTTCTTATAGTACATAAAAACGGTGTGTTTATTTACAATTATGTGAGATTTTGTTGAAGGTTTACCCCTTTATAACATTAGTTTATGTTCAAGTTAACCCCCTGTATAACATTAATTTATTGTTTTGTTGAGTTTATTTTGCAGGATTTATCCCCTTTGTGTCGAGCTTTTGTTCGGTTTTACGCCTTTATAACACTAGTTTATAGTTATATTGAAGTTGTGTTGTAGGTTTACCCTCTGTGTGTCGAGGTTATGTTCAGGTTTACCCCTATATAACGTTGGGTTATTATTCTATTGAAGTTATATTGCAGATTTTACCCCTTAAGATTTTATTCTGTAATATTCGTAGAAAAATTGTAAACAACTGTACGGTACCTTACGATTGCAATCAACCTTTTACCTCGTTATACCGAATGGTGAAGCGATAAGGTTTTGATTTTTTTTTGCATGACTTCACCCATAACTTCCGCATGTTTATATAATTATCCGACAGTTCATTCTAAAATCTTCGTCTTGTATTTACGTCTAGCATTCAGGAAGACAAATCTAAATTTAGTACTCTTCCAGGGAATTAAAAATAGTCATTTCGCATCATTTACTTGTACACTTTACGTGTACTTATTTGCATTATTTTGTATTTAAATTGTTAGAAAAAACAGAAAATTTAAATATACACATTCACTAATATTTAGGGGAATTTAGCGACGACAAAGGTACCGAAATACAAAAGATTTAGCGCAATTTCGTTCGATTTGTGTCGAATTTTGGACGCATTATTAAAGACAGGGCCATAAATTGGAGATTATTGTATTTAGGGGAACAGTTAACGTAGGTTTACTTGAAAACATTTAAGTAGGTTAAATACTTTACGAAATAAATAATAAAATTAGTCTCGACTCTGCGACACGTCATTGAGTATTTTTAAAGCGTGCGAAGGACTTCTAAAGGATTTTCTTTTATTAATAACTGCTTAATATTTATCAACAATAAACAATATAAACTATAATAAAGTAGATTTAAAATTAAATAATAATAATTCATGTCCTTAAAAAACAGGAAGTTATAAAACATTCACAAGGCAGGAAGTACAATTCTTGGAATTACTTTTACTTTTAAAAAATTCCCGAATTTTAAAAAGTAAAAGTACTTTCTATGCTTGAACACGACTGGTGACATTTTCGAATATTTATTTTATACGCTGAGTCAAGTTAATAGCCTGTTGCTGCAGCAGAATTCCCATAAAAGGCCCCCAAAACTTGCTTCAGAAAGTTGGAAGATCATAAAATAAAGTAGAAATATTTAATTTTAATACCTAAAAACACTACACCAAGGGGGATAAACAGTAATTTAGTGTATCAGTGCGTATTTTTAGCACGTGAACTCTTCTAGTGTCTTTTTCTTTTTTTTTACTGCGGTGTGTGTTATTGACGTGTTACTAAGAAACACAACTGCGCGCGTGCTTTCTAGTGTTATAAACTATACAATTGCATGATTTTAAGTGTTAATGAGTCGGCGAGATGACTTTTCGGTACCCTGACGGATACCTGCATTGTTTATCAGACCATGACTCGTTGAAAGGTGGTTTGAACCAGTTTTTGATGGTAGAAGGGAACGTAGAAACGAATAAAAAAAACACGCATTGTGCTCGATTTTGTATGGAAATTGCGTAAAATACTATTTGCATCTGTTCTGTTTGTGTTCTGTTTGTGCAGCTGTTCATACAAAATAGGATTTTGTAATAGCTTTGTTTAGAAATTAGTGTTTTCCTTTGTTAATTATATATATATATCGTGCTATTCGGATAGAGGGATATGTATTATTTTTCGGGGAGTTTATACACTAATACTTATTAATCTGATAAAGGTGAGTGTAAATTTAAGTTATTCTGTTAATTAATACTTATGGGGAATTTCAGGTCTTCTTCTACGACGCGTCTCATAACTTTTCTGCATTTCTTTCTGTCCAGGAGCCCACCAGTGGTCAACTAAATGCCACTAAACGTTGGTCGTGGGTTCGCACCTCACCAGCTGGCTCGCTACTTGGAGTTTTCCGGTTTTATTCACGTGCCAATCACCTAAGTATGGGCTGTTTTCTCACAGAAAGTCCGCCTAGGAGCTTATTTACGCGGTTAACTAACTTTTGGACAATCCTACTGAATTTCTTTTTTTTTTAATAGTTTCGGTGTGTTTACAGTTTCGTCTTTCGAAATATTTGGTGACGTAAACACGCGAATTCCATGAAGTTAATTTGTTGATAATTCTTATAATAATTTTAAACAAATATTGATAAATTAATGTCGATTTCACATGCGGACATTTTAGATTTCGCACGCGGATGTGCAGTACGTAAATATAAATACCAGGATGAGTTGTATTCATCATATAATGCTCTATAACATGAGTCCCAGATTATATTTCCAGTTACAATATCCGGAAATTTTCATACTGTATGGTAAAAATTGGAATGCTGTATATTTTATACAGTCATTTCCCCTCGTGTACGAGTAGTTAAACGTTTACATAGAAGTATTTTCTGTATCTACCGCACGAATTAAAATTCTGAATATTTATACACTTATTCACAAAAATGGGATAGACTTTATAGAAAAGGGATTGATTTAGGATTGAATAAGACAGCGCAACACGTGCTTTTTCGTGTGCCTTATTCATTCAGGCACGTGGAAAGACATCCCTTCTGGCAGATCGCCATATAGGGATGTGCCTTATATAAGAAATTGGCCCTATACAGGTGTTATACACGTGAAGAAACCCGAAAAACTCCACGTGCATAACCCGCGAGGTGAGAACCCCCGATCAGCTATCAAAGTTCAGTGGTTTTAGATAGAATTATTCAACTAAAGTTATGTTTAAACATGGAATAAAACATTTTAACATACTTTAATGAAAAAACTTAAAGGGAAATATTTAATTTAAGGGATTTTTGAGGGTAATTTAAATATTTAAACACTACGGCCGGTTGGTAAGGGAGGTTTGGTGTCATCCCCTCGCTCTGAGGAGGTGCTCACCAGTGGCCGAGTGGATAGAACCACAACGCTGGAAGTTTGGTCGTGGGTTCGCACTTGGCCAACATGCCGGAGCGTAAAGTTTTACGGGTTTTCTTCACGTTTTCCAAAAAACTTCGATAGATTGCCCGTGTGTTGCGTTGCTGTATACGAGTAAAACCAAACAAACCGTAGTGAGGGATCCGGGATCGAATCCAAGCAGAAGAAAAAATTCTAAAAATTTTCCTGGTCGGTCTGTCTCGTATAGGTCAGCTTCCGTCTCTCACTACCCGGCCACCTCTTTTGCGGGCCTGACCGAATCCACGGTGGGTATAGAAGAAAAAGGGCCTCTTATGCCCAAAAGGAGGTTACCCAGAAATGAAACGCGTTATCAATTATCGCCTATTTGGGCAAACAGTATCTAAGCCAGGGAGGGGATGTAGGTTTTGCACGTTCTAATTCGGGCCTCCTAATGTCGATTGAAAATTTGGAAGGGTTTACACTTGTACTTTAATAATTAAATGGAATTTATGCACTCGAAACCCCTTACTTCGCGTATTTTTATACAAAATAATTGAAGCGTGAAGTGACAGAAATTGATATATATGGTTTCAAAGTACAGTTAATTTCCTTTTAAATCGCAATGAATAATAATTTATAAATGTTAAAAGTTTTAATTGTAAATAGAATACAATTACACGAGTAATAAATTTAATTCTACAAGTCGTTGTGGTGACTTGATTTCACCCCTAGCTTAGGGCCTCGCGTTACGACCGTACAATTAGAGCCTTACTTCTTTTAAATACCGTATACTACTGTTTACTGGAAGTGGTGGGGCCTCTTATGTGTTTAAGTTTAGTGCCACATTATAAATTTGTCCCTGTATAAAGTTTCAAGCAACTTGTATCCATCTGTCGGGCCCATAGGGTATGGATTCCAGCAATTATTATATGGTAAAGGATAATTTATTATTCAGTTTACAATTCGTACAGTCGTGTACAATTCCAGCATCTCGGGTCTTGCAGGATTTCACGAATGTAGGATTTACTGTCTTGCAAAAATCGTATAATTTCAAATTGAAACGCACAAAGTTACAACTGATTTTTGAGCCACCATTATAGTAACATTTTAAATTTTATTAATTCTGCTCCTTTTTAATTAAAAGAAAAAGGATTAATTATTAAGCAAAACATCGAAGTAAATTAATCAAGAGTTCCTCCACAGCTTCAAATTTCTGTTACAGAAATTTTAACCATTTCAATTGAAATTGTCTGTATTTAAAAAAAATAAAAAAGAACAGAAGTTTCCTTACAACTTAATCGAAATAAACACGGGTTATAAACGGCAATATTAATTTATTTTCCATGGTTTAATAAATAACTTATGGTATCAAGCGGTTTAACAGTGATTAATAATGCCCATGCGAAGTGTTGCCATCTTTAATGACTCGGAACGGCATCTTCGCTAAGCAGACTTTACAAGTAATCAAAAATTTGTAGCCGTTTATTTATATACGAGATGCAACCGGAGAGAACCGGAAGGGGGGAAAAAAACAATAGAGAGCCATTAACAATGGAGAATTGCAAGAGTCACTCGCCAATTATAATGAATAAAGAAAAGAGAAGAGAAACTAATTTAAAATGAGAATTTCTTTTGAAATTCTGATTACTTCTAGAAGCAACTAAAGAAAGTGTATTGTGTGTGCGTGTGTCTGTGCGTGTGCGGTACTCGATGCTGCAATAGGTATCAAGGGACGTGAAATAGATTCTGTTTCATCAAGTGCCATTCGGGAAGTCGAAAATGGAAAGCAATACATAAAATAGTCGATTCTACTTTCAGATATTTTCCCTTTTAGAGAAATTTTTGATCCACTAAACGTATTTTAAACGTTTTTAATGGTCAATAAAGGAACATAGGACATCGATAAGTATTCGGTTTTCATATTCCAATAGGCTCTTGTAGAATACGACGAATGGACTATTACAGTAACAAAAATACAATTTTCTTTAATGCAATTCTTTAGTTTTATTTTATTTTTTATTTTATTGGATAGTTTTTTTTATTATTATTTTATCAAACTAATATAACACGAGGAATTTTATTGAAGATTTTACAAGAAGCCGAAGACTTTCTGTATTAATTTCTTCTATATAAAATTCTTATTAAATGCTTTTTAATTTACGATTTAAGTTTAATCTAGCACAAGCTAAACTATAAATCGTTTGTATGGTTGTCTGCCCGTACGAAATTAAAAAAAAAAAAAAAATTGTCGTAAAGTTCGATTAAGAGAAACGGGACAGTCGAAAGCTTTTATATGGGGTAGAACGGGCCCTTTCCGCACCTTACTGTGTCCCTTTTGCCATGATTTTGAACAGATAAAATCGATAGAATTCTGCTTTAATAGTTTTACGTATTTAATGTTATATTTACTAACAGAAATAAATTTTATAGG
Source organism: Centruroides vittatus (assembly GCF_030686945.1). Lineage (NCBI taxonomy): Eukaryota > Metazoa > Arthropoda > Arachnida > Scorpiones > Buthidae > Centruroides > Centruroides vittatus. The sequence goes on from NW_027120768.1 coordinate 995,206, forward strand.
GGCAGAAACTCTGAGAGTTCTGCCCCTATAAAATTTCCAGTTCTCCCACTCTCGACGGGCCTGAAGAGAAGTGGAATTTTAAAAATTACTTTAAAATTAAATGTTAAAGTTTAAGCTTTGCGTAAATGACAATTATACACCAAATAGAGTGATTTTATTAGTATTTTTATGGACTTTTTTAATAGTATGTATACACATACCGAGAGAGGGGGGCTTCAAAAATGCTATTGGAACTTTCTGCAGAATATTCTATGCTATTTACCATGTTGCAAAGTAAAATTTAAGCACTAACGTGGAGGTGCCTAATCTCGAGTTGCGAGTATCAACACCAATGTGTTGGGAATGTCACATGTCACGAACTCGTTCAGTGAATGGTCTCAGTGAACGAGTTAGTACCACGTGATATCCTCGATACGTTCACGTAACTGGAGACTAGGCACCCGAATTTCATTTCAAAGCCATTGTTATCAGTTTGGATCTTTTGGATCCTTCTCTGGAACCACGTCAGACATTTGTATTAAATAAATCAGGAGAAAAAAAATCGACACCAGATTTATCTTAAGCTTAAATACATTTTTCAAGCCAATAATGAATGCAGAAATCTTTAGAGGTGTAGAAAGGAAACAATGTGCCTTACTAAATTCTTTATTATCTGTGTTACCCGGTTTTATTCCGGAGAAACCTCCAGGAAGTGGGTGCAGGTGGGCCTTGCTCGCCCCCTAAATCCACCCCTGTACGTACCAACTACTATAAAATTTACTTCTTGCAGTGGAAAAAATTTCCATGGTTTTTTAAGCATAAGTTTAATAACTTTAATGCTAAAGACGTCATCTTGGCAGGATAGCATTATGATTTTTTTTTTAAATATTTTTTCTTTTGACATTTCAAAAAGTCGAATTTTATCACATTAAACAGCTTTACTTTCAACTTCCTTCATGTTAATGAGCTGAACATTAAATATAATTAATTAGTCAATTATTAACTTGACTTACTCATTTTACTTCCTCCCTTATCAATGTTCTAAGAAAAATCTTTCGTTTAAAAATAAAAGGAAATTATGACTAAATTAATTTCTTTTTTTTTCCTTATTCTTTATTTCGTTTTCATATTCCTCCCCTTCCATTTTCGGGCAAGAATTTTCAACAGAAAAAATTCTCTCTTTTTATGGTATTTTATCAGAAGTATTCTTGTATTTCATTTGCTGTTATCTCCATTAATTGTTGCAAAAGAAATATGATAATCTCTTACGTAATTCATTAACTTTTGCTACTGTCTTGAAATGAATAACTCGTAATTTATGTCTTAAGACACCAATTACTTGTGCTAATGTCATCTATTACGAATTTCCTTGTGCTAAAATGTGTTAGTGTGCGATAAGTTCTTAACTTATCAAAAGGACAGTACTTAGAGCAATAATGAAATATTGCTTTGGTAGCATCAACGCTTTTATTGGCACATTTTGGCTTCCTCAGCGCTTTACTAGCATTTTTTCGGCAGTATCAATATTGTGCAGGTAATAATTTATAGATTATTAACTAATATAGCTATAGCAAAGAATAGTTAGAGCAGTGTTACAGTAATATTACGTTACCAAACACTGCAGTAATTTAAAAAGTGTTAACTGAAATTTCTTATGATCATTTTTGAAGATTTCTGTAAAATATCCCATCTGCAGCACTTTATGCAAATCGTTACATTGTTATACGCCATTTAATGACGAATTGCAAGTAAACAGTAGATTGTGCAAATCGTTTAACATTCACAAATTGACGAGAAAATTATTTAATATATGGACCCCATCGAATATTAATAATTTTTGAAAATATTTCACAATTTTTGAGCAGGAATGATCACTTCGGGTTAATCAATTTTGCAAAACGTATGTAAGTCTGACTCTGAAAATCTAGAGATTTGCAAATTTAAATTGCTTCAAACAAATTATGCAAACATTATTTTTACACTGTAAAACTTAATTAAGCATTTTATTTTATGTTTACAAGTTACTTACCGTGTTATACAAATTACTATTGTGTAACGTGTTGTGAATGAGACTTTTATACTTCTACACGTTTTAAGCGTCATAAGTATTTTTGCAGGGGATAATTATGATGTCATTTTAACTAATTACAAAATAGCATCTAAAACAGAAATATTAGTGACAATTTTAATCAAATTTATTGTTATTTTTGCATTATTCCCAAATGTCAAACCGCAGCTTTGCCGTTACGTTTTAACTTTAATGTATTGATATGTGTAAATGTTTTATAAAATACAGTTTTTTTTATTATAAAATACATGCTAAATTCTTCTCGTAAAACATTTAAGAATGATTTACAGTGTTTAAAATTTAATTATAATTAAAATTTTTGTGTGGCAGGATGAAGATACTGATGCACTGATACTATCTATTGACAATTGAGAAAAGGGAGCAAAGTGCTAATTTTACGTATGCTTCCAGCCAATTTCCAGCATAAAATTTTATATCTGGGAATTTTCGTAATTAAGAAAAGATAATAAACATCCTTTGAAGTTATATATTGATTAATTGCTGTCATAATGGTAAGTCTTATCTCTTTACTTATCATTTTGTATTTTCTAATTGCGACCGAATAATTAATTTCCGACTCTTACGTAAATTAATTAATTTATTGATGTTTATTATGAGGTTAGATAATAAATTTTCGAATATGTTTTATTTATAAGCGTTATTTTTCCTGTTGATTTTAATAAATTACACCTTCCTCCTATTCGTTTAAATATTGGAAACGTTGAGGACATACGCCATTTTTCCTTCTATTAGGCCTATACTTTTCTCAATTTTCAGGAAAGAATCATTTCTGGATGATTTTTCATCTTAAAACATGCTTAAAGTGATTCTAATAACTTAAAATTAATTAATTCGTGTTCAGTGTAACGTGTAAATGTCTTAAGAAATTTTTAAAATTATTTCTTAAGCGATGGAACACGGACGGCCGGATGGCCGAGCGGTAAAGGTGGCAGCCTACCGCTCTGGGGGACCCGGGATCGAATTCGAATGGGTCGAATAATCCCCAGGAATTTTTCGGGGGGTGGTCCGTTCGGATATGTCGGGCCCCGTCCCTCACCACCCGGTCGCCCATTGTGGGCCTGGCCGAACCCATAATGGGCCTACTAAAAAAGGCCCTCTTAGTGCCCACAGGGCGGAAAGAGTTAAAAAAAAAAAAGCGATGGAACACGTTGAAGTCTATTTGAAATTCGTGTCTAAAGCATTACAGGTGTTTACTTTTTGTAGATTAAATGATAGTTATAGGCATAACTTGGCCCACCAGTGGCCGATTGGATAGAACCACTGAACATTTGTAGTTGGTCTTGGGTTTGCTCCTCGCCAACGGGCTGGCCAAGTGGAGTTTACCGGATTTTCTTCACGTTTGTAACACCTATATAGGGCCAACTTTTCATTAAAAATTCTCCATGGAGGCATTCTCCTTGGCATTATTCCATCAATCCAATCCTTGATGCAGTACACTGAGCCCACTATACTTAAGATCCTAGATCTTATACAATATCGTGTATCGTGGCGATACGGGCTTCACATTATATAAAAGGGGTGTCGTAAATCCACGTTTACTTACAAAATTTGTGACATAAACATTATTGCAATTATACGGGGGTTAACATCAGCGTGTTGTCTGCTGCTGATGTCCTCCGTAAAAGGGTCAACCAGCGTAAAAATAGGATGGAAAACGATGATGATCCGTACTTACTATGATAAATTAGTGAGACTGGACTGACTTCGTGCCCAAATCCACTTACTGCAATGCAATAAATTTAGTACTTGCCTGTACTCATGAAATGTAGAGAATGACGTACAGAAGCTATTGTAGGCTGTTTATATACATAAGTATTATTATGTATTTACAAAATCTCCTCTTACTACTGGAGTTTCCAGTTTTGTAATCATTATGAGCAACCAAATGGTCTTAAGTTAATGAGAACTTATGAAGAAAGTTTAACGGAAAATTTAGAATAATTCAAAATATTAAAAAAAAAACAGTTTATTGCATCCGCTATATGCAATTCTGGAGATAAATCATTAGCATAGCAGGAAGTTATTGGAAACATTATTCAGATGAAGAATTTTTCCTCTAGTTGGTACACTCATTACACGTATAATTCATGAAAATTCGTGATATTTGACTTTGAAACCTAAAATATATTATAGACATTAAATTTGTATGGCTTAAATATCACAAATTTAAGATTTCGTTAGTGTAAATTCTTCTAGAAAATGATGATAATTAGTCTTTCATTTTTGTTAAATAAATACTTGTATCAAAGTCGGAAATTTCGGTTATGAAATCCTTCTTATGAAAATTAATATATATATATATATATATTATATATTTCCCGTATGGGCCAGAAATGCTGATTTGGACCCGTCTGTCACGTATTCAGTTTTCACTACTATAGGCCCAACAGTTGTCGAATGGATAAAACCACTATACGCTGGGTTGGCGTCTGACTAACGTACTGAGCGCATGGATTTTTTCGGGTTATAGGAGCCAATTTCCTACAGAGAAGGTCTTCACAAATTGCCTAGAGTTACGTTGCCTCCTGTCCACCAGTAACCGAATGAATAATACCCATTGAACACTGCCAGTTAGTGGTGGATTCCCCTGGACAGAAAGCCTACACGTCCACTTTGCAGTAACCAGATAAACCAAACCTATCAATTCAGCCCATTGCTAGGACTGTTATAAAGACCCATTAAAGTTATATGGGCTCTCTAAGCAAACCGCTTTTCTTGGTGCCTACCAGATGAGAAGAGTTCGAAAATTGTTCTGTTTATTATTAAAATTTTACTCAAGTTTGCCTCTAAGCTGATTAACTTAATGTATTGTTTTGGTGTACGCAAATAAATAACGACGATCTTTTTATTATTTAGAAATTTCCATGTGAATAAAATATAGAAAATATAAAATTAAATATTGGAAAAAATTATGCCCTTGGGGGTAGAATCTTTTATTCCCTGCGAAATAATTTATTGTGTTTTGCAGGCCTACTTATTTTTATTATTTATTTATTGATTTGTCTTTATTAAACAAGAAAATACCAGGAAAATAGTAAAAGTATACAATTTATAAAGTAATGACTAAAATTTTTCCTTAAATGCATTTAACGTCGAGTTTTACCTGTTTCTTTTTTTTTTTTTTTTTTTTTAACTCTTTCCGCCCTGTGGGCACTAAGAGGGCCTCTTTTAGTAGGCCCATTATGGGTTCGGCCAGGCCCACAATGGGGCGACCGGGTGGTGAGGGACGGGGCCCGACATATCCGAACGGACCACCCCCCGAAAAATTCCTGGGGATTATTCGACCCGTTCGGATTCGATCCCGGGTCCCCCAGAGCGGTAGGCTGCCACCTTTACCGCTCGGCCATCCGGCCGTCGTTTTACCTGTTTCCACACACGTTGACTCTAAGTAAAGGTATATTGTTGACTCATCGACCGAACATGCATACTTCAATATAAAATCAAACTGGTTTTTGCTGTCTTGTGTTTAAAATAATCCCCTAAAAATATGAGATAATCGACCTAAAATTAATTCAAAATTCAAAGGTTAAAGGGACGAATGTAATTTCGTTGTATTTAAATCTTTATCCGTGCCATAAATTACTTACTGTATACACTTTACTGTCAGGAGGGAAAATTTCTGATTGAGTTTTAAATTTTAATATTAGAATATCCAAATATGGCTGAAGTTATATTTTAAAAAATCCAGTGACGAGTTGCGTAACTTTCCCGGCGAAACATTTAAAATTGCGTGTGGCGCCATCTGTTACGAGATTTTATTTAAAAACTTATATTATAAATTATTATAAAATGATAAAAAGCTTAATTTAAGGGTATATATGAGGTTTATAAAAACAAATTGTAAATTCTAATAAGGAGTAAAATCTTCAGTAAGTTCGACCCACTCGAGATACGACACGTGACCTCCTTTAGCTTCCCACCCCCTCGATCTTTAACCACCAAAATTTAACAGCATTATTCCCTTTAATACACAAACCTCCTTGCAAAATTTCAGGTATTTTCGGTAAAGGGCACAGGAGTTATGCTTCAAAGTGGGTGAACAAAATCCTGCCCCCCATACAATACAACACACAAGGGACACAATGACCTATTGAAGGATCGTTTTTTTGACCGATCGCAATACTTTTCCCCTGTTATACATAATAAAATTCCAGTTATGAAACCGTCCATTAATTACGTGTACAGTTTTTGAGTCATTTTTGACCCCTTTTGTACTTTTGGATAAATCTCCTCCCCTTTAATTACGTGTACAGCAAGTCACCGACCCCTTTCACATTGAAGAAAGGATTAAAAAGGTCTAAAAATATTCTTAAAATTCTACTTACTAGTCACGTGAAGGCATATAAAAACACATTCGTATGCCAATAAAACAGTTACATAACTAAAAACTCGACTTCCACTCCCTTAAACTGTACACGTAATTAATGGACGGCCCTGAATCTGAAAAAATCTAGTTAAGTATAAGTACAATGATTACACGAAAGGCCTCATTAATCAAATTTTAAGCCTGAATGATCAGCAATTAAGCATTATGCTCTATTAGGTCCTATTATTTGGTAGTAACGCTGACTCTTTACTACGAAAACCAGTAATGGTGTGTCATTGCCCGAAAACTTTTGCTCCTAAATTTGAAAATAAGGTATTTTTCTATAATACCTTACTGTGCTTGATGATGCAAGGCCGGATTTCTAAATGGGCATAGTAGGCCCGGGTCTAGAGCGGCATATTCATATAAAATTTTTAAATAAAAGTCCAAGTTAGTGTCAGAAGCATTTACATTTAGTCTATATCAGAAAATGTGGCATTCTAGAAATTTATAGCCTGCGTCTACAGCGGAAAAAGGATGAAACCAGTATACAGTGGTTTCATCCACTGGATCCACCTGTGTCCGAATGGTTAAAAGACACCTGAGGCTGTAAAGATATCAACTACAGCTGTGGTAGATCTGGGTTCGAGTTTGAGTCCCTACAGCAGTAGAATTAAAGAAATTTTTTCATTTTCACCCACGCCTACTGCTCGGAAATTTTCACGAGTGATTTGACTCGGATACAACGGACTAAATCCTTCATCATCCGAGGTCGCCATTTTGAGTATAGCCGAGCTTATAAGGGGCATGCAAATTTATGCCCATAACGGAAAGAGTATGGAAGAAACAGCAAAAATTAAGTCAAGATTATCAATTTAATACAAAATATGCACCACCCATCGTGGCCCACCAGAGGCCGAGTGGAGAAAACTACGAACATTGTTTAGGTCGTGGGTTTACGCGTGGTTTTCCGGATTTTTCTCACTGTCTAACACCTAAATAGGGGCCAGTTTTCCACAGGAAGTTCCCAGAAAGACACTCCACTTGACAGATCGCCAGTGTGTTGAGTCGCCTTATCCATTAATCCAATGCGATATACCCATTCCCAAATTTTAAATTTTCTAAGGTTTTTGAGGTATTTAAATATGTTTACTTATTTCTTTCCGCTCTACTGAATTATATATAATCTGTTTGCGTGAAAAGAATAATCGCATTCTCTCCGGATGAATGAAATCTCATGACACACATCTAAAGCTTTACAAATCTGCAGTCTCCCGTTTGAAATAATCTGCATGAAACGTCCTTCATTTATGGATGAATTACTGCATAACAATTAAAAATTTCCGCATGTTTAATGTAATTTATAGCTCAGATTTTCTGTAATTTAATTTCGGAACGTTTATTAAACCATTTTTCTTAATATTTTTAAATGAGAAGCGATGACCTTTGAGCATAATTCCTTTGCAGCTATGGAGGACACCTCAATAACTGTAAAAGCAGTAGCACGACGCTCTGGAGGATTCGGGTTCGAGTCCGAGTAGAAACTTCAGAAATTTTCGCGTTTTAATTGAAATATATAGCAGTTTTTAGGTTTTTAGCGAGGGTAATAGAAGCAATTACATTTTGATAACACCTTGAACTTGTGAGGACACGTAGGTGGTAAGCAGCCAAGTAAGAATGTCAATGACGTACTTCGTTTCGTGTAAAACTGACTGCCATTGACTTGTTTGCTTAGCTAGTTTCCACCTACACTCGCCCTCGGATATAATAGAAGTTAGTTTTAAACATGAGCTACTTTGGATTTTGCCAAAAAAATTCTGTTTTTAGGGGCCTCAGGCATGAATAAATGTATATTTGGAAATCCAGTGCTAGCTAGGATTCTAGTACTTGTACAGTACAATTGTCAAATATCGCGTTAATACAAGCTTTACATTATATATAAACTTACAACAAAAGGGCCTAGCAAATCCGCGATTGTCTAGGGCCTCATACTATCTAAAATCACTACCGAATAAATTAGCCCCTTTATTTTCATTGTAATTTTCCACACAATTAAAGTATAATTGAGGCTATTTCTCTTATTTTAGTCTATTTAAACGTCCTTTTTATAAAGTTTGTAAAAAAAAAATATTAATTATTAACGGGATAAAATTGAATTTTTATAAATTAATTTAACGCTTTACATATAAAACAATTTATTAATTTAATACATTTTAAAAATATTTGATTATTTAAGTGTGATTTGATGGCAATTACCATTGTTTTTGTTGTTATAACGTTCAATCGATTTGCTGTTTTGAATCAAACATGGCGATGATGTCGATTACATTGAGCCTTGGAGCGCATCGAAGATAATTTTTAATCTATTTTAATTAATTTTCCTTATTAATTAATGTTTTTGAGGGCCGACTGCTGTTAATTACTTATTAAAGTTATACAGCATACCAACAGATGCTGCGACACGTGGTTAGAAATTGACATGTTAAGGAAAGCGCGCGCACTTTGGCGGGCTGAGTGGATGGAGGAAAAGATCCTCATGCATTAAAAGTAATGGACGTGCGCACTCTGGGTGGCATGTGAGGAAATTCCTCAAATGAGGCAACGTTTTCCGCCCATCTCCAACTGTCGAGGTCACTAACCTAGAGGTTGCCCTGGCATTTTGTGCCCATTTCTTTTATCATGGCAGACACTACATTAATTTCTCTACTGCAAAACTACGAAGAGTTATATAAATTTATAGCATCCACAGTATAGTAATCAACGGAGACGTCATAATATCTGGGAGGAAATAGGTACTATTGTGTAACAATCAGGTAGGTGTGCCTTAATTTTTAAACACTTTGAATTGAAGTAAATAAAGAATACACAGTTTATAAAATAATAGTGCAGTTAGTTATATGTAAACTGCAAAACTGCCTGGAATTTAAGTGAATCTCCTGACTCAAACTGTTTCAAGTTGGCATTGTACTGAACAGCAAATTGAAGTAAGTTTTGAATCCATCTCTAACTTTTATAGCATCCGACTGGCTTGTCTTAAATTTGGCAAGCCATTCACGTCAGAAAGCAAACACGTAAATCACTCTCTGTCCTCAGAATGCGAGTTTAGAACCACTACACTGATGCTTTGACAATGCTACAAGAACTTCAGAATTTGTGCAGAGACAATCTGAAAACAATTCAAAGCACGTATTGAGAATGATAATGAACAAGTTGAGACTATGAAATTGTCGTCATGTCATGATTTTGCAGCAGAATGAATAATATCAAAAACTTGTTCATGTAATGCCTGAAGTATATGCCCATCTCTATTCTTCCCTGTCTCTATATAATGTTAGTGTATTTCTGTTCGATTTTCATTAAGAACAAGCATCTAACGTAAGTGTTTAAAATACTTTAGAGATAATGTTCATTTTAAACAGTTTCAAAAGCTGTTGATGTAAACAATCTACTTGCAGTATCCTAAGTTCAAGAAAAATCATTATCAAATTTTATATAAAAAATTCACTTTGCGTTTTACATTTATATAAATTAAAATTTAAAAAATATACTTTGTAATATTCAACCATTGATTAAATATTCATCAATATAGTATAGACAATAATATTAATATAGTGCAAAGAACTGTAACAAGTCAGTATGCAAAGCATTAGGAAAGGATGTTTAAGGATAACTCGATGTTATTATTTAAAAATTCAAATTATAATTACCCAAAGCCTTCAAATTCTACTCTATTTCCTGCTATATAAATAACTATTTCCTGAGAATGTTTCATATTTGCACAATATACAGGAAATTAGTTAATAGACATTGCAATAATAATTTAAAATTTCAAATATCCTGTAGCTTTTAACATTGATAACAGATTTTACAAAGACTTATTTACTTTCTAGTTTTCATCATTCCTTTCTTATAGTTTATATTTCTGACATTCTATCCAAATTTTTATTTTATACACATAATGCTCCAACAGATTTGTAAAGTGCAACAGGCACTTTACGACAGAAAAACATTGAAAAACTAATTTTTTGTCTTCAGATTGGCAGCGACAATCATTATAAAAAAATTCACAAAATTGCATTTGAGGTCAGCTGAGCTTCAATGAAAGATAAGCATACACTTGAGACGGAATTTGATGCGTGTACTTGGTTGAATTTCGGTGGCGGATCAAGCACAATGCCAAGCAAAAGAGTGAGTGAAAGTATTCAGACAAGGCTTCTTTCAATATGAGTAACAGTGACAAAGAATTAGAGATCGTGAGCTGTCATTATTATAAGAGGATGAAAGGAAACAGAGGAAGTGAAGAGTGTGAATACACAATACTCACAAGACTCTCCTGTATTGAATTTCGGTCATTGTTTTCTCATTTGCTGAGAGATGCAAAATTTTTCTAACATTTCCAGATGACACATGAACAATTTACATCTCTGTTTAATGTATTGAAGGCTGACTTATTCAAGAAAAATACAAAATTGAGATCAGCAGCAGAGACTGGCAGTTTGACTAAAATACATAACTTTAAAAATCTATTTATTAATATTTCAAATTAAAGTTTACATCCATAAATACTCAAAGGTAATTAAATCATGCGAAGGAAATTCTTCAGATGTAATTGGCATGTCAATATAATTTTTTGACATAACTGCCATGGAATTGATTTACGATGTAACAGTGAATCCTCTCCTTGTCTTTGTTAATCTACAGCAGCGTTTCTCAAAGTGGGCAATAACGCCCCCTTGTGGGTACTGGAGGCTTTCAGGGGGGGCAGTAGAAGGCTCAAAGGAAATTAGGGGGCATTAAGGAAATCTAGAGGGGTGATGGTAGACAAATTCTATCTATAAAAATCTGACTATAATATATATAAAATGCTGACAATCTATATATTTTTTAAATTTTTATTGAAGATCACAGCCTGAATATTTCTAACACGTTGACTTATATTATAGCATGAATGAACTTATTATAGTAACATTATTGCATAAATATGCTAAAAATGAAAGTTCAAGAATGGCTACCAAGAATTTTGGCTGCAGAAGCAAATCTCTCAACTGTACCCTGAGTTATGGTCAGTTGTTCAACGATTTCTGATAGCATTCCCATCGTCGTATTTGTGTGAACGTAGATTTAGTGCTGTAGCAACGTTGCTAACTAAAAACAGAAATCGGCTGCAAGTTACTGAACGCGATGACTTACAGCTGATTTTAAGTGAATTCGACCCTGATATTAACAAACTGGTCGAAATACATCAGATTCATCCTTCACATTAGATAAGTTTTAAATTCAAAGCCTTCTTTTAATGTTAATAAAAATACTTCTAAATATGATTAAGTATGAGTTTTATTTCCTCTCATTGAAACATTCTTTGATCTCAGAAATAGGATATAGATCACACCCTATCTATCCTATCCATATAATAATGCATGTTTGAACATTATATTTGCAACTGTTTTTAAGATACGCAACAGATGGTAATGTAAAAAGGCAAGTTAAAAAATATGGGGGCGCTAGGAATTTTTTTAATCTCAAAGTGGGCGGTGGTCGAAATAAGTTTGAGAACCAGTGATCTACAGTATGTATTGAGGAGTGGGACCAAATGTTTTGGAAGCAATCCATATTTCCACCTCATTTACTATTTGAAATGCTTTTGCTTTTATTGCCACTTGGTCCTGTGTTGGGAAACTGCACACAGTTTGGGCCATTTCAAAAAAAAAGTTAGTAAGAGGATTGTGACTGAATAGTTGATTCACTTTCTGCTTTTTTTTTTCAAATAGGCTCTTAGAATTGACATCTTGCTGGCATTGTCTTCTATTGCTGTAGCTTTTCTATTGAGCTGTCAACTTGTTTGGAGTTGCTTTGGGATGTATGGAGTTGAGCAGCAGGATTCGGATAGTTCAGAAACATCAATGGGATAGGGTACATCACCTGTGCAATTTTTTTTAAATTCCAGGTCGTCTGTTTGGGAATTAGGTGGTTGAGAAATATTCAGATGATGTGGTTTCTCAACATTCATATAAGGAGTGAGAAAAGACAATTCCTTTTAGTACTTTATTGGTTTTGTATTACTTGCACTTTAAATTGCACAGAACCAAAAGCAGTCATAGCCCTGCAATAGTTGTCACTTTTAACGATATCAGCAAACTGCTCTTATAAAAAAAAGATAAGCAATGCCATTTCATGCAACATTCTTGGAATGTATACATTATACTTTATTGAAGTTTCATATTCCTGAATTTTTTGATATAATCATATATTACATGTGTTAAATTTTGTGGGGAAATATTTCATCTTTATATATGCCAGAGCCAATTAAAGCTATGAGGATCAACTTAAAACAGATAATGAGATTTTCCAAATGTAGTTTGTAATACTGAAGGCAACAATGTCTTGATTGTAGCACCTGCAAATGATTGATTCCAGCTATTTTGTTATAAGAAAACTTAGCATAGTGTTACGTGCAGTAATGGATCATAGCAATAGACATTGGTGTGTTGGAAAAATTCAGGTGAAATTTTTGAAAATAATGTTAATTTAGGCAAGAGGGAAGAAAACTATAAGTGTTCTACCATCTGTCATGTGTCAATGTTGGAGACAAAGGCTTTTCACGTGTATTTGACAAGACCCCAGAAAGCAGGCTTGAGACAATGGAGAGAAGAAAGTATTTAATTATAGGCCAAGCCAGGCAAATAATGTTTCAGAAAATGCTTTTGGAATTCTTTTATGCAAATTTTGAATCTTTGAACTCAGATTAGCATTATCCTCCAAATATATATATATATATATTTTTTCTCAAAGTTAGTCTTCTAAACAGTTTTCTAAAGACTGATGTTTGTCGTCAGACCACAGGTGTTACGTAAACTTGCCTGGAGGGGGTCCTGAAAATTGCAAATTATTCTAATGTTCTACAACAACATATTACTTTAACCATTTTATTCAATACTAGAAAGTTTATTGCTTTATTGTTTTGTGAGAATAGTAAACATGGAATTGCTCATTGATGCTAAGGCCCTGTATAGTAAAAAGTATACAAATGGTGTTCTATGGTCTGAGAAAGATTTTGAACCACTGCATTAGTGTAACATTAAACTTTTTATTGACAATTTTTGATTATTATTTACTGTTTAACAAGTTCTCATTTAACATTCTCTCTCTCTCTCTCTGCTTGTTTACAACATCTCTATGAATATAAAATTAAAGACATTATTTTGCTATTAATTTATATAAGCATTTCAATTGAAATGTATTTCTGAATAGGAATATACAATTATCCATGTATTTATCTATGTTAATTTTCTTTTGTCTATATATAGGTAATGTCAAAAGTTTAGCAGAATAATTAATTGTTGCATTCTTCAATATTTTATTTGTATTTATTTTATATTATTGGGACTTTTAAAAAGTTTTCCAAAGCTTATTGACAGATATGACAAATATCAGTTTGTAGAAACCAATATTGGTCAAATCTGTCAGCTAGCCCAAAAATTAACTCTGGACCTATATTTTTCTGTACTTTTACACTTTGGGAAATTTCTTAAAGCATTAAATGGTAAAAATTTAGCATTATATTTTAGATTTTTAAAATAAAGTGTATACACTCTTTCAAAGAGAAGTATTTTAACAGTTTTTATAAGGTAATTTGTGTGTATATAATGTACTTTATAAAGTTTATTTTTTTTGATTTATAATGGTAATAGATTTAATCAAATGACATACACTATTAATATATTTTTTGATTTGTTGAGGAGTAACAGCAAATTCAGAAATAAACAAAGAATGAGTCAATTTTTACAATTTAGATCTGTAACCAGGGCTGGAGAAGCTGATGCTATATCCCTGAGGCCCAAGCTGGAATTTTAATTATGAAGGTTAAAAAATAAACTTAGGTAATTTCATGCACATAAAGAGAGAGAAACAGAAATGTGATAAACCAAGGGCATCACATCAAAATGTATAGAGGATTCACAAGGTCTTATCCCTAAGATCCATGATTATGTTCAACCAGTAGCATAACTAGATCGAACATAAAGGAGATTCTCAAGTTAAAATGTAATATAAATCGCTACGAATTTTAATACTTTCATATTCAATTATTATAAATATATAAACTATTAACTTGGTAGTTAATACCACTGTTAAAAAATGCTAGAAATAGGAAAAATAATTTATTAACTTTTTCATTATGAAGGGAGTCTGGTCTGGGTTTCTCCTTTTGTACTTTCTCCGGTGCTCTCTGTAGTTTTGACTGACTACTTTCCTAGATTTTCCAACATAAAAATAAAATTCAAAGATATAAGTGTAAATCTTTTAAATTATTGGGTGTACTATAGATTACTCCCTATGGAATTTCAGAACTTTGATTATATATTGAAACTCAGGGGACCGAGACGAGTTCAACGGTACCCTATTTTTGACCGGAGACGAAAAATAAAAAAGTTATCATACTTTTTCACTTACCATACTTTTTTAATGCACTCATGAAGACGGCACCATAGTTGCTAGTACTGCCATCTTGCGGTAAAGTCTGCAAACCATGACGTCGGACTACGGTCATCTCCCGGAGGGTTAAACACGCGATACGAGAGCGGAGAGAGCGACGCGACTTCCGATCATCGCGCGATCGCCATTTCGGTTATGGCAGCGAACATGGCGGCCCGACTGACCTCTCGTATGGGTGCCACCACACGCCGCCATGTGCTAACTAGTGATCGATTCATGGTAGTTCTTGAACGAAGTAAAAAAAGGGGGAAACATCTACTAAAGGCAATTTTAACGGCAAGCGACGGGACTCTCCGATCGCGATAGTGAGGCCGACTTAGCGGAGAGCGACGCGACTCCCTATCATCGCGCGATCGCCGAAAAAAGTATGATAACTTTTTTAGTTTTCGTCTCCGGTCCAAAAAGTAGGGTATCGTTGAACTCGTCTCGGTCCCGAGTTCAAATATATAATCAAAGTCCTGAAATTCCATAGGAGTAAGTAATCTATAGTACACCAAAATTATTTACTTCTGGATTTTCAAAAATAGAAGTTAGGTTAATATAGTTGTTGCTTATTTCTGGATTTAGATTTATGTATATTTGGAGTTCAGGTTTAGTTTCAATGTAATCTGAACTTTCAGAACTATCTTAAAATACTCAAATGATTTACGGTAGAACCCCGATTATCCAAGCTAATAAGGTCTGTCGCTACCCTTGGATAAATGAAAGCTTGGATAAAACAGATGGTCGCAGCCATTTTGACTTAAAAGGATACCACAGTGCGCTTCCTTTTGTGTGTCATTGTGATATTCAAGATGAAGACTTATAAGTTTTATTAAAGATATAGCAACACACTGACAATAGCCAGATAGAAAGTGTGCAGTTGAGACTAGGTGAGTGGCTCGGGTCCAGATTCTAACAGTCACCAGCTCTTCAATCTCTTGTGCAGTACAGTTGAGGTTCAAAGTACTATGCATTTATGTGCTTGGTACATTTACACAAAAGTTTTACGAATCATAGAAACTGTAGTATATTACACTTACCCTTTTTCTTGGATAAACTGGGACCTTAGTTACACTCAGAACTCAAATAATCAGGTTTTGCCATACTTTTTATTTATATTTTACAAATATTTATTATTTAAAAAAATGTTGTCTATTATTTAGTAAAGGAAAAAAATGAAATTTTGATGTTTGATGTTGAATATTTATAATTGAGGAACTTGACTTGAATTTTTAGCAGTATTTTAAAAACGGTTTCCAACAAAATAAATAGGTGGTTCGTATTGACGGGGATGACGTATTTGTAAATTTTTAAAAAAATATTTTCTTATAAAGTGAAAAAGTGCGAATGTATGATATTTTTCACTAGTACATACTGCACATTTTACAATTTTTCATTTTCAGTATGGTGCTGTCAAGCTTTTAAAAATTGTTTCAAGTCTGTTCTGACACAAGATGATAAATTTAAACCATGAGCACATCAAATTTACATTTGAAATATTTTCAAAAAATATAAAATATTATTTTTCAATTCAAAAAAACTTTTTTCATTCTAAAAATTTGTCTTAAAAACATTTTTTTTCCCCTATAATTGATTAATAAAAAAATTAGAGATTGATTATGAATAGAAAATATTTAATGTATACATATATATCAATAACAACTCGTAACCCAATTTAATTAATTAATGCCAAACGATTGGCTGAATTATATACTCTTATCACTAAAATATGTCATATAAAGCCTTAATAACTTGTTTTATGCAATTACAGTGGATATAAATTGTATAATTGCAATTAAAATAATCATGAAGATGAGTATGTGGAATATCCCACATGCTGCATACAAGCAAAGCATATACAATATACTTATTTAAAATTACTTCTATAAAGTTTAATCAAAAGTAGTTGGAAGTTTTTAAATTTAACTAAACTTTAAAAGTACTTTTGTCTGTTTATAAATTGTCTATGATTTATATTAAATAACTTTTGTAATGTTTGTCGTGGGTTTTGCTTGGAACGTGACAGCAATGGCTGATTAATGAAGGATAAAGTCCGACTTAGTCAA
Organism: Centruroides vittatus; assembly: GCF_030686945.1. Taxonomy (NCBI): domain Eukaryota; kingdom Metazoa; phylum Arthropoda; class Arachnida; order Scorpiones; family Buthidae; genus Centruroides; species Centruroides vittatus. The sequence goes on from NW_027120768.1 coordinate 1,012,118, forward strand.
ATCACCCATGAAAACATTTCAAGCCTGATACATATTCAGGTTCCCCAGAGTGGAAGACTGATGCCTTTGCTACCTTCATCCATCTGGCCATCTTAAATAAACCATACTAGAATGCATTAATAAAATAATACTTTTATTAAATAAGTCTTGAAAATTCTGTAATCTGATGTCTACAAGTGTATAGGAACTCTATTGGTAATTCAATGATTCAAAATGTAGAATTACCATAGTTGTCGAATTATTGATAGTTCCTATACACCTGAAGATACAGGATTATTTAACAACTCTCCAACTTCATCTGCTGTTAAAGGCAGGGCTATGGTGTATGTACATAAATGCTTTGACTCTGATTACAACTCCTCAGTTTATGTCCCTTTTCAACTCCAACTCCTTTATTTATATTTCAATATATAGGATATAAATAATAAATATACTAATTATATACTTTTTGTATTGATTCAATACATTCAACATGTAAGGCATTTCATCCCGTTAATGTGAATCATCAAACTACGTTTCGAAACCATAACCTGTTAAAGTTTGAAGTTGGTGTGTTTTTACTGACTGACTCCAACTCCACAGCTTTGGCTTCTGTTAGATTAATAGTTCTCAAAGGAATCTTCTACAGATTCCTTTGAGAACTATTTTTAAGGTATTTTTGGAGTGTTTTACTATAGAAGTAAAACACTCCAAAAATACCTTAAAAATTGCATTAATCACTTGAATTTCTAATGTTTTCGGCCATATTTAACCGAACTTCTTCAGGATAAACTTACGAAACTTATGGTCGCATATTGTAAGCAGTTAGTTAAATATGGCCAAAAACATTAGAAATTCAAGTGATTAATGCAATTTTTAAGGTATTTTTGGAGCGTTTTAGTATTAAGCATTCCAATTCTCAGTAGTTGAATCTTCTATAGTTTAATAAATAATCAACTCTAATTTAAAATTCATAATTAATTTCTTATTATTAATCTAACAATTAGCTTAAATTTGCTTCCTACTGTTGATTTTTTTTTCCACAAAATTGTATGAAATTTTTTAAAATTTAAGAATTATTAATGAAAAGGTAAGAGATGACGAGAAGAATGACAATTATAGTGCACAAGTTTTTGTACAATCTTGAATTTACATGACAGATTCAATATAATTTTCTTAAATAAAACACTTGTATGCGAGGAAATTATTACATTTTCTTTAAGGAAATTATTTCTGAATGTTAACAGATTTGATTATATCCTTTTTTCTTTAATAATAATAATAATATATGATAGAAATCACAAATTATAAATTTACATGTTTGCTAATTTTAAACATAATTATATTTCAGTCGCAAAAGCTGAGAATGAAATTTTATATTTTAATCAATGAATAAATCAAGAAGATAATTTCATTTTCTCCAATTGTTAAGAGAGATTTGATGACAATGTGTGAGTCTCCAAGGCAATAAACTGTCATTTTAAATAACAGCTGTAATTACTGCACTTGTTATGATTTACATTTCATACTTTTCTTTCCATTCATAATTTAGTCATGTGTAATTTAATGTATTTGTCTTTACATTTCTTAAGAACGGTTTGTTTAAATTTATTTATAAGCAATGTTTTCTGTCCAGTTTTACGATCAGATGCAAAAAGTTTGTGTATAATAATTTAAAAATTAGTACAGTATTAATTTTAGATAAATTGAGTATTTTAATGCTGTAGATTGATTTTAAATGTGAATTTTTTATGTACAAAGAATAAAACAAGAAATTAATAATGATATTACACCTGCTTCCAATAGACTCTTTACATTTGTAATTGAGTAAGATATGCTGTTTATTCTGATTAAACTTCATGCAAACGACTTTTATTAATTTCTTATTATAAGAAATTAATAATACATTATAAGAAATTAATAAACATTTAAAAGAAACTTTGCAGCTATTATAGCTGCAAGTTTCTTTTAAATGTTTATCATTTATATATATATATTTTTTCTTAAGTTTGGTTAAATTTCTATATCCTGGTCCAGTGCCAGATTTACCTTTCCCAAGCAACTTAAACTTTTCGGGGCCCCTTGCAACTAAAATAAAAAACAATAAAGTAAACAACCTGACAAGGTCCCTCTCCGAGCCAAGCCCCGAGCAGCTGCTTGTTTTTGCTTCCTGGTAAATCCACTGCTGTGCTGGTCTCTTTTAAAAATAATTTAAACACAACTGACGAATAATACAGTAAACACTTTTTGTTACTGTATTAAGAATTTTAATAGTAAATTCATCAGGAGCCTATTTTTATTGGTGTAATTCTTATTAAACCAGTCTTTTTTCCAAACAATTTTTGACTGTAAAGTTCATCATTAGAGATACAAACACAATTATACACAGTTCTTTATTGGTCTGAAAACATTTGAGAAAGTGAGGTATATTGATAGTTACTTCAGTAAAATAGGTTTCTTATGAATTTCTAAGAACTCGGACTATTTTCTTGATACTGTTAATTGTAAATTTAAAGCTACAGTAGTTTGATTATAGAAAAAATCTATGATGTAGCTAGAAAGATTTGCTAACATTAAACTTTTCTGCTGGTTTTAAAGATTTTTGTCTTTTTATTGTGCACCTGTGTCCAAAACTTAAGTATGGACGACATTTGTACAAGAATAGAGAGAACCGACCAATACGTTGCAAAACTTCGTGAAGACAAATTGTTGGAATTGAAATTACTCCTTCAAAAACAACAAAGTGTATTCACTAAATCTGTTGAAAACAATACAGCTGTTGTAAAAGTTAGTTATATATTATCACATTCAATCGCAAGCAGATCGAAACCATTTACCGAAGGGGAATTTATTAGTGAATGCTTAATTAAAGCGGCGAAAGTATTATGTCCAGCATAAAAAAAAAAATTTAAAAAGTAAGTTTAAGTCTAAATACTGTAGCTAGCAGAGTTGATGAAATAGCTGATAATTTGAGAAATCAGCGTAATTCAACAATATCAACATTTCAAGCCTACTCTATTGCAATTGATGAAAGTACAGATATTCGAAGTATTGCTCAGCTGGCTGTTTTTATTTGTGGATGCGATGTTAATTTAAAAATAAGTGAAGAACTTTTGGAAATCATTCCTATGCATAATACAACCACTGGAGCTGATATTTTTGATGCACTTATGGAAGTTTTGAAGAAGTATAAGTTACCATTGGAAAATTTGGTTTGTCTCGCAACTGATGGTGCACCTACCACGACCGGTATTACTAAAGGAGTTGTTGCAAGATTAAAAGAAACATGCAAACAGCGTGGTAATAATAATTTTGAACATTTTCATTGTATTATTCACCAGCAAGTACTGTGCTCCAAAGTTTTAAATATTGGACATGTTTTAAAAATAGTCATCAAAATTGTAAATTATATTCGAGCACGTGGACTTAATAATCGTCAATTTGCTTCATTTCTGGAAGATATTGAATGTGAATACCAATCTACCATATTATTCGGAAGTTTGTTGGCTTTCGAGTCATAAAGTGCTAAAACGATTCTTCACATTGCTGGAGGAAATCATAATTTTCTTGGAAACAAAAAATTACGAATGCGCTGAATTAAAAGATGGACAGTGGATAAAGGACCTGGCTTTCTCAGTTGATATTACGAGTCATCTTAATCAACTTAACTTTAAGCTTCGAGGCAAAAATTATGTTGTTACAACGCTATTTGATAATATTAACGCTTTCAAACAAAAATTATCACTTTGGCTAAAACAAATAGAAAAAGAAAACTTGTCTCACTTTGAAAGCTGTCAATATCTATTGCTTAAATCACCTAAATTAAAATTTACAGAATATGCTCACCAAATTAAATTGTTAGAAACTGAATTCGATCAAAGATTTTCTGATTTTAAAAGCTGTGAATTACAATTTTGTTTTTTTACTTTGTCTCTATCTATCAATATTGAAACTGATGAAAACTTACAAATGGAATTAATTCAAATCCAATGTGATAATTTGCTGAAGCAAAAATATATGGATGTTGGAATTCCAGATTTTTATACATATTTATCTGTAGATCGGTTTCCTAAAATGTTATTGTTTGTTACCCATACACTGGCTATGTTCGGAAGCACTTATTTATACTAGCAACTATTTTCTTTAATGAAAAATAACAAAAATTCAGAAAGGTCGAGGTTAACCGATCAACATTTATCATCAATTTTAAAAATTGCATCGGCTGAATATATTCAACCAAATTTTGATGACTCGCTTTGTGAAAAACGTTGTCAAATATCTTCTAAAAAGTAATATTAAACTGTGATTTTGTTTATTTCTTATTATAACTTTTATTTTTGTTTTTTATAAAAAATATAAAATATTTTATAGTTTAAGTTTAAAAAATAATATGAAATATAAAATGTCTATGTATGTATAATATACAATACATTGAGTCTAATAAATACATAATATAATCATTCTAAAAACCGTATTTTATTAATTTTTTGAACATTGAAAACATGCGGTCCCCGACTTATACAAAATGTGGCCCGCAATATCATATGAGTTTGACATGCCTGATCTAGAATGACTACAAACTGCCACTTGTTTACTGAACTGTACTTTTCATACAGTTTTCGGTAGTTGGTCTTTCGTTCTTGGATGTGATGAGACAGCAGCTTGTGAACTCGACCTTTATGGCATTTTTCCAGTTTCAAATTCTTGTGAATGATGGCATGAACTGTGGACTGGGCTATTCCAACACTCTGGGCAATACTTTGTTGAGTTTTTGGATTTGAACCACTAATTAGTCGTCGCACTTTTGCTATCACCTTCAGTGTGCAGCTTGGGCCATTCCTTTTTCTGGGCCAAATTGAAACACTTGACGATGGTCTTGGCTCTTGTGAATCATTTCTTTTGAGAACTGACTGTATCCCATATCGTGAAACGTTAAAACCATGTTTAATAATTTGAGTTTGCAAATATTTTGCTTCGGAAAGAATAGTTACATAACCTGCTCAAAAGTATGAAATTTTATGTGGCATATTTGCGATAGATAAACCTTACTTATCAAAAGTAAAATTCAGAATATACAGCAGCACGTGGGCCAGTTTCTTATATTCTACTTCCTACAACTGGAACTATGGGTAATATACAAATCGGCATTATGGTACACGATCAACCTTCTGTACATACATCTTTGCTAATGTTTTTGCTATTCAAAAAATCTAACAATTTACCTGATGAAGATCATTAAATATGACCGAAAACGTTAGTTTAATGAACATTTTTGCTACCGTACAAGGTTGTATGTATAAAGCCGCACCAACTGTCATATAATATCGAGTATATTCTTGCGATAATAATTTGAATTACTGATTATCACTGGAATATAGCCCATATTATACGGCAGTTGGTGTGGCTTTATAGTAATGAATCGGGTTTTGGAAGATGTTTATAAAGGTTGTATGTAGTTGATTGAGTATACAGAATACTTAATTATCATAAAATAAAATTTTTGTATCAAATTTTAACTCTTATACTGATCAAGTGCAGAACTCCAATATCCTCTGAGCTTTGATAAGCTTAGAGCACATGAATTAGCAGACATTGCTAGATTACTAACTGTTGTATTATTGTGACTAACAATTGTTTATATTTAAAACCATTTAATAAAACAATAAATATATGAGAAGTTCTAATTACAATAATATTTTTTAGACATTTTTACATCTGATACTAAAACATTTTCATTTGTAGATAAATGCAGTGATATCTGTGATATTTTTGCTGTCATTAGTAACAGTTAATGCCTTGACATCTCTTCCTGATGGGCCAAATGTGTGTAAGAAAGAAGAAAGGTATTTTATTTAATTACTTAATATGAAATACAGATTGTGCGTGTTTAAACATTTAGTGTTTTTGCACTATTTAGTTACGTCGTAACGAAGAGGGTTGCATATAGAAGACCTTACCAAGTGAGAACGTTTACGTGGTGTTTTAATATACCACCAAGATGTTCTAAATATAAGTATGCTTGTTTGAAGAATGTAATTTTAGAAAGAGTAAGTTAATATAGACTTTTTATTTTATTATAATCTCATTTCAGAATACAATATAGTGTTGCTTACAAAACAGAAGCCGAAGTTAAGAAGAGAATCGTTAACGAATGCTGTTCTGGCTACACGCAGGCTGAAACCAAATGCATTCGTAAGTGTTTTGTACATGTTAAAAATATTATTTTGATATCAAAATTTAATTTATATGACTATTTATAGCTATATGCAATCAGCCGTGTTTACACGGGTTGTGTGTGGCACCTAATAAATGTGAATGTAAAGAAGGATGGAGAGGAAGTTCGTGTGATTCTTGTAAGTTGTATAATCAAGTATCATAAAGCAGTTTTATTAATTTCTTTGATGTTCACTGTTGAATATTTCAGCTTGTGAATCTGGAAAATGGGGATTAAATTGTAATGCAGATTGCATATGTCAGAATAGTGGGGTGTGTGATCCTGTAACTGGTAACTGTACATGTTCAAGAGGTAAGTTTTGTATCATTTTTCTTATTTTTGAATTTACTATCAGTTGTAATAAGTTGATTTTCATACATTTACAACATATTGCACTTATAAAATTCTATCAAATTAATTGTTTTGTATTTATATGAGAGCAAACATTTTATTAATATGAATTTTATTGAGAAAAAGCTGAAATTTAATGTTCTAACTCATAATAATAATAATAAAATAAAATGTGAAAAGAAGTTAGGCTGTTTAAAAAATGTTATTAACACTCAAACTTCAAACACAAATCTACTTTGTTAGAATCAAAGAAGAAATAAACATTAGTTTCATTGTACTTTTTAACTTTTTCCATTCTATGGACACTAGGAAAGCCTTTTTAGCAAGCCCATTATGGTTCATCTGGGCCCACAATAGAGTGACTGGGTGGTTAGCGATAGGGCCCAACATCCCCAAAAAATTGCTGCGGTTTCAACCCATTCAGATTTGATTGCGGGTCTCCAGAACTGCAGGCTGCAAGATTTTAGGGCACCAGCCCACTCTAAAATTTCCCCACTCACCCACTTGCTCACCCTGAAATAATTCAATGATATAAGTCTATATTGACCATTATTGGATAGTTTCTGTAGATATGAATTATGCATTCTCACTAAATTCTTCTTCTTATATACCTACTTAAAAATCAATTGCTAAACTTTAAAAATTAGTTTGCCTGATGATAAAATATGCAGATAACATCCACCCTACTAGAACAATACTCCACCCCACCCATTATCAAATGTCTTTAGAATATGACTTTATGTAGAGGAAAGAGTAGTTACATTAGATTAACTATTGTAATATTTAAATCAAACACTGAGAAGTTTTATTTTCTATTATAGAAACTAATCTCTTTCCTCTACATAAAGTCATATTCTAAAGACATTTGATAATTAAACACTGTATGTAGTTATCATTTGCCATTCTTTGTCAGTTAATTTTCTTGTCACGCACATTAAATTTGATTATTTGTCATTAACTTGTTCAGTTTATTTTCATGTTTTTGTATTTAATTATATATTTACCCTTTTTTTTTGCTGATGCCTGGTGCTATTAAATGTAATAGGCTGTTGTACCAAAAAGCAACTGAAAGAACTGTACTGTAAGGTGGACATCTTGTTGGAAAGTGCTCTATACTCTAATTTTGTTTATTTAGACTTTGTTAAAGCATATTTTAATTCTTTAAAGTATTAGTAGATCGTTCCTAATACAATAGCTAACTTGCTCATCCAGTTTTAAATATTATATCTCGTATATAAACATGTAATAATTCCCATAACAGATTACTCTTAGGATCATTCAAAATTGTTCCCTACAAAATGTAAACAAACTATTTTTAGAAGGTGCTTTCAATGTATTGCCCAAGTTATCTAAACATTAATATTACTGAGTTTTATTAAATGAAATAATAATCTAAACACACAAGCAGTTTGAGATTATTCAGTAAATATGGCAAGTCCTCACGTAACACTGTCAATAGGTTCTTAGAAACTGCACCATTAATTGAAATGACATGTAACAAAACCAGTTTTATCATAGGCTTAATGATATAAACAAGATATAATTCAGTTAATATTATTCTACAGTGTGTCTGGAAAGTTACTGCTCAGTTAGAAATTTGTAATGACATTAAAGTTATGGGTTTCAAGTGAAATACCATACGTATAAGTTTTATGTCTCACATTTCCACTTTGCGATAAATGACATTACTGATGACTCGCAAATATTCTGGTTTTTGTACAGAGTTCTTTGCTGATTGCATAATCCCCCATGGAATTTGGCCTCCTAGATCTCTGGATTTCACTTCCTCAGATTTTGGGGGCCTCTGGGGAACATTTCTGGCATCTGCTCTAGGAGAAACAACAATGTCGTATGTTAATAAAACTTTACTTAAACCTCTTCCATTGCACAGTAGCTTCGACACCCTGTAATGACATTCTGTTTGCAACCTCCAGCATTTATTCTCCATTTTATAAAATCAGTTTACTGTTTATAAAGAAACTTCAACAATAATTGTAAATGATTACAAATGTACGGTACGCGTACCTTTCCTCAACAACATAATGGAAAATGACGTAAAGTGAGAACTGGTACGTTGCCAGTTATAGAAAGAAACCTTGCGTTCCAAATACTCAATTAATTGAATATTATAAAATACATATCACATCAACTCTACCTGCTTAATTTAAAAGTTGTTGTTAAATTTGAAATTGTCAGTGTATGATATTTAATGAGGTGAGAACTAATGAGATTATATACTTGATTAACAGTATAAAAAATAAATTGCCAACTGATGATTCTCTAGGGACTTCATTAAGTAAGCACAAAAGAAAATTTACAAAAGAAATGGCTTTGTAATGCAATTTGTTTTCCAAGCAAAAAAAAATTAACATTGTTTGACTAATTAGACTTCTGGTCGTTAGTTTCTTTGACTAATAATGTCAGCGATAATAGATTTAAAGGACGATATTTGTACAGGTGGAACTATTAAATTGCCGGTAGGCAATGTTTTATAGTAATTGGGAATGAGTTTTTGTGTCGATAATAGGTTTTCATGGGGGCGGAACTTAATTGGATTTAGATATTAAATGAAAAAAATGTATAGACTATGTTAAACTTTAAAAAAGTAAACTTCAAATATAGATAATGATATTTCTATTAATGCAGATTGTTGTGAATAGGATTAAATTTATTTTGAAAGCATTTTAAGTATATTAATTTTATTTATTATGATATGAATGATTTAAAAAATCATAAATTTTTCTTTATAAATCCTTTGATTTTATCATGAATAAATTAGTAAGGAACAAAAGGTTTCTAGGATCCCTGGATAAGCTGAGATCCTTTTCTCACCACCTGATCACTCCATTGTAGGTCTGTCTGAACACATAATGGGCTTGCTAAAAAGACCCTATTAGTCCCCATAGCGTAGAAAGAATTTAAAAATATAAATAAATATGTTAATAGAAACACATTAAGATAAGATAAAACGCTAAGAATAGAAAGTTCAAATGGAATATCATTATCATCATGGTGACAGTATACAGTACATGGTGTGTTGGTTAGTAAAGCAGCTTTAATACAGCTGGATAAGTAAGCCAATGACAGCCTATTTCATTTGAAAGGAACTCTATATCATTGGCTCATTTATCCAGCTGTATTAAAGCTACTTTACTGGCTAACACACCAAACTTTCTATTCTTAGTGTTGTATCTTATCTTAAAATGGCCCTTTGTTCAAAACTGTTAGTTATTCAGACATTAAAGCATATTTTGAATTTCATTAGTATATACGAAGCTCACACTTGTAACCTTTCTTGTTTTATTTAACAATACCTTGTGATTATATTTGAAGATGGGCCACTTACTCAAAAGCACTTGTATGTAATTTTGTTAGTAACACTCACACCATTAAAGAATGGAAGGTTCTATGCTTGACTCTCGCATCTTGCAGATCTTTATACAATCACAAATAGCATAAATTACATATTTTTTTACAAGGATAAATATATAAGATTATTTTTGTATAGAATCTTTTAGATTTATTATTATATTTTTGAAATAATAGAAGGAAGTCTTATAAAATGCAGCAGTGTTTCAATATTGATAAGATGCTTTGCTTCTAATTATATTCAATGTATATAAATATTCAATATCAAACTTACTGCACTTTAAAGTCAAATATTTATTGCCCAATTATCTGCCTGATTGGTGTTGGTAATTGCAATTTTAAAGCACTTTCAGGTTTCTGTAATAAATGACAGTTGAATGACTGTAAAGAATGGGTCATTCAACTGTTTATGCTCAACATTTACAAGACAGTCAAAAAATATACACTTGTCTTAACACAGTCTTTAACCATACTGTAAACTTCTTTCTATGTAACTCTGAATTAAAACTATATAAACACTAATACAGGGGTGTTTGTGCTCCGGGGAAACCCCGGAATTCCGGGGATTTTGAACTTCGATACCCGGAAATTCCGGGGATCGTCGTTCAAAAGGAAGTAGGAATAATAATGAATTATTTATTTTGATCTGGGTAATTTTGTTTGCTTTGAAAGCAGAAAACGCAAGGTCAGTGTGTGTGGTGAAAACTTTTCCTTTCTTTCTCCAAAGGCAGTGATAATGCGTGAAAAGGGGGAAAAAACTTCTTTTTTGTTCTTTCCTTATTGCGAGTTAAGCCGGATGCACACATGCGGCGCGGCAAGGAAAAGCGGCAGAATGACGTCACTTTTTCTCGCCGCGGAGGTCTATTTCGTGCCGCTTTTCTCATGCCGCGAAAGTTGGTCGAATTTTATCTTTCGCGGCGGCCGCCGTCAAGACGCGTTTCTATCAACCAATAACATTTCGTCTGGCAGTCACGTGAGAAAATACTATCACGTGGTGTTTTAATGGCGGAAAGTTCGACGCGGTTAACCGAGATAACTAACATCAGAATAAAGAGGAAAGAATAATAAATTTAACACAAATTCTACACAGATACAGTAATCATATATTATTTAATTCAAAGAACAAAACAACCGAATCTTACTCGAAATAGTATTCTTTATCGAGAGATCTTAATCGAAGAATAAGCCTATTTTGTACATCAGTTCTTTATCGATCCAACAAAATATCTCGGCAAGATTCTTGCCAATACGATATCTCTAATCCAAAATATTCATTCGAATCTTCGACGAAATCTTCTAGCTAAATAAAACAAACGGTACAAAACAAAATTTGTAAACACGTGGATAGCGGAGTGTCGATATCGTTCGCCATCTTGAATACTGAATGCATGCGCCGAAATGTAAACGGATTGCCGCTTGTGTGGTCGTGCATTCTCCTTTATGACTCATTCCCCCGGTTCTCGGACATTCTCTTCTGGATTCTTTTCGGCAAGTAGGCGCGGCAGAAAAAAAAGGGAGAGACTTCGTTCGACCAGATGTGCGATCACGTGACTCTGGGTTCAAAGGTCTTATCTCTCCTGGCGTGGCGCCAATAAGTAGAGAAGGGGGATTTTTCGCCGTATTAGCTATTTGTCATTGATCGCTTCGCAACTTTTTTTTCTCCGCTGTGTAAAATTTTCGTTTCATTTATTGATGCACGTGTAAATTTTTCGTTTCGTTTATTGAAATATTTTTTTATTTATGTACGCAAGAGAATTTCACTATGAAATTTCTCGATATAAATAGTGATATTATACAATTAGAAGAAGGTGTCCGGAATGCATTTAGGTGGAATTGGATTGAACGGAGAGATGGTAATGGGGATACCATCGGCACATGGTGCAAGAAAATAAATGTTGCTGGACAAGCATATTGTGTTTTTTGTAACTCACTGCTGAAGTATGGTGGGGAAGGATTCAAGGCTTTCACAAATCATTCTAAAACTGTGACGCACATAAAATATTCAAAGTGCATTAGACATTCAATGACTTTAAGTAATTATGCTAATTCAAAAAATACTGATGACTTACTGGAGACTGATGCTCGGCCATTGGATATAGTGACAAGAAAAGCACGCCAAGAGGTATTAATAACTTCGTTTATCGCCGAGAATTCTCTTTCTTTCAATGTAGCTCCCAATTTAATTGAACTCTGCAAACAGTTGAGCCGCGATCAGACGGCACTAAACTCGTTGGAAATGTCCAGGACTACTGCATGTTATAAGATGAAATATGGGCTCGCAAAAACTATTAAGGAAAATATCATTAAAAGTTTAAAGGAGACTCCATTTTCTCTAAATTTGGATGAAAGTACTTAGCAATGCTCAAGAAAGTATACTGGCAATATTGGTGCAGTTTTATGACAACAATCAAAATGAAGTTGTAGTTCATCATTTTGCATCTCTAAAGATGGAATCTTGCAATTCAGAAGCTGTTTTTAAAGCAGTTGTTAATACTATTGAAGATAATAATATTCCATGGGCAAACTTAATTAGTGTATTAATGGACTCATGTAACACCATGCGTGGAAAAAAAAGGGTGTTGAAACCAGACTACGATCAAACAAAGCACCCCACTTATTAGATATTGATGGTGACACATGTCACACAGCTAATAACTGTGCAAAAAAATTTGCTTCATGTTTTGATAGACACTTAGAAGATTTGTTTGATGACATCTATTTTGATATGAAAAGCTGCAGTAAAAGAGAAAATTTTTTCAAAATCTGTGAATCCCTTGCCATTAAAAAACTTAAGCCCTTGAAGAGACCAGACCATAGGTGGGTGTACATTTTATGTGTTTTAGAAAGAATCAAAGATCTGTGGGATGCTCTTATTGCATTTTATTTTCACTACTTGGATAAAACTGATAAAGGGGATTATTTTTCTTATGTTGAAACTGTATACAATAAAAGAAATATTTCTGCAGCTCAGAAAAAAATTGTTGAAGGGGTGTATTCTTGCTTGCATTCCCAACAACTCACAAAGGATGCTTTAGCTCGGAAAAAAAGAATACTAAATGGGTTATTTGTTATGCAAAACAAAACTTTATTGCATATGGCATTATATTCAGCAGTATTACCAGAGTTCAACACATATATTAAATTATTTGAAACAAAAAAACCAATGCTTCATTTAATACATTCCAGTATTTATAAATTGATGGCAAAATTTTTCTCTTTTTTTATGAAGCCAGAAAATATAGAGTGCACATCTTATAATGATTTATTAAAGGTTGATGTCACAAATCCAGAATTCCATCTACCTAGCAAAGTAATATTTACTGGTGCAGAAGCTTCCACTCTCCTGAAGAAATTATCAAAAAATCATCCAATAGCAAAAGAATTCCAAATTTCTCTGATGAAAGCTTATACTAATACAGCACAGCATATGAAACAGAAATTACCCCTTAAAAATTCATATCTAATTAGTTTTACAGCATTAGATCCAGAGCTAAGAGGTAAAACCAGTACAATATTAGCTTTTGAAAAATTATCATCTTTTATGTCCCATATTTTTAGTGATAATGAAAAGTCAAAAGTAGAAGCTGAAATAAGGTTATACCAGAGTGATATTGATATCACCAAAGAAATGCTCTACACATCTGATGAAAGTGGAAATCAAGTCAAGTGTACAATTGATAAATATTGGTCTAAAGTTTTTAATTTAAAAGATGATTTCACAAATGATTATAAGTATCCTACATTGGCTAAATTGGTCAAAGCCTGCCTTAGCTGCTTCCATGGCCCATTAGTGGAAAGTGCATTCAACTTAATGGATACACTTGTCACTGACTATAGAACCTCTCTTAAGATTGATTCCCTAGATGCAGTGCAGACTATTAAATATGATTTAATGGCTTCTAAAGAAACCTCATGTGAAAAATATGGCTCAAAAAATCCAATGACTGATCCAATTCACAAAGATCTCTTACTGAATATGAACAGAAGTTGGAAAACATATCAAGAGGACTTAAAAACATGTATTTCAGATGAGTCACCTATAAAAGTCTCTGAAAAACCTTCTACATTAGCAGAAAAGCAAACTGCTTCTACCTCTGCATGTGCAGTTCTCGAGGAAATTTCTTCAACTGTAAATGAGGAAAATAAAAGTCAACCTTCCTGCAATTATGAAGTTCACCACAAAAGAAAGACAAGCCCACAAACATCAGAAAATAAAAAAAAAGCAGCAGAAATTAGATAATTTTTTTTAAAGAATTAATTCAGGTAATTTAAAATATTTACATAAAATGTAGTAGTTTATGTTTGAAAATTTATGGTTATTAATTTTGCAAAAAAAGTAATTCATTGAACTTTTATAATTAGGTCATTCAATACTTCATAATTGTAATTTTTCATTTCTCCCCCCCTTCTCGAAACTCCAAAATGTCGGTAGTAAGTCCGTAAAAGTTTCAGGGGATTTTTTGGGGTCCCACAAACACCCCTGCTAATAAAACAGTAAATAAAAACACCAATAAAAACAATAAAAATTTTTAAAATGTTGATTCTAAATCTGTTTCCATTTCACAGAAAGAAAAACATATTTTAATTAAAATAATAGTAATAAATGTTAACCTTTTGCTCCAAAGGATGGGCAGGCTCTGATTGCAGTAAACCATGCAATGTAGGATTTTATGGATATTTTTGCGAGGAAGTATGCAGATGTGAAAACAATGCAATTTGTCATCACGTTTCGGGTGCTTGTAATTGCACGGCAGGTTATCAAGGACCTTTGTAAGTATTTTTTAAGTATTTTATATTATAAAAGTAAATTTATTATAACTGTTGTTTAAACAGATGCAGTGAGAAATGTCCCGAAGGATTGCATGGTTATAATTGCAGCAAAGAATGCCAGTGTCAAAATAATGGAACGTGCGATCATGTGACTGGATTATGTACGTGTCAACCAGGATATACGGTAAATGATTATTTTTTAAAGTATTATTATAAAATCCAATTAGTTTTTGTTAGAATACAATTGTGTTTATATTTAAACATTTCATTAGCCTTTTTAACTGTTTTTGAATAATCAAATAGTTCTAATGCCAGTGCTGTAGATTAATGTAGATCAGTTATGCCCAAACTATGTCCCTGAGCCAAATCTGGCCCAACATATTTGACACATCCATTATACATAAGTAACTGGATGAAATATTTTGCATATTCTAGTTATACTGAAAGTCATTTATAAGTGGTGTTTTTGTGTTAATTCATTTGTTTTTGTAAGTTTAATATTGATACTTTTGAAGACAACTTTTTAACTATTTATGTAATAATATAAATTCTATTAATGTTTAATTGCTTTAACACATTACTACTGTTTTGGCCCTGTCAGATTTCTACCCGAACTGTCGTGGATTTGGTTAGACTTGCAATGGTTAAACTTGAAATCGTGTACCGTATTTTACGGACTATAAGACTCGCCTGAATTTTGGAGGCAATTTTTCGAAGAAAAAAGTGCGTCTTATAGTCGTAAAATACGGTAAATGTCTCAAGCTGGAGTGCAGATTCCTCTCATTTCTTCCATAATGACAAGCTGGTTTCTTTAATAAAGAATTGACAGCTAAATGAAGCAGTAGAGTTTCCTTAGTAACAAACAACTTCATCTTAATTGCCAAAATTGGCTATCATTTGACTAAAGAAGTCCTCTGAATATTAATGGTGCTCTAAAGATGAGATAAAAATGTCTCAAAAAACATTTAAGAATAAATTGCCAGCCCTTAAAACTTTGGCTTTCGTTCGAGAAAAAATTCATTATTTATATACAACTCGATTAATTAGTTGTATTAAAGCCCAATTAATAATTTAATGTAATGAATAGATTCGAAGCAACTTGGCTATAGGTAGCATAATTGGCAGTGCATCTGCACAGTAAGGGGGAGTTGGGGATTCAAGTCCCACTTCGGATCAATCCTTCTGATCCAGAATATCATAACTTTAAAATTTATCATTAGATGATAGCCTAACTATAGCCAAATTGCTTTATATCTAATCATTAAATTAGCCTTATTATAGCCCGATATAAAACAAGAATATAATATAAATAAACCAACATCTACAAACCCGACTTACTTACGTTGTGGTGAGCATGCGGATGAACAATACAATACAAGGTTGTACATAATAAAATATTTTATTAACTGTTTGTGCGGTTCTATATACATTAGATTCTTTAGGATCCCAAATATGCAACTCCAACATATATAAGATTGCTGTGATAGATCTTTGTATGAACAAAGGAGGGTTACATGTTTTCGCAACAATGGTTCTTTCCTTTTTGAGATATTTTCCTGAAATATTATAACTAACTTAAGCTATCTTAAACTAACTTATATTCTAAAGGAGAAATAGAGAAGGAAAGGATGAGATGAGTGGTAAGAATAATAATAAAAAAAGTGCTGGTGGGGTACCCGGGTTTTTCTTTTGTTTGGTCTTCACTCTTCTCAAAATGAGGACTTGGTGAAAAGTGAATTTGGTGCATCTTTTTCAGTATCTCAGATCTGATGATTCCTAAGTATTCACCAAACTTTCGATTTTAGTGTCTGTCTATTTCTGCCGTTTCCCTGCAGATGACTTAAGATCTCCTGTACGTCTCACTCAGCGACGATGACCTGGACCTTTTTCTTTTTCCGTCTGCTTCTTCTGAATGCTAGCTCAAGAATGGTTATCTCTCTCACCGACTCGCCTCAGGGTTTTTACACACTATTGTTTTTCGGTGTAGTTCTCCAAAAATGTGTTCCCACCAGCAGGAAGGAAAGACCATTAGAAAGTTCGAGAAAAAGATATAGAACAAGACTAAGGAAACTTAATATTAGGCTTAACACTAAAGACACACATACAAAATTATGACGTATCGCCACAACATAATAAGCGAACAACTACTGGATTATATCATTTTATACTTTCATTTTTTAATGTGCAGGGAACTGTTTGTGCTGATGTTTGTCCTAAAGGATTTTATGGAGAAAGCTGCAGTCAAAAATGTGATTGTTATAACAATGCCAATTGTCATTCGGTGACAGGAGAGTGTATTTGTCCTGCAGGATTTTTTGGCGAAAAGTGTGAATACAGGTGTCCGACAGGAACGTGGGGATTTAATTGTTCAGAAGTAACACTTTTAATCATTAGATCTAAAATAAGTCTATAAATGTTTTTCATTATTTAAAATATTAATTTTAGGTGTGCTTGTGTGAAAATGGTCTGTGTCAAGAAGACAATGGAGATTGTTTGTGTTTCTCGGGATTTGTCGGTACTTTCTGCGAACAGAGAGGTATATTTTATGTAAATGATTAGGAGAACAAAGAAATTTCGACTAGTACTTAGTGTATATCAAATCACCAACGTGTTTGTCTTTTAATTTAGCTTGTTCCGAAAATAATTATGGTGATTATTGCAATAAGACATGTCAGTGTGTTCCACAGAATTCGCTCAGGTGAGAACTTTTTCAACTAACAGAAAGCCACTTTATTAAAGCTGTAATTGAATCTAACCTAATAAAAACTATTTCATAATGTTGAGAAATGTTTTTGAGTGTGCTTTGATTCATTCTCAATCAGGAATTGAATTTTCAGTCTATATTTACGCTAATTTTTAATCACTCAAATTACAGGATTTGGTCAGAGAGATGATTATTTGGTCATCTTGTGCTATGATTAATGATAAAAAATTAAGTTTTAAATTTAAATAATTTAGAAAATTCTGGATAACAATCAGCCTGGAGTAGGGTTAAAACAGGCAATACAATTGACATAACTTATTGTAAAATTAAAAATAATTACAATAAAATAGCATTTTTATGACTTGTTGAACCAAATGTTAATGTCAGTGCTTGGTTTAGTAACACTAACACATTACCTTACATATCATGACGTGTTGTAATGTTGGTTTCAATTTATTTGTTATACAAATTTATTTATTAATTATATTTAATTGACTAGTCTGACATTGTTTTTCAGCTGTCATCCTTATAGTGGAGAGTGTAAGTGTAAACCCGGATGGACAGGAGACTTTTGTGAAGATGCTTGTCCTGCTCCAACTTACGGAAGCGAATGTTCAGAAACTTGCAATTGTCAGAACGGTGCTCTCTGTAATCACGTAACTGGAGAATGTTATTGTTCGCCTGGTTACACTGGGAAAAAGTAGATACAGATTGTTATGAAGTTAAAAGTATATAAAAACTTGCTTTTAAATATTCTAAAAAAATGAATTTTATAATGTATTTTAGCTGTTCCGAGTTATGCCCCGAAGGAACTTACGGTAGCTATTGCGAAAACACCTGCTTATGTGAAAACAGCTACAACTGTTCGCGTACCACTGGCTATTGCTTCTGCAAGCCAGGTAATGAGTACATATTTCGGAAACAGTTATAAGAAACATACATTTTTATGTACTATTATGTATTTTATAAAGGTTGGAATGGTACAAGATGTAATATGCCTTGCTCTGAAGGAAACTATGGTCAGAACTGTAATGAAAAATGCAAATGCCAGAATGGTGCCATTTGTGAACATGTCCACGGAAAATGTGTGTGTTCACCTGGTTATATTGGTGATTTTTGTGAAGAGAAATGCCAGGTATGAGTTTACTCTTTACAAATTAAGTGTTTCTTGTATGTAATTTGTAAATATGATCTTTGATTTTATTGTCCGAAATATAATTGATTTTGGGAGTTCTGGCTCAATGGTAACTTGCACTCGAGGCAAAACCAATTTTGTCTGCTCTTGCTTCCAGAATGGTTGGCGATAGCAAGCATTTCTATTACTGGGACACTTGTATAAAACTGTTTATAAATAATTTAAAGTAATTTCAGAATAAAACTTATAAATGTACTTCAATCTGTCAGTACCAAGAAATAATTTTACTTCATTTTTTAATTATGTTGATAGCCAGGACATTATGGCATTAATTGCACTCAAAGATGTGAATGCGATTTTCTCAAGAGTTCGGGTTGCAATCACATTAATGGAAAATGCCATTGTTTATCTGGATGGAAAGGTAAATTTTATATTTTGCAAAATAGCTTTTTTTTAAAAAAAATAAATATAAGTAAATAAATTACAAACATTTTTTTATTATTAAAGGTGTTGATTGTGAAAGCAAATGTGAACCCGGGACCTGGGGACCTTACTGCGAAAGAATTTGCAACTGTAAAAATAATGGTTCGTGTTCACCATCTACTGGAATATGTCACTGTCCTGCTGGATGGAGTGGAAAGGATTGTAGTGAAAGTAAGATTTTGAATATAGTTAACATATTAAAACACATTCTTGTTTTATTATTTTTTTTAATATAAATTATAGGATATTGTTAGTAATAAAGAACATTGTAAACTGAAATTGCAGAATGGCATTTTATCAAAAGCATAGTATAAACAATGAACTTAAATTTAATAATTACAAATAAATTTAGGATATTCTGGAAGAAAAGAATAGTCCAGTGTGGGACTTGAACCTGATCTATCAGGAGATGGTGGCTTAACTATCTCTAGCCAAATTACTTTGCTTTGGATCACTAATTAGCCCGATTAAAAAATTGTCAGAACACAAAACAATACTGCAAAATTGATTGTTGATTTTTAGAACATTTGCCAGATTTTTTAATTAAAGTTTAATTTTATTAAAACTTCTAGAATGTCGAGATGGTTATTATGGCATAAACTGTTCCGTAAGATGCCCACAATATCCTAATGGCAACGGAAGTTGCGATCCAGTTACTGGAGCATTATTCTGTCTCCCTGGCTATGTTGGTTGGAATTGTAATGAAAGTAAGTGATACTTTGATATTTTTACATAACTATTACTGACATTTGAGGATTAATTTAAATCCTTTATCATAGGATGTCCAAATGACAAATGGGGACAAGATTGTTTGAATGAGTGTAATTGTAAAAATTCGGCAGAATGCGATCACGTAACTGGTTCTTGCACGTGTCAGCCTGGGTGGATTTACGACGACTGCTCAGTTCGTAAGTATAAATTGCTAGATAAGACACTGATTTGTTGGAAAACACACCAGATAATTTTTGATAGATTTAATATTTTGCGTTTTTGCAGCATGTCCAAATGGAACCTACGGTTTACAATGTCAATACAGGTGCTCCTGTAACAATAATGGATCTTGTCGACATTTTGACGGAATGTGTCATTGTTCTCCTGGCTGGATGGGTGCAAAATGCGAAGAAGGTAATTAAAATGGTCTATACAGCCACCAAGCCATACGGCAGTTATAAAATATCAATATGTTATAGAATTAACATTCTGATTCTAATTATTTTACTAATTGGGGAAAGAGGGATTTGAGTGCTATCAAAAATTAGAGTTAGCAATGATGACCTATTCTCTACTATTACAGGTGCTCTACTTACAAATGTTCAACCTATGAACTTTCGAACTAACAATCAATTTGACCATTTGTCTAAAATTTAAATTTTATGCAGATTCTGAAGTTTTCCTGCTGGTCGTGGGATTGTGTTGAAGTTGGTCTTTAGCCAGTAACAAATAAATCCACATTATTTATTTATTATTTCTATTGTGTATTATTGTATTTCATTTTTATGTGAAATCTGACGTTCCATTACCGCTCACGAAGTGGCATTGAAGTTGGTAACTTTGCAAACAATAGCAAAAAGCACCATTACTCCAATTTTTTAAACTTATTATTACATATACTGCATTTTTGAAGCATAAATTTAGCAGTGGAGATGGTTTTATAATGCCTAGTTTAGTTTCCACAGTAATAGAACCACACTTCTTGCATGTAAATGCATGAGTTGTAAAAACCTGCTATTAAGCAGTAGTGAGGGAGTAAATGAGCATAATGTATTCTATGAAGTACATTGAAGGATTGAACACTAACAATACGTGGTTATTCTGTAAACAAATGTACTTTCTAGTTTATATTCCAGAGGTTTTGTCATAAGTGGAGGGTTCACCTGTATATCCTTAAACAAAGTGATTGGTAAGCCTTCTCTGAACACAACAGTTCTCGTCATATCACTGAAGTTAAGTGATGAGGAACATAGACAGCATTCCATTCAGAGAAGACATGATTGTTATGTGCTATTGTCAAAATCTCCAGAACTTAGTGGCTCTGGCCATTCCACATTAAGATTAAAAGAAGGGGTTGCCGACAGGGAGGACATCTGATTTAGTTGTGTTTCATGAACAGGAAAAAGCAGACTATGGAAACTGGGGCTAATAATGTTGGAGGAAAAGATGTGTCAAGATTTACTCCAGTTCTGATCATAATTGGTACAAATGGACTAACGATGATCAGAATTTATTGAAATTTAGATCCATGACAGGAAACGTGTTTTAAACGCCTCTTTCACACAGATTTGTTGTGTTTTTTCCAAGTTACCTGAGAATTTCAGAATAAAGTTAAAATAGTTAAAGCAATTAATAAATTTTTGCAAAATTTGAAATGATTGTTATATTACATTTTACTATCACTTAATAAAGCTTGATTAAGTCAAGATGCAAACAGCTATGAGTGCTCAAAATGGATTAAGAAGAGGAAAATTTCAAGTGCAACTGTAAAATTGATTGTTCTCGTGTGTAGAAAATTCATTACTAGTTATTCCATTGAAAATTCTCTCTTGCTACACATCTACGAACTTATTTAAATGTGCCGAGGGAAGTTTAAATTCATTTGATAAATATAATAAACTTCCCAAAGCCTGACACCTTGATACTCAACCGAATGATCACTGTAATTAAACAGGCTATAAATTTGCTATTAATAATGATTATGTATTAAGAAATCTGGTATTAGAAGTAGATGTTAGGTACCATCTGTTATCTAAATTAATAATTATAATTCTGAAATACTCAGCTAACAGATGGTGCCTAATGTCTATCTCTAATACCAAATTTCTTATTAGCAAATTTATAGCCTGATTAATTATTGCAATAGTTTGGTTCATTTGATAAATCAGATATTATTGTGATTATAAAAATAACATCATTACAAAAGAACTTTGAATTATTTTATTTTTGATGTATGATTTTGATCCATTATGATAGCATCACCACTATAAAAAAAGATATTAAATCCATAAAAGAATCCAATTGGATTGTATGTATCTAACTTGAACCTCTTGCCGATATGCAATCTTTGACTTGCCATCTGCGCAATTTAGTATAATGATCTTAATTAATACTTTGATTAAAAATGATGAATAATTTTATATGCTAGCATTTTACGAGGGATGGTCAAAAAGTAAGGTTACAAAGCCTGCAGTGAAAAGTGTACTGTACATTTTATTTCATACAACCAATACAGCCAACTGATAGTACATATGTTAAGTTATTTTTCGACATAGTCTCCATTTCGGTTTAGGCACTTGTCACTTCATGTGATGAGTTTGAAAATTCCCTCCTGGTAAAGATCCTGTCCTTGCATGTTCAGCCAAGTTGTCACGAAGTGTTTCACTTCTTCGTCTGAAGCAAATCGTCATCCTGCTAGGTTCTCCTTCAAGAGAAGAAACAGGTGAAAGTCGCTTGGAGCAAGGTCCGGCCTGTTGACTTTCCCCCATGCACTTCTCGTTGTGTTGGTTGGACAGATTTTGTAGAACCCATCGGGCACAAACTTTCCGGTACTGCAGAATATCGTGAACAATATGATGAATGCTTTCGAAGAACATTCCCAATTCTACCATCATATGCCGTAATGTTATCCTCCTGTTATCCTGAATTAGCTTCTCCACACGAGCTGTGTTGACATCTGTTGATGCCTTGCTGGGTCGGCCACTGCGATCCTCGTCGGTGACGTTTTCTGTACTGGCCGCAAACTTCTGACACCATTCTGCAACATTCTGACAAGACATTACAGTCTCTCTGTAAACCTCTACCAGCTGCCAGTGAATTTCAGCAGCGGTTACATGTTTTGCCCACAGAAATTGAATAACCGAGTGGATTTCTTTGAGATCAGTTTTCCAGACGAGTCACCATTTGTGTTTACCTACAACTAGCGCTGTAGGTGCTGGGTGGCTGAAACTCTGCACAGTTGCCAACTGCATGTATTGGAATTACCGCACACTTCTCATTTCTCTATAACAAACGAAACTCCAGGAATATCAGCCTTGTAACCTTAGTTTTTAATCAACCCTCGTATTAATATTAATTGAATATTGAAAGCATGTAATTCTTAGCTAATCATTCCATCCTACTAATATTCAAATTACTTATTTTTATTTTAATTAAAATAATGGATAAATTTTTCAGTATGTCCATATGGTTTCTATGGTGTAAATTGCATTAATCAATGTGATTGTGGTAATGGAAGCTTTGTTTGCAATCCTGTTGTGGGTTGTATCTGCAGAAGAGGCTACTCAGGAGAAAACTGTGATATTGGTAAGATATATTTTAATACATTTAGTATAATTTTTAATATATTTCTATTATGGGTATGCACACTTAACAACAGGAATCTGTTATGAGAAATATGTTAATTGATTAGCATAGTAGTAAACTAGTAATGTGATCCTCCTGTTATCCTGAATCAGCTCCTCCACACGAGCTGTGTTGACATCTGTTAATGCCTTGCTGGGTCGGCCACTGTGATCCTCGTCGGTTTATAAGGTTTATCTAAGATAGTAGGATGCTGTAGGTTTGTTTGTGTATTAATGTGTTGCATGTTGTTACAGCAGCTATAAATTTGGCTTCATTGTAATCTTATGATACTGCTGTCATTAAGTTGTTACTAAAATTTAAGCTCATAAACAAGAAACAAAATTGAAAAATATGACTATACAAACTAAGTTTTAGTCTTTCTGTCTATTTCAAAATTGAAAAATTTGAGGCCCAGGATTATTTTGACTTATGTACAAGAAACAAAATGTTTATTCCCACAGGTTTCATGACTTATTGAACACTTTGCATTTACTGTACTACACCTTCTGCTTCAATGATACTAAGAGGGCCTGTTTCTGTGCTTTTTATAGATTTGGCCAGGCTCAAGTGATGGAGCCTAATATATTTGGGATTAACTTCACACAAATAACTCTTGAGATCTCTGATCTGACTCAAATCTGGGTTGCTCAGAGTGGCAGACAAATGCCTTTACTACCTTGGCCATCCTGCCAATCACAAATTTGATCCAAAGGTAGATAATCTTATATTAATAGGAACACCAGATTTATTCTAATATTTAAAAATTCTCCCAATTATTTTGTTGAGACAAGCAAGTTGCTGTGAGGATAATGCCTCATTTGCTCACAACTACATCTGCCAGGGGCAAATGGATCATTTTCCCTCACTGGATCAGTCCTTCTGAGGGTGAGTGGGTTTGGAAGATTCTATCCTCTTCCTCACTCAGGAAGAGGATAGAATCTTCGTACAGCAAATCTTAGTACAGCAAATTACCTGATACGAGCTTGATTAGCCTGATTTAAGCAATAATTATGATAGTGTGGGAGTACATCCCTTTACCTCCGTGGAAAAGTTGCAGCTGGCACCCATTGGAAATCACATTAATAATAAACATTAAATAAAAAATTTTTGCCACTCCAATTTGCACTTACTTTATAAGTATATAATGATACAGAATATTCTTAGTTTTTAATAAAAACTAAAGAAATTCTTAAATTTCCTTTTATATTTAATTAATTTCATCCGAAACTTTTTTACAGCTGAAACTTATTCAGAAACGCAAGCCGTGATACAGACTCATACTTCAAATACAAACATTGGATTTATTATTGGAATTTGCATCACTGTTCTGTTATTAATTATCATAATTGTTATAGTTCTGTACTATAAAAGAAAAGTCAGGAAATTGAAAAAAGATCTGTCGTATGCGGCGTAAGTTTCAAAATTTCAATATAAAACAAACTTAACACTTTGATACTTGAGATTGTAACAAGAAATTTTTTATTTTCAGTTATAGCGTCGAGCCTCCAATAGATAGTAAGTATTTAAAATTAGAGAGTTAGCAAGTTGTAGTTATTAAACTAATTAAAATTGATTATTCATTAATAGACAATAGCCACTTTGACAATCCTTTGTATGGAAATCAAGAATATATTGTGCCAAATAACATTGTCGAAACGGGGGAGAATAAAACTGCCGAAAAGAAGACGAACAACATTGAGAAAGCAAAATGTTACGAGGAAGAGCGGCGTGAATCAACTACAAGTATGTATCTTTTTAGACTTTAATTTGTCAAAACTACAGTTTATTTCCTAAATTTTATTATGGATTTTAACTTATTTAAGTGTGTATCAATAAGTTATAATATGAAAACATGGAGCAGATAAGACAAATGTTTTAACTACAGGCAAATATCCAATGTTTGATGCCTTGATTCTTTGATCTACCATTGTGATAGATTGAATATGTATGCAGGATTTCAGGTCTGCTAAGATACCTAAGAAGAGTAGGCCTTGTCTTCTGTAACAACATAGACGTTTATTAGATATACTAAATGAACTACACTCCCCTGTGAAAAATACGACGAAAGTGAAAATCAAACAAATTATAAACTACTGCAACAATTTATCTCAAAATATTACAGTAACATAGAATAGAACTCTACATTCAAAACCTTATTTTTGAACATATATAATAGGCATAAAGAGACATTAAAAAAAATTAACAAAATGACAGGCCATGTTTGTCAATAAAGAATAAGACTATTTAAAGAATAAGATCTTACACTAATGCAGACTGTATAACAATGATTACTGCTTTCCTACCTTGATCGTCTAATAGTGAATCTTTGTTGACTGAGAAATATTGTATTGATCAAATCTAAATGTCACACAAACCTTGGAAAATTTTATATATAAATTATGCAGAGAACCTCTGAGGAACAGGAATATTTATAATCCAAACGTATCAAATATGTTCCAAATGCTAATTTCAGATATATTAAAGTGATCCATGAATTATATCAAATTATTAACTCTTTACACTATGGACACTAAGAAGGCCTTTGAGCCCATTTCTCATTGAAAACAGGAAAAAATGTATCCAAGACAAAAAAAATTCCTGATGTTGCTTGCCCAGATTAGGGTGTCAGTCTACCATTCTGGTGGACCCAGGACCTAACTGTCTTGACCATTCGGCTAGTTTGAAATTTTAGCTAAACGACAACCAACCTGATACGTTAGGATTTCCAAATAATCTACTTGGTCTTATCAAGCTAAATTATGGCTGCTTTATTTCCAATCATTAAAACTAATTTGGCTTAGAGGTAGGCAGTTAAGTCGTCATCTTTTAAAAGTTACTAAATTTAATATTCTGGAAGTAAGATGTGGGTTAGTCCTGCTCAGAGCCAAACTCCTGCTTGCCACACAGTTGCATTGCCAGTTATACTACCTAGACCTCCATCTTATCTTTGCTTCCAGAGCTACTAATTAATTTCTTTTTTCAAATGACTAACTATTATGGTTATATCTAAATTAAATACACTTAATTGTAGAACTATTTTAAATTTGTCAGTTTTTATTATAATATAAATGTATAAAATTTTTATGTACAGTACACTAGTTTTAAAAGCATTAAAGAATACTCAGCAGTGATTATGGTCTCAACACCAGCATGTAATTAAAAACATACCTAAAAGACTGCTTTAATATCTCAAAACATGTAATGAAAGCTCTAAGATATCCTGTTTTAAGAAGCTAGCTGGATTAAATAGGTTTATAAATGTAAATTCTGGGTGAAGTTAAAATCTTCAGATTTTGAAAAGAAAACTTTTAAGTTCTCAGTTTGCATAATCAAAACAAAAAGTAACAGTTAAAAAATTTCAAAAACATGTTTAAGTAGGTTAAAAACTACACCATAATAACTTATAAGTTGTTATAACAAATTTTGTTTAGTTATAACAAAAGTCACACAATGTTTTAATAATGTGTGTTGAGACTTTCAAAGCAGCAGTTGTTAAATCTTAATGAATTAATGTTGTTTTTTCTTTTCGTATTTTTAATATAGTGCTCAAATATTGTTTTAAATTTTAGAAAGTCAAATATTCTTTACTACAAATGAGACAATATTTTAATAGGTTTTTCCCACCACCGAGGCTTTATTAATCATAATGCTAGATCAAGGAATGAGAGGTTGTGGCAGAGGTTTTCATCCCAAAAGCGTGTATGTCGGATGTTCGGCACCGTCTTCCTGTAAGCCTAGAAAGCTTGACAATGGCATTTGGAATGTCAGTGGAATAATGCTCGACGTTCCAAATGCCATTGTCGAACTTCAGTGCCGTTTATCACGAAAACGGCACTGAAGTTTGCCTCAACAGATCGAATATGTATACTGTTGCAATATAGAAGCATGGAACAGATGTAACTTGATGACCATATGCCCGAGGCATTGGACTACTGCTCTAGAGACCAGCTACCGGGATTTTTTGGTGTCTGATCCAGCCCCGCGATGGAAACAATGGATATAGAAGTAAACTCTTTAGTGTCCACAGGACAGAAAAACTTGTTTCCTCTTTTTTATTTTGAATGTAATTTTCCTTATCCTTTTTTTGCCATTCCTAAATATTAATCTATATATTTAATTGAATCAATAAATATTATTTGATTCATTCTTGGCAATCCTGCTTCAATCATTGAAGCAGGATGGCCAAGAAAATAGTGGCATTAGCATTAGCATGTCTCTCTGGGGAACCAGGTTGGCTGAAAAATTTTCAAGTGTGAGCCAGAAGCAAAAGTGAGGAAGCCCTTTTGTGTGGGGTTAAAGTTGGTAGAAATGACAGACAAACTATAGAAGAGTTGTTTATAGATTTAAGACATTTCATCTTCTTCACACTACCATTTATTGTTATCAAGTTTCTAATGCAGATCTAAAACTGGGAGTGTAGAGTTGATACACAAAACAGACTATTTTAAGTTGATCTAGATACATCGGGCAACCAATTAAAACACAATTTCATAATACTAGTATATTTTTTTTCGTTTAGGTGAGAAAAATATACACATATTGCCATATAATTTAAATCTATATCAAAACATAGACGATCACCACACGTATCAGAATTTGTCTGAAAGGATTGATGAAAATACAGGTTGGTCCACTTTTTAATTTTAAAATGCTTTTGAGTATAAAAATGACTTAATCAAATTACTTAATTTTAAACAATAAGGAAGAAGGATTGAAGGTGTAGATTCCACTTGCTAATGAAGAAACTCGTTTCTCCTGAAGAATTTTTCTAGTGCTGAGTTGTAGGATTCTTTTTTGTATTAGATAGGTCAACAATTCCGTTATTATCTAATTTATCTACAAAACTTGAAGAAAAGTGACTTGTTAAAATAATAATAATAATTCAATCAAAACAAATTCATAATACAAGACCAATTACAGTAATTTGGAATTAGTTTTTTGTAAAAAGCTAAACCCTTAACCTTCACTTAACTGTGTTTAATAGTAGTTATGCCACTGCTTTGTCTCAAACCTTTACAAAGATTTTATGATGGGCCTAAAGTACTTGAGAAACATTTGAACATTTGTAGTGGAAGCTACAAATGTTCAAATGTTTCTTATGACAGGGCAGCAGCACTGTTTAATGCCACGAGCCAGTAAAGAGTAAGCAATTGCTTGGTATATTTTAAAAGTACATCATACGATTGCATTATGCATACTGCATTTTTTAAGACTGCGTCCACTGTCACGTTATCGACGCCTCTTACCGTCGATCCGGAATTAACACCAGTTTAATCGGTGTTGATGTTACTTTTTTACAATGATAAATTAGAATTTATTATTGCTCAAAAGCAAAGATCTTGTAATTTATGGTTACAGCATTGGGGTCAAGATGTAAAATATTATAATTCAGTTACATTTTTTGTACTAGTCATTGAATTTCTTTATTGAAGAAAAATAAAAACATGGATATTCTTCTTATATCAACTTGAGTGTTTCTTTACTATTTATTAACTAGGAGACTCAGCATAGAGTATCTCGATAGCAAATTAGTGTTACATGTAGTTTAAAAAAAGCTCAGAGCGCCATTTCCGAAAAAACATACGTCAGACATTAAATGACCTGTTTGCAAATGTCACACATCAGTACAATTACAATGTTTTCCATATTAATTTTATTGGGATGTATTTGTTTAATGAAAATGGCACCTGGTGGGGGTTGTGTTGATATGTGTGAAGTAATTCTCACCTTCCATAGGGAGAGCAAATCTATCCGATAAGTAAATGATACTGTTTTTACTTAAGAAGCTGAGGATTTGCCAATTTTTAATTCTTTTGCAATTTCTTTTAACTATTGTGACATGTTTACTTAGACAAGGCAAAAGCACAAATAAAAAAACCAACTGGTTGTTTTTATTGATGAGGCAAAGTTTAGAGTTTTCTTTGGTGGCAATACAAAAATTCATCAGAAAACAAAAGAGAAGCATTTCATTGTGACTGTCTACAGCACACTAAAATTCCAGCAAGCATTATGGTGTAGGATTGCATGTCAGCTCAAAGTGTGAGAAATTTGCATTTCATTAAGGGATCAGTATATGCAGCAAAATATCAACAGATCCTCAAGGAAAACCTGCTACCATCATTAGGAAAATTACAATATCATGCACATATTATCCAGAAGGATGGTTGAATGCGCCTTACTGCCAAAACCACCAAGGCTTGTCTGGCCTGGCCCAATTAACACGTTAAAATGGTCATCAAGCAGTCATGATCTTTCTCCTATTGAAAATGTGGTAGAATTAAAAAAGTATTGAAAAAAATGTCCTCAAGAAAGTGTGGATGGTTTAAAGCAAAGCAAAACTAATTTGGAATAAAAATCACTCCAAATGATTGCCAGACTCTTGTTAATACAATGAATGATCATACAGGTTGTTATACAAACCAAAGGTGAAATAACTAAATATTAAAGTAACAAGCTGACCAAGGTTTTTTGTTGGGATTTTATTTATTTTATGTTTACTAACATAAGAACATGATGTTTGAATTTATTTTTAAATCATTTTGAATCTTTGTGTATTCAGCAACTGAGCAAGATCCTTAAATCAATCAAAAACAGTTTTCATACATTAAAATACTGTGTTTGAGTTTCAAAATCACACAACACATCATCTTCAATTACTCCATGTCTATCATCAAAGATCCAATGGGGCAGTTTCGTGCCAACTCTGCAAACCTCCATGTTTGACTCCCTCCAATTTTGTTCAAACTCGTACAGTATGATATTTTGCTGATCTTAGTTCAAGCTATTAAATAATATTTTTCTGCGATTCTCAGCCCTCAGAAAAGTGTGGAGTGATTTCCAAATCGTGTCTATGTTGCACAGATGATCAAATTTGTCCTATTGTGCGTTTTCAAATTTGGTGAAGGAAAAGTTATGCTAGGGTAACAGCTACATTTACAGCAAAAAGTTGTCTTCAATCATGTACAACTGGCATGTTACTTTAACAACCTACAACTTCTAAAGCCTATCCTGCATTGGTTTACCTGTTAATTATTCACATAACAGGTGAAACCAACATTGAATAGGTAGGCTTTAGAAATATATCACAACAGGTAAATCAAATTCATATCACTCACATAAGGTAAGAATGCTTGTTTTCTTCATTTGAGATGTGCTTAAGTAAACCTGTCAAGGCTGGCTTGTACTGTTTTTGAAGGGCAAATCTCATTATTTTTAGGGACCATTAGAAAGAGTGTATTTTCTTCTGTAAGAAGTTTCCAATCTTTGTCTCAGCCTCCCAAATGGAAGAATGATGACTTCAAGAAGTATTTACTGTGCTTGCTTTACTTCTGTTTGTTTTTTTGGTTTTCTATTTGTGCTATATAAGAATCAGCCTCTTTAGACATTTTACGTTTGTAGTGTATTTTTTGTTTCTAGGGTTTAATAATGGGGAAAAGGCCATGCACAATTTAAATTGGAAATAAGTCAGAAATTAAGTTAACATGCTATCAGCACATTACTCAGTTAAGGGTAAATTTAAGTTTGTTATGAAATGCTCAAATGAAGAACAGAGTTTGAAAAACTACATCTGAATACCTACTTATTAAAGATAAGATCACAAGTTGCCGAGGAGAACCCCTTCGAATAAGGTTGTAAATTTGCCAAATTAGTGTCGTCATTGCCCCTAATGACGACACTAATTTGGCAAATTTACAACCTTATTCGATACATTGGGGCACTTGGGACACGTGCCCCTTTTCATCTGTGTTGTTCTTTACCTAATCCAAAAGGGGGCCCCAAATTCCATTATCAACAAACACTAGAAAATTTGTGAAAATTCTAATTTGGCTGTGAAAGCAAGGAAAGTTCCTTGTTTTCAAGGCCAAGTTAGCCCTGGTTGCAACCAGTGCCACCTTGTAGGAATGCTGATCCTACTTTACACAAAAAGCTTAAACTGTGATTCAATGTGTGATGCCCTTTTTTTATTGCTTGTGCTCTTTTGTATAGTCCTCAGGCACCTCTGGCTACCATGGATCAGTGCAAGGAATACCTTAGTGAACAAACATTATAAATCAGTACTATGATGCTAATGATTTCCTATACCAAATGTTGCAGTTTTGAAGTGATCTTTTTTTTCCCTTAGGAGGCCAGGACAAAGATTGGAAACAATTCTGATAGAGGAAAAGATGCTCTTTGGATTCTTTTTTGGAACCATAACAAACCATTTGGAAATATTTTCTCTTCAAAATTGGTATAAATTAGCCCAGGAAACATGTTTACTTAAGCATATCTCTGCAAATCAGAAAGATCAAGCCTTCTTACTTTAGCTATTAATTATTCATGTGGTAATAAACTAATACAAGAGAGGTACGTTTGTCATCCTATTGTGCATCACTAAAGCAAAGTTGATCATTTGTGTGTCACACATGGAGAAGCGTGGAGGTTGCTTCACTCTTCTCCACAGCTTGGAAATCACAGAACGTTCATATTTAAAATGAAGCATATCTTAGTTCAAGGCTCTAATCTATCTTACTGTGGAGTTTTAACGAAATTGGAGGGGTCAACCGTGGAAGTTTCGTAGCTGGCATGGGATGTGATCCCCAGTACAGTACATTATTACAGACTATAGTGTATGAATAACACTATAAAATGACATCATGGTGTGACTAGGGATTGCAATATCGGTTATTACACCAGTTTTCAGCTCAAATTCCCAAAATTGAAATATTGGTGGTGCTATACTGATACAGGTATACCTCGCCTTACGTCGGTAATTGGTTCCAGGAGAGGCGTCGTAAGTCGAATTTACTTGTCACTAGGCTAAACCACAAATTACCATTCCCAGTTCTGTATTTTATTTATAAATGCATTTTTAATAAAATAGATTTTTATTAACCATAGATTAAGCTTACAGACAAATAAATTTTAGTTTTTAATATAGTGCAGAAGAAAATAATTAAATTTACGAATACATACGTACAGTACATACCGGACTCTTTATTTGTGAATGTGGTTTATCTAAAACATTATAAAATGATTTTTTAAGGTTAAACAACAAATATAGTTATTAAAATTATTTTGCGATAATACAAAATAAACTAATTTATGTTAAATTTACCAGTATCGAGTGATAAGACGACAACACAAACACAGATGTTTTCATGTTTTGTTCTGTAGGATTTATGATGATTGTATTAACATTTACTGTAAATGTACAGTACATATTTTAATATGATTTTATGTGCTTTTAACGCTTTTCTAGTGATATTACGACTTCAATATTTGTGGCGGACGGATGTAAAATCGAATAAAATGACTTAAGTATATGAAAAAATAAAAATCAAGATTTTTGACAAACGACGTATAATCGAGGTATACCTGTACTGGTCTTTCGGTATATATCCAGCAACGAGTTGTTTAACTTTCCAGGTAACATAAGGTGGCGCCATCTGTTACGATGATAGTTATTTTAAAAACTTTTTATATTACAAAATAGCAAAAATCTTAATTTTGAGGGTAGGGGTGGGTTTTATAGAACATTGTAAATGCTAATAACGATTTTACTGGTTTACAAAATGTAATAACCTTCAGAACCTTCTACTAAATTATTAAATTTGGCAAGATGCGGCGCCTAATGTCTGCCTCTAGTGACAAATTACTAATATTAATTAAATGCTAATATAGCCCAACATATAAAGCCCAACGATTGCAGCATTTAGTTCTTGTGTTTTACAGCTATTAAAAACAGCTGCGTGTATGCTATTCCAATATAGAATGCATCTCGGTTAACTGGCGTTTGGAGCGGCCCGAAACTAGTTTTAACACGAAATTAAAAGTATTTTGTGTTAAAAAATTTTATTTTTCACATTTGTTCTTTATTACACAACTTCATCTTCCTTTGTCTCCCAAATTAATGCTGGGACAGTTTCCATATCAAAACTCCGTAAGCCAAACAAGCGGCCGCCATCTGTGAGTTTATTTTTTAATTGTTAAAATCATTTTTAAATCTTAAAACATAAGGAGAAAAAAACCATTACCTTTAGAGCAAACCCGCGCGTTATAAGAAAAAACGAAGAAGCGCTAATTCCACAGGAAGGCAGCGACTGGATCAATGTTAAAAGCTGAAAAATATAGAAAAAGGACCCTATTATATTAAGTATCACATAATTAAAATAGCAACTGTTTAAGGGAGCCAGCCAATGGCATAATCCGTTTCGCACGAAACACTTCGCCATTGGTTTGCTTGCCTGTTTCGTACGAAACGGATCATGTCCATTGGTTGACTTACTTGTGCTATTGATTGTACAACATTAAATATAAACAGCGGCCGTTTTTAGAGGCGTTTTTTCCCCGAAAGCTTATGCTTCCCTTTAATCAAAAATGTATACGTGTATGCCCCGCTGCCCCTCTGAAAATCAAACACCATAGATAAATTATCTGTGTAAAGGGGCATCTGGTATGGTCACATTCGGGCAAATTCTCACGCTACGTTTACTATAAATAATAAAAATGATCAGTTCAAAATAAAATATTTAAATTTTTCTTCCGAGTATACGTTAACAGATCAAAAGAATAATTATTTTCTAAATTCAAAAATGGCCGCCAAAGTCGAATCGCTGGATAACTAGATTAAAAATGGCTACCTACATCTTATAAACCGAAACTTCTCATGAATTTTTAATTAATACTCTACTTTTTTATACACAAATCATGTTCTTCCTTCTGAAAATTTCATTAAAAAAGAAATACACTGTGCCATTTTTTTAATGTATTACACGACCGCCATTTTGTTCTGCATTTTATAACATTAATTCCCACCACGAAATAAAAAGAGAGAATTATTGAATATTTAATAAGCCTCAATCTTTATCGGAAGATGGAAATTAATTTTCTTGTCACATTCACGTGTGCTACGTCACGAAACACGTCTTTAATGAATTTTGATACTTGTGTACTGTATTTATAACCCCGCCATTGTAACACAATGCTCTATATTTACGTATTCTATTAGGAATTACATACATAGCCTGTAAACACTGTATAAAATTGATTTTCCCCCTCTTATAATGTACAATTATAACGTTGTAGTACGTTATATAAAGGTTATAATAAAACATTGCAATGTTGTATAAAGGTTATTGTATTGATAACAACAACCACATACGGTGAAACCTGCTAATGTACCAGCTCACTTTATACAGTGAAACCTGCGCAAGGTGTGGCAAAATCCGTGTGTTATGTCTATGTCAATTAAGGTATTTAAGCAAAGGATAATTATTAAATAACGTAGGAAACTAGGGAAAAATACGATAGCGTGACAAATCGCCATTCATCAATACCAACGTGACAAAGGGTAAATGTAAATTTACGGCATCTTGGGAAAAACAAATGGATTAAGCAACCAAAACAGTGGATCACACGACAAATATTTTGCTATAGAACACGGTAATTAATGATATATTGTTGCAGCAACGTCAATAAAGAACACCCTCCGCAGAAGGACACAACGACCGTAAAATATGCAAATTATAGGCCCGTACGTGACTTTTTAAGTACGATATTAACATAATTAAAACTGGAAATTCTGTATTATATATATATATATATATATGTTTCAATTTTCCTGAAATTATTAATTATACACATAAACCTGGTTTTTATCTTTAGGGTATGAATTGCAATTCGCGTGCCTTACTACTCCGCCTGTTTAGAATATTTTTGAGATTTAGATCGCCCTCGCCCATTGTACGAACGATCTGATTTTTTAAAAAGGGGCAGAAAACACCGTTTGACATAGATTTAAGTGTATTTACCTTTAATTTTTCGGTGTTGAGTAACGATTTAGAAGAATATTCCTCCATAGTCGGTAGCAGGCTCTGGATCTGAAATGATCAAGTTAAGTGTTAACGAATGCATTGTTTGGTTTCCGAAAATTCTAAGAAAATCGGCTACACACCTTCTCCTGTAGGGATACACACATCCCTACTGTCAAACATAAGCGCAGTATTAGCATAATGTGCCTTGCGAAGTATCGACTGCACTTCGCATCCATACCTTCCACGGAACAATCCATCAATTCCAAAAATGTGCCGAAGACGACCTGGCAGAAGTCCCCTGTAAAAAAAAAGAGGGAAGGAAATACATACTATGACGTCAAAATTTCATCATTTACGTTTATTTTAATCACCCGGTTGTCAAGTCATAAGTTACACGCAAGAACGAGGTTTGCGTGTAACCCGTATTACTTTCAATGCGGGTTGATAATACAGATTTATAGCGAAGGATTCAAATGAGACGAAGTTAAAAAGTGAAAATAAAAATAGATCTTTTATGCGGGT
The DNA here is from genome assembly GCF_030686945.1 of Centruroides vittatus. Lineage (NCBI taxonomy): Eukaryota > Metazoa > Arthropoda > Arachnida > Scorpiones > Buthidae > Centruroides > Centruroides vittatus. Next base: position 1,047,775 of record NW_027120768.1, read on the forward strand.
TTATCTGCATTTTAGACACGTCTGTGCCATACTCTAAACGGGATCATCCTTAAGTGACGTGGTACCCTTGCTGCAGGACACAGGATTTCTGCCCGAGAGACAGCAAAACACGATTTAGATAAAGTAAATCATGTACTCTACCACTGAATTGGTGGCACGAGGCAGGGGTTTTCGACCTGGGTGCCACTAAAATACAGCGCTTTAACACTCGCGTGTATTACAAAAACTACAAAAAAATCTGCATTGATGAAGTAGGAGTGCCGCGAGAAAAAGAATTAAATCGAGTCGGGGGTGCCACTATTAGAAAATGGTCGAAGAACACTAGCATAAGGCAATACAACACGTGGGTGATCTGCCAGGAGGGAGGTGCCACCCAGGACGACTTTCTACAGAAAAAAACTGGTCCCTATTTAGGTGTTAGAAATGTGAAGGAAATCCTGAAAACTCCTTGTTGGTGGGGCGCGATCCGAGCGGTACCACTCGGCCATTCTGGATTTATGCTCTTTAAACAAGCTTGTTTGTTTACGTTACCTTCCTCTGTTTTTCGTGACGGCGAAGTGAATAATAAAAACACCTTTTTAAAAAAGTGAAATCTTCGTACAGAGATGGTACATCGACTTGAATACGGCTCAAGATTTTTACGCCATGGATCCTTTTTTTGCATTCTGGTGAAGAATCTGATGGATCCCTTCTTACAATAATGTTTTTAATATATAAAACCTTCCGAACTGATAAAAAACGAATTTCTGTTAAGGTAAAACCTGTCTAAAACGAACTCTGCAAAACGAAGAATAAATCCAGGAACGAAACCTGTCTAACGCGAAAAATAACCTGATTAGAACGGAATTTTTCACGTGAAATCTTGCTTTTTAAACGCCCCGAAAACAGGTTGACCTATATTTAATAAAAACGAAAATAAAATGGTAGTAAATCATGATGAAACTAGTCCACTATGGTAAGTGGATCCAGCGTAATTCGTACACCAGAACCATCGATTTTTTAATTAGGGCATTAACAATAAACAATAGTAAAATGGCCTTTAATCACGTAAGGCACGCAAGGTCACTCACCCGCTATAGTGGTGAAGATAATACTGGAAAAGCAGTCGTCAAGTAGTCTCATCAAGTATCTCAACTTGTAATGTACTTCGCTCACTTTGTCCGTGTTAAGAATGTTCTGAGCCGACAGCTCGGCTCTGTCGTTAAAGTTCTGTATGAAGGCCATAAGGGGTATGGCACAACCCACGAATAACGCGTGGGGCAGAACGTTATATAGAAGTGAAAGGCAACTAACTATGGTGGATAGGAATGTCTTCCACGTTACAGACGAACCTGTCTTAGAGATGTAATGAGCGACACTAACGAGGGGCGAGGTATATTGTTTGTCCTCCATTTCGGACCATATATTTTGTACGATGACACACAAAACTGTAACACAGGACATGATGGATAATAGCATGCACCACTTCTTGCTCGTTTTGTATATGTGGTCCGCCCGGGGATGCAAGTTGTCCAGTTCGACCGTCCGTCCGTAAGAGGTGCGGAAGTTTGTGCTCTGCTGATTGGCGAAAGCGATGACGGTGGCCGTCAGTTCCGCCTTGCTCAGGTTCTCGTTCCGCTGGCTGATCGAGTAGGCGTCCAAGCTCTTCAGGTAGGTTTTCAACCTGTTTCCGATGAACAGGCAATGCACGGACAGAAAGGACGCTTGCCATAGTAGTATGATGTCGAATACGGTGAAGTTGTAGTCGGCTGGATTACTCTGCAAAAATTTCGTTCATTTTAATAAAGGAAATTAATTAAGTCGAACCTGTTAACAACGGATACCGACCGTCGTTTGGAGGTTATTTTTATATGCATTTAAAGGAAAAAAGTCCGTGAAAATGTAGCAGCCATTTATAGGTGGCCGTTGTTAACAGGTTTGACTGTAATTTAAAGTTTTTCAATTGTTATAACGCGTATAAAGTGCCCGACTATAGAAATACGGCCGCCATTTACGGATGGCCGTTGTTGAGAGGCTCGACCGTACTTTATACAAAGGTTATTTCTAACTTTTCCAATAATTATATGGCAATTTGGTGGGCCTTTTGTTAGGCCTCTCCCTGCACCCGAAAGGCCTTACTTTTTAAACGGTATTTTGAGAAGATTTTATGGTAAAATCTGTATTATTTAATTTATGACTTTCGATCGAACGGTGAAGCTTTAATTATCCGGTTATTTTTGCGACGAAAACACAGGAAATGACAGAAGAGAATTCGATTTATCAGCCGCGTTAACGGAAACTAATGGCGACATCTGTTCTCCATTGATATATTTATCTTACATGCGGAATACATCAATAACTTTGGCGTTAGAAGAAGAATCAAGCGATATTTTGCATGCAGAAAAAAGTGAAAGACCCTTGGTCTTTACGTGTAGGTCGATGCCCTTTTCGTTATTTCCTCGAAGTTTTCTTTTATGTATGCACGATTTTCTTCGATTATCCGGTTACTTTTACTTCATCCCTCCCTCAACTTGCTACGATCCAAATTCACTTCCGTGTAAATTCCTTAAATTCACCGACTGATGGATGCTTCTAGTAATTTTTCTACAACTATGGACTACGCGAAGGTCTTCTTTAGTCGATTTCTATAAAGAACAGACAGCTTGATTTTCCTGTGTTTCCAAGAACTGTACAATTGTTATACAGAAGAGGAGTGGAATAAAACTTACATTCTTCTCTGTAGTTTAATCTCTATTATTAAAAATTGCCTTTTATGTAGGCCAGCGTTTCCAAGGGTAATTATTATAAAGGATAATGTAGTAATAAAAGCAACCTCTAACAAAGCCCGTTACACGCGTGAATTCTTCCAAGAAATATCATTTTTAGGAATTACACTCGCCGGTGTTTCCTTCTAAATTACATACACACAGAGAAACTTTACGGCTATTTTATAGGAGTGTATTGATCAACTGTACCAGATATTAATACACTAAAACCTCTCAACAACGGACACCCGAAAGTGAAAGCAAAAATACGGCCGTTGTTAGGAGGTTACTCCGTTTGCAGAACGTTCCTGGGTAAAAAAGAATGGTCGCTGTTTATCGGTGTCCGTTATTGAGAGGTTGGCGGTTCGATTTTATAAGTAAAATTTAATTAAAAATCGAGTCTTGTGTTCATTACAATTAACAGGTTTAGGTAGAATTTCTTCCTTTAAAGAGAAATTTTTCAAGTTACGCTTCTAGGAAAGTAACAATATTTTAGGTTTTTTTCCTTCATTTTCGAGAAATGGTTACGTGAAAATATTCTAAGTTGCATAATGAATGGCACAATAAAGCTTACGTAACAGTAAAATGCCTGGAGTTTATACACTTTCCTGTTGTTTACGTGTGATCATTTCGTGTTACGTCACACTTGGTGGCACAACTCGTTCATAGAAGCCCTGTTACGTTACGATAAGGTAGAGTAACTTGATAAATATCTCCTAAGAATACATACTGTTACACTACTCTCTTCTATTGAACTTATATTTCGCGTAACTTCCCTTACAGTTACCGAATAGACTCGGTTACGCTAAGCGTATCTATCAATGTTAGACGTGACGATACAACACACCTAACCTTAGCGTAACATTTGTTTTAAACGGAAATATCTAACACTAGATTAATACAGCCATCAACACTAGTTTCACGTGTTTACTTTTCAGCGTAACATGAGACCTGGGCATTTTTCGAATTTCGAATTACCCGTTTACAGCGTCCAAACGTCACCGGAAACGCACGAAATTTTCGGAACCCGCTTACGACGTATTTTAACCGAGATTTACTGGAAAAGATCGCACTTACCTTACCCAGCACTAGAAAAAACAGGCCCGAAATGGCAAACGTCAAACACAGGCCGCAGGTGAAAAGGGAGTAAACGAAAAGTAAAAGGTGGTAGATGCGATGACACCTGACATCCCTCCCGTCTTCCACTTCACGCTCCGTTCTTTCCACTTCATTTAAACACGAAGGAAACAACCCGAAAGTCCTGACAACCGTGACGACGGAGGAAACAATTTCGGTGGCCCTCACCTTCCTTCGGTACAAAACTGGGCTGTTTTTCTCCACCCCCGATTCTACGTTGACCGAGGGGACGTTGGCCACACGAAACATCTTCCGATAAAAGGAGGATGCGAGGGCATATTTCACCTTTTTTGTTATCTGAGTGCGGGTTTCCCCTCGTGCACAGAGCTTACACAGCACCTGGAAAACACCAGCTCGATTTCGCGATAATGCCCTGGTCACATGACAGGTTGTGTAACTCCCTCTATAGGCATAATAATTTAGTGTCTTTGCTCGCTGGTTTCCTCCCTCCGTTCGCTACCAACGACACTGGATATGCGGGGGGTTAGCACATCTTTCATTATTTTTATTGTTTGTATTGTTCTGTCGCCATTAGAGATGTAGATAACACGTGGATAATAAATTACACTCCGGTTACGTAGCGTCGGTCACGTAAATCCCGGCAGAAAATATTTTATCAATCGCAATTGGCCCTGAGAAATGTATAGGGAGGGCCAAGTGTGTGAAGTTCGGCTCTAAAAACGCGCAGAACACACACGAATACACCCAAAAGACAGAAAATAGAGGGCGATTTAATCTGTTTTCAGGCCCCCCCGAGCAATTTCTTTACACGCGTTATCTAGAACAATAATATGAGGAATGAACAGTGAGACGAGGGCCTGAACTGCTTAAACCAGAGCCGAATTTGCAGGTAAGCTAAACAAGCTGCAGCTTAGGGCCTCGCGTTGAGTCTATAGCTTCGGGCCTTTTCACACGTATCATCAATTGGTGGAGGGGGACGGCCCGTTACGTGTCATAGATTACGGCCAGAACAGATACATAAACAGAAAGCACGCATGAAAGCGGGAAAGTAACACGCGTTATCCTGTGGACAAAAAAGGGGGCAATTGCCTAGGGCCTCTACTGACAAAAGGCCCCAACTCAATCCTTTATAGGAAAACATTCCCCTCGAGAAAATTTCAGAACACGAACACAGACAATTAAATATAAACGCGTGCCATTCTTTAGCCATTTTTTATACGCTCTTCGTAACCACGTTACGAAAAATCAGTTACGCAAGCCGATTTCTGGGTTATTTTTAGCGCAACGTTTCCACATTTATGGAGGAGGGAAAATAGCGATAAAAGGCTTACTCTGTTATTATTAAAAGTAGAAAACGAGAAGAAAATGTGCAATCGATTGTTTCCATATGGCACATTTCCCTTCGGGTAACAGTTACTTTCTTTTTATTATTCTACTTCCTTGAATTGATATATATATATATATATATATAAACCATATAAAATAATATAAATGAGTTATAGTATTTCCCCACTGAATTATGTATAATAATATATTATAAAAGATTACAAAATTCTTTCGTGGTAACAACTCGAACTAACAATTAAACTGGTGACTTGCATTGTTTGCACTGTATAGGGCCATCTGCCGAGGGGGCCTCCCTGGACCCTATTTAGGCGATAGACACCTGGGAAGGCTCCATGCCTGCAGTTCGTGGGTCAGATACGAACCCACGACCCAGTGTAACCTTCGATTCGTAACAGTTACGCAGCAATTTATTGTGGATTTTTCTATTATTCAACGCAGAAAAGTACGTGCGCGCATGCACGAGCGGGCCCTCGACGGGGAGCTGGGAGATTTTTCTCGGGGGTTTCCGGAAAAAGCTTAGGGGCCCGTAGTGTTTCCTAAATTATTGTTATTTAAGACTTTTTTAAAATTGAATTACTAATTACATATTTCGTTTGTTCAAGAAAGTAAAAGGACCCATCTACTTTTGGGCCCGTTTCAAATAAAACGGGCTATGCCATTGGTCAAATAAAGCGATATCTGCTAAAAGTAAATTGAATGGTAATTGATTGACTTTTAACCAGGGCTGTGGAGTCGGTAGATTTTTGCACGACTCCGACCAAGGCGGACTTGTTAACAAAGTAGGCCCGAAAATTCTGACGTCATCACGTGACCTCAGAATATTAGCATCAATAAATATAGTTCTAATAAAGATAGAACGTAGAAACTTTTTTATTCCAAAGCGAAAATATGCTTCTAAGTAATGAGTCAATACGATAATTTTTACTTTTCTGTTGTTATATATAACAGAGGAAAAGTGTAGCGATAGTTCAAAAAAATGATCCCACCCCAAATTTTTGCATTTTTGGACTCGGGGCACCTCGAAATGTCGAGATTTGCAAAAGATTCTGTTTTTTTTTCCCTCTGTATGTACGAATGTTAGACCGTATGGGAGGCACGATTTTGAATCGGAGTCGGATGGTTTAACGCGGGAGTTATTAAGCTTGAAAATGGTTGAACTAAATCGGTTGGTAGACATTCTGACATCCGTGCGTACAGAAAAAAACCCCGAATGCTTTTGCACTTCTCTACGTTTCGAGGCTTCCCGAGTCCAAAAGCGTAAAAATCTGAGAAAATCATTTTTTGACTGATCGTCATTCTTTTCCTTTGTTATAGGCCTTACTGTATAACAGCCGGGAAAGTAATAATGACGACGATTCTGATTATTTTTTTAAAAAATACAAAATAAAACGATTTTAAAAAATTAATTAAACATTAAAATTTGACACATCTACTGAATATAACGAAGATTAAGATATTTGGATTATAGCCGATTTTACCCGTTTTCACTGGGTGCAAGAATTAGGTCCTCTCTCTTCCGAGACTAATTAGAGAATTTTTTGATGGGTATAAAAGTATGTTCACAAGAACGCAAAATACCGCATCTAAAATAGCACGATAGAAACGGAGTTCTTCGGGGTAATCCTTAACCCTCTCCCTCTTCCCCCCGCGAGAGGAATTTCGAAAAATTCTTTCTTAGTGTACATTCTTATGATGTATCCTAACTGTGTACCAAATTTCAACTCTTAACCGTTTGAACTCTGAACTTATCATTATTATTATTATTATTAACCCATCTCGATTATATTATAAGATTGTGAATGCTAATAACTAGTAAAATATTCATTAAGTCCGACCACACTGGAGATATGACACATGACCCCTTCTATGTCTCTACCCTGTCGACCTTTAATAAAGAACCAAACTTTAATAGCATTAATTAGCCCTTTATACACGCGCTACTGTGCCAAATTTTGTTTCTTAAACTTTACTCATTCTGAGATATTGTTTAATAGTTTAGAGCAGAACAAAGAAATTAAACAAATTAAACGCCAAGATACGCGCGTGGACGCGCGAAGTTTTTCCTTTATTTGACATTTTTTGGGTTCCAAACGTATAGATTTGCATAAAGCTCAGAGGTTAAATGTGGCACGATTTAAATACTTTTTCGTTTTTTATATACATAACAAGTTCGGAAAGTAAAAAGGAGTCGGAGTCGGGAGGATTTTTGACGACTCCGACTCCGGCTAAAATACCAAAACTCCACGACTCCGACCCCACAGCCCTGCTTTTAACTCTTGATCCACGATTGTGAATACGGCCGTAAGAGGGCCTTTTTAATCATATCCTTCACCCCCCCACAATGAAGACGAGTGGACGGCGAGGAAGGGGCCCTATTTTATACATTAGAAAAAGTTGTAAGGGAATTATCAAAGACAGAAATTTATTTTATTCGACGGTCTGTCCCGGATATGTTGGGTACGGTGGGACCCTCCTTCACAATCAAGTCACGGGTTCATGCCTCACCGGGTTTTCTTCACTTGTTTAACACCTACTTTCCCGACGGCCGGATGGCCGAGCGGTAAAGGTGGCAGCCTACCGCTCTGGGGGACCCGGGATCGAATCCGAACGGGTCGAATAATCCCCAGGAATTTTTCGGGGGGTGGTCCGTTCGGATATGTCGGGCCCCGTCCCTCACCACCCGGTCGCCCCATTGTGGGCCTGGCCGAACCCATAATGGGCCTACTAAAAGAGGCCCTCTTAGTGCCCACAGGGCGGAAAGAGTTAAAAAAAAAACACCTACTTTCCCACAGAAAAGCCTTATCCCACCCATCCAATCCAATCCAATCCAATCGAGGGCCTGGCCGAACACACAATGGGCTTGCTGAAAAGGTCGTCTTAGTGCCCACTGGGCGGAAAAAAACCCGGGAGAAAGCGAGAAAAACCATTTAGTCTCACGAACATCGTGGAAAGAAGCCAGTTTGTGGGTGATGGTAGCATAGTCGGGGGAGGCATTATGATAACAGAACCGAACTTCAGGCTTTTGCAAGAAGTGAGGTCCCATCTCTTAAGATTAGTGGTTTAATGAAGAACAAAAATAGTAATGAGCAGTGGATGAAGTCCTATAAAAACATGGACGGGTATGGCTTGGTTTTATTCGTATATGGCAACGCGACATTTGGGAGATCTGTCAGGGGGAAATGCCTCTGGAGGAATTCCTATGGAAAACTGGCCCCTATTTAGGTGTTACTAACGCGAATAAAACCGAGAAAACTTTACGTGACAGCCCGTTGAAGAGGCCAATTATCAGTATTCGGTGGGTTTTATCCAATCAAGACCACTGGTGATCTGGACGGGTATTGCACAAGATAACGGAATAAGACAATATCGAATACTTAGGAGAATTCTTGTTTTTGATTCTAAAACAACAACATTAAAATGGTAAAATTGCACTGTCGGGACCTTAACAGAGCTGCAGACTATATCAATAGAAGCATAGTCAAAGAAACCATACCTCTACATGCCACCCTTCGCGAGATACTTGCTTGTAAATACGGAATCTCAACGACGAGAATTCCGGTCGCCATCTTGCTTGCGGACGTCGTGTTTGCATATGGACCTGCCTATAACAAAGAATACATGCATGACTTGTCCAAGGTTCTAGGGCCTTGTGACTTGTCTACAGCTCAGTTTAAGGTCCCTTCCATCTGCAATTGCATCATGGAAATAGCCCCACGTATCGTGTCGCGCGTCGCGTACCAATCGTTAGCGTCCATCGCGTCAGAGACGAAACAGCATGCAATCCACAAATACAAAATTAACATTTAAAAATTAACCATAAAGATTTTGCTGAAATATTACCAGTATGACTCCTCCACTTCGGATTTTTCTCTCTCAAAATATAACTTCAATGCGTGTATATTTCACAAAAGTTTGAATAAATCATCATTCTCTTCTAATGGAAAGACTAATTTGCATAACATCGCGCGATATTAAAAAATTATTACCGCTTGTTTTCTCAAGTCGTAGTTTCGTAAGCGACGCGACGCGACGGACGATGGCGATTGAATGCGCGTCACGCGGAACCATTATCTAAGTAATTGCTTTAATTTATAATTTTAATTAATAATAAAAATTTTTAAATCAGTAGTTAAGCATTCTTCCGGATTAACGTCGATTAGAGTAATAAGTTGACAACGGTGTATGCATTCCGCCAGATTAGCGTCGATTAGAGTGATGAGTTGGCAACATTAGTGTCGAAGCGCCGTTTTGTAAATAAGTCATGTTGATTGTCAGGAGGGTACGACTGGACCCATAAAGTAATTTTGATAAGTTCTTGAAGATTCTTTTTACGTATTAAAGTTGTATAAATCGAATATGGATACTAGTAAGACCAGCAGTATCAAGTTGTTACTATTAGAAGCGTGGAAGGAAAGATGGAGCGATGTCCAATGGGGGATCCACATTAAGAGGGTCCTTCCTCGAGGTGTAAGCGGAGATGTATACGATTTGGCAGATTGTATATTGCAACAGGCCTTAGTTGGATCCGGACCCAACCATTTGTTCCTCTCCTACCTAACGCACTGCTTGAGTTCGCATATCGTGTCCTATGGCGCGGTGCTGCTGAGCATCAGTCGCTGTCAGAGTTTCTACAAACCGTACTGCATCCTCAGCATGTTGGACCTGCTGAAGAACATCCAGCCAAGAGTTAGTTGCAGAGGAAACGACGAAGAATGCATCACGCTGTGCAAGGCCATGGTGAGCATCTCTCACTGGCTCTACTCATGCCTCCACCATTCCTTGGCCAAGCTGGCAGAATTGAAACAGAGCCCCGAACATGTCTCCATCATGGAGAAGTCCTGCGACGCCCTCAAGTACGTCTGCAACTCGACCTTCATGAAGGCTCTGCTCTACGTCGGTAAATTTGAGGATCAGGGAATGTACAATCAGTTGTTGTACAAGCACCAGGAGCTGGAGAGTAAGATCGGCCAGATACAGAATTTTGTAATCTCGAAGGAGGTGCTCGAGACCGGTTTGGGATTGATAAAGGCCGTGGATAATTTGCCCTGCATCGCCAGCCAGAATATGTACAGCAGCTTGCCTAAAAAGCAGTTGTTGTTGTGTAGTCTGAATGCCATGATCGCCATTGATGCTATATTGAATCCGGCCAGCGACATACAATCGTGCGTCGATCAGTTACTGCTCTTGCAGACGCTCCAAAATCTGACGCTACCGGAACTGTATTGCAGAATCATTCAAGCCTGTTTTATGGGTCTGGTGGATGCAGCCGGTAGTTCAGAAGATTTGAAGTGGGCGGCATTTACTTTTCTTAAAGTTCCGCACTTAATTTTACAAATTCATAACACCCAATGGGGACAAAACCCTCAGCCGAGTAATAAAGGAAGCGTGGAGTTAGAACAGGGTATCGAAAAACTATTGTATTTTACTCCTCTTTTAGATCTTACGGATACTAAGAGTAATTGTGATTGTTTACAATACCTACTTACCGAATTGTGTAAAGTGAAACTCATCACGCCACCACAGGTAGATAAAATATTATTGCACAGGCAGAGCGAATCGCAGAGACAGAATTTGCCTCGTTCCGAACAGCAAACTACTCAGGCGGGAGCAAATTTGATCCTTCGTGCGGAACCGACAGTGATCAGCATCCTGAAATCTCTGGATTCCGATTACTCTAAAATTCAGGAAGCTCTGTTAGGAGTGTTATGCCACATGGTACCCGGTAAGAACTTCGAACTGATCTTATCCGCGGCAGCCGCGACGGGTAAATTGCACGATTTTGCTACAAAACTCATTAAATTTAATGAATATAATAAGCATAGTAGAGAAGAAAATGCCAAAGCTTCTCAGACACGGGCTCTCTTATTCGATATTACCTTTCTCATGTTGAGTCATATCGTTCAGCATTATGGAAGTGAAATTGTAACAATGAGTGTCGAGACGAAGGATTCATTTTTTGCCATGTGGATCTCGGAATGTTGGGTAGAAGGGGGGAAGTATAAATGTCCGGACATGATGCTTTCGAAGTGTGATCCGATTAAAGTGGACAACTTATTATCTCAGTTTACCAATCCGGATGCCGATTTCAAAACGAATCTGGTGAAATGGCACGAAGTTTGCATCAATGCTCCGATGGCAATTAAAGAAATCTTAATTGCTTGGGAGTATGGAGCTCTTTCGACCGATAATGTTAAAATGATTCTGGACAACGTTAAAAGCCGAATGTGCTGCCTTCCAGTTTGTATCTCTACCTGGCTTTGCAATTATATCAACGTTCTGCATCACGAAGAAAGACTTAAACCGATGAATATGCTCCAACAGTTCATGACGCCACTATCGGTCGATTCCGGTGCAACAGCCGAAGGTATAACTGGAACTGGAAGCACATCGAGTGGAAGACAAACGCCACAGCAAACAAGTCAAGACCAGAGTAATATTTTTTACAAAGAGCGTTCCACTTTAATGGCTGGCATGATAAAGAAAATGATGTACGATTTGCATCCTCCCACTCAGACGAAAGCAAAGGGAATGCCCGTCATTCCTCATGGTTTAACAAGCCGAACACCAATGTGGGATATCGTGGATGGTATTTTCTGGACTGCACACAGTCACGGATGGTTGGATTTAAAAGCCATACACAATCTGGACACTTTATTGTGTGTGGGAGGAGGACAGTGGTTCTGCGATACTTTAGTCAGATTTGCACTCAGATTCGAACATCTAGACGATTTGCACAGAGCAATCGATTTGGTTTTTGGTTTATTTCATCTCGATATCGAGGAATGCGCACTGGCTTTATTAGTACATGTTTTGCCATCGTATCTACACAACGAAGTGCGCCAGGAGATGTTGGCAGAACCGCGAGGCTCTGCACTTGCACGTTTAGTAGTCATGACAACTTATGCAGCATTGCAAGTAAGACAGAGTTTGACGTACGCCAATAGAAAATACATTAGAAAACACAGCTATAGAGATATGGAAATAGAAGAAATTGAAATAGATCGTGGAAGGCCGAGCAAGATGCGCAGACTCGTGAACGACACAGAATTGTTAGAGGATACTCCTTACGGTTTACAATCCAGCAGCGAAGATCATCTTCGAAATGTAATTTCCGATCCCATTAAGAAAGCAATCGCTGACATAATGAGAATGTTAATGATGATAGCGGCAGATTCCACCATCAGTCAGAAATCGGTCTTCCCTCTTGTATTTTTAGAACAAGTAATTCTCTGTGCTAAAGACCAAGCTTACATCATATTACAGTTCATGCCACTTAGTCTAGTGCCACAACTGATCAAAACGTCTCCGGAACGACTCTCTCATGAGCTAGTCCTCGCAGTTAGTAGTATGCTGACACCCAGATCTCGGAAAATAGTCGCACGCACACTCTGTCAATTGGATGTTATGCAGCAGAGAGAGACTTCTTGAATTACGTTTGCAACATAATACATACAGACTTTTTTAATACTTATTGATCAATTCAAGTTATACATCAAGAATTGTCAACATACATGCAATACATTAAATGTCTACAGCATATAATAAAATTATAATATTGTGTGATGTCAAGTATAAAATCACATTATCCAGGATTAATATACTTTGTGATGCAGTGTTTTAACAGTAAATTTGCATACACCATATGTGAAATGAGTCTCAAAGCCCAGAGATTTGTCATTAATAGATCTACATGTTTAGTATTATGTCAGTTGCTTCTCATATCCTCTTGGAGGTGCACATTTGCATTCATGACCATCAGAAAATGTGGCACAATTGCATGATTTTGACTCTGATTGCCATTGGTACATCTCTTAAAGGAAACTCTAGAGGAAGAAACCACAGACTGAAGTCAGGCTGTAGAGTGGCTACGTTTTGTCACCGTGACGGCAGTTTGCAGACATTGCAGCCAGTTTTTGTCATCACGCTTAGGGAAGTCTTCACGAGCATGGGCACCCCTGCTTTCCTCGCGATTAGCTGCACATTCCATAGTAATAACCGCTTGTGGAATCATGTTGGCAAGCTCTGTCAATCTGTGCAATTTTTCTCTAGGAATTGCTTTAAGAGAAGAGCTCCCAAACAGAGGTGAGATATCAAATCATGAAGTTGAGCCATACATCTTTTGAGTGGTTGCCAATGCAACTGTGCACCTACAAGAGGCTGTGAAAATGGACGAAATCATATTGAACACACAACTCCATTAATGACAAATCTCTGTTTTTGTTACTCATTCCACACACAGTTAATACCCAATGCTGTCAATAAAAAACAAACGGTATAAAGTATTTGTGTACCCTTTTGGTACCTTAGTGAATAGGGACTTTTTTCACTTACATTATGAGGCTAACCGGATGATGAGGGAATTTGCAGACGACGTTTTTCTTCAGGGTTGCCGTTAAGAGATGTATCAAATGGAGATCAGAGAAAAGGAATTTCTGAAGATTATGATTTAAAAAATTTTTGTTTGGCTTTTCATGTATCAATCATTATAGCCACTGCTTGTGTGTTCATTCTATTAAGTACTATGCTCCGAATCCAAGTAATTTGTTACTGCTTTCTCAGCAACCTTGCAATTGATGTTTATTTGCATGTTAAATATTGATGTATTAAAACTTATTTCAGAAATTACACCATCTGCATTTGCCAATATTCATCAAAAGCAGCATGCGGTCGTATGGATTTTCATTAAATTCGCATACAGTATGCCTTAAGTTAATCTTGTGATTGTTTGCATGTAAATCATTTTAGTATGTGTGTATATACATGCAAGATATAATCGATTCAATTGGCGTTCTGCATCAATTCAAGTAATTCAAGTACAAACTTGAAAAGAAAGGGTTTGGCAATTAACAAACAAACATCTTTATTATATTAATATAGACATATACATTTATCTGCATTGCAGAAATATACTCAGTCCGACACAGCAGACAAAACTTGGCAATAATCATTCATTTGAAACGTAACTGATGTACAGTATTTCAAATAATAGAGATCTTAAAATCGATAACGTTATCACATATTTTGTAATTTAAAACATAAAAATATATATATTATATTATATTTTACCTCATCTAATTAAAATATTTAAAAACGTTGGCTCGGACTGCATCAGATGCCTCGCTCAAAATGGGAAGAAGGAACGACTGTCACTCGAATAGAAATTAAATATCCTGTTCTATGCAATCTGCAATACTGGATAGCTACAGTCAGTTGTGAGTGTTAAACTAGTAAAAAGAGTCGAGTTTGATTTGCTTGACGTCAAACTAAATCGTCGTGTATTGACAAATATAAAAATATATTCTGCTAGCTTCAAACGTATAACACTGACACTACAATCTAATATATGAAATCACTAATCATCTAATTCTTGTTTGTATAGAAGCAATAATTTTGGCATCACATTACAACCCAGACAACGTTCCTATTCCTTTACAGCATTCAATCTGTGGAAAATGGTGTGTTTTTAATGTTATTTTTTGTTAATTTTTCCATGAATTAATTACTCAAGTATGTAAAGATTCACATGTTAAAACTTTCAGAAGGTAATAAGTATCTCGCAAACTTCAATTTATCCCATTACAGATAAAAAGTGAACCAAAAATCTATGGAAAAATCAATCCAAATGAATCCCGTGATGACAAACCATCAATACAGTACATAGGTCTGAAAACCTGAACTAAACCAGTGCTTTTCAATTGCCAGTCAATGGTTTGACACCAGTCCTTGGAGTTTTTTTAATGTACTGCAAAAAATTTTAGTAGAAAGTGTTTTTTTATCAAATTTAAAAATTTTATCACATTTTTCTTGCTCGATTAGCTCATTACGCTTTTACTTATTAAATATGCCAATTTATTTACGTGATGCGATTTTGTGTCGTGTGACCTTTGCCATCAGTTGGCAGCGAGCTTGTTAATTAGTTTTATTTATAAAAAATGAAAAAATTTTTTTACCAATACCTGGTAAAATATTTTGAAAATCCATCAGTCTACGATACATTTTGAGTCAAGAACCATTGTTCTAACGCATTTCAATTTGCCCTGTAAAATAATAATAACAATATAATCAAGATTTTGATTCAAAACTTAGTCTACAATTACAAAGACTAATTATTTTAGGATATTAGAAAAAAAATGTGACATAACATTCATATTCTTTAAAAGAAAAAGGATTATTTTTTAACATATTGGATGATTTCTCCATTGCCAAGTAGAAGTTTTCTGTTGTTTCAACAATAAAAAATTATTCCAAAGATAAATATCGAAGCTTGCAATGTAGAAAATGGCTAAATATATCACTTTTAACAAAAATATACATTATGTATTCATGTTTTACATTTACATAATTTTCCTTTAAAAATTCTATATACAACATGACATTTACTTTTTAAACTCCAGTTTGCAAACGATACTTTGATTTTTAATATAAAACATTTGCACATTTTTGTATTGTTTGATAGAATTTCGTCGTCGTCTCCTGTCTTAATGTATTGTAATTATTAGATAACGGCGTCACTTGAAATGCTTTATTTTTGAAGTATTCGAGCAATAGTCGTTCCTGTATTCTCCTGATTGCACAGATATGATTGTGCTTTTTAAAATATAGGATACAAGCAAAATAACAAATATAAGAAATAATATCATGTATATATATTTATATATATATGTATGTACGTATTTATATATTTATATATTTTAACTATGTTGGTACATGTAAAGATAAAAAGTGAAAATTTAATTTTCAGTTAAAATTTCATATTTAAAATATGCAATTATTTGGACCCTGTATTTTTGATAAAATGAAAAAAAAAAAATAGTCATTTGCTATTATACAAACAGTGAAAAGTTAATTCTGATGCATGCATGACAATTTTCACACAGACAAGATTATTATGTATTTGATGCAATTATGGCACACCAGTGGCATCCACTTTAAAGCTCAAATTGAGTTTTATAATTTGGAATATTGAGTAATTTAACAGCAAGATTATTTCTCTACTTATACGTACAGTTAACTATTATCTTTCTTCAGATAGTCGACAGATGTCAAGCAAATTTTGAGAATTCGTCACACTCTTTAAGATCGTCCAGCGTGGTCTGTAGATCGTCCAGCGGCTGTTCTAACAGTTCGGTCATCGAGGTATGACACACCTCGTCAGAAGAATTCCAACCTCCCATCAAAACTTCGGACATATTTTGCTGCGTACTTTGAGATAACAGTTTGCTTGGTTCCATCTGAGACATGTCGGACTCGTATTGGTAAGGTTGAGAGACCGGAAAATGAAATATTTGGTTTACAACAGGCGTGGTCGGGTATGACTTTGATATTACTGGAGAATTGATGGGAGAACTCTGATCTATCAACATCTGTAGCATTTTGTGAGGCGGAACGGATTGGCATCGATTTTCACTCAAACCAGATTGTCTGATAGGATGAAAATACTGCATATTTTGAGAAAAATCATCTGTTAATTCAGTTTTGAATGTTTGACTGGAAGCCATTAATGAAGAATTTTGATTCATGTTAGCTTCCATACTTTCTGCATTATTTAACTGACAGATTATGTTGGGATTTCCTGTATTCAATTCTTGAGAAACTGATTCTGTAAAAGATTCAGGTATTTTGTTTTGCATTTCTTGAACGCAAATTAAATTTGGGGGCAAATCAAGGGTATGAACTGGAGAAAATGAAGAATGAACTCTACTGGTTCGATTTCCCAAAGCTGGATCACTACCGAAATTGTACATCTCGAGTGATTTATCGTGTTTGGAATACGTTGGGCCAGAAAAGTGCCTAGATCTCGATCCAAATGGATAACTGTTATAGTTTCTGACTTGACCTAGATTGTGACTAGAGTGGTGCCTTAATCTGCTCACGGATGTTGATGCTTGTTGTGGAAATAAAAAAGGTGATTTGGGAGAGCTGTAGTTTTCATGACTATCATTTAAAATAGGAATCAGTGTTTCCTGGTTATTTGACATAACAGATTTAAAATTTTCACAAGGCATTTGCAACTGATTTGACACATTGAAATTATGCTTCCTATCATCTTGTTTAATGGATACTGGCATTAAATTAAAAGATTTCTGAGGAGACATAGTGTTGCTTATCTGATTAATATTAGATATATTGTTTTCTGGAATAAGTAATTTTGTAAGAGTAGAATTATTACTTGACAATGACAAAACTGAATCAGGCTGAATCTTGTCATTATTTAATTCTTGAATGTATTCAGACTGCTTAAGTGATCTGTTATATGTTTCAGCTAAGAGGGATAATTTAGTAGAATGAAAATTATCTTTTTTCCATTGATCACCTGTATTAGGGAGAGGAAATTTGTTCAATTCTGGTTTATTTAGTTGAAAATCCTGTACATTTTTTTGATTTTCCTGTTCTGGTATCAATCCTGGAGCCTTATTCCCTTCCAATTTCGACTGGTTAACTGGAATGGTAAAATCTTTCTCAAGAAGCATTCGTAACTGAGAAGAATCAATAATCTTTTTTTCATTTGCTGAATTTGTGGAATGCTGAAGATTTAGACTTTCTGACTCAATATAAGTATCTAAAGAATTAATTTTGCTTGATGAGGATTCAGCTTCAGCTGTTGATATTTGAGAAATGTTGTTAGGACTTTTTGAATCACAAGCCGACGAGATAGCAATAGAGTTAAAATTGGAAGCAAATTCATTCATTCGAGGTCTTTTTGTATTTAATTCCATAGAGAGATCATGTTTAAAATATTCTTTTTTATGGATTGATAAACTTTCATTACCTAGGTTATCACACTGATTAAAAAGATTATAAATTGCACTTTCATAATCTAATTTTTTAAATTCTACAGACTTACTTCTTTGATATTTTTGGATACATTTTTCTTTAGAAATATTGTAATTATTATTTATATTTTCATTTTTAACATCATCATTAGTTGATATAGAAAAATGAGATGCATTTGACCCATTAAGATTATTAGAAAGTTGTTTAGTAACAGTAAGCAAAGCTTGGGAAGTTACTGGCATAACAGATGATGATTGAGAATTATTTACAGGTTCAATGGGTGTAATATTTTGAGTATCTGTAGACATTATCTTTTGTGTGTTCAATACATTCAGTTCCTGAACATTTGTTAGCTGTGTATTTGAACAGATTCCATTTTCTGTCATTCCCATTTTAAGACAAGTGTCATGAATGCATTGCAATTTATTTTTCCTTTTTTGCCCCTTATTACATTCCTGAATCTTCTTTTGACATTGAAGAGGATTTTGTTTTCTTTTTTTATTAAAAGTATTTGATGCACTACCTGCAAATGTAACCATATTAAATTCTTGTACATCTGAAATTTTTAAAAATAAATATTGAATATTTACCTGTATCTCTGTTTTTAGTGGAAGGCACAGATAGCAGTGAAAGTGCTGTAACTGAAGGCTTACCAATGTAAAAGTTTTCAACTAAGTGTTTTGCCAGTTCCTTTATCGAAGAAAACTTTTTTGAAAGTAATTTTTCCGCCCATTCAAATATTATGTGACAAGCTGCTTCATTGACTTCATTTGATTCTGTTTTATTAGAATTATCCTATAAAATAACAAATGAATAAAAATATTGTAATCAATTACTACTATAATTAAAAACAAAACACACATATAAATCTTCCCCAATATTAAAATCCTGTAAAGATGGTGGTTTAATGTTAACTTTCTTTTTGAGTCCACTATAACAATATCTAGAACGAAAAAACCAGTTTATTCTTTAATAAAATCTGTTCAAAGTATACAAGATTCTGATTACTAGCCTGGAATTTCCTCGGGTTCCAAGTCTTCTCGGTTTGACAGATGGGAAGACATGTTTCATCACCTTCCCGAAATCGGCCGCACACAGAGGATCTAGCTTATTTGCTTCAAAATAGTTTCTGCATTGAAGAAAGTCAACAATTAACACTTAACATTATTGTAATTATTGCCCAAATTTAGCAAGTAATGCATGGAGATGCAGTGGTTCTGGAATTTGATTTCTCTTGCTTCCATTTTAAGACATCTCATTATCGTACAAATTTGAAAGTTTGAAATTTGCCACTGCATATTTCATATTAACACTAGAGTGCAAATTTCGAAGATAAATAAATGAATGCATGGTTATTTTTTTTCCTATGGTAAGAAGATTTTTACCTATATTCTTCATATACTTCATGTTTTGGAAGTGAAATATCAGGATCTTCTTCCAGATGACTCTGAATCCATGTGTAAGTTTGTGCAACTTCTATGTCTCCTTTCTTACCCAGAGGATTACTCAAGTATCTTCTGAAATTATGATTAAGACAAATGAAATTAATAAATAATCACAACCATTGTTTAATATCAGTAATTAGTCAATATGCTAATTACTGATAATAATAATATTATTATTATTTGAATTAATAAGATGTCATTCATATATTCAAGGAAAATAACTTTAAAGATTTTAGAGTAAAACATTATAAAGAAATATTTTCATAATGTATCCAAAATATTCTAAGTTCAAGTATGGCAGGTAATAATTCTATTTTATATACAGAGTCTTCCAAAAAAGAATGTTACCATTTTAAATTACTGTAAACATGTTAATTATTACTTGAGAAGTGTGCATTGTGTGCCAATTGATAGTGTAACTGTTCTAGTTTCATCTACTATCTGCATTCAAACATCCTTTTGTATACTGCTTCTAGGAAGGACCATACACAGAAATGTCGAGTCCACAACAGAGAAGGTGTTTTGTCTTCTGCAGTTTGCAAACTTGGAATCAGCCATCAAAGTGCAACAAGAATGTTTATCTTACATGATGAATCACTTTGAAACTGTTTGTGAATCATGTTTGCATGTTGCACAATGATTACTGAATCCAACTTTGTGAACTGTGCAACACAAAATGGCACTCTGTTGCAGTCACCATTTTTGTTTATGGTGCTTCCTAGAGGCAGCAGACAAAAAAATGTAAAACTCATACTTCTCAGGTAATAATTATTGTAATTCCTACCAGTTTAAATTACTATATTCTTTTTGGAAGACACTGTATAAGAAACAATCTGGCAAATATTCTCATTATTGTAAATGAAAATCATGGTATGATATACACAGTTGGTGTAATGAAAAAAATTTTTTGCAAGTAAGGTATTACAGTAAATGACTATTATAATATTCTGATAAGTTTTCAGTAATGATGCAATGAATATTTGGTTACTATTCGGTATTTGGCCTATTTTTCGCTATTAGGCCGAATACCAAATATTTAATCACTATTCAGCCGAATACCAAATACCTAAAAACAGGAGTAAGAAATAACAAAAACACAGTAAATTAATCATTTTGGTATTTAGATTTAATGTTATCGGGTTAGTGTTGTTTGTTTATATTTATTTATAGCTTATAACCTGCACAAAATAAAAAACAAAATAATATTAGTCACATGTATTCACAATTTATAATTACAAAGATCAGCACATGCACGTACACACCTATTCGTTCAAGAATCGTCGCACCTCTGAGGGTCTGACCCTCCCTATCCTTCTTTTTAAGCGCTCTTCTTTGCTCTTCCCTTTCTCTTTCCTCTATTGTTCTAGTTCACATATGTCTATGCATACATCATAATGTGCATGCATGATACTTTCGATTCGTCACTTTTCCGTCGTAGATTTCCCATTTTACAATTATGTGACCCATAACCTGGTGATAACGGAGAAAAGAGACAGATAGGACGTCGGTATAAGTCACAGTTATGATTTCACAGATTTGAGACAGTTTGATAGCCTGAACGGCCCCAGGCTTTCGCCTGTGCATGCTAAGTGACTTTCATTACAAGCATTTAGCTTTCTGAAGTCTATGAGAACAATCATTTGGCATTGACGGCCACGAATTTCATGCCAATAAGCTGCTTGTTCGATTATGTTATCAACTCAATTTCATATTTATTTTCACATTTCCTCTTCGCAAGTCCTTCTCTGTTCTTTTTCCGTTATTTACACGTGTAGGTCATTTCATTGTTATCCACATTTGATATCATTATTTATCACATACTGCCATGACACTCTTGTCTGTCCGCTACAACTGTCAAGAATTAATGCAATTGGCGAAGCGTAGTGACAGCGGGCCAATAGAGAGCAGGGTCCTTGCCATAATGCAGTTTGCGCGCCAATTTTCGTACGTGCATTACTCAAGCCGAATAGTTTGGGTGAATATTCAGCTATTTGGCCATTCGGCCACACTCCTGGCCAAATATTCGGTATTTGGCCTCAGGCTGAATATACTATTCGTTGCAACACTAGTTTTCAGTCCTTGGCATTTGACATACAACTAGAAATCATAAAAAATCTGTACTGAATCTGTAAACAAGAGAGACGGTAAACAAAACAGTCTCACTTGTTTACAGATAAGATTTCTGCAGTTAGAATCCTGATTTTATTTGATTGTTGAATTCAATAAACATGTTGTCCAATCTCTATCTGATATTTATTGGTTTTCATGAGTTGAATATCATATTTATCATGTGCCTACATCTGTGTAATATAAAAACTATGATATAATTTTCTTTCACTGACCATTCCATTTTTCTCTATATTTAGCAGAAAAACCCAAACATACAACATGTCATAGAAGACCCACCCAGAATTAACATACAAGCAACTGAAATTTATGATGTGGGTTATAACAATAAGTAAAGTATTTACCTCTTAAGCAAATTCTAATTATTTCATTTTAAAATTTAAATATTAGAAATAAAGCATGTTTAGTAACATAGTATTAGTAGAAATGTTTAGAATTAATTTTCCAAACATAATTACGAAAACAAATTTTTGGTTACATTTGTCTTGTTTCCATGTTTTTAATATTTTCTTTTAACTTCCAACTCAGGAACTAAAATGTTGTCTTACAGAGCAATTCTTTATTGAAAATAATTTAATTCAATTTATAAGTTTCACAAAAGAAATTACAATATAAAGGCACTTTTTCCACAATATTTATTTCAGATAGAATGCCCCTCATCAGTTGCTAAAAAATACACAATTTGAGACTGTCTTGAAGCAAGTCACAAGATTATGTATTTTGTAGCAACTGATGAGAGATATTCTGTATCTGAGACTTAACATTATGGTAGTGTTATCAAAACTGTGTCTGAGACTTATCATCACTAAATATTGTACAGGCTACAAGCATTATAATGTTACATTATACATATCACATCACCTTTTTACCTACAACAAATTGTTCTATCCTTTTATACTAAACATGGTGTTTCTATTTTCTGTTTTGGATATAAAACAACTTTTGTTAAATTTCCTACAATAGTTACCTTTTTCATATCTTAAAACTTTTACATTACTTTCTTGTATTTTATGATCATTATTTTACGATTATCATAAAAAGATACATAAAAAGGTAGCCTGATATGTATAATGTAACATTGCTTGTACAATACTGAATACTCTTAGATGTTTGTGATGAGACAGAAATGTGCTAGCAGGAAAGGCATCTTAAGTAGAATTTTTTTAAAAAAATTCTGCCAAAATGTATAAAAAGTATACTGAAATACTCATTGAACTCTTCAGATCAAGCCATAAAAGATAAATGATTTCTACATATCAAAAAAAAAAAAAATTTTTGATGACAGTTTGGGTGTGTTGGCAATTTTTTCTATTTAATGAATTTCTATCCATTTTATATTTTATGTAATTTTTAATTTTATAAATTTTAGATATATTCTTTTTAAAGTTCTCATAGATTCATTCAACAATTCTGGTCTACATACAACCAGTATGTAAATTTCTAATTTTGCCAAAAACAATCCACAATAAGGATATATAATCAGCTAAAGTATATTTTTGGTTTTAACTTGGATTTTTGCAAAATTTCAAAGTGTAATTTTATCACGTATTTTATAGGTATTAAATGAACAAGTAAATGATCAGACACATTCCATCCAAAATTAATATTGTGAAAAAAATTCCTTATGCAGCCAAACCTCAGGTTTTAAACTTAAGTTGTTCCTAAAAGTTGTTTGAAAACCAATTTATTCTCAAACTGAAACAAATTTTCCCATAAGAAACAATATAAAAAGAATTAATCTGTTCCTGACCCCCAAAACAAAGCTTTTTGTTTTTACCTTTTTAGCAGCATTTTATGCATAAAAATGCCTATGAATGCAATATAATATTATCTATATCCATTTTATATATATATTAAAAGAAAATATTCCATCACTGCCAACCGACTGAAATCATCACTTTACAAAAGAGTGCTATTGTGACCAGAGGGTCGGCACCTCTTTAGTGCCTCATCAGGATTGACATAGAAGCTGAGACAGTGTGTTGATTCAGTATTTGAACGTAGATCACGTGAGTGGCCTCGTCCGTGGACGATCGGACTCAGGATGGAGACTGTGTGTTAGCAAGCAGGAAGTGACACATGCAGAGACTAGGTTAACGAAACAACCGTTTATTTGTAAAGGAAAGAAAATACATTGAATACAATTTATCGATAGTGAGTATAATAAATTGAGCAAAAATAGGTCTAGATAGGCCTAATTTTGAAGTATATGAAGTTGATTTTCTGTGTCTCTAACCTGTGGCTGGCTCTTGCTTGTTCAGCAATCGTGCTATTGTATGGCAACCAGGGTCAAATATGGTGTTCAAAATGTTGTTCGTAAACTGAACTGTTCGAAACCCAAGGTTTGACTGTATAATAACATATTTTGTAAAACTTATGGACTGAATTAAATTATTTTCAATAAGGAATTGCTCTGTAAGACCCTTCTTACTTCCCAAGTTTGAATTTAAAAGAAAAATTTTGATTACAGTTATAGAAATTTCTAAACAATGATAGAAAAATGTTATATTCTTCTTTTAACTATTGTTAAGTTTAAATAGATTTAATTCTGGATATAGATTTCTAATAATACATAAGAAATGTTTTCAAAATATGCTTACTGTCTTGTTACGTCAATATTTGGAGTTGATCCTGTAGGAAGCTGTACATATAAAAACAATTTTTCAAGATCAGAAAGCTGCCCAACTTCATCCTGTAAAAATTTGAATATTACTACAAAATATGGATTTTATAAGTAAACCTGCTAACTTTCAAATTTACAGCATTAAGAATTACAATATTCAATACTTACATTTTTGTAATATTAAAATAAAATTTTAAAAATAATATCTATAGTATTAATTGTATCTATTTCAAGAGATTTGTATTAAAAAAAAAAAAACAATTATAAGTTTTATCAAAACCTGCTTTAATCCAATAACAACTGATTTTTAAAAGAATAACAAATTAAAAGTTATAATTAATGAAAGTCAGTGTTCTTAATGTTGAAGTTGAATCAACAAATCAAGAAACTGATGTCTTTTTATTTTAAATCAAACTAAATTTTGATTCCTGGAAATTTCTGGAGTATATTTCGTGCTCTAAAAATTTGTCAACTGAAAAAGTAATAAGTGGAAGAAAAATATAATTTTTATCATTTGAAAAAAATCTTAAAATATAGTATCTAAAATGAAAGTTTTATTTTTTAAATAGCAGATAAATTTCATTAAGACTAGATAGAATTTTTAATAATGCTAATTGAAATAAATTAAATTTCATAACCAGTTTCTTTTATGCTTCTTTAGAGAATTTCAAAAAAATATTAACATATATTTGGGCATAAAAGAGAATTCAAAACAATTTCCTTTCTAATTTTGTAATTAATATTTATGTTAAATTCTTTTGACAGAACTTTAATTTCTCTTACAGATGCATAATACTAGTAAACAATAAGCATAATCTCTAATTTTTCATTCTTATATTTTTATACTAAACATAATTTTTTTAATTTTTATAAATCATCTTTTGTTTTATGACTTCTGTAAACTTCTAAAACTGGAACTGCCACACATTAACAAGAAAGACGTTAAACATCCTTCCAGCAAGATAATGTTTTAATCCAAACAAGAATGGTGAACATTTTTGGCCTCTTTCCAAGGGTTAGAAATGTTATCTTGCTGGAAGAGTATTTAAGGTTTTTCTTGTTAATAAATTTCAAATGTTCATGAAGAAATTGGTACTATTCAAAAAATAATGGTTTAAATTATATTGTTATTTATTCTCATATGTTTGTTTGTATAATATAATGTTTTAATCTTCTAATCAAAGCATATTCCTAATCGTTAATAAAGAATTTTATCTCAATATAGCAAATTTTTAAATTAGCGTTTCTGCAAGACAAATGTAATTGTAATGTATTTTAAAGAATCACTTGCATTTGTGTGTACTGTACCATATACTTAAATAGTTCTAAAAATTCCATTTGTGACTTATAGTCATTTTGTTTTATGTAAGAGGGGTGTATGTATGTTTTGATTATGGAGCTTGTTGTATATATTATTAATGTTTACTTGTAATTATTATACTACACTATAAAAAACTACTGTATTTTATAGTAAGATGTAACGTTTATCTAGAAAAAGGCTGGGAGGAAGGGAGAATTGCATCTTATATGTGAAGTTGTGATCTCCCATAGGCTAATTAATTTCCCAAACAGTCTTCATTAGGCTACAGTAACATGAACATAGCCCAACTCTTGAATAAAATTATTATTTAACAAAAATGTCATTGTTTAATTAAGCATACTATTACTATTATTTGCCATAGCTAAGCAGCATTTTCATGCATTCATGTAAAATATTTTAATGGTAAATTTTCACTGTCAATGACTTATTTATCAGGAAAAAAAAAAAAAAAAAAAATGAGAGTTTAAAAGAAAAGTGTGCATTTTAATTTTACTTTTTTTAACCAGGATACAGTAAAAAACATTTAGGAGTAAGTGCCAAAGATACAAGGTAGCTTAAATTAAGCACACTACTTTTTCCTATATATTCTATGCTGGAATGGAAGTGAATCTCAAGATATCTGCTGTAAAATACTTACTAAAAAACTATAAAATTATATTTTTTTAAATGGTTTGTTTTTGATAAAAACAGATAAAAGTTAAAATAAATATGTGCTAGAATTTTTTTTAGATTAAATCAATCTTCACAACAACATAAAATCTTAAATATAAAATACTTACAAGCAAATTTAAAATTTTCTTTTTTGATTCGTTACTGTAAAATAAAAATAAAATATTTTATTGATCATATCTTGATTTGATTTATATTTATTCAAATAATTTTTACAATAAAATCAAATAATAAAAATTACAAGTCAATTTTAATCTTTAAGTTAATGCTAAAAACAGATTTACAATTACGCAGATATCATATGGCTTTAAACAAAGCAAACAAATTCATTTCATTCCAAGAATTGAAAAAATTTATACCTGAGACTCGCAAGTTAGTAGCTTAATTTATCTTCCTTACGAATGATTGAAGAATTAAATGCATACAATAGACTGCATTTATTCTCCACTGAACAAAGCCAAATAATTTTATTGTATTGGTTAGACTAAGGTCATTAGAATAAATCAATTTTAACCTTCAGAGAGCGAAATAATAATTATGTATGTTACCAAGTCAAATTTTAGGAAATTTACAGGAAATTACCATAAATATTGTCAAACATTTATATATTTTAGTGAATGATTATTTAATAAAGTATTTTTTTTTTTAAATCGCAGCTTCAACTATTTACTACTAGTAAATTATTTACAGTTAATCTTCCTAGCAATGTTTATATATAAAGTATAGGATATTAAGTCTAAACATTACAAGTAATCTAATCTACACAAAATTATTTAGCGAGTGATAAGATTTCAAGTGCACCATTTTATTATCATCGTCTATTCCCACATAATTTTAGATCCTCCCCTTAAAAATTAATTTTAAGAAAGCTATCACCCCAAAAATTTATCTGTATAAGTTTTGTAAACCAGCTACAAAAAAAAAAAAAAACCACATCCTCAGATGATGATAATTTAAGACAAGGAAGTGAGAGGATAAATTATACATACAAACACTGTTGCTTCATCATTAGTAATGTAATAAATAATAAAAATGGTAGAACCCTTATTTTATTTTAAAACTGAATAAGTTCTTAGTTCTTTAAATATTTAAACCAAAATATGCGATCGTTACATAAAAAGTAGACGACCGAAAATATTTATCTTGGAATATTTTTATCTTGCACTAAATTGAAGATAAGTCCTTTTCGTGTATATAAACTTTTTCGTATTTTTACAGATTAATATTTTCGATAAAATTGTTTTTGTTTGTTTGTTTATGAGATAAAAAAAAAACTGCTACATGACTGTTTATATATCGACTAAGATGCTTATGGCTGTAAGTGCAGTTTTAATTTGAGAATGTATAAGCATGTCGAATGTGATAATGAACTAGATTATATATTTACTGCATTAGGATAAACATTCATACATACAAATAAAGTAATTTAATTATTTAATATATTTGTAGTTTAGAATTTTTGAATGTTACTCATCTGTTTCTAAAATTAATAGACCATTTTTAACCATAGACCATAGACCAAAATTAATTTACTTTAATTAATTAAAGTAAATTTGTAAATATTTATATTATAAAATAAAATTTTAAAATACCTTTTTTTGAATCTAGTTTTTATTTAGAGAAGTCAATCAAGAAAGAATTTTGACTGTTCTTTGTTTGCTCGGAATCATTGGAACTGCTCTATTCAATCTGTTATATACTTTCAGTACTAATGAAATCTCGAAATGCACTAAAAATTATTTGTTTGGGTTTTGATATAAATTCATACTAGATAAATGCTTCAAGAAGGTTAATTGCAATTAATTTAACAAACTTTAAAAAGTCTCAAATGCATAATCTGGTATTTATTAATTATAAAATTGTGTTAATTATATTGTAAATTCTTCAAAAAATCAAAAAGGACATGATTCCTTTCAAGATTTAAATAAAACATTTCTTTACATTCAATTTTTGATAGGGTATATCATTTAGTAGAAGTTTGTTAATCTGGCTACTAGTGCTGAATTATTGAAAATGCCACATTATCAAATATTTTTGTTTAGTTTCATGTAATCCAAACAACATTGCATACATTGCTATATACTTTGCACCAGCACATATTGTGGTATACTTCCAATTTGTTACATACACTTTAATCAATCTGACAATAATATAGCATACAGCTTTACCAAGTTCAGATTGATTTAAAAATGAGCAAAAGTGTTAATGAATATATTATTATCTGGGACTTTTAGCAACTAATTCACAGCTGCCAAGTAAAGTAAACACACTCCCAGGAACCTTAAAACACAGCAAACATTTACTAGAATGTTGGCATTCCATTGTATATTCTACTTGAGGAAGATCGTTAAAAACATTATAGTTATTAAAATTTTTGCTGTTTTAAGACTGTTTGAGCATGTTTGGCCTTTAGCATTTGGTGTGCTAAAAGTCCCAGGCCCAGCATGTTCCCAACATGAATATGTTGAGTGTTATGTAATATAAACTCGTTCAGCAAATAATCTCACCAAATACATATTTACACCTGAACATATTTTGTATTGCTATGCATATAACATGAGGTTAAGCACTTAGAAGAAAGAGGAAAAAATATATGTGGCTGTTAAATAGGAAAGTAACTTTAATTCAAATTCATTATCATTTTATAGATAATAATAAACTGTAGATTAATTAAAGCAAACTATAATCAATTCCTTAATAAACCTAAATTTCAACAGTTAACTCTTATAAAACTTGTCATATAAATTTTCTAACAATATATTAACCAAAACAAATTCCATAAAATAACTTCTACTAACAAGTAAATTACTCTGATATCATTTATTTGCCTCATAATGTATGTGAATTATAATAAGACATTATTAATGACAGCTTGTTTATGACCTAACAGTAATATAATAATCTCTTCCAGCTGCTCTAGGAAATTATTAATATATATTTTTAAGTTTAAAACTGGCTAAATATATATAAAAATTAATTTAACAAATAATTTCACTTATTAAAAAAGTTCCTTTAATTATTGCTGAAGAAGTGATCAATATTCAATTGTTTCTTGTCTCTTCCCATTATAAAGATTTTAACAAAAAAAAGTTGGCAATGTTGTTGCTGGACTTTCCTGCATTTTTTATTTGTTTTTATCTCTAATACTCATTTTTAAATAAATTATTATAAGAAAAAAATTGTTCTAGAATTAAATAATGCAATGATAACAATAACAAGTATTCAGAACACTGTAGCTTATCTGCAGAGATTATAATTAGTGCAGTGCTAATGATTCTAAATAAATCAATACATTTTAGAAAAAAAAAATCAAGAAAGGCTTGAATCACTTAGGTGTAAACTGCTTAAAAATTGGAAAAAATTGCTGATTTAAAAACTTATGTTTGGCAGCCATTACAGATTTTTTTACATAGTCTAAGGTTGAAAAATGCTAAAGTAAACTATGATCTGCTGGACTTATTTATAGGAATACATTACATCTAACATCTAATCAATAATTAGGTACAAAGCAATTTAGCTGGAGGTAGGCAGTTAAGCTTCCACCTCTATCCGCTAAATAATCCACCAGATCGTTCATTCGGTAATACAAGAGTACTGAGTTGTATATGTTGTTATATGTACATCCTGTGCTGAAGTAAACTATTTACAATTACAATTACTGTAGCCAAATTGCTAACAACTTTTTACTGAGTGTGACTATTTGGTCCCTAAAACAATCCCCTATTTATCAATTACATGCAAGACCATCTTGATAAGATTTATTATGATTACTTTCTTTAATGAGATATCAATAATAAAATGACAACTAATTTTAATTCAGTTTTTAATAATTAGATAATTTTATCAAATAACTAAGTAAACTTGAGTATTATTACATTAAAATTAATTAATTTATTGAATATTTATTTGTTCCATTTTACCAGTACTTCCTATTTACTTAAAGATAAAGTTGAATGAGCCACTGTAGTTAACCCTCACAAGTTTTTTTCCTAATGATTATACCAATGGAGTCATCTTTTTCAGTTTCGAGTTTCTGTTGATAAGTATAGCATTTAGATTTGTAACATGATTCAGTTTTACTGGAATTTAAGGTACATTCAGCTTGGGTGCATGAAATGCACTTGTAAGGCTCCAGACTAGGTCCAAATCCCTCACCTAAATTTGATTAAACAGTTATAAAATATTGTCAGTTAAAGTTTACATTTTGACAAGAACTGAAATAAACAATGTAAGATCAATCTCTGGTTGGGATTAGAATGTGGTGTAGGGAATTCGATCCCAGCCCTTATTTCTAATCATGGGATTTCGGGATTATATTTAGTCAATCCCAGGATCCCAGAATTATTTCAGTGTTGAGGGTTAATAAAAATAAAAAATAAGAAAATCTTACAGAAATCAGCTCTTTAATCAACAAATCAAAATTTAGACAAAAGTCAATGTATTTTACGGTATTCACCTAGCTAATCTAATCACTCTAACTAATCAGACTTAGAGTCAGACTAACCAGACTTAAAATCACTTAGTCTTCATGTTAAAGTTATTCTTTTTCAAGCAACTTTAAACTTACATAAATTGAAAAAACCTTTATGCAAACTATGAAAATTCACAAAAATCTCTCTTAACATAGACTAAATAGACGACTTTTGTGTACCACCTAGTAAGTAGGTAGTAAAGTTTCTTAGCAAAAAGTATTTCAAAATAATATTAATCAGTCACATTTTTCTTAAATATAAAGAAAACTAATCTAATAGGAATATTCTAATTTGAATTGTGAAAATATGATCTGAGAAATAACAACACATCCAGTGTCTCATCACCAAGTCTGCTTCTCAACTTGTTACACATATATGCTGCAACAACCAGAGGCTGGTGGGAGCACTCACTTAAGGGTGATGATATTCCTCCATTGAATGACTTATTAGAATTTTTGAAGGGTCATGTTAGAACTCTACAGCAAACCAAAAGTGCTTTCGACTGCGCCAGAAAATCGATTGGCACCCGCGAAAATTCAAAAATACAAAAATGAAGTAGGCCTATATTACCAGGTAACCCAGTGAGAACTGCATGCCTATCATTTTAGTTCAAAATACAAGAAGTTTTATATTAACAGAATTGCTTGCCTATCATTTTAAGAGCACTGGCACTGAATGTTTTGTTTCATGCAGTCTATTTTGCAACTTTTTTAAAATGATGTCAATCCCAAAAATCTCGAGATCAGGAAAACTTAATCCTGAAAATTTCGGGACTAAAAAGTGGTCGGGATCCTGGGATCAAAACCTCTAATGTGGTGTCATATTAAACATTGGCAATTGACCTCTCCTGTGGTCTGATTGGTCTCAATTTTCACTTGAAAACAGGTAGAGACCAATCAGAAAGTGTGGATGTGGGACTGAGACTAATTGGAATGAGTGATCGAGGGACTGGATGGATAAAAAAGCAGTGTCCTAAGAACAGAAGGTTCTTTTTCACAAAAAGATCTGTTCTTTCATGAGGATCTGTTATTCTTTTTCACAAAAGATCCAATCCCTCCATGAACATCCATAGCTGTTTAAAAGAAGTCTGGATTTTTTATGAAGATCTATCACTACGGTTCCTAGTTCTTTGTTTTCCTATCTGAAAGTCTTGTATACTTGTATAGGCCAAGTATAGTTGATCATTATGTTGTTTACCACACAAACTTTGCATACTTCCTAATCTGACAAGTCAGAAAGTAGCTGCTGTACCTCCCCGCTATTTGTCACCAACACTTTGGTTCAAAGAAACGATCAACCAACTATTCAGATCAGTCATTGAGAAGTGCTCTTTGACAGGAGTGCTCAGCAATTGAAGTGTGGCAGAAAACTCCAACTGGACATCCCCTCAGTTCAACTGAAAAGGAAGTTTGAGCCTTCTAGAAATTGGAACTATTCTAGTAACTTTGTTTTCTAGGACTTAATGTGTCAACTGGAATTTATATCAAGTTTCCATTTGTCAAAGTGTTATCATCATAAGTTATGTAAGCATTTCCTTTTACTTCAATAAATGGCTTTCTTTGGAAACAAAGTCCTTATCTTGGCACCTTCTCTATTTACATACAACATTTCATCTCACTCTCACCATCCTGAATAACAGATCTCTTTCTCTATGAATGTCAACTGCAAACCCATGGAAGATATTGGGGCCATGAACCATTTCATGGCAGTCCTCACACTAATGCACATTGTTCGTGCACTTCCTGTTCGTCATCACCAGTGAATGTTGGGCACCACTGTTTATCATTGATAGTGCAAGCATTTTTGTTCCATTCATTAATACATGAAACGACTACTCCTGTAGAGTACAAACTGTGTGTCAAGATGGATTCCTCCCTAGAAAAGTGTCAATGGAAATTAGGAACAATGTACGTCAATTCCACGACTGAAAAATGTTTAAAAGATAAATAATTTTAATATTTGTTGAATCTTTTACAATCTTATTTTGAAATTTTGAAAACTTCTCAAACATTGTATTACAGTAGAGAGTCGTTAATCCGAATCAATTGGGGACTGGGGTTGTTCGGATTAGTGATTTGTTCCGATTACCGATTATGTACGAAAAAATATATTAACCTGTCCGATGTTCAAATTTTTCTTCATTGCGTGTCGCTTTGTGTTGAATTTTCGTCAATTTTAAGCCTAACGAAAATTTTTATAATAATAATCGAGGCTATTGTATCGTTAAAAATTATTTCTTTATTTTGTACAAACAAAATAAATATATTGAAGAATATAAAAACATGAAAATTATACTTTAGAAGTAAATCTAGTATCAAAAACGTTCAATTCAGCACGACACAGTCCGACTGAAAATTATTCGGATAACCGGCGATTCAGATTACCGGGGTTTGGATTAACGACTCTCTACTGTGTATGCATCACATTCTGCCATCTTGCTTGGAATAACTCTTGCTTGGCATGCAATGCATTCAGTGCATTAACTTATAGTGTATGGTGACATCATGCAAGAACATATCTATGATGTCTTATCAATACAATAGTGCAAGCAAACAAAACTAAACAGGAAACAATAGAGAACAAAATATTTGCAAATTTAAAACAGTCCATTTTTCTAATTACTGTTCAAGAGGTTAAAAATATGGAGCATACAAGCAAGCCAAACTATATATAAATAAAAAATTGACTAGAGAACACATTCATTCAAAAGAATTGAACATGCTATTTAAATTAAGAAAGTTTGTTAACAAGTAAAATTCTTCTTAACAATAATTCAAATAAATCATCATTCGGATATCTTTATGTTCTGTTTATGATTGTATCTTGGCTTTGTTAATTGACATAAAAAGATAAAACAAAGAATGCAAAATTTTCAAGGATGTTTTTCACAAAATCAACATTTTCATATTAAAATTTATTAAAGTGATTCTGCCTTCTCTAATATCAAAGATTTAATACATTCATTGCTTAATAACTTTTGCTTTAATACTATATAATCAATTTTTGTGAGCAATACTTAAACATTATAATCTTTATTTGTTGCCAAATGCAAATCAGTAGATTGGTACATATTTTCTGTGTAAATAACAACATATTAATTAAATATTAATATGATCAACTGTCATAAGTTATCAGGGAGGTATTAGAGTACAATCACTGATAAACTTGCACAGGATGCCATAAGTTCCAGTCTTTGTAAATAAGTATTATTATTATTATTATTATTATGAGAAAAAATATGTCCAGAAATACATACATTGTGAATTATATCATGTGATGATATGAACTAACAATTGCTCCAATTTTTAATGTCTTTGATATTTAAAGTATAGTCTTCAGTGTAATTAGGCAATCTTGAATAGTTTCTTTGCTTTTTTTAGTTTGTAGTTTTATTTTGACTGTGCTGAATAAACAAACAAATTAACACACAGACAGATAGACAAAGACAAACTTTTTATAGATATCACAGCACACACAGAAAGGAAAACTCAGATCCTAACTTATCAATTTTAAAAGTTAGTCAATTGCAAATATCTTGTTTATAAACATTATATAGTTATGTACAAGCTAGATATAAATCCAAATGGTCCTGCTCTCCCAAAGTGGGCCAACAGGGTAATTTGATTGACCCCAGACACAGAAGAACTTTCAAATAATCTATGTAAAAAAAAAATGAAAATAATATAAATTAAAGTTTTTTCTAAAATAATGGTGAAAAATCAATTATTATTATTATTTCTTTACTGCATTTTATAGGTTAAGGCAGGACATTGGATAGCTTGGTACATAGCCTGGGATAGAGCAGGTCCCTTTTGTCTATTTTTTTAACATATGAAATATGTAAAGAATGTTTATTAATAAATGGCAATCTTAAAGATTTTAACTTTCGCTAGCAAAAATAACATTAATTTATAGGGCAGGAATGAACTACTACCGGCCCTACATTTTCTCTGGGCCCAAGGAAAACTTCCCAGCTTCCCACTCAACAGCCCGGTCATTAGAAGATAAATGGTTTATTACAAATACGGTCCAAACGAGGCAGTTGGATAAGACATAAACTCTAAACAAGGGATTTGCCACCCCTAGAGTTATAAACCCCCCGTACGAGCAAAAAAAGTCAGTGGAACTGTATCCATACACATGACCTTTCACAAGATATTTGCCTCCAAAGTCGGTTTTTACCATTACCAGTATTACCGCCTATTCTCCACACTCTGCACACAGTTGTGTGCTTTGGTGCTTGCCGTCACTTGTGGACTTGATGCCATATAGTTTTGGGAGCATGGAGAGAGCCCAACACCCCAAAACTATATAACATCGAGTATTCCAAGAACAGTTAAGTGGGCCATCCAAAGCCGAGGGAGCAACGCAACTCCCGATCATGCACCACTCGGAAGTGGGCCGATTTCGGAGCCACGTCTCTCCACGGGTTGCACATAGAGGTATGGTTTAATTTTTCCGCTCCCACGGATGCGATATATGGCTCCAATAAGGTCTGTTTCAGGGGCATAATAGTACCCTCGTCGGAGCCATAAACCGCACCCACAAGAGTCTATGGGGGGTCTAAACTTTGGGAATCGGTTAATGTTACCTTAGGTGCCAAGATGGCGGCTCGTCTGATTCCAGCAAAGAAACAGTGGGATGCACGTTCCATGCTCTAACCTATTCTAATAATTTGGTTGCTAATAATTATGGTAATTTATTAGAATAGGTTAGGTTAGGTTAGGTTAGAACGTGCATCCCACTGTTTCCTTGCTGGAATCAGAGACGAGCCGCCATCTTGGCACCTAGAATAATATTAACCGGGGAATGCAAACCCCCTTTCAGAACTGTAATTTTACAGCTTCATGCTTAGCCTAGTCCCACGTCATCTCTCTCAGGCTATGAAAATGTCTTTCTTTTATGAATCTAAAATGTAATATGCATATAAATAATTAAAAACCTTACCACATATTGTGTATTTTCTTAATTTCAAGTCAATTTCTTAATATAAAAGTGACAATCGCACAACCAACGGTCGACATCTCATTGCAGATCATTAAGCCTAACTCCCATAGAAAAACAATTAGCAAACTCACCTGATGCTTTGATCCAGACGATTCCTAATCCTTTCGCTTTTGACGGAAGATATTTCGTTATTTGGCACAAAATTCCCTTGGTAATTATTCAAATCGTTTCGGCGGTCTTTAATAAACTTTTCGGCGTTTTCCTTTTTAATCGCATTGCTATTTTTGGTGTGGAAGTTCATTCTGAAGAACGAAACGTCTTCGCACTCAAGTCACCATTTCGGCAACCATCAGCTGTTTATGAAAACAAGATGGCAATTTTTGCACTTTACCGGGCTATTTCAGTAAATTAATAACGGAAATTGCCAGAGAATAAATAATAATATGTTCGATTGTCGCGTAAATTGCGCCGAATTAATTGAAATTGAAAAGTAACGTTTGATTATCGTTAACGATCGTCTGGCATTTATTTTAATTAGGTATGTTGACGTCATAAAAAATATCCAGTGACGCAATCGAGTGTCATAATAGACATCGGAATATATATATTTTTTTAAGTTTAAAATTTTTTTTAATTAGTAATTATATTTATGTACGATTGGTTAATAAATAATTAGAATTAATTGATTATCGAACTGAATAATTGTCCAAATTCTATCCTGCAAACACCAAAGCCGAGCGGTCAAGGTGCTCCGAGAGACTCGGGTTCGAATCCGAACGAGTCGATAGATCCCCCGGTATTTTTCGAAGGGGGGTGGTTGTCCGGATATGTCAGGCCCCGTTCTTCACCACCAGGCCGAACCCATAATGGGCTTGCTAGAAAAAATGCCTTCTTAGTGCCCATAAAGCGGAAAGAGTTAATTAATTTGCTTGCTTCAGTATGAAATTGCAGAATATTTTCTATTTCAGGTTTACCAGTTAGAAAGGTTTTGAAGTAAACAGCTGTCCCTACATTAACCTCTTGGCCATTCAGCCATCTTGAAGGGAGGAACTGAATTGTTCTGAATATTCTTGAACGGTGTACTGAGTCGGAAACTGAGTTAGCAATGTGTGTAAAAATGGCGGATGACATAATTATCACAGTTTTATAATTGTTATAATATATATATTTAGTGCAGCCATTTTGAAAATCACACAACGCGACAAAAAGCAATGACGTCAGTAATAGAAGTTACTAACTTCTATTCTTTAGATGGCACTCAAACAGATCTGAGCCGTGTTCAGTATCGCAGAATTTTTGAAAAGTCTTGTTTTGTCTGTGCTAACTTGAAGTTAGCACAGGCAAAATCTCAACTCACATGATTTGAATGACCTTTTCTTACGAATTTCTCCGAAGTTGTTTGCACTTATTATTTTCATTAGTGATCGAAAATTTGGCCAAATAGATATGCTCTCAATGTTGCTCTCCATCATGTGACGTAACTCAGACACTTGAAACATGACTGAGAAAACATCACAGTCAGATTTGTTTTCTAATGTGTTCGGTTGACGTCAAGGAGGCCATGATTTCTCATATCTGGCTTTACAAACACGTTTCAGTCAAACAAGCTTAGGTTTCTGACTTTTCAAATGAGCCCAATAATATGTTTTTCTAAACACAAGGTCATCAGACGGAGGGCTGAAGGTTTTTCCTTTGGCCAGAAGGAAACTTCGGAGCCCGTACTGATTTCCACCCTTATAAATTAATGTTACTTTTACTAACTAAAAATAAAAGCTCTGAGACTGTTTTAATTAATAAAGAAACATTCCACGTATTTCATTTGTTTCTGAAACAAAAGGAGAAAAGGGATCCACTCTACCTTTGGGCATCATACAAGCTCTGAAAGCTGCTACCTGAAGTGCCACAAGGCCATCAGTGGCCGAGTGGATAAAACCATCCAACACCGGTATTTGGTCGTGGATTTGTGCCTCGCTAACGGATTGGCTACGTAGAGTTTTTCAAAATTTCTTCGCGTTAGTAACACATAAATAGGCCCTAATTTCCCATAAAAGGGGTCATTTGGCGTATACAAATAAACGAAACTAAAACCAAACCTAAAGTTCCATAATAGTGAGTAATCTATCTTGTTATCCAATGTTAGGAGGGCCAAAGCGTCAATTGCTGCTCTCACGAACCCGAATTTGAGTCCGGGTTAACACCTTTTCATCGGACAAACCTGTCCTGAATCTGGCCAGTCTATCATGCCCACGTCAGAGTATGTATTCATATAAAATAATTTAAATAAAGAAAACAATCGCACACATAAATAGAAATTTCGCACTTTAATCGCACTTTAATAGAAATTCCACACGAGTTACGGTTTTATTGTTTCCGGATTTATAGAATGTGTCTCTTTTTTCATCAAATAAAGCTGAATAATCATTGAAAATTTATGTACTTCCGAATAAATAAAAGAATCTCACGTTATCGACTATCACACAAAAACTAATCACGCAATCCGTCGACTGTGTTTATTTGTTTAGTTAAGTTATGGCACACGCGACACGTGGGCGATCTGCCTAGGGGATGCCTTCCGAAAAGTATTTTTAAGGGTAACTGACTCCTATTTAGACGTTACAGACGTGTAGAAAACCCAGAAAACTGCACGTGGCCAGCCCGTCCGAGCGAGGCACGAACCCACGACCGAATTCCCAGTGTTCAGGGAACGGAACCGCTGGGCCCCCTTGACTGCAAATCAGTCTCTAAAATTTTGGATAATAGTGTTCATTTATTTATGTCGTTTGCTAATAGTTATATAATTTAATTAATGGATTTGAATCTGAGAAAAATTTGGTTATTATTTACGTGTTGGCCGAATGGGCGAGTGGTTAAATTTGCTGCTTACTATTTTGGAGTACCGGGGGCCGAAAAGCCACAGGAAATTTTCGGGGTGTGGTTCGTTCGAATATGTCGGGCCTGTTTCTGATTACCCGGCCCTTCTATTGTAGGCCTGGCCGAATTCATAATGGTTTGATTTATTTGGTTACGGTAACGCGATACGTGGGCTATCTGCCGAAAAAGGATCCTTCCGGGGAGGACTTTCTAACAGATACTGGTTCCTCTTTGGATATTAGTTTTGGTTATCACAGCATGTTTTTTCAGGAAACTTGACTTGGGCTTTTTCTTTCATTTTTTAATAAATACCAACTCCAATAAGATATAGCTTTATAAGAATAAAATACAAAGAAAAAAGGGCAAGAAGCTATAATAATAAAAATAATAAGCATTAATTAATTTAATATATTTATAAAAAGTCTATTTATCGAAGAAATGTAAAGATCATACATGCCGTAGTATTTGGAAACACGCGCATTCGAACTAGTGGCGTAGCGTAGTGGGGGCGGCACTTTTAGGGGGCGGCATTTTTTCACAATAAATAATAATAATATCTTGTAAAAATTTGAACCATTTCATTTCATATTTTTGTCGCACCTACGATTCGGACCGATTGAAACGAGCACGGAATTTTTCATTACTTATTCTTTGACGAAACTGGGGAATCCCCTTTCTTTAAATGAATCTATCATAATGACATCTTGCTCATTGTAGCGACTGACAACACCGTCTGTACTGACTTGTAGGGATTCCCCGTATTTTATTTAAGGGGGGACGAAATTTTCCTCCGCCCCGGGCGGCTGACACCCACGCTACGTCACTGATTCGAACACAAATTTTCGCTCACCAGTGGCTAAGTGGATTAAATCACTGAACAGTAGTAGTTGGTCGTGGGTTGGCGCCTGGACAACGGGCCGGCCATGTGGAATTTTCCGAATTTTCTTCACGTTTGTAACACCTAAGTAAGGGCTAGTTTTCCCTTAAGGCCTTCGCAAACTGGTCAAAGCAAATTTGTTCGATCATCGCCCGCTTGATG
Organism: Centruroides vittatus; assembly: GCF_030686945.1. Taxonomy (NCBI): domain Eukaryota; kingdom Metazoa; phylum Arthropoda; class Arachnida; order Scorpiones; family Buthidae; genus Centruroides; species Centruroides vittatus. Next base: position 1,087,252 of record NW_027120768.1, read on the forward strand.
GTCATCGATTGCTCGTCATTGACTCAACGTCACTTTATGTCATATTTTATCTCGTTCTCCTTTGATGAAAGTATATTCATACCCTTCGTTGGAAAGTAGACGGTCCATTCGATGCCTCTCAAATCCAAGAAGTTTCGAGAGGCAACCGACAACGCTCGTGCGCATTTTTTTACTATATACTCTTTTCGCCCTGTGGCCATTAGGAGAGCGTTTTTTCAGCAATCTCATTATGGGTTCGGCCAAGCCCACAATGGAGCGGCCGGGTGGTGAGGGACGGAGTCCGACATATCCAGACGGACCAGAACTACGTCACGAGTAATATCACAAGCGGCATATTTTCCCGATTGGCGAAGAAAAACAGTCACGTGACCATAAAAATTGCCTCTGACGTCATTGCCATGTGTGTGGCGGCCTTTAGAAAGTCCTCCCGCTAGGCATCCCTCTGGGCAGATCGCCCACGTGTCGCGTTGTTGTATAGTGTATACAAATAAACCGAATCAATCGAACACAAATTTAAAAGACATTTTAGAGAATGACAAAATTTCTACAAACAACAGATTTTTTTCATGCTTCATTTATAGTTTATTGGAACAATTTCAATTTTTTTTTCATTAATTACATTTTTAAATGGTGTATCACGAATAATTCATTGCAATTTTGAAAATATCGAAGAATTTCTACTTTATTTTTTACCAGCAGATTCTGAAGCACCAGTTGCTCCAGATTTTGCCATGGTCTTGCCAACGCCGATGCCAGCAGTTGACATTCCTTTGCTTGCTCCAAGTACAGCTTCAGCAGCGCCGTGGCCTGCTTGCTGTGCAGCATCGGCTCCTCCTGCGCCAGCCTCGATTCCTTCTCCCACATTGGCATGGGCAACTGCAAAGAGAAGAAACAGGAAAACTACGATTTTCATCATTTTCTTCGATTGCTTCTTCGGCGAATTATGCTCTGCTTAACTTAGTTGCAGCTTTTATATACGATTTCCCCAGACGCTTCCACCAATAAGCTTCGAGCGATGTTCCTTCCGCATGTTTACCAATGTTCAGAGTTTGGAGATCACGCGATTTCCTTATTTGTTCAGCTTCTACGCAGCTGTTTACTTTTATCCTGATCTAACAGTTAATTTTCCGTGTAAACTGCCGCATTCGACAAAATAATAAAACTTACAGAAACTTGTGTCCTAAATACAGCTTGATTATAAAAAAATAGCCCACCGGTGGCCGAGTGGATAAGACGACGGGCTGACCTCGTAAAAGTCTCGTTGGGAAGGATCCTCCTTCCGCATATCATCCACGTGTCGCATTGTCATAATTAATAGTGTTCTCAATGTCAGATGTGGTAGTTGTATATACGTAATGTGAATGAATGTCTCTTTAATCCGAATAGGCCCGAAATGCATTTGTAATTTCCAATAAAGGAGTACCTAACCTGATAGCTGTGAGGAAGTCTATCGGATTTATTTATTCGGATTAAAGAGACATTCATTCACATAATTAATAGTATCGAGATTCGCGCTCGTGTTCAGTTTTATTAGTATTAAGTAGGTATAGGTCTTCATACTAACAGCCACTTGGCAGTAATTTTTACACTTAGCTAAGTAAAATGCAAATTTATTTACTTATTTTACCATTACTGTTCACCACCTTAACATTTATCCACTTGGCCACTGATAGTTTCCGACGATTAGTTGGAGTTAAGATAATACACGCAAAAGTGTAGCCTCAAAATGCATATTTGCTACAAAATAACACATAAAACAATATATTTATTCATTTTTTACACAAATATTACATCGACCCATAAGTGTTATTTATTAATAAGTTTGTGCTACAACTTTTCGTTTTAGGTGTATTTTGTAATTCAAGAAGGCCGGAAAAAGCGGAATCGAACGCACGTATGATCTGTAATTAAAATAAAAATATTAAAAATAAATTTTTTAGGAATTATTTACAGTTTTTAACTGATTTCTTTCAATTATAAACAATAAATTTTATTGTAATTATAACGTGAAAAAAACTGACCCTGATGATAAAATGCTTCTTAATATAAAACAATCCACCAACAGATAAACCTATGGGATATCTGCCAAATCTCTTCATGAAATTTAGTATCTGATTTAAAAATCATTAATTGTTAATTAAACATGTTAAAATTAATTTAATTCAATAGAAGGGAGGGTGCTTCTAACAAGTGGCAAAAAGTTCAGTAATCTGCTTTCTGTCTTCGTAGGGTGTAAAATAACTAGGCGTTAGAAATCGCTATAATTTTTGTAATAATAAATCAGTCGTTATAAAATTTATGTGTGTATGTACAATGATAAATGAATTATATAATTTCTGCATCTGTATGGGCAGTGAGAGAGGGTGGCTTCATGTGCAGTGGAAAAAATGATGGGCGACCACTTGTCGGTTCAAGAGCGAGCGCATATTGCTGCACACTATGGAGTGGAGAAATCAGTGGTTGCTGTGTAGAGATGATGGCGTACGGTAAATGGTCGTTATGTCACAAACCGTCCGGAAGCAACCAAGAATTGTCTTTCGAAGCTAAAATGATCATAGGCTGTGGACGCGCAGACAAGTGACTGTCAATCCACATCACGACATAAGAAAAACGTGTCGTTGGTAAACGGCGCTCGTACCTACATTAAATTTTTAGATATACATCCGTATTTCCATTTAATAAGGTATATATTAAATAAATTTCATTAGCTTTGCTTCATAATTATAAAAATTACAGTGATTTTTCTATGCCTAGTTACTTTCCGCCCATCCTTCTAGAAGCACCCAATATTACCTTCAATTTCTCTTGCAATGTGCCATCGACTGAAGCCAATATGTTTACTTGTACAAAATTTCCATAAAGCTGTAACATACCAAAATTTTATTATGTAAGATGCAAATAATAAAAGATATTGCATGACATTTTACCTTTGCAATCAAACGGGAAGAGGCGTATGCTGAAGAAATGACAAGTAAAAAGTAAAATATACACGTTATCAACATAAAAATCTTCCATGACATATCTGAAAATAAGATTACGTATACAAAGAAAGAAATTATGTATATAACAAAAGCATAAAACAGAGGTAAGGAAATTTCTGCAACATGATTTATGTGCGAAAAACAGTCTAAGATTTCAGTATGTTTAGGTATTACATTTTCAAGTAGCATGTGTATGTTTCTAAAATGATTGGTAATATCACTAACAATTTCACATAAGCAATTTAATCTTGTATAAAGTATTATTCCAAGATAAATTACTTGAATTGCCATGATGAATATTATTACAAATGATAGAATTACTTTCCAGCTCAAGAAAACGGTGCAGAATGATGCTTCAATGTTGGATCCATTGATATTCAGAACAGGAAAAAGAAATATTTCAGCAAATAGATTGGTAATGCAAACACTAACAATAAATATCAAGCAAAGTATTATAGAAACTGTTTCAGATTTTTGCATGAAATCTATTTCCTGAATGTAATCACTGCTTTTCTTATAAGAGAAATCAATTTTTTTCCTTTTGAAGATGCTGAACTGAGTAGCAATGTGTGTATAAAATAACATAAACACATATCTAAGATGGGTCAATTCGTTTCCAAACAGAAGCATCCAATCCTTGCAAATTACATCTACTTCTAGGGCATCCAGCGTGGATCTTACAACAGCAAACCACCAAAATATTTCCATAAAATCTAGGTAAATCTTATAGAATTTTGGTAAGATTTGTCCAAATCTTCCTCCTTGTATTGAATTTCTTCTACAGTTGCAATCAGAGATAATATTAAATCCAAAAATTTTGCAAGCTTGTAGATACGGAGAGAGTAGGCATGCAGGGCATCCATTGTATATATAAATATCCATCTTTATTATAGAATTATTCTTGTAACATATATTTTAAACTACAATAGACCCGTATAAGATTCATTAAATTATCAGTCAGAGGCTTCAGACTGCTTCAAAGGAAGGTATCAGCTCCTAAAATACAAAAGATGCTGCAAGTGTGCAATGAAGATCAGAATAAAGAAGGTTGTTCGTCTAATTTCCTGTTACATAAGGCCATTAAAGGAATACCAATTAATATTGTATATTGTAAACAATAAATTCCTGTTACATAAGGCGCATTAAAGGAATAGCAATTAATATTGTATATTGTAAACAATAAATGAAGGTAAATGGAAATTTTTAGAATTTTTTTGAAAATAATAGTGAAGAAATTTCTTATTAAGTAGTTAAATTATTCATTAACTTAATGGTTGAGTACACAATGCAAACTTTACGAAACAAGGCGATTTATGTGTCATATTGTATCATTAAATTACATTTATTGCTCTAATATGGCATTTAAATGTCATACAATATAATTATATATTTCTATTAGATATATTTTATAATTTAAGTTATTAAATGTATAAGGTGGCGTAAAAGTCAGTTAATCATTGTAAAGATTGTTCGTGTTAATACACAAATTCAACTTACGATTCGTATCTATAAAGTGTTACCTGAAATACACAAAGTAAAACATGGTTACATGATTTTTGGGCTACCCTGTATTTAGAATTAAAGGTTATTAAACTCACGACAGGAAGGCCGAAACGGTTAAGGCATCGGCCTACATTTGTGAGGAATCCAAGATCGAATTCCGTCAGGCATCAGAATTTTTCATACGCAGTGGTCCCGATATATCAGACCCCGTTTCTCATCATCCAGTCATCCCCATTGTGGGTCTGTCCAAACCTATGATGAATATAGAAAAAGACATCTCCCTCTTCGGCAGATCGCCCACGTGTCGCGTTGCCGCATACAAACAAAAACAATTCTTCATTAATTTAATACTTCAACATGCACATTTAAGGTATATCAGTAATATTTTCTAGAAATTGGCTTGGTTTGATGGGGTCTGGAGACGCGACACACGTGCTATCTGCCAAAGAGGGGTACCACCCGGGAGGACTGTCTAAGCGAAATTTTTAACGTTACATACATACGTACCGTACATTAAAAACATCGGCTGTACACAAAGTGTTTAGCCGGCGGAAAAGAGTTACCCTCTTTTCCGCCGGCTAAACACTTTGTGTACAGGAAAGGGGGAAGGAGGGAGAAGAGATAGACAGTAGAGAAAGGTAGGATCCCTCTGAACGGCATACATATGTCTACTGTACCCTCTACGTTTGTTGTTGGCATGCAGTTTTTAGGCTGCAAGGCCGTAGTCCCCCCGACTCCCCCGAAAGTGTAGCGAGTGTAGCGAACACCAATAATTGAGTGCCGCCACGAATTGTTTTATTTTATTACATATGTATGACTTTTATATATGTACTAGCAGGTAGGTCTAGCAGGTAGCAAAAGTAACGATTGCGAAGATTAAGATTATTACGTTATAGTCACAAAATAAAAAGAGTAATTTCATCAACGAACTAAGTATTTCTAAAGAAAGGTCGAATTTGAAAATCGAATGTTCTAATATCGTTCGATTTTCATGACGTGTTCTGATTATATCGTTCGATTTTCATCGAATGTTCTAATGAAGAAAAGTCGAGAAAAACCGAACTAATCTGTTTAAATTTGAAAATCGAATGTGTTCTAACATATTACTCTTTTTCTTTTTTCTTTTTTTTCCAGAGCCCGTAAATCTTGCACGTCGCTTTCTCTTGTTCTCCATTGTTACTTGACACTTCCATTGTTACTTAACACTTCCATTGTTGATGGAAGTGTTAAGCCTTAATCCTGTCCCTCTCCCCCGTGGGAAGGTATTTCGAAAAAATCCCTTCTTAGTGTGCATTCTCGTGACGTACCCTAACTGTGTACCAAATTTCAACTTTCAACCCCTAACCGTTTGGGCTCTGCGCTGATTATTATTATTATTATTATTATTAACTCGTCTCAATTGTTATTATCAACACGATTATTATTATTATCAACTCGATTACATACAGTATATAGATAATTAGAAAACCCATAGCTTACCTCTGATACATTTAAATAGCCATAGAAATTTAATCCAGATAAACACAAACTATTTTTTAAATAATTTATTAACTTTAACATAAAGTGTGCTATACAATTTTATTTGATTCAGTATAGTGAGAAATAGTAGTTGGGATCAGTGCCATCTTTAGGGGAGGGCCTACGGGGCCCGGGCCCAGGGCCCCGAGGTCGTAGGGGCCCCTGAATCCGAAAGTAATAAAGTTACAAAGAAAACAAATAGGTTACTTGAAATGAAGAAACCATTAATAATACGATTGAAATTACTCCTTCAACACGTAGTGTACTTTACACTACGTGTTGAGTACAGGGTGAAAAATCTCACTGGCTAAAAAAAAAGAAAAAAAAGGTCAACAGATTTTCTGGGATATGTTAAAAGGGTCATGTGTTAAAAGGGTAGCACGATATCCGTAACCGGTCTAGCCCGTGCTAGCTACACCAGCGACCACTAGGGGTGCGTTTACTTCTGAGTTAGCAGTGCTAATTCTGAACACCGGAAATGACGTCATTAGCACGTGTATTCCTAGTCGTCAGTTTAATAACCTTTAATTCTAACTAGCACGTGTATTCGTGTTTGCTTGTCCAGTTCGAAATACAGTTCGCGAACGCTAATAGGAAATATGGCGGTTTCCTGCAAATAATATTGTCAAAGCTGCTATTTTAAATGTTGCGTTACAGATAGAACTACTTGATTCCGAATCAGACGAGGATGATCTTATTGTGGATATAATAGTAGAAAAAATGAAAGAAGAAAAAAGAAAAATAAAGTCAAATAAAAAAGATAGAAACTTTTATTGAAGAGACTGTACCTTTTTATAATCCAACAGATTTTAAACAGCACCTTAGACTTACAAGAGAATCTTTTGAAAGTCTCCTTTAAAAAATAAACCCAATTTTAGACACGGAAAAATTACTTCCTCTGGAAGACGACCTGTCTCTCCTCAAAAGCAGCTTTTTATACTGCCTATAGGCATTGGCAAATCAAGAGTCATTCAGGTTTGTTTATACGAAGCAATATATGAAATTATATGCAGTATATAAGAGAATAGCAAATTACACATATATATAATACATATTTAATGCAATTATTTTACCCAGTGAGTGGATGTGACGTTGCTCTTTTATGGTGTAACTAAACAGAGTTTAAAATCAATAAATAATTGATATTAAATACAAAACATTTTTTATTTCTTTCTTTTCTCTAAGGGTATTGGTGATCGTTTTAATATGTCTAGACAGACTGCGTGGAATATTTTAAATAAGGTTGTTAATTCTCTTAGTGTTAAATGAAAATGAAAAAAATAATCTCTTGGCCATCACAGAGCAGGATGATGTAAGAATAATGGAATTTTTATACCCAATCTGGTTTTCCTGAAATTAGAGGCTCTATTGATGAAATGTATATGGCTGTTAAGACATCAACTGAAGAAGCAGCAGCTTACTTCAGTAGAAATAAGTATTACTCTGTCATCGTATAAGTTTAGTTTGTAACGAGAAAATGGTATTCAAATGATGCAATTTCTTGAGAAGTCATTTCCCATATGTAAGGAAAATTCATTCGAGTATACGAACTTATGTAGTTTTGGATTATTATTAATGCTGTTCATTTCTTTGCGATTTATTTAATGCTCTGAATATTGCATTTCTGAAGATTCCAAACGCGTATAACGTGAACTTCACTTTTAATCATAAACAACGAGTCGAACTGAATTTTTTTCACATCTGTTTATGATAAAAGCTATTGAACCTTACAATAAAAAAAAGATCATTGTAAACATTTTATACAACAAATAATTGAAATTTACCAATAAAAATACTTTCTGCCGTTTATTTTTCCAAAAAGAATTCCATTTTCATTACTTTGTACAGAAAGTAATTTTTTCATGGGAGCAGCCATGTTGAATTATCGCAAAGCTCGACGACGAACTAGCTAGCACTCCGAGCTTACCAATTTCGCTAAACATGACGTCACATAGTTCTAAAGTAAACGCCAATGAGCGTGGCGCTCGGACGAAAGTATACAGGCTGAGCGTGCTGACAGTGAAATTAGCTCAGAAGTAAACGCATCCTTTGTCTGTAATCTAGTATTAATTCTGTTTCTTCATGGGGGGCCCCAACATTCTTTTGGCCCAGGGCCCCTTACGTTCTAAAGACGGCACTGGTTGGGATGAAATAGTTTTGTATTTTGGACATGAGAAATTACAATTCTTATGACATTCACATTGACTCTACATATTTTGGTAATTTATATAATATTCCGCACTATCGAAAGTAGAATATTAATGAAGATTTATTGATGGCCTACTACACTTGTCCTTTGTTTATTTAGATTTAAAACATCACTAACATGTCTTTCTTTTAGACTTCATGTCATCACTAACCACTATTACTGCCAATATCTAATAGTACCGTCTGAACTCTTTCCATCCAACATTTATCTATTTTATTTGTCAACCTCTAACTCATCATCCTCTAATTACCTCTAAGTTATTATGTGCCTGTAAATATGCTGAATGTATTGTCTAAATAGTGGAATTTCCTTTTTTTCTTCTAACAAACTATAGTTGAAATCCAAGAACTAAATCTACTGACTTTTAATCTCCCCTCTTTAACCTGTTCCTAACTTTTTTGGCTCAACTTTAATATCTTTCTATCTCATTAAAAAACACAATATAAATTGTGAATAACATATAGCTCCTTTCTCACTGCAAACTACAATAATTCACCTAATAATAAATAAATAAAAAAAACGGATATGGCTTAACCTTGATAAACTCCAAAGCTACCCTAAATCCTAAATCTCTCTTTTTGTAACACTTTAAATCTATCCTGTCTTAACACATGGTTTAACCCTTTCTGTACATTTCCATAATTTAATGTACATAATTCCCACAGACCGCTTTTCTTCCTGATTCAAAGAGTTCTCGGGAATCCCAAACCAATCCCATATTAATAATGTATATACAGGCTTAACTAAAAATTTTTTGACTACATTTTCTTACCCTTAACGAAAACTCCCCAAAATATTTAAAACTGAACACAAATTGTAAGCAAAAAACAAACATTCTAATCAATTTAAAGTCTAAAATCGTGAAAGTGACAGTTAATAAAAATATAAATATTGACATTTACGAATAAATAATGTTCAAAACCGAATTAAAATAGTATTTATAAGCAGTCCTTTAAAAAAGACAAAAGCAATGTCTGAATTAAAAACGAGAAAATTTCATATTAAAAGAATTTCGAATGTACACAGCTGACTCTCCCTATGCTCCAGCCAAACTTGCGCCACGAAGCGATTGCAGCGCTCGAAATTGCAGAAATATTTATTACGCCAGTATCGTAGTGTTAGAAGAGCTATTGGTAGCGCAAGGACCGGTATATCTATCGACTCTGACTTAAGTGGTCGACTGGCTTTTTTATCCCAGTTATTTAATGTTCCATCAACATAACTAACAGATTGCCGGATTACAAAACAATCTATCCAAACTATGACCGAAAAGTTATACATACTAATATAAAAACAATTAATTTTTAAATTGTTTTAAAATATTCTATTAATTACCGCTTGAATAAATAAAATGTGAATTTCTATTAATTATAAACTCATTTACCTCAAAACGATGAATGAATATCAGTGCAAATCATCATTCTTCTTTCTGTGATGATGATGTCGCTTCTGAAACGCTACTCATTCCCAGAAAATATACAATTTTCGAATCCATAATTGTTCACAAAACTTCTCGTGAGAACTCGTACTTTTACTGTATTTAGGCCTAATAATTATTATTTCGAACAATGAAAAAACGTGCTTGTTACGTAGCATAATGACAATGATTATGCTAATAACAAAAACAAGTTTAATATTCTTTTTGTCTATCTTTGTTTAAATTAATACGAATTTTGAAAAGTGGGAAAAACCGTGTATTTGGGTATGAAATGGCCCGAGAGTGTGCAAGATTTTTCTGGCAACTGATTTTCTAGGATAGGATAGAGTATTGTACTACTTTTCAAGTTACATTTAAAGTTTCTCGACGTATCTACCGATAAAATGTCAGAAACGTGTCTATCAATGCAAAATATAAACCCTAAATCTACTAGAAGTAATGAACTAATTCGAGCATCGTTCACCAAATTAGTTCATCTATTTAAATGCTGCATCTTATGCCGAACGTACTCGACGTAAACAGTTTAAAAGATTTTGTGTACGTCACAGAAAATGTTGATTGATCTATTCACTATAGCTGTTTTTAATTGAAAATTCTTTCTGGCGTATTATTAATGATAGAATGGACAGTATCCTACCGGTAGGATAAATCATCCGCCCGTTAAGATGATTTTAATCCTTTATTGTACAGTAAATAAGAATACCAGCTGGATGAACTATATCTCATCTTGCAGTACAAGCTTCCAAGCAACAGAGAAATACACAACAATAGTTCATTCACTCTTTTACACTGGGACCATTCGTTATACTGCTATTCAGATAGGAGCAAAATACAGTCCGCCATGTTGACTAAAGAAGACTAGAGGGTTTTCTTATACGTTTTCAAGGGGATGCCAACATGTTTTTATATATTTGTCGGAACGTAGTGACGACTAATACTTGACTTCGTGCATTCCTTGTCAACAAAATAACTCTGGAATGAGTTGTCCGATCTTGATGAAATTTTCTTGGACGACTCACCATCACTCAAGGACGAACTGATTAAAATTTCAACTCTCAAAAATGATCCATACTGAAGAAAAACCCCTATCTCCAGTTCTCCAAAACGGATCATTTTTGAAAGTTGAAATTTTAATCAGTTCGTCCTTGAGTGATGGTGAGTCGTCGTAGAAAATTTCATCAAGATCGAACAACTCATTCTAGAGTTATAATGTTGATAAGGAATGCATGAAGTCAAGTGTTAGTCGCTTCCTGCACGCACGTGTAGAAGCGTCATCTAGTGGTCGGAAAATATGACAAGCATTAAAACAGTAATTTTGAAAGGTAAATGTTATCGCTAACTAGATACACAACAGATATTATTCTATAAAGATTCTTTATAAGTTAAAAAAAGTTTTCTTTTTTTAACTTATTATTCTATAACATGGAGTAGCAGTGATCAATATTGATGGCTTTACGATCCATTCTCTCCTTCGTCTTTCTATCGTTATTATGAAATTTCGATCTCTAAATGAAGAAGCTGCACAGAAATTCCAGATTGAGATGAAGTCGCTCAAATTCATCATCATCATGAAATGTCAATGATTGGTGCAAGAATGCTTTACATGGTCGAGAGAAGATTGAGGGAGATAAACCCAGAGGAAGATGAGCCGTTTGGTGGATTCTTTATCTGTTTGGTGATTTTCGTCAGCTTTCTCCTGTTAAAGATACTCCTCTCTACTCGAGTGATTTTACAATGTAATGTCCCAACAAGGTAGGGACCCTGTTGGGACATTACATTACATTTGATTCTTTTGAGAAGTTCATTGAACTTAGTAATTCTCATAGACAAAACAGCATAGATAGTTTTTTCACAGATGTCTTACAACATCTAGCTTCGGGTGATTTCTCTGATACAGATCTGAAGTCTCTGACGACAAGAAATCGAGCCTATTTATCCAGAGATTAACTCGATCAGTTTCAAATGGCAGTAGAGCTATATCCAACAAACGAGCAAGTTAAACAAAGCAACGAAGACTACTTGAATTCGACTGGATGCCATCTTGCTTATATAGCATCTGAAAACACTCCAGATATTGCCCCGCCTTCGTCCAAAGATGACTCAGCTCTTGGTCTCTCCAAGTATTTGTATCTCTCCGTTAATGCCAGAATCATGCTGAGAGTCAACTTATGGGTGCAAGGAGGTCTCGTCAATGGTTCACTAGGAACTATACGCTACATTATATATGCTCTTAATGCTCGCCCTCCAGCTCTTCCTCTGTTTATTTTAGTGGAATTCGATAGCTATCGGAGACCTTTCATCTATGGTAATCTGTTTCCAATAATCCCCATAATACGCACTTCGAACGATAGCAGTATATTGCGATCTCGTAGACAGTTTCCCCTTACCTTAGCATACTCGATGACTATAGATAAATCACAGGGATTAACTCTTCCAAAAATCAAAGACACAGCTATCGGTCTTACCTATGTTACATTGAATTGAGTGAAAAAATAACTGACTCAGTATTTTTAAAGAGTTACAGATTGACTCGTAGCGATCTTTATTGTAAGTCCAAGACCCGTAGTGATAAACAGAATTTCGTGAAACGTTGACAGAGCAATTAATTAATGGCTTATTCCGACCTTATATCTGTACCTTTAAATGATCCAATAGAAATCAAATATATTGTTGAGAACGAATGATTCTTTTCTTTTTCCCTCATAATCTAGAAAATAAAGGTGCGAGCAGCTTCGTTCCGACTACACGCTGATGCAGGGTTACTTAACTAGTTATAATAAGCCAAGATTTATACTTTTTCAATAGTGATCTTGTCTCATCGTCTCTCTCCGTCCTCATCCTACAAGCTTACAAAATATTGGTACACTGCTGGTAGGATCATCCTACTCGCTGAGCTATCCATTCTATCATTAACGTCATTAATTTTTAAAACGTCAGTTTTGCAAGTTTTAATTGGTTAAAATTGTTAATAAATAAATAATTTTCTGATGCCAAAAAATTTTTTTATACTACAGTGGAACCTCGGTATACGTCTGCTTTAGAATACGTCCAATTCGGAATACGTCCTGTTTGGACAAAACAAATTTTGCTCGGTATACGACTTAATTCAATTATACGCGCCATCTATGAACAATTAGCACTATCGGTGTGCTAGACCAGACTAGACGTTCGCGGTCCCACGGTTTATAACTTTGTTAAATTTTTTCTGATTTTAATTTGTAAGTAAAATTTTATTATTTTTATTAATCCTGAATTGAAAAAAGGCAAATGAAAGGCAACAGAAAACTAAAAAAGTGACTAGAATCACAATGGAACTGAAAAAGAGATTGTTCAGAAATATGAAGGTGGCATGGTTATTTGAGATTTAACTGTTGCATACCGTATTCCGAGAACAACGATATCGACAATCGTGAAAAATAAAGACATTCTTAAATCTGCTAACGTTGCGAAAGGGGTTAAATCAATTTCTAAACAGATTATTAGTATTAAAGAGAGTTTGATTTGATTTGATTTTGATTTTGATTTAATGATTTAAATAATATAACACAATATACTGTAATAACTTTAAAAATCTATAATAAAATTTATTTTTTTATTAATGTGCTCAGTGTTTAAATTATTTTATAACCTCATTAATATATCATATCAAGAGGGGGTTTTTTTACGTGAGAACGGATTAATCATTTTTACATTACTTCTTATGGGAAAGGTTGGTTTGGTATACATCCTATTCGGTATAAGTCCAAACATCAGGAACGGATTAAGGTCGTATACCGAGGTTCCACTGTACTTGTTCGTTGATTTAAGTAGTGTAACTGGCACTCCTACTTACACTACAAGTGTAAGTAGGAGTGCCAGTTACACTATATTATAGCTCGTTTCTAGTAACGAGCTAGAATATACTACATAGAGTGGTTGTGGCCATGGTTACAGAGCTCTTGGTGGCAACGACAGGTACTATCGAGTTAGAATATTACAGCTCGTTGCCTTTACAAAACACAAATGCCACGCTCCCTTGACTAAAAAGAAAATGGCGGCCCTGTATTCAATTTTCCTCGAACATGGCGTCGCTTCAGCCACTCTATGTAGTATATTCTAGCTTGTTGGTTACTAGTTATCAGCAATGCCACTGTACTAACAAGTAAGACAAACAACTAATGACGCTTAAAAATAATTTCTTATTATATAAAAGCAGTTTATTCCGTTATTAATCCACAACTACATTACTTGCACAAGAAGAAAAGACCGGTTATTTTAATTTTAATAAATGATTCATTAATAAATAAAATTAATGAATAATTTTTTACACTTTGTTTTAATTATTAGACTAGTTCAATAACACTATCTGTGAGTGTGTAGGATAATCGTGAGGGGTTCGGAACGAATTAAAATACCGTATTTATTGCAATAAACAGGTCTGATGTCCTGTAACTTTTTCTTTTAGCTTGCAGCTTCGCTGTTATTTCATTTATTCGGAAAAAAAATTCTATTCTATTTTAATACACATTAATTCTAGTAATAATTATGTAAAATAATTTAATTAATAAACATATTATTTCCAATTTACAAAGTTCTAAACTGGCAATATTAACATAATCACGATTGTGGTAGACGACAAACAAAATTACGTCATCTGTTTGAATTTTTAAAATAAATTAAGTTCGTTGAACTTGTTTTATTATTTAATTCCTTTCTCCTCTAATTATTTATATTTAAAAATAATTAACTTTAAAACGATTTTAAGAAATGTAAACACGAAGAGAGCATGCGTGTAATTGATCGATTTTATCCATTTTAAATGTCTCGTGTGACGTAGTGTATTAGAACAGTTTTGACCTCGTTTTTTTTCGAATATAGAAAAATATAAAAGAATTCCTACCTTATTCTGCCTTTAAAAGTGTAAGTTTTCTAGAGAAGTTAATTCATTTTTCTTTTTTCCATAAGTAAATTTCTTGTCTTTGTAATTGATCAAATATGTAGGAGTTACTTTTAGTTACTTCACGTATACGTGTATATATACATCATTTACCTAAAAGTAACTTCTACTCAGCTAAGTGTACATTACCACTATTACATTATATATATATGTGATTTATACTTGATATATACAATAGTTTTTGTACAATTATTTATTGTGACATTGTCCTGGCTGCAATTTGAAAAAATTGTAGACAAATTCCCACCGTCATCCGGCTGTCTGTGTGTCTGACCTATCTTAATCTCAAGAATGGAGTTAGATAGATGAAAGTCGAGACCAGATATAGAGAGCTTAGGGGCAGGAGGCCTAGATTAACTATATACGAACTGCAGTTTTAGGACAGAAGTCACATTATTCTGATTCAAAAATTTTCTCCCGAATGAAGTTAGATACATGACCGGCATGACTTCAGTGTCAACAGGAAAAGTGTGAAGTACAGGGGCAAGACACTACTAAATGTAAGTGCAATGTGACAAAAAACTGCAGCCTGGTATTGTGACGATGTCAGAATAAATACTTGCTCTGAATTTAAGTAGTGTCTTGCCCCTGTACATCATACTTTCCTGGTTAACAATAGAGTCACGCCAGTCATCTGACTCAGTTCTGATGAAATCTTTCAAATTGAAAACAGGCAATTAATCAAGGCCTCCTGCCCTTAAGCTGTCCATATCTGTCTCGACCTTCATCCGTCTGACTCCATTCTCAAAATTAAGGAAGAATTTATAGGCCTTTGAAAATTGCAGCCCAATAATATACAAGTGTACATCATGTATCCATAATGGCCAAACTGGCTCGTCGGCCACATGTGGCTCTTCTAGATCCGTATTGTGGCTCACATACATGTGCGTAATTTTTTTTTTTATAAACTTTGTATATACTACTTACTCAAGCGTAATATTTTTGTAAGTTTTCTGACCATTAAATAGTGTAATACACACGGGGATTCAGGGGGAATTTGGATGTCGGTGTTTCAGGCCTCAGACTGATATCCTGCGCTCAGAGGGGCCCCACATTTTCAAATTTCTAAGAAAATTTGATATAGAATTGATATGGGAAATATTTTAATTAAATTTATATTGATTCTTTGTCCTTTTATCATTTCTGGTACCAGATACTGGCAATGATAAAAGGCATCAGCAAATACTGGTCTCCGCATCGCTGGTATTGCAAATATTTTGGGGTCCCACTAATAACTTTTTCTGAGGGCCTGCAGGGATTGTAAGTGTAATTTGCAGATTAATCTTAAAAGGTAACCGAAAGCTTAGGGTACATTCATAGAATGAAAGGGTCAAATAAATGATTGTTTACGTAGTCAGTCAGTCATAAGTACCAGTAAAGTAACAGTGATATTTATTATAGAACAGTGATAAGTATATTTTAACTATATATGATATAAATTGATGATGTGGCTCTCCAATAGCCATTCCAACAGAGAATTAGTCCTCGTGTATTTCAGATAGGCAGCGTGTGGCTTCTATTGTGACAAGGTTTGTCCACTCCTGTTATATACAGTATGTATGTAAATGCATATACGGTGTTGAGAAGGTATTCTGAGGATTTTCCCTGGACCCAAAAATAACTTAGGGTCTGTAGCAGTTTCTACCCCTGTAAATTAATGTTATTTTTACTAACAAAAAAGATAAAATAAAACCGTTAAGGCTGCTTTTTATTATTAAAGGAACATTCTACCCATGAAAGCTGTATAATAATTACAAATAATGTGTTCATATTTGCTATTTCTTGTATTTTGATATTTTCTAATAATAAAATATTCTAATGTGAAATAATGTAAATTTATGCAGATTCTGAAAAGCTAGCGAATAGAAAAAAAAGGGCATCACCGAAATTTGAAATATTACAGGCAGCAGAGTCACCCCAAAATTTACTCGCAGTCCACAGGTGGACCACATTTGCTATCTTGCCCCTGCCTGATCTATGTAGATGAAACTGGATTTAATTTGAATACATAACAAAGATGTTGAAGGTCAGAAAAAGGAAACAAAAGTGCACAAGAATCATATTGGCAGCAATGTCTTATTGTTACAATTACTGCCACAATATCAAATATGACAGGATGTTTGTTACAAAATATATGCAGATAGAATGACAATAGAAATTGTTTAGGATATCCTTGTCAGCCTTTCAGCAATTGTCAGTTAAGCATTTTTAACTTTATACAATGCCCAGCCACACATTAACGTTAATGATCTTCACCCAATCACAATATCATATTCCTTCCTCATACTCCTTTCCTTGATCCTGTCTAAAATGCTTTTACAGCCCTTAAACCTTTCATAAAGTGTCAGTTGTCCAAATTGTTGGAGACTGTTGTTGTTAATGATTTTGAATCATTGTTGCAATATTAATGTGTTTCATTCTGATAGCAAAATCACTAGATTTGAGATCTACACACATCTTTGCATGTTTTTCAAATCTATATTATAAAATTTGACTGCTTTAGTCTACAACTTAATAATAATCAGTTAATGATAGTGAATTTTGCAAACATATTATGAGTTTGCCAGTCTCACAATAAGGCTGCTCGGATGGTGAAATATGAGACTCGACATATCTTGGTCATACCATCCCCGAAAATTTCTCAGGTTCCAATTGAACTTGTGTCAATGGGAGTGTTGCCTGGTAAAGTGACTTTAATACAATTGGATAAGATAACAGACTTAAGTCTATCTCAAATGAAACAGGATAAGTCACTATCCACCTGTATTAAAGTCACTTTACCAGGCAATTCACTTAATACTTCCAGAGCTGCAGACATATTGATATATTGCCTTGGCTATCATTAATGACAGCAAGTTTAAACACTTTAAATTTAAAATAACTTTTATACTTTGCAATTTGAATTCAATAATTTTAAAGATCAAAATAATGTTTGATTCATTACATACATCAATAAGCTTAAATATGGAACTGTGTATTCCTATAGGGATGACTATTTTATGATGTACAGTACTACAAGTTTATTGCATTACATTGCGTACGATTTACTTGAGTATTAAGACGTCGATGATATTTTAAACTCATAATTGATAATACAAAATGTAAGTTAATTCATAAATAATTCAGACTGATTCATATCTACTCTTTCACTGTGTGAAATAATCTCTTATATACATGTAAATTTACTTTAGTTGAAACCTTTCTACCTAGTATGAGTAAAGTACTGTATTTGAGAATATGGAACAGACCCATTTTAAACAGTTTTCTGTGTGGTTTTTCATTTATGAACTGTTTTTGTGGAACCAATTACTCACAAATGGAGGGACTACTATATATTTTAACATCATGTATCGATGGTACATAAAGATATCACTGTTTTTAGTTTATTAATAGTAACATAACATTTACATTTTCATTGACTATCATTATCTATTAAGAGAGTTTATAGTGTCTTTTCTCATTTAATTCCTCTCCTGCTAAACCTCTGGTTAGAGAGCATTATCATAATCATTATTCTGCAAACACCCAAATAATTACCCGTCAGAAGAGATTTTTATAATTGAAACTAGAAGTTTTCAAAATTTTCTAAATAACTTGATATGGTATGACATACATTTGTGTAGGTATATGTATACTGTATATATTTTAAGTTAAACTCAGATATTTTAATAATGTGACTCACAGACAATATTTTGTATCATTAATAACAAAGTATCGCCAGTAAATTATAAAACTTGTATTATTTTGAAATTTTCAGCTCATACGTTTAGTTTATTAAAGAGCTAATTGGTTTACTCTGGTTAATTTGATTTATTTTAGTCTGCATCAATCATATTCGGGTCATAAGCTAGCAGTTTTAAAATCAATATCGCCCGGTTTTTTGTTTCCGTCAAATAAAAATCTATATCCTAAATTCCCGAAATGCCATGTTCAAATTTACTCGGCAACAGATGTTATAATTATAAGTCCCGCGGCAAAATTTGATCCGGAAAATGGAAACTTCTATTCCCAGATGCAATTAAATAAATGGGCGCGTCATCGATCGGCTCGATTTAGAAATTTAATTAAAAGTTGGTAAAATTCGCGCTTTTAATATAAATATAATAGAGTTTTTATTAATAATTTTATTGTTAAATTAGATCACTTTTTTCTATGGGAAGATTTTTATCAGTAATTGAATTAACATATCTAAAATAGCAGCTGTTCCTGTAACTCTTGGAAATAGAAAAAAAAAGAAATAAAATAAAAGATTTTTCACTTCCTGCTAATAAAACTGTTTTCTGTGTGATAATATTGATCAGTTTTGTTCCGTGACTACTCGCTATGATTCATGCAGGGCATAATTTATTAAGAAATGAAACGGTTCAGTTACATTTGGGTGTAACTTGATTTTCCGATAAAGGTTTCTTTCGATAATAACATGCTTTATCCGGAAAACACCTGCCACACTACTAGAAAACTTCATATCGCGCTTCTATTTTAAATCACGTATCAATAGATGATTGTACAATGTAATGATGTATGTTGTGCAATTGTTAAGAATTTAACAAAATACTCATCGTTAGACAAATGAACGCGGCTAAAGGAAAGAGTAAACGAGGAAGACGGCCAACGGAACGAGAGAGCTCGGATACGAATAAAGAAGTGGCAGAGAAAGAGGAAGAAAACAGGCAAGATGCTCAAAATTGCACTCCTCACTTTATCACTTAATTTGAAACTGCACAGAATATAATTATGCTTTTAGAGTAGCTAAGTTCATTTTGGGTTTATTACATCATTATAAATACTATGTTTTCAATTAGTTTGCACCATTTGAATAGTTAACTACCTACACACCTATTCTAATTTAGTTATTTTGTCAGAAACAGTGAAGACCAAGATGGCAAAGCTTCGTCATTGGCTGAAGATGAGGAACAAGCTTTGGTATGGACTGTACGATTAACATCATTATCTTAATTTATTGAGTATTAATGTAGCCATTATATATATATGCATATGCTCTTTTTACTAGCAACAGTACGATAACGAAGCAGCAGAAAATCATCAAAAAAAGCTTAATGGCGGAAAGAAGTGGAGGTATTATTTTTCTATTAAAATGATTAATTCTTGTGTTTATTGCTACATACGAATATAAGCTTTTGTATAATTATTATGCCTTTGTGTCCTTTCTATCTTAATTTAAAATTTCGTATACTAGTACTTTTTATATATTAACAGGACTTATTATACTGGAAATTTTAAATTAAAATAAGCTTTTGTAATTTAGCCCTCCAAGATATAACCAAAATATACTGGAATACGTTAAAGATAGAAAGGTAAAATCGTCAATAAACTTTGTTTTTAAACTGAGCAGAAAATAATTAAATTAATTAATTTATTTTTTATCGGTAGCCAAATGCTGTTTCGATTAGACCGTCCAGACGATTTGTCGGAAGATCAAACGTCTTAAATCGTATAAGAATGTCTCAGGATCAGAAAAGGGATTGGCCATCTGGAAACAGGCCAAATTCACTATCACCTATATTAGGTCTGAAAGAACTTGACTCGTCATTAAGAGACTTGCTTCCGGAAGAAAGTTTCCTTACAGAAGGTGATTTAATCAACTCAGGTACGTGACATCCTAGCTATTTTTATTGCTATTGGGGATTCGATTTCTGAAAGTATGTCTCAACATTGCTGCATAATGAATTATTGGATCTAAAAATTGGTTTTGAGACAAATTTTGTATATGGGGTCTTTAAATTACTGTAATTGTGTTAATTATTATTTGAGAAAAAAATACCACGTACACCAATCATTAGAGTAACCATCCGGGTTTCATCTGTATTCAAACATTTCGTTGACTACTACCTCCAGGAAATGCAGTAAATGAAAATAGCAACTAGAGAAGGAGTTTTGTGTTCGGCAGTTTGCAAAGTCAGAATTGTTCGTCATCATGCAAAACGAGTAATTAGCAGGAGTCGTAGAATTGTGGCCTGCTACGGGAGGAGTGACGACAGACATAATGCAGCGAGTGTAGAAAAAATGGAGAGTATCAGTTGGATGTGTACCATTTAATGTGAGTTGCACACATTCTTGGACAGTTTTCCAATGTTTTAATGTACAATACAATGTTCTCATAATAATTAACATAATTACAGTAATTTAAATTGGTAGCATTATCTTTGGAAGTTCCTGCATTGTATACCTGCTTTTTCCCATCCATTTAGATGTTGCAGCAAGAATTCTTAAGGCCAAAGTGAATGTTTTGCAAGAAGAATTACATCAGCTTATTCAAGAAAGTGTTGAGAAAGTAAGAAAAATTATATATATATTAAATGTAAATGAGTGTAAGTTTTAAATATTATTTTGATTTAATTTAGGATGAAAGAATAAAGCAATTAGAAGAAATACTAAAAGAAGTAGAACAAGAGAGAGCAAGATTACAAAAGGATTTCAGCATTAAACAAATGCAGGCTGACAAATATCAACACCTAGCCGACGATGCTAGGAATAAGCTTGATGATTTGGAAGCAGAAAATATTTCCTTGCGAAAGGTATGAAAGAACAAGTTTGTATTTAAAGAAAATTAATTAACATGAGAAAATGTCAGTTAATTTATTTTTTCAAGGAAGTTGAAATTCTCAGACACGGTCAGAAACAGGCGGTAGCCATTAAAGGTACCACAGAGTCACGACTTCATCGCACACTAGAAGAGATGGACAGATTAAGAACAGAATTGAAGCAAGCAAGACAAGAATATAAAGTAATTTAATACTCAGAATTTAAATTATTTTCAACATAATTAAATATTACATTTCTCTAAATTTGATAATTTATTTGGCATAATTTTTTAGAGCCACTCAGATTTAGAGAAAAAGAAAATCGAAGAAGTAATGGCCGAAAATAGGCAAATGGAAAAACAAAAGAGCGAGCTTTTGAATGCATTCAAGAAACAGATGAAATTAATAGATGTTTTGAAAAAACAGAAGGTACTATTTAAAATTTAATCGATTTTTCTTAATCCATAAGCAAATATATGTTTGAAAAATCTCAAGCTGGTAGTAAATATGCACAGTACAATAGTACAAGATGTTCCACTTAAAATCAGTCCCATTCACCAGTTGAGGAAAATATTGTGATCTACATTATGGAAAAAAATATGGGACAAAATAAAATTAGTCAAAGAAACTCTTTGAAAACTAAGCTTTATTCACAAGACATTACAGAAAGACGCATAACCAATGTTTCATCATTTAAGGAGGTCTGATTTGTGCAAGATATTTGTTGCCAGCCCAGATTATTATTTGTTTGTTAATGACTAATGCTTAAATCCTTAGCAATACAGTGCATTCTGTTGCATACATTTAAATATATTTGGAATCTCAACACAACAGATGAGAGTAACATATGCAATAGCAAACAATGATCAATATTCCTATGTTTTATGAACAACTGTATCATTTAATAATTCAAAGAGATATAAAATAAGTTCTCTTATTTCATGATTTGTAAACCAAAAAAACTTTTTGGTGCAATATTCTATGCTGAATTTCAATTGTCTAGAATTGCAGTGACTAAATTAACAATGGAAGCACTTGTAATATAATTTGAATAAATTACAAATGCTTGTATTGTGAATACAAAAAAAAAGTGAATTGTATGATATAAACACTTCCTAAATCAAACAACAACAAAAATTAAAGATGAATATTTAAATATTCATGTATACTCGTGCAAGTGAATTAAATGAATACATCGGGAACTGTAAAGTGGTTTCTGAATACAAAATTTTCAAAGCAATGTTTTTGTCGTTCACTTTTATATAGGAGTTCCGCAATTATTTAATTATAAAAAGTAATAACGTAAATGAGATCTGTTATTGTGGAATACGTAAAGGCGTTTTAATGTATTCTATGTATAGAAAACAATGACACATATATATAAAGTTAGTACAATACAATATTACTTTATCAGTTTTTCTTGTATTTGGTATTTTTTAAGATAATTATATAGAATTAACTTAATTTAGAAATAATTTTGTTTGTCTGTTATAAAACAAAGAAGAGATGATACTGTGGTTTAAAGGAGTTGCATGTGCATTTCAAGTATTTGTCATCACCTCTATATACTTTTTGTGTATTTCATTGCTTTTTTCTTGATGTTCATTCCTTTATTTGTATTGTTTATATTACTGTATAACTTTTGTGCCGTAATTTTGCCATCAATAGAATGGAGTGTGACTCAGAACAATGCTTGAGTACTGCTTTGGTGGTGTGCTGATGTCACAACGTCTACACCTATCTTACTCTGAGATCCCACTGAAGTCTCCTTTATTTTTCACTTTTCCTCTTTTACTTCTTCATTTTCTCTCCACTTCCAATTCTGGTTCTCCCTCTTAGGTATAACAGTCATTGTGGCTTTTCCCTCTTTTGTGGAGTTAAAAACAAGGATTTTCAATACAATTTATGGTATATTTCTTATTTAATCAGCTACATCTTATTACTGTTTTCAGTATTAGTAAAATAAATAACTATTTTTTGGTCTGTAATTTTCAAATTGCAGACCTATAGATTTGTGCTGTTGTCTGCCATCCATCCTTTCTTAATCTCGAGAACATAGATAGATGAGAATTGAGATTAGATATGGAAACTTAAGGGCTGCAAACCTGATTAACTGTATACAAAGTTCCGATTGGGAGTCATGTGATTTTAATTCAAAAATTGCTCGAGAATGGAGTTAAATACATGAAAATTGAGACTAGAAATGGAAAGCTTAGGGGCCAGAGGCTATGAATACACATACTAACTTATGATCTGGTCTGGAAGTCACAGGATTTTTAAAATGAAAATATAAGTAATTTGTGTAAGGTAGTTTTTACCTTAGAGACAAGACAACTCTATGAACTAAATAGTTATTTGTAAAGCTGTACATTATTTTTGTAATTCTACATGTCCTATCTTCAAACATGATCAATATGATTTTGAGTGTGCAGTGCAAGTTTCTGTACAAGACTTTGGTTCACATCTTTAGACAGCACTTTATGCAATTGATTAGTTGATCCATTTTGTTTTTACTTTCCACACTCTTGTAGATGGCTGTCTTGACAATTGCCCAAAATCCTCAATTTGCCTAATTTCTGGCATGTCTTGCAGGGTTGTCCTCCTTGACAGAGGTGATGTTTTTTTGTCGTAGGTAGTCCAGTATGGTTTTAGTGTAACGAGAACTTGCTTGATCTGGACAGAAGACATACTGCTTGAGAATAGTTCTTTCAAATGTATGGAATTGGGTGACATCATAAACATTCATTTAAATATTGCCGGACATTGATAACAAAGCTTGATTTTCTGATTAGCATTTGACTCAATCCTTTCGATGCCATTGCCAAAATTTTGCCCTCAAATTTCTTTTTCTTGGAAAAACTTTATATCTGCAAGTGTAGAGGCGATATTACTGGCATAAAATCTACATTACCATTGATCTTCAAGTGTGAGAAGGTGAAGTAAGATTTTTCATCCGAAATGAGGAACTTTTCAGAGGATTTTGACAATAGCCTTATGTACTTTCTTTGTCAGTGATCACTGCATGTCTGTTCTGTCCAGAATTACTCACTACTTTTGATATTTAGTATTCTTTTTCATTTTTAAAGCCTCATGGAGTTAACTAAGTGAAATTTTCGGTTTCAAGGCTACAGATTGAAAGCGAACCTTAAGACTTGTTCAAAGATTCTCTTCAATCTTTCGAATTTGGCTTTTGTTAGAATTTTCACTTTTCTACAAGACCCCTTTCTTCTCTATGGTGATAATCCACTCAAAATGGAGAATGCACTATATAGTCCATTTGAAAATGGTTCATAGTAAACTTTTTCTCTGTACAATAGGAATATTTTGTAGGAATATTTTCCTACAAAATTATACAGAATTATAAGTTCTGCCAAGTTTTAAACTAATTAGATTTTGTTTCCAAGTTCTTTATTATCGAATCATTATCACAGATATTGATTTTACCAAAGTTTAATGCAACTATTATTATTATTATGTGTAAGATGTCCAGAAAGTCGAGTCATTAAGACTCGGAGTGAATTACTATTATCTATCAAGATATTGATACTGATGTGCTCTATTGAATACAAAGAAACATGGTACTTTGCCTGTAAAGATATTTGATTGCCAAACATAAATGCATTGAACATAATGCTTGGAAGTAAGTTTCTTCTGCAACTCTAGACTTTTCGGATACCTTTGTATATATATGTGGGCTATCGTGACACATTATTAAAACATATTTTTTGTTACAGAAGCTATATAGTTATCAAGTGAAAGCATAATTATTGAGATTTTAACAGTATCTTTCAAACTTTCAATATCTAAACCCACACTAGTGAACATGGTAATCAAATTCATGACATGCTTCCTGTAATGTATGTTTTATCAATTGGGTGATAGGTTGATGTGATATAACTTTGTAACTCTTAGAAAAATCAATAAACAGAAGGCACAAACCTCATAGAAAAACAAATCTAAAAGGTGCAAAATCAGATAATCTTGGTGGCTAAAATCTTGGGTAAGTTTAGGATTTTAATATCCAAAATCTAACAAATTTTATAGCAGAACACATTTTTGTTTTGATTTGACTTATAAAATTATATTTAAAATGCTGTAAACTAAGACTGATGAATATTTTCCTACAAAATTATACAGAATTATGAGTTCTGCCAAGTTTTAAACTAATTAGATTTTGTTTACAAGTTCTTTATTATCGAATCATTATCACAGATATTGATTTTATCGAAGTTTAATCTTTCCATATGTGAAAAAAATTGATTATCCATTACTTATTAATGCACAGAATGCACCAATAATCCCAAATAGATACAAACTGATTTAATGTTAGTGTATTCATCTGTAAAAAATTGATGGAACCAGATTAGAGTGGACCCTTTTTGCTTTTTTTTTTTTTGAACAAATGAAATACATAAAAGATTTTTCTTTTAATAAAGAAACATTAGGAACCATTACAGCCCTTAGTTTTCTCTGTGCCTGGGAAAAATTTCCCAGCTCCCCTTTCAGTGGTCCTGGATGGAACAATTATTGTAGTAGATTGAAATGGCTTTATGCATTTAATTCATTTTCCAAAATAAAGATTGTCCCATAAGTCTGTGAAAATTCATATTTCATTAACTATGTCATGTACAGTAGTGTAAAATATGTTAATAAGGAATAAAAAGTTGTCGTTCCTCTTTTTGTCTGTGGAAATTAGTTACAGCGGTTACTGCCAGGGTGTGATTTTTCTCAAAATGGTGCTGACACAGGAGGAGAAAGCATTCAGTGTCATTGAATTTGCCAAAAGTTTTGTCTGTAGTCGCTGTACGGTAGTGCTTTCAAGCTCATTTTACCACACCTGAACAGGTGTACAAGAGTGTTACATGCACCCACAGCAATTCCAGCTGTGGGTGCATGTAACTAAGCTCTTGCAGCTGAACTAGATGAGAATATCTAGAACTTGGAATTCCTAAATTGATTGATTGGTGCATTCTATGCTAAAAATTGAAGATTAAGTTGACACTTTCTCTCATTATGAGAAAAATCTGCATCCTTGTGGTAACTGCTGCAACTAATTGCCACATTCATTCATTTCTCAGCATTGGACATGATAGTTTATGAATTACCTAAATGTTGTAGACATTGGATGCCTGCATATCAAGAAAAATAATATGAAAAAACATCTGATATGCCCCAAACAAAGAGCTCTTACCTTCATATTTAATTTCAGAGCATATCTTTTACTACTGTCAAAAATAGTTTTTAATTTTACCTGAAATACTAAATGAAAAGTAGTCTTTTAATTAATGATTTTAACAGTGATTTTAGTCTAAAATTTGGCTTTTATATATTTTATATTGGATCACAGTATAAATAATTTAAACATTTATTGTTTTTCAGATGCACCTGGAAGCGTCGAAAGCACTGAACTTCACCGAGGAAGAATTTATGCGTGCTCTTGACTGGGGCAGTTAGAAACCTAACCGGGTTCTGTTTGACAATTTCTACATTTAAAATACTTGTCTTCGTAACTTACAAAGCTTCTCTTTCAAAGTCAAGTTGTAATTTGAGTACTGCTGCAGACATTACTCAGTACTTAAATTATAACTTTAAATCGACCTTCAGCAATACTTTTATAGTGAAGTGAAGTAACAATCTGCACCATTTTTATGCTTTTATGGGACCATTACATGACTGATTTAAGCCGTACGACATCTTCAACTATTCCATATCGATTTTAAATTATTCTTAGTTTAGTTAATAACATATTAAGTTAATATATTATTATTGTATGTTTTTACAAATTTTCTATCTTACAGTTTTTGTAAGTTATGCATTTATTTTCAAGTACAAAAAACAATTATATTGTATATATCTGTTATATTTATTCCTTCTATATACAAAATACTGTATGTTTTTGGAGCAATAAATAATAATTTATAATTACCGTTAAATTAATTCGAGCCTTGTCAATGGTTAAATGAAAACAAAGATTCTGTAATTATTATTTCACTTTATTTTCGTAAGACATAGCCAATGTTCACATATGTCGTAAGGACCTTGTACATCATTATTATCATAAGGTATGTGCCACGAATCTGCCATGCTTCCCTGTGCAGTAATACTATGATGAAGTGGTTCCTATCAAAACATTTTTGTCTCTGATTTAGTATTGTTAATAATAATAATATGAGGAAATGTAACAGAACTTGTGAGGAGTCTGCAACACTGCAAGCTACTGGTATAACAATTCAGAGTGGCCAAACTTGTCGCAAGTTCTGCTTTTGTTTGTATGCCCGATATAATAATTACCTGATATTTAACTGTTCCGGTTTCTTTGCACACGCGATCTAGAAACACTTGATGAGTACTCCTCCAGTGTTCAAAGTACATGGCTAGAGTTGGATCTTGAAGAGAGAATTTGTGATTCCTCAAAAGATCCTTCGTCATTACCAAAGTTTTTGGTCCGCTGTACACTGCCGCATAAATCATGAATGGATCATCCTGCGATCTGAACAGTAATCATTCAATTGAATGACAAAAATCATATTTGATGCAAGTTTAAAAAGTATTTCTTACATGTTATCTGTGTAGAATACATGGGCCATTTGTTGAATGGAATCCATATACTTCTTGGGCCAATTTTTCATGTGTCTCCTTCCCAAAATTAGAATTTTCATGTTTTTATCTTTTGCAAAATGTTTTACAACATAATACAACTATAAAGAAAAAGATAAATTTGTAAAGGTATGATTATGTAATTACTTAATAAGTTAATGATCAAACATCAATACAGACTGTGAGAAGCACACGTTAGTGATGTAAATATATAAAGTGTCTAAAAAGTTACTGTGCAGTGAAAAATTTGTAACGACTTTAATGTTATATGCACAACATTGCATATGAGACCCTTAAGTAGTATGTCCTACATTTCTGATTTGCAATAGACAGCATTACCACTCACTCACAGATGTTCCAGTTTTTGGACTACAGACTTTGAAAGATTTTTTTGCCAATCCCATAATTCGCCTGCTAAGTTTTTGGACCTCATGCCCTAGATTTTGGGGCCTCTGGAGGACATTTCCGGCATTTGCTATAGGAGGAACTGCAATATTGTACATAAAACTTTAAGTAAACCCTTTCCACTACACAGTAAATTTCTGAACACCCTGTATTACTGTTCTAAAACTGTTGTACAGTACACAGAAATTTTTCTTGAGTGAAATATACAATAGAGGACCCCTCATTCTGGATGAGCAAGTGGAATGTGTACATATGCCAAACAATTCATTACTTACTCACCATTAAAAGTAACCTTAAGCTGGAAAAATTGCATCGCATTGGGTCTAAACCCTCAAATCAGTTCAAGAATATTGTTACAGATGTAATTTATGTCTACAAATCTAAATGAATGAAATCATTGAATATTATCTGAAAGAAAATTTGACTTTCTTGTCTGGCCACTACGAAGGCATTTTAATTCATATTCATCGTGGATATGACCAAACTGGCAACAAAATTGGCTGGGTGGGAGAGAGAGGATCACTACAGATTGCCCAGGAAAATTCCCAGATTCAAATCCAGGCCAAATAATAAAATCCAAAATGCAAATGTTTTGAAAAATAAAACCCTGGGTTTGAAAAACATAAGAAAAATTAAAATTTGTACAAAGAATGAAGGAAAAAGGAACAGTACATTTTACGAATCTCAGCCAGGTTGACGTAATGCACGGTAGTAAAGACGAATCTACTTTTGCAAACGAAAGGTATAGAGTTACAGGTTGAAAGAATTCATCTACCATGTAACATCACATGATTTATTATTTTTTGCTAAACTATTCTTGGTAATTGTTGCATTCTATTATAACTTTTTTGGAATATTTCATATTGAAAATGTACAAAGTATTTATCAAAGTGAAATGATGTCATAACCACAAAAAACACACACATTGAAGTAAATTTACTAAATCCTGAGCTTTGAAGAAATGTTCTGCATTCAAAGATTGAATATGTCTATTTTTTCAAGCATATCCAAAGGGTTTTCCACTATTCTCCTAAAAGAATGATGCATAAAATTAGGAAATTAACCACAACAATCCTCAATTTGATCTTTTAACACAGCTCAAACTAATTAAATTAACAAGAAATCAAGAAATGAAATAATTCATACTCATTTACATGGTGCGTCCTTACGATGATCATAAATTCAGTCAAAGAAATTCTCTTTAACCTACATTCGTGCTCTGAATCTGTTACAATGAAGAAACCATTATGATCGATTTGTTAATGAGATTCATTAATATGAATAAGGATATAAACGTTGTTTTCTCATAATTGAACTAGATACGAACTTAATAAATGAACAAAGGTGTTTGAATAACAATGGAGTATAATTTGTATTGATTCTATAAACTTTTATAAACATTTTCTGACTTAAAAACATGTAAAATGATTAACTAGATTTAAATAAAAGGAAATGTATAAAACTATACTTTTCTTCTACTGTATATGCTAACACACCTCGTACTGCATCAAATTAAAATGTTCACTTAAACATTCGAGTGTTTCCCAATGTGATTCATGTAGGTTCACAGGAATTACATGGAAGATTCAAAGAGATTGAAGCTTCCGGGAATCCAAGTTGAATCGGAGCTCACGAAGTTTGGAAATGGTCCTACAGAAACAATATAATAAGAATTGAGTTAAGTTTATCAAAGTTGGAAAATAGCAATGGTGTAGTGCCATTGAAGATCTGGAAGATATATTGTCAGTTTGAAAATATCGTAGTGTGCACCGATTATTGACTCTTACTCATATTACCTGTCTATAATCCACGAGACTTATAAATGGGGAATTCCCCATTCTGTATTTCTTGCTCCTCTGTATTTTCACCCTCATACAAAATGACACTACACTGCTGCAGAATAGTCACAACATCCCAAGATCATTCCTACATCAACATTAAATGATATGCAGAAATCCTCTCACTTTCAAACTTCATCCCTGATCATTTGAAAATAGTGCTTTTTGAATAAGGAGGATCAGAAACATGCTTCTATTTTATCGCTTTATAAAGAACATGCTTGATTTTATAGTTAAACTGCTATTTCTGGATCCAAAAATAAGTCCTGTCATCTCATCTAGGGAGATTTGTCAAAGTCCTGCATTAACCCCAGGGATGAATCTGTTAAGAAAGGAAATTTGATGTGTGGAAACATTGCATTCAATATGTTATAAAGGTATAAACCCTAATTTCATAATGCTTTTGTGGAAAACCAGTGCATAATCCTGAACACATCATCCCTTCTATTATGCCTATCATTTAGTAATAGTCAAGTCTGTGCATGACCAACACTTCCAAAAGAGTAAAAAAATAATATACTGCATGTTCCAGTACACCAATGTAGACAGTTATGAAGGCTAGCCAACTTTGCAATGTGTGATGTCATACTCCCCTTAAACTCGAAACGGAGGTGTTGTTGAAAACACTGCCCTGCAGTCACAACTGATGCAGCAATATGGTTGTATCTGGTGACAACAATAAAGATATCTTGCATTATCAAACTACTTTATTCCATTTATATTGATTTTATAACTAAAACGACTGAAAATAAGATGATTATTATTTTGTAATTGATGTGCCACGGTTTTGCCAACTTTAAACTGAGAATGTCTCGATACATGCATCATCCACAGATGTCACCAACGGACCTACATGCCATCGGTGACACATTGCTAAAATTAGTGCCACTGTTTGCTATCAGTCTTGTCAACAGAGCCAAAAAGAATAAGATTGTTGCTAACATCACTGAAACATTAGTGCACTGGAACACGCAGATAGCAATAGAGTAAATGATTGAAGACAGTCTCCATCAGTAAGTTACACTTGCTGAGAACGAACTCACCTAAAAGTTAAGAAGAATTTGATTACGTATAAAACCAAACCCAAAGAATCCAGCTATTAATATATTATTTGATTATCATCAAGCTACAATACAGCTAATCAGTTATTAAGATACTAAATAATTTAGACTAGAGGTAGGCAGTTAAGTCACCATCTCATGTTAAATTTAATTAAGAATATTGTTAAGAATAGTAACAAGAGATTTCATATGTGCAACCTTATGGTATATAGAATCCATAGATGTGTAGATATGGTCACTTTTTAAGTTAATCATTTGTATAAACTCAGAAATTCGTCACAAATCTTCCTTAGATATACCAATTATGATTCAAATTTCTGACATTTTATTTTATAATTATTATGTTAATATTGCCTGCATAGCTATATGTAATTCATCTCTTAATTACATTACTAAATTAGACACACACTTGTTGCATACCTAAATATGAACGGTTCTTTTATATATTGGAGTACATAATATAGAAATTTAAAGTTTATTCTTGCTTACCTGCAGAGCTCGATCACTAACACTTTTCTTGAATTGATTAAGAGACACATTGAGACCATCTATGACAAGATTGTATGGTGATGTCCGTTTCACAAAATTCAGAAATCTGTTCAGCTCGTCTGGCGTAGTTTTCAAATAAACATCCGTATCCTTCATCAATCTAGATAAAACTGCATCTTTCAGCATGTTAAACTGATCGGTAGTGACATCAATACAAGATAGTTGATGATTACAATTTGGACATATACCCTGCCTGTTTTAATAATAAAGAAAATTTATTTTAAATTCTGAACAATATATTATACAGGATGAGTTGAGGAGATGGGAAATAAGTTTGGAAATGTTCATACATTTCCAAACTTATTTCCCTCTCCTCAACTCATCCTGTATAAAGCTTTTCCTTACAATGACCCATACTATAATCTCCAAAGTTTTCCTCTCGACTCACCTTATATAAAGATAAAACGATATTAAACTAATGCAATATACAAAAACCTTTAATAAATGTAATGAACTTTAAAGTTCATAATGATGAGGATTGGAGAAAGCCTAGACAGATGCTGTACACATGTTTATATCATAAATTTGTTGCAATGGGTCTTATGACCTATCATAAGAATTTGTGGCAAGTGTTGGCTTGTTATTCTAAAGAAGCTTGGTTCGAATCTTGGTTGGAACCTTAGAAATTAGCCTCAAATAAAATGTTGAACCTCAGTGCATTTTAGATTAGTTCCTGGTGTGAAAAAGGACAAGTGAAGATGCCATTTGTGTTCTTAATCATTTCACAGCCCTCTTAACAATTAGTTAATCCAAGAACAGTATATTTAGAAGCAGTTGAAACAATTTAAAACCACTATTATTTAATACCAATACCAAATAACAGTTGAAACTAGTATTTAATTAAAGTAAATAAACATGTAAAACACACTACTAAAAGCAATTTACCAATGAAACACATTTTCAACTGTTTTTCTACCCTAAAATCTAGTTTTCACTCCTACAGATATGCAAGATGCATATTGTTAACATATAATAAACCATAGCCCAATTTTTAATAGCCAAACATATCTAAAAGCCAGAATTAATCATAAAGGTAGCCTTTAAATCAAATTATGTAATTTAATTAATTAATAATTAGCTTAATTCCAGCTGACGATAACCATGCTTTTGAACAAGGTTGGCGGATTGTTAACTTAAGCATGTTAAAGCTATACTGTAGGAAAAAAAAAAAAATGTATGAAACCAAACAACCACCTTAATTATTCGAGCTACATCATGCTATAATTAATAATGAAAAATTAAGTAATTTAGTATGAGAGAGAGATGTTAGGTGCCACCTTTTATCAAAAATAATAATTATAATAATTTAGAACAGTCTGGAACGGGAGTTGAACCTTCAACCTCCATTTACCATGCAGTGCATGGCCCAGTTGTGCCACCTGGACCTCCGAGCGACTCTTTGCTTCCAGAAGCATTTAAACCTTTGATATAACCATCCACGGTTACCTACAGTTCTGACTGGGAACAACTTCTAAATCCATGGTCTATGCACTCCTGCATTATGGCTCATATTAATATGTTGGGCTTTGGGTTGTTTATATATAAAAAATGTATGCTTGATACTCTATTGTATTTAAAACACCAAGCAACATACAAAACACTATTCATTATGAATATCTTAAAAATTTAAATTCTTCAGTAATTAATGTGTTAGTAAATTAAAAAATCAAATAAAATTTACCTATTTATATTCACTAATTTACTTGTCCATTTTTCATTCTTTAAGCTAGAAAAATAAAGAAAAAATTTAAAAGAAACTAATATTTTACTTATACTTTACATTTTCAATGTCACCGATGCACAAAATTAAAGGATAATATGCAAAACTACATATAATTCACATTATGAGTAGGCTAATGCAACAAGATTTGTTATATAGATTTGTTGTTAGATGATTCAATCAAATGTGGGAGGAATGTCAGCACTGTTATGAAATTTAAAGTCCATTTTGTAGAAACAGAAGATGGCAATATTTGCACTTTTTGATGCAGCAGTACATGAAAGCTTAATATGGTGTACAATCACCTCTGACAGTCTACAGCTCTCAATGATTTCTCACGCTGTTGACAAGAATATTAACAAAGTCCTGAAGTAATAAAGCCCACTCCTTTACGAGTGATGTCGGACCTCCTGGAGGATTCTGAGAGGTGGTTGTAGTGTCACAATGCATCCCCTCAATAGATCCCACATGTAGTACTTGATGGGGTTGAAGAAATTATCCAAGAGGATGTCTGCCAATTGGTCTAATGAGGTTGGGTATTGTTGTGCATAAAAAATGAAATTGGGGCCAATTACTCTCCTGGAAAGTCTAACATAATGACCCAGGATTTCAACTTTATCTTGGATTAGTTACCATGTCATCCCATAAGATGTGCAGATTTGTCATGTTCCATGCCTGAACAAGAATACCACCATCGCCAAAGCCATCTTTCCCTAATGTCCCTGCATCTCTCCAAATGACAACATATCAGATTGAGTACTGTATTCAAATTGAATCAAGAAAAAAACATTTGCCCACTGGTTAGAACTCTGAAGGTGATGTTTACAGCTCCATGTTATCCAAAAGCTTCTGGTAAAGGGAATGAAAGGGATACAAATCACTTCCTTCTCAAATAAAGATCCATCTCATGAAGTCTTCTGTACATATGTGAAGATATTCTTGTCCTTGTAATTGCTGTCAGCTCGAGTGATTTGTCATCTCCCTGTATCATCTTGCTTTTAGACATAACAGAGGATGATCTCCTCCTAGTCAATGACAAACATCTTAGCTGTCTCCAGAGTCTCAAGAGGACATTTACAACTCTGGACACTTGTGTGACACTGGCCAGCTTCTATCCTACCAATAGCTCTTCACTTTTGAAAATCATCTACACAATGTCTTTGCTTTGTAATGTGTGGATTTCATCTGTCCCTAAACTGAACTTAGGGTTGCATCGTCACCACTTATGGCTGGTATTGTGACTTTTTAACCCATTAGCAATTTGCGCTTTTTAGGTCATGACATGCATTTGCAGGTGTACTTTTATCTTCTGTATTGCTAAGTTTTCATGTACACAAAAGCACAAAAGTTGCTCACGTTTCCATGCTTACAACATGAATTTTGTATCCTTTTGAAGATTATCCTTTAATTTTGAGCACTAACATAAGTCATTTATGAATATATATACCTTTTGAAACATTCTGCAAGTTTATCAACACAATTTACTGGAAGTAGGGCTTCGCTAGATGTTAAGTAAGATAGTAACTGTTCAATTAATCGGCGTAACTCACTTGGATTATTTAATGCAGCTTCTAACCACCTTACATATACATTTTCAGTCAATTTTCCTCTTAAACTAAAAATTTGCTGCACAAGTTCTAAAGCAATATCAGTTCTATTATGTTTAAATGCGGCACTAGAAACTGCACAATAATTCTCACATTCTGAAAAGACCGATTCATTTTTATTTATTATATCATACGCAATCATCCAATGACTAGTTACAGATAACGCTTGCACAATATTATGCCTCGTAATCGAATCCAATACTTTAATTTTGCTTACAATATCTTTATAGACACTCAGAATCGTCTCCTCTCCGCATACTTGGACATTAAAACTACACAAATATAGATAAGCAGATAACGTTGCCACGTTAGGTTCCTTTTTCTTCTCTCGAAGATATTCTAAAAATGATTTGGCTAATGTGTAATTCTTCTTCAGTGAAATGCCATTCATCATCTTACCACTGAAATTAACTTCATTACACCTTCTATAATGCAGTAACTTCTGTTTTAAAGTATCCCATTCACTAACTGTCAAATTTTCTTCATTAAATAGCAAATCTAGAAACGATGTGGCATCCAATCTCTCTCCATTGATAAATTTATTATTCTCTAATATATTTAACACTTTATTTGATGAATTATGCAAATAATTCAGCTCCGTACACATGTTTCTTAGTGCATATCCACAGTTAACCTTCAATAGTTTGGGTTTATGTACAACCAGAGCTATGCATGATTGATTTTTCTGTGTTTCTATACATTTATGTCTAAATAAAGCAGGCGTATGTAGCATTTTAGCATAAAATAAGCCTTGAGTTGACATAATTCTTTGCAGAGAGGAATGAAAGGATGCATTTTTCAATAAAAATGGAACAACCATTTGCCTAACCATAATGAAAATGATAATGTAAATTATTAGATGGGAATTATAATCCTAAACTACAATTTAATACATTAATAGCCTCTAATTTAATGATAACTACCAGAATTTTGATGAAACCATGTGTATTCTTATATATTCACCAGCATCCATGTGACTCTGAGTGTCACGTGACAAACTTTATTATCAAATATTTAATAAATATTATTACATATAATTTAACTATTTTGATTACAATAATTAATATGTTAACGAATTGATATTAATTGCAATTATTTTCTATATATCCTAGTTTTTATTAAGAAAACACATTGACGCTATTATCGCCATATGTCAACCAGAGCTAGAAGTCAACTATATATTTTTATATTTTTAATATAATCCCATCTATAAAAACGGAAAAATATTTTTTTATTTTCTAATTTTTAACGAGGGTAATTAGTAACTTTAAATTTTATCTTTTAATTTGGTTATAATTTTTTAAATTTTACAATATTAAAATAAAAATTCGAAACCGCAAAAAATTTGTAGAACAAATTAATTAAATATTAATCACAAAATTTCGTTTAAAACAGAAATTAAATTTTAACTTAAAATGACCGTAATATTTTAATTTTCAAAAATTAAATACAATTAAAATCGTTAAACATATTAACTACCAGATGGCGTAATATTATCTTAACTTTAAAAAGAATAATAATAATAACAACAACAACAACAACAACTCTCCCGTGGTCACCACCTGGTCGTGGTGGGAGAGCCCAGTAATTTTACTGATCCATAGGGCAATGCAGGCTGGAGCACAAGCTCCTGGTAGGGACACCCATGCCAGTAAGGTCTATGAGGAGAAATGAAACTAAGAGTGACCACACCCACATTCTGTGGAGATATTTATTATGGTAATAACCAGATCAAAATGTGATACTGGCTCGGACGTCGCCCGGGTTAACAAGGTCCGCGTTCGTGGGTTAGGCAGAGGCTCACGTTCGAAAAATAGGCCACAGTCTCCCTTGGTTACCGGTGGCGAAAGCAGCACCGGCCCAAGCATGGCTACTGCAATGCCCTCAACAGATATGAGGAACCAACCCAGCCTTGGTGTTTCTGTGGCAATGCATCCACAGACCACAAAGGCTGGTAAACCACACCAACGGATGAAATGGACAGTAGAAATGAACGAGTTTATCGTCCGTACTTACTATACCATCACAAAACTCGAAACAAACATGACAGCATACAGACAACAACTACACCATAGATTCACACAACAGTATCCTCATCTCACTGTGGCCGAACAAAGGGTTGGTGATAAAAAAAAAAAAAAATCAAAAAAGAACAATTATACACAACAACCTTATTCCACAAACAACACTTGAACTTATCAAACAACAGGTTGCTGATCAAATACATCAACAGACAGAAAAATTTAACATTATTAATGAAGATCACGTAACTTGTCAGAATAATCCAGCAACAAGTATTGATATTTGCACACATACAACAACTACCACTAATGATACTGAAGACACTTTCTCATTCACCACTGATAACATAGACATGGATTTAGTTAATACGCTCTCACTTATATTTCAGGAAACACTCATTAAATATACAGGCACAAATCCCACACAAAGACCACGAATACCAAAACTCAACACGTCAGAGGTAGTAGAAAACACACTAAATTATGTAAACACTCACTTACTACCACACTACATTCATTCAATTTCTACACTCTCAGACATTCATACACTAGTTTATGCTGGGGCAGTCACAATAGTAACACACCATGATCTGAAAATACAATCGCAGAAAGACACACACAAAACACAATTCTATCACAAACTTGCCTGGCAGAGAAGAATAGATACACAAATAAATGACATTAGACAGCAATTAGGCAGGCTGACACAATACACTAAAAAGAACATAACACCCAAATTAAAGAAACAACTCAAAAACATTTTCAAAAAGATCAAAACACACAAAACACGAACATCACAACACACACATTACAGAATACATCGATACACTAAAACAAAAACTCGCAGCCAAAGCACGTAGACTTAAACGATACAAAACATGTTCACTACGAAAACAACAAAATAAATTATTTACAAGCAATAAAAAACTCTTTTACAGACAAATTAATAACAAAGCAAACACTGATACACAGCACAGTGTCACACCAACAGAAGAAGAACTCACAACATATTGGTCTTCTCTTTGGTCCAGTGCTGTCACGCACAATGCTGATGCAGGCTGGATCGAGGAGGAAAACAGAAACTTGCACAACATACCAACTATGCCCTGTGCTGAAATAAACATACATGATTTCCAATACACTGTTAACAGAACACACAACTGGAAGACACCTGGTGTAGACAACATTCACAATTTCTGGTACAAAAAGTTTACATCACTGCACCAGCAACTAGCTAAACACCTAACACACATCATCATCAATTCACAAGTCATGCCAAATTTTCTTACTCAGGGCATCACCTACATGAAACCTAAAAACAACAATACCACAGACCCCACAGGATACAGACCAATTACATGTCTTCCAACACTCTACAAAGTATTGACATCCTGTATCACAAACAAAATATACAAACATGTTGAAGAACACGACATTCTTACGGAACAACAAAAAGTTTGCCATAGAAACCACAGGGGATGCAAAGAACAGTTACTCATAGATTCAGTCATTCTACGGCAAGCACACAAACAACACAGAAACATACACATGGCATATATAGACTACAGAAAAGCATTCGACAGTGTTCCACACAGTTGGCTGCTACATATTCGCACATGTACAAAATACATCCATCACTCGTTGCATTCTTCCAAAACACTATGCAGCACTGGAGAACAACACTACATCTCAGGGTTCATAACACTTCCATACAAACAAACCAAATCTTTATTAGGCGAGGAATTTTTCAAGGAGATTCCTTGAGTCCTTGTTTAGCCCTGAACCCTTTATCCAATATGTTAAACAACGCACAATATGGCTACAATATCAGGCATGAAAAAACAACACACTATACACTGTCACATCTCATGTACATGGATGACATAAAACTTTATGCATCCACACAAAAACAACTTTATCAACTCCTACAAATCACACATTCATACACCAAGGACATACAAATGGAATTTGGACTAGATAAATTCAAAACATTTCACATAGAAAAAGGAATCCTGAAGAAAGATTTTGCACTTGGAAATGGAGACATTATTGAATCCATGGAAGAGGGCGAGTTCTACAAGTATTTAGGATTCCAACAGGCCAAACTAACAGAACATGCACAGATAAAGCAAAGATTAATTAAAGAATACCAAAGTAAGTTAAATGCTATTCTCAGAACACAGTTAAATGCAAAACACACAGTTAAAGCAATAAAGACATATGTCATCCCAGTACTCACATATTCTTTTGGAGTTATACATTGGACTCACACAGATCTCGAGCAACTCCAAAGGAAAACAAGAACAACACTTACTAAGCATAAACATCATCCTAAATTCGCCATAGAAAGTCTAACCCTTCCACGTAAAGATGGCGGACGTGGCCTGATTGACATAGGTAACCTTCATTACAAACAAATACAGTCACTGCGAGAGTTTTTCTACAAAAAAACAAGACACATCACAATTACATAAAGCAGTAACTCTAGCAGACTCAAATAACACACCATTAAACTTACACTCACATCATATGGACACAACACAACATATAAAAAGCATAGACACCATTAAGCAATTGTGAACTCGAAAGGCACTCCATGGCAGGCATCCTTATGATCTGGTGCAGGGTTATTTGTTGACAAAACTGCATCAAACAGCTGGTTAGCTCGGGGATGCCTCTTTGGGGAGACGGAAGGATTCATGATCGCCATACAGAATCAAGTCATAAATACTAAAAACTACAGAAAACACATACTCAAAGATGCAACACTCACAAATGACACATGCAGAAAATGTCACATCATGCCAGAAACTATACAACACATCACCTCTGGTTGCAAGCTCTTGGCACAGACAGATTATCTACACAGACATAATCAAGTAGCAAATATAATACACCAAGAGCTTACAAAGAAACACAAATTAGTAGACATCCACGAACCATACTACAAATACATTCCACAGACAGTATTGGAAAACAACACGCACAAAATGTACTACGACAGAGCCATAATCATAGATTAACAATTTACCACAACAGAGCAGACATCACACTCATTGACAAATATAATAAAATCACATACATTATAGACATATCCATTCCAAACACTCACAATATACAAAACGTATGCACTGAAAAAATTAGCAAGTACACAGAACTCGCCCAGGAAATAAGGCATCTGTGGAGTGGGGTGCTTATTGTACCTGTTGTTCTCTCCTCTACAGGTGTCATACCACACACACTACCACACTACACAAAAGCCTGGGCACATTACAATTGAATAGAAACACATACATCACACTACAGAAGGCCACTATATTGAATACATGTCATATTGTGAGAAAATTCCTGAATACAGACACACACACTGATACACTTCTTTAATTTCTGTTTTAGTTACTATGCCTTGACTTTGGTCCGGCATAGTACACAGCCATCGGTGTTAACCGAGTATATCTCACTTAACCACCATAATAATAATAATATTATTATTATATATATATATATATTAAATTGGTATATATCAGATAATTAAAATTAATTTAGATTATTTTTTTATTTAAATAATTCTAAATTAAATTTAGATCAATTTATACGTTAAAAAAGTAAAGAAGGTTCGGGTTCGAATCCCGACTTTGAATTGTTAGTTTAAATTTTCTGTATTTGAAGACTGTTAAATTTAATTTTTAAAAATTGCTTTATATTATTTAAAAAACGAATTTTAAAATTTATTTTTGAAGTATAAACATTTGTTAAACGTTTTAACTACAATTTCCGACACTACATGGCGAGCGGCCGGATGGCCGAGCGGTCAAGGTGGCAGCCCTTTGCTCTGGGGGACCCGGGATCGAATCCGAATGGGTCGAAAAATCCCCAGGAATTTTTCGGGGGGGTGGTCCGTTCGGATATGTCGGTCCCCGTCCCTCACTACCCGGTCGCCCCATTGTGGGCCTGGCCGAACCCATAATGGGCCTACTATAAGAGGCCCTCTTAGTGCCCACAGGGCGGAAAGAGTTAAAAAAAGACACTACATGGCTTATAAAGCCTCTTTTGTCTTCTCATTTTTAAATGGCGGTTTCCACTCATTTCATTTTTTATAAGCACCTCTAGTGGAAAAAATCATAACTAAAACAAGCACAAAATGTCTACCTTCAAAAATAATCTCGTGTCATTTTGAATATTTCTGTCAAACCCGCGTATGCTTAGAGATTTTCTTCATCTTTCCCTTTAAGTTTTTTCCTCTATCAGTCTCTTACGAAGCAAATTAATGGCCTCATTCCGTAAACAGCTCCGCCTACTGGCAAAAGCCGTAAAGTGTACATAAAACGTTTGTACTGTACTTCAAAAAATCCTGTGTGAACCGCATGTGTCTAGGCTCAAAATTTAGTGAGTTTGTTCCTGACTTTTGGACTGTTCTGTACTTAATTAATTTAATTAAAAAATGT
Organism: Centruroides vittatus; assembly: GCF_030686945.1. NCBI lineage: Eukaryota > Metazoa > Arthropoda > Arachnida > Scorpiones > Buthidae > Centruroides > Centruroides vittatus. The sequence goes on from NW_027120768.1 coordinate 1,128,622, forward strand.
TTATCGTTAAATTGAAGGCTGACATTTTTCTTTATCTATCTAGATCAGAGGTTCTCAAACTTTTCCGATTCGCCGCCCCCTGACCCATCAGTGACACCAACTTTTGCCTTTGGTCACCGTTCAGTACCCTGCCTCCAATGCCCCCTAGATTTACTCACTGCCCACAAGGGGGCAATATCGCCCACTTTGAGAACCCCTGATCTAGATGGAGATTAAGCGGATTTTTGCTTTATCCAAATAAAATTCCTGGGTATTTTTTAGATTTGTATCTGTTTACAGTTGACTTCAAGTTACATTTTACATTATTTTTGTTATTTGTTTACAATTTTAAATGGCCCTTATCTTCTTGAAACATTGTTATTTTTGGTATAATTTAGGTCGAGTAAATCCTGTTTAAGTATCATTTTATCTAAATAACCGAATTATTTTTTAAATGAAAAGGATATATGATACAGGATATAGGAAATGACAAAAAATACGGAACTAATTAAATTTATCATCATAAATCCATGTAATTCTGTTATGAAGTTTAAAATACAGTACTTCCAGTCAAACGTATTCAGTTTCATTTATATATGTTATTTAAATTATAGAGCGTGATGGACAGATAATCTATCAATTCTTTCGGGACCATTCAAGTATTACATCAGCAAAAAAATTTAGCTCATTTTTCATCTCCCATCATCAGCAGTCATCAGAAATCAAGATACACCCTCCCTCTAATTATATTATCAGACTAGAAGTTTCAACCATTCACAAATATACATGAATTCTTTTAAAATAATTTTGTGATGATTGGGGAAAAAATAAACAAGTGCAATGTTACGTTACCAAAGACTCACCCTCCCGCCTCCATCATTAGCAATCGTGAAATACGAACGAATTCCCCCATTAAATGCTGACGTAATATTCGAATGGTCCGTTAGTTATTACTAATATAAAGTGTAGAAATTCTAACTTAAACCGTATATTAGCCAAAATTCAATGTTATAGCCGAAATTTTTTATTTGTATTTAAAATATTTCATTATTATACAGATTCTAAACTCAATTCAAATTTCATTTTCAGGAAATAAGCAAAAATCTAGAATAAATTCACATTTTACCAACAGCTCCTATAATCTTGATATTTTAGCCAACTGACACAAATTAGGCTTCAATAGTCTGTACTTTATACAACAGACACAAAAGTAGGCTCCAGTACTCTGTATTTTAGCCAATGACACAAAAAGGCTCGGATAGTCTTGATATTATTAGGTTCTATAATTAGTAAGAAAATTCTCATAATTTTTTAAATTACACATAAATTTAACTCACCTCCATTTGTTATAACAACAAAGAAAATTTGGCTATCAATTAACATTATTTTGGTGTTTAAATCTACAAAACGCAGATACATATTATGTACGAATTAACGATGTAAAAAAAACAAATGTATGAAAACAATGGTGACAGGAAAGAAGACATTTCAAGAACAATATTAACAATTATAATTATCGTCAACAATTGATAGTAAAGTTTTATTACAAGAGATATTTACTAATTATTATCGTTTTGAGGAATAACTATGCTTACAAATGAGAAATTAAACATGTCTTTTCAATACTTTGCCTTTTATTTCTATGAAATTTCGTCAAATTTTGTCTTTCATTCTAATTTCCATATAACAATAGATGATTAATTCAGTCAACAATTGAATGCTTCATTGCTAACAGCGGATATTCTCGTTTATTGTATAAAGCAAAGCTGACGATTCTATGAAATCCCTTCATTACTTATCCTTTGTTCAAATCGAATTGCTCTTCGTCTGTAAATAAAGTGCCATTTCCTTACACAAATAAATTAATACGAACAATTATTTTAAAGTAGAATCTAATCCCTCCTTTCGAAAAATCAAATTTATCACCAAAAAAATTAATTAATTAATTAATTATAGCAATTAAACAATGTAAAAGATAAGGGACCGTCTAGTTTAAAACCGTGGCACCAGATGGCGACTCCGGTACCAAACGGTTTTTCCCATTAAGGGAGCCTATTTAAGGTTTTTTTAAAAGGAATTTTGTAAGTCTTTTTAAAAAATATTAAGAAAATTATAAAATATTTAAGCTACTTTAATGTAAGTTTAATTATTCCATGTAATTAATGTGTTATTTGCTCATTTACTGGTACACACCCTTTATTTAGATATGCGTTTGTATATATATATATATTTAAGAATTAATTGTAATTGGTCGATTATAATTAATTGGTTCACTTAGATGCCAGTTAATTCATTTTTAATTTTAATTGCATTGTTTTTAATTTTGATTAAAAAGTAATTTAATTTTTAAAGCAAGGAAATTAGATGTTATGTTGGAAAGTGATTTTACAGGGGAATATTTGGGAGAAATATGTAGTAAATAATTAGATTAATGAAAGAAAAAATTACAATTTTTAATTTTATATTAAATTAACGAATGTTAATGCTTGTAAGTACGATATAAATTTCAAAAATTAATCTTTAAACTAATTTTATAAATCAAATATTCTAAATTATTAATCAGAAATAATGGTTGATTAAAGAGAAACAAAAGCACTAACACGAGTGCAAATTCTTAGGTTCTTTTTCATTAGGAATTTTAAAAAATATCGAGGTAAAGTTTAAATTTTAGGCAAAAATCCTTAAAATTTTTTATATTTTCCTCACATAAATCGAAGTTATTTATGCAAAAATGTCTACTGTTTATGTGGTTACGCACAAAGGAAGAATATACTTAAAGGAGGATTAAAAAGATGTTAAACAGACTACATTATAGAATCATACATAACCTTCCTGCATGGACTAAGGTCAATGACAAGAACTGTGCAACCATCATTTGTAAGGCAAGGCGTATTCACAAGCCAGCAATAAGGAGGACTACGATACCAGCATCACCAGTACTCTCTGTTAGGACTGCTATTGCATGCTAACTAGCATTTGTAACTCGATAACAAAGGCAAAACAACACGAATCTCTGTAATAAATTCATGCATACAAGACGATAGAGAGTACCTTTTATACAAAATAATAATCCTGTAAGTAAAAACAAACACTTTAATGAAAGTATCCAGCTTTAATAACAATAATTGTGACCAAGTAAAAGCAGAAATAATAGGCAATTTGTTAGTAGCCACAATAAGTAGTGGTGCATCTATATTATTAATTATAGCATACAAATTACTCACTAGGAAGGGTATATAACCTTGACCTGTGTAAGGAGTATAAGTAAAATAAACACAATAATATTTTGGGGTATAGAAATTTTGATGTGTAATAGAGCTTAAGATATTTTATTTTAGTATATAAGCTAGAATTTAATAAGTTTAGGAGAATGCGCTTGCTTGCCCCCTGTTTATTATTATTATTTTTTTCAATTAAGTGATATATGGATCGAACTTCAGCAACCTTGAAAATTCTTATCCACTGGCATCTATCATAAATACAGATCACATACATTATCTTTCCTAAATTATATGGGTCCTGCTGCAATTACGGAAGACAAATTACTCTGATCTTGTCAAATGTATTTAGGATCTTATGACAACCGAGGAAAGTCACAAAGATTAAAAAAACTGCTTTTATTACTACAATTGTTAGTTAACGTTTCTGACAATGATACATTTAATAATATAATAGCATAAACTGTACCCAGAAAGGAGGTTTAATGTAGTATTTTACACACCAAAATCTTTAAAACGGGGTTAACTTTAATGTTAAATTAAATAAAAGATTGTTACTGGTGTAGTAAGAAAATAACTATTATATTAGTGATATACAGTGGTAGCGAGAGAGCCCTATTAGTAGACGTATTTGTTGTAGCAGTGAGAGGTAAACCCAATATTATGAGGCTATTAGTAATAGCAGGAAGATATAATACCTTCCAAACTATCCTAGAGTATCGCTATATATCACAGTGTTGCCAATCTTATTAAAACAATTTCACATGTAAAATTATCAGAACTGATTCTATTGATTCGAACAGAAGCTGCGAAACTTAATGCAACAACGTTAATTAAGTAACTCTGAATCCTGATAGTATTAATATTAATGTAAATCTATAGTAGCGTGAGTACAGTAATAACCACAAGCAATTATACTAACTTTATAAAGCAATTTTTCCTTTGTAAATTGCTTCAAAATATATTTAAAATGGCAAAATTTGGCTATTTTTAAGTTTAATTTTTTAACGACGACGTCAGTAGTATAATTAAACTTGTGTATACTGAATTATAATGCTGTAACTGTGTATGCAGCATTGTTGTTATACTATAACTACTTTAGTATTCTAGTATTATGTATTATATTGTTTTAGATACCAGTAAAGGAGTTATAACTGTTTATTTCTATATAGAGTTATTCAGAATTATTTACACAGTATACTGTATATAACAGTGCTTATACAAGTATAACAACGCAGTACTATAATTATAGGCAAACTGTTCTGTATAATACAATAATTATATACTGAACGTGATGCATAATACTATATTGTGTTATAAACACACTTATTAATGCATATAATTAACCAAAGATATACTTTACGTAGTATTACACATACTAAATTTTTCACACAGTACTGCATACATACTTAATACTTATCTATCCTCTAGCCAATTTTATTAAGGTATAACTCACATAAAATAATATAAAACTTAATTATCAACAAAGTAAACCTGTAAACAACAGCCACTGATGACAAGATAAAAAGTGGCCGTTGTTTGCAGGTTATTTCGAATGCATTTCGAAAAGAAACCGTCTCGAAAAAAATGGCCTTTGTTTACAGGTGGCCGTCGTTGGCAGGTGGCCGTTATCAGAGGTTCGACTACGTATATTTGCATAAAAGTAAGTTAAATTTTATTATATTATACCCACGTATTAATTAAGTACACCAATACTTAATTATTAAAACATATATTTAGGCTACTATAAAACTTGATTAATTTATATAATATGAATACGATAAAAATATAATAATTTAAATAACCTAAAGCTTATTTTAGAATAATTAATTCTTTAATTAATTATTTTTAATAAATAATTAAAGGTTATTTATTCTTTTCATTTATACTATTTTAAACTCAATACACTGGCTATTCATCACCTGGCTATTTTTCCTATACAAAAACTGGAATATTTTATTTATTTTAATATTATTTTCTACGTTCTCTGACGATTTTTTAAACATATTTTCGCAAGTTTTACGCTTACGTTAATTGCCGTTACGTAAAAATGCTTCAATATTTATTTTAAAAAATCAGATAAAACAGCATAAAAACACGAGCGTAACTCACGAGAATTGGCGCGCGAAAATTAAAATAAATAAATAAATAAATTTTAATTAAAACATTTTACGCAGCGCGCCAATTGAATCCATAACGTGGCACACACTTCACACACACACACACCGACTTCACCCCCTTTGCAAGGCATAATTAGAAGAAAATTATTAAGAAAAGTTGTTAGGACATCATCGAGATGAAGATTCGAGTTTATTAAACTCGAGAAACTTGTAAAAAATAAGAAAAAAAAAATTCATCCTTAAACCATCGCCCATTATCGAAGACCTTAACTAGATGCTGTAGGAAAGAGCAAGAGACCATTGATCGAAGAAGAGCAGTAGTCTGGTATACAACACCCCCTGCTGGAGACTGTTGGAAGTGGACAACTGACACCGGCGCTAACCAATAAATGTCGTCGGAGAAGGAGTTCTACTGGTACATCCGATGTGTCAGAGCAAAAGCATGGAAGGTCTGGTCCGGAGAAGCTAGCTGCCTGGTAGCAGTTTACACGTAATTTAAGCTACAACAACATTAAGTGAACCTCTATACCATGGTGTTACCCATCGAGAGCCATAATACGATCACCATTTCTTTACTTTATGGATTCATATGTTTCATCGTTACCCAAGCAGCAGTAGCGAAAGGTAAGTCAGGGGTCCCATTTTCGATACGTATCCTAGTTGCAAAGGGGGGGAAGCGGTCGGGCGGTCGGGTGGGTAATTTAAGTTGCAACCATCCCCCGGCCGTTCAACTTACCGAAATTACCACCTCCTCTACCGTAAATATAAATAATAATTCACTTCCTGCGCTCTTGGTAAACTGTTTAGTGGTGCTCCTGTTCGCACGCTCGCGCGCGCGGGCGCGGGGGTGTTACCACCGGCGTAATTTAAGGAAAAAAAATGTATTTAAATTAGCGAAATATGATTAAAATCGGGAGTAGATTAATGTATATTTTACGGTTAGTTAGGGAAATTTCGGAGTTTGTTTCCTCTACTTTCGGGATTTTGCTGCAACGTACCGATCTTCAGGAATCTTGGCGCAAAGTGTGGTGTTATACGCGGGTTAACATCGGGGAAAAAATTCAATTTAATTGCTTTAATTATCTTAATTTTAATTAGTAACATAATAAAACGGAATTAAAAATAAGCTAATAGTCCATAATTTTGAACCGTTGATCTATTTTAGTAAATGGATATCGTTTACAAAGTGGGGATGGCGTCGGTTCGTTCGCCAGCTTACAAGGAGGGGGGGGGGTTAAATCGAATAATCTGTGTAAATTACAAAAGAAAATTGTGTTTAAAAGCTTTTATTAAGATAAATTTTCGAATTTAAGATTACGAATTTAATTCTTAAAAGTTTTAATTAAAAAACAAATCATGGTCAAACTCTGTACTTGGAGGAAATTCCTGGAACCAATCAAAATAACTTAGCAGCATTCCTGTCTATTGCATTCCTTAGTTTTGTTGGTATTATAGTTGAAATCAAGAGCATTGTTTAGAACCTTCTTCTCCTTCTTCTTTCGAAATGAAAAGAATCTCTACGGTTTATTGCAGATAACATTTGTAGAATCAGGCCTCGAGCGCACTTTACTCGAATATATTGAAACAATTTCATCTCCCGATCCCCAACCCCTGTTTCTACCCCCAGAAGGAAGGAATTTTTATATAATTTATGAAAAAGGTTTATTATCATTATGTATTTCACTCAATAAGGAAGCCCTAATGGTAATTTATGCTATGAATTACTTTGTTTGTTAAAGAAAATGCTATTCTTCGTGGAGTCAGGATGATACGCTATTTTTTAAGTATGATTTAATGGTAATTTATGCTGTAACTTACTCTACATTACCTACGGAAAATGGCGCTATTCCTTACAAGATTTTGTGGCCTACGACTTTATAAATTTATGCTATTTTTTTTAGGTAGAATTTTGGGGTTTTATGAGATATGCTAATTATGCAATTTTCAAAAATTGATGTTCGCGGGGTCATTTTGTAACGTTTATGCTAATTTGCTAGTTTTTGTAGCGTGCTATTCTATTTTTTATAACATACTCCATTTTTCCAGATTTTCTCCTATATTTATACACGAAAGATCATTTTATATAATAATATATACTTTGTAGACTGCTATTTTTGGAATTATTGCGGAAATTCCATACTTCTCGAGATAAAAAGAATTAAGCTAATTCCGATCTTAATATCTCTCTTCCTGTATATTAAGCTTATTTTTAAAATGTGTACAGAGCTTCCTTGTATGAACAATAATATTTTATAGAATATAATCTGTAAGGAATGATATATTTATAATAAAATCATGCTATTTTAGGGGGTGCTAATTCGCGTATTTATGAATGAACTGTGCTATCCTGTGCTTAAATTAGGATGAATTTAGATGCATAGATTCTAATTTATAAGAGTAAATAGCGTAATTTATGCTATTCCGTATGAGGCAAGTCAAACTTCCAGTTTTAAAGTTTGAGAATCCTACAAATTATGTACATACTTTCCAGCATATTTCCTGTACTTTAGATGCTATTTACAACGAACGAAGTGTGTACGAAGCAATTAGAGGTCCAAAAAACATAATAGAAGAAGGAAATAAAAACAAAAAAAAAGAAAGAAAATTCCACATCGATTCATCGATTATCCTCCCTCAAAAGTGCTATTCCATAACAGTTTTATATGTTAAAATGGCTTCAGAAAATCATTAATAGAGTCAAAGTTTACAGGCCCTTAAAATGAGGATGAAGATAAAGTTGATAGGAGTTCCTTCGACTTGGGGAAAAGTCATCACTTTGAGATATTAGTCAGTTTTGACGTTACCATGGCGACATCAAGTCGGTGATGCTCTTACTCCCAGTGAGTCATTCCCGCAACCCCCAACATCCTAGAAGTGCCCAGTTCGTGTACTAATCAATAGATTTGAAGCATGGGAGTTCCATAGAAAGATCTATTAGATGCTAGAAAAGAACAGAAAGAAAAAAGGGGGAGGAAGAAAGGAAGGAAGGGAAAAAGTAGGAAGGAGAAGAAGAAGAAGAAGAAGAAGAAGATTTTAACACTTTGAATGATTTAGAACGTATTCTGTAATTAGAGTGAAGAAGAATTCATTAGAAATACTCTGGCTGAATTGTTTCAAAATTGGATTTATCATACGTCAAACTATCTTGTGGAAGTTTAGCTTTATCCCTAGTTGTTCCCATTAGTAGACAATTTCCTCATCAGTAGATGGTATGTGGAATGAAAGTTTAAAGATATTTCTTCTATAGTAGCATGACAGAAGCACCCCTCCCCACCGAATAGGACACATAAAAAGTCAGTTATGGAAAGATGAAACTGGTCTTGAAGATGTTTATTTTATTCGAAATACGAGTCAAAAGTTAGAAGAAGAGGGTGGAAAAAAGTATATAGAATAATAATAAAATTTATACCCGGGATCTATAATAAATAATGTGGAAAAGATTGAAATTTTCCAGGACATGAAATGCTTTGATAGGATAGTATAGGAACTCGATATAAAACTAGATATGAGATATATAAAGCAGAAGGAACAGGAATATGTTATGAATAGCTGAAGAATGGAATAAAAAATTTCTTTTTAAAGGAATAATGGCAATATGATACGAATCAAAAAATATAGAATGGCTCACGAATCGAAGGAAAATATAAGGTAAAGGATATAAAATAAATTATTTATAAACAGGATCCGAAATTTAATATACAAATTGAGAAAGGAAGAGGATGGTTAAGAACTGAATTAAGAGGATAAACAATAAATTAATGTAATTTATGGGGGCATCTACCGTCCTGTTTTAGAGGATTTCTCCAGGAAAATAATTGGCATTTGGTTAAAAAGTCAAAAGGAAAAAACAACAAAATGCACTTAAACAATAACGCTTGGAAGAAAAAACAATTCTTGGAAAGTTTCATATCACTTGGCAAAGATTTATATATTATTTAAGGGGTTTTTTCTATATAAAAAAAATAAATTTTTTAATTAAAAAAAATATATATAAATTAATATTTTATTTGTTTTTAACCGTATTTAATTTTTGTGTTTATTTCGACGAGGAGGAGAGGGGTGGATTTTTACAAAAATTATGCTCTTGGTGGTAAAGGTGCTAAATAAGCACAATTTAATTAAAATTTAAAACAAATTATCGAATTATTTTCACGTGATAGGTTCGAAAATTTATCATTTTATACTTTACAGTAATTTAATTTATATACGTTGATTTATAGTTTGATAAAATTTTAAATTCTTGTAACCTCTAGTGGAAAATATGAATTTATTATTTATTTATTTTTGGATTTTTTTAAAAGAATTTTTATTATTTTATTTAAAGAAACGTAATTTTTCTTTCTTTCTTAAATGAAATTCTTAGAAATAAATCTATTCTTTATTGATCTTCTATGGTTTTATTCTTAGATCTATAAGATTATATCCAAGCGGGTCGCATACTTATGGTTTTTAGTATGGTTCTAAGTTAAGCTACTCAATTTTTTACTCGATTTTATTCATAATATATATAGGAACAATAATGTGCTGCTCTCGAGGAGACCAAAAACCACATAAAACCCTCTTTAATCATACGCATCAACCGTTAAAACGTCATTTATCTCTGTTCTCAAAGAATCGTTGCGCGCCATTGACTTGAAACGAATCTATGTGGTCCTAGATTTAGATAGTCTTTCATAATTTTTCTTTTTTATTGCTTAAAGTGCTTTTATTAATTTGTAGACAAGAGAAATATTATATCTGTTGATTGGTATGTTTAATTTTTCATGCCTTTCTTTATCGATTAAATTCTTGTTGTGCGATGGTTTTGCGCTTTGCAACGAGGTTTAAAGCGCTAAATTTTTGAATATTTTCTGTGTTTTTAATTACTTTTATATTATTTTCTTATAATAATATAAAATATTTTTGATTTTTTAAAGATTTGAGTGTATTATTTTAGTTTAATCGTTGATGAGGAAATGCTCGATTTTAGAATCTCTTAGAACCCAAACCCATAAATTTGATTTTAGCTTTTGAAAAATATGTGAATTGTGATAAATTATTAATTTAGAATATTTAATTTAGTTTACTAAACAATTATATATGAATAAAACATTAATAATTCTCCAAAATTACAATTTTAGAGCAATTATCTGAAGAGTTATACCGTGATGAAGATTCAAATCTTGATTTTAAAATATACATTCAATCCGAATTAATTTACATTTAAAAAATTCTTATTTTTAGATTATTCATGATAAAAATACTAGATTTAGACGGCTCGTTGAATAAAACATCAGTTTTAAACCATAAAAAGATACTAGAACGGCAATATTCATTATTAAAGAGTAATGCTTTATATTACTCATTAATGAAGAAATGTGCTTTTTAGATTATTTTGAGTAACTTAATTAACTTATAAATAACATTAATTAGTAGTAAATTTTTTTCTTAATTTCTGACGTCCGTTAAACCGGGAACGTCTGTGTTTGCATTATTCTATCACGGTTTTTCCTTTCGAAAAGGGAACTATGTACTGTACGGAAACGACCCCTCTCTTGAGATCCTTGTAGAAAATTTTCTTGTAAAACAGTAATTATTATAACATTTAGCCTCTAACAATCAATTCTTGGGGTCAATCTATTCTTCATCTGTCTCTAACTATTCTATAAATAATTAAGTTATCTCCAGTCATAAAGCGAAGAGATCTTGCCGTCACTTCCGCTCGTGCCATTTCGTCCAGCTCGTGATCCTCGTATTACACATTTTCACAAGTTCCTGTTCATGATAACTTTCTCTTCCACTATGAAATTGGAACCAATCATTAATGATTCATATTTAAAATTGAAGATATCTTAGGCCACATAGATTTTCTTAAGCGTAATATCTCAGTTATACACTAAAAATACAGTAATAAGTTATTTTCTTGTGTTTAGTTGCCCAATTTCTCAATGTACTTGCAAATACTATTAACGATGCCCCTATGATTGAGTTACGAGATGAAAGCATTGTTTATAGCTCGGAAGGTGTTTATGGAGTTCTAAAAAAAAGATCATTTACGCAATTTCTCGCAGTAGTCCAATAGCGAAATCAATAAATTTCACTAATAATCACTATTGTTAACAATGTTATACATAGTTTCACTTCATACAACCCTTCAAAAATTATTAAAATATAAAAATAAGTAGACGTTCTCGCATGCAATTATACGACTTTTTGGATAGAAAATGAGTTTAGAACGTGTCCTTTAGATGCTACCACTATATTTTTTGAAGCAGAAATCCGAGAAATACTTCCCAAAACAGTACGAAATTACAACGAATTTTAGGAAAGAAAAAAGAACTTGTAATCTCATACCCTTAGAATAGAACGACTCATAAATAATACAAAAGAAAGAATTTTAACATTATCTGATTTTAGATAACTCCTGATAAGGGATGTAACATTAATAACGTGTTTGCTCCACGTGACATTTTTTTTTCCTTCTGTCCGACCAATCGAATTCATCGATTCATTCTTTGATTATTTACTCAAGAAGTTGTCATTACGCCATCACAGTATTGGATCATCTTTTTATTGATGGAGATTTATTAAGGGAACTGGACATTGTTCTACACGTAATCATAGTAATTTCTCAGAGTGGGATTTTTTATTTACCGTTTACTGGTTCCTAACCGTGTAATTCGTTGTTAAATATCAGAAAGAACTTTTTTAATTGGAAAATTTTATGTTGAAACAGGCGCAACAACAGGTTATATACGAGTAGCAAAGAAATTAAAAATAAAAATTTCAGAAATTTTATAAAGAAATTTTCTACAGGAACAAGCGAAATCAACTCTTTACTGCAGGTTATACGCAGTAAAAGTCTTCTAAAAATTTAATAAATGCAATAAAAGAAATTTAATTTAATTAACTTTATTTTATATAAAATAAATATTAATTAAAGAGAAATAATAATAGTAATAAATGCCTCTGTCAACAGTATATAATAAAATAATTAATGCAGTAAATAAAAAGTTTTGGGTCAGCTGTGGTAGAAAATCCAATAAATTTTGACATGGGGAATAAATTTGTCTGGATATGTCAAAGGAATTTATTTTTAATTTGATAATTTCGCTATATTTTTTTAACAATAAAAAAAACATAACTAGTTTGAGATAATTTGACAGTAGACAGCGATACTTGACAGATTTGATTTGATAGTTTACCAATTCCAAATTATCTTAGAAAAAGTTAAGAAAAAAGCTGTTTTAATGAAGATAATTCTTTATATTATCCAAAAAATAAATATTGAAGGCGATAAAGTTCTACTCTTGACTTTATCATCATCAATTTCTTAAGATTCACTAATAAAAATGATGATGTTTCTTCATCTTTTTTAATGGAGAGTGAAGATTTTTAAAAATATAATTATAAAGTGTTTCTATACTTTTATTATTTAAGTGATGATTTATATTCTAAGAATATATTTTTATACGAATCTATGTTTCCAATGAAGAAACATCATTTGTTCTCTTGAAATAAATGATGTTTTTTCATCTGTATGTTTCATCTCTTTGTTTCTTGTTTGTTCTAAGAGAAGAAATGATGATGTTTCTTCTTTTTTTAGAATGTAACAGGCTTACAATTATCTAACTTGAATTATAATTAAAAGATGATGTTTCTGTTCAGAAAATGCTTTTCTAAAAATTTTATTAATGATAATTTACAAGTAAGAATAAGCTTTTATATGTTCTATGCTTCTGTTTTGCTCCACTTTCGTTGGTAAAAATAATGACACTACTTCATTGATTTAAAACGGATGAAGATGATTTAATTAAGTGTTGTAAATTATAATTGTAAGAATTTTTTCTGCATTTTTATATGATGATAAATTACATCTAAGAATGTCCTTTCCGATGTGTTTCTGAAACATCATCATTTGTGCCAACCTTATTGATTTTCACCAATAAATCTGCAACAAATGATGATGTGTTCGTTTCTCCACACTGAATGAAGATGTTTACAATTAAATAATTTAAATTATAATTTTGTTTCTATACATAAAATGAGCCACTTGTCCTGTATCTTTATGTGATGATAATTTATACCTTTTACTTTGTTTCAGTTTTATTGTAGATGATGAGGATGATGAGTTTAATTAAGAAAAATAAATTATAATGGTGAAAAAATTTACACAGAAAATGAATTCCTGTATACTTTTGTACATCATAAAATAGTCGTAAATTTACGTTATAACAAGAGCAATTTTAGTAGAGTATTTTTAAGAACAAACATATCTTTTACTTTAAAAATATGTCCTAGAGAAAAAGAAGGAGGGGAGAAAATAATTCTTTTTATTTCTAAATCCTATTCTCTTCCTGTATTGTTACTGATACAGACTTTTCAACCTCTTCTATACTTTAGCTGATAAGAAAATTTTTGTTTCTAATGCATCACAAGCTTCAGTTGAAGCTTCGTTTCAATCATTTGCTGATATTCTTTAATTTATTTCCACACTAAATATTATTTTTTTAAAGCTTTAACAAAACTTTAAAATACGAAGTAGCAAATTATTAATTTCCTAAATAGATTTTTCTACTAGTGTAAAGGTTTCTGTACTAAATTACTTCTAAGTTTAGAACGGAAGTCACGTTACTCCAATTCGAAAATTTTCTCCTAAAAGAAGTCGAATAGACGACCGGCTCGACTCTATTTCTAACAGGAAAAGTATGATGTACTGTACAGGCACAAGAGACTACTAATTTGAAGTGGAGAGCATATATTTTAAATTAAATAAATTAAAAATATTTATCATGACATCGTCACAATGAAGGACTGCAATTTTTAAGCACATATTTGCTCCTTTATATATATATATATATATATGTATATACTTTTTTGTCCATTAAACATATTTTAGAATAAACTGAGCCATTTTTTATGTAGGATAAACTGGAAAAAATGTATGACAAATTTCTTATATTGACAAAAATCCAAATAAATTAGAGCTTTCATGAGAAATCATTAAGTTCAGGAACAAAAACTAATAATGTCTTCCAAGAAAATGACTCACAGTTAACAGGAATGTAACCATTTTTGAAATTTTCAATGTGTTGTTCCAATATTAAATGATATAAAAAAAAAGGGGGAATGAGAAAAGAAGAATTTTCCAAAAACTTGTTTTAAATTTTACACAAAGTTTAGCAATTTCTTAAATTTTAACTTACAAAAAAAACTAATTATATTTTCTTCTCTTTTCTTCCAACTAAAATACAACTTTTAAACATTAAAAATTATTAAAATTTTTACGCATTTTTTATGTTTTCTTAATAATAAAATGCTAAATTTTTATATAAAAAATTATAATAATATTTATATTTTTATGGGCAAAGAAAATTTGGGTGTGCTCTTAAATTTAAACGAGCTCCAACTGTTTTTTTTTTTTTTTTTTTTTACTTAATTCGATTTTTTGGGGTTACAAGGCTCAAAGATATGGTTTATACCATAAAAGAAAACCTTTGTAGTAAACCTGCATTTGGATCTTTTTACGAGTATAATTGATTCCGGATACAAAAACATCATAAAAAATAAGAAAAAAGTCAATAAGTCGGTGATCAGAAACATAAAATAAAGAATTTTAAACAACTTATCGAATAGAATTTCTCTAGATGAAAATTAATATTTACTTTAATATGGAAAATAGATTTCGGATAGAATTTCACAAAAAAAATTGGTTTAATTTACATTCTAAAATGATTTAAATATCATTATATTTTGTACTGAAAATGATGTAAATATAGTCAGTTTTTTAAAGAAAAGAATTCATTAAAAATTAATTTATTTTATTTTCATTTTTATTTTTAGAAATTGAAAATGTTTTTTTTTTAATAATACTTTAATTCTGTTTTGATTATAACTGATTACAGTTTTTATTTACAGCTGTTATGGATTAAATTTATATTCATAAGTGAAATTGAAATTTCCATTCATGAATGAAACTGATGAGACTTTCATTCACGGGTGAAATAGATGAGATTTTCATTCAGGAGTGAAATAGATGAGATTTTCATTCAGGAGTGAAATAGATGAGATTTTCATTCAGGAGTGAAATAGATGAGATTTTCATCCAGGAGTGAAATAGATGAGATTTTCATCCAGGAGTGAAATAGATGAGATTTTCATTCAGGAGTGAAATAGATGAGATTTTCATTCAGGAGTGAAATAGATGAGATTTTCATTCAGGAGTGAAATAGATGAGATTTTCATTCAGGAGTGAAATAGATGAGATTTTCATTCAGGAGTGAAATAGATGAGATTTTCATTCAGGAGTGAAATAGACGAGATTTTCATTCAGGAGTGAAATAGACGAGATTTTCATTCAGGAGTGAAATAGATGAGATTTTCATTCAGGAGTGAAATAGATGAGATTTTCATTCAGGAGTGAAATAGACGAGATTTTCATTCAGGAGTGAAATAGACGAGATTTTCATTCAGGAGTGAAATAGATGAGATTTTCATTCAGGAGTGAAATAGATGAGATTTTCATTCAGGAGTGAAATAGACGAGATTTTCATTCAGGAGTGAAATAGACGAGATTTTCATTCAGGAGTGAAATAGATGAGATTTTCATTCAGGAGTGAAATAGATGAGATTTTCATTCAGGAGTGAAATAGATGAGATTTTCATTCAGGAGTGAAATAGATGAGATTTTCATTCAGGAGTGAAATAGATGAGATTTTCATTCAGGAGTGAAATAGACGAGATTTTCATTCAGGAGTGAAATAGACGAGATTTTCATTCAGGAGTGAAATAGATGAGATTTTCATTCAGGAGTGAAATAGATGAGATTTTCATTCAGGAGTGAAATAGATGAGATTTTCATTCAGGAGTGAAATAGATGAGATTTTCATTCAGGAGTGAAATAGATGAGATTTTCATTCAGGAGTGAAATAGATGAGATTTTCATTCAGGAGTGAAATAGATGAGATTTTCATTCAGGAGTGAAATAGATGAGATTTTCATTCAGGAGTGAAATAGATGAGATTTTCATTCAGGAGTGAAATAGATGAGATTTTCATTCAGGAGTGAAATAGATGAGATTTTCATTCAGGAGTGAAATAGACGAGATTTTCATTCAGGAGTGAAATAGACGAGATTTTCATTCAGGAGTGAAATAGATGAGATTTTCATTCAGGAGTGAAATAGATGAGATTTTCATTCAGGAGTGAAATAGATGAGATTTTCATTCAGGAGTGAAATAGATGAGATTTTCATTCAGGAGTGAAATAGATGAGATTTTCATTCAGGAGTGAAATAGATGAGATTTTCATTCAGGAGTAAAATAGATGAGATTTTCATTCAGGAGTGAAATAGATGAGATTTTCATTTACGAATAAGAAATGAAATCTTCCTTAATGAATTAAACGAATTTAATATTCATTCATACGTGAAATTCTCGTTTACAAAAACACTTATTATACAAACGAAAAAAATTTAGATTTTTGAGAAGTTAGAAAAAAGTTTTTACAAATAAAACAAGCAAAATTTTCGTTCATAAGTGAAATATAAAAGAAAAAGTATATATATATACTTTTTCTTTTATATTTCATTCTTTTATATATATAGGCCTATATATATTTATTTGTATTTAATGCAATAAAATTATTATTAATTCATAAAATAGACGAAATTTTTATTTCCGAAATTCGACGTGAATTTCATTCATAAAATGAAACTGGCGAAATTTTGAACTTTACTAGTTAATTATATTACTTATTTATCATTTTACGCAATTATCTGCTACACGTGTTAATTTCCTAATTGAAAATTTGATAAAATTCTCACGCAGATCCTGTATAAATGCATCGATATATTTTGAAGTTTAATCTTTAGATTAAAGTCAAATACTTTGGTTTTCGTATTTATCACTTGGCATCATTAGAGATTTCACCTCCCGATAAGATTTATTTTTTGTTTTTTCTTCCTTCTTCCCCCCTTTCTCTCTGTCTTATCGATTAAATCTCTCTAAATCGCTGGTAGCATGATTGATCGATGTTAAAAGTTTTATTGATGTTTAGGAAAATTTTGTGAATTTAGTATATATTTTACCATTTGTAAATGATCTTCATCATTCCTTTTCCTTTCTAGTGCTTCGCACATGTAGAGGACAGGGGATGGTGAAGACGACCTGGTTCTTTTACCATTGAATCCTGAAGGAGAAGAACGTGAGGTGAAATTTTGGAAATGATGCCTTGAAGAGAAGATGCGTGGACAATTTTTATTTATTATTAATTACGTAAAATTTGTATTAAAAAAATGCAAATTATATCGAATGAAACAGCGCGTTACGAATCACACTCGAGTAGCAGCTGTTTGAAATTAGAAATAAAGTGAAATGAATACATTTTTAATAATCAGTGAAAATTAATCTGTTTCATTTGTCATTTTAACAAACAAACAGGAAAAATTGTCATTTAAAAAAAAAAAATTAATTACAATTTGTAATTGATTTTTTTAAATGAAAAGTTTGTGGGCTTGAAAAATGGGAATTCTGTGATTTTTTTTTAAAAACGCAATTGCAATTTTTTTAAAGAAAAATTACAACCGTGTTTTCTTGTCTTCGCTGTGAAATATTATTTCTAAGAGTTTTATAACAATTTCGATTATTAATAAACAGCAAAAATTTATAATTGTGTAAATGCTTTTTCTAATTATTTTATGAAATTTTAATGATATTTATACTCTTTAAAGACTAGAAACTAAATAAAGAAATTAATAATATAGAAGTATTTTCTGAAGATAAACAAAGATAGATGTTGTTTCATGGTCTCATTTTCGTCTATATTTCTGAACTAAAAATGGAAGGAAAGGGATAATAGAGATATACAACGAGAGAAAAGTTTCATTTCTGATTCAACAATAAAAGAAAATGATAAAAGAAAAAAAAAATAGAACGAGTAAAGGAGAAAGAGGTAAAAGAATTATATATATATATATATATTTAACTTGCGAACATTATAGCAAACAATTTAAAAAATAACAATTATAAATTGCCATTTATTGTATTATTTTATACAATTTAACTAGGAATTAATTAGGAAAAAGTCACTTGATATTTCACTAAACTTTTCTTCATTTTATAAAAGTTAAAAATCCTCATTTGCCAGATGAATTTTATTTAAAATGGTGTAGCTATTAAAGTAATTTAAAAAAGTTTTAAATGCATTAAAATTAATATATATATATATATATATATATATAATAAAAATTAATATGATTGGATTAACGAGGATTTAATTAGAAGTTAAATCCCTTTCTCTACTTAATGATAATGGAGATCCTTTATCAATATGTCAAACTTCCTTCTCTTATTATTTAAGAAAGATTAATTTGTTCTTAGCTTTCCGCTCAAACTTTCAAAATTCTTCAGATTCTGCCCAATTTTGGGGGATTTTTTTTCTACCATTCAAGGACCTTCAATGCATTTTTCCCCCCACAGAACGTTAGTGGTAAATTTACACGGCAGATGGCGCTATACGACAAATTTAAACTTAATCACGTTTAACGCTTTGTAATTGATTAAATTTAATTGTAATTAAGTAATGAAGTTTAGATTAATTGCAATTAAGGAATGAAAACAATCGGAAATATATTTAAAAGGCGAGAATGGGCGTTTTTCTCTTTAAAAATGGCGTTTTTATAATTTATATACGTTAAAGCTTGAATTTTGAATGACTCGGTTCTGAAATTTTCAATGTTTTCCTTTGAAAAAATTCACATTATCTTGGTTACTTTTTTACTTTAAAGTAATTCTTGTAGATAATGTTATTTTAGATGTTATTAATTTTTGAAGCTTCGTGATCGAGTTTAAACTTCATGTTAAAAGAAAGTCACTCTACGTTTCACGCAGCTGAAACAATGTTCGTGTACAATTTTCAAAATAATTTAATATAATTTTTCTTTACAATTTAAGCTAATTTAGAACAGATTTTCAGCTAAATTTACATAAACCTCATCAAATTTTTATTGAATAACAATTATATTTATAAATTTACAACAATATTCATTTACATGTAAACTGAATTTTCTTACTTTTCCGGCTGTTATATGGCGATCGTTCAGAAAATAATCCTCGAAATTTTTACATATTTGGACTCAGGGATTCTTCAAACGTCAAAAAATGCAAAACATTTGGTTTTTTCCTGTATGGATGGATGTTAGCGTGTCTTTGTGTGTGAGAGTGAAAGGCACGAGTTTATTCACCTCTTTGAAGCTTAATAACTGCTGTGCCTTTTGACAGAAACTCCTGAAATTTTGCATTGAGTTTTGTATATTAGAGGCATAGACACTATTAAATTTTGGTAGTTAAAGGTCACGCGGTTTGTGAGATAGAGGGGCTAACGTGTCGTATCTCAAGTGGGATCCAGACTTAGATTTTACTAGTTATTAGCATTTACAATGCTAATTTATTTTATTTTGAAGAAAATATATTCGCTGCCGCTATTTAAGATTTTAAACTTAACAAAAATTTAATTTATTTTTTTATTACAATTTAGTTACCTTCACCAAAATATATCATAAACAATCATCAAATGCTCTTTGCGCTTCACCAAAATTTATTATATGTTTATTAAATTTTCTACGAATTTAATAATAAAATTCCCTCCTTCAGTACACTAAAATTTTTTTATAAAATTCAACAAAAATAATAAATAAAAGATTAATTATTTTATTAAAATTTGTTTATACATGAGTTTAAATCATATTTTATATTATAAATATTTAAATTTAATTTATCGATTCAAATTTTGATTAAATTTTTTAAAATTTTGGTGGATTTTATTTAAATCGCAAAATCTTACAAAATATCGCAAAAATTTTTAAATTTTCTCATAAATAATATTTGTTCCCTGTTTTTCCCTGTTAAAAATTTCACGAAATTCATCCGAATAAAAAATTTTTTCTTCATAAAATCATGAAAAGTGCATGAAATTCATTAATAAATTAAAGTAGTTTTTTCGTTTTACTCTATTAATTTTAACGAAATTCACCGAAAATATAATATTTTCTGGGGCAAAATAAATTTATTGTGACATCGTTACAATTCCAAGCTGCAATTTTTAATCATATTTTTCATTTATTTCATTTAAAATATATGCTCTCCATCTCAAAATTGTAGTGGCTTGCCCCTGTAAATCATACTTTACCTTTAACAATGGAGTCGTGCTGGTCATCTATCTAACTCCTTTCGGGGGAAAATTTTCGAATTGGAATAACGTGACTAAATCGAAAGTTCGTATATAGTTAATTGGGGCCTCTTGCCCCTAAGAATTCCATATCCGATCTCGTCTTTCATCTATCTAACACCGTTCTCGAGATCAAGGAAAGACAGAAAGTAGGTATTTATAGGTTTGCAATTTTTTCAAATTGCAGCCGAATTAATATTTTGTAACAATTTAAATTAATTTCATTAATATTAAATAGAAAGTAAATTTTAATTTTAATTAATTTATTTAATTTTCTTCGATTTCTATAAAAATTTACTTCATCTTCTGGTTTTACCCCCTTTATATATATATATATATAATATCCATTTCCGAACCGTAATGTAATCACATTCACTTTTTTCTCATCACAGCAGGATTGGCAATTACATATTTATAAGAAGGGGTCGAGAACGATACAACCCCTTCAAAGAAAATCGGTGTTAACGTACACAACTCATTAGTTATAACGGAATTCATCTGTAAAGCAGAATAGTTATAAGGCTAATCAACTGCATACTTTGTTCAGTTATGTATAATCTTTTCATGAACAAAATTATAGAAGAAAAATAAAAAAATTGTAGTGTCTGGCTCTGTAATACACCAGGTAATTACAAGAGTTTTGTAGGAATGATCAGGAAAAAGACACTACAATGTCTTCTGTAATTTTACCATCAGGAGCGGCACTTTTGTATAAAGAATCATTATTTTTTAACCAACTTTTGAAGTCTTCATCTGATTTTTTTTCTGGTTTTTTTAATCTGTTCTCGCCTGGTGTTAAAAGAAGATTTTTTTTAATTTTCTCATACCGTTCGTGTCCCACAGTGACTTACTTCTTCTTCTTCTTCTTCTTTTTTTTTAGTTTCATTTCGACACACGTTTTGCTATAAGTAATGCAGATTGTCTCAAGAGAAGTGAATAAAAATCTGCATTTTTTTCCTGGGGTAAAAAAAAGGTATGATGTATAATATAAAAATGAATTTTCATGACATAATTAAAACACGAAAGGAATTTCAATTGAATGGTTTGTAGTAAGGAAGAATAAGATGAATAGAAATTTAAAAGTTAAAATTAGCTCTCGGTGGATTTAAAGTTGTTTTTTTCTTTTTGGAAATTTTGTGAAAAATTACTATTATTATTTTTTAATAATCGCTACATTCTTATTTACTAAATATATTTGTATTAAATTTTTATGGAAGTTACAATGTATACACCCATTTTTCCATTCTGTGGGCATTATGAGGCCCTTTCTTATGCTAATCGTGGGATCAAGCGTGACCTATAGTGTAGATACGTTTGTATTTTTGTGTGGATAGAAGGGCATTTTTTAAATATTACTTCTTTCCAGTAAGTTTGGAAGCCAACTTTTATGCCCATAATCGGACATTGATTGGGAGGGAGGACCTGACATACATGTAAAATTTACGGGAATTTAGAACCAGACTCGAACCCGGATCCTTCAGACCGGATAGTCGTACCTTTACCGACTCGGCCATCCGGTCACTTATGAAAGTGTATTTTTATCGCAAATATTAATGTAAAAGTATTTAAATTACGGGAAATACTGTTTTAGAAGTACGTTTTTAATAGAAAATACTATTGTAATAGCACAATATCACTTGAAAATATTACTGTAAAAGTATTGTAGAAGCATACTATTACACGAAAATACTATTGCAGAAGCATACTTACAGTTTAAAATACGAGTATAAAACGTGTAGTTTTAGAATATAGAAACATCAGATGTGTAGAAGACATGATGTTTCAACAGTACACAGGCACGAAAGTATTATTGCAGAAGTAGTAATTAAACATATTAATGTAAAAGCGTACTTTATATGAAAATACTATTGATGAAGCATACTTTCAGTTGAAAATAATGTAATGGTAGTGGAATTATTAACATATAGAAACATCAAATGTATAGAAGACACGCTGTTATAACAGTATAAAGTCTGTATGCAGTACAAAGCAATATTGCAGAAGTATTAGTTGAGTATATTACTGTAGAAGCACACCGTAATGACTAAATATTTTCATTTTTTAAGATTAAAATTTAAATAAAGATGAAGTTAAACAACTTTAAATGACGTGGTCATTTACACACGTTAATGTACGTTCTGTGTTCTATAGCAGCACACAGAACGTACACAAATGGAATTTTATTAACTAAACCGAAGACATAATAGGAATATAAACAATTGTTATGGAGTTTTTAGCGAATTTATTAGAATTCAAAATAAACAAATAAATAAAATTATCAATTAGAACTCGCATTAAATCTAACTAATCAAATATTCTTAGAGATTTGTGGAAATTTTTGAAAAGAATATAATTTCTTAAAGAATTTTTCACGTTTTAATTACATTTATTTTCTATTTTAAAAATATTAAAACGTTTTAATTAAGTTCCGAAAATTCTTTGTTGCTCGTTTCACCAGCCAATTAATTGCACATTTCTTATATTTTATGACAAAATATATTATTTTAATAAATGAATACAATTTTAAGCTTGTATAAATGATTTTTTTTTTTCACATGGAAATTTTATGAAATTTGTAGCATTTTAATTCTGTTATTCGTTCGTTTATCTGCACGTCTGTCCACTTCTTTCAATTCTCTTCACAATTATTCAAATAATAATCTACTCTTGATTTATTTACGGGTAATTTTTGTTTATTTTTTGAAGAATTTATTATAAAAATTTTGGTTTTTTCCCTATTGTTTTGTATATTGAATAGCATTAAATTATCAATTAATGTGCAATTTCAAGCTTATAAGTTGGCATATATTTTTGCATGCTGCCTTATATATTTTGATAGTGTCATTAGATACTGGCATACATTTAAATGCATAAACCACTTAAAAAATCGACTGCCTTTTTAGAAAATGACAATAATTTTTGCATTTTTTAATATAAATATTAATAAAATTGTAGATTTTTTAAACACTATTTATGCTAAAATAGAATACAGTATTCAAAGAAAATTTAAAGGAAGACATTACATAACAAAACATACACCTGAAGGGTGCACGTGTTGCACGTGCATACAGATGTGTAACATGAGAGTAGGGGTGATGTGCATTCGGTTAAGTGGCACACACGTGACGTGTTAAAATCGTTTACCACGAGTGGGAGGGATGAATTTACATTTAAAACATACACCTGACAGGGTATACTCGTGTTACACGTGCACACAGACGTGTTAAGGAAAGTGGATCCCACTTGAAAGCTCATTACCTTCATTATAAAATGCTATTATAGTAACAATATTTACCTCTAAAGTAACAAAATTTTGCTTATTTTTTTAAAAAAACGTTGTTTGATACAAATGATTTTTTGTGATTTTTTAGAATGATTGCCTCCGTAAATCGTGAACTGAATGCCACTAAGTTAACAATCTTACGAATATAAATTCTTATCCTAAAGAATTTTATCATAAATATTTTATTCAGAGCCACGCTTGCTACAAATGGCTTCTTCCAAATAATTTAAAAAAAAGAAAACCTCTTTTTACACCAATAAACAGTGGATCTTTACCGTAAACCACAAAAGAAAACCCCTAACCGGTCGTAAAGTTTACTTGAATAAAAACGAGAAAAAAAATCCGTGTAAAGTCTATTCATTTACATAAGTTTAATGGAGATAAAGCAGAAGCGAAGAAGGATGATTTTTCTAACGTTGTAGAAACGTTAGAATTTCTAGAATTTAGTAAAATGTCGTAGTTTGTAAAGCGTGACGGACAGACGGCCGTATTTAATGAACGTCGTAAAATTTTAAAGTGTAGGAAACTGTACACGTTTATCACCCGTGGAAGGTGTTACGTGTGTAAATTTAGTGTAATTTCTCTATAGAATTGTGAAGTTCTAGAGAAATATCGTCTCACTTAACAAGTTTTTTTGGGGGGTTTTATGGATTTGAAATGGAGCGAAAATGTGAAATTTACGAAATTTGAAACAAATGTTGATGTTTGGAAATGTTTAAGACATGGTATCATACGTTGAACACGATAAATTTATGCAAATTTCAGCGTATCTATGGAGTGTAACTAGTGGTTATCTGTCTTATATAGGATTATCTTCTATACAACCATTAACATGTGTTTTATAAATTGTCCTCTTCCTTCTGTAGAACTTCCCCCTATAAAATATCTACAAATTACCCTATATTATGTGTTCAAGAAGCCCATAAATGAAACTTCTACAGACTTTCTTACGTAGATAAATTGGATTTATAAGTATAGAAGAAGAGCTTAAGCGTACAAAACATTTTCTGTAGAGATTTATAATGTTCTAGCATGTGTAGAACATGTTCAAGCATCTACAGAATGCAATTAACATGAAAATAAAATCATAATTTACAGGGAATTAACCTCGAAAACATGAATCTTTTGATTAAAATAATTGTATAAACATTAAAATACAGTAAAACCTGTGTAAAACGGAATCTCAGGATGTAAAATATTCTTTTCGGTTTGACAAGTTTTCGTTTTAAACAGGTCCTTTTAACATAGAAAGAAGAACGTTTTCCGTTTAGGCAGGTTTCCGTTTTATTTCGGTTCCGTCTTGGACAGGTTTTATCGTATAAAAAAATCGGTAATTTTTATTGTTTCTATAGTATAATATTACCTTTAGAAGTAGTAATACGAGTACAGAATTCCGTAGAACACGGTAATGAGCACTTAAACATCATGATAATGTATTAAAACTCACATATAAGTTGCAATAAAAACGATAAACATGGCACTAAGTTAAGTTTAAACGTGAAAAAATCCTATAACATTGAATACGTGCGTAGGTCTGTCTGTAGCTTAAGATATTCTACTCCATCACACTTTATAGAAACCGTAACTTTATTTTAATATATCAGAACGTGTTTTTACTATACGTTTGTCGATTCGTTATAAAAAAAGTTTCTATAAGTTTCTTCAAAAATTTATAAATATTCCAGCAACGAGTTGCACAACTTTTCCGGCGAGAGTTAAAATTGCATGTGGCGCCATCTGTTACGAGATTTTACTAAAACTTTTTATATTATTAATTATCCTAAAATGACAAAAAGCTTAATTTCGAGGGTAGAGACGAGTTTTATAAACAATTGTAAATGGTAATAATGAGTAAAATCTTAAGTCCCGACACCACGCGAGATACGACACGTGATCACTTCTATCTCCCCACCTCGTCGACTTTTAACCACAAAAATTTAGTAGCATCGATCCCCCTAATACACAAACCTCCATGCCAAATTTCATAAATTTTCGACAAATGGCACATGCGGTATTTGTTCATTCAATTTCAAGGTGAACACCTTGAAATTGAATGAACAGAATCGTGTCCCCCACCCTTCACTTACACACACCATACCATACACATGCACACAACACACATACATACTAACATCCATCCGTACAGAAAACCCTCCCCCACATTTTTTTTCTTCTTTTGAATTTTTCAACGTTCAAAGGTCCCGCAAGTCCAAAAAAATGTAAAAAAATCTCAGGAGGAAAGGGTCATTTTTTGACCCATCGCCCTCTGTTACGTAACACATAACAGAGACGTGAAAGTAAAAAACGTCATACTTAACACGTAAAATACGCTGTTAAAACTTGTTACTCGGGTGGAATTTTCTAAAAAATTGAAGAATCGGCATCGGTTTTCGCTAAAAATTCTGTCTTCTCCTATCAATTTTTCATAAAAATTCACTGAAAAATGACGTAAAAAAGCATCAAATAATGCAAAAAGCACGCATTTCTGCATCTTCCACTTCTTTAAATTAAATAAAGAAAAATAAAATAAAATAAAAATAAATTTTGTTTTTATTTTAGTTTCATTTGAAAATAAAAAGTTTCTCCATATTATTCTTGATTTTTTTTATAAAAATATAATTTTTTTTTATATAATTCACGATAAAAAATTTAAATAAAATTGTTGGAAAATGCATATATTTATTAATAATTTAAATTCAATATATATCTATGAAAAATTAGATTTTAATAATACAATAGTAAAATAAAAAATAGCATTTCTTTATCTTAAAAATCAATAAAATATATATATATTTATTTTTTTGAGGTTATATTTTATATTTTTTATAAAAAATTCTAATTTTTTTCCAAGTTCTTGAGAGTTTTAGACCTTAGAAATGTTAGGAAAATGTTCAGATTTTTTAAAGAAAAATTCCAACAAAAAAAAAATTGTTTTTTAAGCTCGAATTTCAAAAGTCGTGGGTTCGGTTCCTTAGTCGAGCTGTAAATAGGAACGTTGTTTGCTTTGAATAATGTGGGTTCGATTCCCTTATTTAATTACGGGAGTACTTTACATAAAGGGGATAAAACCAATGAACGTGTTAGTCGCGGGTTCGCACCCGACTAATGGGGTGGCTACGTGGAGTTTCCCGTGTTTTCTTCACCTTCCTGACAGTTTCTCACAGCATTACTTACCTTATCCCATTAATCTAATTATTTAAACAATCGGTTTCTTAGTTTAATTGTATGTAAGAAGAGAAAACATCCTTCTAAATTCGAATTCAAATGTCGTGGATTTGGTTCTGTTATTTGGCTATATAAACAAAAGACGAGTTTGTGTTGGAAGACGTGGGGTCTATTACCATATTTAGTTATAAAAACGAATGTTTTAAAAAGACGCGGGTTGTGCTCCATCTTTGTTTTAAAACGACGAGATTTCGGTTCTATAATACTGAAGCAATAAGTCAGAACCGAACCTCATCTTTTTAAATTTATCTGCTTGAAAAACTCCGGTTCGATAATTAAGGAATATCATATAAAATTTGGGCGAATGTCTGTCCATTGCTCTAATTTTTGAAATATTTCTTCAACAATGAAGCGTGATAGACAGACACAAATCTTTTATATAGTAAAGGCTGTGATTTTGAATATACTCATAATTATTAAAATGTCTGTCTGTCACACTATACTTCAAGAAGCTAAGAAAAGCTTCAAGTATATAGCGTGATGTACAGACACTTAAAATTTGTATAGTAAAGGCTATGATTCTGATTACATATATAATTTTTAGAATGTCTATGTATGACTGTCACTACGTGAAGAAGATACAAAACGCTTTAAGTGTACTGCGTGGTGGACAGACACTTAAAAATTACAAAAATCACTAATACATATCATAAAAATAACGAAATTATCAAAGAAATCGGTTATATTTAAAGAATTTCTGCAAAAGTTTCAATGAAAAATTACTTCATTTTCACTTGTAAATTGCATTTCCTGCAAGGAGGGAAAAACAAAAAGATTCTGTAAACAATTGTTACTAGAGTTTAAACTTTATTTTCAATTTCTCTATAAAAGTAGTTGTAAAAATAAAAAAAAATCACAGTAAAAATTACAGTTAGACGAAAGAAATTCCAACGAAATTATCCAAGAAAACAGGGGAAAAAATAAATGAATAAAATTCCAAACGGAAGCTGAAAATCAGGAATTTCTGCTGCAAAAATCACGCTAAATCAGTACAGGAGTAGCAAACAATTCGGACCTCATAAATGAATTATAAATAAAGGGTACTGTCCACAAGACACATCTGAGATACAATTGATCCAAGGGTAGAAAATACAGAAGGAAAAAAAAATCACAAAAAATTTTAAATCGATAAAAATTAAGAGTAAAATAAGCATGAGAAATCAAAAGTTAAAAAAATACGCAATTTTTGGTGACTTTTAAAAATTAAATTACTAATCAATTAATTTACGTTTTAAGCTTCGATAAAAATGCATAAATTTTGCGTTTTTATAAGCTTTATTTTTTGCATTTTTGAAAAATGTTTTGCGTTTTATTGAATTTTATGAGTGAATTTTTGTAAAATTTCAAAAAAGTAAACTTTTAAAAAACGCAATTTCTTGAAAATTAATTTTTTTTGTTCTTTTATATAGTTTGCTTTTATGGAAATTGCATTTTCATGTTAAAGTGGCATATAAAAATCAAGGAAATTTGTTTTCAAAAGGTTAAAAAATTGTTATTTTCAGTGAAATTAAAAGGAAATTTACTAAAATAAAAGCATGCAAAACATTGTATTTTTACAATAAATATTCTTTTATTTATTTATTTTGATGTTATTGAAAAATGGAATTAAAAAAATCGCACGAAAATGAATTTTAAGTATGATTTGATTATTAATATAAAAAATTTACTTTTAAAACATCGTTAAAAATTGCATTTTTTTTATTATGTTAATACGAAAATATAATAATAAAAATGTATTAAATTAACAATTAAAAAAATCAAAAATTGTATTTTATTTCTATTTTTGTTTTTAATAATACAGTAATAGGGTGATAAATAGTAAAAAAAGTTTAAAGAGAAATAAACAAATTATATTATAAAATATTTCATAATTTTTTTTGTATTTTTTTAGTTAATTATTATCAATTTATAATCGATTAGAAGAAACAAAAAATGAAATTCTTATTTTTTTTAAAAAAAATCAGATATTTTCTATTAATAAATACATTTTTGTAATAAAAAATTGCGATTTTTGTTACATCAGAAACTCAATATTTAATGATAAACAAGTAATGAATATTTGATTAAAAAGAAATGTAATTTGAATTATTTTTGAAAAATGATGTTTCTCGGTAACAGATACATTACCAAAAATAGTTTATCTTTTTATAAAAATTCAATTTTTTTTTCTCGATAATAAAACATAATTATGTAATTTTACAAAAAAAGCAATTTTTTCCTTTTATTATTCACGTTCAACAATGAAAAAACGCAATTTAACTTTAATTAATCACATTTCAACAATTGAAAAACACACTTTTTCAGTTTAGAAATGAATTTTCTTCTTAATTTTTAATAAAAACGTACAGGTTTTTTTTTACATTATACACAAATCATTTTGCTTTTTTTTTCTCTAATTAATTTTAATATTTCGCAGACGAGTTTTATTTTTTATAATGGTGAAAGTATTGAACAGTTTTATATTTATTGCAGAAATCAATAAACTATTAAACGTGCTCCAAAGATTTTATGATGAAATAGAAAATGGTGAGAATGCTCAGTAAATCAGGAAACTATAAATTTAGCCAGGAGTGACCAACAGTAGTGCAAATCAATTAAAGGATTAGTTACAACCTTCCTACATCAATGAATGTATACAGCATGAAAACTCCTTCACAAACTGCTGCAAACTAGCTTTAACGATGCTTCAGTTGATAAAATTCAGCTGAATTTTATCAATTTATTCGTAAGTAGATGCAGAAGGGTATATGACAGACCCTTTAGGGGTGAGTCGAATGCTTAATGGGATTCTTAAGGGATAATAACAATATCCTAACTCATGCTGCTCATGATAAATTATGAGGATAAGGCTAAGTAGGATGCCAGAGTCAATTAGGTCTTAGTATGGATTAAGCATGGGTGCCAAGAGTTGTGGTGACTTTCCTACAACAATGGATATACGATAAAACTCATTATAAATTGCAAATTCTTCGTTTCATTTGGTTTTAATGATGTTTCAATTGAAAAAATTAAGTTGCATTTCATTAATTTATTTATCAATAGGAAGGAAACAGAGAAATGAAGAGCTTGGTGTGAGCTTGAAATTTTGAAATACCCGTTGTTGAAGGGTTTCTTGTAAGTTCTGTAGAAGAATTACATTAAAATTTAATTATTGAGGTGTGTCTCGAGTTTGATATTAACGATATCGTTTCATAATTGAAACGCTTCACTAATTCATACTTTACAACATTATGTTCTTGATTTAAAGTTAATTTTTACTTATTTTGAGGTATGCAATCTTTCATTTTTTTTCTGGAACATATTTAAGTGTGTTTCATTATAAATCACATATAATTTAACACTCTCCTGCATTTTGATGGCATATCCTCATCCAGAGAAGTACCCAAATTATCAAAACAATGTAAAAAACACTTATGTTTCAACTCTTGAATACATTTAAAACTACATTTTACAACAATTTTCAACCATTTAACATTAAAAATTCTCCAGAAAATGCATAAAAGTAAAGATTTTATTACTCCAAATGTGCATTTGAATGGAAAAAAATTACGTGTTTTGATTAAACTAACTTACAGAAAATTTAAACACAATATAAACGAAAAAAACATTCTTTTTTTGTTGTTTCAAACCACGTATTCTTGTGTTATAAGCTACAGATTTCTTTGAATCGCATCAATGTGAATGCGGCTCTAAAGGATCAATAGTGATGCCTTTTGTTGAAATGTAGATGAAGTTGTTCTCTATAGAATAAATATCTAGTGAATTTCTAAAGAATCTATTCATGCTGAAGAATCCAATTTTTCGATACATGCCATGATTCCAAGTCTAGAATCATGATTTGTTCTATTATTCTAGCGGTTCCCCCCCCCTTTCTATGTTTTCCAACTATTGCTTTTTCCTTTATACGTAAGAAATCGTTAGATAAATCAACTTACTTCTAAGAAAACAACTGATTTGTATTCAAATTTGCATAAATTTCTTGTAATTTTTCAAGTTTTAGTAAAGGAATTTTTAGAATATTGTAAATTTTTCTTTTCTATTTATAAATACTAATTTAATTATTGCATTTTTTTTTTTTTAAATATAAGAAATCATTGGATAAACTTGCTTACTTCCTTCGAGAAAACGGCTGATTTGCACGGAAATTTACATAAATTTCTCGTAATTTTTAATTTTTTACGAGAATAATTTTTCGAATTCTGTGATTATATTCTTAAAAATAATTTTTCATAAATGGTTGCTTATATGAAAATGCAGTAAGGAGTTGCGTAACTTTCCCGGAAAGCGTTATAATTGCGCGTGGTGCCATCTGTTATGACATTTTGTTTAAAAAAAATAACTTTTATGTTATTAATTATCATAAAATAGCGAAAAGCTTAATTTTCAGGGTAGAGATGAATTTTATTGAAATTTGTTAATGCTAATAACGAGTAAAATCTTCTCTATCTCTCCAACCCCATGACCTTTAACAACCAAAATTTAACAGCACCAATGTTTCCCAACATCCGAACCTCCTCGCCAAATTTCAGAAATTTTCGAAGAAAGGCACAGGAGTTATTAAGCTTTAAATTGGGTGAACAAAATCGTGTCTCCCCACATTCACACTAACATTCCTGAATAAGGGAGAAAAAAACCCAAAATATTTTGCATTTGTTGACGTTTGAAGGTCCTCCCCAGTCCAAAAATGTAAAAAATCTTGGGAGGGGGTCACTTTTTGACCCATTACCATATTTTCCCTTGTTATATACTGTATAATAGCCTGGAATGTAAATAAGCAACGTCTAAGAAAACACTCGGTGTGTCTTAAAAATTGCGTAAATTTCTTAGAATTTTCAATATTTTAGAAGAGAATTTTTAGAATTTTGTAATTTTTTTCATAACTTTTTCTGAATTAAAATTAATTATTACATTTTACTATTATTACTGTTGTTTAGGGAATTTTTCTCTCCTCATATCTTACATCTTGAAATGTCAGAAATGTCAAAATAAATTGAACTTTACATCTCGAGAATGATTATTAAAAATTTCCTCGGAATTTATAATAAAAATTTCTTTATTTTGAATCTTTTCTAAGAAAACTAAATTGATGCTCCATGTTTACATAAATTAATATGTAATTAAGATATTTATTAATAAAATTAATCATTTTTATGTCATAAGGATGCAAGAAATTCTGTATTTTTCTGCATTTTTTAGAAATGTTTCTGGAGAAATTTCTGTCAAAAGTTTCCTAAAAATTTCTCTAAATTCTCAACAAAATATCATTCTTTAAATTCCCTAATAAATTTCTGTAATTTTTTAAAAATTTTCCAGGAAATTTCACTGATAATATCGCTAAACTTTTTAAAAATTCCTTTAGAATATTTCTTTAAATTTTCTACAAAATTACTCAAATTTGCTCGTAAATTTACTATAAAACATTTAAAAATTCCCAAAATTATGTCAAAAAATTAATGTAATAATTCCCCAAAAATTTCTTTAAAAATTCCCTAAATTTTCTAATAATTCCCTAAAATATTTTGTAACTTCTTTAATAAATTTACTTTTATTTCTAGAAAATCTTTTAAAATATCTTTAATTTTTGTAAAATTATACTGTAAAAACTTCAAAAAATTTCCTATAAATTCTCCAAAAATTTCCCTAAATTTCAGACGAAATAAATCCAGAGATTCAATTTTTGAATATTTTATTCGTTTTATAAAAAATTTTACTGTTTATTAAAGTGGTTTGGATATATTTATTGTCAGAAAATCAAGCAATTTACCCCCTAAAATTGGGGAAATTTATATAAATATTTTACATTTGAACATCGAAAAACATTCTTTTTTTAACTTCTCAAGTATTTTTTTAATTTTTAATTTTAAAGTGGAAAAGGTTCAAAGGTTAAAAATTAATTTCCAAGGGAAAAAAACCACATAACTTTTATAGTTAAAAAATAAAATTAAAAAATTAAATTCTGTAAAAATTTCGGTAAAAATGAATTTACTGAAATTCCTCCAAATTTTTCCACAAATTCCTCTAGAAATTCCTCCAAATTTTTCCATAAATTCCTCTAGAAATTCCTCCAAATTTTTCCATAAATTCCTCTAGAAATTTCTCCAAATTTTTCCATAAATTCCTCTAGAAATTCCTCCAAATTTTTCCATAAATTCCTCTAGAAATTCCTCCAAATTTTTCCATAAATTCCTCTAGAACTTCCTCCAAATTTTTCCATAAATTCCTCTAGAACTTCCTCCAAATTTTTCCATAAATTCCTCTAGAACTTCCTCCAAATTTTTCCATAAATTCCTCTAGAAATTCCTCCAAATTTTTCCATAAATTATTCTAGAACTTCCTCCAATTCTTTCCGTAAATTCCTCTAAAAATTCCTTTAACCACTGTTCTAAATACTGTAAAAATTTTCCAAAAAATTTACTAAAATGTCCTTTAAAAATATCAAAATAGAAAAAAAAACAAATCACTAAAACTCTTCATCAAATCTCCTAAAAATTCCACCAAGTCAAAGCATGGAAACAATATTTTCTTGTAGAGAAAACTTATTGATATCCGTGAATATCGAGTAAATTCGTATAAACGGAAGAGAGGGGGAGAGAGAATGAAGCAGATAAATTTTCTAAAACTTTACATCTATACAAGATTTAGAAGAATTCTTTCTTGGATCTTGAACAAATCTGATATCGGTTTTGGCTAGAGAAAGAATGTTTTATCTGATGATTTCTCTAGTTCAAATACTCGACATTTACAAAATTGAACAATAAATTGATCGATTTTTTCAAATTAAATTTTATTTATTTTCTTATAATTCTCTTCTTTTTATTTATCCAAAGAAAAGTTATATTGTTTTTCTTTTTTTTATTCTGTAAAGGATTTTTTATAGTAAAATTTAATTTGTTAAAGATATGGGAATTGAATGTGTGCGCTGCTATTTGTTTTTTTTGTTATTTTTCTGGAATTTAAAAAAATATGAATGGGTTTTTTTGGAATTTCTTAGAAAGTTTCAATTGTTGGCATTCTTCTACTTGTGGTTCCTCCGTGAGCTTTTATGGAATTGATGTTTGGTGTTTTCGGATAAGTAAATTACGTTTTAATGGTGTTTCTGGATAAAATTTCAAGATTTATTGCTTACTTTTATGATTGCTACTCGTGAAATTTTGTCTTTGTGAAGTATCTTGCAATTTCACGAAGATTTCAAAGATTATAGCTCTTTGTTATACTGAATCCTTGCTATTTTTTACCTTGTTTATAGAACGTTTTGAAATTTCTTAAAATTTTTCTTACGTTCTTTATTTTTGGCATGGTTTTTTCCTTCTTTTTTTACTGATTGAATTTTAATGTTTGAGGATCCAAAAATCTTTATAGGGTTATTTTTGGATGACATTTGAAGATTTATAGCTTATTTTTATGATTAATATTTGTGAAATTTTTGCAGTTTTCTTGCAGTTCAGAAATTTCTTCAAACTTTTAAGTATTTTATAACCTTAAAAGTGCTGGGTTAGTTGTTACAGTTGGATTAGGGCGAGGGGTTTCATTTTAGATTTTTTAGATTAAATTTCAGTATTTGTCGAGTATTTTTATGATATTAAACTGCAAAAATTGCTGTGAAGGTAATTCAAACAAATTTAAAGTATTTTATCATGAAAGTGTTAGCCTGTAGCATCGTCTTTTCTACTTCATGAATGTTCATTTTGTGCATAATTTTGCGATGTTTTATAGATAAAACGTTCAAAAACAGTCAAAATTTAACGCATTTTCTTTCGAAAATTGTAAAATTCATATTTTAAAATTCGACAATTACTTGATAAAACGTAAGATTTTAGAAGAAAACCTTGCAGTAAGAGTTAAACTTAATTTCTACTTTAAAACACAGTATAGAAGCCTTTAATCTGAAACAAACCTCAAAATTTTAGTTTTTTAAGGAAATATTTAAAGGTATTTCATATCCTATGTAAATAACGTTATATACAGAAATTTTAATAGAAAATTCAGTTATTCTTCGTTGAAATTCCAAATTTGAAGCTCAATTTAGTGACGTTTAAGTGGAAAAATTACGCAAAAATTCTAAAAATACCTATAAAATTATACAGTAAAAATATGTGTATACCGAAATCGCACTGTACCAGTTTTGCAGGTTTTGAAAAGGTTTTCTAACAGAAAATCACTCCCCGTTCTGAAGAATCATTTCCGTTTAGCCAGGTTTCCGTTTTATTCGGGTTCCGTTTTGGGCAGATTTTACTGTATATATTGCTTTTCTAAATTTATCCATCAACAAAAAAGGACTTACTCTATTCATAAATTTATTGGACTGTACAATAATATACAGAAGAATCATGTCCAGAAAAAATTCTTCTTTATTGATCCTTAAACTTATATAAAAATATCGATGGGGTTTTTTGGAAGAATAAATAGAGATATTCACGTGTCGATATTTATATCTGCCACATATGTCGATATTTTTCGAATATGTAGCATGAAGAGGATAAAAATGTTGGAATAAAAATCCTAAAACGTGCTCTCATAATCCTCAAATGCCAAGATAAAGCGAGTAATTTATATCAAGGACGAAGAATAGTTTCGTGCTCTTTTCTTTAAACAAAAATAGGAATAATTCTTGTAAAAAAGTATTCTTCGTTAAGATGTTTTGGTGGTTTTTTAATTGTTTTCTTTGTTAAAGTCTTTATCATTAACAGTTGGTAAAGAGCGATTCTTCAGTTCCTTGCAGTTCTTCATCTAGGAAGAAGTGATGAGTCTAAGTTTTTCATCGACTAAACCTTCATTAAAGTGCCGAAGAACTGAAAAGTCACTACTCAACTATTGACAAGTATGTCCTCGTTGATAAGTCTCTATCGATAACAGTAGTAAATTTTCAGTTCTTTGCAGTTCTTCATCAAGAATTGATGGGTAGTGACTTTTCACTTGTTTATGAATGAGTAATTCCTTGTCAGTAGTGATTTTTCTGTTTTTATATCAATAAGTAAACTACTTACCCATAAAGGACTGCTTATTACCCATAAAGAATTGCTTATTCATCAAGGATAAATGATGAGTGGTAATTTTCAGTTCTTTATCAGTAACAGTTGATGAATGGCAACTTTCCAGTTCTTTGCTGTTCTTCAATAAGAACAAGTGATGAGTAATTCTTTCAATCTTTTATCAACAACTAGTTCTTCATCAAGAACAATTGATGCTGATGAACAACTGCAAAGTCGCCATTCAACAATTGGAAAATAGTAACTTATCTGTCCTCAAGCCTTTATCAACGACAGTAAGTTTTCAGTTTCTTGCAGTTCTTCATCAACAATGATCGATAATGATTAGTGACTTTTTAGTTCTTCACCAATAAAAGTAGTTCACCAAAAACAATTCTTGAGTGTAGTTTTCAGTTGTTCATCAGTAATAGTTGATGAATAGCAACTTTTCACTTCTGTACATTTTTTCATTAACAACAATTCATGAATAGTCTTTTCTGTTTTTCGTCAACAACTGGATCTTCATCAAGGTGTTGATGAAAAGCTGAAAAGACACTTCTCAACAATTAGCGTTCTGTTCATTATTAACAAGGATTCATCAACGAAATTAATAAATTTTCAATTCTTTACATTTTATCTTTAACAATTGATGAGGAGTAAACTTTCAAAGAGTTCATCCAAAATCATCCTTTGATCCTACGGAATCGAAGGATGATTTTTGTATCTGAGTTGAATAATTATGCAGATGATAAAACTGTTGTAATAAAAATCCTAAAATATGGCTCTCATTATCCTGAAATTCCAAGATAAAGTATAATTTATGTGAAGGAATGAAGGATACTTTTTGGAAAATAGGAATATTTTTGTTGTTAAATGGATGATATCAGCTTACTTTACTTGTTAACCTTGTTAAAGTCTTCATAAATATTGAAGCTTGTTGTTAGAACCCATTCAGAAAAGTCAATCATCCATCATTCCTCGCTGTTACTTGCGTATGATGATTGAAGGATGATTTTTCTTTATTTATTTTGTAATTTTTAAGTTAAATTTTCATTTGATTTTATAGAGGAATTTTTTCAAGATTTAAATCATAATTTTGTATAGGGAAAAAGGATTTGGGTAACTCGATAGTTCTAATGTTAATTTAATTCTGAAACTAGGATTAAATAAATTTAATAATCGAATTGATCAACCAGTTATCTGGATTGCCTTTTGATTATCTGCTTCATCCGGATTTGAACATCGCTTGATCATCTAGGATTAATTTGACAATTTAATACATCTGGATTTTTCATCATTTGTTTAATAATTAACTGGGATTAAATTAATCCTCTGGTTAATCATAATTATTTTTTAATTGTATAGTTAATCCGGATTAATCCCATCTTTGAACAGCTACTAGATCGTGTACTTAATCTGGATTAATTTATTTAATTAATTGAGATTTTTTATAATTCATTTAATCATCTTATTATATGGATGTGATTGATCATCCAGTTACTCGAATTATTTTTGATTAATCGGTTATTCCAGATTTGATCGTATATTTAAACATTCAGTTAATTGGCATTAATTTTAGAATTTAATTAATAATTTATATAATCAAGATCAGTTCGATCATCTATATGATGATCTTGTTAATCCGGACTAGTTTTATTATCTAGTTAATAAGGAATCATTTGAACATTTACTTAATTGTCTAGTAAGTCGAAATTAGTTTGATCATCTAGATAATTGGAATAAGATTGATCATCCCTAGTTGATCATCCATCTGATTAATGAAGATTAATTCGTTTATCTAGTTAATCATCTAGTTGTTCCTAATTAATCAGGATTAGTTTAATTATCTACTTAATCATGTAGTTAAGCTGGATTATTGTTTTGTTTTTTTATTTAGTTAATCAGAATTAATCCTGAGTTTATTAATTTATTTAATCATCTAGTTAATTGGGATTAATTTGAAAATTTAATCGGTAACATATTTAATCCGGATTATTTTGATCATCTGATTAATCCGGATTCATTTTTATTATCCAGGTGATCAGGATCAATTCGATCGGTCATTTAATCTCATTAGGAATTAAATTAAGTTTTGAGATTAAGTACGTTGGCTAAATTAATATGGATTAAGGTAATTAGAATTAACAATATTCAGGATTTAATTTTTAAATTCTATTCTTAAATTGTAATTAATTTTCACGAGTAATTTACTTAGAAATTAATTATGATTTATCCGGATTAATAATGAATTAAAACGCCGATTAACTTTATTCTATAGTTAACTGAATATCCTATTAAAGTATAATTTGCAGATTAATTGAAAGTTATTACCTTAAATTATGATCAAGTTTCTTATTTAATTGTCATTAAATTCATCTTCAGGATAGTTGAAGTTTAAATTTAAACTTTGTTTAATTTAATCCTTTGTTTAATTTCGATTAATTTTCTATTTAAAATTAAAAAAAAATCGAAGTTTTAATTTGATTCTTCGCTTTAATTATTCTAATTAAACAAGATTAAATTTAATCTCGAATTTTCTTTTATTTAATTCTCTTTAAAATACCGAGTTTTATGTGATTTAATCATTATTAATTTAGCGTTATATGTAAAATAATTTCAATATATGCTTGTTTGTAAGAAATATGGTTGTTTAAACCTCGATATAGCATAAAGTTCGATATATAAGCATGTACCCCAACATAACGATAATACAACGACTTATCGTTATGTCAAGGTTAACTCAGCACATGTTTACAAATGTTATGATTTGAATACTTTATAAATTAAATGTGTTATAACCGTTTATTTTAATACCGCGTTTCTGAACCTGGGGGTCGCGATCCCCAAGGGGGTCGCGGTGATATTAAAGGGGGTCGCTAGACAATAATGAAATCATTTTATGAGAAAAAATCATTTATTATAAACTTATAAACATTTTACTTACAATAAGTACACATGTAAAGAAAAGAAATTAATGTGATGGTTGCATTCGTTTTTCATTTAAAATTTTCTCCATACTTGGATCAAATTATAAAGAGCATGTACACATCAAGTTGGAACTTGTAAATTGCTCATGTATGTACACGTCATACATGCGTGTTCATACCCGTCGCTATAAACGCAGCGACATCAAATAATAGGAATAGTTGTATTACATTTTTTATACTGTCGGTATTTCCTTAATGTATAAAATTAGTGCAATGTGAATACAGTAGAGCATTGATTATCCGACCCCCGATTAACCGACTTATCGGTTAACCGACCGTGTTCTAGTCGGCAAATTCAAATGTCCGCTAGTGATGTGGCGCTACAATATTTGGTTATGTCTTGGCTACTTTAATATTATTTTTGTTAAATTTTTGCATGTTTTAGCTGGCAGCACTGACTCGACCATGAAAGGGAGGCTAGTATTCAAACCAGGCCTAATACGCTATACTAATAATGTATTGTTTCATACTTTTCGGTTATCCGACTTTTCAGTTATCCGACCAACCCGTCCTTAATTAAGTCGGATAATCGATGCTCTACTGTATATAATATTTAAAAAAATTACATTTATAATTACAGTTAAAATTCAATTAGTAGTAGTAAGGCTTACTGTATTATTCCTTTGAGTAGGGGGTCGCGATATACTAATTTTATTTATATTTACTATTTGGGGGTCGCGGAGCTAAGAAGGTTGAGAATCGCTGGTTTTAACATAACGCTAACAGCACTTCGATATAACGAATTGGCGTTATATCGAGATAACTCCTACATATAAATTTGAGCGCAACTTTAGGTTTGAGGGAGTAATATAGGAATTACCCTGATATAACGCTCGACCTTAATATAACGAATTAGTTTTCTAAACAGCTATTTTCTCTTAAATTTATCATAATTTAATATCTAAACTTTAAAACTTGGATAAATTTATTTCTAATTTTAGGAATGCCATAAATTTCGTCAATTTTCTTCGCCTGAGAATCGCAAAAGTTTTTCTAAGATTTTCTTTTTTCCTGTATTTGAATAATGCTTTATTCAGTTGAATGAAAAATTAAATATTTTTCAAACTGAATACATTTATTTTTAATATTCCATAGCGAATATTTATACAAGTTTTTTTATAATATAAAAAAAACCACAATAATATTCTAGTATCGTAATTTTTTAATGAGCTTAAACATTATTTAGTTTAAAAATAAATATTATAATGTTTTATTCTATAAAATTTAAAAATAATTAATAATAAATTATAAAACTCGAAATTCCTCGAATAATCTTAAAATCAAATCAAATCAAATCAAAAAACCGTTAAAAAACAGGATGACAATATCTTAAATAGCGCCCTCTCTGGGCGTTTTACTTAATATTATTATTATATGTATTTTTTTACTCTAATTGATCCTAACAACGGGGATTATATATAAGCTCATTTGCATTGTTCGATGTTTTCGAAGATATTTTCTTAAATATATTCTTTTTTATCATCATTTTTTTGGGGGGGTTAAAAATAATTAAATTGGCTGTAAGTAAATAAAGTTTGTGATCCATTATCAGTTTCATCATGTTATTTGCTTATATTTGATGAAAAACTCGTAAATATTTGCCTTAAAAGTCAGTTTACACGGGAAGATTATGAAGTTTTACCGAAGTTTATTGCTGTTTACAAAATCTAGACATTTTAGAAACAGTTAAATTTTGTTTTTTACATGAAATTTTCTATTCTCGCGTCGGGCATCAAAATAATTTCGTGAAATGTCATTAAAAGTTTCTGATTTGAAGCATTTAAACTGATCAAAGACGAGCAGAAACTTAAGAGAAATTTAAATCATTCAAAGAAACAAAGTAGAAACATATAAATTTATATATAAATCGATCAAATTTTGGCATTTCGGCTGCAACTGGAGTGATTTATTGTCATGAAAGAACACAAATAGATGCGAGCTTGCAGAAAGATTACTTTTGCAACCAACCGAACGATACATCGCGATGCATGATGAGAATAAGACGGATGAACATAATCTCTATTATATTAAGGCTTGGCATATATTTAATATTAAGGATTTATTATATCAAGGCCTGACTTTGAATAGGTTACTGTAACTTATATTTACTACATCATCAGCAGTGACGTCTCAGTGTTGCCACTTTCTAGTGAAACGGTTTAAAGTTCAAATGACATTGCAGACTTTGGATAATTCTTAGTTAATTAATTTAAAATTGGCATTGTTTAGTACCAAAATACCGACAAGCAATGAATTATTTGTGAGAAACTTTCTTTTGCAGGTTAAACTTCTCGTTTTCTTTTAGCATGTGTGCAATTTAAATTTTATTTTATGTAAATATGTGAGTATATGATATTTAATTTAATAGAAACATTGTAAATAAGCTTCCTAAATTTATTTATGATGTTTCTGTAGTCTTTCGAGACCAAAAAACATTATGAAGATTGACGAAATGGCAACATAATGTGCGAATTCAATCATTTAAGCTTACTAAAATACAATATAATACTCACTCGTGCTGATTTTTGAATTATGATTAGCAATATTCCGGGTATTAAATTTCAAAAAACACAGGCATATACAATTTAAATCGAGTTGTTACAGTGTTTGAAGGAGGAAAATGTAAAATTAATATGCATTAAGGCATTTACTAATAGCATTGAACGGAAAATATTGGGCTAGAGAAGAAGATGCAGAATGAACTTGATTTCAACGACAAGATGAAGCATTTAGGATGTAGATAAATACATGAAATTGCTGCAATTGTTGATAATTATAATAATAATTATTATTT
Source organism: Centruroides vittatus (assembly GCF_030686945.1). Taxonomy (NCBI): domain Eukaryota; kingdom Metazoa; phylum Arthropoda; class Arachnida; order Scorpiones; family Buthidae; genus Centruroides; species Centruroides vittatus. The sequence goes on from NW_027120768.1 coordinate 1,170,397, forward strand.
AACATCTATCACTATCAGTGCTCAGTGGTTTAATCCACTCTGCCACTGGTGAGCGTAGACCTACTAAAGGGTCATTATTGTAAGGGATCGAGAATAATGCCCATCATGGGGGAATCTTTTTAAATTTAATGCAGCGATAAAGTATTACATTTTTACCTTTTAATCGATTTTTCTTGTAGTAGAGTAAAATTCAATTCACTAGAATGAAGCGTGCTAGTGGTAATGTAACACTCATGCAATCCTCAAGAGAGTTAATTCATTAACAGTTAATAAAGAAGCCAAAGTAGCAATGTTTTCTAGTAGAAGCGTGTGTACTGCACATAACACATCAATTTTTATTTTATATTTCCATACAAATTGTAAGATAAGTAGTAACAGAATACGCGATACAAAAACGAACCATCCCATACGATCCAAAAAAAAAGACCACATTGTACTTTGAAGAATTTTTATAAGTTCTTTATCATTCTTAAGAAAAACTTTGATGACATGAATTGAAGATGGTTCAAAGGAAAAACTTTTTGGATATTTCATAACAAAATTCAAGTTTTTATTTAACTACAAATTGGATATTTGATTCATGTAAAGCAAAGCAATGCGATTCTTCAATACCTTCAAGATATAAAATAAAATATTTGAATGAGAAAAAAGTTAGAAAAAATTAAGAATTAAATAATAAATTAACCTATTTAAAACTTGTTTAATTAAATATATAACAATTACAATTGTATTCACTTAAAAAATTAATTTAGGTGTTACAACATTTTTTTTTACCAGATAAATTTTTAATTAATTAAAAAATTAATTGACTGCTATTTAATACTTAATTAAGCTTGATTATTTGAAAGAGGTTTGTGTAATATATATATATATATAAAGGTTTTTTTAAAATAAATTTTAATTAAAAATATATTATTCCTATGAACAAATGGTAAATTTGTTAAAGGAGAATTGAAAAGTATTATCGTTACACTTTGAAGGAAATTCTCATGAATATTGATGAATCTCTTTATTTATGTGAATATAAATCAGAGAAAAATGACTCCTGATAGGATTTTAATAAATTTAGTCAGACTAATATGCTATTATCTCAAAATATGGATTTTGTGCTCCATTAAGGGACAATAAGCGAGATAATTAAATGAATAGAAGGGTTTTATTCAAGAAATATTGTTAAAATTGTCCGTGTCGGCGAAAGAAAAATTCCTCGACACCAATTTGGATGTGGTTGAGATGAAAATATTACAAGGAAAGGTCTTTTTTTTTAATATGTTCGATATTGGTATAATTCTTCAGGGATAAACTGCTTTGATTTGTATGATTCATAAATTACTTTCTGGATCAGTGATTCTTAATTTGGAGTCATGGTTGAGTGAGCAATTATCATCTTATGCTTGACAATTTCTGTCAATTGCTTTCTCTCTTACTCTGTGGGATTTCGTTGTTAAGATATATTCAGTATCAGTTCATATAAATGTACGCTAGGTAAATGTATTAAGATGAATCGATAACATTCTTTGGAGATGAATTTATAATTTGATATCATCCTTTAGAGACTAGATACTTGTAAAGCTATTTAACTTGGAGTTTTTGGTTGTGGCATTCTATCAATTAATCGAATTTACGCTCACCTAATCATAATATAGGTCTGAGTTAGTTTCTTTCAGAATTAATATAACAAATCTGTAATAAGAGTCGTGCCTACCAGTGACGAGTGTATAAAATCATTGCTCGTTGGTTCGCCTCTCGCCATGGGCCATGTTTCTCATAGAAAGTCCTCTCGGAAGGTATCCCCTCTTGGCAGAATGCCCACGTGTTGCCTTTCCTTATACAAATAAACCAAAAAATAATAAGAATATATTTGTATGGAGGAAAGTCACCTAGCTCAGGTCTGATAGTCCTGTTGTGCCAGAAAGCTAAGAGGTGGGCCATACTATCCAGTACTATGTCCGCATGAAGATCTATGGGACATTAGTTAACAACCAATTTCTTTACTATTGAACACGACCCAAATTATGTTATATTATTAGAAATGCTGAATATATCACCTATTTATTCAAATTTTCTGTAACTGACCAATTGTATTGATATTAAAATTCAAACTAACCAATAAGAAAAACATGCCGTAAAAATTGACCAACGAATCTTCTAGATCGTTTTAAATGAAGATATAATGATTTATTTATATAAAATAGAATTTTTTGTGATAAAGTCGTGTAACAATTTAACACGATTTACATTATATACAGTCGTTCACCAGTGGCCGAATGGATAAAACCGCTGAACAGTCGGTCATGGGTTTGTGTCTCACCAACGGGCTCGCCACATGGTTGTTTTCACGCGTCTAACACTTAAATAGGGTCTACCATTCCATAGAAAGTCCACCCGAGTGGTACCCATCTCCATCAATCCATTATATACAATTTGCCTTTTACAAGATATAGAACTCCGAATCTTTTTAGAAATAAAATTTTATAATGTAAATTATATCAAATTTGAAGAAAACAAGAAATATTTTATTTTTATTGCTCCATTTTACGTGATTTCATACAGAAAGTTTTCTTTGATTGAGTTCACATCAATACGTTCGACATTTGACGAAGGTCTAAGTTTACCGCTTAAAGTAGTCGATTCATCTCCTAAAAGGAAAATTTCTAGCATAAGTTTAGTCTTTTTTTTCTACAACCAATTCAATATCAGTTGACACATTATCGATACGCCAGTTAATCGTGTTTTTTGAGAAGCGCTTTCTCCTCTTTCCTGACAGCATCAGATCTTTTCATATTTTCACAATTTTCTTTGAAAAATCGGTAAAATCAATGACACTGCCATAGTGTAAAACTTCTTTGATTTCTCTTCTACTTCGTCGATTAAATGGCTTCTTGTCTCTTTCATGATTCTAGTTGAATCACAAAACGTATCCGTTCACGTGGGATATCCTTCAGAGTGTCTCCAGTTATCTTTATCGATTACACATCGAACAAATTAAATAATGTTTTAACTTATTTAGTAGTGAAAACTGTGGAAATTTTTCTTATGTAAATCATTCTAGTGGGAATATAAGACAATAATTTAATGAATTGAAAGCAGTGGTTGCAAGTTAAACGAATGAATATTTAATTTTCTTTATCTAAAACTAGAATAAAAATATACAGAATTTAAACATGTTTACTGTAAATTTATCCAAAGATCTCTGAGGATAAGACCCTCTAAATATCCCTAAATTATACCTGCAAACATCTCCAAATTATAGCAATTTCATCGTATGATCTTTACTATGACGATGCTCTTGTCATTTAAATAATTAAAAATAAATTTAAAACTTTATTTTACTTTCTAATTTGAATAAAAACAAATTATATAATTTATTTCCGCGGCTATTATGCAAATCTTCATAGCGTTTGTTGAGTTATAACCATGTAAAGCTACAGACTTTGATATAAAAATTGATCTTTACAGGTTGTTAAAACATGGATAAATAATTAATAAACCCAATAAATGTATTAAAATTAAGATAAAAAATTCAATTAAAAAGAAAATTGAGTGATAAAAAAGTTTCCTCCCCCTTTAACGTCACTTTTCCAATTTAAAATTTCATGTATTTTATCATTTTAAAACGGCAAATTTACAAAAATAATACGTAAATATTATGGCGAAAATTTTATCAAAATACTTAAAAATCAAAGAAATTCCCATTGTCGAATTCTACAAAAAGAAATCGTACAAATGTAAACAAGTGTGAATTTATTTAAATATTTATAGCCTAATGTACTGTGATGAAAGATAAATGTTTATTTAACGTTAGATAATTCAATTTGAAATAAAATAGATTATTTTTTATACTCAATTTAAATAAATATCTTGTATTATTGGTCAGTTTTTATGGCATGTTTGAATAATTGGTTAATTTAAATTACGTAAATTTATAATTGTACAGTTTAAGATATTAAGGCTCCTTATTGTTCGTTTTTTATATAATGTGCCCACTATTGGCTAATTAAAATTAAAATTTAAAGAAATTTGAAATATATGATTTAAATTGACCAATTAGAAAAGACTATAGTTTTGAATTAACCAATTAGAGAAGAATGTCGTTTCAAATAGACCAATAAGAGAGGAAAGTCGTTTTAAATTGGCCAATAGTAAAAAAATATACAATTTTTTAAAATTTTAATTATGAAAATAGAAAGTATTTTTATGAAATATTTATTTTGTATAAATTCTAAATAATTAAATAGAAATAATTATTTTTAATTCTGTGTCTACTATTGGCTAATTTAAATTTAAATTTCAAAAGTTTGAAATATTTAAATTGACCAATAAAAGAAGAAAGTCGTTTTAAATTGGCCAATAAGAGAGGGAGGTCGTTTTAAATTGGCCAATAGTAAAGAATATACATTTTTTTTTTTTTAATTATAAAAATAGAAAGTATTTTTATGAAATATTTATTTTGTATAAATTCTAAATAATTAAATAGAAATAAAAATTATTCTAAATTCTCATATATAGTAACAAAATATAGATACAAATTTAATATAAAGTAGTAAGTGAAAGAAAAAATAAATATCAATGTTTGTTTAGTTTCACTCAATTTAAAGCAAGTGTATATATATATTCTTCGTTTTTTCTATCATTTTCTTTCCTGAAAGAGATGAATTTTTGGAAAGATATTTGAGTAATGATAAATGATTGATGGAAAAGAAAAGTGGAGAGAAAATTGAGGGGGAAGAAAAATGAATTTTTCATATGAAGATGTAAGAAGTGAATGTAAAGAAATAAAATTTTGAGTAAAGTGTGGGTAATGGTATAGAGAACTAATAGTTACAGCAGTTGTATATACCTTATAAATCTCTTACAAGAATATTTTCGTAATAAAATAATAATTAAAATGTTTATTTATCTCTTTATATCAGCTAAAGAGATAGATATATGGAAGGAAGAATACGTAAATAATAATTTAGAAATTTAAAATTCTATTTATCTTTTATATCAGCTAGTCAGCTAGTTCGAAAGAGATTTATTTTCCTTTTTTTTTCTTTTTTTTTTTTTTTTTTGTTAATTCGGAAAGCTATATCTTTTTATTGGTCTATTTTTGAAAATAATCAATAAAAAATCGTTTATCTTTTAATGGTTTTATGCTCTTATATTTATTCTGCCCGGAAAAAATAAAGATAAAACTTTATTGGTTAATTTAAAATGTAATTGGCTCATTATTGGTTAGTTTAAATTTACGGTTAGCTATTATTGGTCAGTGCAAGTTAATCAGTGTAGTTATTGGTTAATTTAAATGATACTTCGCAATTATTGGTTAATTTAAGCGATGGTATATTATTGATCGATTTTTAAATACGTATTGATCAATTTAAATGAATTATTGGCTAATTTAAATAATACTTCTGTTTATTGGTTACTTTGTAGGCAGGCTAAAAGTTTTATTTTATCAATTTAAAACGTTATATTTCTAAATTTAATCAATTTAAAATGTTACATTTGTTATTGATTTTATTCGAGTAGTTTAAAATAACATAATTGAATTATTGATCAGTTTAAAAGCATTTATCTCGAGAAATAATGAATTTAAAAATGACAAAATATCAACCATTAGTCAATTTCAATGACATCTTTGTGTTCATTGGCTGATTTTAAACGATTAAATAACCAATGATAGTTTAATATCCGAATATACGCTACAAGTGTGTAATTAACATTAAAAAATTACTCATACTGAAAATTAAAAGATAAAAATTTCATTTAAAATTACGTTTTTATCTTCTCTTATTAATTAAATTAACTAAAGTAAGAAGTTGATAAAATTTAAAAGAGTTTTATATGTTTTTCTTTAAAACTTTTGTCATAAATATAAGAATTAATTTTAATTTATAAATATTATTCCTGAAGAATTATCGAAGTAGAAAATTCTATTATCTTTTCAGAGGAAGTTTAACTTTCTATTGTTTGAATATTCATGGAAAAGTGTGTATACATTATTTAACAGTAAAAAGAATTCTTTAGAAGAAGATTTAACAACACATGTTCATGATTTCTAGCTTCCTTAATTTACAATTTTTCGATGTCGGATTCTTTTATCTGAAATACTTGAATTTTTCTATTGATTCTGTTACAAAAATAGTAAAAGTTTCCTATTACATTATTGGTTGGCTAGAAGGTCACATGATAAGGTCTAAGCTTATCGCTGTGGATCCCCTGGTTTGAATCCGATCCAGACATGAGAGATAAAGAGATATTGTTTCCTACTTCGCATCTATGATGGCCGATTCCATTGTAAGAAGAGTCTGACATAACAGACATAATTGTAGCCAACCACGAAGGCTTTAATGCGCTTTTAAAGGCTTTAATTGATGGTTTTTCTATTCAAACTAGACCAGACACCATTGATTTTTTTCTGTTAGGGCGTCGTTTTTCTCATGCTGATCAGCCACATTGAAGGCTATTCATTGTTATGATTAACCATAAAGCCAATAACGCGCTGATGCTTGTGTTTATGTATTTATTCTAACCAATCTAGACCTTCATAATTTATCATTGACAGTAAAGTCGGGGCATAATTTTCCTATTTCTTACATATTCTAGTCCATAGTCAACCCCATTATGGGACAGGCATGCCTCTAATGAACGTAACTGTGGTCGAGTATGTAGCTTACAGTGCTCTGATACCTAGTGTTATTTAATCAAGTTATTTTATTATTAGCTTCTTTATGAATTGAGCACATAGTTTGCTGAGTATTTCTATCTAGACAACACTAATGAATTTACGTCGGAAAAAAATTTAATTATATCGATAAAGTCGAAACGCATAATATTATAGTTCAAAGTAAAATTTTTTCCAGATGGCGCTGAGGCGCGGAATTTATGAGAGCACGAGTACATGCAGCGCCACCTTAGAAAATATCATTTTATCAACTCATATTCTTGGTTTATTGCATATGGGGCGCCCTTTCTGGGATTTTTATAAATTTTTTAAACACTCTCACAATATTGTTTTAATTAAAATCATTGTTTTCATTATTAATTTATTACACGTTTGCTCGTCTGTAGTACATCTGGAAGAAATTATAACGTAATGCAAAACGTACTGTACTTATATATTACTATTGCTATGACATAGATGTCCTATATATGATTTTCTATAACTCTTTATAATTTATATGAGTTATAACTTGTGATTTTTATAACTATTTATATGAGTTTTAGTGCCTAGATGTCCTAGTATTAGTTATAACAGAGGCTAGGACATCTGTAAGCTTAATACTTAAGAGTTTTTTATATGCAGATGGACAATACTTTACAGTGAATTGCTAATGATTAAAACAACTGTCAAAATAAAAGAGAAAAAATAATATCTTCTCTTTGAAACCGTGTTTGATGAATTTGTTGGACTGTGAACCCAAAGTTGAGTTTTAAGATAAACACTTGGCTTTTTTCCATCTTTATTTAGTTGATACGTGCCATTTGCACGTTTCGGGCATAGAGCCCCTCATCAGTCAACTAAACGATACAATAATTAAAATATTACATTGAGTATTTGGCAAACTGAATTAAAACAAGGTGTAGTTCTTACCGTTATCATATTCAATCTGTTATGCGTACAAGGTTTATAAACTTAATATAAATACAACCATGGTCTACATCTTCTAGATATTGTGATAATTGGATATCGTGGAATAGGCAAAAGATTATGTACAACAGGTAATTGGTTAATCTACTTCCTGTTAATGTTTTTTGAGATTTTTTCTAAAAATTTTTAAACAATTTTTAAAAAATTTTATTGTGTACGGCTTGTATTCTTATACATTGTTTTTATACCAGATATAAATACTAGTGTAAAAGGGATTACTCTGCTTATTGTAAAAATAGGATGTACTGTATGTGTCGATTGAATTTAAACCTTGTACGCATAACAGATTGAATATGATAATGGTAAGAACTATACCTTGTTTTAATTCAGTTTGCCAAATACTCAATGTAATGTTTTAATTATTGTATCGTTTAGTTGACTGATGAGGGGCTCTATGCCCGAAACGTGCAAATGGCACGTATCAACTAAATAAAGATGGAAAAAAGCCAAGTGTTTATCTTAAAACTCAACTTTGGGTTCATAGTCCAAGAAAAAATAATAATTAAATAACAAAATTCCTTTAAATATAGCCTAATTAAAATAATAATTTAAAGCTTCGTAAAGATTGGTTAAAATTCAAATAAAAATTTAAAAAAAAACAATTAGTTAATTAACGAAGTAGAAATTCCTAATGATATACTTAATTCTCCTAGTTTTTTTACTTTAACCAATCTGCGCTTAGATAGTAATATAACCAACCAATCGCTGTTAGAATTTATTAGATGTTTTTAACTTCATTTATGCAGAGAACCTATGTTTTCTTCACTTTGTTTTTTGAAAATTATTGCATTAATTAAATAATAATAAAATAACAAATAAATAAGACATATTTAACGATAAGTTCAAAAATTTTACACCAAAAAAAGCTTATTAAAATCTGATTTTTTAAAGCAATTTTCCTTTGTTTTTCTTACACTTCTAACAACTACTTTCCAATTTTATGATATATTTTCTTTATTAAACTTCATCAAATATCTAATTTTCTTTTATCAAATCTTTAATTAAAAAAATAGAAAATTTGTTTTTAAACTTAAACAAGTTTTAATTAAAAATCGAAAATTAATTAATATAATTTTAAAAATATGTCTTATAAATTAAAAAACATATGTATGTATATGTAGTTATATTATGCAACATTTATGGATATGTATAACGAAGATATTTTCCCTAAAGTGCACTTTAGTGATTGGTAGTGGATTGCTTTTTTTGATATGGCACAGGGGGAAGGAAATTCTTAGATGGACAAAAACATGTTTTTGATATCACCAAGCAATATTGGCTGGCAATTGAGAAAGTATGTTCCATATATGGCCATATAGGGATTCCAATGTTTTCTTATTATAGGATGATGGAATTTTTGAACAAGAAAAAAAAATATATATATATATATATGCCTATATAAGCTCTTATATAAACTATATATAGATCTAACTCCTGTTTAATTTTTATGTTAATTAGTGTATCTAACACAATGTAATATAACTTACTACCAAGTTAAAACATTAAATTAATTATATGGAAGGTTGAGTCAAAAGAGTAACACTGGTTATTAAAATTTGCATATTTCTAAGTTGTAATTTTACATGTAAACTATATTTTTTGTTAATTATTTATACAAATTGTTCTATTATTATTTAATATATTTAAAACATAATAGAAAAGCCACACATTTATAAGTCTTCTTCAATGACTATCCAATCAGTAGCTCGCGATATCCATATTGAAATGTTATAAAATCAATGCAAACATTGCTTCGGCATTTAAAAAAATTCTAATAAAATTTGTATCAACAAATGACATTTTATAGTTGAGCGATTGAGAAATAATACAAAATTGCTAAAAATTTCAATTTTATTTTTAAAATTTAAAAAAAAAAATTTAAAGATTTTCGTGTTATTATCTCGTTGTCACTACTCAACAATTAGATCGCGAGCTACCTACTGAGATATGTAAATTAAAATGACTGAAGAAACTAAAATAATTTATAAAATATTAATCTTAAAGATTACTTTTAAGTTTTAACGAGAAAATCAATCAGAAATATATATATTTTTTTTTCCAAACTCTTTAAAGCCTTTAAAGGGTGTCGAGTTACAGTGATTTTAGAATGTCAACTAATTAAATTAATTATATTTATTTTTATTCCTCTTAACTTCTATCGATAAACACGCTTTAATCAGCTGACCAGCTGCAGAAAATCACGTGATTATGCTTTATGAATGTTGTTTGGTCACCCTTTACAATCAATATATCACATTTTGCACCATTGCCGCAATAAAACTGAATGATTGTCAAACTGACTCTCCATAAAATTTTATCATATCACTTCGAATTTAATCCGGATTTTTTTTTTTCGATCGATTCCATCAACTTTTAACATAAAAAAAAATCCTTAAAAAAATCCTAAATTGTTTCCTGTTATGGGAATACTTTCCATTTATTTATTATTATTATTTTTATTTTTTCTTTATTAATATTTTTTCCATTATTAATATTATTATTAAAAGATCTAAAAATCGCCAATTTATTTCAAGGTTTTTTTTATATTTAATTCGTTTTTTATAATTTTTTCATAACATTTTTGAGGGATGTGACTTTAGATATCGAATAATATAATAAAATTTTATATCTGAAATTTGATTTTTTTGAATTTCTTGGAATTTTTAGTGCTTTGATTTTTGATTTTTGAGGTATTTTAAAATTTTGAATTGGGAATTTTAAAGATTTTTTGTTTTGAATTCTGAATTTTTTGAATTTTTTTTTTGAATTTTTTGAATTTTTGAATTTTTGAATTTTTTATTTTTTTTTGAATTTTTGAATTTTTTGAATTTTTGAATTCTTTATTTTTTGAATTTTTTGAATTTTTTGAATTTTTTGAATTTTTGAATTTTTTATTTTTTTGAATTTTTTGAATTTTTGAAATTTTTGAATTTTTAAATTTTTGAATCTTTAGTGTTTTGATCTTTGAATTTTGAAATTTTTTGAAACTGATTTCCAGTATTTTGGATTACTTTTTAATTTTGAGGTTCTGATATTTTGAATTTTGAGTTTATCTTTGAGTTTTCTGAAATTTATTCCATATCTGGTTACAGCTTTAGCACAGATTTTTCTGAAAATATTTTAAAAAGTTCTAAATTTATTTCAAAAAATTTTCAAAATTGAATTTTTTTTAATGGAAAATCTAAAAAATCGTCAGTTTTTAAAATAATTTCTGCTTGTTTATAATTCAGATTATATGTAATTTTTACGGGCCCACCTGTAGCCAAGCGGTTTCGTTCCCTGAACACTGGGAGTTCTGTGGTGGTTTCGCGCTAGGATGGGCTAGCCACGTGGAATTTTCTGGTTTTTCTTCACGCCTGAATAGGGCCATTTACCCTTAAAAAGACCTGCTGGAAGGCATCCCTTTAGACATATCGCCCAAGTGTTGCGTTGCCAAAACAAACTGTAATTTTTTTAGATAAAACTGTTTGAATAATGTGACTGACTTAATTATATAATATTAAAATTTAATTGCTTTACATCAAAATATTGCCATTTTTTACACAGTATAATGCTCCTGTAAGCTTAAAATCATTTGTTCTCTTCGAAGAGAGTTTGTGACATTCGATCCATCAATTATTTACTAAATATACGCAGGATGGCCCAAAAATCAGTTTTTGGACCATCCTGCGTAAAAATTTTGACTTTAAAAATCCTCGACGATTTTTAACATAAAGGAACAAGAAATTTCATGAGAACGTGTCAAAGTACACGATAATCTACCTCATTCGTAATCACAAAAACAATCGACGATGGATTGATTTTCATCAATTTGCATCCTCCTCTAACTAAGAAAATCACCCGAAAACGGTTCCTCGAATGTAAATAATTTAATTTTTTTTTACAAAAAAAAAATAACCCCAATCGGAAGACGGAAAACTGCCAAATCTGAAAACCTAAACCCCCAAAACCCAAATTACGTATAGAAACGACGGATAAACGCGTTTGTTTGGATAAGAGACGAGAAGAAGAGGAAGAAAATAAGAGATAAACGAATGATTTTTATGAGAAAAAGTAGAAGAAAGAGATGAATAAGCAAAGAAAACCGCAAATGTCAAATATCTAGAATGACATGTACAAGAGTAGGCCATGTCATACTTTACTAGATCAAAGCACACATATGGCGAAATTACAGAAGGGGGGACATAAAAAAAGGCAAAAACGAACATTTGAGATCTTTAACAAGGTAGAAAATTGCACAAGAAGATCAGAAAAATATCGATTATATTTCAATTGTTCACAACACTTCAATGAACATCAATATAATGATCAAGAAAAGTAGCTTTTTTGTTTTCCTTTTTTCGTTTTTATTTTCTTTTTTTTTTTTACTTTCGGGACAAGCTTAAAGTTAATTAAGAAAATAATATGATATTATATATATAGAGTTATATTAATAGGGGTTTACGTACGGAGTTTAATATATAAAACTACGTAAACCCCTAATAATAATAACAATATTTCTGAAGATTCCCTAATAACGTCTATTTTTGAAGAAATTTTACTTCTTTGTGCTTTAAAATTTTTGCAATTTTTAGGGAATTTCACTTTTCAAAACTCAAAATTCCGCAGTAATGTCTTATTTTGTTGCTATCAATGGTTCCAAGCAAAAATAGTCTTTTATGAGGGGTGAACTTTTTAGAGGTGTTTCACTGTACATACATTGGTCTGTCGTATTATAAGAATATACATTAATATGTTAAGTCGTGTTTGGCTACGTTTAAATTTATACAGAAAAATAAATAAAATTGTGAGGAAGTTTTAACGATGTCTTACAAGTTTTAGGGAATTTTAAGCAAATAGATTTTTTGTTTTTTTGCTAGAAAATTTAGAATTTCTCAGCCTTTATTTTGTAAGAAAGTTTCGAGGAGTTTCTGATATTAAAAGAAATTTAACCCATTCCATAGAATTTATGAAAATATGTCACGCAAAAAAGAAAAATTTTAGAGGGAATTGAGGAATTTTTGATCTATTTTATAGGCAATTTCTGCAGCTATTTGGGGGAAATGGAGTGATTTCAGAGAGTTTTGGTAATAAAAATGAATTTTTAACAATTTTATAAACATTTTACAGATTATTGTAACGAAAATAAATATATATATATATATTTTTTTTTTTAAAGAAAATTGAGGAATTTTGATCCAGTTACAAAGAATTTCTTCAGATATTTGAGGAATTTTTGAGGTTAAAAGTCATTTTTACCCATTTCATAGGAATTTTGAAATTATTTGAGACAATGATTTTTTTCGAAGAGATAAAGAATTTTGGTGTATTTTACAGGAAATTTGATGATATTTGAGGGAAAAAAGAGTTTCGGGAAATTTATTGATGATTAAAAGGGATTTTTTAGCGATATTTGAGAAGAGAAAAAGGAAACTTCTGAAAAAGTTATGCTATTGAAGAACTTGTGAGACATCAAAAGAAGAAATTCCTAGCCAATAAAACATTTAATGAGGAAGTTTCAGGCAAAACAAGGCGAAATTCCCTAAAATTGAAGAGGTTTTCAAGCAGAAGAAAAAGAAATTTTTGGAAATACGACGTTATTAGGGAATTTTGAGGCAAAGAAAGGTGAAATTGCAACAATTTTGAAGGACAAAAAGGAGAAATGAATAATTTCTTGAAAATAAGACATTATTCGGGAATTTTCTGCCCTTAAAAAGTGAAATTCCCTAAAATTGCAAGAATTTTAAAGCACAAAAGATTAGAAATTTCTTGAAAATTAGAAAAATCTTTTAAAATTTTAAATTGTTTGATATATTTTAAGACAATAAAATTTTCCACGAAAGTATTGAGGAACACTCAATGTGGGTTCCTATCAATTTACACCCTTAAGAACCAATTAGAATTCTACCAAAGAATTCATTATTATTTTACCGGTTTTAAATTATATCAGTTTAATGAAAATTAAATTAAATTAACTACCTTTACTTGCCAAAATTAATTATAATTAATTTGAAATACAGAAATATTAAATTGTAACTAATTTGTACAAATTAAATACTTCATATTTTATGTAACTAACACGTATCTTAATTAATTAGTCATTTATTATGTTATTTATAATACTTTCTAAGGTAATTTTCTTGGTTTTTAAACTCGTAGATTGACAAATTTTTAGAATTAAAATGAAGAAAATGCTGGAAGAAATTCGTGAGAATTTTTTCATAAATTTTTCGGGGAAATCATGAGTAAATGAGAAAGAAAATTCTATGAAAATCAAGCGAATTTAGGGATATTTTTAAATAAAGAAGAGGAAAATTACTTAAAAATTTAGCGGTTTTAGGGAAATTTTAAAATCTGAGAAAGGGAAATTACTTGAAAATTAAGCAGTTTTAGGGAAATTTTTAAATGTGAAAAAGGGGAAATTACTTGCTGTAAAATTAGATGCTGTTGAGGAAATTTCGAAATATTGGTAAGTAAAATTCCTTGAAAATAAGACATTGTTGAAGAATTTTGTGGGTATAAAAATCAGAGATTTCTTGAAAATTAGAGAACTTATCAGGCATAAAATTAAGAAATTCCTCGAAAATAAGATATTATTGTGAAATTTAGAGGCATTTAAAGGAAAAATTATTCACAGGTTAAAGATCGTTCAGGAAATTTTATGATGTGGAAAAAATTAAACTGCTAAAAATTAGGTACTTTTAGGGAAATTTTATAGCATTTCCCTAAAAGTATCTTCTTTTTCAAAAACATTTTGAAAGAGAAAAATTTTTTAAATAAGACATTTTTTAGGCTTTTGAAGCACAAAAAAGGAATTGTTTAACATTTCCTGAAAATACTTAATTTTGAAGGCAAGATAATGCATAATTTTAAAGTAATTTTCTTTTTGATACCTCGAAATTTCCAGTGATTTTTAATTTTCTTCTTTTTTTTCGATTTCTAAAATTTCCCCAAGTATCTTATTTTCAAGGAATTTCCGTTTATTCTACCCGAAAATTCTGCAACAAAGGGAAATTCTTCGAGAATTAAACATAGTTGAGAAATTTTGAGGCATGAAGAAGACCAACCTCCCCGAAAAAAGCGATGTTGTTTGGGAAAATTTGGAATATTTAAAGGGGAAAATAACAGAAATTGTAAGACAAAGAAAAAATTATTAAAAATCATACTTTATTTAGGAAAATTTGGGGATTTCAAAGACGTATGGTTAGTTGGTTGATGAAATAAAACAATACAACACTTGCTTATCTGCCAATAGGAGTGATTCTAGAGGGAACTGTGCCCTATTTAGATGTTATACACGTGAAGAAAACCCGGTTAACGGCACGTGACTAGGTGTGTTGAGGTGTGAACCATCGACCTCAGTGATTTTATCCATTCAGCCACTGGTAGGCGATATCAAAGAGAGAAATTCCTCCAACATAAAAGATAAATTTACTAAATTTATTATATAATATATCAATAAAGATATTCAAACACTCAAATACACAACTATGCCTTATTTTTACATTCCCGGGTGTCATATAACAGAGGGAAAATATCGCGATCTCCCAAAAAATGACCCCTCAGGATTTTCACATTTTAAACTCAGGTGACCTTAAAACAGCGAACTCCAAAATGCTGAAGGTTTCTGTATATATGGTTGTTAGTGTGTGGGGGGACACGATTTTGTTCACCCACCCCTTAATAACTCCAGTGTCTTTAGTCGAATACTTTTGAAATTTTGCTTGGTATTTTCTGTATTAGAGAAAAATATTTTCAGGAAAATTGGAGTATTAGTTCGGGAGATACGACCCCACACCCTTAATATCTCCCCAGTCAATCTGAAGACTTAAAGGTAATGTTAGCAATTATTAGAGAAATTCCAGCAACAATATTGCCAGCTTTTTTACAATAAATTCTATGATTATACCGTAAAATACACTGTACAGTTGATAGATAGATTTTCTAGTTAAAAAGTATATAAATATTCCTGTATTTATAACATTTTATACACGAAAATTAATTTTTCTACAACAGATGATAATTATCTCCTATTGAAATTGGTGTAATTTCCAACCAAATGATCTGATGACGACAACGAGAAGTGTGGAAAACAATATTTATTTATTTTAATGATCACAAGTATACGTGGCGTGGACACAGTCAATGGAAAAATACAATAGATACCATTACTAAAATAGATGAAATGTCAAAGGAACATGACTATTTAGATGAATTGCCAAAGATATACATCAATATATCACCATTGAAAGCATTTAGTAGAGGTGTAGAAGCATTTTCAACAAAGAATTGTAACAATTCCCTTCCAAATTCAACAGGATATTGTTTCGCTGATTAAATCTAACTTCATTGTTATTATAGTAGCATGATTATTTAAATGTTATTTTTAGAAATTTCTTCTGTTTTTTACACTAAGATAACATTCGTTGATTGAATTTTTGTAAAAATAAATTGAATTAATTGAAAGGAGAGAATAAATTGGGTGCGAATGCTGGAAAATGTTGGTTTAGTAATGATTTAATTTACTTTTTTAAAATTTAGTTGAATGTTTTATACATAAAATTGTGTTTTTTGCATTGTCTTCTTGCGCTATTTTTCGTCTTTTGTGCTAATTGAATGCTTAGTCTTGTGTAATTATTCTGTTTCTTTGTATTGTTTCATCGTTTTACTTTCCTTCTCCATACTGTTTCGTCATATTTTGCACAATATGCCTTTATTTTCTTCTATAAACCTGTAAAAAGTAATAATATTTATTCACTAGCTTAGCCGTATAGACTTGTAGTGTTAAGCTCTAAGAGGCCTCCATTTAAAGTCAGGAGGCCTTACCTTCATAACCTGAGGCCCTACAATGATTTTATACTGATTATCTTCAGCTTTGCAGTAAAGAATTCAAAGGAATTGACCCCCTTTTACTGTGTTAAATCCTTTTGTTCTTATTTAATTTCCTATCATACACCAGTCACAATCTTCTTAGCACATAGCAAACGTAACACAGCATCCATTTACATCATAAATTTTATCATCATTATCATCTTTCTCGACTGAACAAAGATTGGAAGGTGTAAATTAGATAATAAAAATACAAAATAAACTACACAAGTATCATATATTAACACAAAATCCCCATTTTAACTACACCATTCCCTTCATAATTTACGTGATAAATATCAGATAGATGGGATTAATAGAAAATTAGTTGGGAACGATTTTAGTGATGTCACACAAGCGAGGAGAAAAGAGGAAGTTCCTAGTGTTTAGAAAGGATAACAAACACTAAATATAACAATAGAATCGTCTTATTAAACTTTATTAATTTGGAAAAATTCTTTCTTTCCCAATTAACCTTTTGGCACATTTCCTCCCCGTTTAGTGTGAAGAACTGCACGAGAACGGGGAGAGAGGATGGAAGCGCGCGCGCACACAAATACACACTACTTTTACTTTCATTTCAATAATAGCTTATCTACTACCACACCGGCACACTAGTCATCAGTATTAAGGAGGGGTTATAGAAGGGTAGAAGAGAGCCTTATCTAACAAGGACCTTGCGTGGGTAAGCGGTTATTATTTGCTGACAACGCTAAATTGCTGATCACGTGACTTCGAATCAATGAATGTTGTTGGGCTCGTCTGTGGTTTTGGCAGATTGTGTGACGTGTGCAGTAATCAAGAAATTTTTAATATTGTCACTAATTAAATACGAAATAACCCCCTTGTATCAGTAAAAAAATAAATAAAAATATAATTTTAATGTTTAAGTGTTGAAACTTGACGAGATTTTCGAGCCGATTGGGTCCAAAAATTCTATATTTTTACTCCTGTTTACGTGTTTTTATATTTTGAAAAATGTTTTCATTATTTATTTTTTTTTTCTCGGATTTAATTTAATGGATTTTAATTAATTCTAATGGAGAATTTGTGTTCTTGAAAATGACTTAATTTCTGTACTGTTTACTGGATGTAAGGATGCTTTTATGTAGCGTGTGAGTAGATGAAGTGTTATATTTTATGAACACCTGAAAATAAAAAACAACAGGTTCTTCGTAGGAATAATATATTTTGGAACCTTCTCTACAGTTAATTAGGTGACAAATATCTCCACATCACTGTTATCCATAGAAGAATGTAGATTTATAGAAGGATGTGGTCTTTTATATAGGATCTGTCTTTGTACCAAGCAGGAAAGATGTCTATAAAGGAACTATACCCCTTTTAAACAGTGTTTCTGTAGGAAGTAAGAAGGATATCTGCAAAGAATATAGTCTGTGTAAAACCTCAGTTTTTGTTATAGAGTTTTTAGGAAGCAGGAACAGTATCTATAAAATATAGTATATAGAACCACACCCTTCTACATTATAGAAAACAAGAAGGATGTCTATAGAGGATGTAGACTTTGTAGAACCTCATTCATGTCTGCAGGTTTTTATAAGAGGTTTCTATAGAGGTAGACTTTGTAAAACTTTATTCTTATGTATAGGGCCTTTATAGGAAGCAAGAAGGATGTCTATAAAGGATGTGATGTTTATAAGACTATATAATTTAATATACCCGGTGACTACCCTTTGTAGGAGGGATGAAGAATCTCTACGAAGGATGCAAAGATGTAGTATTTGTATGGCTCCTATAACTGAAAGACAGGAGTCACACCTTCAGCCAACAGTGACACGAGTTCGGATCTCCCTTATAAATTAATTTAAAGCAATTAAAGATAAGGAAGATTTAATATATAATTATGAAAATTTCAGCAGGGATAGAAGCAATAGAAAGAGTCAGAAAATCTATCATAGATACAATGTAAAAAATTCTATAGAATAAATTTTTTCTGGAGGAATAAAAATAGAAATTTCACTGAAGAAAATTCTATAAAAACGAACGGAGAAAAATTTTATAGAATTGCTCGTAAAGAAGTTTATATATAAAGCTACAATAATGAAAATCTTCGATAAAAAATAATCATAAAAATTCAATAAAAAAAATCTTAAAAAATCAGAAATTCTAAAAAATTAATTCTTTTTTTATTTTGTATTTTGAATTAAATTAAAATTAATTTTAAGTCAGTGAATTGCTTCGAATTTAAGGCGCATCTCCACTTTAATAAAAGGATTTTCAGAGGAAAATAGGACGATAATTGAAAGTAAATGTAGTTTAAATGAATTAATTAAAGTTTAAAAATGTTAATAACTTATTTAAAATTAATTAATTAAGTGTAATTAACTACAAAATATAAAAATATTGTTAAATTTTTGACTGTATAAAAGACTTTTTATAGGACGAAGAATAACTTTACCCCCTTTAAAAGAGGGATTTTGAAGGGAAAAATGCATTAATGATAATCAGATTTAAATTTAGTTTTAAAAGTTAATGATGTATTTAAAATAAAATATGATTAAAAACATCTTAATTACATTAAACACTTTAGGAAATTGGTTTGGTTTGATGGGGTAAAGTAAAGAAACTCATGGGCAATTTGTCTTACAAGAGGACTTTCTATAGGAAGATGGCCTCTATTAGTGGGCAATCTTAATAAGGACATTCTATGGGAAGGTTGCCCCTATTCATGAGCAATCTGCCTTACAAAGAGAACTTGGTCCCTATTCGTGGGCAATCTACCTTACAAGAGGACATTTTACGGGACGGTGGCCCTATTTAGGTGTTATACACGTGAAGAAAACAGAATTCCACGTGGCCAGCCCGTTAACGAGGTGCGAACCCTCGACCAAATACCAGTATTCAGCGATTTTATCCATTCAGCGATTGGTATCAGAAGAAAATGCATAAGAACGACGAGAGAATGTACGAAGGATTAATTTATCTAATTGAAAACTTACAGAAATTTATTCATTCACTTGTATATAAAATAATAAAGATTTCTCGATGCTTTCACCTTGATGTGAATGATGCTGATTTCGAAATTCGGACGTGAAGGCACGTCACATTATTATTCCGCTTGTAATCCACAATTCGATTCCTGATAGCTCCCTATTCACCGACCAATCTAGAAGTCTTCTCGTGTACTAGAATCCATGCAGCTGATATATCTACAGCTAACAATTTTCTAACTCGATATATAAAGTTGTTAAATTTCTATCGATTTAAAATTTTTAACTATTCAAACACGTGTTTCAACTTTATAAAATAAAATCACATTTGAAGTATGGAAAATCTTAATGACCATCACAGACAATTTACTAGTGATACTTGACTTAAACTTTATTGGGCATAAAATGTTAGTATATAAACCATAAGAGAGCTTTAGAACTATTAAAATTTAGCCTTTTTCGAGGCGAGATGCTGTGCTTAACAGGTGGAAAGCACCCATCAAAGTGTATAGAAATGTACTGTACAGTTATTGCCTTACGCTTGATAAAGTTTAAAGCAATTATCGGTGCTCGACTGTATCATTCTTTTAAAAAAATATATAAGAATTATCGATAAAAATTCCTATGTACTTACTAATTTATGTTTGTTTAAAAGTCTTTCGTGTTGGTATTTTATAAGGTTTTTAAAATATATGTTTGGTTTTGAAAAATTGTAATCGAAGTGGAGAAAATTAATTTGAAAAGTGTAAAAGATGGACAATTGCATTGATGTTAAGTTTTAAGGATTTCTACTTAAAGGGTTCATTTTGATATGTGTTTTTCTTCCTTAATTTCCCCTCCATTCACCTTGTTCGTTTCCTCTGTTGTTCATCATCTTCCATATTTCTATTTACTCCCCAACCTCCTTATTTCTCTTACTTGTCCCTACTTCTTTTCATTCCACCATCTTCCCTATTTCACTCCACTCCACCATCTTCCCTACTTCTCTTTATTTTCCCCCTACTCATTACTTGATATTTCTCTCCACATTCATATTGATTTTTCATATTGTATCCCTAATTAAAATGCTCCTTTATATAACACTTTGCATTATTTCTCTTTACATTTGTTTTCTCATAATTTTCTCCAACTGTTCTCAATAATATTCCTTTTATCCATATTCCATTTCTTTGGTATCTTTTTCTTCCGCAGCTGTTCCTTTCTTAATCCTGTTTTCTATCTCTTTTCATATCTTCATCTTCATTCATCATAGTCACATCTATCATATTCATTTCTATTCTTTATATTCCAAAGCCGTTTTTGTCACAGAATATCATTTCTAATATTCTCATACTTAAATAATCCTGTTTTTTTTCTCTTAGTTTCTATTCTAGAATTTCTTCTTTGCTTCGTATCCAGTTTATTTCATGTATTTTTATTTCTCTACTACTTCAATTTTTGTTATAGTTTTCTATATTTCTTCATACAATATTCCAAAATTACTAGATTCATGTGTATAATATTATATTCTTATATTTGATTCTTTTTCTTTGTTTCTATATTTCATATCACTCTTTTCATGATACTTTATTCTATGTGATCCTTTGTTCTCTATTCTTCTAAATGACTTTTCTTCTGTAGGTTTTTGTATATGATTTCCTTATCACATTCATTTTATGATATACTTAGTCTCTAGTCTTCTATAACAGCCTTTTCTATACACCATTTTCTGATATGATGCTTTCTTTATGATTCACTATCCTAAATTCCTAAACAAAGTCTTTTGTTCCATATTCCTATTTTTAAAGTTTTTTTTTATGTGGTTTTCTTCTATATATTCCTGTATAGTCCTTTGCTTTTCATTCTCTTTATGTTCCTCTTCCCTATATTTTTCCATATGATCTCTCTCTAACCAGTATTGCTGCATATGATCCCTCTCTCTACCCTCCTCTCACTCGTTTTGCTGGATATGAGCCTTCTCTCTACGCTATTGCAAATGATCCTTTTCCCTACACCTCTTACACGACCCTACTCATAATATTCTAAAAATTATAATATAAAAATCATCTTTCATCCTCCAGAATTCTTCACATCGTTCTCAATAAAAGAACTCAGAACAAGAACCCCTAAACTTCACGTACCATCATAAACATTGGCACATGTATCATTTACAAGAAACAGCAAGATACACACAACAAAAAAAATTACATACTTTTATATTTTCAAACATTAAAACCTCCCGAAATAAGCCGTTTTAATTTATTTTTCTCAACAGTTTTTACGTGCGGAAAACAAAAACTTCCCCTTTAAATCATCATCTTTTATCTTTCCTTATCATTTATATTATATATAAACGTTTATCTCTAGTTGAAATTTTTAGATTCAGCCCGTAATCGTCTTGAAAAATCTTAAAGATTCATAAAGATTCATGAAATGTTTCGTATTTCTATCCCATTGCATCTCGAATGATGCTGTAGCTTACAAAATGAGAGGAAGAAACATAGGAAGTTTATGGGTGCTTCGATACGTCCATTTGTTTAAAATATGGATCGAGTGTATAAGATATCCACATTATCATGATAAGATACTCCTTTATATATATATTTTAAGTTTTAAAATTCTTTAAAACAGTTGCCGCTCAATTTACTAGAAGATATTGTTGCTGCGGTTTCGTATGTAAGAGAATGTAACTCCATTCCAGTATCTTAATGTTAATTATTCCTATAATTTTGTAAAATAAATGCCACATTTATACACAATTTTCTTTTATTTAATCGTCAAAAGTTTTAAATTACCTTTATTCAAAGTTTTGTAATGTTATTTCATCGATAAATAACGTTATAATTGTCTCTTTCGTACTTAAAAATACTTTTGAAAAATACATTATTACGTAATAATGTGTATTTTTAAATGTATTGTTGCAATTGTGTGTTTTTCTATTAAAAACACATATTGTTACGTAACGATGTGTAACTTTTTACGTTATTACGTCACTTTTGTAACTGTGATATAACAATACTTTTTCCAAATTGGACAAATTTAAATACATATCGCTCGAAAACGAAAATTACAGATCGTTACGTCATTATGATACAATTCGACTAAATGTAATTATGACGTAACAATCCTAGATCACAACTATGACGTAACAATCCGTAAAACCGACTGTGACACAACAATGCTTAATTATAATTATGACGCAATAATTTTTAATGCAACTATAATGTAACAATTTTGATGCGCCTGTGAGGCAACAATCAATAATAACATTTGTGATGTAATAATCCATAATTAATATAAATGATTCTATTTCATAATTGACGTAACAATCGTTTATATCAATTATGACGTCATAACGATGCTCCTAATTAACAATGACTTATTACGACGTCATAACGATTATTACATCACAAATCTATAACGAAAGTTATTGTTACGTCATCGAATCGGAGTGTCGCAGTTCGAATAGTCAATTTCAAGACCCAGCTATTGTTACGTCACGAAATTAAAGAAATTTTTTTATTATTACGTAACAAAACATATTTTAATAGAGGTTTTTTTTAGGTTTTTAAAAGAAAATTGAGCTTTTTAAATTATTTTAGTCATAAAATTATAAAAGAAACTTTATTTATCCCTGAATTGAATTTAAATGATTTTAATTATAAATTTATATTAAATTATAAAAAAAACTTCGACATTTTTCACTCGATAAAGTCATCTCGAAGTTATGTTATTGACCTTTTAAGATATGAATTTATATAAAATTTCCACAGGGTACATAAAATTTCAAGCTTAGAATTGGCAGATTTTCAGCTAAATTTTCTTCTTTTTATATATATAAATAGAGATTTAAGTCCAGATAAATTGCTTGTAGTTTGATATTTTTCTGAAAGTTAGACATGTAAAAATGAAAGAAAAACAATAAAATATCTCTTAGAATACGAAAGAAAATTATTTAAAAAATAATATAAATATAATAGTTTATTTACTAATAGTTTTCGGTTATATAAACACAGATAATTGAAGCAATTTACAGTAAAATCGGCATTATTTTTGGAATTTTTCGTAATTTTTCATGCACGTTTTTGAAGAGAAAATACGAGTTTTTTTCTATGATATACCTACAAAAAAATATAAATAATAATAA
The DNA here is from genome assembly GCF_030686945.1 of Centruroides vittatus. NCBI lineage: Eukaryota > Metazoa > Arthropoda > Arachnida > Scorpiones > Buthidae > Centruroides > Centruroides vittatus. The sequence goes on from NW_027120768.1 coordinate 1,193,957, forward strand.
ATATTATTGCTCATTAGAGGAAGCTTAATGAGAGGATCCTTTAACAAAATTTTATACTTTTAACACATAAATTAAAATTTTTATTAATAGTTTGCGGGTTGAAATTTTTTAATGCACTATAATTTGCTGTTTAGTCAGTAAATATAAGGCAATATTAGTTTATTTGTTTCTTTGTTTGTGTATAAATATATGTGCGTGTTTACATATACATATATTTACATACATACACATAGTTTACACATACACACATGTATATTTATATACACATGCACAAACACGCAACACACTAATTTATGTGTGTATATGTGTGTGTGTGTGTGTGTGTGTGTATACATATACATATATACTCATTATAGAAAACGCATACACAAATTTTACCGTATAAATGAATATTTATTTAATAAAATCAAGTGTTTACAAAAGATTTAAATGTACAAAATGTTTCTAGACTGTTTATACACACACGTGACGTTAAGAACGTCCAAATAGGGATTAAATTCCCTTTCTTACTCCTTCTGTATGTATATGCACGTAGAAGGAGAGAGGGGGGACGAATTTAATCCCTATTTATTCATTCTTAACATTAAATTTACACAAGAAAACTGCAAATTATATTGTTAAATGCATTGTGTATAAATGCAACATTTTTTTTTTCGTCTTGTGACAATTAAAATTTATAGTTAAAGTACGCGACCCTTTATAACGCTAGGAATATTGTTAAATCGACCCCAAATTCTCCACTGATAAAAAAAAAAGTTTCTAAAAGTTCACTTTAATTAAAATGAATTTGAAATAATTGAAGATTTAAAGGCAAACATAATTTTCCTCAATAATGAGCTCGAGCTTTCAACTGATTGAAGCGATTATTTGGGTTAAATTTGCGAATCCCTCGAGAGAAATCTCAGGTTATAAACATACCCTGTTGGCTTTCACCTTATCGATTCTAGAAGTCAGTAGGGCAATTGAGTTACTTGCTTTAGCGCGTGAGAAAGGGCTGTCCCATTATATGTCGTATGTCAGTTCTATCCTAGTCACGCGAGAAGCAAAATGACAGGTTTCAACACGATCCCTGCCTACAATAGAAGCGAGATGAGAGCTTCATTCTCCTCCTACCTCATTACTCCCATTTCTGATAGAGATCGCTACATCGAGTAGTCTCTATACAATCCAAAATCTCTGATTGCTTTTAACACAAAGTTGCAGCAGTTGCAGATAGAAACTCGTTTAATAAATAACATTTCGACAATTAAAAGTCCCTCCCCTTTTTTTGGTAATTGAAGGGATAAAAATAAAATAAAATAAAATATGGAGCGGTTTAGAAAGCGTAGTGATGCTGCTAGATGAAGCTGAAAGAGTGGTGATGCTGCTAGAATAGAGAGGATGCAAGAGTAGTGAAGCTGGGAGAGTAGTGAAGTTGGTTTCAATTTCCTCTTTCTATGCCCAATTTATTTTGAGTTGTTTCATTGTTTTATATTGTTTCGCGTCATTGGTTGGCTTTCTTTAATTCTTATATTTTAAATTTCTTTTATTTTTATTCTTTTCTTTCTTATTTTTCACATTGTTGAAGGCATTTACTTCATTTTTAATGGGAAAATCTAGTTAAGTGCATTGAAAGAGCCTAAAGTATGCTCTTAATTTTACTTTCCCTTGTTATATATAATACAAGGAGAGTATGGAGATGGGTCAAAAATTATTCCTTCCCAAATATTTTTAAACTTTTAGACTCGAGGAACCTTAAAACGTCCAGAAATGCAAATAAATTTGTGGGTGGAGTTTCTGTAAGTATGGATGTTAGTGTGTGTGTGTGTGTATGTGATGTGGGGAAGCACGATTTTGCTCACCCAATTTAAAGCTCAATAACTCCTGTGTCTTGTGTCGAATATTTCTGAAATTTTTCATGAAAGCTCGGGTTGTAAATTGATACTAGTAAATTTTGGTGGTTAAAGGTCAAAGGGGTGGGGGAGAGAGAGAGGAGGTCACGTGCCACATTTCGAGAGTGGGTCGGACTTAATGAAGATTTTACTCGTTACTAGCATTTACAATTGTTTATAAAACTCATCTCTACCTTCAAAATTAAGCTTTTTGCCTTTTTATAATAATTAATAATTTAAAAAGAATTTTTAATAAATTCGCATAACAGATGGCGCCACACACAAGTTTAACTCTTCCGGAGAAAGTTAAGCAACTCCTTGCTAGATTTTATATTAAAATTTGAGACCTTTAAACATAAAATAGACGTTTATAACGCGAAAAATTTTCTACAATCCCATACAAAATCCTTTATAAAACAAAATTATATACGAGTTGTAACTCTACGTAACGCTAATGTAGATTTACATAACGTTATATAAAGTTGAAAAGACTCTTATAATAAGTCATAGCTATGGCTCTAGCCATTGTAACTCCTATATAACGCTATTTAACTTTGTTTTATGTTGGTTATATCTACGTGACTTCGCAGGAGATGATGGAAAAGTTATTTATTACGATGTAAAGCTTTATTTTTACATTGAAACGTTATTAAAGATGCAGTCGAACTCGTAGTAACGTCCACCTCTAAACGGCGACCGTTTTTTCGGGGGTTTCTTTTTGAAATGCATACGAAATAATCTCCAAAGAACGGCCATTTTTTTTAAATGTTCTCATCAGTGGCCGTTCTACAGAGGTTTGAAAGTACAAAAGTTCTTTGTAAGAACCCCCACATCAACTTTTAAACGCGGTAAAAATTGTAAAACATTTATAAATAAAAACACGTTAATAATTTAACATTTCAAGAAATTATTTATAAGATGAATATAAGGGTGGCCCAAGAGTCAGTTAACCGAGACACATCATATACAATGCGTCTCGGTTAACTGACTTTTGTGCCACTCCCTTTTGCATTTACTACTTTAAAATATCATTTTATTTTATTTTTAAATAAGAGAAAGTAAATAAAACTTTTCTAATTCTCTTAGCTTGTTTATAATTAATCACTTTAGAGGTATCGGGGGGCATTAAAAAAATTTTCAATCTGTCAACCACCCCCTTCTTCCGTCCATTACACACGTTACAAAGAGTGTGAAGTTCAGAATCTGATCTTGTAAAAAGAAAAAAAGTGTAAATGTCAGTCATTAGTTGACGGGTGAATCCGTTGTAGACCACTTGATCCCTTGTTAACAACAGAGAAAGACGAGGGAGGGAGAGAAAAAAATAAAAAACAAAAACAAAAGAAAAATAACAATGACTATAATCTCCCAAAGTATCGTGTTAAGTCATTCAGTGAATCATGAACACTTCCTACAAACAAATCCCAGGAATCAAATTAAAATATTTACTAGATTATGGCGTGTTAAATAGATAGGGTGGCCCAAAAGTCGGTTAAACGATACGCGTACGCAAGCAAGCGTCTTGGTTAACCAAGTACGATCGCTTATATCTAACGAAAATTATAGGTGGTCCTTTGCAGAATACATAATTTAGTTCATATTGATAAATTTTGAAGCGATTGAAAGTCTTAACAATGATTGGTTGGAGGAGTAAATTTCATTTTAAATTCATTTAATTGTCGTTTATGATTCTAACCAATCGTTCGTCATGATCTGTAAGGTATTTTATCTTCCTTATTTAACGAAAGACCACCGATATTTCAACATAACAATTTTAAATTTTACCACAATTTAATAAATAACACTATAAAATAATAATAATACTTGAAGCCTAATATTACGTGCTTCGTTATAGCATTTTGTGGAGACATGCTTTGATTTCAGGAATTATTTTACTGATTTAATTATTATATCTGTTAACAAAATTGCTATAAAATAATAATAATAATGCGTTAACTCCACTGTCCCGAGCTTCGTTATAGCGTTTTTACATATTTAATTATTAAGATCTCAATTAAGAATTTATATATAGTAACTTTTTAAAATATTTTTAATGAAATTATACTGTAAAAACTCACATAATGATAAATACTTTAAAGTTTTTAAATATTTTGTATCCTTTATTTCGAAGTTAATCGTTAAATCGATGGATTAACACAACTTTACTCTTGTAAAACTTAAGAAGGAGTATTCGTTTTCTGCGAATAGTGTATAATATTACGTCAATTTGACGTCATTCTTTAGCTTTCTTATGAAATAAATTGTGATGATGACGTCAATTTAACGTGAAATTGTACATTATTTCGATAAAACGAATGCACCTTTAATAAAATCGCAATTTTCTTTATTATAACATTATATAGTAAAATAATTTAAATTAATTTTTTAATTTAATTTATATAAAATTAAATAAAAATAAATTAGAATTTATATTCAATTTTTTTAAATTATCCTTAGTACTTTATCGTCATCACACAGAGGATTTTTGTTATAGTTACCACCCGATATAATGAACAGTTTTATTGGTTTTTTTATGTATATAGCAAACTCTTGATATAATGAGGTCTTGATATAGTGATCTCCCGATATAATGAACAATTTTTTTTATTGGTTCTAGCTATTTTTCACGTATATAATGAATTCTTGACATAATGACCACCCGATATAATGGACAATCTTTTATTCGTTCTCACAATTCTTGATATAGGTATATAATGAGTTCTTAATATGGTAAATTCTTAATATAGTGAACACCCTTATAGTGATATAGTGAACAATCTTATTAATTCTCGCTATTCTCTATGTATCAATTGTACTCTTGGTATAATAAACTTACAATGGACATGACCCGATGAAGTAAATAATTTTGCTTGTTCTTCCTATTCTTTTATATAGTGAACACTTAACATAGTGAATCTTCGATATAGTGAATAATTTGATTTGTTCTTGCTATTCTTTACGCGCGTAGTAAGCTCTCTCGATGTAGCGAATGACTCAGCTAGTCGTTTGAGAGTACGTTATATCGAAGATCCACTGTATTATTCGTATAGAGTTCTAAAAATTGAAAAATAAAACAAATTTTTAGTATATTAAGTGTAAAAAAAAACAAATTGTAATTTAAATATTTAAAATATATTTAAAAATTTAATTATAATACATTAAATATTTATTATTTTCGTATGCAAATATATAATTTTTCGTTGTACCAAATATATAACGTTATTTTAATATTAATAAAACATTTATTTAAATTTTAAATTTATTTACTCTTATGTAAATTTATTCAATGAATTAAATCTTAAAATGACTTTCGATTTTTTTTTTGTAAACATATTTTGACGTCATCTGAAATTTCTGATTATTATCCAAAATAATTTAATTTTTAAATAGTAGCAATTAAACCTCGCTATTTCGAGGTTGGTTTCGTTATAACGAGACTGTGGTATTTTTTTACCACGAATAATCATCAAAGAGCTGCGAATTCAAACGTTGAGAATAATTTTAAATAATAATAATTGCACCCCGATGTTGCGAGCCTCGTTATATCGAGTTTGATTGAATTTCTTCTAACTCGAACATTTATCGTGAACATCGACGAATTCAAAATAAATTTTTGTAATGAATATACTAAAGTAATATTAATTTAACCTCGCTATTGCGTGGTTCGTTATAACGAGATCGCGTTAAATTTTTAACATCAAATTGTTGAATATAAATTCATTTGCCTTTCGATATGGCGATTATTTATTTTATAATAAAGGTGATTGAACTCATGCTTAAACGTTCAAAATATGACACGATCTCGTTATAACGAACCACGCAATAGCGAGGTTAAATTAATATTTTTTAAAGAAATAATCATTACCAAAATTTATTTGGAATTCGTTAGTTTTGGTAATGTCTGTCCGAATTAGAAATATCAACCGAAGTCGATATAACGAGGCTCGCAATATCGAGGTTTAATTGATGTTATTTAAAAATAATTGCTATCAAGAGAGGAAACGGCTTTATTTTCAAGGTTAAAAAACGGCACGAACACGCTATTGCTGGCAACGTTGAGGGCTTCGTTATATCGAGGTTGTGTCGTTTACTTGAGAATAGTTCGTTTAATTCGCTTTAACATTGTCTTATTAATTCGGAAGCCGTTTTAACGAGGTTTTAGTAGTTTCAGGAGAAGAAAATGAGTGGTGACAACGAATTACATCCCCCTTTATGACTATTCAAGTTAAAAATATTAATCGAAGTCGATAAAACGAGGCTCGCAACATCGGGGTTTAATTAATTTTACTTAAAAAGAATTCCTATCAATAGGTACAACGGCTTTATTTTTAGCTTAAAAAAATACGGCACAACGAAGCTGGCAACATTGAAAGCTTCGTTATATCAAGGTTGTATCAGAATAGTCCGTTTTTAATTCGCTTTAAAATTGTCGTATTAAATCAGAAACTGATTTAATCAGGTTTTAGTATTTTAGGCGCAGGAAGTGACAATGGTGATATCGAATTATCCCCCTTATAACGTTGCGTTTTAATTGCTTGATTGACATTCGATTTAATATAGTTAGAGGATGTGTTTGCGCTCCAACACATCTCTCACTCTCATATATTCAAGCTCTTTTATGGCTGCTTCACAGTTTTGACAGCATCGGTATCAACTCAATGTCAAAATGAAATAACATTACATAAATTTTCTAAAATTATCTTTTAAAACTGACATCCCTGTTATTTACGTCACACGAATTTAACAATATTCCTGATAATTTCCTCTTCAAAGTTTGTAAAATCATTGAAAAAAAGAAAAAAAACTTTAATTTTTAAGTTGAGAAACTCCATTAAAGAAAAGAAATTCAGCGACGAGTTGCGTAACTTTCCCGGCAAAAAAGTTAAAGTTACCCGTGGCGCCATCTGTTACGAGATTTTACTTAAAAACTTTTTAGGTTATTAATTATTATACAACGTTAAAAGCTTGACTTTCGAGGGTAGAGATGAGTTTTATAAAGCATTGTAAACCCCCATATATCCCCATTTCTCAACCTTTAACCTCCTAAATTTGATAGCATCGATGCCTCTAATACACGAACCACCCTGTCAAATTTGAAAAATTTTTGAGGAAAGGTGGAGGAGTTATTAAGCTTGGAATTGCGTGAGCAAAATCGTGCCCACCACACACTAGAGGAAAAGTATGGCGAGCGGTCGAAAAATGACCCCCCCACAAGATTTTTGCATCTTTGGACTTGGAGGTCCTTCAGACCTCCAGAAATGCATAAATATTTTGGGGGTTTCTGTATGTATGGATGTTAGTGAATGTGTGTGTGGGGAGGGGATAGATTATGTTCACCACTTACAGGCTGAATAATTCCTGTGCCCTGTGTCGAAATATCTGAAATTTTGCAGAGAGGTTTGTGTATTAGGTAAAAATATTCTTAGAAATTTTCAGGAAAATCGGACCATTTTTTCGGTAGATATGGCCCACCCCTTCAAACATCTCCCAAACCAATCTGAAGACTTATAAAGGTAAAGGTAGTAATTACTAGGGACGAAAACGAAGAATAATTTATTTTCAATATCAAAAATTAAATTTGAAGTATTTAATTGAATGAAAATTTTTTAAAAAATTCAGCAACGAGTTGCTTAACTTTCCCGGCGACATTTGGTAGCGCCATCTGTTATCATATTTTATTAAACATTTTTTTAAATATTTTTAATTGTTATAAAATAACAAAAAGCTTAATTTTCAGGGTACGGATATGAGTTTTATAAAAAATTGTAAATGCTAATAACAAGTAAAATCGTCATTAAATCACCTCCTAACGAAGATATCACACACGACCCCATTTATCTCTCCACCCACTCATCTTTTAACCACCAAAATTTAATAGCATCGATCCTCCTAATAGACAAACCAACCTACAGAATTTCGGAAATTTTCGACAAAAAGCACAGGTGTTATTAAGCTTCAAAGGGATGAAGAAAATCGTGACCCCGTCCCCACATTAACATCCATACATACAGAAAAATATCCCTAAACATTTTTGCACTTCTCGACGTTTTAAGGTGTTTTGAGTAAGTCTTAAAGAGTCATTTTTGACTGATCTTACTACTCTGTTATATATAACAGAGCAGGGAAAGTAAAAGTGATTTAATTTTAATTTTTTTTTTAAAATATTTGTCTATATTCAAGAACGATTTGTACAGAGAATCAATATATTTCGTAAAAGGAAATAAAGTCATTAGAAAAATTAATGTCACCTGTAAGAATTAGAGCCTTTTAAAAATTGAGAAAAAAAGATTAAATTTCAGTAGTTAAGATAACCTTCCCCCCCCTTTTTACTCTTTGCTCTTGCTCTTGCTCTTCTTTTACTTCTTCTTATCATACATATGGAAAAGGAAAATAAGAAGAAAAAAGTATTGAAAAGTCAAAACTTAATTATGGAAATTTTCAATTACTTTGCAATTTGAAAGTTTTGAAACTATTTTATTAATTTTGAGATTTACATTTTAAAAACTAATATTTATAGCTAGTTTGATATGTATATATATATTTTTTATTTATTTATTTTTTAGAAGAAAATTCTTATTTTCTTAGCAAATTAATACATATTTCTTCTTTCTTCTTTTCTTTCTTCTTTCTTTGTCTTCATCATCTTCTTTCTTCTTTTTTTTTTTATATTCTTTGTCTTCTGGTTCTTCTTCTTCTTTCTACTTTCTTTACTTTCCTTTTTTATCACCATCATCTTCTTATTTGTTTAATCATCATGGCTTAACTTGTTTGATTTTTCGTGAAAATTATATAAAATCCATTAATATAACACTTAAAAACGTCAAAATTACATTTTTAACGTTACTAAATGGCCAAAACCTGTCAAAATTTAACAATTTTAATTCGAGGTCCTTTGAAGTATTTAAATTTCAGCGGGTTTCTGGCTAATTTAAAGCGTAAAAGTTCTTAATTATAAATGAATAATTTTTTGATATTTTTTTTTCGCCCGCACGATACAAGTTTAAGAATCTATTACATTATTTAAACGTAAAACAAAATTAAAATCGTGTTTATTTTATTATTCACTAATAAACTAAGGGTAAATTATTGCCTTAAACATAGTACAGACATACGAACAAACTCTGGAAAATAATTTGTAAATTTTTCTTTTTGCTAGCTTATTACCAGATAGTCGGGTAACTTATAGCCATAATTCAGAATTATATGGAGTAAAGATTACAGAGCGGATGTCCAAAGCTTATTTGCCAACCAATATGGCTCAATCGTTCACTTATGTGGCCTCTCGAGATTATTTGCTGTCCGGGTTGTGTCATCCTATTCTTTCATGCAGCTCAGGAATATCTGTTTGGAACATATGTAAAGGGAAATATATTGATGTCTCTAATGCACATTCTCATTGTTATAAGTTTTCAAATTATCCACGTGACGTAATTTGTTAATAATAAAATAGTTAAGCTAATTTTATATAATATGTAATTTAAAATCATTTTATTTAGCATCTCCTGTCACTCTCCATTCGGTTGCTCCTGGTGTTCTTTTACTCTTTATGCTCTTTTTAGTGCTTCATATTCTTTTTTCCTCATCCTTATATTCTTCTGTCTGCTTCATACCGTTTTTTCTTATTTTCTGCATATAATTTTCTCTCTTATGCGCTTTAGAGCTCTCATTTTCTCTTTACATTTGTCTTTGTCGCCCATTCTTTCTATCAATCTTTAATTATAACGCTTCTTCAATGCTTCTTTAACGCTTCCCTCGTATTTCTTTAGGTTTTTTCCTCCTATTTTTATTTTATATTTCCTTTTTTCCTTCGCTTGCATAAATTTTATATTCCGTTCTTTCGGTGTAGTGAGGAAAGAATAAATAGAAATGAATGGGAGGTAAAGGCAGAAAAGTGAATAGGCGAGACATCGCATAAATCATGAAATTATAGGAAAATGCATGAGGGAAGTTTGAATTTTTCTCAAAAAATATTTTCTTAACACATATCTTTCCTAATATCTGTAACTTCCATTCCTTCTTTTATCACTTTCCTTTTAGTTTTATCTTCGGATTACTCTTCCTCGCGCCTTCATATCAGAGCATATAAAGAAAATAGAGTATAAGGAAAATCTAAGGAAAATAGGAGTGAGATAAAACTAAAAGCTATAAAATAATCGATCAAATTTCCTCTATCCTTTTCCTCATGCCTTCATCTTCCATATACTTACCTTTCACATCGTTTACTCACATCATCTTTCGCATCACTTTTTCTTTCTTTCTTTATATATATATATTTCTTCGCTTGTATCTTAATCTCTCCGCTTCTTATTAAATTTATTTCATTTTCCTTGTTTCGTCAATCTTATCAACCAATTGTTTATCTTATTCCTGCATTTTCTTCGTGTTCTTTTCTCCTCGTATGCATTCATCTTACGGCTCTCCACATTCAAATTTCTTCATTTTCGTATATTTCACATTGTGTCTTTCGTCATATTTATATTTTTAATACATTTTTCCTTAACTAACTTAAGAAATCAACATGATTTATAACAAGAAATCCAGCATTCCCAATACTTACTTCAGCATCACTCGCTGTATAAAATTAAGCATCATAATCGATGAATTAAAACTTATTATTCAATATTTTACATTACAATTAATTCATGACAAGAAAAAATATTAACAAATCGCATTTTTCACCTCCAAAAAATGCAAATTACAAAATCATAATGAAAAGTAATGAAAGAAATTCTCTTATCTGACCAAAGTTAATCCTTAAAGAAAACAAAACTTAATTTAGGAAGCAAAAATACATCTTTAAATTATTTAAAAATAAATTTAGTAATAAAATTCAGGAAAATAAATTAAGTATACGTTAAAAAAACATATTTTACTTGTATTTCTGAGTGTTTATTCACAAAACATGCACAGACTTAAGAGAAGTTTAAACATTTGTAAGGAATAAATTCATAAAAACACAATTAAAAAATCATTTTTAAGGATATTAATTAATTAATTATTCAATTTTCACTTCTATTTTATAATTTTTTTCAAATATTAAATTGTATTTCATGATTTCAAGTTAATAACGAAGGCAGGAAGGGGGAAGATACTACTAAAACGTTTAGAATAACCTCCATTAAGTTGAAAAATCCGTTAAATTTTTATATATATAAAAAAAAATAATCTTAGAAGATAAAAACTATTCAGTTCATTATTATTCCTTCAGTATTGTGTATTTAGTAGTAGAAGTAAGGAGTAGAGAACGTTACATCCGCATCCCTACAGGATAAAGTAAATAATAAAATAGGTTGTTAAGAAGTGTAACGTGTCTCACTAATGCAGTTTTCAACCCCTTTGAGGCTGAAGAAAAATATTAAATTTTGGAACCATTAGTTAATTTGAAACGTTGATACCTCATCCGAACGTCATTTGGCTTGCTGGATTCTAAACACCCCCTTTTTTGGGGGTGTATAGCATCCAGTACTGGTATTTTTATGCATTAAAGTAAGGATACTTCACTGTAAACTTTACATCCCGAAAACGGGAAATGGGCTATTAAATCTACAAGTTAATGATAAATTTATATATATTTTGCTGTATAAAGTAATTTGATATACGAAATATTTTTTTTTTTTTACTTTTTATATCGGAAAATTTTAAAGGATAGGCGAAAGTTTCCTTTGAAACGTGATCAGAAAATTGTTTACTGTTCTGTGAAGATATACTCGTAGATGCTCAGCTTCATTAGTGTCTTCTTTGATGTAAAAGATAGTATTGAAGGACGATACCGTGATGATTTACTCCAACAATTCCAATGCTGATGAACGTATTGGCGTGGTATCATATTGATAATATTCAATTATAAGTTTGCTAACAAGTTACGTTAGTTTACTGCCGTGATTATTTACGAAATTGGAAAACAACTAGGAACAATTAATAAGTAAGATCGATTATATTGTTGTCTTTTCTTAAATATATTTTCTAGCTAAGATGCGATTGATTATATCTTCTCGGGTGATTTTTGGGAAAGTAAGATTATTGTTTTTTAGACTAGGAATTGGTAGATTGAAGTATTATTTTCTTAGATGAACTTGATTTTCATCGGAATGAAGTTAGGAAACTTATCCAGCCTGCAGTAAACTCATTTTTTTAAATAAACCTGAATATTTAAACAATGGCTAACTACACTTTAATGAAGTGACTCATTTCTTCATGTATACATACACTTTTCAAAAAGTTAATATTTTTATAATTTTGTTCAACAACAGCATTAAATTCATGCTAATAATGTAACAATTATGTTCGTTGTCTGTAGAAAACCTTCAATGGGGAACCATGCTGATTAACTTTGCTATTGTGGTAATTAGCTTTAAAATTGTTTCCAATCTTCTTTTGTGAGCTAATTTTATTCTTTATGTAGAATTTTTTCATAACAGGAATATAATTTTAGAGATAAATTTAGACTTTTATAATATCTAAACAGGGATTAGTAACTTTTGGTGTGGTATTTTTTTTAATATAATTATCTAAAAAGTCACTAAAAATAATCGAGAATATTCCGTGTTTTTTCTTACGAATATTTAAATACTGACTGAAGTCTTTTCAGTGTTCTGAGATATAAAGATATGCAACAATGATTAAGGAAATCAATCGTATTTAGACGTTAATGCCCGTAAATCGGGAGTGTTTTTAGGTTTATTATTTAAAATATCACTGAGAACAGCGGATATTTTTTGCATGAATATGTAAATATGACAAAAACATCACATGTATTTTACGCAATATTTAAAATAGGAAAAATATTTCTATATTTTAAACATGAATATCTTTAAAATGGCCAAGAATCTTGTGGTTTTGAATGAATATCTAAGAAAGTCGCGGGTATTTTTTGCATGAATATCTGATAAATTCACGTGTTTTGGGACGGATATCTAACTAAACCATGCGTGTTTTATGCTTGAATAACTAATAAAATCACATGTGTTTCTGCATGAATATTTGACACGATCACGTTTGTGTTTGAAAGAAAATGTAACAAAATCACGTGTGGCTTATACGTGATTATCTAACAAAATCACCTGTGTTTTTTGCATGAGAATCTAGCAAAATCACGTGTTTTTCGAGTAAATATTTAACAAATTCGCTTGCGTTCTGTGTGAATATCTCACAAAATTACGCCAAATATCTAAAAAAAATCGCTTATTTCAGATACGAACCCGAGAACATTCAGTTATTTTTACACAAAAATAATCTAAGTAACGAGTAAGGAACATCGTTACTTTACTTTAAATTATTCTTTAAATATTCCACACAAGATCCTACATTAAAAAAAGATCGATAATCTTTACAACTTTGCCTTAACTCCAGCAATAGACACGTGTCAATAACATGATATATAATTATAATTGAGTAAGATAATATTTGTAATGTAATTCACAGGAAACTAAAAATACATAGAGTAAAGGAAGATTGTTTGGATCGTTTAACATCACGGAACTCCTGCAATTGACAGAGAAGAAGGATTAGATTTCACTACGAATTTCGCCCGCTCATTTCGGACCATTAACTCGAATTAGTAAAATTTCCACAATTTATTTCCACCTCTCAGAAATCTTGGAAAATTTAAATCTTATATAGGAAAATATATTCCCTTAATTACTAATGATATATGGGTCCAGGTAAAATACATTAATAAGCATATTAATGCCGTATATCTTCCTATATACTTCATTGAATTATTAACTTGTTTATCGCGTGTAAATTCCCTCTCACTCGGGATTTTTTTTTCAAAGTTTCCCTGTAAAGTAAGATGTATAACCGTAATCTTGTTGTAATTTTACATCGTGAGTGTTTGTAATTAGTTTAAAGTGCGCTAAAGTCGGAAGCCATTACGGTATGGCTTGTGTTTGTCTTGAAGAGATACTATTGGGGCCGGATTCTCTTTAAGCTTCCATGATTATCTTTCCATTTCAGTTAAAGAGATATCAGTTGGGCCGGATACCCCTTGAAGTTTTCTCCTTTCTGATTTTCCATTTCAATTTATAGAGATACCAGCCGCCGGATACCCTTTATAAGCTTCGATAGTTATCTATCCAATTCATTTTCTAGAAGTGATACCAACAGTCCGGATGCTCTTTACACGCTTCCATAGTTACCTCACTCCATCCACTTTGTAAAGCTGCTAAACAGGGGTAGAGAGATATTCTATTAATTGTCTTAACAACACTTCATTTTGTAGCCATTCTAAAGGACAAATTTTCCTTATTAAATAGAAGTAATTACCAATTTAAGTGCCCAGATTTAATGGATCTTGCATAAAAGTTGCTTATTCTGATGTTACTCCTGATTCTAGAGTCTAAAGTGATTCCTACGTCTTTACTATTGAGTCCTGTTACTCGTGATTCTAGGCCAAGTATTGAGTTTAATTCATTGGATAGCGTTAAAATTATTCTATTACTGGGTACAAGTATACACTTTAAAGTTGGCATCCAATCCTAATATTTAGAATTATTTCCTGTCCTTATTACTGGACCTTTCAGTAGAAGTTCAGTCAGTCAGGCACCCGATATTTGGGAATGTCCGGTTATCCGGCATTCTCCGAAAAATAAATAGTAACTTAAAAACTAATTTATCATGCATTCTCGTCATCACTACTTGGAACTTTTTCATGCTCCAATCTATTATACATCATCATCATCATCGCGATGTAGCGATTGAAAAGCCTCCAAGTATGCATACTTGGAGGCTTTTCACTCGATCTTGAAATATAGTTATTCGCTGTATTGTGTTTCTACTAATTAAAGAGGATGCGTAAACAAATTGAAAGCGTACAGGAGTGTACGGTTGCAAGTACGGTACAGCATAGCCTGCAACGTTCTGATCTCATGTAAAATACAGGAAGGTCTAGTAATCCGGCATTTTTGATAATCCAGTTCTACAGGTGCAAGATTGACGAACGTCTACTGTTTAATAGTTTTATTAAATCATAATAATAATAATAATAATTTAGGAATTTAACTAATTTATTTAGGAACTGCCAACGAAGCATTCTAGTGATTATAACCAAAGTTATGGTAAACTTGTTATTTACAACTAAACCATGAGCTTGAATGTAGGGAAAATCATTAAGAAAACAATATCTTGGAGCAAGGCACCATACATTGATAATGCTTACCAATTTAATAACATATTCAGGTGAAAATCATTAATATAGTATTAAATTCCATGCAATATCATGAAAAAATAACTAAAAGTATGATTTTAATAAAGATAAATCACTCAAAAATTGGTAAGTTTTATTAAACTTTATCTTTACATTTCTGGCTGTTATGTATAACAGAGAGTATGGCGACTGGTCAAAAATTTACCCTCCCACCCAAGATTTTTATATTTTTGAACATAGAAAACCTCGAAACATCGAGAAATGCAAAAATTTTGGGTTTTTACTGTATGTATGGATGTTTATTGGGTGTATGTAGAGGGCGCGATTATGTTCACCCAATTTTAAGCTTAATAACTCCTGTGCCTTTTATCGAAAATTTCTGAAATTTTGCATGGAGGTTTCTGTATTAGGGGAATCGATGATATTAAATTTTGGAGGTTAAAAGTCGAGGGGTGGGAGATACAAGGCTCACGTGTCATATGTCCAGTGAGATCGTACTTAATGAAGACTTTACTCGTTATTACCATTTACAATTTTTTTTTTTTAATAAAACTCATCTCTTGATAAACATTTAAAAATAGAAACTCATAACAGATGGCCTCACACGCAATTTTAACTTTTTTTGCCGGGAAAGTTACGCAACTCGTTGCTGGATTTTTAATAATTCTGTTTGTCACAATTACTGCAAACTTTTGAGTGCCTAGAGAATAAGTTTATATTCTCAATTAATAATTAAATTACGTAATTTTTAATGTGAATTTATAAATCAAAATTAATTAAATTTAATTTAATTTAAAATACTTTCCTCTCCATCAAATTTTTATTTAAAAATATCTAAGTGTATATATATATATTTGTGTTAAATCCTTTGAGAGAAAATCCTTAAAAATACATAATTTAATTTAATTACGATTGATTTAATTGTTAATTAATTTAATTAATGTTTATCAAGAAAATCGTCATTAAAAAAAATCGCTAGTCACATTGAAGAATAACTTATGAATTTTTTGTTTCTAATAAGTTAATCATTATAAAAAAATAATATAATTATATATTTTAAATTACGTTGATATTCAATTACTAACTCTGTTGAAGATCATTTAATTTATTTTCTTACGTATTTAAAAAATAAAAAAAAAAGTTTAATGATGAATCGCTCGCGATTGACGCCGCGACTGTCGCCGCGATTATCGCTAGCGATTGCCTCGACGATAATCGTTTTTAATGGCATTTAACGCGTAAAAATTTTCATTTCGCTAAGTTATTAACTAAAATAAATAATTAATAATTAAATAAATTACAACTTTAATTACAAGCACAGGTAATATATTTACAATTAAAAATGAAAGATTTCAGCTTATATGGTAAGCGAGTGATACACAAACGAGATAATCTCCAGAATAATCAAAAATTTATTAATATAATAAATCAAATTAAACTTAATTAAATATTATAATAGAATTTTAACTTAAAAGCAATAAATTTTACTAAACGATACGAGTTTAATTTATCTCATCGGCGACTCATGTGAACCGGAGAGAGAGAGCGAGAGGAAGAGAAGATGGAGAGGAAGAGAGAGAGAGAGAGGAGAGAGAGAGAGAGATGCTGGGATCGTCTCTATGGCAACGGGAGGATCACGTTTTGCATCAGTAGTGTCCAATGCAGAATATTTGTTGTCGATTAAGCTTAATGCAAAAGCGATTGTAGTGTCACGCACTAGACAACAGTAAATTGATTCGATCTACATTACTTTATTTCATAATTTTTCTTGTTGATATGTTAATTAATTTTAAATTTGTCGATTTAAAGATAATTTAGTTCATTTTCAAGTTATCCTGTTTTTTTTTTTTCTGCGGGTAAGACAAATGAGAGGAAAGGAAAACTTTGAAGTTCAAATTTTCAGGTTCTCTTGTCCTATCAATTCTTCCCCATTTCTTTCATAATATTGCATTTATTACTTCAGAAGATTCCTGAGAATCAGTAAAAAAATTTTTTTGCACACTCTTCAATCTAAAGTAAGGAAAAGTTAGAGAAAAATCACAGAAATGGCGAGAGAAAATAAAAAAGTAAAATAAAAAATAAAAAAAAATTGTCTTCTGTGAATGACGGTTTCGAGTGAACAAACGAATTTGTTCAAACACTTCAGTTGCAGATGTTGACGTAAGAAACTATTACAAGAATAAGGATATGCAAAGTATGTTGGAGAGAATTTTATTGTGTTTCATAAAAATTAAACATTCACATTCCTACTCCCTTCTATTATAATTAATACGGGAGATAATTGAAGAATTTGCTTTGTTTCCTCAGAGTAGTTTACTCCATTACGTGACGTACGTGAATTTGACGTCATTTTACTCTTCCTCACAATAGTTTACGCTATTACGTCAATTCGACGTCATTTTACGCTTCCTTATTATAAAAGTAGCATAAGAATGACGTCAAAATGATACGAGTGTGTACTATTCTGACAAAACGAATCCATCTTTAATATGTACAGGTACAATAGTATAAATTTTTACGTCAGTTTGACGTCATTTCTACTTTTTGTGTAACGGCAAATGTAATTGAGAAATGTAAACTAATGCCGAATTGACGCCATGGTGTACAAAGCGAATGACTCTTAGAGTAAATAGCTTAAAAATATATATAAATGTTTTAAATCAAACCTCGATATAACGCTTTCCAAATTGAATAAATATTCCCCGTAAAGATGATTTATAGAGCCCTTTATTATTTATGAATGACTTACACTGTGAACACCAAATCAAATGTGTTTCAAGCCCTAGACTCGTGTATAAACCTTGCACATTCGATTTAGCGCCAATTTCAGTGGAGCGGACGAACGACTAAGTGGAAGCTTGTAAATGCTTTAGCAATGTCCATAGAGGCAAATTTTACTTAAATTTCAGTTAATTTAGACTCATTTTAAACCGAAATAACAAGAAATTTGGGGGAACTTATAACGCGAAAGAGATGTGAGAGTCGCGCAAAATCGAGCTGATTGTGTACAAATGTGAGATTCCTCGTTGTAGTCAGGTAATTTGTACGAGGTTAATTCGTTAACTTCATTAAAAAAAAAAAAAAAATAGAAAATTATCACTCTCTGACGCTGCTTAACATCCCTCCTTCCTCTTAAATGAGACTTAATTTTGGAGAATGAGAATAAATTATTTTTCTTAATCTTTAATTGAATCTTTTTATCCCATTTAAATTCATATTTATTTGAGAATTTTAAATGAATATTTTACTTTATCTTGGAGACTTTACCTATTTATATAACGTAAATATTTAGTTTTCTTTAAATTTTAAATCAATCACGACAGTTTTTATAATTTAATCGTGTATTTTCGTGGAGTAAGTCATTTTCTTTTCATAGCTTTGTTGAGTAAATTTAGAATCGTTTCATAGAACAAAATCACATTAATTTCATACTTTTTTATACAGCAAAAGCTTACAGCAGTGTTTTTCATTGAATGGCACCCCTGATTGAAAAATAAAAAATCGCGGCACCCTTGACCGGCGGCGGATCTAGAATCTGAAAAGGGGGGCTTTAATGGGGGCAGATGAATCTTTTGCAAAAACGAATATTATGCGCAATGCTGGGGTGGGTCAGGGGAGAGGAAGGGAGAAAAATTTTAAAAATTGACATTTTAAGTAGCATTTTAATGCAAAAATAGTGTTTCTACGTGTTCAAAATCAAAATTTAAGTCCATTGAATTTTGTCGAAATACTATCCTTGAACTACACTTAAGTAAATTTCCAAAAAAATGCCTAAAGGTCTTAAACTTTGCGACACCCCAATCGTGGCGCCGGGGCACCCCGGTTGAAAAACACTGGCTTACAGATTAGTTAAGTACTTTTGCAGAGAAAAAGCATAATGTAGTTTCAGAATTTTTTACATTAAACTCATAAAGTAGTTTCATAGATTAAGCCACAACTTCACGAAGCTCGTTAGAGCACAATTTAGCAGTAACAGTAGCAGTAACGTAGTTTCATTCATGCCATAAAAGTCAAAGTATTTTAAATCTAAAAATTTGCATCAAGCGATTCACAAATTAGTCTCATTGAGAAACCGCGAAGAGGCACGTTTTTCCGTAAAATTAACGCAAAAAAAAGGTAAAGAAAATGGCTTAGAAGGAATTGCCGGTCAATGAAAGAACAGAGGAAATTTTAAAAATCAACAGATTAAGAGTGTAAGAAGATGAGAAAGACTTTGGCTGAAATTGTCAGAAGGGAGGCGATTTTTCATGCTTAGTGGCAAGTATATTAACAATGACATTGTTAGGCGCCATCCTGGCGACTACACCAATTGATGGTGGAAGCGAGTCGGAATTTTGGATCCTTTTCCTTCAATCATCCTCGTGTGACGCTTTTCCGTTTATAGCATTTATCTAAATTGTGTATATATATATATAAGAGGAAAAAAGTTGTGAAAAGATGCAATAATTTTATTATAGGAAAGCCGAGTTTTGGCATTGACAATACTTCATTTTTTCGTGTTCTTTTTCTTACAACTTTTGACGGGATTAATCAATTTAAAAATTCAGTGATTTTAATTTTTTTATCTAATGCTTTTTAGGTAATAAAATGTGCTTTTTTATTTTTAGTGCATCGTTTAATTGCGTTTTTTAATTTTTGTTTTATTGTTTCGGTGCGTTTTTTCATTTTAGTGCATTGTTCTACTGCGTTTTCTTCAATTTATTGCCCCGTGTTACTGCATTAGTCATTTTTAGTGTATTGTTTTATTGCTTTTTCATTTTATTGCACTGCCTTTCTGCGTGTTTTTATTTTTATTGCTCCCTTTTACTGCGTTTTTTTCATTTTATTGCACCACTTTACTGCATTTTTTCATGTTTAGTGCATTGTTTTACTGAGTTTTTTAATTTCGCTACATTTTTTACTGCGTTTTGTTGCACCACTTTACTGCGTTTTTTTCTTTTACTAAACTGTATTATTTATTTACAGTGCCTTGTTTTACAGCGTATTTTCATTTTATAGCATTTCTATACTGCATTTTTAAATCTTTATTGCAGATTTTTCATTTTAGTTCATTGTTTTACTGCGTTTTTTATTTTATTTCACTATTTCACTGGGTTTTTCTAAATTTTTAGTGCATTATTTTAGTGAGTTTTCCATTTTATTGCACAGTTTTACTAATTTACTCACTATTTTATAGGAATATCTTACGTCTCTCACACTGTTTTTTTTAATAAGAAGTAGCGTAAAGTTGCATTATTTGTTTAAACTTGAAACCTAAAAATCGAATTTCTTTCAATGAGATAAACATATGAAAAAACAAATGAAAATTTTATGCTAACTTTTCTACATAATTTCACCGATATCATCGTATTTCTCCCAAAATTTTCTACGGCTGAAAACTCTGAAAATATAGAAATCGTCCACAATACAGTAGACTCTCAATATAATGAATTACCAGAGGACTGATCGAGATCATTCACTATACTCGTACAGTAGCCTCTCGATATAATGAACTCCCAAAGGATCGTTCTGAATCATTCACTATGTGAAAAATTAACTAAACACAAGTAATATCAAGAATCAAACACGTTGTTCACTATATCAAAAATTCACTATATCAGGTGATCACCAGTACCAAGTATCAACAATTAATTGCATTAAGGGTTTACTATATTATAACTTCACTGTATATTAAAAAAATAGTTAACATATTTATTCATTATATAACAGGGTAAGAATAGAATTATTATTATTTTAAGTATTTTTTTTAAATAGCTTAAAATTTTAAATGTATGGAAATACAGGCTTAAATATAAGGAAACACAAGCTAGAATATAGGGAAATACAGGATGAATGTAGGAAAATATAGGATTATATAATCCTTACAGAGAAACTATAGAGATTTTATAAGTTTTCTCTAAGGATTCAAACTGTATAGTGTCTACCTGTAAAATTAACTGTAAGATCCCTACAGAGAGATATAGGATAGCCTATAAGATATACAGATAATATTCTCTGTAAATGTTCTAATTATAGAGATCCTTAAAGAATTATATAAATATTTACTACACACTCTCAGATATAATATAGGGGAATGATCCTACAGGACTTCTTTTCATAATAGAACTCAAACCTGGACTTCTTATTATAGGAGTTTTCCCATAAATACTCAAACTGTATAGTGTCTAGCTGTTAAATCAACTGCAAATCCTTACAATGGTGTTCTATTTACTCAGATCCGTCAGGAGGTATAACGATTCCTATAGGATTTTCTAGAGCTCTATGTATAGATTCTAACTATATGAGTTTTGCTATTAGGATTCAAACTGTATAGTGTCTATCTATAAAATTAACTGCAGGACCCCTACAGAGGTGTTATAATTGTACAGCTCCTTCAGGAGCTGTACAATGCATGAACGAGTAAAAACACCTCCTTAATCATTAATAAAACTTAAAGAAATCCACTTAAATTAATAAATAATATAGTTAAAAGAAACACAACTAACATAAAAAGAGCATTAAAGTAGCATAACTTTATTATCAACAGTAAAGTTTAAAGCCCATTTTTTTGTTTTTTTTTTAAATTTCACGACTTTATAAATTACAGCCTATTAAATGGGCAGCACTATAAATATTTTCAGCACAGTGTTACTAATTAGTTGATAATATGCCTGGGAGACTAAGGAGACTCCCAGGCATATTATCTGTGTTACGTCACGGATCATTCGCTACACACAGCATACATCATAACAGCTTATATCAATCACTAAATGGATGAAGAAAGTGAATTGCACACGAGGAAGAGGAGGTAAAGTTATGACAGATGTAGTGTCAAGATAATCCTGCAAAAATTCGACCGATTTTCTCGTCCCTTACCGATTTCAAAATGTCTCCCTTTCACTACCCAAAAACACTATCATTCATTACATACGTCACACCACTCTATAGTGTATTGCACAGTTTAGAGGATATTTACATTGATATAAATATAAGCATAGCATCAATAACACTCCTTACATTGACGTATATGGATTTTTCGTAGGTTGGTTATGTAGACGTGTGTGTCTGTCTGTACGTTCTTAACACACTTTTTACAATTGTTGGCTTTGTTGTTGCTGTGTTTAATTTAGAATTTCGCTTTGATAAAATTAAGTATTTTCTCTTTTCTCTCTCTCTCTTTTTTTCTTGGTGATTTATGGATCTTAAAGTGGTGAAATTTTGCGATTTTTATGATTAATCTTAGTTTCATTGCCACATTTTTCGGGATTATTGCATTTTTCTTATTAGATTAATTGCAATTTTTTACATTTTTTTAGTTGTTTAAATGGAAAAAAATTCTAAAATAGGAAGTTAAAGATATAATAAATTAATGTATAATATTTTTAAGATAAAATTTATTATTTTATATTCATATTTTAAATATAATCGCGAAATTTTGCATTTTATTTGTAAATTGCAACTTTAATTAATTAAGGAATTTTTTAGGGGAAATTTTTAAAAAATTTCCTATTAGTTTTTGAAACTTTTAAAGAAGTTTTCTTATAAATTTCCTTGAATTTAATGACATTTTCGGTAATTATGATTAAAAGATAAACAATTATATTTATTAATGGTCGGTAATCAAAATTAAAATACTTAAAAATAATTTTTAAATTTAAATAATAATTTTTTTAAAAAGATCTTTAACTATCCTATATAATATTTATGTATTTCTATGCATGATACCATAGATGCGTATAGTAAATTCATATGCTTATGTGATATTTATATACAAATTATACGCACTTCTTACTGCTTTTGTGTTTTTATGGTAAAGTATAATGGTAAATTAGTGCATTTTATATGGTTTATATGGGTTTTGGGGTATTT
Source organism: Centruroides vittatus (assembly GCF_030686945.1). Taxonomy (NCBI): domain Eukaryota; kingdom Metazoa; phylum Arthropoda; class Arachnida; order Scorpiones; family Buthidae; genus Centruroides; species Centruroides vittatus. The sequence continues at coordinate 1,216,817 of NW_027120768.1, forward strand.
CTATAATAAAGAATAACAGTAAACTAGTGTATCTTACATGGTTTATATGTATTTTGGAGTGTTTCTAATGATAAAATATAAAGGTTAGGTAGTGTATTTTGTACGGTTTATAAGTGTTTTAAGATAAAAACATGGCTATAAATCATACCCCCATAGCTACACTAAGATGGGGGCCCTCATTTTATGTAGGCAATAATTTTAAAATAAGTTTTTAGAATAAATATTGCACATAACTTCATATTTATTACTCGTTTATTTTATGTTTTATATGTATTTTTATGGCAAAAACATGGCCATAAATGCGAAAGTTCGCTTTTTAATTTTACATTAATTATCTCTAGATTAAAAATAAGGATTTTTAAAAAATTAATCTTTACATAATTAATGCGATTAATGCTTTAATCTAGAGATTAAAGTTACAATTACCTCCTTTTATCTCTCATTTTTTAATAAATAAATCAAAATAAAAACATAATATAAATATTTCTTTTGGTTAATTGGATTTTTCTCACAGAGTGAGGGAGTTTTTAAACTCGTAAACAAAGTTCAGACCTTAGAAACTTTAAAATTAAATCCTTAATCTTACTACTTAATTATTAAAGTAGAATTTAAAAATTGATGATGCTAAATAAAGTATTTTTTTGAAGGTGTTAGCAATGCTTTCTATACAGGAAATTCACTATAAATTCAGATTTTTCACAGTTAAAACGCCCGAAATTTTTAAATTGAATAGCTAAAATCAATGTTATTCTGCGATTTTTTGAATATTTTTATTCATTTCGTTGATACCTTAAATAGAACATAACTGCGTTTTTTCAGCAATTATTATGAAAATAATAATTAAATTTAAATAAAAATTGAATTTTTACATAATAAATTAATTAAAACAACTAAAAAGTCCGGTTGAGATATAAAAATCAACCAAAATATTAACTATTTTTATTCGTTCTGCTTGTATTTCATATGATAATTGAGTGTGGAAAAATTACATTTTTTCAGTGATTCTTATAATGTTTAAATGAAATTTATGAAAAATTTAAATCGTTAAGTTATGCATTAAATAAATAAGCTAAAAACTTCAATTAAAATATAAAAATTTTATCGAAATTTCAAATATTTTTATTTATTTTATTGATATTTCATACGGTAACCAGAAATAAAAGATGTTTTTCAATAATTACGATGAAGATAAGAATAAATTTTGTACAAAAGAAGAATTATTAGATCCCAAATTAATTAAACACCTAAAATTTTACGAAAATTTCGAATATTTTCATTTATTTCGTTGATATTTTATAAGCTAATAAGGCAGACAAGACTACGTTTTACATGAATAATTATGAAACTAAGAATAAATTTTATGCAAAAATTAAACAACAAGAATCGAAAATGCAAAATAAAATATAAATTTAATCAAAATTTCAAATATCCTTGCATCTCTTCTATCATTTAAATGAGAAATTCAATATGGAGCGTGTTAACATTGAAAACAGAAGATGGCGGTGCCTTCTCGTATAGAAATCCTTACAAAGAACGGATATTAGCCATTTTCCAACCCAAAGAAACGTTTTCCTTAATAAATTTGACTTAAAAAAGAGCAAAAACAAACGAAGAGGAACCCACGCTTTCACCTCTTTATTTTTCATCCGAAAGATATCATCAAGTAAAACCCATCAAAAGGAATAAGAGGAGGGAGCAGTGATATGAATGAAAAAGTCATAATCAAGTGGGCAGATAGAATGGAAAAGTTGTCTGGAACAAAAATCACTTTGTTTGCAACGCATGATGTCTACCAGAACGATTTACTGTGGAAAGTTGCCAGAGGGTATGCGAGAGTTAAGCCGACTTGCTAGAGCATCTATTTCCGTTATGGCATTGGTCTAGTGAGTGAAAGAGATTCGAGGGACTTCCTCTTCCTAGTCATTGATCCATTGAACATAAATGTGGCAGAGAACGTAGCCCAAGGCCAACTACACATTGCGATCCCATCCATACTTTTCTACTCCTCCAAACAAACCCCCCCTCTCTCTTTCCTCATATACTATGGAGTAGGTGGTAAATATAAGAGGATTCCCTCTTATATTTTGCTATTGTTTATGACTAGAGAATCCTATAAATTTTCCTAAATCATCCCCCTTCCAAAAAAGAAAAAAAAGGTGAGGTTTATGCAGAGCTCGAGGGGTGTTTCCAGTGTTTTGAGGAAAGTTTGCTGCTTGCAAACGTGTATCCTAGGGCCTTGGGGGTGTAGATAAACCGTAGACGTTAATTTAGTTGTCGCTAAACCGAATCAGGAGAAGAAAACAAAGTCAATCAATTAGAGGCAAGTAATTGTGTTGTCCGCCTCTACCAAGTCAACTCTTCTATGCTATGCGTATCACGCTTAGAATAAAATAGCAAATAAGAGATTCTCTCTACCTCTCCACTACTTCAAAGGTTTAATTTTTTAGCATTTTAAAGTAGAATTTGCCTTTTTTTTATGCGTTAAACTTCTTAGAATTGTCTTGTATTTTCTTTAAATAAGTTTAAGTTTTCTAAACTTTCCAAAATTTTATTTTAAAATTATTTTATAAACTTCTGAATATACTTTTTTGACCTTTAGTCGTTATCAGTTTCTCTTATATGACGTTTCTAGATTTACTCTAGCATTCTAGGTATATCCGAAAATTTTTAAAGATGAATTTATTCTAAATTTTAGACGTGTACTAGATTTAGATTAAAAGTATAACATTTTACGTCTACTCTAGAATTTTTAAGTTAAAATTATTCTATTTCTGTTCTAGATCTTTCTAGAATTCTAGATAATTATTCCAGAAATTTTAGAATCAAAAATCAATCTCGATCTAGAGTTATCCCAGAATATTTTCCATTATTCCAATATTTATCGTAAAAGATGTTTTAAAAATATTCTGGAATTAATCTAGAATAACTTTTCGAACAATTTTTAGGATAAATATTTAAAATAGTGGAAAATATTCCGAGATAACTGTAAATCTAGATTTATAAAAATTTATTTTAGATTTTTCCATAATAGTTTTTTTTTTTTGCTACTTTTATTCTAGATTAACTTTGTAGTGGTCAATCTATATAATAAAGGATACACAATTAATTAATATTTTAATTTTTTATGTAAATTTCTGTCTTGAGATACTTCTAGAACTTACAGCTTTCTATAATGAAATATTTTTTGTTAAGAAATAGCATCGTTTGTTATGATAACACATTTAATTACGCTTAAAATGCTAGAAAATTACTAAATTTTCACACTAAAAACCTCGAAAAATCTTTGCTGATCTTCTAAATAACTAATTATACTTTTATAATCGATATTTTTATAAAATATAAAAGCAAATTTACTTAAAAATTTCGAGGAGATAAACTTATTTTATGGTAAAAACTCGTGTTTGAAATGACAATTTATACACCCAGATACTTATTTCGAACGAAATTAAAGGCGTTATTCCATAGAAAATGAGAAATTTTAATTAAATTTGATCAAGATCTTTATAAATATTTAAGCAATACCTTAACCTTTAATGGTATCTTTGTACGCGATATTCTATGATGTGTAGGTTCAGAGTTAAACGTAGAAGAGGAGGATAAGAAAAATAAGATGGAAAATTCTGAAAAAAAAAGGAAAATACGAATAAAAATTTCGCACTTCAACCTTATTTTTTCTCTTTTATACGAACTTAGATGGTCTCATTATCGTGTGACGGACGAAGATAAAGAGAAAAGAGTTTGTTTTCCTTTGCTCTTGCTTAATTGAGTTATAAATTCACTCGTAAGGAGCGGTCAGCTGTCTACGTGTTTACTTATAAAAGACAATCTAGTTATTAAAGAAATTATTCTGCTCCATCTTAAAGAATAAAACGTATCTAGAAGTAGGCATTCTTCTCTTTTAAAAAGGGCGCAAAAAATTCAAATAAAAATCGGAAATTTCACTAAATCTCGATATATATTCGATAAGAAACTTATAATTAATTGCTTAAATACGATAGGAAGGTGACAGGGTAGGTACTGTACGTGATTTGGTGGAGGGATTTATGAAATTTTGAAGCTTCACCCTTAAGAATTTTTCTAACTTATACATTATTTTGAGTATAAATTTTATTTTAAACACGTTGATTCGTCCATATCTGCAAATTATTTGCAAGAAAAATAATTATCAAAACTGCAAAGTTTCCAGACGTCTGCTTCCAGTGACGTTTCGTTAATAGATTTGGTAGAAATATTTGTCGTTAACAGTTATAAAATTTAAGTAAGCAAATGTAAAGTGTTCACAGGAAGTCTGTAATGACTAGGGGAACACACGTATATACATGTAAATCTATGGAAATGCCTTCATGTTTTATGCTCGATTATGTATTTTTACATGAATATTTCAAGCTTATTTACATAAATGGCAGCTTATATTAAAGTTTTAACCGTTTAAATTTATGATTTTTAAACTAAAATTTTAATTATTTTAAAGAAATTTTTGATGTTTTACACTCCGTAAATCATAGTATGTCATATTAAATGCTCGTTTAAACGAATGTTTTAAAGCATATTTATATAAATAAACACTAAAAATCTTAATAACTCTAATAAATCTAACTAACTCTTAATAATAATCTATCATTCAAAGGTTAATTTACGATTTTATAAACTAATATTTAGCTATTATCTATCTAATTAATATTTTAATCGTTAATTTATGAAATATTTATTCAGTTTTTAAGCTTATTTACTCGAAAATAACTTAAAAATTTAGGAAGAAAACGATACATTTACTCTTAAAAGCATTTTAAATTTTAAAAATTAGCTTAAAACGAATCACAACTTTTCCCGCTAAAAACCATTCATTTTATTGGTTAAAACCTTTTTGTAATTGACGAATGAGAGTGCGACATGTCAATTACTTAGTCATACGTAAGAATAAATATGTACTGTACAGTACATTTCACTAATAAATTATGCTAATTAGTAAGCTTATAATAAATTTTAAGCGTTTTTAAAATTATTTTTTAATTAAAAAACTTAATTTTTTATGATAATATAATATTATTAAATTATTTAATGGTTACTTAAGCTAGTAGATCTTAGTTTTTAAGCCGGCAAATACGCATTTTTGTGACTGTTAAAGGGAACTTTCAATCATTTAATTCTTTCTTATAGATTTATTGATACTTTAAGCGTTTTTTGAAGCCAATAGATAAATATTTACTATATTTATTAGCTTATAGATTGAAGCTAGACGTATTAATCTTACATAAATAAATCAATAATTCAAATAAATTTCATAATTGAATAGTTTTCAAAGTAATTTTTAAGAGAATATACATTGCCAAATACATAATTAAATTGTTTCCCCGGGGGAAAACGGCAAAATTGATTAAAAATATGTTTTCTGTGTTTATACGAGTTATTTAGCCTATAAATATGAGTAAAAAGTGAAGAAATGAATAATAATCCATAGTAGGAAGGTAATAAATCTGGAAGAAGTAAAGCCCCATTTGAAATACAGTAAATAAAAGCAACACAGCATGATATTTACTGTTCCGTGACACATGAAACGACAAGAGTCGCCCCATGCAGTCATACGACATCAAGCCTGTCATAAGTATGACTAAATTGCATTAATGTACGTAACAATAAGAGATGATATAATGAAAGGATGATGAAATAATGTCACATGAATTGTGGTTGATGTAACAAAAGCCGTTAATTCTAGCAAAAGTGGCAATTAATTTCATTCTGGCAATTAATGACATGTCCAAACATAAAGATTTAGAAGAATGTCAATTAATTAATTGTAATATATTCTGAAAAGTTGAATATGAAGGATTACTGCTATAGTAACATATTGATGCTGCTAGGTTACTGATGCAGGAAACGTAGAAAGGAAATTAAATATTACAATTTTAAATATTAATTTTAGAGGATATTTTATTATTATTATTATTATTGTAGTTCTTATCAGAAATAAAATCATGTTGATATAAACTTCATTTACTATAAAAGACTTTGTTGTTATTGGAGATCAAGTTTTTCTGCTAGACTAGTTTATCCTTCTCTCTAAATAGAGTTTTCTTCGTTGTTTTTACCTTTAGGCAACTGTTGTTCTGGTTCCTTTATTTGTTTTTTCTTTTTGTTTTATTTTACTTTATTTTCTTTCCTGTGCTACACGCGAGATGAAGTCAAAAATCTCGCAAAAGCCAACGAATATTCTTGCATTAAAACAGAAAAAAAGCTGGCAACGTTGTTTCTGGGTTTTTATGCTATTCTTTATTTGTTTTCATTCCTCATAATGGCTGCCATTATCTTTATATCAGTCTTACGATTAGTTCGGGTAATATTAAGTGGGTTGGACCATAACTTTCAAACCAATGCTCGATTTTCGTGAAAATTTACAGAAACGCTCCTCCCTAAAGCATAAATGATCATGCAAAATGTCAGAAAATTTCAACAAAAGGCACGGGAGTTATTAACCTTCAAACTGGACGAAGAAAATCGTGTTCCGCACCTACATACAGAAGAATCCCCCAACGTTCTTTGTATTTTTCTACATTTGAAGGTCCTCCGAATCCAAAAATGTAAAATTTCAGAGGGGTATACCGCCATGCTTTCCCTATCTCACATATAACAGCCGGGAAAGTAAAAGTAATATTATATAAGACTTTTATGAGCTTTCTTTCAACTTTAAGATATGGCCGATAACTTGATGGATTCATTATCATGTGATTTAGATCAGTTAAATGAAAGATGAGTCAGAAATTCGATTTAACTTTACTCAGATTTTGAGTCACGTTATTATGAATAGATCGTTACAAATTACTCGTTACGAATAATCCCATTTATCCTCATAGACGTGCACTAACAATTCCTACATTTTTCTAGTATTTTATATAGAATTATTTTACCAGATTTATTATAAATAAATAAATAAATAAATAAAGATTACATTAAAATATTTGTTTTATTTAAGTAAACATTGTTTATGTGTTTAGTAAAGTTAAAGATTACGTGGATAAGATACTAATTTACGTGGTCATACATCAAGTGATTCGTGAAGAATACAGCATTTCTTGGTACTTTGATGGTTTGCTATCCTCAGGGAAATTACATTGGCACTGAGAGGGATGAGCTGGAAGGAAGACATATTTTAACAAATGGAACAGGAAAAGGAGGGACAGAAGTTAATATTTACAAACGGCAATGAGAACGGGACAAATTCAATTAATTTAATTAACTGAAATGATGTATTTGCTCATAAAATCGTTAAAAATACAATAGAAATTGAATTGAATCGATATTATCTCTCTTAAAATATTTAACATATATTAACAGCAATAAATCACGTCTATTTTAAGTTAAATATAACATAAATCGATTCGAACTTTGATTGGTTAAAATAATTTTTAAACTGGCAAATAAACGTGTAATAAGTTAATAACGGTTTAGAATTTAGCCAATAAACAATAACTCATGCTTATTTTACGTTAAATATAAATCAATTTGAACTCTGAATGGTTAAAAGTTTTTTAAACTGGCAAATGAAAGCGTGACACGTTCATTAGAGTTTAAAATTTAACCAATAGGAGCATAATAATTAAAACGGCTGCAATTGGTTGGAAGCCTTTTTAACTTAAATAAAAACCCATAAAATTTTAATTTCAATTTAATTTTAGCTAATAGGATCAAGAGAAGTTCTATATTTTATGTTAATTAATAAATAAAGTCTTAAAAACACTTTAAATATAATTATATAACAATTATGTGGAAATTAACTTAAATAATTTTATATAATAAATTTAAACTCATTAAAAAATAAATTATTTAAACAGCAATAATAAAATACACGAAATTTAAGGAATATTAAAGGCTTTTATTTGCGAAATTATTATATAAAATTAATTAATTTAAACTTTTATTAATTTTTACTGAATAAATTTATCATTAGAGTTTTATTTAGGGTGGCCTAAAAGTCAGTTAACCATGTTCGAATGTTTCAGAAACAATGGTAAATTGAACTTAGAACGTGATTTTCCTTTATAAAATTAGTGAAAACCGTTTAAATAACAGAACCAAGAGTTGATTAAGACACGAAATTAGTCTTGACGACGGCCAACCGACTTTTGGACCTAGAGAAATTATTATTAATTAATATTTTATAATAATTCTTTTAAAATGCATTAAAACTCAATAATACAATAGAAATAAAAGGAAATTTAGGGAAATAAATAAATAAAAATTCAAATTTGTTATACGTTTTATTTATTTATAGCATATTTATACCTAAATATATATATATTTTAAATAACAGTAAAATTTATAAAAATGTTTAACAGATGAAAATGTATTCTGAAATATTGCTGATTTGAAATTCAAAAATATAAAAGAAAAGAAAATTTCTTTTTTGTTGGGGAAATTATATGGGAAGTGTGACAGAAAAATGATTTGCTTTCAAGAATTTTATATATATTTATATTTATTTATTGTTCGATTTGTATAATGATGCTTTAGGATATGATAGGGAGAATTTTCTTCTTTGTTTTATTACTTTTTATAATTTTATATCCTGTGATTTTGTTAAGAGTTATGCAAATTTTATGTCGATGATATTTATTGACATGTCTCTCTCCTCATTTACTTTATATACGATGATAAATTTATGTTAAAAAAATGTATTTATCTTATCTTATATTTTGCCAAGATTTAAAGTTTTTGATTTAAACAATGCATTCTTTCTTTATTGCTGCATTATAAATTCATATAAACCAAATGCAGGCTTCTAAATAATATAAAAATTTTTAAACATTTATTATTTTTTATAGCTTTATGGCTTCGTTATACGCTGCTATTAATCAATTTAAATGGTTTATAAAGGTTAAACGGGGCTGAAAGCAACTATAAGCATTTTACTTTCAATAAATTTTTACTTAAATTATTCTAATTAAATTATTTATAATGTATTCTGCCAATAAATTAATATTTAAATAGATAAAATTACTTTGGATTTATCTGTAATCGCTAAGACACAAGCATTATGACTGTATAAAAAAATTTTAAATGTTATTTTATTTTAAAAATTTATTATATTCAACTAAATTTTATATAATAAACTGTTGGGTACAAAAAAAACACTGTGTTTAAATTGAATATAAAGCTGTTTCTATAAACATAGTCTGTCTTCTGCACAATTTTATGCAAGATTTTAAGGATAGTATGCGAGAAGTTCGGTAATCATAACGATAATTGGTTAATAAAATAAAAGTAGTAGTGCTAGATATCTATTTACACTTCTCTAACCAATCATCATTCAGTAAATTTCACTTCTAACCAATCATCGTTAAAGCAATTACTCTTTTCATCTTACTTATTCCGCAGAGGACCTCTCATGTTTATGGAACTTTTTACATAATTATTTTACAATTTTTTATTAATTTATTCGGTTATTTTACTAAGTATCGATAATTAATTAATTACGTATTAAACAAAGTATGAGTAGTAGTAAAAGTAATTTTAAGCCGGCATAATAAAATTTTTTAAAGAATTTATCAAGGGAAAAGAAAAATGTTTAAAAAATAAGTAGAAATGAATTTTAAATTAATCTTTTCCTTTTTCTCAATTGGTACAGAATAACGACGAGTGCATTACCTTTATTAGAATTTTGTTTATACAGAAGTTTCAAAATATCAAAAATATATACATTACTATCTTGCCTCCATTATAACCATTTTCCTTACGACTTATGTAAATTTTATATCGGATATTAGACTAAAAATATATCTTAAAACATTTAATTAAGCCGAAAAAAACATGAAAAAATCCTTTATACAAGAGAATGTACTCGTTCTGTAACATCAATAAACAAAAATCGATAATATTAAGCAGAGTTTTATAGATGTAAAAACGACAGACAAACAAACGGGATATCATTTAATAAAATAATAGTAAATTATGAAGATAATTTCTCTTGCTCTTACCACATCGAATCAACAAAATTTGAATAAAATTAAACTTAAAAATATGCAAATATTTAAGAGAAAGGAAACATATAAATGCAAAAGTAATCATATCAGTAATCAAACAAAATATCATTGAAAGTAAGAGGGAAATTTTTGCATAATGAAAGTAAACTAAATAAATAAATAAATAAATATATTTTTATTATCTTATTAATTTTATTTTACATGAATAAAAAGTACTTTTTGCCTGTCGAATTTGCATACAGGACCTTATTAAATATATATTATAAAATTTATTATTATTATTGAATTAATAAAGTTTTTATGCTTAAAAATTATTTTATCCATTTTCACGTATAAAAATTTTAAAATTTAAGCATTGAAAGACCTATTTATATGTATTTTAATCCACGTAAAAATTTATATATTTATTAATTCGGAAAAAATATGTAAAACTTTTTTCCTAAATATTAAATTATATTTTGAAATAGATGTTTACTTATTGTAATTCCTATTTAGTGAAAAAAAATTTTTTTTCTTTAATATTTAATGAAGTAAAGTCGTTCGTTATCAAGCACGAAGCTAAGAAAAGTTAAAGGAAGGAAGTAAAAAAAATAAAAATAAAATAAAATAAAATAAAATTGTGAAAATTTCAGCACAATAAATTATTCATTTTTATTACGAAAAAATAAACGTGCAGCAGTGTTGTAAATATAAAAATTTATTTTAAATAAATTTATAAAATTCTTTAAATTTGTAAAATGAGCAAAGTAAACTTAACGAGATTTTAGATAAATCAAAACTTTGCTTTCTGATCTTCTTCCTGCTCCTGCTACTCCTCTTCCTCCTACTACTCCTACTCTTTCTTCTTATTCTTAATTTTTATTGTTGTAAATTTTTATTTATTTATTTATTTTTGGAGAAAAAAAGAAAAATAACCTTTGCTAGAACCGAAATTAAATAAATAAGCAGTTTTTATTATTATAAAAGCATCAATTAAGTGTAAGATAAAGTAATTATTTCAACGCTTATTGACAGATTCATAGCTAATTTACATGAAATTTCCGGATATTTTCAATGATTTAAACTATGAAATGAACTTTTCAATTAAAAAAACGTTTAGAAATAATAAATATTTTAGCTAATATATTTTACTTTTTGACGCCGTAATGAAAATGGAAACGTAATCAGTGATGCTGGAGATGAATGACTTAAAAAAGGATTAAATTTATTTAATAATTTAAATAAAATGATTATTATTGAGAAAAATAGTAAAATATATTACATTTTTAACTCTTTCGCACTTACTTAATGTTTTTTAAATAAGATTTAATGTAATTTTTAATTCGGGATCATGTAAAATATTAGAAAATATGTTATGACTAATCCATGTTTTCAATTGAAAATACGATACTTTAAATATATCGATCAATAAAAGTTAATATTTAAAATTGAGAAAGAAAGGAAAATATCTTTTAAAATTATTATATTATAGAAAATACTTCTAGATATTTTAATATATAAATGAAAATTGCTTATTCAGAACTAAATCTAAGTGAAAATAGTATTTTAAGCTGCCTCTTCTCAAGGATCTAAGTTATGTAATTTGGCTTTTATATAACAATATTATATATAAATAAAGTGTATGGAAAAATATACTCATTAATAAAATAAATATTAACACACATATATATTTATATAAATATAAAAAATTAATTATATATTTTTTATTTTTTTTCAGAAGGAAAAAATATTCTAAAATTACAAAAAATAATTTAAAAATATTTAATTAATTATTTACAATATTTTTCTTATAAAATAAAAAATAAATGAGTATTTTCATAATAAATAAATAAATAATACAATTTATTTTCGTAAAAAATTTATTTTAAATCAATAAAATATTTAGTTATTTCTCTCAATAATAATAATTTTAATTTTAATTTAGAAATAAATACAATTATTTTTTATAAATATAAATAAAAATTAATAAATAATGTAGAAATTTTTAAAAAATGAATAAATTTTCCTTTAATCAATTATTTAAATACATTAATATTAAAATAATAATTGAATTTTAAAGTAAATCAATAGAAAAATGTTGTTTCTTTTTCCCAAAACTAATTTTTATATAAATTCAATTCAATAGGTATATATTATATAAATGTCATATCCATTTTATGTTATAAATATAGAAATTAATTTTTTATGTTACATGATACATGTAAAAAATGCTGTATTATATAAAACAGTGTACTCTTTATGTGGCAAAGTCTCAAAGGACTGAGTTGAATCATTTATGCTATGAAGAATCCACTGTATATTTTACTATTTAAATTGCATTTTATTAAGATTTTAGATAAAAATTAATTATTTTGTTTTAAAAATCTCTATAAACATTCTAGAGTCATTCTAGGAATTACCAAAATAGTCTACATTCTAGAATAATTCTAGAAATTATCAAAATATTCTATAATCATTCTAAATATTATGTTAATTTTCTATAAATATTCTAGAACTATTATACAAATTATTTAGATTTTCTATAAATATTTTAGAATCGATCCAAATATTTTAGATTTATTCTAGAATTTCAGAATATTTATTTCTGTATTTAGGAAATTACTGTAGTTGCATATACAGCAATAATAAAAAATGTTATGCAGTCTATAATGAAATATAATGAATTTCATTAAATAATTTTAGACAACAACTAATTATTTTACGCTTTAAAAATTCTATTAAAATTTTTAAAGCGTAAAATAATTAATTGTTGTCTAAAATTATTTAATGAATATTTTTAAAATTTTAAAAATCATTCTTCGAATCCTCAAAAATATTCTAGAATATTTTTCTATAATTACAAAAATTAGTCTCAAATAAAATTATTTTTAAAAATAACTTTTATACTCTGTAATAAAATTAATTGGGCTTTAATAAACAATTTTAAATAAAAAAATTAATAATAATAATAATAATAATAATAATAAAAGCTTAAGTTCTTTTGAGATAATTTACTTCTTCAGTTTTATAATTTCAATTTTACTTTATAGTTTTTATTAATATTAAATGTTATGAATGTATTTTAAAATTCTATTTTTATAAAACACTATATAAGCACTTTTCTATGCTTCTAGAACCTTAATTTCTTTTAATGATTTTTATAACTGTCGATAGCCATTTCCATGAAGATGTGTACGGTTTTAGTAGGAATTTTTGTGAGTTTATAAGTCAACACTTCATTTTTCTGTAATTCAATTTGTTTATAAAGGGAATTCAAGCATAAATCTGATAAAAATGTCTGGAAAGAAATGAATAAATTAACTTTAGAAAGCAAGAATATGTTCTTATCCGCGATAAAGTCGTGTAAAGTCATAAAAATTTAAAAAATTTAAATGATCACTTAGTCATACAGAATAAATTGAATAATTTATTCTAGATAAAAACATTTTCGAGAATGTATTAATCAGTTTTATATATAAATTCATCAATTTCTTTCCCAGAACACGTCTTTAGTAATGATTATCTATGAAATGAACATATATTAAAATAGTTTAAAAAATTGTTATATTTCAATAAGTACAAACTCGTGTTCATTTCATAAAATATTCATTGTTACGCATTTTTGCTAGAAATTGATTTATTATAGATTATAGAACATTTTTTACCTATAATTTTACATGATTGTTTAAGAATTTTTTAATATAAATGTTTGTTTAAATAAAATAATTAAGGTACAATTCTAAAATATTTCACATAAACAATTACATATGAAATTATAAAAAAACTGTAATCTATAATAAATCGATTTCTTTTCTAGAAAAATATGTAACAATAAATATTTAATGAAATTGACACTATTTCTTAATTATTGAAATACGAAAACTTTTTAATTGTTTAAATATATGTTCATTTCATAAATTTATCACTGTTACACGGTTTTCTAGAAATTGATTTATTATAGATTACAGAATATTTTATTCTATAATTTTATACGTAATTGTTTATATAAAATATTTTTAGAATTAATTCTCAATTATTCTATTTAAACATATATATATATATATATTTATTTATTAAATTATGTATAAAATTACACAAAAAAATTCTATGATCTGTAATAAGTGCAACTTTTGTATTAATTAAAAAATCATTATTTTTGTGAAAAATAAAATAAAATTAACGAGGAAAAAATGGTGAATAAAGGTATGAGACTAAACAATAAGGATTAAAAATAGAAAAATATAATTTAAATAAGCATTAAGTATAAAAATGGAAATCTCATTAGAAAGAAATTTATTTTTTAATGGTTTCAAATTATCATCTCGTCAAGAGAATCTAAAGTATAAATGAAACTATTTTAACGATATTATAATTTTATGTAATTTATTGTTTTTAATGCAACCTTTTTAAAAAATTTTTTTAATGATTATTCTTATCTATTCGCGCTCGATACACGTAAAATAACAATAATAACAATACAGCAAACGTTCCCTTATCATTTATTACTTCCCGGTTGTTATTAAACAGAGAAAAAGTATGACGTATTTTAGGGGGGAGTCATTTTTGACTTCCCAAAATTCAAACCTCAGGGGACCTTCAAATATCGAGAAATGCAAAAATATTTGGGTTTTTTTTCCCTGTATGCATTGCTGTTAGTGTATGTGTGAGGGGCATGATATTGTTCACCCTGTTTGAAGCTTAATAACTGTCCAAAATTTCCAAAGTTTTGCAGGGAGGTTTGTGTATTAGGGGCATCGATGCTGTTAAATTTTGGTGGTTAAAGGTCAAAGAGGTGGGGAGATAATGGCGTGTGTCATATCTCGAGTAGGGTCGGACTAAATGGCAAATTTACTGGGTATTAGCATTTACAACTTTCTATAAAATCCATTTCTACCCTTAAAATTAAGCTTTTTGCCGTTTTATAATATTTAAAAATATAAAAAATGTTTTAAGATAACAGATGGCGTCATACGCAGTTTAAAACGTTTCCGGGAAAGTTAAGCAACTCGTTGCCGGATTTTTCTTCCTTTCATTTAAGTAATGAAATACTTAGCAATTTTTTAAATTAAAAAGTACATAAATTTATTTATTAAACTTAAAAATATATATTTAAAAAAATAATAAATGTCAATATATTTTATTAAATTTTAGCAATTTCTTATGCTAGAAACACGTGAAAAGATACTTAAAAAATCCGTAAAAACATCTTGCAAGAAATTTGATTGAGTTTGGGAAATTTAAATAATTTTATGAAGATTCAAGTACTGTTAATATATTTTCTAGAAAATTCTAGAATTTTTATCATTTATTTAAGTTTCAAAAAGGGGATAGCTTTGTTACAAATAAAGCACCAGTTTATCAATTGTTGGGCTGAAATTTGAAAATTGCAGACCTATACATCCACATTGTCCGTCCGTCCATCTGTCCTTCGTAAACTCTAGAACGGAGTTAGATAAATATAGAGACGAAATATGTAAAGCTTAATGCCTGAGGTTTCGATTAACTATATTTTAAATTAAAATCCGGCATTTTAACTACGTCACATTAATATAAATTCGATTTGAGTACATTCATTCTTTTCGAGAATTAAATGAAATTTTTTAAAATAAAATTTTAATGTACTGTAATTAGTTTATTAGAGAAATTTCTTATAACAGAACTCAATGCGTGTGTATCTATGTTAATTATAATTAAACGATCGCTACGAATTTTCTTCGTTAAAATATTGATTTTTCAGGTAAATTTTACAGGTAAATTGATTAAATTTGATAAAAATTAACATCATTACGAGTAATACAGGTAAAAATAATGTAAATTTGATCAGATTTACATCATTCACCTGTAAACTTTCCGTGAAAATTAATTTACACCACTACAAAAACTACACAGAGAAATCATTAGAGATTTTTGATTGAATTTTTTATTAAAATACTGATATTTTTAATGAAAATTTACATATAAAATTGATAATATATATATAATTTTCTAGAAGCAAAGAGAAATTCTCACAGGTCTTAGCTACTAGACATTATACAATATCACACAATTGAATTTATGATAAAATCTTTTACAAGTTGAGTAACTTGATTCATTGTTTTGTAACTAGATCAATATTCATTATCTTTCCCTATTTTCCTTCACCAATGACATATTTTTGATAAATCAATAGAGATACTCCTAATATAAACCAGAATTGATAGCATTATATTCCTGTATTGATTCACAAACTTGTATAATATATCTAGTTTGTATGAAAATAAAAACTTTGATTTGTTTTATATATATATATTCCCCCTTAAAAATATAATAAATAAATAAAAATCATTTGTCAATTTTATTGTTCTCTTCGATGTGTTATGTATTACATATTCTGAAACTTTGTCACTTTCAGCTGTTATTATGAAATATATTACATATTCTAAAATAGTCAATTTTCTTTGTTTTTCTAGATTTATATCGATTCTAGAATTTAAAAGTGAATAAATATTTTTTACAACAATTTTAAAATACTGTAGTAAAATCAATTAACTTTTTAAATTTGCTACATGTAATTGAAGCTAACACACTGTGTTTTCTAGAGTTAAATTGATTCTAGAATTTTAAAAAATAATTAAATTTTTCTAGAACAATTTTATAATACATTATTTAATTCTCAAATTTGAATAACTCTAGAACAAAAAATATTGTCTAATTAGCTTTTTTAATGTATAGTGCAAATTAAACGGCTTTCAAGTTAATTAATTAGATATTAAATAAAATGTTCTAGAAACGTTTAAACATATTTCAAAAATACTAGAAACTATTCAAATCTGGAATTACAATGAAAATTGATTAGTTTAGAATATGTACTATATTTAATATCAGTTTGTTTTTTAGAGTTAAATCGATTCCAGAATTTTTAAACATATTTAAATGTTTCTAGTACATTTTATGAATTATCTAATTAACTTGGAAGCTGTTTTATTAAATATTATACATTTAATAAGCTAACTAGATAATATTTTGTATTTTAAAATTATTTTAATTCGTTTAAAAAAATCTGGAACACAAAATCTACAATTTTAGTAACATAAAATATAATTAAATAGATTCTATAATTTTAAAATATATATATTTAAATATTTCTAGAGCATTTAAAATATATCCAATTAACTTACAAATATATTACATATCCTATAATGTATTATAGAGTTAGGTCATTTCTAGAATTTTTTAAACAAATTTAAATAATTCTAGAACACAAAGTATTATCTAAGTAGCTTATTAAATATTTGATATGATCAAGAAATCTAGAATTAACACACAAATTAAATAATTCTAGAACAATTTAAATATATTCAATTAACTTTATCGAATATATTACATATTCTTAAGTAGTTCGCGTGTATGGAACTAAATCGATTCTAGAAATTTGTTTTAAACAAATTGAATATTTCTAGAACATTGGAAATATTATAGAATTAATTAATTAAATATTCGATTTTTTCTGGATATCTCCTAAATATCCTAGAAACATTTAAATTATTATGTAATTGAGTTTAATTAAACGGAAATTAATTAATAAAATAAACTGAATGAGTTTAAAATTTTACATTAAAGTTGTAGATTACATATTCTAGAATTTTGTCAGTTACACTTAAATTTTTTCCTTTTTTTTGCTGTAAAATAATAGAAATTGACAATTTTACAATAATCAATTTCCATTATTGTCAATTCCAGGGAATTTTAGAATTGTCGCTTTCTGTTATTTTCTAAAGCCGAATCAATTCTAGAATGTTTAAACATATTTCAACGCTGTTGATCTATCTAAATTATTGTCTAGACGGCTTTAAATTAATTACAGTTTAATTAATTATATTTTCTTTTATTAATTTCACGCATTATTAAAATGTTTTTATTATTTACTAATTCAAAATTTTATATTATATATTCTAGATTATTTATTGTTTTAGTTATATATTATATTTTCTTGACTGTACTAAGTTAAATTTCCGAATTTTTTAAAAATGTTTAATTTTAATATATTTAAATTACTGTCTAGATTTGTTAATAGCATATTAATGTATTAATTAATTAAAGTATCTTTTGGTAAATTAATAAATTATTTATTTATTAACAATACAAAATATAATCTAGTATAAAGATCTCATACCCAACTAAAGAAAGAAACTAAGAACTACATATAAGAATAAAACTCACGACTTGGAAAAACATAGGTACTATTTTTAGTTATCTTTCGACATGTATGCCTGTTAAGTAAGGTACTGTACATTTTGTATGTTATTTATTTATTAACAGTACAAAGTGTGTAGTATGGAAATCGTATGCCAACCAAAATAAACCAAGAACTAGATAGGTGATCCGAATGGGAACGAACCCACGACTCACTGGATAATATGCGTTCTGCTTTCATTTTTTCTATATGTATGCCTGTTGAAAAGCATACATTTTCTCTATGTTATTTAATTATTAAAAGAGTGTTGTTTAGTATACAAACCATCAAAATTAATCAAGGACTAGATGTAGGATCCGAATGGGAACCGAACCCACGACTTTACTTAAAGGAAACTCGAAAGACATGGGTTCAATTCCCATTTGATTTAAGTAGGCATTTTTTTAAATAATACTTTTTCTCTACATGTTTGTCTTGATGTGACAATTTCAAATGAAATTATTAACCATTTAATAATTGATATTTTTCTCAAGAATTATATGGAAAATGATGAGTAATTCATTACATAAACGATTCTTATCATCATAGTTTACTAAATACAGCTTAAATAGTATAAATTACTTAGTTATTCGTGATACAAACAGAAGTGTAAATTGGACTGAGTCCAGACAGTGATGATTTACGGTAATGTTGCTGACTAGTAATGAATATTTACGATAGGAATTTGTTATAAAGTGTTATAAAGTTATAAAATATTGCTCTGTGTGACATAATATGCTAATATTATATTATTAAATATAATTAGTTTATAAAGAAAAACAGGAGAAAAAAAGGAAGTGAAAGGTTTTCCGGTTTCTCATGTTGTTGGATGCAATCTTTTTATACCCAATATGCCCTTAAATTAGACTTTCTTCTTCCATTTTATAAGGGAACATAAGTATAAAAATATAATTTTGTATGTTTAATAGATATATACTGTATATTCAAAGAAATTTTAGATGTAAAGCACAATACATATGCAAGGATTCAATTTGGAAAAACTGTGTCCTAACTTAATGACAACTGTTTTACAAATATAGAAATCGAGACCCTAGATATATGAGGAGGAGGCCCTGATTTGCTATGCACATAACTTCCGGTCTGGACCGGAAGTCGCGTGATTTTAGTATGTAAATTTTTTCCACAATGGAGTTAGATAGATGACCAGCACGACTCTGTTGTTATCAGGAAAAGTGTGATTTACAGGGAAAGAGACTAATTTGAGATCGAGAGCATATATTTTCAATTAAATAAATAATAAATATGATTAAAAATTGCAGCCAGACATTGTGATGATATCACAACAAATAATTGCTCGTTCAGTTTATATTAACTTAATTAAAGTACTTTTTTGTGATGATGATGATGATGATGATGATGATGATTTTAAATAGCCTTAAAATTTTAAAATTTAAATAAAATTATATAAAATCTCTGCATAAGAATACACCAAGATTTACCGTTTCTCTAGAAATTCGATAGTGTTTCTGATTTCTTGTGTTGATTTCCTTCTCAATAAAATAATATTTATCTCATTATAATCATCCTAAATATTATTAACACTAAATGAAAGGATGATTTATTCGATTTATCATCTGGAAATTTTGATGAAAATCCAATTGAAGAGTAAAGAAGGGTTTCAATCTGTGAAGATGGTTAATGAGGTTGATAAGAAGAGTATCAAGTATCAGACAGAACAGGGGCAAAAATGACGTATAATGCGCCATATTGTCTAGTGTTTCTAAGAACAATACAGCCAATTCTGTATGTCGCCTTTAAATACGTACTTTATTAATTAATCAAGTCGTTAAATAGGTTTTCTTTAATATACGCAGGGTGGACCAAAAGTCAGTTAACCACGCTGTGTAGAGGAAGAATTCGTGAAACCCTATGAATGCAAATTCTATACTAAATCTAAAACACAAAATTGTTCGAATGAAACATTGATTTCCATCCTTTCTTTTACGACGGTTAACCGAATTTCGGGCCACCTTGCATAGAAATTGGAAATAAAGTTATTACATAGCGTGGCCGAAAGTCGGTTGACCGTGTCCCGTTTCGATCAGCAAAGCGGTTCCTGAATTCGCTTATGTAAAATTAAGGAAACATTTCAGGCCTTAAGACGGTTAACTGAAATTTGGGCCCATCTGCGTGGAAATTAAAATAAGATTCGTTTTATACAGAAGTTCTAATTACGCGGAGTGGCCCAAAAGCCGGTTAACCATCGTAAAGGCTGCTGACTTTGCGGCGGTTAACTGACTTTTCGTCTACCCCGATAACTCGATGCCTTAATTACAATTAAACGTGTAAGGTTTAATGTAGTCAAGAGTTTAATAGTGCTTAGTGTATGAGGAATTAATTTTTTTTTGTTTTGTTGATGTTCCTTGATTCAATTTCTTTAAAAGGCGGTGAGGGAGGGGGAAATATGCTATATACTTTATTGAATTTTTAAAATTTGTTTTCTTTTTTCCATTCAATTACCATAATTGAAAGTGTTCGGAAAGTAAAGAAATGACTTCAAACCCACCAATAAGCTCAAGCCTTCTCGTTACCTTCCTACGCAGGATACGATCCAACGTTAACTGACTTTTGAGCCACCTCTGCGCAGTTACTAAAATAAAGTTGTTACGCAGAAATTAATCGTGCGAGGTGGCCCGGATGTCAGTTAACCGCCTCCTTTGCAGTTGTTAACTGACTTTTGCGCCGTAATGTACAGAAATTGTAATAAAATTATCATACAGGGATCGATTACGCGGGGTGGCCCTTAAGTTGGTTAACCGTTGCGAGAAATGTAAATTCTGTAATTTTAAATCATAAGAATTTCGTTGGCTTAAGAATTTGATTGAAAGGAATTTAGTGTTTGCAATAGTAAACTGACTTTTGGGCCACCCTAAAATTAAAAAGTAATTGGGCTGAAATTTGAAAAAAAAAATTATAGATCTATATATCGTCTGTCTGCGTATATGTCTGGCCTTTCTTTCTTAATCTCGAGAACGGTGTTAAATGAATTAAATTCGAGACCAGATATAGAAAGTTTAGGGGCATTAAGCCGTGATTAACTATATACGAATTTCCGGTCTAGACCGGAAGTCACGTGATTTCAATTCAAACATTTTCCTCCAGAATGGAGTGATATAGATGGCCGGTACGACTCTGTTGTTATCAGAAAAGTATGATGTACAGGGCAAGGCAATATCAATTTGAGGTGGAAAGCATATATTTTAAATTAGATAAATTAAAATTTCTGCTTGTTTTTTTTATTGTAAAAGACGTAGAAAGTCAATAAAATAACAGCATAAAACTTGATTTCTTTACTGATTTCTTGGATTTTAATATTGATAAAGTCTGTCAGTGGGATGTAAAACTGTTTAAATGCAATGTATGTCACTTGATGATTATGCATTATAATTAGAGGACAAACTGTCAAGTTGGATAAGATTTGATAAAAGATTAATGAAAGCAATGGATACTTGAAGAATGATTTGAAAATTTCTAAAATTAGATATTGTTAACAACAGGAAAAAGTGCGAGATGGAGTGAAATGAATGGGAGGAGTAATGTTCAAAATAACCACTCAGTCGGTTTGACGAAAACACAAATTTTATATTTACAGTAATGTACAAAATAATCCACTTTAGAGTTACAATTAAATATGCACAACACTAATTCCAACAACAACCGACCATTCCCGTACAAATTCGTCGAAAGAACTCCTTACGAACAAACAGACTTGTAATTAACAAAACCTCCGAGTCAGGAACAAGTTCATACACAAACACGTAACTTCCAACGAGAGAGTTGGTTAGCACCTCGATAACGACGATCTCCCTTGATCCGATCCGATCCGATCACCTCCGATACGATCACACCGATACGATCCGAACTCCCGATACGAGCTCGATCCGAGCTTAAATAGTCGACGGCGTTCGAACCCTGCTCCAATCAAATTTGAATGTTCCCGCAACGGCCGCCAACGGTCACTTCCCGCCGGCCAATCGTCCGATGGTCGACGATTTGAAACTTAACGGTTCTTCCCACGGAAGTTCCTAACGGTCGTTTCTACCGGCCGATCCTAACGACTTTTCCGTTATGAACAGTTCGTTATAACAAACAGGTGGGAATCGCGCGTCTTGGCGATTCCATACCTTACACCTCCGCGGCCAAGGATCAAACTGAGCTTAGCCCAAGCCTGTTTGATCCAACAACACTCAGCAATTTTACACATGTCCGTTGGTGCGGACTGACCCTTACCTCCGGTACAACCGGGCAAACTCGCTATAACCCGCGCACAGAGATGCCTCGCGATAGTGTAGGACCCCTTGGATCCCCGAGACTTATCCGCGCGGGTCCCCCTACGAGGAGGTCGTCCCCGTCGCCTTCGGCGCGTCATCCGGTTTTGTTGGTCACCAGATGTCGCTCGGCCCTTCTCCCGGAATTTGGGTTTCTTACCGCGAGCTCGGTTGTGACCGTTGTCCGTCGTTTTCCGGACCGGCGATATGCCTCCCTCCGGATTTAGCACGTGTGTGGGTGGTTCCGATTGGCCACTGGCCGCGCCCGCCGTGGCCCGAGACCTCCGGGTCTCTTCACCTCTGTGTTTTCTTTGAACCCGAGTGACGGTCGCCAAGATCACGTTCGCCTGTTGCCCAATCAATCCGGCCAAGTCGTCCACGGAATGACACTCCTTCGTAGCATCCAGGGGCTTATCCCGTGTCGCATTCGGTAACCCTAGCAGCGGTTCGCTAGTTTCCCCGATCGCTCGTCTTTGGTCATCGGCGTGTTGCGCCAACTGCGTCGCGGGTTCCCGGCCGATATCTCCCAAGTCGATTATTTCCCCGACGCCACAATTTTGACCCTGAGGCGTCCCAGCTACCCCATTCTTTACTGCTCTGACTCCCGGCCTCCCTTCATCAGCGTCCTCGCCCTCCAGTTTCCTGTTCGCGGCGGGTCGTTCGCTTCGGCTATCCGATTCGCTACCGGAATATCTCCTCGCAATAGGAATCGCGTCCCCTGCTTTATTTTGCTCAGACTGCGCCCTCCGCTCACACTGGGCCGTGCGCTGCCGCTCTTGTGTCTGGTCAAGCGGTCCTATGACCATCCCCCGGTTTTTGTCGTCGGGCGGCTCTCGTTTAATCGCCTCGCTCGCTTCCACGAACATCCCCGCTACCGCACTTAATATACTCTGCTCCTCAGCTAATTCCCTTTTTCTTGCCTCGGAATCCGCTTTCTCTCTCGCTTCTACCAGCGCTCGGAAGTCCCTTTCCGTTAAGAGAGCGTCTGTCGCTTTCCCTAACCTATTGGTGATCGCACACGTCACCCGTGCCGATCCTGGCGTTTCTTCGCGTCCTTCCTCCCACAATCCAAGCGGTACTGACGCTAAACCTGCCTCTACCTGGTGACCGAAGGCTCCCACTAACCGTGTCTTCCCCCTCGTTTCTGTCACCGCTGGTACCCTTGACTTCCTCAAAACTGAAATTTCGGCTCCCGAGTCGACTATAGCTGACAAACAACTTCCGCCACAGGCCAACTTAACTCTGCGTAGCGAATCGTCGGCTTCCGGTTGGTCGTACGTTGTCACTCTTGCCACTAAACGTTCGTTCGGTCGGGATGGTTCGTTTGCAGGTGCTAACCTCGCCCGGTCCGGCTCGCTGGACCGCTTCCGCTTGGGGCAGTCCCTCCTCCAGTGCCCCATTTTACCGCAAACGTGACAACTATTCCTCGTGTGTTGCTCGGGCGCGCCCCGTGTCACGGGCTTCGATTCCCTTGACAGTTCCCCCTGTTGTTCCCGCTGCCGTCCCGATTCCCTGTCTAACGTTAGTTCACCGCCCGTCGCTTCCGCAAATTTCTCTATATGCTTAGCTAGAACCGCGGGTTTGCTCCACCCGTTCCCTTCTTGCAATACGACGTATTTCCTCGCCTCGGGGGGCAATAGCGTCTTTAGGTGGTCCGCCACAGTCAATTCTACCAGGTCCTCTACCGTCCGCACCTCCCTACTGTCTACGTAGTAACCATATAAATCCTTCAGGCGCGACGCAAACTGCGGCCACGTTTCTTCTGGGAAGCGCGCTGCCCGCCTAAACCCCTTTAAGTATTCCGCGGGGGAGAGCCTCAGCTCCTCAAGGACGAACTCCTTCAGGGAAGGGTAATGTTTAATTTTCTCCGCTGCTAATCTAGCCAGCGACGCTCTACATTTCTCAGACAATGCGCCCAACACTATCTGACCCTGTACTTCTGCCGGAACCTCGTAGGTCTCTAAGATTACCTCTACCAAGCGGAACCACGAAGGCACTGCCTCTTCTTCCTCCGGCATCTTCGGTAGAGCCCCCCTTACTCTACGGGCGTAATCGTCAAAACTCGCTTTGCCGAGACCGTCCTCACTATTCCGGGACCCGTGTGCTAACCTATCCCGTTCTAACTGTATTTCTGCTCTTCTTGTCGCTTCTGCATCTGCTTTGCTCGCCGCCTCGATTTTCGCGAGCTCGATCCGCAACTTCAGAGCTTCGAGGTCGTCTCCTGACCCGCTTGTCCTACGCGACGTTCCCGGCTCGTCATCCTCCCAGTCCCTAGCCTCTAGCTGCCGCGATTTCGCGCGTCTGGGCATCTCTGTGTGCTAGCGAGAAACAAAAAATTTACCTGGGTCTAATTGCTGGTGATGCTCTGTACGTACGTCTGCTTCTCTGTCGTAGCTCAGTTCTTCCGATTCTTTGAAGTGTAATCCAGGATAATCCAACGTAATCCAAAGTATCCAAAATATCCTGTCGAGACTGCGCCAGTAATGTTCAAAATAACCACTCAGTCGGTTTGACGAAAACACAAATTTTATATTTACAGTAATGTACAAAATAATCCACTTTAGAGTTACAATTAAATATGCACAACACTAATTCCAACAACAACCGACCATTCCCGTACAAATTCGTCGAAAGAACTCCTTACGAACAAACAGACTTGTAATTAACAAAACCTCCGAGTCAGGAACAAGTTCATACACAAACACGTAACTTCCAACGAGAGAGTTGGTTAGCACCTCGATAACGACGATCTCCCTTGATCCGATCCGATCCGATCACCTCCGATACGATCACACCGATACGATCCGAACTCCCGATACGAGCTCGATCCGAGCTTAAATAGTCGACGGCGTTCGAACCCTGCTCCAATCAAATTTGAATGTTCCCGCAACGGCCGCCAACGGTCACTTCCCGCCGGCCAATCGTCCGATGGTCGACGATTTGAAACTTAACGGTTCTTCCCACGGAAGTTCCTAACGGTCGTTTCTACCGGCCGATCCTAACGACTTTTCCGTTATAAACAGTTCGTTATAACAAACAGGTGGGAATCGCGCGTCTTGGCGATTCCATACCTTACAGGAGGAAAGGAAGGTAAATTTTGGTGATAAAATTGCTAAAAGATGAAAGAAAATTTAGTATTTAGTGGAAAAAATAATTGACGTGAAAATGTTTTTAAAATTGTAAATATACTTTACCATTCCGTTTTGCAATGGGCTTCGGCTTGTTGATGTGTGAGATGAACGAGGTTTTATGGTAGATGAACGAGGTTATCTACATCCATACTGTTGATTAAGTTTGCCTAAATTTACCATTGTTGACGTGGTGGGATGATGAGGTTACATGGCTGACACGGTGAGGGCTGACGTGTTGAAGTAGTAAAGGTTGACTTGAGGGGTGAAACGGTTGACATGGTGAAGGTTAAGAGGGTTGGTATTGTTATATGGTGAGGGTTGACACATTGAAACGGTAAAGGTTGACTTGGTAACATGGTGAGAGTCGATACGGTTGGAATCATGACAATTGTCACGACATCGTGAGTTTACCATGTTGATAGCACCGGGTCATTATGAGTTAGTATTGACTGGACGTCACATACAACAAAGTAAAATTTCAAAAATTTCATTTGTAAATTATATAAATTAAGGAAATTGTATACTTTCTCCACTTGTTAAGTATGAGACTTTTCTAAATTTTCTTAACATTTTGCTCAATATTTCATTATTCTTTTTCAACTTTATGCAAATTTGGAATATTTATCTCCAGTTATTTATTATTTTACTTAAGAATTTTTGTTAAAAGCTGCATAAGTAAAGTATTAAGTTAGTACAGGAATAATTAAGAATATCAATTAAGTGGTATTCTTAATTAAAGTTTAAAGTCTGAAACTAGTATCAAGTTTCTCAATTTTTATTAAAGACGAATAATTAGAATAAAATTAAGAAAAAGTTTGGAAAATTTATTGTAAATTGTAGTAAAAGTTTATTGGAATTATTACAGAATAAAAGAGAGGAAGCTTTCTTACAATTGTTAGTTGCAAAATTTCTTTTATTTTCCTTAATATTTCATTATTTTATTTTCTTTTAAGTAAATTTTAGATATATTTTTTCCATTTTTATTATTTTCCTTAAGAATTTTTCGTTTAAAAGACGTGTAAAGTATACGAGACACACCGAAGAGTAGATGAATAAACTGAAATATTTTGAAAAAATTGTACGAAATTTATCGGAATTATTGTAAAATGTGAAATTTTAGACATTACAGCAGTTGTTATTTATAAAATTTTTCGAATTTCTTTTGTATTTTTCTCAATATTTCATTATTCTTGACGCTCACTTACCCCATTTAAATAAGATCAATTTAATGGATCGAAGTTGAGGAATCACTGAGCACTCATCCGATTTAAATTCGATTGGAAATCTTTAGAGTATTTCTGCAACCAGAGCAGTGGAAAAGAATTTACTAGCCAGAAAAGAACTAATGGCAGTGTTAGTAAAGGTTTGGCACCATGAAATTGATGTGGAGTTGATCCAACGTCTAATCTCTCCAATGCCACAAAGATGTGATGTTGTGATTAAACCTATTGATGTTTTATATAAGAAACTTTGTTGACTTATTGGCAATACGAATTAAAAATTGCATTAAAAATGTATATTAATGTTATTTTTAACACGAATAAACAGTAAAGTTAGAAAATTTACTAGATTCTTTTTGCTATCTCTTCGCATCTTCCGCATCCAAATCTATAATTTAGGATGAGGAAGATGCGAGGAGATGTTGAAGAATTTTGTTAAATTCTCAACATGACGCTTTATTTATGTTATTAATTATGTTAACATACGAATTTTATACTAATTGAGGACCTATAGACTCACACCGTCGTCCATCTGCTTGTCTGTCCTTCGTTAAGCTGGAGAACGGAGTAAGGTAAATTGAAATAGAGACCAGATGTGGAAAGACTAGAGGCCTCAGACTAGGATTACAAACTTCCGATATGGACCGGAAGTTACGTGATTTTTAAAAAATTATAGATGATTGAAGATTGCAGCAGGGATTTGCTGGTTTTTACATAGATTTTCGTGTTAAAAATACTGAATTTTGGGGCAATTTTTAACAAATTTGCAATGCAGAAAAGATAGGGAAAAATCCCATCCGAGATGCGATTAAAATATTTAAAAAATAAATAAATAAAGATTTTAAAACAAATTTTCTATGCTTATGTACTTTCTTACTTAATTTTCATATAATAAATTTAATTTATTTTCAAAAATTAAGTTGGATTACGATGATTATACTTGATTGATGATTGTTTATAATGACACATTATAGCACACGACTGGTGCACGGAGATTAAAATTTGTAGAGTGGATAAAAATTTTCCAGTAAAAGGAAAACTTGAAAAGTAGTTAAAATATACTTCATGTAAACAGGTAATTAAGTGTATAAAATATTTAAATATTCTACAGTATAATGGAGTTTAATAATGTCCAGCATATTTTTCTATTAATTAAACTTTTTTCCTGTATAAAACTGCGTATAATTCTGTATAAAATAAGCTATATACAGCACATTATTATACATGCACACGAATCTACAGAATTCAATCCCTTTTAAAGTAAATAATATAACGCATATAATTACGATACTGGCATTTATATACATATACATACTAGGGTTCGATATAGTAAATAAATTTCGTTTGTTCTTGTTATTCTTTACGTATACAATAAACTCTCAAGTTCGCTATATTGAGAGTTTACTATATATTATACTTAAAAGAAAGGAGTAGAGTTAAACTTCAAAATAGTGACATTATAAATAGCGTCACTTTCGTAACTCGTGAACGGATCTTTACCATAAATACTGTAAACCTCGATATAGTGAACACTTGTAGGAATAAGCTAAATCAACAGCAGGGCCAACAGTTATTCACAACATCGATTCGTCGTTATGTCAAGAGCCCTTCAGTATCTGTGGCTTATTGAATTAGCATTTTGCATTGTAAACCGCATCGTCGTCACCAAATCACGTGACTTTCTATCCCCAAGCTTGTGTTTAGATCCTGTTAATATATATAATTTTAATTGAACACGAACACAGGCATATTTATTGACACGAGAAAATTATTAAGCGATGAACACTGTGTTCAACAATAATTACTCACCTGTGATGCTTCTCACACTCTCGATAAACCTCACTTTTCAAGTGTCCCATCAACTGCCGGCAGCGCCAAAAGTGCCCCGGTGGCGAGTTCCGACTCTAATACTCTTTCACGAACATTTTGTATATAATATATGTGAAGGTTTTCTTCCAAAACAGTTTAGAATCTTCGATTTTCAGAAATATTTTAATTTTCTGGGAGGTGGGTTAACCACTATTAGCTTCTCGTTTAACAAGATTCTTACCTACCAAATACGAGAGGTGTTTTAAATAACGGGTGGCCCAAAAGTCAGTAAAATCGTCGTAAATACTCCCGCTCTCGCAGCGGTTAACTAGTTTTTGGGCCACCTTAATAACTTAATTACGTTCAAGCGTATAACACAATTAAATTAATACGAAAGACTTAACGGGCATTTAATAATAGTCTAGCAAATGACTTACGGGTCTCATATGAGAGGAAATTTTGGCTGTTCTTAATTCCTGTCTGGTGTCTATTTATAATAATGGTCCATGCCTTGTAAGGTATAGAAGTAATACCAAATATATAGAACTTTAAGAGCCTCACGTATTTTAAGTATTTGTTTCAAGACTAATTTTCCTTTTATAACGTAGTCAACTAATCCTAACAGTGTTTATCAGCAACAAAGACAATGATAGGAAGATGATCCGATAATGGATAAGGAATTACATCAAATTGGAGATCCAGAAAAGATCCTTTTATTTTCAGTTATACGCGTGGGAAAATTCAAATTAGAAGAGATAATCAGGTCCTAAATCGAGAGCTTTCAAGTCATAGGATGCGTATGTATGACTATCCGCAGCAACAGATCTAAATTATTCATTAAAACACGCTACTGCCAGCACTATACCAAACAGCTTAATTATCAGGCTGTGTGTCCGTCTGTTACTCATTAATCGCGTTAGACAGATGAAAAATCGAGGCCAGAATGCGTAAAGCTTAATTTTAATTATTAATTTGTACGAATAAGATCTCGAACTGTACGATAATTAACATAACATTCAATATAATGTATAATTCTCACATTTTCAAGTTCGTAACCAGCAATCGAAGCTCCAGAAATCTTTAGGGGTGGGTGCAGAAAGTTAATAATAACCCATACGAAATTTTTAACGACCTGATACCCACTTTATTTGGGGGAAAACCCCCAGAAAGGTAGAGCTGTCAATCGAGCAATCGTCTAAATCCGTCCATAAATTAGGAACAAATGCTAATATCCTGCTCGATACTGTCCCACGATACGACTCACTCTTACAACTACTTCGGTTTAGCGCCACACTCGATTTAACGTCAATTTCAGATGACATAGCGTGTAGGAATTAATGAAATAAGATAAAAGTATAAACTAATTACACATTTCAGTCGAGGACCATTTAGTTTATTTTTAAATTTACCGGTAAAAATGACAATTTACTTCCATTTCGTTTGTTTTAATCCACGAGGAACGATATCTAGAATTATTTAAAAGATTAAAAAAAAAAGAGAGAAAAATTGGCTGCAGCATTCATACTTTCGTGTAATCGATAAAACAGCGTAACGCAATGTGAACACGTAACTCGTTATCTTATTATCAAGCCATCAGCATACAGTTAACACGTGGTGATGTTGATCTGCACGCGGTAATTTGCGCCCTTTTTACATAGAACATTATTTTATTTTATTTTTTTCCCCCACTGTTTAAGTTAAATGAAACGAAATCGAATTAAATACGACTGTTACCGATCTATCACAATTCTTTCCCTTTCACTTTCTTTTCTTCCTGTTGGATTTTTATAATACTTTATTTACAAAATAGAATGTCCTTTCTTCTCTTCCCCCTCATCTCTCGAGCCATTAATCAGACAACCGCATTAGATTTAATTCATTAAATAATGAGAACATTTTACTATTTACTACTGTTTTATTTATTTATTTTTTACTATTTTTTTAACTTTAAATTTAAAAATAAAATTATCTCTTTATATATATATTTTTTTTATTCGTAAATTTTATTGCTTTTCTTGAAAATTTATTTATTTTATATACGAATATTCTCATTATTTATTTATTTATTTCTGTTTTTTAAACTTAATTTCGCTTATTTTCTTCTTGATTTTTTAAAAATTTTAACTGTTTTATTTGCTAATTTTATTTATTTTCTATTGTAAATTAATTCTTTCTGTTCTTTTCCTTGTTTTTGTAAAAAAAAAATACTTTTACATATTTTTTGAGTTTTATCTAATTTTATTTATTTTCTATGTAAATATATATATATTTCCATATTCCAGGTTTATTTCAGAATATTTTTATTTAATTTCGTACACTTTTCTGCTTTAGTTTTAAGTTCTATTTATTTTTATTAACTAATTTTATTATTTTTTTTCTTGTAAATTTATTTATTTTTTGATCCTTTTTTTAAAGTTTATTTTAAATTATTTTTATTCGATTTTTTACATTTTTTTCCTATTTAAAAAATATTTATTTTCTTATAAATTCACTAAGAATGATGTAAAATGAAATAAAACACGTGCTCATTTGAACAAAGTTATCAATGAAAATGTAAATTACGCATTAAAATCAATCAATTTCTTAACGTGGTCACGTGCAGTAGAAATTGATTATTTATCACTAAAGCTGAAATCACGTGTTGTCGAAATCAATTATTAATGAATGGCACGCGCCAGAGACACGTGGCGCATGAATCAGTTTACTGCGTTAGCACGTGGCACGAGCAACAATTACGTTTTTTTTTTTTTTTTCAATAGTAAAAATCACGTGAAAACACGTCATTCATTCATTAAATTTATTTATTTATAAATAAATTATTTGAAATTAAAATTAAAAATAATTCATTAATTTATATTGTAAATTATACCGAATTTTTTAAAATTTAATTTAATTGAAATATATTAATCTAATAAATGATTAATATGAATATATTCATATTTTAAGAGTGTTTCAAGCTTGATTTAAGCTAGTTAACTGATTTATTATTTATTAGATAATTACAAATGTCAGGGGTTATGTTTTAACTTTTAAATTAATTAATAATAATATTTTTAAAAATTAAATTACTTTAATTTAACTTAGAATATAAGCAGACCCGATGAATGGGGAAATAGAAGAGCCTCTTTTTTCATGATTCAAACACAAGTGGGTCCTGAAGTTAATCTTGTAGGCTAAATTTATATTTTTATAATCTTTTGTAGAGAGGTTGAAGACTGAATGAATGGGCTGAGGTCTAAATAAATGGGGAGAGATCTGAATAAATGGAGAGAGGCCTAAATAAATATAGAGGCCTGAATGAATGGGATGAGACCTTAATGAATGGAGTGAGGCATAAATAAATGGAGAGAGTGCTGAATAAATGGGGTAAGGTCTGAATAAATAGGGTGAGACCTATATAAATGGGGTAAAGCCTGAATAAATGCAGTGAAGCCTGAATAAATGGTGTAAGGCCTAAATGAATGAGAAGAGGCTTCATTTTTGAATGGTTCAAGCTTCATCTCATCCCTCTTAATTCATGTATACAAGCACTTTAAAGAATATCCATCGCGTATATTTCAATGAATTTAAGTGGGAAAACCTTAATAAGAATATAAGAATGCATAAGAAAACTTAATAAATTATATAAATAATGTTATTTATTAATTGAAAAAAAAAACAAAAACAAAAAAAATATTTTCAGTAACATATTTTAAATTAAATCCCCAATTTTTTCCCTGGAGACTTTAACTTTTTATATTATTTTTAACGTTAAAACCTTTAAAGAAATTTGAATAATAATAAAAAATTCATGTAAATTATTTATAAAACACTAAATAGTGCTGGAGCTACACTTGTAAATGTCTAGTGTAAAGTAGTGTTCTCTCCCTTTATTTTTTGTAGATAGATGAATGGGTTCATATGTAAATCTGACGTTTGTTTGTTGACGGTGACGTGGTTGATCGAGAAGAACATCAATAGAAGAACTAGAAAGTGGTTCAACAGTTCAACAGAATACGATTAAATATTGGAAAAAAGACAGAAATTTACACTTTACAACGGTCGACTGACTTTAGGGCCAACTAATACACACGTGAAAATAAAATAATTATGTAGAAATGATTAATAAATCAAACAGAAAGTAATGTATACAGGGTGCCCGTAAGTCAGTTAACCGTCTTATGTTACATACTTTTTACTAACATATTTCTCTTTCTAGATGATAAAATTTACATTCTTTTTATTTTTTTTAATTTTCGTATGAAATTTTGACCTTTTGCTGACCTAGTTAGGTCATTTTTAAACACGGTTTGTACTCTTATTCGGATAAATCTTACAGTTTTTGTCTCATTTTAACGCCTTACCCACTCAACAATATTTAAAATTTAAAAGTATTATTTCGTGATTTCTTGAGTTATTTCTGGAGAATTTCTTCATATTTATCGCGAAATTGTGATGTTCGAATTGGAAAATAATCAGTCAGAGCAAATTTCGTGTTTTTTTTTTTTTTTTTTTACTGCAATTTCATGTTAGCTGCCCGAAATATGTCTAAAAATAATTAATTTTAACTGTTATCTATGTCATTTTCTAATTATATAAGTGCAAACTGGCTTATATATATGCAAATAAGCAAAGCGGTATATAGTCTATAAAGCGTAAAACATGTAGAAGATAGGGATCTTTAGTGAACATGATGAATTCATGTTTACTAAAGATGCTATCAGGTCTCTTTTACAAGTTAAATTATCCTGTTTAAGGACAATTTAAGCTTGTGCTATGCATATTTTGCCAACAGCCAGGACTTTCTTAAATGCGATTCTTCCCCTAAATACTGTTATTGCAGAGATACTTATCATCAAATAGCCTTGAATAAGAGTATATCTCATGTCCTGTACAAAAGGCTAGAAGTTTACTAACTCTAGATGTATTTTTAATGCTTTCGACTACGACTCTAGAGAATAAAATAGCAAAATTTGAATTAAATAATGTATAGAACTCCTAAATATTGCTTAAACAAGTTGGCCCAAGCAAATTTAATGCTTAATTCTACAACACGGTGTACAAATCTTACTTAAATATCATCAAAATGAGCATCTTCAGCCAATTGTAATATAGCGTTTGCCCTCATCTATAACGATTTACGTCAATCTTAACCGAAATTTTAACAGTAAAATTCGAAAAACGTCTTTAAACTTCTTTAAATATTCTAGTATACTCTATTCTAGAGATAACTGAATGAGAATTTCTCTAGAATTCATATATAGAGAAGAAGTAGATCAGTCAATTCCTCTTTATTCTTGATGCAAAGATCGTTGAATTTATGGCAAATATATTAAGTAAATTGTTTGTTATCTTCATTTTTATTGGTTGTAAACGTAAGAAGTATCTCACCCCTTATGTAACGTCCTTTTACAGGCCATCATCTATATACAACATATAGAACGTTTACACGTCATATTCTCGATTGTTCATCGGTTTAATCGAATAAATAATTACTCCAACTTAATTATTAATAAGTTAGGAGTAAAAATTTCTATAAATTTTGCATTATTCTCTCAAATATTTATTAAAATATTCTAATTAACATACGAGATCTTCAACCTTTCACTTCTAGATTTTTTTTCTAGATTTATTCTGAGAAAAATCGATGATATATTCATAAGATTTTGGCATTTAACATCCGGAATTAATTTAATTAAATTTTTTACCCTTTAATTATTATTATTTTCTTATATTCATGTAAATTTAAAGCATGTACTTTGCAGAAAATTCTGTCGTTGTAAAGTTTTCTATAATAATTTTATCGATATATATTTAAGTTAGGAAGAGAAAAATTCATTCTTAGTTAAGAATTTTCTTAGAAAAATTCCATTCTGACAAAAGATATTGGCTGTTACTAATGCTTTTTCAATAATATGTTTAATAATCGTTAGCAGGTCAGATAACATTGTTAAGCAGAGATGAGTTTGTCATTGTCTTTTATCCTTAAAAATTGTTAAAGTTTACAGCACTTTTTCCTAATATCTGTATTCTAAACTGTATATTATTAATTATTCTACACTTTCTGCTAATCAATTATAACGTTAAACTATGGATAAGGTGAAATTTATGGATGAAAGTGATGCGGAAGATTTATGAATTGAAATTAAAAATATGCTATAATTCTGCTAAATAAACATAAATTAATGAATATAATATAAAAATAAGTATACATATTTAATAAAGATAGGAAAATTGTAATGTTATATGGCTTAGCTTACGAGTAATGGTAAAAATCTTACAGTATAAGTGATGCGGAAGATCATAGGATGCAAGTTAAAAATGAGCTATAATTATGCTAAATAAACATAAGTTTATATTTATTTTCGACTTATATACATTGCTTTTTACTAAAAAATGTATAAAAATTGCCATTATGTATGGCTTAATTTATGAATAAATTAAAATAAAATTATCTAATATGAGCATACTGAGTTCGAAGATAACAAACTATGTTAGGAGTTAATGAAGTTAAATTAATGAAAAAATAAATTTTAATTAAGATAATTAAACTTATTTTAAGGTAAATTTAACCTTAAAAACAAATTTAAGCTATTTAACTTTATAGAAAGACCCTATAAATTTATTTTTTGTAACTAGCTTCTAGCTTGTAGAATGAAAAAAATACAATAAATTATTGTTATAAATTCGAAAATTTGTGCTATAAATTATAAAATTTCCCGAATATATCTATAAGATACAAATTTAATATAAAGATTCAATTAATATTGGTTTAATAACAGTTTAAAAATCAATTAAATGAAAGAGTATAAGCTTAATATCAAATTTAATTTAATTAAGTTATTATTACATAAATTAAAATTTATATAATTTAGAACTAAAAAACTAGAATGAAATTAGTAAATATTTTACAATATAAAATTTTACATAATATTCAGTAAAAATGTTACATGTATAGCGATAAAATTGTACAAAAACTTGGCTTTTTCTAAAACATATCTTAAGCAGTGAATAGGGACGGAAGTAAGACTTTTAATTAATTGAAGATTATATAATTTATATTTAAGAAATAAAATAAAACACTAAACATCTTACAGTAGAAAACTTTACATAATTTACAATAAAAATCCCGCATATAAAGCAATAAAATTTCACAAAACTTCTTCTTATCTAACACATGAATAGGGACGGAAGTAGGATTGTATATTTTACAAAGTTCCTTACAAGTTATAATTACAAATCTCCCAATAGTAGATTCCCTTATATAACGCGATTTATGCGAACAAAAAACTTTAGAAATTCAAACGATTTTTATTCCCTTTCAAACTAAGTGTAAATTGTTGATTTAAACGTATACCCAATGCGATTTACTTATCCTCACTTTCCAGCCCCCCCCCAACACAGGGAGGAAGAAGAAAAGAAGAAGAAAAGACACAACAACAAAAGACATTTTCCTTTTTTTTTTTTTTTTTTTTTTGGTATTTTTATTCTGGAAAGAAGCAGGGGTTATATTTTGCCTCCTTTGTAAATCTGATTTACAGCACGTACCAATACTTTCCTGAAGCGAATTAAGGAAATCGATAGGTCCCTCAGCTCATCCTTTTCTTCAGATTTGAACAGTTCAGCGAACTTCCACACTTCGACATACAACAATCTAAAACATTTTTCGCCTGATCTCTCTCAATTTTAGGCAGTTTTCTTATGGAAAAAGTGGAAGAAAGAGCGAGAAAAAAAAACGCGACTTTGTAAATGATTAAATCAGCTTCCTTTTGTGTCTGGTTTTTGAGGTTTTTTCCCTGTCGAAAACCTCCATTTTTCTTCTGCAATGCCTTCATTTCTCCAGCAAAACCCCCATTTTTCCTTCAAAATTCTGTTCTTCTGCCGAAACCTCCGTTTTCACCTGCAAAACCTCCGTTTCTCCCACAAAAATCTCCGTTCTCCTGCCATAACCTCTGTTTTCTACCCCCCCCCCGGCTTTCCTTCCTAAATCTTAAATTCTGCTGATAAATTTATTAAAATCTACGAAAGATGATGCCTGATGAATTTAATTTACGAATTCCGAAGTTGTTATGATGATAAAGCTAAGGTCAATCGAATAAAAGGAGGATTTAATCAATGACGTAAATACAGCTAATATGACGAAAGACGGAGATGACGTGCATGTATAATGTGTTTTGGCAAAATAATTTGCACTTTTTTTAAATTATCACTTTACTATTTATTCTCTTAATGCTTAGTTTTAACATTACATACGAGGTATATGTGATTCTGTTAAATTAGGCTCAATTCAAGTAACTTATACTTGAATTTTTTTACGATTTTCTGATTTTATGCCCACTTTTTTACTGGTTTATTGTGAGAAAATGTAAATTTAACGATTTAAACATGAACTTTTTACTGATTTACATGTTTACTCTCCCACTTATAAGCAAGAAATATGCTTAGTTTATGCTAAATATTCTGCATATTTAGGTTCTTATGCTTGATTTATTCACTATTTTCTGATTCTATAATTATTTTTCTATCGTTTATAAACAGAAAAACATTATTTTTCTTTAATTTCAGCATAATTTTAAATCATTTCTATGCATAACTATAGTTATACATGATATAAGTAAGAAACATCTTAAATTTCTTCTCAATACCCTAATGTTTAAACATTATTTTCCAATTTTTTGACTATTTTCCAATTATATTATCTATTAACTAAAAATCGTAAATTATATATATTTTTTTAGCTTAATTATAAGGTGTTTTTAAGCTAATTTCAGACGTTAATAAACTTAAATCTTATGAAAAACATATAATATTTTAATAGAATTTATATATTTTTGAATAAAATAATCGTATGTGATTATTATTTTTCCCATTAAGCAGAATAAATAATATAAAAATTAAGGTTTTAGAAAAATTCCGATCCATTGTCTAGACATCTGATCATTTAAGATCAGTTTCTGGGTATAAATAATTAAAAATATATACATAAGAATGGAATATACATATAAATTTAATGAAAATATTACAAATAAAACAATTAAATATGATTAATATTTAGTTAATTAAGCAGAAAAACAGCATTAACATTGCCACTTTACACAATTTCTGGCAGAATTCTCAAATATCTCGAGCCAATTTCAAGCATATATTTACTTTAAAAAACTTTATAAAATATATAAATTTTAATAAAATATCATGTATTTTTAATTAAAGTAAACGTTTTTATAATTATTCTGTTCATTAAACAAAATAAACAGTAAAATAAAACTAATCTGGTCATGTCTCAATATCTCGAGACCCTTTTTAATTAATTTGTAGCATAAAAGTAATATAAAAATTATAATATTTTATTAAAATTTATATATTTTTAAGTAAAATATAATAAAATACATAATTACTAATTATACATTTAATTATTTTGTCTATTAAGCTGCATAAATGGCATAAAAATTATTTGACAAAAGGCACAGGAATTATTAAATTTCAAAAAGGGGGAACAAAATCGTGCCACACTCGCACTCAAACACATCATACAAGGCACACACACACACGCACACACACACACACACACACTACATACACCAAACAGACAAACTCACACACACTACAAAAACCAGGCACACAAGCAAGCACACACACACTACACACTATACACCCATTGATACAACAGAGAAAACCCAAGATTTTTTCATTTCGAGACGTTTGAAGGTCTCCCTAGTCCAAAAATGTAGAAATCTTGGGAAGGGATTGTCATTTTTTGGCCCACCCCCATACTTTCCGTATATAAGAGCTGGGAAAATAAAAAATGCATAATAAACCGTTAAAATTTACGTATATTATCAATAAAACAATAAGATACTTATTGCTATTTCGAATTTTTTAAAATAAGTATCAGCACAAACTTTAAGCTTAAGAAAAAAAAATTCAAGTAACTAGCGATAAGGTATTATCTTCTATGTATAGAATGATTTGTTGCACACAGCATATATCTAGGGAAAAAGCTAGGGGGAAAAATCTGTCTAAGAAGAGATTTCAATTGAAATCTTGTGTTGCTGCTGATACTAGAGCACAGAATGAAAATCTCCAGATGAAATATATTTTCTTCTTCCTTCTTCTCTTCGTGATGGGACCATGCATTAAACTTTGCTTTTTATCCAATCTTTAATACTTTCGTCTTTGTTTCTTACAAAATGTCCTTGGAAATTGTGAAAGCTTCTTTGATTAAAGAATTCCAAGAGTTTCCAAAACCGAAAGCCAAAAATTTTTTCGATTTTTTTTTATTTCTTGTGTTTTTTGATGGATTTTACGAGATAAGAAAAAAAACAAACTCGTGGGAATTTCGTCAATTACTGAGGAAAATTTCTTTTATTTTCAATTGTAAAATGTAAAATTTTCTGTAAAATTCTCGATAAAATTCACTACTTTGAAGAGTTGTAATCTCTTTATATAAAATTGAATTCACGTCTGTTTGTCTGGCTGTTCGAGGGTCACGTGAGAATGTCCGATTTATATGAAATTTTGTACATATATTCAGGATTAGTCCTGGGAAGGATGAAGGACTTTTTCTGATTCACGTCTCTCTGTCGGTTATCACGTGAGAATGGCTATAGAAAATATTTAGTGTAAATTTCTTGATTTTTTGTATGAAAATCTTAATTTTATTCAGAAAAAAAATTAATTTAATTTTAAATTAAATTTTTATTTACAAAATTTCAATTTTTAAATGAATTATACGACTATTTTACATTTACAAAAATTATTTAGGCTGCATGTACTGTACGTAAATCACTACAATTGTAACTTGATGCACGCCAGGTGATGCCACTAGAGTGCGTTAAAATCGCTACTCTAGTACCCTATAAACTGACGTACATAGATTAGTGTGTCCAAAATTTTTAATGCACTTGTTAACTGTAGGTCATCAAACACTAGACATGCCTGTACTATGCAGACAAAGCATTATGCACAGAATTACTTTGACATCATTGAGCTGTGGAAAGCAGGGTGGCC
The DNA here is from genome assembly GCF_030686945.1 of Centruroides vittatus. Taxonomy (NCBI): domain Eukaryota; kingdom Metazoa; phylum Arthropoda; class Arachnida; order Scorpiones; family Buthidae; genus Centruroides; species Centruroides vittatus. Next base: position 1,256,417 of record NW_027120768.1, read on the forward strand.
ATTTTGCCGAATTTCCCGTCATCTGAGGAGGTGTTGGGGCAGTGGATATGAGAGAACACGCTTATACTGCGGTTAGTCTAATGAAATTTCTGGTGTTCAGTCTGGGGCACCCAGACTGAACACCAAAAAAGATGATTGTCTGATCTCGAGACAAGCATGAACAGCTGCAATGGCGTCGTTGTCCATCAAGAGACAGATGGAAGCCTAACTAAGGCACCCTGTCTCTTTTTGCACCATTGCCATTCGCCTAGCAGAGGCAAATTTGGACTATCAGGGGACCACTAGTGAGCACTTTAAACCTGTCTTTAGAGTGTGTGCTCAACTCTAAACACTGTTCTCAATACTGGCATGCTGGTCTGAGGAGTATCTCGTATGACAGTAATGGTACCAGGGACAGTGATGTCACAGCTGTATGATCAGTGAATCCTGCACCTTCACGTGTTTTCATGGCAAGGTTGAAAGCAGACACTTTTCAGCAAAATAAATGTAATGTTACCACGGAATGTCTCAGTCACCTTGTCACATTTTGTAAGATTGCCCATCTCTAGATTTGTTGCTCATTGAGCATTTGTAGGATCAGATGAAGCAACACCTTCCACCATCTATGAGTGTGAGGATTGCCAATATCTGCAGGAAAATCTGTTATAAGATAGCATACAGAACCTGTATGTTCAATGCCAGATCGTATCATCCTATTTATCCAAGCAGGAGGAGGTTGTTCAAGGTACTAAAGATTCCTTAAATTGTACAGGAAATGGTCCCTTTCTTGTGATATTGTAATCACTTGTTATATTGTCATTACGTTTGAAGTAGCAAAGTTTCATTCGTTTCTAACGCTTCCTTTTTTCGTCAACAAGTGCACTTTTCTTAAAAATTGAGCCAATGAGTTAATTATGTAAAAATTATTTGCAGAACAGAGGGAACATTCTGGGACATTCTGGGGACATTCTGGGGACATTCTGGGGACATTCTGGGACATTCATAAGATTTAATATAAACAACTGTTGGTTTAAAAAATTCAAAAATTGACTCGGATTGACTGGGAGGCGTGTAAGAAAGCAACCATTTGTCAATTTCACTAATCAATCGTTAATTAATCGAGCGTCATATTTTAATATATTTCAAAGGACTGCCTATGTTTAAATCAACATTTTTAATTTTTCAAATTAAATAAACGATTTTAAAGCGTAAATTTATATAACAGAAGTATACATGAAGGATTATATATAAACTATCAAATTTTTAAGTCAACTCATCTTTTCTTCGTGCGTTTTAACGGCTTCCAGTATAAATTTAATGTGTTTTGTTTACGAGAAAACAGGAAAAAAATGATAAATTCTGTAAAACTGGAAGCAAAAACGTCTTTAAAATTTTTGATTTATTTTACAGCAATGGCTAAAGATGGCAAATATTGTTGATTCTATCGATGTTTTAGTAATGGTTCTACGTCGTTTCCGAAAGTTAATGAGTTTAAAGTTAGTTTTATTCTTTTCCGACAGGTAAATTAATCGCTTCTTCCGCCTTTGATGTTTTAATGTATAGGAAGAATATGCTCCTTCATGTTGAGAAACATCACCATCTTCTTCTCTTGTTAATGATCACTCATTGACAATTCTCTCTTAAGTGTAGTAAATAATGAACGAGTAGTTCCCTTTTACATTATTTTTTTACCCTTGTATTAAACACTAACAAAATCTAACTGAGTAGAGTAGATTTCATTAAATCGAATTCAATTTAATTTTATATCCTTAACAGTAAATGTACGTAAGTTTGTTCAAAGTTTGGCTCGTCCTCTAAGTAAAAAGTTAAAGTATTAATTTTTAACGGCGAATACTTAACTCTTTTGTCTTTTTGTACGGCTAATGAGGTTAAATATTAAGTAAATTAAGGATTTGGCACAAAAATTACAGCAAAATCTTCTCGTGGGCGCTTAATAATTACAAGATAAAGCTACCGCTTAATTACAAATATGTGGATTTTAAGTGTATATTTTTAATAAAAACATACTTAAAATTTGAATTGAAGTTAAAAAAACTTAATACTTTTCACAATTATGCACAATTTTTGCGTATTTTAAATCAGGAAACACGCAAAAAATTGATTAATGTGGAAGCTTCTGAACGAAATAAGCATTATCTTCTTCAAACAAAAATTAATTTAAGGTTAAATTTATAAATTAAAATTAAAAATTGGGTAAATTTTATTGTACTTTTCTCATTTTTTTGTATATTTTGTTTAATAAAAATCGTATATTTTGTGCTGTTGTAAACTTAAGTTTCTTAGGAGAAAAATATAAATTGTAGAGTAATTTTGACTTACAAAAAAATTCGAAAGGCAATTTTTAATTAAAAAATTTCCGAATAATTAATGATTCCAAGAAGCTCAAAATAATAATTTTTTAATGCCAAAAGATCAAGAAAAGTTTTAGTGATAAATTTCAAAAGAATCTGTGATTTTCAAAACGTTCCAGAATAATTTTTGGAAGCCAAAAATTCAAAGAAAAACTTTTAATTCAAGAAGCATTGAAGAGAAACCTTCAGTTTCAAGAAGTTTAAGGATAATTTTTGTTATTTTTCAAAACGTTTATGGAAAGTTTCTCGTATCTAAACACTCAAAATGTAATGTTTTGATTCTAAAACTTTCAAGAACAATTTTCGACAGAAAAAAACAATTAAAACATTCTTTACTTTCAGAAAAGCCAAAACAATTTTCGATTTTAAAAATAGAAAAGTAATGTTTGCTTCCAAATAATTTAGAAACAATTTTTTGCTTCCAGAAAAATCTAGAAAGAATATTTTGCTTCTAGAGAAATCCCAAAGCAACTTTTTGCTTACAAAAAAAATTTGAAAACAATTTCTTTGCTTCCAGAGAAATCTAGAAAAAATTCTTTTGCTTCTAGAAAATTTAAGAACGATTTTCGATTGTAAGAAATTTTTATATTCAGCGACTGTTTGTAGAAACAAAGACTTTAAAACAGAAGAATTTCTGCTAACCAAAAATGACTTACTTTAAATATAGTTTTATAAGTCCAAAATTAGTTTCATTAGATTGGGGCATGGAGAGGGGGGGAGGAAGTTTTTTCTTTTTTGTCTTGTGTGTGTGTTTTATTACCTTGGTACCGAACAAGGGTTTCGTATCAAGTATTGTAATTTAATTTCCGTTCATCGCTTGTTTGATCAATTATCATTCTCCGTCTGCAATGTTTACTTTTGTTACAGTTGACTTTAGTCGATCTAACAGGCCAGAAAGACTTGCTTTCTCTAAAGATAAATGAGAGAATTTTAATGGAAATTTGCTTAAAAATAAAGCTACATAGTTTAAATTTCGTAAAGAATACTTCTAGAATTTTAAAATCTTCTATAAAATTCATTGGACAAAAATTTTCTTACTTTTTTCTACTATGGCGCGGATATTCTAAACTTCGTGTAAAACTACTAATCTACTATTTGTAATTTGTTACTATGGTAATCATGCTGTAGCAGCATCAAAACTTGTATAAGTAAATGGTACTTTTATAGTTGTGTCTATGCTAATAATACTTACAATAGTGCTGCTTCTATAGCAGTGTCTATGCTACTGGTGCTTACGGTAGTAGTGCCTTTATAGTATTGCTTATACTAGTAGTGCCTTCTTATACTACTATGCTAGTAGTGCCTTCTTAGTAGTACCTATACTAGAAGAGCCTTCTTAGTAGTACTTATGCTATTAGTGCTTCACGGTAGTAGTGCTTTTATAATAATAGTTATAATAGTAAATGCTAGTAGCACATAAGGTATTGATGCTTTATAATAGGGCATACGGCATTGATACTTAAATAGTAGTGTTATATGGTATTATGTGTTTACAGTAACAAACACTTATAGCAATAATACTTTTTATGTTAATACTTAATTAGTGCTTAAACACTAATCGATTAAAAATAACTTAGATGAAAGTCCGTAGTTTATTTTCAATGTCTGAAGTGTTATAAATACAGTTTAACAGTGTTACGGCATAACATAATTTAGAAAGAAGCTAAAACACGAACCTGGGAATAGTAGAATGCATTAAAACCATAGAGTAACGCCATATATTTTCTTTCATTTTCTAGTTATAAGCGTAACAAGGGTAACATTCTTAACATTAACTTAGCACAGTACAAGGCAATGTAACTTATTAAATGTTACATGTTCAAAATTATAGAAATGTTAACGCATTTTGCAAGCATTAAACATTAAACATTTCTATATTTATATTTTCTAGAAAAAATCTAGATAATATTTACTGTATATATCATAAAGAATAATAATATTTTAGTATATTTTAACTGATTTTCGCCTTAGTTTTCTTCAAGATTTTTTTTACTTTTTACATTTTATTCGATAAATAAAGTTTAAAAATAGGACTTTTACACTTCTAAATTTTATAACCCGTTCAATTTTTATGTTTTAAGACACATAGAAACTATTTTCAATCACATAGTTTCAATAAAAATTTAAATTTTAAGATATTTTATTTATATTATTCCTTGTTTCTTCTATCAAGGAAACTGGACTTGGAGCTTGAAAGATAAGAAAATCTACGATTCTCCTCAACATAAAACTTTAATATTTTCTATGTTTTATAAGAATCGTTAAGTTTTCTATCTACAGGACCCATCTTAAGTGTTATTCCTCCGAAATTTTAACGCCAAATCATGAAAATAAACTTATTGTCACTGCCGACTCCATATGAGAATCTTAAATTTCTCATGTTGCAGGCCCTCATAAAAATGTTAAAGTTACGCCTTATATATAAGAAAATAAGCGTTTTTATAAGAATGCTTATTTTTTTATAAATTTCTTATAAAAAATAAGCATTATTTAGCTAATCCAGTAAAAATTTCGATTTTATCCAATATATTTTCTCGTAGAAGATAAAGAGCGATGATGGAAGATGCTCATAAAGTAGTTCAATCTATTGAATTTCTTCCAACTTCTAAGCTAATTTATGAGGTCCTTTACAGCTTCACGGACACAATGGGATGGACTACACTCAAGAATATAGTTTTAACACGAGATGTACACAGGACCGGGTTTAGAAATAGTTAAAATAGTGTCGCTGTATATTATTTCCCTAGCAACTTCTTTTATAGATCAAATATCTTTCTTACTGAATTGCTCCAGCTTCCGATCAATCCATGGAATAGTGAAGTGAGGAAGTGGCAAGTAGGAATGTATAGCAAAGTCTAGACAGCAAGGCGACATTTTGGTGGACAGCTTTAGGACGTTGACCTAGCCCAAGAGACATTGAAGTTGAGATGCTTTTAGGACGATTTGAAAAGTTTCCCTTGAAGAAAACCCTTGGAGTTTTTAATATACTCCACTCTTTTGGTATCTTGTTAAATATATTTGGATGCCTTCTCCTATTTTTTATTCTACAGTGATTTGTAGAATTAACTCGATTTTAAACGTAGGAAATGACTTTGTAATGAGTTAATGTTCCAGCTTTTACTCATCTGTCTGATGGAATCTTCTTCTGTGGTTGGGAATTTGATAGATTTCTTCTCCTTCTTCTCACTTTACTCTAATGCAATTGACTTCTCTGCTGACTTTTTTTTGTGTGTGGACACATTTTTCAACATTGTTATCCATTTGATTAAGGTCTGTGCGGTTACTTAGACAGGCCACAAGCTTGATAACCTTACATTTCCTAAGGTCTAGCTGCTTTATTTAACTAAAATATCGATGCTTTAAGGCAAGTAAACATGAGCTTACTTAACTAAGACACGAATAAATTCATATTCAAACTAAGAAGCCTTATATCAACAGAACTATTTGGATAAAAGCATGATCAAGTCTTCATATAATTCGTGTATCTCGCATATTAATAGCAATAACTTGTGCATTATGGCTCATGCCATTAACATAATTAAATAAATTTCTACGAGAAAGATTAATTAGTTTATTTAGAATTAATACATAAAAATTTATATAAATCTTCTTTAATATTTATTCGATAAAATGAAACTTTAAGTGGTTGGAAATATTATTTTAATAATCAGTGTTGAATTACTCCTGAAGTCATAAAAGTTTTTAAAATTATAGTTATATTTAACTTTATAACCTCATTATATAATAATTTTATTTAAAAATGTTTCACTAATTTAAAAAATTTGGAAGAAATTCGCTATAATTTATTACAAATTAAACCAATCAGTAGTCTGCGAACCCCAAATATGGTAATTGTATTTACGCCATTGATTTTACGAAAATTACGACCACAAGTGCATTTATACGTCTCCTAATTTACTATAAGGCAAATAAAATAGAAAAAATATAAAAATAATTACTTAAAATGATATAAATTGCACAAGTTTAGCTTCACTCCAACGCGCAAATTCCTATACTTTCTAAGTTTTACAGCGATCTTTAAACATTTTTTTCTGTCAATAAAACTAAGCAAAATGCTTGATTAATTTTAAATTATTTATAAATTAAATTTTCGTAAAGATTTCACGTAATCTTCTTACAGAAAAGTAGTTTTAAAGCCGTTTTTTTCCCTCTTACATCTTCTTCTTAACAAACAACATCCTTTGAACAATAAGAACAATCAATTATTCATTTATAAAAAAAATTTCCTGCGTATTTTAATAAATAATTTCTTAAGGGAAAACATTTAAATTTGTCAAATAAGAATAAAAAAATCAATTTTACACATAATTTTTTCGAAAATTTAGCATTTTTACCAGTTCAAAGGTGAGAAAAATCTCCTCTGGAGACCTTATTTGTATGTGAAATGTAACTCGTACTTTAAAACTTCTTTGCATATAACTAAGATTCGAGCTTAGTTGAAGGGCACTTAAAAAGTTCACCAGAAAGTCCAAAAAATATCTTTAAAAAATCTTTTTTACGTTTCTAAATTTAGAAGGAAAAATTACAAAAGAAATGAAGCTAAATCGTTGGAAATTGTTTAGAATTTGATGAATTCTCTTGGATTTTCTGCAACTTATTTGATTTATTTACGTGTTTCCAGATGATTTATAACAGATTTGAGCTATTTTCTTTCGAATTTTCCAAATCTAATTAGAATTTTTTGAGTTATAACGTATTAAACTTAGTATAATTAAACTATTTTCGTAATAATATCGATTTAGGTTATTTCCTATTCAGTTAAAATCAATTTGTGGGATGTAAATCATTATTTTTCCGGTTAAGAATAATTGATATCCCTTACTAAAAACTATTTTTGTTGAATAAAAAAATCTTATTTTTCTTATATTAGCGCTTATTTTCAGTTTAAATCTTACTACTTTCCACTTATAAGTGAAGTTGTCGAACTGGAAAACACCTACTTTCCTGTAATAAACAGTTAGAAATAGACGTTCATTACTAAATAAAAGCAACTTTTTCTTTGTTTATTTCGTTAAATAATGATCAAGTTTTAGTTATAAAGAAATATTTATACAGTTAAATATTTATTATATGCCATATTATTCAGTTAGACATGATATTTTCCTTATTATAATCGATTTTCTGCTTGAAGTAAAGCAATTTTTCCTGCTCTTATCATCATCATCTCTTCAATTATGAGTAGATTTTTAGATAAAATCACTTCCTACCTATATAAAAGAATAACTTTTTGGATAATTTTCAGCAATTATTTGAAAATTAAACCTTACAGAAACTATTTATCAGCAGCTATTTTCTAGTAATAAACAATTCTTTGCTAGCTTCCAATTGTCTTCCAAGTGACATTACTTGCTCATAATTATCAAAAATATATTTTTAAACTCATGATGAGGTTCTTCTACATAAAATCCCAATTAAAATTAGAGAAACATTGATCATAATTATCGATATGAAGCTTGTACAAACATGCTGTAGACAAGGCTGTAAATTGATTCACGAGAAACAATTTATATTATTAGTAAGATTATTTACTAAATTATCTAAAAAATAGCCTTAAAATTAAATAATTTTGCAAATTTTTCTAGTTATAAATAAGTTTTAACAGCTCAAAATCTAGTTACAACTTAAACTTTTTCACGTTAATCAAATTACAACGAATTACAGAGTTATGTCTTCATTAAAAATTATTTAAACTGTGTAAACTTTGTAAAAATATTAAAAATAACTCCTAAACTGAATAATTACGAAGGTTATCCTGTAATAAATCAGTTATAACATCTCAAAATTAAGCTAAAAACATAAATTTCAACTGCATTAATCAAGTTAGAGTGAGCTATGTCTTGCCACGGAATTCTTGAAATATATATTAAAAAACTTAGTAAAAAATTTAAAAGAAATAATCTTAAGGACTTTTCTTGTTTACAAATCATTTATAAAAAAGTAAAAATCCTGTAAAATCAGCAGAAATCCTTCGATATAATGAATAGAGTACGAGTTTTATCTTGATACGTTTTACGTAATTCTATAAGAAATAAATGAATTTTTAAGGGAAAAACCTTTAATTAATAATTCAAATTCCTGCAGAATATTCATGCCACGTTAATAAATGAATTAAAAATTGAATATTTATATGCTGTTTAATGAATAGAAATGGAAAGAAGTACAGTTAAATAAATGCTAACGACTAGAAGCGAAGTAATCATGTAAGTTGTAAATAGATTAATTTATTAAAGAAATTCATTAAGTAGACTCATATCCTACTTAAACTATCTCTAACTTTGATTAAAGCAAACAATTTCTAGTGATTCACGACCTTTACTGCTTTAGGGAAATGAACTAATAAATTTTCTCATTTAAAATCTTAAAATTGACTAGCTTAGATTCTAATCATCTAATGTGAAAAAGGAATGTTGCATTAGTAACTAAATAAATTATATCATTTAATATTTCTCTAAATTGTTGCTTCAGATCTACAGTTTACAGTTATAAATGTAAGAAAGTTAACTATTTCCTGATCAAATTTATGCTATATAAGCCTCATAATCTTGTATATAATAAGAGTTTTGATGGTGGATGCTGAATGATGCATCCAAGATCAAACTGTATAAGTAATAGGAGCTTTAGCAGTGTTTGAAGGATGATCTTCCAAAGATTATTTTAGATAATACAGTTCATTTAGAATGATTTTAGCAATCTTGGATGCTGTATCCTTGAATTTAAACGGAAGGAGCATTAAAATGATATTTGAAAGATTATCTTGGATATATTTATTCAGCATCATCCTTTCGGATGCTGTTTCAGTTCAAGATCAAGGATGCAGCATTCAATATCTTCAAGAACTTGGTTTTTATTTGTGTAAAGCCGTATAAAGGCGTATAATTAGCTTTTTCTATTATAAACTTACATTTATAATAGAAAAAAATTATCATTCCAAAAATGAAATGATAATTTTCTTATAATTAAGAAACTTATACAAAACTATGATTTATTATAAGTTACATGTATTACCTTGCTGTTGCAAAATTTTATGTATGAATTTCAAAGTTATTGATGTATTCTTGATATGTTTGTCACTTTTTCTACTGTAGATACTGGTGAATAACATCAAATCGATGTAAATACAAGTATCATATGAAATAAATCTTAAGGTTTTTCAAGATATATCATCTCTTTCCTTTCTGAATGTTTTACGAATGAATCCGGGTGATTCTCGTCAAATTTTAAAGTGATTTTTATCTACTTTTATCATGTTATTGTATTTTAGTTTAGGCATTAATAACTAATAACAAGAATAATTCAAAAAGTACTTCTGTATCCACAATTTTTTAAATATAAATATTCCAATTATACTGACTTATTTCTGTCAAACGTTTGTCTCATACTTTATAATATACTTTAAAAAATTTATTATATAAAATTAAATCAAGCAGAAATTGATTTTAAGCACGAAAGAAGGATGGTTATGTACTACAGAGATGTTGGCTTTCCTATAGAGCACCACTTGAGTAATGCAGAAAAGACAGATTTACACGCCAGTTTATTATAGTATTGTCTAATACTTTCGTAATTTAAGCAAAATTTAATGGAGTTTTAAATAAAAATAATTAAAAATTTTGATTTAAAAGAGTAGAAAGTACAGTTTATAAAGCTTAAAGTTGTTCAAGAATCAAAGAATAGTCTTGCATTTGAACATAGAGAAACGGTTAAAAATTGTTTAAAATAAATAAAAATATCTAAGTTAAATACAACGTAATTTTTCTGTTATAATTATATTATAAAATAGATAACATTACAGCCAAAATAATTCAGTTTTAGTGCTAAAAAACAGCATTATATTAAACTATAATTATGCACGCCTGTAAATTTGTTTTTACTGCAAGATAGCTATATCGACAGTGAAGCCCTATATCAAGGGATTAAGCTTTATTTATTGAAGTAACACTAATTTCTGCTTGATTTAAAAATTTATTTAAAACTTTTTAAGTGTGTTTTAATAGTAAATAAGACTTTTAAAATAAATTATTCGAATACAAAATAATATTAAGTAGAAATTTATATAGAGAAAAACCGTGTTAATTGGGTTTCTACTACAAACATCGTTAAATATCAATTAAAATATAATAACTAAGTTCATATAAAAGTTAATTATTAAAACGACATTAAGATATTTATATTTTGGACAGTTTTTACGGGATACTTTTAAATATATTTATATAAAATTAGGGTTTTTTGGGGTAAGAGTTGCAAATATCCGCATCATTTCTATACCTAAATGCAGCATTTATAATTATAATATTTGCTAATAATTCGTGTGGAAATTGTATTTAGAAACATAATTTTATTATCACACCATAGATTAAATGGGACATGAAATATAAAACTGTGTAATAAAATAAAACTGTCAGCAGCACTACGCCCCTAAATCGTAGGAAATCTTCAAATTACACCATGGAAACCATTATCGCTTCTTAATGCTATAACATAAGAAATAAATCAGTATCATTTATAAAATAATCCCCCAGATGCGGAATTTCATAGAGTTCTAGTCACGTATCAGATGCTGTAGTGAATTCAACGCTCGAGAAGTAAGAAGAAGTCATTTTATACTTCAGTATGGAGTGGAAACGTACGAACCGGGTTAGAAGTGAAGATGAAAGTGATTGCTCTTGAGCTTCACTTGTGAATTGTAGACATGTGTGGCATATATTTATAACTTTCATTTCATAGAAGCGAAATATGTGAATGTATATCCCACAATTTCTCTCTTTCTCGTGGAAATTAATCTATTTTCATGTAAAATTTAATTTTTATAAAAGGATTTTTTTTAAGTTTAAAGTAAATTTTTAATTAGAATTGCTCTTGAGCTTCTATTCTGAGATGTAGATAGGTGAAGTATAATTTTAATTAGGAAGGTGTAAAGTAGAAGGTTATGTGTATAACTTTTGTATTTTCTTAGATCGATAATTAATATTTTAAATTTCAATTTGTTTTATAGAATATTTAAATTTTGGAGCGAGATTTCTCTTGAACTTCATTTGGAAAATTGTAGATACGTGAAGCATATATTTATACGTAAGAACAAAAATTATAAGAAGTATTTTACAATTTTACACTTTTTAAATTAGAATTACTTAATTTTCCTATAAAGAATTTATTTTATAAAATAGTATTCAAGTTAAAAGCGTAAATGCAAGTGATTGCTCTCCAGCATCACCTGTAATTGCTCTTGAGCATCACTTATGATGCAGATTTAAAGAGCGTGCATTTATAATTTTCTTACATATAAAAGAAAATTATAAATTTATCTCACAATATAATACTTTTTAACCAATTTTTCTAAACAAACAATTTAATTTTATGAAAGATTTTAGATACAGAGAAGCCTCCAACTTAAATTTCTCGATAGAAAATTACTTATTTTTCTATCTAAAAAAAATATTTTTAAAGATAAAAAAATATTTCACACTAAATAATTTTTTTTAAATAAAAAAGAAAATTCTAGGAAACTTTTCTAGTGATTTAATTCACAAATATATTTATTAGAATATAATCGATTTAGAAAAATCGATTAGAGAATGGTGATTTTATGAGTAAAAATATGTTCTAGTTGTCACTTCCACTCTCGACAGAATATATTTACAGTTTTTATAAAGGATGAAATATTTATACGTGGTCCTGACACTTTTTGAAATATTAAAAATATAACAATTCAACAGATTTTCACTTTTACATTAACTCTTTTTCCTTGAATATTGACAAATGCAACCGTGTTGGTAAATCTCTTAACACGTGTTTTGTCTGTTTACAATAAGAATAAATAAATATGGTAGCACGTATCTCATCGAATATTGTTGACAATGCATCACGTTCGGTTGATTTGTAATAATTCAGTGAAATATCATTTTTATTTTTCTTTAGTGTTGAACGTCATTTTTCCAAAAAAAATATTGGTGCTGCTTTTTATGCTTCGCATTTGTTGCTATAGTTGCGTGGGGAATCGCATGTGACGTGCTGGGTTGCATGCAATTCCTTATACTGCGCTTATACTCTACTTCTTATATCATTCCTCACGCTGCATTTCTTCCTATACCATCCATCACGCTGCATTTCTTCCTCTTCTCCCGTCCATTCCTCACTTTGTATTTGTTCCTCTCTTCCTTAGACCATCCCTCAGGCTGCATTTGTTCTTCCTAGACCATTCTTCAAGCTGAACTTCTTTTTAAAGCATCTCTCACGCTACATTTATCTTCATCTTAGATCATCCTCACGCTGCATTTATTCTTCCTAGAGCATTCCTCACTCTGAATTTGTTGCTCCTCTTCTCATCTCTGCAGCTGCATTTATTTCATGCATTATTTGACTTCTTATAATATTTTAGTACTTACTTTATTCATTATACTTCATACTTGTTACTATTGTAGTATAAGGAATCGCATGTGACACATCACACTATAGAATGTAAAAAATTTCTCATTTATACATAAATATATTAAAATTTCTGTCTATATTTTTGTATTATATAAATTTTATTTCTTATTTTTCGCTGTTTTGCTTTATATTTTCTATTTATTTAACTAGTGATACAGGAAAACCATTTATGTCGCGTCGCTCCGTCCGCGCGTTTAATTGTAAAATTATCCCATTTATAACATTAAAATTGTTTAAATAATTTATTTTAGCTAGTCTCAAATAAACTTGTATGTTAAATAATTAAAAATTATAATATATTGTTTATTATTTCAGCTTTAATGAAGATAATTTAAGTACTTAAACGCGTATCACTTGACGCGATACGACGCGAGAATTGCAATCTATAACATTATTTTAAATATATATTTAAATTAAAATATTAAAATAATATAAAATAATAAAAATAAATTTATAAAAAGAATAAGTTAATTATTATTTCTTTATATAATAATTCAGAAAAATTAAGTATTTTTGGCAATTTTTGAATATTTATGCGATGCGAAACGTCGCTTCACGAGCACTTTCTTTTAATATTAACACGTTAAAAACCCTTTTAAATATCAAAAAATTGTATTAGTATTAACAAACTCAACAATACAAATACAATATTATTTTAGTTTTAAAAAATATTTAACTTTTAAGAAAATAGCACGCGACGCGCTATGCGACGCGCCCACGCGATTATTGGAAAAAAAAGCACAATTTTAATGTTGTAAAAAGTTTAAAACACACGAAAAAGTTATAATATATAAAATAAATTATTGTTTTGTAGGAAAAATTACTTAATTTATTGAAAACTTTCTCTATAAAAGAAAAATTTATATAGATAACAACAATTCAGCATCTTCAATTCAACTATTCCCAGAGCAATAGTTTCAATATAGATTATTATTATGGCCTTTAGCCAAGTGTTTAATGTTAGTAGTTGGAATTTCATCTTCACGCATCACTGGACCAATCTGAGAATTGCACGTGCTAATTTTTAGATTTTTACACTTATTACCTGAGGGGAATGTTTTAAAACTTTATTTCATTCCACCTCTTTATATATATTAAAATAAGTTACATTTAGATAATTATTAAATTCACATTTAAAATTTAAAAATATTACTAAATTTTAAGCGAAAGTTTCATGAAATATAAGATTATTTGCAGACACTTTCATTGATTACACTCTCGTTTATCTCCACGCGACGCGACAAGCGATGCGACAACGATTGTAAGAAAAATACGTTATGTTTTTGTTCTTGAGAAGTTTTTTCACTTCAACTTAATATTTAGTCTACTTTTTAATAAATTTATCACATAAAAATTATTAATGTTTAGTGAAACATGTTTTTACAGACGAATTTAGTAATTATCACGCGACGCGACAGGCGACGCGACAATGGTAGTTATCGTAATAATTTTTATTTTTATTTTTAAGAGGTTTAATTTTATTTTAAATTAATATTATTCTACGTGTGTTTTTAAGCGTAAAAAGTTTTTAAATTTTGTGAAATGTATAATTTTTTACAGACTATTCCATTATTTACACTTTTATTTATTACCACGCGACGCGCCAAGCGACGCGAAATGCATCTTTTTTCCTTTTTTAAAAAGTTTTTTAAAAATTTATCCTAATATTTATTTTACGTAAAGTAAATTTAGCGTGTGAAAATTATTTTATTAATATTAAGTAAAATATACAACTCATTTTACATAATGTTTAATCGATTATCGTTTAAATTATTTGTATGCGACGCGCCACTCCACGCGAAGTTATAGGGGATGCATCTTTTTTTATCAATAAAATAAAATATATTTTATAACTTTTTTCCACTTTAACTTGATATATATTTTCTGTATTATAAGTTTTACGTATGGAAATTATTTTAGTGGAATATATAAATAAATAAATGTATATTTTTCTCTATAAATACGTCAAATTCGTGCTCAGAATTTTAAAATTGTCCTTTTTGAATATCGTGTGTGGTAACTTTATAAAAAGCCAATTGTTCATTTGATTTATAGATTTATATTATACTATAATACAGTTAATTCTTTTTTCGTGTTTTTAAAAAGATTTTAAAAATGGACGCGACACGACGCGGCGCGGCAGGAAGCGTATGTTACGTCTTATTACTTCTATTGTTCTACTCGGGGGGAGGAATTGTTCACTGTCTTCTCTGTGACAGTAAATCCCTTTACAGAAGACGTCGACAATATACTTCACAGTCTCAGTGACGTCATATTGGATTGAAAGTCTACTGTACTTTAACATGATCCAACATATAGGGCTTGCTAAATAAGATATTCTCAGAAGAACTGATAAAAATATAATATAAAAAATCTTTATTTTCGCAATATAAGCCAAAATTAATACATATTTTAAAAAAATTTTCCGCCCTATAGCTACTAAGAGGGCCTGCCAGAACAACAAAGGACTGCAGCAGAATGGAGGAAGGGCCCTACATATAAATAAAACTAACAAAAATAAACACATAAAAGTCTTTATTTTCATAATTTCATGTGAGTACGGCCAGTTCCATATTGGTGGTGACGGACTTGGCCCCATACAGGGACACTGAGAGAAGGGGCTGAGGATTTTTCTCCAGGGCTTGAGTAAACTTAGTTCCTCTACTAAACTAGGGGCTCTGTAAATTAATCTTATTTTCACTTAGTAAAATCTTCAAAACTGTTTTGAAGATTTGGAAAGCCTACGAACAGGAGGCCACTATTTACTATACACGAAGTTCGTGTATAGTAAATAAGATATAGTGTATAGTAA
Source organism: Centruroides vittatus (assembly GCF_030686945.1). Classification (NCBI taxonomy): domain Eukaryota; kingdom Metazoa; phylum Arthropoda; class Arachnida; order Scorpiones; family Buthidae; genus Centruroides; species Centruroides vittatus. The sequence continues at coordinate 1,272,026 of NW_027120768.1, forward strand.
ATTTTTGAATTGAAATTTCAATTCAAAAATTTCCCCACAACGAAGTTACACAGATGACCTTCACAACTCTCTGTTATCAGGAAAAGTGTGATGTACAGGAAGAAGACGTTACTAAAATCGAGAGCATATATTTTAAATTAAATAAATTAAAAATATTAAAAATTTCAGCACGTTTTTGCTCATTATGAATAAACATTCTACGTACAGTAAGACCCCGCTTAACGCTGTTTCGGTATTACGCGGTAGTATTGGAATTACCCGAGATCGCACGCAGTGTTGGGATCAAGGCGTAATATCAAATTTTAAAGCTTATTATCTGCGGCGGACATTCCGACAACTGATTGATAAAACAGATGAAGTAGATAAACAATCCATTAGAGATTTTTGGAAAAACTATAATATCATGGATGCTGTAGACAACATCAATCTCTCCTGGAATGAGGTGACCGAAAAATGTTTTGAAAGGAGTATGGAAGAATCTATGGCTGGAGCTAAACAAGGATGTTGACACAAGAGAATCCATTGTTGGTGTCGACGAAATTGTCAAGCTAGCTAATGAAACAGGGTTGGATAATATAAATGCGCAGGATATTGAAGAATTATTGCAAGTTACAACTGGAGAAAGTTTTTCCAACGACGATCTTAAAGAATTAGTAGAACAACAGGTGCATGAAGATGCGAAATTAGCGTTTCTGAAGATGAGGAGCAAAAGGAACTTTCGACGGATTTTCTAAAAAAAAGTTTAGCCAGTATAACTGAAATAATGGATCAGTTTATACAAAATGATTTCAATTTTGATAGAAGTTCAAAGGCAAGACGAAGTGTCATGGATGCGATGTCTTGCTATCGACAACTGCTTGTTGAACGAAACAGGAAAATGCAAACGACGTTAGATGACTTCTTCGCAAAGAAACAAAAGATGTCAAATGAGGAAGAACCTTCCTCATCACAAACATAACTTCTTTACTCGAACTTTTTTTATTTTCATGAATGTTTTATGAATAAATTTCGATACTAGCAATAAATAAGTCTATAATTAATGTAATAAAAAAGTATTTAACAATAAGTGTTACAAAATAAAACAAAAAAAAAAAAAACTGATAAATTTTCCTATTCTCTGTTCTGTTTCACGTATCCCCCTTATTTACATGTTAAGATGACCTCGTTTAACGCTGTTTCGTTTAGCGCTCTGTCATCTAGGAACGCATCCCCCGCGTTAAGCGGGGTCTTACTGTATTTAATTTGTTTAAACAATGGAAAAAGGGGCCCCTACCTGAAGGCCCTATAAAACCTCTCGATTTTAGTAATAATTCTTAGGAAATTGTTCGCCTGGATTCGATTCCGGATACCCCAGAGGCTGGTGCCTTAACCCGCCAATTAAGATAAGGTTAGAACATTAAATTTATTTTCTTCGGTTGTAATAAATGTAATTCTATTTTATAATGCATTTTGAATTTATTTTTTACTTTTTTTGAAAATTAGTAATTTAATTGTAAATTAATTAGTAATTTTGAGCTGACAATTAATTAAAAGTATATAGTGAACAAATAATTAATTTTTTATTGTCTGCTGTAATTACTGTTAAACAATTACAGCAGGTTTAGTAAATTGTTAATAATTATAACAATAAAACTTTTTATTTTTAGCAATAATAAAAACAATAAAAATTTCACGTAAAAATACAGGAAATGAAATGATTTTAAAATTACGAACAATTTTCCAAAAAATACAAAATTTTAATTTAAAAATATTGAATTTTCAATAATTTTTTTTAAAATGTACAGTACAGTCGAACCTCTGATAACGGCCATCTCTAATCAGCGCCATTTTTTCCCCCTAAAGCTTTTTATTTTTGAACAAAGATGTATGGAAAATAATCTGTAAACAGCGGCCATTATTTTGTGAAAACTCTTTATTTTTAAATAAAAATGCAAGCAAAATAACCTGTAAGCAACGGCCAATTTTCTTACGTTCTTGCCGCTGTTCAGAGGTTTGACTGTATAAATAAACTTACAAAAATTCTGCAAATATTTAAAAATTTAAAAAAAAAGAAAGAAATTTTGACCATATTTTTAGGGGGGGAATTCAAAATTTAAGTTAAATTTGAAACAGTTTCTTTTCTTCATATTATTACTATTTTCCTTCGATATTTTATTTTCCTTTTTTCTGAAATTCTTTTGATAGTCAAATTCTATTGGAATTTTCGAAATTCTTTAAAAATATTTATATTATTTTCTCCACAAAAAAAAAAAGAAAATATAATTCTATGAAAATGAAACAAGATACCACATCTTATTCAGTAAAATTTAGGGAAAAAAATAAAAAATATATTGTATAAAACTTATTATTCTAAGATGAAGGAAGCCATTTTTTTTTTTTTATTGCAGATGGAGGAGAAAATGAGATGTTTCAATTTTATTTTATGTCTTTCAATAGCTTATTGATTTCTCAATGTAACAGCGATAGGAAATCTAGAAGATGCTACTTTTTAACTGATTTTGGAATGAAAAAAACATCCATACTAGAAGATATAGCTTAGTCTTTTATTGCACCTTTGAAAAGTATCGTTGGAAACAAGACGAATTTGTCCTTGTATTTTTTTTTATCCCTATTTTTTCTCTTCGGTTTTTAGGAAATAAAAAATAAAACAAAGTAAAAAAAATAAAAGGAGATAGTGAACATCTTGATGTATTATTTTGGTAAAAATAAACGAAAGACAAGATACATCGACTGACAATTAGTGTAAATGGTGACAGAAGACAAGATAATTATCAGGTATTCCTGTAGTAAACAAGAGTAAAGTGGAAGATATTTATGTCCTTTTCTTAATTTGGAATGATATTTTCATCAATGGTTCCTTAAAGAAACTGTATTAAATTTTTTCTATATCACATTCTAGCAGGAAAAGTTATCGTTTAACACGTTATCGGCATCAATATATGAATACAGCCGATCAGCATCAGTTACTGAATGATTATCGAATCAGAGCTAGCATTAATTAATATTTAAATTTAATCATTATCAGTTAATAAAATAATGGTTAATATCTTTTTTTTAGTACTGTTTTTTGTATCGGTATCAAATAGAAATCAGTATTAACAAATCGTTATCAAAGACTAGAAAAAGTAAAATTTTTAATGCTAAATTAAATTGTATTCGAATAGTTTAAACAAAAGTTATTAATTTAGTTCGTGTAAATGTTCAAATTAGCTTATGAACTATGTTAATTCAATGTGAACTAATGAATAATTTACGAGAACTGAACTAATTATAGTAAACTAAATAAAGAATTGCATGAAGTAAATTAATTTCTTTTCTTGAAAATTAATACTAGTTAGTACTAATATGAATGAATCGTATGGTAATTAATTACTGTTTAGCATTAGCATTAATATTGAGTATTATACATTAAGTAACAAAGATAAATTTTATGACTAGTGTTACTTTTATGAAATTTATGGATTTTACATCAAATTCTATAAAAATTTGTTTAAATTGTCTTAAAATAGAAATTTAGTTTATAAAGAAATTAGTTCAGTTCATGAACTAATATACATGAACTGAATTTACGAACTAATTTGAAATTTTATACAAATTGATTTGAGTTAATATATAAACTGAATTAATTTTTATACAAAGTAATTTGAACGTTCTATAAATTGAAATGTATTTGATACACGTAAAATATTCAAACTAGTTCATTACTTCAAATAGAAGATAATCGAGTTCGTGAACTAATTGAAACTTTATAAAGAAACTGAACTAATTTGCGCTTTCTATTCACAGTAAAGTGTACTCAGCAGAGAAATCAGAACCTTTCAACTTAAAACTGTACATATTTTTAGTATTAAATTCTTCTTTACCTATCTTTAGGAACAGAGAAACGTGGAAATCGAACCTACGTTCCTTTATATCTAAAGTAAACTGAATTTCTATTGTTAGCTCTTACATTTGGCAATCAAAATAGAAGTACACTAGTTCAAATCTTACAGAAAATTATACATTTTCTTTCAATTTAAACTTATTGTAAGTATAAATGAATAATATTAAACCGAAATTGCTTTTGGAAATAACGTAAAAATGTAAATAAATTAAACTTTTAAATAAAAATTTTTTATCTGGTATTTTTAGAAAGTAAATCTCTAAAAATACATCAAAGAATTTATTTTTAGAGGTATTAAATGATGTCAAACGGAACTTTATTGTTTCACACTTTTCACTTGATTGATGAAGAAGAAACATGTCATCATCAATAACAAAAAAAAAAAAAAAAAAAAAAAAACTAAGGGAAAATCATTTGTGGTTATATTATTACTGTAATTTAATGGGGCATTTTTGCTATGTTTTTTCTCCTTTATTTTCTCGAATTTACAGGGTGTCAAAATTGAAGTTTCCCTATTCAGAGCACCTATAGCTGTAGCCAATAAGCGAATTGGTACCAAAATTTGTATACAGACAATGAAAAGAATGCCGAAAAGGATTTTGAAGAAAAAATTTTAGTTCGAAAACTTCCGCTAGGGGACGCTCTACAGGAAAATATACGAAAAAAACAACAAAAAACACAACGTTTGTTTGTTTGTATACGGGAAAGTGATCTACCGAAAGGGTGATGCTTTCGGGGAAGCTTTTCTAAAGAAAACTAGCCCTATTTAGGTTTACAAAAGTGAGGGAAACCCCACGTGACCACCCAGTTGTCGAGGTTTGAACCCACGACCAACTACAGTGTTCAGTGGTTTCATCCACTTGGCACAACGAAAAAAAACGCACCTATTCCTCCACAGATGCAGTTTAGTAAGATGAGGAATGAGGCTCAATACGTGCCCCATTTTTAAGGTGTAAAATTTGAAGGGCATAAAGAGCTGAAATTATTCGGGATGTTTAAGATAACCGGTTAAAATGCCACTGTAAGTTTGCCCTTCGTTATTTATTGTTTTGCTTGGAGTAGTATTCTGTCGAAGCTACCCCTAGCGAAATTTTAGGAACTAATTTTTTTTTTTTTGCATAATCTTTCCCTAATTCTTTGCACAGTCTGTACAAAAATTCTGGTGTCGATTCGCTTATTGGTTTCAGTTACAGAGTGCCCTGAATATGGAAACTTTAATTATGGCCACACTGTATATTTGTTTGTTCTCTCTTATATTTTTACTTTTATATTTTTACTTGTCTGTTGCTTAAAATTCGTATAATGTTGGAGAAAAATTCGAAAAGTTTTTATTTCTAAAACTCTGCGAGACATCACAAGCGATATAAATGATAGATTTTGGCACATTATAGAATCAAATATCGAATTTCGAAGTCTCTTCCTTGGAATTTCTTTCTAATTGACATTCTAGACAAGTGCGTTTACCGTTCAATTTTGTTCTGCATCAAAAAGAAACAAAACTGAAAAAGTTTTATAGTTGTTTGTTATTTTTTTGGAAAAAAAACTTCAAAAAATATAAGTTTACTACCAAATTATTAGAAAGTTTTCTTGAATTTTAACTCTTTAAGTGCTGTACGTAAGCTTACTTTCAACTATCTCTACGCTCTATGTTTGTCGAACAAGTAGCGCCTTGTACTACGGGCAAAAAAAGCGATTTCCTGGGTCCCCACTGACAGGGGACCCCAAATTAATTTTTCATAAGAAACTATTTCCCCAGAATATTCTCTCAAAGAAAAAAAAAATGCCAGAAGTCAACACTACCGTACGTGAGGCCCCGTAATTCAAATTCGCCTGAGCCCTATGAAGCTATAACGCGCCACTGTGAATAAAGTATTATTTTAATTAAAAGTTATACATATTTTGATTTAAAGTTATTAAATTATTAAATTGTAAGCTACAACCAGAGTAAAATTCAATAGAAAAATGTATAAATTTTAATTTAAATCGACCTTGATTATAAGGTTATTGATCTGACAAATATAAGTAATTTTCAAGCCTATTTTCACATTGAATATATTGATTTTTAGTTTAAAATTTAACTTTTTTTTAAAATTATAAGCTGACTTAGAGTAGTATCTTCGTCTATAAATTTTAAAAAGTCTCAATTTTATAAGTAGGAAAAGAAGTCCAATTAATATATTTAATATGTGCAACTATGATATATTTTACGTTATTAAGAGTTTAAATTGTATTTATATTTAAATATACGCGTTTATGCTAATAGAATATTTAAAAATCTGATATATTTTTAACATTTTATGCAATATATTTAGTATATTTATACGCTTATAGAGGCTAGAAGACGTAAAATTCTCATACCTTATACCATTTAAAACCTCGAATTTTTAAACAAATTTACTAAATTTTTATAATATTTATAATAAAAAATTCAAAATTATACTCTAATTTACCCATAATTTTAAGAAAATATTAAAATGAAAGCATTACTTATCTATAAGACACTAACATCTTCAAGAAAAATAATTAACATAAGCCTACAGTAATTAAATTAACCACTAACTTGTATCAATTTTAATGCAAAATTTACTTAAATTTTGATTCTTATATTAAAAAAACTAATTAAATTTCATTTTTTTACTTAAAAATAGTTTTTAAATTATTTTAAAATGATATAAATTTAAGCAAAAAGTCAAGCAAAAAATGACTTTCCAGAAATGGTGTTTATATCACGAAGGACTGTTTAAAAACTTAGTTTAATTTATTTATTTTACATTTATTGAATCAATGAATAAGTTAAGCTTTCTATCTTTGTTTAATTTTAAATTAAACCGCTTTAAAAAAAAACCGAAAGAAATTCAATAGATAGTTGCTATTTCGTGCATAAAATTAATTACGAGCAGCCTCACATGTCATAGTTTGTTTACAAAAATCTTTATAATTTTTTTAAATTTATATTTATAATTTTTTTTCTTTATTTCTTCGTCAAGAAAATTAAGTAAACATATGTTTCTAGTAGAAAAATAAATTTAAAAAGCAGCGTATATTTTAAATAAAATCAATATAAAAGTGTTCGTAAATAAATTATTAAGCTGAAATCATTCAGGGAATCAAAAAATAAATCATTTATTTTGCCATTAAAATAAAATATTTTGTACGATTTTTAATCAATAATTTGCTTAATTATTAGTTTTAACAATTTAATCAATTAATTAATATTAATTTAAACAATTTATGAATTTATTATGAAGAAAATTAAAACGTTAATTATTTTTAAATATTCGTAAATAAAAGCGTTATAATTATAATAATATGATCTTAAAAATTTATATAAATAATCGATTTCATTTTAAAAAAAGTTATTTGTTATTTATTTTAATTATTTAATTTTTAATTTAATAATTTATTTAGCAATTTCAATTTTAAAAAAAATATAAAGTTGTTTTGTTTATTTATTTTTTATTATAAAAAAAATATTTAAAGTTATAATTTAACCTTTTATAATTAAAAGGTGTATTTCATGATAATTTATAAACGGATTTAATAATTTTATTTACTTAAACTACGTTTTGTTTGTCATTTACAATTAGCGCGTGAAGTGCGGGTTATACACCGATTTCTTCAAATTTGTGCCATTAATTTAAAATTTTCGTCTTGAAACCTCTTCAAATTAACCAAAATTAGTTATAACAGAACTGATTTAACGTTAAATCGAAATAATTCATAAATTCGTTAAAACGAAAATGTTATATAAACATCGTTATTTATGTTATATAAGTTCTGATTATTTTAGCGATAATAATTCAGTTATAATTTGTGGCGTGTGTCGTTAAATCAAGGTACTGTACATTCGTCAATCTACAGGCAAAATATTAACATTTTTGCGCGGAAATTTCTTTAAAACGAGGAAGAGTGACACGAAGCGGTTCATATCGATGTGTATAAGTTTTTACATGTAATTGAATATATTCTTTATGAATTATTTTCCTGTTTAATAAATTTATTACTTTTTTAGTTAGTAAAAGCATATATAGGCCTATATATATATATATATATATATATATATATATATCAGTTTTTTAAAACTTACAAGTTTTTGAATGAAAATAAAAGTTAGTTCGTGTGGTTTATAAAGCGTAAGTCAACAAATATTCCAACTTTCTTCCAAGTATAAGTTGTTTGCTCAAGGCTAAAAAGCTTTCTTATATTATGCTTACCTTTATCCTATGGAAGAAATATTGAAAACAAGTCAAAATACACTTCAATATTTTTCTAGAATTGAATTAGTCTTGAATTTTATACATAAAAAAAATTAAAATAAAGTTAGTTTTAATTATCATTACTAAACAACTTTAAATATATTTATTTTAATAAATAAATAATACTTGAAAATATCTCAAGGAAGGAAATAAAAAAAAAAAAAAAAAAAATCATTTCGAGATTCGTGTTTGCTTCTATCTTTGGTTGTTTGTTTGTTTGTCTGTCTGTTGTTTTCTAAATCGATAATCTGTTTTCGTTTATGCTAAACCTACGTAAAATAAAATATAAAAGTAAAAATATTAAAGTTTTTACTTACGTTCATATAAAAGTAAAGTGAAAATAATTAATTTTTAAGGCGTAAAAAATATTTCTAAATGGTTTATTCAAAATCTTAAATTATTTTAATAATATCAATATTAGTTTAGTTAAAAGGAAAAAATAATATATTATAATAGTAAGCTGTTATTTTCCATTATAATTTTTATCCTCTTCTACCCGTATTTTTTTAATAAGATAATTTCATTCAAAAACTTGACATTTCTTATCCTTCTTTCATTTTTTTGTTTTTTCGCTTCACTAATATTTCTACACTTGATCTTTTTTTCTTTCTTTATTCATTTAGTTCTATAACAGAATAATAATCTGGATACTATATTAACTCAATCATTTTTTCTTACACTACTTTTCTGCATTTTTATCTAAGTATATCTCTCAATCTCTGTTTCTATTTTTACATTATTTCAATTTACTTCTCTCCATTCGTATAGCTATTATATTATTTTAGGTTTTCTTCTATTCATATTTCTCTGCATATATATCTTCCTTTATTCATATCTATCTATACCTATTTATTTCTCTATTCATATTCTTCTGCTTTCATGTTCTCTACTGATATCTCTCTATTCGCATTTCTCTACCTTTATGTATTTCTGTTACCATCCCTTTACTTCTATTCTTCTCTATTGACACCCTTTTACTTCCGTATATCTGTATTGACACCCCTCTACTTCTGTGTATCTTTATTGATATCCCTCTACTCCTACGAATCTATATAGACATACATCTACTTCTATGTATCTCTGTTCACATCCCTGTACTTCTATGTATCTGTGTTCACATTCCTCTACTTTTGAGTATTTCTATTTACATTCCTTTACTTCTGTGTATATCCCGTCACAATCGTCTACTTTCTACGTATCTTTATTCATGTCCATTTACCTCTATACATTTCTCTCTCTTCAACATCCCTCTACACTTACGTATTTAACTTTTATAAGCCATCAGCACTCAGTAAAACTTCACCCTTTCCAATTTTAACTTCATCCCGTTAACACATCCCATCACTCTAAAAAAGGAGTAACAATACAGAGATGTAATGGCTATACAATCCGAAATATAAATCATAAAATTATCCGATTATCCACTCTTTCGTCAATATACTTTCTGGAAAAGAAGAAGAAGAATTTTTACTTCATCTTTGATAGTTGCTTTACTTTAAATTCTTTCATTTGAAGATTGGGACATCAAAATGGTGGAGTAAGAAGATTATAGGCTGTAATAAGTGCATTGGAATAAACTTTGAAGCCATTTTATATACATAACCTTTCATCCTGAATGATAGAATAGTTATGTGTGAAGCTGTAACTGCACAGTTTATGTTTTAGCCAGATTATTATCTAATAGCACACGATTAGGTTTCTCTATTATTTGCTATTATAATAATCTGACTATTGTCTCGTCACGAGAATGTGTAAGGAATCCTACAGCACCCTTTATTATCACATGATACGTGAGACAAATGTTAAGGATATCCCTCTTTAACTACTCACCATAATTTCGCATCATTACATATTAAAATCGTGATTTTCAATTTGATAATATAATAAAATATTTAAGAACTTAACTAAGTTTAATTATGTATCATTTATAGTAAGAAAATATAAAATTTAATACCAGATTTAACGTCATTAAATCTACGCTATCGTAGATTTCAGAGGAGTAAAATTCTAGCGATGATTGGTTTTAAAAAAAAACAATCATGAAGATAATTGGCTTAAAAAGTAAAGAAACGTAAGGAATTAGGCGTGACTTCGTTAATTTATTCATTTCTGTAGCCAATTAGCGGAAATTGAGTAGCTCGACCAATCTTCTTTAACGTTTTTTATGGTAATTAACATATTACTAACATCGCGGAAGTCTGCCTATGTTTTATAACAAATAATTTTAATAAATCTGACATTTTATAACTTTTTTACAGTTTATTTTTGATTTATTTTACATTTTTAACAGTTTAAACTGCGTGTTTATTTAATCTAGTATCGTTTTATGTAATTATTTTGATAAAATTTTCTAAGTTTAGAAACTTTCATAATATCTAGAATATGGCCTAAAGGTTGTGTTATTTTTTTCGATTATTTTCACAATCCCTCTCTCTCTCCAAACTGTTCCTTTTGACAAATTTAATTATATATAGACTACTATTGATTGGAAAAATTGATTACAAGCTCTCACTCGTCAGATGTCCCCTTCCCACTATTGAAGGAAGACCTTCCCCCTACCATTGATGGGAATGAATCTGCAGTAATGGGATAGAGGAAGCATTTATGGTGATTAGAACATCCCTTCTTGATAATGGGTGGGGTGGTTCTAATCCGGATAGAAGCAGCAATAGGTTGAAATCCTCTAGGATCGAGCAGCAATCTGTATGTTGAAGAACATGAGTGATGTTACTAGCGGAATTGTTGGGAGTCGTAATTGAAGTTCCGAATTTTTCTGACTTATCAAACTTAGATTTCCGTACGATAATTTAAAATTGGAACCTGCGTAAAACGTACATATACTTGTAATAAGTAATTTAATAAAGAATATGCTAGAAAATTCTTCAGATAAGTGTGGTGTTCCTCTTATCCATGAATATTTTTCTCTCGTTACTTCTTCAGCTTCTAAACGTAACTTCAACATATAAAATAACAAACAAATATTCACTATTTAGTTTTATATAATTGAAAGTTTAGCGTAACATGCAACGATACACTCAATTAAATGCTGCTTATGAATTTTTAACAAAATAAAATTTATTAATCAGTAATATAATCACAGTAGAGCATCTGTAGTGTGGCCGAAAAGTCAGTTAACCGAGATGCATGCATACCAATTTAAATCTGTTAACTGACTTTTGTGCCAGCCTGTATATAGAATTATTAAAAATTCCCCAATTTAATTAAAAAAAGAAGAGATAAAACTGCAAATTATTCTTCCCAACCTTATATAATATATATATATATATATATTATGCTTTCATGATGAAATTTAACTTAACTAATTGACAAAGGAAATCACTTAAGAAAGCTTTTATGATAAAAATATAATACTTTAGTTTATTATGATTGCTTTACAACTTATTAACTAATTAAAATAAATTTAAGGAAATTCGAGTAGCCTTAATTATGTTTTATAACCCAAACGAAGGCATTGAAAGTAATCATTGCTGGTTCTTAAAAAAATCCCAAGTCCATGATAATTAATCTCTAGGGATTCGATACAATCATTTGTTAAATTCAATTTATGGAGCCATACTTTTTTCTCTTAATCGTAATTAATTTTTTTTTAATTTACCATTTTCCTTTTCCTACTGTTTGTATATAATGAAGAGAAATTTTGGGAGGAGGTCAAAAAAATTACTCCCAAGATTTTTACATTTTTGGATTCAGGGGAACTTCAAACGATGAGAAATGCAAAAATTTGGGGGAGTTTTTTGTACGTATGGATGTTTGTGTGTGGGGAGTGCACAAGTATATTCAACCCATTAGAAAGCTTAATAACTCCTGTGCTTTCTGTCCAAAATTTCTGAAATTTTTCAGGGAGTATTGTGCATTAGGGGCATAGACGACGTTAAATTTTGATGGTTAAAGGTAACGCGGTTGGAGAGATAGATGGGCTCACGCGTTGTATCCCCAGTTGGGTTGGTCTTATTTAAGATTTTACTCGTTATTAGCATTTATAAACTTTTATAAAACTCATCTCTACCCTCAAAATAAGCTTTTTGCATGTTAAAATAATTAATATTATAAACTTTTTCAAAATAAATCTCTAAGAGATGGCGCCAGACACAATTTTAACTTTTGTTCTACGGTATTAACAATGAAAGTAATGATTTTTTTCTCTGTATATTTGTGCTTTATTCTTTCCTCTAAACTCTTTCTTCCTCCCACCTCCCTCCGTTCTATCATTATAAACAATGATGATGATGATGATGATGAGTAGATATTCTAGTTGGCAATTTTACAGATGATTTCCTCGTTTTTTTACATATAAAATAAAAATTTATCTTCCTTTTCTGCTTGGAAAAGAATTGTTTTAGCCCATCAATCTCGCAAATGATGCTAACTTTATATAAGAAAAAAATTAATAATACAAAGAAATGCCCATATAAAAGGCTTTAAAGTTATACTTATTATAAAAGTCGTTATTTGAAGGGTTTCTTACGTCGCTATAACGAGTGACTGACTAAAACTCATCTTTTTTACGGAGAGGATTAATTTGAATTTACACTCAAACGGTGTATATAATATATTCTGTTTACTGTACATTGTACCGGATACAAAATGAAGACCTCGTTATAACGAAAAGTTTTTCTATGAAGGGTATTATATTTCTAAATACACTACGCAAAAACGTTAAATGTAACGTCAAATTTACGAGCTGCAATTTTAAATCATACTTTCTATTTAAATTATATCCTATCGATCTCAAATTAGCAGTGTTTTGCCCCTGTACTGTACATCATACTTTTCCCGATGACAACGGAGTCGTGCCGGTCAGTTCTGGAGAAGATTTTTGAATTTAAATCACGTGATTTCCGATATAGATCGGAAGTTTGTGTATAGTGAAAGGGGGCTCCTGTCCTGTAAGCTAGTCTCGCCTTTAATCTATTCTCGAGATTAAGGAAGGGCAGACAATGGGAATTGACAGGTTTACATTTTTTTTTTCAAATTGCAATAAAACTGCGAGGCAAGTCGTTATAGCGAACCCCGTTATAGCGAGGAGAGGTTGACCTTTATATCGTTATGACCAGAAATTACCAACCCGTACGATGTTGTATAGATTTTTTACGTGTTGGAAAATGGCTAAGTATGCAATGACGCAAAGAAAAGAAAAACAAAAGAAAATGGTTCCTCCCACCCCTCGCTCTCGCCCCCACCCCTTCAAGTCCCTGAAGCATCCTCGTGCGTTTTTCTGTCAATTGATCTTATTCCTGCCTTCTATTTTCTTTCCAATGGAAGTAAACGAAAGGAAAGTTACTGCTGTACATCAAATGCTTTGCTTTATCCCAAGCTAACACAGTGAATTTTCGGACGGGGTCAAATGTCTTTGGCGCCAAAATCAATATTTTTGTCGGCACCGCGTATTAAGTTAGATATCAGATTACGTTCATTCTTTGTCACCCTGTTCCACGTTCTTGTTACATCTGGAGGTGGGACGGAAGGACAGAGGGGGGGCTAAATTTTAGTGAACAAAAATCTCTTGGACAACATAGACTCATTTGAAACTTTCTGTACTTCTGCTTGTGTCATGTTACAATTGTCCTCTTTGGGGATTGTCATGCTATTCCGTGTCTGCTGCAATTTATTCTCTTCATAGATTGATGTTTTACTGAATTTTCTTTGACATTTTTGTTTAGTATCCTACTTTTGACCCTGTTAAAAAGTCGAAAATTGTGTTTCTATTTTATCTCAAGTACTCTCTAGTGTCTATTTCCTTTTTTTATGTGAATGCTTTTGTCTGTTATACGATTTGAAGATAATTCTTTCACTTTCTTACATATTTTTTTAAGTATTTAATTTTAAAAATATTCAAGTAAATTCTAAGGAAATAATATAATAATTTATTAATTCGATTAGTTAATAATTATTTAAATTGAAATAATTTTTAAAGTAATATCAATAAAAATAAGTAAACTTTCTATTCTATTTTTTAAAAATTTGTAAACATTTAAATAAAATTTCCTCATTAAAGATTTACTCAGAAATTATTTAAGTTTAAGGAAAACGTGTGATTTTTAATTCATTTTAATGCATTTATTAAAATGTTATAATAAACTTAATGTAATTTAATTTCTATTCAAGAATTATTAAATCCTTATTATAAGGCAACGTATATATTTCCTCATTAATTTGTTATGAAATCTTTAATAAATGAAAAAAAAAAATTGAATAAAATTTTAATACTTCTTCGGATATATTTAATGATTATTTTCTCATAAAGAAATAATGTCAAACCTGTTATAACGGACACCTCCCGACGACGTCTACCTGTAAATTGCGACCATATTTTCAAGACCGTTTCTTTTTGAAATGCATACAAAATAACCTTCAAACACCTACAAACAACGGCCATTTTTTATGTTTCCATCAGTATCAGTGTCCGTTGTTCATAGGTTTGAATATATATATATATATATATATATATATATATATATGTATAACAATTATTTTTAAAAAGAGATATAGGATATTCTTGAATATTTACTTGAGAAAATATTTAATGATTATTTCCTTAGGAAAAAGTAAAGTTGAACGTCCTATAACAGCCACCTGTAAACTGCGGCCATATTTACAGGAACGTTTCTTTTCGAAATACATACGAAACAATCTTAAACAAATGTTATTTTCTACGTTTTCATCACTGTCTGTTATTTGAAGGTTTGACAGCATATATTTAAGAATTAAATTTTTAAAACGGCCACCTGTTAACGACGACCACCTGCGAGCTTCGCCATATTTTCATGAACGTTTCTTTTCGAACTACACACGAAACAAATACTATTTTCTACGTTTCCGTCACTGTCCGTTATTCGCAGGTTTGAGAAAATATAAAGATTTTTTTACAACGTACACCTGCCAACAACGGCCACCCGCAAACTGCGGCCATATTTACATGATCGTTTCTTCTCTCGAAATGCATACGAAACGATCATATTTTTTACGTTACATTCACTGTCCGCCGTTCGCAGGTTTGACAGCGAGTAAAAAATCACATTCAGCAATTACATTCTTAGAAAATATCTCGGATAAAAGCATCGAAAGCGACGACATGCGGTCAGGGAAAAAAAAATGAATAAACGATAATCAGGGGCATACATCCCTTAATGACAGTGCATTTACAACAGTAAAGATATACATAAATACAGTTTCCTGTATGAAATAATTATAAGTTAGTTTAAATTATTGAAGAGAAAGAAAACAGAGATTATCCTGAGTAACATAAAGAATCAATTCTCCTGTTCAAGATTGATGAGGCGTATCTTGCTGCAATGTCTTCATAATATTATCCATGGACCAGTGCATTCGTCGAGGATAAGCCGTTGGCAGTCTGTAAACATTCTTTCAGCTCAAGTCAAACATTGTCACATGTCATGTCCTTACCTCGAATCAATTACCAGGCAAGAACATTTGCAGCATCCTTTTCTTAACCGCCATTTCCTTAAAAATTTAATTAAGCTCAACTAATGTAATTATTGAGCGATTGATAGTTCACTTTGCATTTTTCTTAGTTTTATTCTTAATATTTTAAAAAATATATATATATATAAATAAAATTAAGAAATTTTAATGTGAATAGTTAAATATATTTATACCTCTCTCTTTTTTTAATAGTTTAAGCAAATTATAATTGTAATTAATTAATTAATTACAATTAAATTGTGATGTTAATTAGGCGATAGAATTTTGATTTTTTAAAAATGAATTTATAAAGCAAATCAAAATTCTGATTATTATTTTTTATATTTAAACATTTTATAGGAAAATTTACTGCTTTAGAGTGTAAACGACATATAAATGGCGTCTGTTTGCATGTCTGTTTTTATTTAATCTCGAGAATGGAGTTAGATAATCGCCATGACTATTGTTAACAGGAGAAGTATGATGTACAGGGGCGAGACACTATCAAAATTGAGAACATTGTGACGAAAAATTGCGGCCCGGTGTTGTGATGAGGTCATAATAAATTATTGCTTGTTACTATATATATTTCTTGTATTGATATTTTACAATGCAGTTTAGACGAAAGCAATACACGACGTCTTTAAGGGTAAATTTTTATGCATGACTTCTAAGGTATGATCTTTTACGAATGAATTTTACGAGTTAACTTTAAGTATAATCTTTCATGCATGACCTTTATAGGCATAAACTTTTAGGCATGAACTTTAGGTATGAAACTCAGGGACAAACTTTTAGGCATGGATTTCAGGCGTGAACATTTAGGTGTAAACTGTTAGGCATGAACTTTAGGCGTACACTTTAGGCATGAGCTTCTAGGCATGAACTATAAGAGTGAAGTTTAGACATAGAAACGTCACTCTAATTGTAATTTTAACGCTACCTCTAAAAAATTGAACATTTTACAACCCAAACTCGTAAAATACTTTAATTTTCCAAGCATTAAAAAATTCCATTTTTAGATGTTTTTAAAAATTTTTAACCCAAAACACACCTAATCCCAAAACAAGAGATTAATTTTTTACCACTCGAAAACATAAATTCCGACGTAACAGATTCATATTTAAAAAAACACGAATGCTGTAAAAATTTGCGTGAAATAATAAATTTAAAACAAAATTTCCATAAAGTAAAAATTACTTCGAAAATTAAGCAGAGGTTGGGATTTTATCTTTAATTTCTCTAAAGCACTCTACCCATTTAAATTGAAAATTTATAACTGACTTTTAACCCCTTAAACAAAATTCACTTTGTCAACTCGTAATTGCATTTAGCATGTTAAGAGAAATGTCTTAATTATCCTTGCATGTTAAGAGCAAAGTAACATTTTACTTTTACAAATGTCATACATCGGAGTGCCGAGAATTTTAACAAGATAATACTCAGATTAACTTCATGTATAATGCCTTTTAAGATGTGTAAACTACTTTAAAATCGTATAAAATTCTATTTACAATCAATTTCCTAATTGATTAATATATAAAATTGTATATTAAATTATTCAATTTTAACTTTAAATGGTTGACTTAACTGCTGTGTAGTTAAATATGTAAAGTGCTAATCGCTGATTCCATTCACGACTTTTACTAGAAATAATTAATTGAATTTTCATGTTGCACAAAGGGAATTAACTCTTCGGATTTTTTCACAGTTTTTCTGTATGAAATTTCTCGGTTTGTGTTCATTTAGTGTGTGAATAATGCAAAAAAATTAGTGCTTCAACGTAATGTTCTTCTATGTTAAGGTGCCCCAGTTGCTGAGTGGATAAAAACCACTAGTAGTTAGTCGTGGGTTCGCACCTCAACAAAATTACGTGAAGTTTTTCGGATATTCTTTACGTGTGTAACACCCAAATAGAAGCCAATTACTCTTAACAAGTGTATAAAACCCCTGGTTTTTAGTAGCGGCTTTGCATGTCAATAAA
Organism: Centruroides vittatus; assembly: GCF_030686945.1. Lineage (NCBI taxonomy): Eukaryota > Metazoa > Arthropoda > Arachnida > Scorpiones > Buthidae > Centruroides > Centruroides vittatus. The sequence continues at coordinate 1,289,592 of NW_027120768.1, forward strand.
CTCACGTGAAGTTTTCCTCACCTGTCTCACACCTGAAAGAGCCCAGTTCTCATGCTACTAAACACTGGTCATGGGTTCGCGAACGATCAACGGAACATATGAAATTTTACAGGTTTTCTTCGCATGTATAACACTTAAACATGGCCAATTTTCTCATACAGAATGGGTAAAATTACTGATAACTAATCGCGTGTTCGCACCTCAAAAAAACTTCATTTGCCTGTGCAAATGAAGTTTTCTTCACGTGTGTAACACCCTAAATACGGCACAGTTTCCTTTAGAAAACACTCCCATTTGAAGATTGTTCGTAAATCTTCATCTCATCCTTAACTCAAGAGTTAAGATGAAAACTAAACTAAAGGGTTGAGATGAAAACTAATCGTGTAAAATTTAGAGTAAAATAAATAAATAAAAGATATGTGTATTAACTCCTTGGCATTTAATATATCTTACTTTATCTTGTGATAATGCTTAAATTCTTTCGGTGTACTCTGTGAAATTGAACACTACAATAATAGAACTCGTGCTGTGGTATTGATAAGATAATCTAGTATATGGGTCAATGGCATCGACAGTGTTAAGAAAGTCTGAAAATTAATATTGCTCATAAAATCTGTAGGGTATCTTACTTATAGTTACAGAGAAAGTTTTCTCGTTGTATGAGATTTTTATTGTATATTGCTAGCAAAATAAACCACAGCAGGGTCCATAATCCCCTGTTGACGTAGATAGAATATTAAAGAATATCAATCTTGAAATGACTTTTTATTAACGAAATTATTGTAGATTATATCACCGTATTAAAAAAATTTTGGGCTCTAGGCCCCATCGAAACAACAGTTAATAAATATATGTTATATCTACCGTCTTGTAGGTGCTGCGAGTGCCGCTATGGCACTCGCAGAACCTCCAAGAAGTTCTAGTCCGCTGCTCAAGGCCAAATACTGTGGGCCCTATACGTTTAAATCTCGTAGGGCCTTGTTTAACTAATAAATATTTTCTTTTCAGGTATTTAGAAGTTATTATTGTTCGATAATAGAATAAAATTCAATATCGTTATCTGCTCGTTATCTGCTCTTTTTCATCTTTAGGCCTTAGGCGTTGCGGTTAATCTAGCTCTATTTGCTGTACACGTAAATAAATAAAACTTTGAGTGAATTTATAAATAATTTTTTAAGGCCCTCCCCCATTGAAACAGGGCCCTAAAGCTAATTCTTTCGCGATAAAACTCTAACAAGAAATTAAATTATGCGCCGTATTTTCACGCTTATGGTTAAATATCTTAAAATAATGCAATCTTCATGGTGTTGTTTGGAGTTTATGGCTTGTTTTTTTACTAAAAATGTCATAAAAATTCAGTGAAATTTAAGTTGTTTATTAAAGAAATACAATAGAAGAAGATGTAAAGATTACATTAGTTTACAATGTGAAATATATTTTTTGTGTTTTTTGGAGATAAATAGAATACCTGTTCCAATTCAGGAGGAGAAAAAGAAGAATTCAAACAAATCAATACTTTCAATACTCCAATTGTTTGTTTGTTTATCTTTGAGTTTCTTATTTTTCTGAGAAAAAGTTTGTCTCTTATAAATTTAATCATCGATCTGGAACCATACGCTCGAAGAACCGAATTTCTCCGGAAACTTATATAAAGATCCATTTGTTTCTAGGAATTTTATTGTTTTTCTAAAGGTTTAAACTTTAATTCAGTTGAATTTAATATATAAAGTTGTATTTAATGCAATACTTTTAAAGGTAAAAGGTATTATTCACAACACTTTCTAACGTACAAATTGTATTTTATACAGTAGTTTATAATACAAGTTGTATTTTGTACAATACTACTATTAAGGTACAAATCAGTACTACTATAAGGTACAAAGTACTGAATGCAAATTCAGTACTTGACAGAGATGAATTTACAAAACTCAATTTCTTTCTTGCTTTCTCATCAAATATTCTAGAATAAAATTACAGAAAAACATAAATTTCATGTCCATACTGATTGAAATAAACGTAATAAAGGTTAATACAGAATGATATTTTCGAAAAAAATACGCATATATTTTTATATATCTAACGAAGAAACTCATTATAGCGAGCTTCATTTTAACGTAATTAACCACATCCATTTCAAATACCAACGTGTAGATGCGTGTGTAAAGTATATATATATACATACACGGTCCTTAATAGCCTTAATTAAACTTCTTTAAATATCGCTGTCATCAAATCATGCTTCATAAACTGTAAAAGATGTCTATCAACCCTAGCACAAAGTGGTATTTAGTGTAGGGTGGTATCGCGTTCTATACGACATTTATAGCCTCTAGATACGTGTCATAAAACAACGATGATCCAACGTTTTGACAAATAATCTGACCTTAGCAAGTGGCCTGTGCAAAGAATGAGGTCATCAGGCTTCACGCTTCAACTCATCCCAAGTCCAGCAGAAAGCTGGGGGTTCGGAACTGGTACTAATCTAATTACGCTGCTGAGAGGTCCCAGCCCATCCCAGACACGGACTAGCGATTCTTCGACTAGAAATTCTTTCTTTGTAATTCGATTAAATAGTTTCCGCCAATGCTCAGTTTGAAGGAGGGAAGAAGTTCCATTCTTCTCTTCCCCTTCCCCCGCTTCCCCCTCCTTCAAACTGCTTTACTTTTTAACTTTTGCTTTATTTTTCTTTGATTAATGAATTTGTGAATATTTTTATAACTTGAGACTTGATAAACTTTGTGGAATAATAATCAGTTGAAATTGCTTAAAATTCTTTCGGTGAACGGTTTTCTTTTTTAGGAATTCTTTAAGAAACTTTCATACTTTATCGTGTGTATGCTTTAACGTACAAGGATAATATACGTATGTATTACTTTTTAATTGTATTTTTAATGAATATTTTGATTTAATTTCGATTAAATTGTGTTGAGTCGCTTTGGGTTCAGGTTAAGTTAGGTACTATACAATACGTTAAGTTAGACTTTAATTGATTAGGTATGAGTTAAATTAGAGTACGATGAGTTAGATATAGGTTAAGTTACCTAACCCATCATACCCTAACTTAACCTATATCTAACTAATCATACTATGTTTGGTTAGGTATAGGTTAAAAGGGGTTGTGTATAAATATAATTAGTTAGGTACAGGTTAAGATAGACTTTGATTACGTATAGGTTAAGCTAGAGTATGATGTGTTTGGTATAGGTTAAGTTAGACTATAATAATTGAGGCTAAATTATGATGGTTTAGATACAGGTTAAGTTGGGATACGTTAAGTTGAGTATGGTTTAACTTAAGTTTGTTTAGGTATAGTTTAAATTGAGTAAAGTTAAATTAATCGTATTAAGATTTATCGAATGAAGTCAAAAATCACGTTTACTTCTTTGTCTAATTAACAATTGTTCGATTGCTTTCTGTAAATGTCTCTAAATACATATTTTATTTAATTTTTAATGAAGTACTGTATGTGTCATGTTTTGCACTTTAAGTTGATTAATTCTGATAACGATTTAATATTATTTTTGTGTGATATTGTATAAATAATGAAATACATATCATATAAAAACTGTTTCCACATTGTTTTATATATTGTCAGATTAGAAACTTCATACTGAATTAAGAATATAACGTATTCTTTTTTATTCTGTACTGTACATATTGATTGGACATTATTATATGTTTTAATGTGTTTATATAAAATTAAAAATTAATTTAAATAAAATAAATTTATAAATTTAAACTGTAAATATTTGTATTTCGCTTTAAAAATGTGGATTTTTTTTTGTTTTGTAATTGTTTGTAACTTTTCTTCCTCTAAAATCATTTTCTAAATAGACTTTTATGTTATTTCATTTATATTTTTTTATGATTCCTTATTATCTTTACTGAATTTATTTTAGTTTTCACCTTTTTTTATAGGTTTAATGGGAAGATGCTTTATCAAATCGTTGTTTCAGTTTATTACATACCTTTTCTTTTGTTCAAACACAAACTTTCAAACGATAATTCTCCTTTAAATAATATAAGATACCTTATTAACTTTAAAACACAATTAATTAATTAACGTGTGCTTTTACACTATTTAATCTATAATTAATCAAATGTAACTATTAATAATAAACACTTGTGTACTGATGTAAATGCTATATTATAATGAATTAATTATAATATAATGTCTTACTAATTATCAGATTTTGCATGTGCATTGCGGTATATTCGCTGATTATATTATATAGATATTAATAGTTATAAGAAACAATTTTAAGTACAATTTACCACGATTGATGTGGATTATCTTTGTTCTTCGTTTCTTCGCAAAATATGTTGTAAATTATTGTGTTTACTGTGTATTTTCAAGCTTTAGGATCAGTTACGCTCCCTGAGATTATAGAAAGTTCTAAAATATTTTATCTGTAAAAAGGTATCTGGAAAAGAAGTTGATGTATCGCTATTGACGATGGCAACACACCCGATTGACAGTAGTGTTGTTGATGGAGTTCTTATATATATATAAAAAAAGGAGTGAAGATATCGTTACGTTGTTTCCTCCTGAACTCTTTAAACACTCATTTAATCGTTCTTCGTGTTTTCTTAAATGATAACTTAATTTTAATGTTTTCTCAATACAAAATTACAACTTTTAACATCATAATTTAACAGTTTTTCTATGGTTAAAGCTGTTAAATCATCCTGTTTATGATTAGATTACACAATATTTACATATTCAATATATTCTCCTATATGTGTGTATATAGTATTAATTAGTATTAATGCATGGAAATTGTATGTAGTAGCATTGTGTTAATGTTAGAATGTTTTAGCGACTATCTTAAAAATATATGGAATTAAAATATTATCATAAACATGAAATCATTTTCTTCGTTCTGGAAGGCCTGTTTTACTTCCACCAGGGCCTTGGTCATGTCCACTATGATGAAGAGGAAGGTATCGGAGTCAAATCATTCATAAAAATCCATAGGGCCCGACTTACACTCGAATATACTCCTCTAGCTTATGTTTCAATTATTAGTTGAGATTTGACCTCTAACCTGTAAAAATGTTATGATGGCTAATGTATATTCTGTAGCATATAGTTTTAAAGAATTTTTTAATGCTGAACCCAATGATGGAATCATATACGAATTATTGGCAAACAAAATAAAAATAAATTATCTGTGCCTAGACAACAAGGTTTTTCTGGTATAGCTTTTGAATAATTTGTATAATTTTAAAACTGATTATATCGTTGGATTTTATATTAAGAATCCTTTATAATGGTATGCTACAATATGGATTACACTATTTGAAATTTCCAAGATATAATAATTTTGACCTTTAAAGGTCAATGGTTAGAACATTAGTTTAATGTTAGAGTTATTTCCGAATTTATAGAACAATATTTCAAAACATATAGTACAATTTCCAATAAACATACCTTATTTCTATAACTCATTTCTATGGACTGATATATAAAATGTAAAACCAGCAAGTAGACTCAACATTTTGAATGAATGAAATGGGTTAATTATCAAAATTCAACTTATTTTAAAGTTACTTTCATATAAAATAAAGCTAAAAAGTATTAAAAATGAATAAAAAATGCTACAATTTAGAATACTTTTCCATTAATTAAGTACAGTTAATGCCAATTAACGTAACACTATTTGAATCGTTCAGGATAATACTACACGATCTTTTTGAATTATTAACAATATGCACACATATTTCCTTTAGTATGTGTGCATCCTTACATTAAAGATACACACCACATGCCTTTTTGAATCATTCAAGATATACATCACAGCCCTATTTCAATTATTAAAGGTATATATCATGTGCCTCCTTTGAAGCATTAAAGATATACACTACATGCACTACTTTAAAAATTCTTGATTTTACACTAAAAGAATGCTCTTTTAATAATGTATTTAAGTTTAATTATAATTAAACATTATTCTGCATCATTTATAATTCTGAAACTTTATAAACTTTTAGCATTACACAAGCTTAAAATAAAAATAAATAAAAAAAATACGAAAAAGTTTTAATCAATCAAAGACATTGGACATTCTTTTATTTCTACATTATTGAAAGAATAAAGCAAAAGGCCGTAATCGTTTTTGTTCAAACTTAATAATGCATAAGCTGTTTATTGCTGAAAGAATACGTAACAAAAGTCCACTTTCTACTTCACTTAAAAGTATTGTTCTATTGTATAAATTTAAAAGGTTTTAAGAGATGCTCAAAGAACTAATCTCTAATTATATTAATAAATAATACACAAAAATAACTGAAAGAAAAGATATTCCTGAATAATTAAAAATCACTCAATTTTTATCTATATACATCATTATTTGTTTATCTATAATAAAATATTCAACATTTGTTTACAGGAACTCGAACCTGAATTCTTTTAAAAAAACATATAAAAGAGTAGAGATTTTATAGAGTGATAAATTGAACTTTTTGTTCGGAAAATACTTAAATTTTATTACAAATTCTTTAATTCGGAGTGATATCTAAAATGGAATTTGTTTGCATCACTTTAAGCAAATTGCCACTTTATTTATTTATTTATTTTGAAACATGTAAAAAATCCAAGGAACGTAGACATGATTTTTTTGAATTTTTTGCTTCTTTTCTTGATTTTTTAAACCTTTTTCTTTAAGTTCCTATCTGCTTTTCCGTCTGGTCGACAATCTTTTACGTTTTCAACACTCTGTCATCACTCATCCTGTTTATACTCTCATCCAATTCATCTCTTTTTTTCCTTTGCTTCTAACAATCCATTCATTTATTGGTTGAATGATGAATCCTTTTCCAAAATTTCTTTATTTTTATCTATTTAAAGTTTTGTTAACTATTCTCTCTCTTAAAATAAAATAAAAGAAGAAGAGGAGGAGCAAGAGCAAGAGGAGGAAGAAGGAGAAGAAAAAGACGAAGAATTTTTAATTCTTTGTTTTAACTCATTTATTTTTACTTTTTCTTAATTCTTTTACTTTTATTACATCCAATCTAAAAAAAAATAATATTACTATTTTCTAAACTTTTATTTTAAAGACTTTTATTACTCGAGATCAAGTTATTTAAGCATTCTGTAATTGGATTCTTTCTTAAATGACTTTTTGCATTTTCAATAAAATATTTTTGTGTGTTTAAATAAATGTAACTGTTATGTTCTATCTTAAAGAAAAAAACATATCTATATATATGCATATTTTTTTCTAATTTTACTTTGTAATTTAATATTTAAAAAAGGCCATTAATTAAAAAGTTTTATAAATAAATAAACGATGCTTTAAGGATGGTGTTTAGTTTTAAAATTTAAGAAAATTTGATCATTTTTACTTTATTTATCTTCATTAATTTTGAACAGAAATCTTCTTAAATCTGTTGTTTATTTAGGATATTTTATTTTGAATATACACACAGAAGCACTTTTAATGATGCATTCATGTTTAATTTCTAAATGATTCTAATCTCAATAAATCTTAGTGAAAAAATTCTGTTCCTATTTACTATGCTTCTATAGAACTGAATCAAACACAATTCATCAAGCTTCACAGTAAGAATCCTTAAGTACACGAATGAATTACATTAAGGATATTTTATAAATTTCTCATCTGTCAGATTAGTTTTACAGGATAGATGAGATATTGACATTTGCGTGACAGAATGTACAATCTTCTTATAAATATTGCACTGCAGACAGAAACTAATTTCAATCATTAAAAGTGTACACTGCATACACGGTTTGAACTGTTTAAATTATGCATCACACATTATAACACTATTATACCACTTCGAAGTCTCGTATCATATATACCACATGCCCCATTTGATTTATTAAAGATATAATTTGAAACATTAAAAAAATATACACCACATGTCTCGATTGAATCATTAAGAATATACATTAGGTTTCATTTGAATCGCTGAGGATAGACACCACATACTCCAATTGAATTATCAAAGATATACATTACATGTCTCATTTGAATAAATGATATACACCACATGTTTGATTTGCTCCACATGCCCCATTTTACTCATTAAGTATATGCTTCACATACACTTCTTAAACTGTTAAAAATATGCCTCATACATGCCATTTTCTAGCAAATATACATAAAAATTTCCACTCGTTCAATAAATAATAAATTAATAACAGAGGAAGTATGTAAATATGTTTACATACTTCCTCTCCTTCTTCCTCACTGTAAGTACTACTTTATTAAAACTCCAATAGATAAAATATGTTGAAAAATAAGTAAATATTTATAGAAATTTAAAAAAAACGTTAAACTCGACTCCTACATTAATAATAAAAAAATCTTTTATAGTATTTTATCAAAGAAAAAACGAAAGAAGAAGAAGAAGAGGAAATGCACAACTTTATGAATTTAAATTTTTCAGCTAGACAGAATATAAATAGAGATGCAAAAGATATTTTTAATCTGACTTCATTCGCTTCAAATTTATTTTCTGATAAGGAAACACGAAACCAGAATCTATGAAAAATCTTATCCATTGCATGAAAACTTACATATACATCCATATATGTATATATGTATATATGCATATCAAATATAACTTTTTTCCACAATAACTTGCTTAATCCGATTATCCGGGTAGACTGTTAGAAGAAAAACATCATGCAAAATTGACATGAACAATTTCCTTCTTCTTCTTTTTAAGATATGAACAAAGAAAAAGAGATGGAGGGGGAGAGGAATGCAGCATCAGTTTTCTTTAATTGAATCGACAGAAGATACAATTTATTTTCTCTATTTTTAATCCGTTCATCCGTTTCTAATATTTTTGTGGATCTTAGAAGTTGCTTTAGGCAAACAATACAGTTGTAATTGTATGGTTTTGCTAAACTGGTAAGAAAAAGAGTGAAGCCATTTCTCTAATTCACCCCACAAGTTTCAAACTAAAATCTACTTCTTCTTCTTCTATTTTCTTGATAACAATTTTGGAAAATCGTATTTTAAAAGGTTTAAAAGAAAATTTTCTATAGTTCCAAATGGTTTTTTCTTTCTATTCGTAGTGGTTTAGATGTTTTATATATAGATTTGTTAAAACTTTCATGTAATGGTTTGATAGATTTACAATACTCTGAAATGGTTTCGAATTCGATTGTAATGATTTTTAAAAAGAATTATCGCTTTTATTTTATACGTTTTAAAGATATATATATATTTTTCTAACTGTTATAAATTCGTTTATGGGATTTATAAATTTCTTCACGTTGGTTGAGTCTGGTTTTCATGTCTTAACTTTTTCTATAGATCAATATGAATGGTTTGATAAAATTTACATCGTGGAAATTTGTAATGGAACTGATAGGTTTTTCAAATAAATTTAATATATTTTTATGTTTAAAATAAATAAATTTATACATAATTTATTTATGTATGCCTTTTTTATTTTGGGCTCTGTTCTGTGGGTAATTGTTTTATACTCATCGTAGCTTTACTCCTCACGATTGAGTGTTGAAGAGCGAGACTAAGTATTTCTACGTGGCGTAGACTATTCTCAAATATGCCTAAGGATTTTTGACCTTTCAGATTTGATCCTGGATCCCCCGGAGTGATAGGTTAACACTTTAACTGCCTTGTCTCCAAACAGACAAGGTGATTGAGATGACTTTTCATATTTTCAATAACTTTTCTCTAAGTAAATATAAAGATAAATCTATCATTTTCTTATTATTTTCTGCGTAATTTATATTCAGTGGGTTCAAAAGACAGTTGAACTAGATATAACAAAGTAAGTTAGTACGGTTAACTAACTTTTGAGACATCCTGTGTTTGTGTTTAGAAAACTTAATGGAATCGTTATATCTATTATAATTAAAGAATTTTAGACGAAAAATAAATTTAATCTATATTTTACTAGGAAATTTCGTTTTATCTGTCTTCTATCAATTTTCAATGCCAAAATTTTATAATTATCTTATACTTTGAGTGTTTGTTGACGAGGATAATAAATCTTAATTAATAATATTTAATTATCGACATATTCAATATGAATACAATATATTTCTTCTTAAAAATTCTTCATTATTTCCTCCTTCTTCAGCATTTTTAGTATGAATTAATTTATCTATCGTCAATTAAAAGACTGTAATTAATTAACAAACTAAAAACTTATTTAAATTTTTAATATTTATAGTCCAAATTATAATTTCAATTATTTTTAAAGCCAAAATTACTTATATCAAACTGTAAGATTCTTAAAATCGTGTGTTTTTATCGCATGAAATTCAAGAGTTTCGGTTTTAAATAGTGTCGTAAATTAATTTTTTTATGTAAAAATTTATTAATTTCTATTTAACATTATAAAATATATTTAAAAATTTTAATTAAAAAAGTTAATTTTTTTAATGATTTTTCTAGTTGCAATACCAGAAGGTCCAGAACCATCGTTCGCTGAACCAATCCCAAATGTAACAGTTGCTGCAGGACGAGATGTTACGCTTCCTTGTGTAGTAGAAAATCTTGGAAATTATCGGGTAAGTAACAAATTACGTTAAAAATAAAAAATTATAATAATTTATAAAAAGCTTTAATATAATTAATTAGAAGCAATTTGTAACAGTTAAGAGGACAGAAGTGTTTAATTACTTTAATATATATATGTATGTATGTATATATATATATTTATTTAAGTGATTTATTTTCTGGCATTCCAATATTATTTAATTATTTAAATTTCCATTAAAAACAAATTATTCAACATTATTTAGTTATTGATACGTTACATTATTAATAATAAGCAAGGAAAATATATATTAGCTAATGGGAGTAATTGATAATCAATAATATTGAATTACGAAAAAAATTCATTTTTAAGTCAATTTATAAAATTTTATTCTGTCTTTTTTATAATAAATGTTAAAAAAATAATTAATCTAGAATTTAGTAGAAAGTTATTTCATAATTTTATTTAAATTATGTGAAAATTCAACATTTCTTAAAGGTTTATCTTAACGTTATTGTATCTGTGACTTCATGATGGATTTTTAATATTTTATTTTGATTTTTGATGTCTTTTGCATTTGTCGTGAGATTTTTCAGAATATTAGCCTTAAAATAATATAAATTTATTAAGGATATAGTTTAATTTTTATATAAACATTTTTACTTAAATTTTTAAATTTTTTAATTCATAATGATACTCTGGTGTTGCAACAAGTATAGTTTTCAATTAAATTGCTTTGAAACCATTTGAAATTAATGAGAAATGTTTGCAAATAATATAGATTATTGCGTTAAAATGTATAAAAGCAATGAATTTGTTTTATGTTCAAATTTCATTAAATTTCGTACTTATATCAAAGCGCATTTTCAATAGTTTTGTTAGAATAAGGCACAAAATTTATATTTATTGTTTGGAGAAACCATGAAAAGTTTTCACTAAAAATATCATATTTTCATCTTATTTTAATCGAGTTGACGATTTTGTTGATTTTACGTACAGCAAAATGTTTTTACATGTCAAAATCATTATCATTCCGAATTATATTAAAGGAATAAACAAAATATTTAAACAGAATAATAAGAAAATAATTTTCAGTGTTTATCTATAAATAATAAATTCTAGTTTCATTCTTCACTCTTCCGAAATATACAGCGTTGTAGACAGAGAAAATTTTAACTCTATTTCTTTATTTTATCGAGACATAAAGCGTTGCAGTAAGAAAGAATTTCAAGTACTGTACGCTTCCCTACTATTTTTTTTTTCCAGATTTAGAACATTACAGAGAGAAATTTAAACACCACTTCTTTATTTTTTCAACGTATACAGCGTTACAGACAGAGAAAACTGCAACTATATTTATTTACCTTTTTCAACTTTATAACGTCACGGATAGACAAAACTTCATTAATTTTAAACGTAATTTAACTCAATTACATTATTCATCCCCCTTTTATATATTGTTTTTAATCGTGAAAATCGATACCCTCCAGGGATGTAAGATTTTCGAATAAGTTAATTTATAAAGCATAACATTTTTAAAAATTATTTATTTTTTAAAATTTGATAAATAATTTAGTTGAGAATCGTTTGTTATAATATTTCGAAGAGTTTTCTTGTCGAGAATTAAAAATTCTTGAAAGTTTATGAAAGTGGAGATGTAATCGTGAAGTGAAATGATGCCTGACGAATGAAACGTAGATTTAATCTATCTCATCTTCAAGACTGATGATTGTATGCGTCACTATCACGGAATCTTTCTCCTTGTGACATCTTCTGTGGTACTTGCTGAGATTCTTTCTAATATATTTCTGTCTCCTTATGCTGAAGAGACCTTCGAAGATTATCAGAGTTTTGGATGAACATCAACTTATCGATCTGATTTTTCTCCTTTACTTTAAATATTTTATATATATATATATAAATTTCTTTTATTAAAATGTTATCGAGAAATACATAATCTTTTTTCAATCAAATTTAAAACAGCTCGTGATTTTAGTAAATAGGAAAAAAATCGTTTAACATGTTCAATCTAGTGGAAGACATATGTCTATATGATGCGTGTCAGTTGTTTCGATGAAGAATTTCAAGCATAAAGTAACTTAAAACTACAAAAATGAATCTGAATTTATATTAAGAAGCGAAGTATATAATAACGAATTGTATTTTTAAAGGGGAGAAGTAACAAAGAGAAGTAGACTCTCGTAAAATATGAGGTATACTTTATAGAAAAATGCATTACGACATTAAAATGAATATACACAGTTTTAGTAAACTTGTATCATAAAAATGGAATTAAAATTAGTCAAACCTCAATATAGCGCTTTTCAAAGTAGCGCAACTTTCATGTACTGCCAATCAATATTCGTAAACGAATTTCCCTCATACGTATTAAACAGTGAACCTTTTAGTAGCCGCGAACTACTGAATGCCCGAATATGCACTGTAAACTATGTGATTTTCAAATTTCCATACTCAAATTTGGGTGTAATCCTTAATACTATAGATGTTTTAGTGTTAAAATACTTCGATTCAGTGCCAATTTCAGAGGTAAACAAATTGTGGCGCTAAATCGAAGTTTGAGTGCTTATCTAAATACAAGTCTTAATAATGTGTAAGGCATAAACATAAAAAATATATAAATTAATACTAGTCTTATACAATTAAAAAATTATTTTATTGTTATAGACGTAATTACAAATTAAAAAGTTTAAAAAAATAATGAAAAAGTTATAATGTTTTTTTTCTTTTTTAATTTTAATTATAGAATGTTCTTTGTATAATTTGTAAGATACGTTATCAAATTTTTAAAAATATCTAAATTTGATTGGTTAGAAATATGTTTATCTTAACTGGGATTGGTTGAATGAATTCAAAAATAATAATATACGTAATCGAATAAAGATAATTAAAATATGATTATAAATATATTTTTTTCTTAATTTTAAATATTATAAAAAATTAATATTTTTCTAAAAATTGTAAAACTAGAATATATTTTTAGATTAAATTATATTGAAATAACGCATTAACAGATAAATAAAAAATTATTTCTATTTTACAACAATTTATTTAAAAAATAAAAAATAAAATAAATTAGAATAGAAAATGTTAAAATAGTGCAAATATTTTATTAAATGGAATATTTTCTTATCGAAATATTGTTCATAATGTCGAGGTTAGATAAAGGAAAGGGAAGAAAAATCAAGAGAAATTTTCAGAGAAGCAATTGTTTCAACCAACAAATTTCCACCTAAGTGATTTGTAACGGCTGGAACGATATATAAAGGAAAATGTTCCTCTGTTTTCTTTGTTTATTTCAATAATCTTTCACCACAAAAATTAAAAATAAAGAGATAAAAATAGATATTTATCAAAAATTTTAATTTCTTTTTTCCCCTTTTCTTCCTTGTAAATTAACTTATTAAAATGTAATTAAAAGTTGAAAAATATTAATTTGCAACATCTTTCTGGTATTTATACTAAAAAAACAATTCCGTAATCTCCATATTAAACGTGCTATATATAGTGAATTTTTTAATATATATTTGTGTTAATTACTGCTTAAAAATTATATTTGGTAAATTTTTTTATATAATTAAATTTTAATTAAGAACAATTTATGACGTGATTTTCCACAGCATTCTGTATTTTTTGATGAATAATATAATCATGTTTATAAAGTGTAATTTTAGTAAAAGAAATTACATTCTCAGTCTGCTCATAAATATCTTATGTATAGGCGGTTCTTTGCGAAATTTATGAGAAAATTTTCAACGGCATCGGAAGTTAATTGGTTTAAAATATGTTTATCTTCACAACGATTGGTTATTTATTTAAAATAGGCGGAGATATCATTACTTTTGATTATATTATGATAAAAGTGAGCATAATTCCTTCTGATATCAGTAAAAGATACAATTTTATATTTAAAAACTGAATTTTTTAATCGTATAAAACTGTACTTTTTAACTTGGCGTCAAATCTATAAGCCATATTTATTGCCTTTTGACGTGAATAATAAAGTTAAATGGTTAATTTAAAAGAAAATAAATAATGATTAGTGATTATAGTTAAAGAATTTACTAAATTTAACCATTTTGTGATATTAAATTTTCAAAGAAAATTCCAATTTTATGTCGGAAGTTGAAATTGGTCAGTAATATCGATTATATTTTCAATAGAAGCAATTCACTATATTCATCAATTCTAAATCAGAAGGGGAATTTTGTAAGATTGATAAGATAGAACATGTTTCACTTCAACTAAATTAAAACTTAATAGTGTGTATAATCTATAAAATTTAGAAACAAGAGTATTATTATATTTATATGCATACATTCATGCTACAATAACCAGGCTGTTTTTACGTATAAGTTAAACAAGTTACAGTTTAGAGCTTCATATTATGAGTTTACAAATTAGTTTAGAGTCTCACAGTAGAGAGTGGGGCTACAGAAAGATATAGTTTAGGGCGTCACACTAGAGACTACAGACAGTACACACCTCCATTAAATACGTATGAAATTTTTAAACTACTTTTGACCCCCTTCTCCCTGTTGTATACAATGATATACTTTCGGCAAATTCCCTCCCCTTTAATTACGTGTACAATAGCTTATTGTCCCCTCTGACGTTCAAGAAATGACTTCGAAAAGCTCTGTAATTTTATAAGAACAAATTAGTATTTCACTAATACCACTAAAAACAGTCAAATAGACAATGTCTCGCCCTCCCCATCGTCATATACTATTTGCTACCTCTAAACTGTACACGTAATTAATGGACGGCCTTAAGATCCCGCAAACTTCATAGTTTGCGGGATATTAATACTTTAGTTTAGGGCCTTATCTACTATATTTCATACATTATAAAACTGCAGTTTAAGGCCTCGCATTATAAGATTACAACTTAGGGCCTTGATCGTTTAAATTTATTATTATTGATGGAGGAGTAAGTATTGCTTCTTATATGTTATAGCTTAGGGCCACAACAATTCTAAATTCTATTCTGACTATTGCAATAATAATTTTAATGATTTCTTTACTACTTCATTTCTATTTTTTACATCATGTTTTAAATAAAAATGAGTTATATATATATATATATATAAATGTCGAAAATTATAGAAATGATTTTTTATAATTTGTTCTTGGAAAATATAAGGAAGTAAAAAAAAATTGAAAGAAAAAGAAGTTTCAGCAGATAGAAAAGCGCTCGTTAGCAGCTACTTCCAACTTTTAAAAAGTCAGAGAGAAGTGCTAATGAGCACTCAAATAAGAAAGAGCAGATATCACGCCTTGTAATGCTACTTTTACACAAATTATTTAATATCTGGTGATGTAATTCAGTTAGATAATTAAATGAATAATAAAATACTTTGTTTTTATCAGAATTTTAGTGTATAATGGTTTTAAATAAGTTTTTAAATAATTGTAAATTTTTTTATACTTCTTTTCTTAGTATAGTTATTGATTTCTGTCATAATGATCTCTTTGAATGATTACTAGAAGAGTGTTTTAATGACTATTAATTAAAATACTAGAAAAGTTTTATTAATAACGAGCCAAAATAATATTATTTCTTAAGATAATTTAATTAGCACTGATGCATAAGTAGTTAACAGTGACCCAGCACTCACCCACTACCAGTGAACAGTGCATCCAACACACCTACTAGAGTTAACAGTGATATCATTACTGACCTAAAGTAATTGACACTGCTACTATCATTCATCTACTAGCGGTTAACATTGAATCCATCACTCATCTACTAACGGTTAACGGTGCATCAATCATCCACCTACTAACGGTTAACGGTGCACCAATCACCCACCTACTAATGGCTAACGGTGCATCCATATACTAAATTTTTAAATAATGTTATATAGATACGAATTAAGATCTTTCAGGGCCCCTGGTACAGAAGATTGGACACCCCTCTACATAATTTTACACCATAAACTAATAACGACTAACTGTAGATATAAAATTATTTATAAATTAGATGAGACCCGGGACCCTAGGAATTTGCATCACATTTTTAATGGACAATTATGCATTAATATTATATTTAAATTACTATATTAAAATATAATTAGAAATTAATAATGCTTAGAAGTCTTCTATCAAATACTCCAACTTTATCAAATAGGGATCGCTTTTATAGAAGTTTTTAAATATTTTTAATAAGAGGTCCTACTCAGCGGTTGGCCCTCCAACTGAAATCGAGCTGATGAATATTTTAATGCTGTCAAAATCGTATTTTCGGCAAGAGATTCACACAAGGATTTCAAGAGATTCCTCTATAGAATGCATATATCACGTGATAGTGTTTAGGGTTGTCATGTGGACTATTATTTGGGGCAACGTGCGCCTGATTAATGTTAATTCTTTTAAATTTAGCAAAGGGAGTTTCAGTGTTAAGTTATTACAACAAATTACGCAAAGAGAAGATTACTTTGTGGTACCCTTAATAGTTACAAATGTTCAATTGCAGCTCAGTAATTGAGAAAGTTTATTAGTGTTAGTGTGTATGTCTGTGCTCCAGTTTAATACCCTCATTGCTTGAAAGTGGTTGTAAATGGAAGAAAATGGAAGATAAAGAAATAAAAAAAATAATATATATATATATATTTTTTTTTCTTTCTTCCTACATTTTTTGTGAGAAAATGGCAGACGTTTTCCACGCTATGTTGCTATTTATTATAATGGGTTTGTATTAAAGGAATCTTCTACAGCTTACTTTCTTTTAGATGTTATCATCATCATCATAATTATCATCATCATAATTGTTGTTTAGCGTAATTAGTAAACTGCCAATTTTATTTTTATTTATTTAATAGTAATTTTGTTTTAAAATATTTGTAAAAGTCATCGGTTTATTGGTTTAATTTATCAAAAAATGTATTTTTTAGCATTCTATATATTAAGTAGTATTTAATAACCTGAAAAGAACAGCCACCTCTAAAAAGAATCTATTTTTCAGAAATTTTTATTCGAACAAAAACGCATTCGAAATAACCACCGAATGACTGCCCATTTTTACGTTCCCGTCAGCGGCCGTCGTTCACAGGTTCGACTGTATTACTATTCAATAGATTGAAACGCGGTATTGTTAACACGGTTGCTAGGCGAAGTTAAAAAAGTTTGATTTTTATTTGTTTTTTGGAGGAAAATACCGACAGACAGACAGTCACGAGTACGCTCGGTTAAGATCTTTAATCACAGGAAAGCAAGGCGATCAATAAAGTAATCCGATCATAACAGTGCAGAGAATAAGATCGAGGACAATCGGTAGCAATGACCGATTACGAAGTGTCCAAAGAGTTAAAAAGAAGAAGAAGAAATAGGAACAATGGATGAACTATGAAGGTCGATCAGCAAATCAATTCTCTTGCTTCACTTCCGATGAACATACACAAGCCAAACGCTAAGACACCTGTGAGGAAATTCTTGATTTACTACCGTCCAAACCCCCTCGAAATTTTTCTCTATTTTTTTTAAGGTTTCTAGTAAAATAAAATAGTTTTTTTAAACTTTAAATTAAGAAATTACTCAGGCTTTCTGGATGATAAATTTGTTTTTCTATATTACTGTCATCTTTATCAAATAAACTTGAAGATTTTCAGTGTATGCGATGATGACGATGATCATGACAATGTATCATTCTCATCTTATTTATCATCTTTACAATCATCTTCATTAGTTAAACTTGAAGATTTTTAGTGCGTGATCATGATGATGTCTCATCTCTCATCTTCATGATCATCTTTACCAGCTAAACTTGAAGATTTTGATGTACATGTACATGATATAATGATGATGTATCATTCTCATCTTATTTTGGATGATCAACATCGTCACTATCGTTAATGATGATAGCTATTATGCTTGTACACGATGATGCTTACAATAATAAATACGATAAAAATAATTATCCTTTTCATCACGAGGATGCAGACTACAAGATTTTTGATGAATGTGATGATAGTGTGTTATTTCCATCCTCGTATCATTAATGTTAAAATGAATATGATAATGATGATGACAACTACACGAATTAATGAAAGCGACAGTCTTTAGCCGTTAAAATTGAACCTTTATCACGAATGTGATGATATATTACGCTTATCCTCATCTTCACTGTTCTTACCTTTCATTATCACTAACAATAGAGAAATTAGTATGATGAATACGACAAATATGATGATATATAGTGATTCTCCTCATGCTTAATGTTGATGATGCTCGGTATTAGCAATTCCATACGATGATATTATACTCTGCTGATGCCATTTTTATCGTTTTTTCAGTTCTGTGTCACTGTATCATTCGTGAGGACGATGATTTGAGGACGTTGACAAGATAAAATTACGGTTTATATTCTAATTTTTGTTAAATTTCCGTTATTATTCGACAGAATTTTTCATTTTCTGATAAATTCTACTAATTTTGTTTATTATAAATTAATTTTTTAATGTAATTTATTTGGTTTTTTTTTTGTTTTTTAAAACAATTGTTAAGTCATTTTTAGTGTTAATTTGTCAAAATTTATTATTATTTGTTGATTTATTCTTATTTTATATAATTTTAAATCAAATTTTTTCCATTATCCGTATTATTTTTGCCAAACTTTTACTATTTTTCTTACTTTTTTGGTAGTTTTTGCGCAATATTTCCTTAAAATGGCGTATTTTGACTTATAAATAACAGTTTTTTAAGTTTTATTTTGCATTTTTTTTAAATATGAAAAAATTCAAAAAATACTCCCTATGCATTATTTTTATTATTAACAACTAAATATTTATTTATCTTATCTTTCACATTCTCTTTTTTTGTGATTTCATCTTTCCGGCTGGTTGTCTATCGTCCAAATTTCTCAAAAACTAGAAGACTTTAGACAGTTGAGATTTCTAGGGATTGCAAAGACAGGGTTTCTTCACAGAATTTTATATTAAACCTTATCCATCATTTTTCTTATAAAAAAAAGCAAAGAAAATCGCATCTATTTCGAAAACTAAACAGGCTAAACAGTTGATATTTTGTATTCTCTTTGCACACCACTCTAGCTATTTATATGCCCGTCCGTTTGCCTGTCCTTAAGTTTTCTCGCAAACTAAACGGCCTAAACTGATAACATTTGAAAACCAGTTTACATCAATATTACGTACAAGATTTTTATAATTTTACCAATTTGATTGCTTCAATATGAGCTAAATTTCCGTATTTTTAATTCACTTTATTAAATTAAACAGCAGATAATGTTCACTTCTTGTTGTAGAACAGTGGGTTAACCTTCTGTTCAATAATACTTTATTATCGACAGAATTCCTTAGAGAGGGTCAGAAATCTTCTATTTTTTCTTTGTAAAATATTCAAATGAATGAAAAAAGGAAAGATTTTACTTCACTAAGTTTTGGAGAATTAGTTACGAATGAAAATAGCACAAGTTAGTGATGTGGGTCGCGATTAAAGTAATGTATACTAAAGACCTCCTATGCATACGGATGAGTCGTTAAAAATGTCGTTGGTTGTAAAATTCTCTAACAAACAGATTAGAAAAGTTTAAGTCATTGGTTCCGATGACTTTCACTTTTTAATGTCTACAGTAAAGTACTTACCCCTTTATAGTAAAGTATCTATCCATTTTAGTAAAATACAGTAAAATATCTGATTTTATAATACTGTAAATTCTACGCTCTTAGAGTAAGGAGAAAAAATTCGTCTTCTTGTTTTTCAGTACAGTAATATCTATTCCGCTTGTAACTTGTGTTTAAACACAGTAAAGTATAGACCCCCTTACAGTACAGCAAAGTATAGTATAGAACTCTTTACAGTACAGCAGAGTAATCCCTCTTGATGTTCCCAATATCCATCTTCAATTAATCTGGTTGCTTCGGGAATCAAATGTCATTTTTATTATAAAAATAGATTAAATATAACTTAATATTTAATTCTAATTACGTTCCAACGTAATTAAGATCCCCTAAAAGGTTGGTATTCTTATAATTAAGACCCCCTTTAAAGTAGATCGTTTTAAATTTAAGTTATACTTTGCCACTGTTTAAAGGCCTTTTATATAATAAAAATTTTACAGTATTAATTCAAATTAACTTTAAATAAGTATAGACCCACTTATAGTACAATAAAGTAAATTCTACTCCTTAGAATAAAAGACAAGAATTTACTCCCTTGCTTTTAAGGAGAGGGGTAAATTAGAGTAAAGCAATTTTTCAATTGTTCGATGTACTTTAACATTTACACAAATATAATAAATTAAAAATGAATAATTTTATGTTAAATATAGTGTTAAAAAACTCTTCAAATTAGCTTTGAATTTTGCAACTGAAATTTCATTCACTTTATTACTTTAAATGTATATTCGTGCGTAGAGATAAACATTATTTAAAGCTATTAAAATTAAATGAAATTAAAACGATAATTTATTTGCTTCATTAATTTCAAGAATTTATAGATATAAAATCAAAAGTAATTAAGTAGTGAATGATAATTTATATCTTTTATTGCTAATTAATATGTCAAATTTTCATTAAGAGACGTGTCGTGATGCCTTATTTTATGTTTAAATTTTAGTTAAAAATGGGAAATATTCTGTTAAAAATTCAATTAAATGCTCTCTGATTCTTAAGATGCTCTGGTACGTAACAAAGATGGTACGATGACGTAGAATGCTACGTAATTGTACCATCTTTGTTACGTTCTTAATCAGGGGTTCTATTTGTACCGCCCACTTGTACCATACAATCAATTTTTCCATCTAGTAATTGTGATCTATAGACTGTGAATATGGTAACTGTATCTGATAGTGAAATGGATTTTGGTGTATATGGCAGTATTTGCAAGAGGTATGAACATGGTAACTGTAGCTGATAGTGAATAGGATTCTGTGGTAAGTGGAAACATTGTACAAGAGCTTTGAATATGGAAGCTGTCATTGTTCTATTGCATATACGATCAGCATAGTTCTTCATATCTATTGCTCTTGAATTAAATGCTATACCATAAGATCTTTGATGCATACTACGAACGTGATAATTCTTATTTATGGGCATTAAACTGAGTGTTTTTGCATGAAGTATATACGTAGAACTTCCTATTAAAGAATTACATGAAATGGAAGTATGCATATTTCTTCATAATTCTTCTGAACACGATGCTCCTCTGATGCACTACAAGATACTGCAGAGATGCCACAAAAATAATAGAAAATCTCACTATACCTAAGAAAAATAATCGAAAATTTAATCTTTTCGTACTGATAAATGTTTTCTAAGTCTGATTTAATGTTCAGTATTTTATCTTCAAAGAAAATTCAGCATGTCCATCTAAACAGCTGATGCAGCTTATATTGAATGGATCGCTTTGCATCAGTGGATAAGTTCAACAGATGAGCTGTTTACTGTAGCTTTTGAAAACTCGAGTAGCCATTTAAAGGATGGATTGTTGAACAGATGGTTGAATTTACAATTCCATTTGTTACGACCTTATAAAGTGCTTCAGTTCTGTACGAAATGGGCGATTTATAAATGGCCTGAAGCATCACGCCAATTGAAAAGTCTTAAAATTATGATTAACAACCGAAATAAGTTTATGCTGTGGCTCGCTTCGAGTGCTAATTTATAATTAAATTGATTTAGTATTAATGCTTAATTAATAAATAAGAAATTTATTCTTCGTTACATTTATGTGATGGAGACGATCCCGGAGTAATTCCTCTTAATGTTCCCAATATCAATCTTCAATTAATCTGGTTGCTTCGGGAATCAAACGTCATTTTTATTATGAAAATAGATTAAATATAACTTAATATTTAATTCTAATTAAGTTCCAACGTAATTAAGATCCCCTAAAAAGTTGGTATTCTTATAATTAAGACCACCCTTTAAAGTAGATCGCTTTATACTTTGCCACTGTTTAAAGGCCTTTTATATGATAAAAATTTTACGGAATTAATTCAAATTAACTTTAAATAAGTTATTAAGGATTTTGCTCTTTAATGTTTTTTAATTATATACTTAAACTGGAGATAGCGAAGGAGCCTTTCAAGAATTAATAAGCTTCAAATGTGTACTAGAATCATGTATTGGATGTTTAATAAATTGTTAAACGGTCGTTTTCACAGTATTAAAGAATGATGATGAACTCAATAGATGAACAGTAGAAGACCATTGAGCATTTGTCACGAACAGAATTGTTTGTTTCTTTTCTTAAGTTACGGCAACGCAACACTTGGGCGATCTGCCTAGGAGAATGCCTTCCGGGAGGTCTTTTTAAGAGTAACTGTCCCTATTCAGGCGTTACAGACGTGGATAACTCCACGTGAGCAGCCTGTCCAGGCGAGGCGCGAACTCACGACCGAACTCCCAGTGTTCAGAAAACGGAACCTCTTGGCCAGTGGTAGGCCGTCACCATCAGGAGATTGAGTACTCAGTAACTTCGAGCAGTACAAGTGTATCTGAGGATTGAGCGGTGAATAGCAATATAAAGACTAAGGAAGCTAGGGGAATATTGAACACTACATTGAGCATTAGGACTGATAGAATTGAGCACTAGATAAGACTGGAAAAGGATTGAGCACTAGATAACAAAACAAGAATATTGGAAGGTTTGGCTGTAGACAGGACTGGAAGAGGATTGAACACAAAACACTAGCTGTAGATAATTGAACACCAAGTAACAATATACGAGTACTAGATAAGAAACACCAGATACAAATATGAGCACCGAATAGCAATTTGAGACCGCTGCAAGACGGAACACAGGTTAGTAATTCAAGAACAATAGAAGATTCCTGGTAGATTGGTTTGGTTTGGTTCATTCGTATACAGCAGGGAGACACGTGGGCCACCTGTCGAAGGGAAATTTTTTTCATTTAGGCTTTAAAAACAAGAAAACCCGGAAAATTCCACTTGGCATGGCGCGAACCCACAACCAGTGTTGATTAGTGGGCTTCGTGCTCGATACCAAAACACGAAGAACAGAAGCTCGAGCACCGGACGAAACACTACAAAATTGAGCACTAAGCAGCACACTTACCGAGTACTCAATCCTACTAGCATGCGAATTCTAACATACCTTCCAAAATTCGAGTTAATTCCGTTCCGAAAAAGTGCCTTAAAACGAAGAAAACTCGACAATTAAAGACGCATTAAGAATTTTAATTTAATGGAAATCGCACACGTAGAAAGTAAAAGTAAGGGAATTTACCTTTATTCAATTAAATTTTATTATATTATAAAAGTTGAAAACTTAACATTTAGAAGATTAAAATATATTAATTTGTTAAAGTGCACGTGTTAAAAATCTCCATACATCGAATACTTAAAGAATGAATGAATAAATTTTCAACAAGTTGCTCTTAAATTATTCAAACATCGCCTGGTAATTGAATGAAATCGTAAATCAGTAAAGTTACTAATTTACCAAAGCATCACGTCATCTTTCGTATATCAGAGATTGCTCCATTCTATTTATTGCACCCTTTAAAATTGGACAAGTTAAATTATTATCAACTAGATAATGTCATAGTAATTTGATATGCAATATAAACTATAAAGTTCTCTCTCTCTTACTTGTTAACAATGGCGATTTGCTAAAGTGAATCCCTCAAGTCAGCCGGATAATTTTATTATCTTATTTATCATTATTATGATAATTAATACGCAATTTTAGTGCGAATTAACGGGAATATTTCGAGAATCGAACTGTGTAACGTCGATTTATTTTCGGTAGTTACTTTTGAAGATTGTTAAACGCGTTTAAGCGCTAGAAGGTGAGGTTTAAGTGCTAGATAGTAGGGCTTAAATACTAGAAGGTGGAGTTTAAGCTCTAGAAGTATAGTTTAAGCACTATAAATTGCGGTTAAAGCTCCAGAAGGCGGAAGTTTAGGCTCTAATAAGTATGGTTCAAGCGCTAAAATTATAGTTTAAGTGCTAGAAAGTGTAGTTTAATCTTTAGAAAGCGTGGTTTAAGCTTTAACAAGTGTAGTTTAAGCGCGAAAAAATATAATTTAAGCACTAGAAAGTGGTATTTAAACGTTAAAAAATTTGATTTATAAGCGTTAAAATGTATAGTTTAAACACTAAAAACAATTTTCTATTAAGTTAGTACTTTAATATAATGATACAATAGCTACATCTAGCAACTATACTACTGTAATTTAATATATTTTTGGTAGTACGTAACATATTATTAAAGCTATGTTAAACTATATTATATATTTTTATATGCTAAAAGTATAGTTTTCAATCGAAAACGGTATAATTTTATGTTAAATTTGACAATTATTTGGGTGTTAATGGCATAAATACTTTCGGATAGTTGATAGTAAACACTTGAATATACGCAAAAAGTGTGTATAATTCTCCTTAAAACGAATATAAACGATTAAAAATTATGAATATATTTAAATATTTTAAAAAAATACAGTAAATATCCACAGTATTTTCATGTATTTCACTTCAAACTTGTAGATATTTTATCATATTGTGACACGTTTCAGTGTTCTGTAATTAGAACCGTACGACAATTTCTTACGCTATATTATAAATGCACATTCTAGAATTATTAAATACTAAAAAAAGTCAATATTTTTTAGTGAGATTTATTAATTTTTTTCTGATTTTTTAAACATTTACTGTTTATTCTGCTGAGGGGTTTAACATGTTTTGTGCGCATTATACTAAATTTATAGGCTAGAAAACAGGAAACAATTATACTTATTATCAAGCTACACTTGATTATTTAAAATTTTGTTAATATATAATGGTTAAAAATGTATTTCTAATGTAGTAAATAGCATGAAAGTAGTGTATGGACGTTACTTAGCCTCAGGTTTTCTTAACATTATCTCTTCAGGTTCAATGTATCTATTGGAGTAAAAGTATTTGTTTTGCTTTCTCAGGAGTAATATTTATCTTTATAATTGTATTTATTGAGTGAATAATTTATTTAACGTTACATAAAATGTACAGAATCAATTATGAAAGATTTCACTATTGATGGAATGCGTGACATGGCGTTATTTATATATAATTTTTTGGTATCATTTATTATTTATTTATTACACTTTAGGAATTATGTTTGATTTATTTATCACCCGTAAAGTATTAAGTAATATTTTGTTTATTGAAAATTATTTTATCCCCTTTACTATAAGGAAAAATAAACGATGTTTTGTGTGTAATATCCAATTGATTCGTATTTATTTGACGTTGTACATGACGTTAGTTAATCCTTGATAATTTCGCTATTCGGGGATATATTAATGGCATGGAACACTGCCAGATATTGAACATTGTTTTGCTTTTAATTATCAAACCATTTCTCTGTTCTACTTGTAACATTAATCAGCTTTATCTTCCATTAGTTTGGACATTAGTTGTTGGAACTTCTAGTTTTTCTGATTCGATTAAGTTAAGAGCTATTTTGATTAAGGAGATAATAAAAATGTCGCGTATAATACATAAAAAATGCACGTATATATAAAATTATAAAGCGAGTATTGAATATCAGATGAGTAGATTTCATTTCTCTACCTCTGTCAATCATGTCCTTATCTGCATCTTTCTTATCTTGATTCTGTTATGTCCTTGATGATAACTTGGTATCTGATGCAAGTTTGACGTGTTCAAGTGGTGTTTCTTTATGCTTTCTTTGCTTCTTTTTATGATGATGATAAATTTTTGAATAATTATTGAGACTATTGTTTATACTTGTTGTTTGAGCTTGCTTTTGTGCAAAGATGTATTCTTTCATACTATGTTCAATGTTACTTATTATGCCTATTTTGTTTATCTTCTTCTCTATGCAAAAATGAAGTAAACTAATTAAGTGTAATAAATAACATTAACATAACTATCTGTAACATTTTTTTTATCGTTCTCCTTTGTTCTGTATGCTATACTTGTTCTACTCTTGTAACTGGTTCTATTCTTGTTTTCTTTCTTTGCAAGTGGTTGTACTCTTCTGTTCTATATTGTAAATTGTCCTATCACATTTCTAATTTCCTTATTCAAAATTGCATTTTATATGATTATTGTCTTAAAATTGCTTATTAAACTATCATCATTATTATCGAATTACCCTGTTATCAAACAATTACAGGCTGTATTAATTTATGCAGATTTATGTAAAGATTTTATATTTTGATTGCATGTTTCACTCGCAATACAAGTTAAATAAATCAGTATTTTAAAAATCAGAAAGAAATATTTTAAATTTTAAGTTCAGAACTTAAAAAGTCTGTCGATATTTTCACGTAGAGACTATAAAATTACATTGAACTGCAGACTGTTATTGTTAGTATTGTTAGAAAAAAAACACACAATTTTCCTTGAATTTTTTAAAATAAATAACAATTTTAATGATCATAAAACAAAACTAATAGCATATTCTTTGATATTCTTTCTTCTATTTTTGTAATTATTCAGAAAAATATCGATTTTATCCGAAAAAATTTCACCATCTCATCATTCAGACTTGATAAAAATCATGTAAAATATATTGTAAATTCACTAAATTTTCATTAATCATCCCTTTAATATTCTTATATGGATTATATTCATATTCAATAAATTCAATTAATTGCCTTATAAATAATTCGATTGTATTAATGCTAATTAATATTAAATGCGTTCAGAGAGTCGTTTCCAACGTTGATATTTACTTAAGAGCAATTATAGTAATTTTGAATAATATTAATAGTGTTAATTGTGTAGAATTATATGCAAAATCACGTAGCAAATTGTACCTTTACAAAATAATTACCACCAGAAATTTTGCAAGATTGATACAGGCTAAAATGTAATTAAATCAAATTTAGAAATGATTTTAATTAAATTTTGCCATCTTTAAATTCCACAAAATTGCACAAAAAAATTCATATTTTTGGTGTATTTTACCATTGTGTTTTGCTCACGTTATTATTATTATTTTTTCTTCATTTGTTGTAATTAACAAGTTTGAACGTAATTGAACTTATTCGAACGTGTTTAAACCTGTGCATTTCTGTAATTGTACAGTAACAAATCGAAGTGAAAATACATCTCAATGTCACACAATTAAAGCTTAAGGTTTAAGTGCAACAATCAATAAATAGTCACGTGTTAAGGTTGAACCTTTTCTCCATTCAGTGATGAGCCTGGCACCATCTTCCATCTGACGCAATGGAAGAGAAACTGCACAAAATTCTAGAAAATTATAAGGAAAATGGAAAATAACGTTAAATATGCTTGTATGTTGTAATTTTGTCAGTAGCACTGGAAGAAAATGTGCATTTTTCGATGTTTCAAGACCTCCTCAGAGGCAAGGAATCATAAATTTGTTCAAAAATGATGTCAATAAATTTTATTTGCCAATAAATTGGTTCATAACGTACATAATTATAATTAAAAATGCCTCAACAGTTCAAGGAATTAGAGAGAACAAGAAGAAGGCATGATTATATACAGTATCTATAGTTTTACTATACCATTTGAAGCTTATGTAGCTTTAATTGTATACTGTGTTCTTTTAATCTTAATCTTTTGTTGTGACCTATGACCTTCTGTAAATTAAGACCTTTTTTGCTATTGGTTTTGGCGTTATAACCTAAGGTAATAGCGTCAAAAACAATACCAAAAGATTCGGACTCTACTTCAAAACTCTACTCCTGCTGATAAATTTATTATTTAATAGTTTTAGAAATTTTGAATTTTACAGCTGTCTTTTATACTTCTGCTCTGACCTATGATCTTCTATGACTCACACCTTTCAGAAAAAATACTGCAAGTCATAAATTCTCTTTGTTTCTCGAGTGCTATTTTAAACTATATTTTATACAATTTAAAGTCATAGCTATCAGTTTGCAGGTTCTATACTGATTTCTGTTGTAAAGAAAACGTGTATAATTGTTTTAATTTTCTTATATGACCTATAAACTTGTATAAATGAAGACCTTCCATCAGCAAACTCTCAAGATCACAGTAAGATGATTGGAATTGTAAAGTAGACTTAATTCCACTGCTTTACAGACTTCAATATAACTCAACCAACAAAAAAGGGGGCAAATTTATATTTTATGTAAGTAAATAAGACTTTTATAATTGTTTTAATTTTCTTATATGACCTGTAAACTTGTGTGCATGAAGACCTTTACAAGTTGCTGAAAAAGGTCTTCGAGATCTTTAGAGGTTGCTGCCCCAATACAACTTAACGAACAACCCCAAAAAACCCACAAAGTTTTATTTTATACCGTTTTACGAAAAAATAACCGAAATTCTGGTACAATTTCCATTGAACTTTAAAAAAAGGAACCATTAAAAAATCGCATTTATCTTGTAAACTTATTGAGGATTTACTCAGATGAAGCACGGAGCGAAATGATGGTAGTAGTTTGGAAGAAAATGGTGAGTTGACGAAGTAACGACATAGGGAAAAGCCAGACTGACCAGGACCACTATCCCGTTAGGAGCCATCTATAACTAATAAGTTATCTGTGTCACAGGCGTCATTAATCACAGTGTCTCCACTAATACACTCCACCATCGATCCAATAGTTTTGGCTGTTGAATTGGTTAGATTCCCACTCGAATTGCTTCAACTATAATGTAGTTATACAGTTTGATTTCTCTGTATGACGTATTACTAGAAATCTAATAAATGATTGTGTTTAGTAAACTATGTTATTGGTTGTGGATAATCTAACTAATTACCTATTCATTAGTGTATACATATATATATATAAAATTGAAATTAAAGTACTTTATGATGATTAAAGTCTTTTGTTTTACTCGAATTTAATCAGTGGGAAAGCCCTCTTGTATTTTTTATATATATATTCCATTGTTTTATTCTTACTTTTGTATGTTACAACGTACTTAATGTTCTTGAATTATTAATTATTTTAGATTGGAAAGTTTCTACTTCTTTTATTTTTTTTATTAATCTGTTAACTTGAGTTGTATTAAGTTTTTCTAATTGATCTCTTTCCTTTTTTTTATTATTCTTTTACATAATTGATGGGTTTTTTTATTGTTCTGTGCCTTCTCCTATTATTAAACTAACTTTTATTAGGTTTCTTTTAAAGTAATTTATGATATTTTAACTAATTTTTTAAAGTAATTTAACAAATTCTGTCTTCTATCGCTGTAATTGCAAAATATTTTGTCTATTTTTAATGAATTAGACTTTTTTTTTCTGAAGATTTAACGTCTCCACGAGCGCCTCTGTTATTCATTTTCCAATTAAGAATAATCGAGAAATAATATATTATTATTTGTAATATTTTAAACAATTATAATGTCATTTTCATAAATAATAATCAATTACATTAGCTATTTAAAGTGTCATAACAAATTGAAATCTCGAACGAGTCGCTGATTATTACGTAATAATAAGTTAAATTTTGATCAATTACAAACGAAATAAAACATTTTTCCTCTAAACAATCTACAATTAAACAAGTTTAAACTTGTTTGAAATGGTTTAAAGTCGTTTAAAGTCACATTTAACAATAAAAATTGTTTTTTACTCGATTTTTTTTATAGAGTTATATCATTAGTAACAAAATAAATAATTATAAAAATTGTTTATATTTCTAGGTCGCTTGGATTCATACAGATAGACACACGTTACTTACGCTACACGATCGTCTTATAACTCGCAATATGCGATACAGCATATCTCATAATAGCCATAGGACTTGGTGGCTACACATCACTGATGTGGAAGAGAGAGACAGCGGGGAGTATATGTGCCAAATTAATACTTCTCCAATGAAAAGCCAAGTTGGATATCTGGAAGTAGTTGGTAAGTCACATATATATCGACTTCTAATCAACTATAAACCACATAATTTCTGACTTTATCCGACTTTTAATAAATTTCGATTGGTTTCTCCAAACGGATAACAAGATAAATTATTTCTCTGTTTACTTCAATAGAAAAAGATTACAAATTAGATTAAATTTACTCCAAATTTAATACACAATTTCTAATATTTCTCGGCTTATTTGAAGGTCGTTCAAATCCGAGGATCTCTTTAAACTTGGAGTATTTTTTGTCACCCTTGAAAAGACTTTTATGTAATGATCTAACAATGTTTTCTGTTAATTATGTTTTACTTTAAACGCATTTTTACAGTTTAATAAATGTTTTTAAGCAAATATTCTTCTAATTATCATTAAATTTCCCGTTTCAAATTGAGGGTGCTTCTTCAAATCTAGGATGATCTTTTCCATTTTTAAAAGTCTTATAATGTCTTCTCTGTTAATTATACTTTACTTTAAACATATTAAAAGGATTTACTACAGAGTGGAAATGTTAATAAGCTAAATTTATTTCTAATTATCATTAACATTTTCGCTGAAAGTTTTTCTATAAAGTGAGGGTACGTCTTATTTGCTAGGTGCTTCCTTCAAAAATCTTTTATATAATGGAAATTTTATAGAGTTTTACACTTTAATAAGCTACATTCACACCCAATTTTTCCTAAATTTCTCAAAAATCCGTTATTTTTTTTAACTTGAATTCACCTTAAATTGATAGTGGAATGATATATGCTTTAAAGATTTAAGGAAACATTTTATATGTTTTATATAGAAAATTTTTATTATTATTATTATTATTATTTCCCCTTTCTTCCCTTCTACTTCTACGTCTCTAATATTTTATATTAATATTTATAAATTGTCTAAAAGCAAATTTTTGATTCTACATGATTCGCAAACAAATTGAATTTGTAACATTTCTGGAATGTTTCTAGTAATTTACGAACAAAAATTTGAATTATTTTTAAGAAAGGAAAATGGAACAAAATTCTTTCAGTTTGTATGCGTGTGTGTGTCTGTATGTGCGTTAAAGTATATATCTCTGGATGTTTGTGAATGTAGATAAATCGAAAAATTTTACTGTACAGCTACAAATAATATTTTTAGAATTTGTGAGAATAACTTTAAAACTATTTTTTTAATATAATATTTAATATTCAATACCCTTAGGAGCTTCAAAAATTAGAGTTTTCAGTACCTTTTTTTTATGATTGACGTCACTAATGATCTTTTAAGATTGTAGAGACTTTGATGCTGTTAAAAAAAAATTATAATTTGTTAAAATTTCTTTATATTTTAAGCTCTCGACACATTAATTTTTCGATTTTTCTATGTTTAGATATATAAATTCTCTTAATTTGAATTTCTTTTAATTATTTTAAAGTATTTATTAATTAGGTTAAATATTTCATTACACGTAATTTCTTTCCTTCTTTCTCCCTTCTTTTAATGAATTAAATTATAAAATTTTTATGGAATAACTTTTAATGTATAAGCTGTTAATTAGTTAAAGAATTTTTGTTTGTTTACTCGATTTATTTGTATATATTCGATTTGATATAGCAGAAATCAAGTCTATGCTTCTCTTAAATTGAATTTAAACATCATTTTACAGGTTTAATGTTGTTTTTTTTTAGAAAAAAATAGGTAAAATTTTAGATTAATGTCTTCTTTCCTGCAGAAATAATGTTTTAAGACGTATTTTATTGCCAATTTAATTAAAAATTTGCATTGGTTTTGCGAATTAAAGGCCTCAAAAGGCAAATATGAATAATATTAAGTGTTTAGAATGGATAATATTTTTAATACTTATTTAATGATATAATATATAAAATTAATTTATAAATGTATTAATTTCTAGATTATTTTATATATTTTAAAATTAAATTAGTAAATACATCTTAAATTCTACGCTTAAACTGAAATCCAGTTTAGAACTTTGAGCTTTCACTTGATACACACAGCTCATAAAGTACATTCTGAAGCTCCTTTGCAGATAATTAATTTAATAAACATGCATACAATTGTCGTTTTCCAAGTAAACTGTACGTTTTGTCTGTCAGTTATGAGTAAAATTAAGAAAAATATTACTCATTAAGGTCCCAATTTTCGGAAAAAATCCTCCTAAAACACATAAAATGAAGAGTTATGAGGAATAGAGTGATCCCAATTCTCATCAATTTATCTACCACATTTATAACTTATCACGATACTTTGTCAACCTCAGGAAGTCAGTGAACGAATTATTTCCAGAAATTAATTTGTACACTCGATTAAACACCTATTTTAAGCAAGATCATGTACAAGTATTTAGAGTAAATTACTCTAGAAGGTGTTTACTATCATCAATGCGCTTATCTAGAAGATTTTCCTCAGTATAATCATATAACGTAGAATTTTACATGTAGTATACAAAATAGGGTCATATATGTTTATGGAAGTACATCAGAAGGTTCCTTATAAGTCTCTAAAACTGATATATCTTCTTAAAAATCTCTTATTATCCCTCAGAGGATCAAACTCTATTGCAGAACTTACAACGAGGGGGATCTTCATTGTTAACTCGATTTATGAAACATTATATGATATCTTACTAAAGGTTTTAGAGATCATCTAAGAAAATAAGGGCATTTAGCAATAAATTTTTGAGTATTCATAAACTTAAACTATCTTTAAAGTAAGTTTTTATATAAATTTTTAAAGGTTTTGCTTTAGTAAAAGCGTGTGCAAGTACTATAACACGTGAGAGAAATTTTTAAAAAAACATTAAATATTAGCTAATTATTTCTTAGTTCTTTTGTCATAAAAAATTATTAAATATTATTTAAAATTTTAGCCTTTTTACTTTATTTTTATAGTAAATTTTTAAAATGTAAATTTATAGAAGTTATAATTCTGTAATGCCATTATACGTTATACTACGAGAAAACATGTAAAAACAAATTGAATTTATTAATTTTTCTTTAAAATTTTAGCATAAAATCATTAAAAATACACTTAGAAATGATTTAGAATTTAAATATTTAAAGCAAATTATATATAATTTATTTAAAAAAATAATACCGTTTAATGCGCATTATACGTTACAGCGCGATAAAATAAGATAAAATAAAATTGAATTTGGTAATTTTTATTTAAATTATTCAATAAATTTAACTTAAAACACTTAAAATTATTCAAAAATTAAATATTTGTTAGAATTAAATTTATTTTTAAGTATTTTTTTTCCTAAAAAAGAAAAAATTAAGCACTTAATTTGTAAAATAAACAGAAATTTATTGGCAAAAATTCTATTTTTATTGAAAATTTAATAATTTTTGGACACTTTAAAATAGTTATTTAAATTATTTATTTTAAAATTAATTCTTGTTGTTAAATTTACTTAATGGAGTTATCGCTTTTAATTCCATTAACATTATCTAATGGAGTTAAATCTAAAAACTTTGTTGAAAATTACTACTTTAAAAAGGTATTAACTTCAAGGGAATTACATTTAAATTTCTATTTTCATAGTGAATTTATTAATTAAAAGTTTAATAACGTACAAGTTTATCAGTTCGCGTCGCTTTCGTTGACGCCGCGACGCGACGACGCAATTTAAAGAAAGAAATAATATAATTCTAAACTTTAAATTATTAAATTAAGTTGTTTACGATATTTTAATCGTTTATAATTAATAAATTAAAGAATAATATAATATTTTTTTATTTTTTAAATGATTTTATGAGCAAATTTTGTTATTTCGCGTCGCTTGTTTTAACGCTACGACACGACGCGTATGGTAATTTAGAGCTATTTAGCCCCTTAATTTTGCATATTATATTACATTACATAATTTATTTTAATGTTTTAATATTAATAAATTAAAAATTATTAAAATTAATGTCGTAAAAATAAATTTATTAGTAAAAAAATGCCAATTTTCTGCCATAATGTTGATTTGTAGGCGCGAAGATTATTATTTATATTCAAATAAAAACAAACTTAAACTAAATTTTGAGAAGAATTTAAAGCTTTACAACGTTTATATATTTATTTCTTTCTTTTAAATTTGTATTATTTTGCTAAAAAGAAATGAGAATAATAATGTGTAGTGAGCGACACGTTGGCATGCGACGCGTTGACTCGTCGCATCTCATTCTAAGATGGAGTCGAATATGATTCGTTAAAGTTCCTTTTAGTTGAATGAACAAGGAAGAAACCGTAAAAATATCTCTTGTAAAATAAAAATAAAGAAAAAATTTTTAAAGGAAATAAAAGAAAAAAATTCTACAGATAAAAAAAAAATGTTTCTCATACAATACAATAGTTTTTATCTGAAAGATAATACCTTATACATTATTCATAAGTCTAAAAACACTCTATATCAATCAAACATGTATAGGGGGATTATGAAACTTGCACGACATATTGTTAAAAGTTTCAAAGTTAGAAAATTTGCAGATACAAAAAGGAAGAAACCTAGAATTTCAGCATTTAAAATGAAAATTGTGTCGTGTTTCATCTGGTAAAAATTTATATTATTTATTATGGAATAGCTTTAATATATATAATTTAATATAGAAAGAAAAACCTTTAGAAAATAGTATTTGGGGGGAAAAAATCAGAAAATTTTGAAATTCGATGTTTCTTTTCTATCTTTTATTATTTTATTCTA
Source organism: Centruroides vittatus (assembly GCF_030686945.1). Taxonomy (NCBI): domain Eukaryota; kingdom Metazoa; phylum Arthropoda; class Arachnida; order Scorpiones; family Buthidae; genus Centruroides; species Centruroides vittatus. The sequence goes on from NW_027120768.1 coordinate 1,324,565, forward strand.
ATATATTTTTACTTTATTTTTTATTGATAGCTAAAAAGTTACCCATTTATAGGTTTCATTAATGTCTGGAGGAGGAAAATTATCTTTCAGAAGCTACCTATTTTTACCTTATACTAGCATATGGAAGTTACCTGTAGCCACTCTCACTAGTATATGAAAGCTACCTTTTACTACTATATGGAAGTTTCCGATTCACTGGTATATAGACTATTGCCTATAAAGGTTGATTATCACCATCTTTTAGTATCTGGAAAGTGACACTTACCATTCTTCACCAGTATCTGTACGTTTACCATTGGCACCGTACACTAGTATCTATAAATCGCCGCTCTTCATTAATATCTGGAGATTGACTAATCATTGCTACCTTTCTCTATCTTTCACTACTATCTGGAAGCTGATCATTACCACTTCTAGCAGTATCTAGAAACTGATCATTACCACATCTCAGTAGTTTCTGAAAATTTACCATTGTCACGCCTCATTAAAGCCTGTAAATTTGCCTGCCACGTTTCGCTAGCATTCGAAAACTGACCACTGCCACATCTCATTAGTTTCTGAAAACTAGCCATTACCATCTCCCAAGTATGTGAAGATTTACCATTGTCACGTCTCATTAACACCTAGCAATTGACGATTGTCAAGTGTCGCTATTTTCTACAAAGTTATCCTTATCATATTTCAGTAGCATCTGACAATTGATCAACGTCACATCTCACTATGAAAATTTACTGATATAATCCCTCTACTGTATAAAATTATTTTACAATTTAAAAAAGAAATATCTACTGATATTTATTGATGGAAACTACTGAAACTATACTATCAATTGTTAACTAATTATATGATTAATTAACAATTGTAGTAGTCAGTAGATAGAAATTAAAACCTATATTTACTCCTAAAATGTAATTTTCTTTTAAAATATTTTTCTGGGTACTAAGAGAAGTGAAAGTCTACTTTTTCTTCTATCTTCATTCGATAAAGCCTAAATATGTACAAATTCTTATGTTTGTCTTACAATTCTACAAATTCTGTAAGTGTAGTCATTGCTTTTCCTATGTGGAAAAATATAGAATATATTCTTTCCCATATCCTTTCTTACATTTCTATACTTTCTTTCCTACATCCTCTCCTATGTTTCTATACTCTTCTTTCCTACATCCTCTCCTATGTTTCTATACTCTTCTTTCCTACATTCTTCTTTCTTACATTCTCTCCTGTGTTTCTATACTATTCTTTCCAATGTTTTAACACACCTTACAAGTATCAGAAGATCATAAATAGGAATTCGATACCAAAAATAGGAAAACAGAAAAAAAATTATAAATTTTAACAAGGGAATTTATAAAATTGTTATATTCCCATGTTGAAAATAGTAATAAAAAGTGAAAGTGGCAAATTATCCTTTAAATCCAATATAATTTAATAGTGTCGTCGATTATTTGGCCTCTTGGTGGTCATTTTATTGTTTTGTATATTCCCAAAAGTATTCTATAGAATAAACATCATCATTATTACTTAAGTAGTTTCTCAGATATTTAGTTCCAGCTAATAAATAAATTATAATCGCCTTATAAATTATGTATGTCATTAGTTCTTATACTTTTGAATACTTTATTATCTGATAAAGGTGTAATCAATTCTAAATTAACTTTACGAGAGTAAAACGAATTTTACAATTTTAAAAACGGATAAATTTATTCAATGCTTTACTTTTTGCTGAATATTTTATTAATTATTATATATTTTTTTTTTGTTCTTGCTATTTTTATTTTTTTATTTTTTGCTTTCAGCAACTTTTACTCTTCTAATTTGGTTGCACCTTGAGGGTCACGTTACATGGCTGCGCGTCATGTGACTGAGTTGTAATTAATTACGGCCTTTCACGCTTATAACGAACTCGCGGGAAAATCGAAACCTTTCATTATAACTGTGAAATATTGCAATTATATTTGCCTCACAGAGAAAAGACATACGAGTTAAATTAACTGGTTAATACCCTTTGATAGAAACGTCTATGACGATATCACGTTTCATCAGATTAATTCACGTTACCATGCATTTTAAAGTAAACTTACTTATATTTTTATTTAAGAGATCAAAGCGAGTTTTTGTGCCTTTTGTAAGTGGATTTGATGTACATCAAATTCTAGTGAAGAAAATGAGCCCACACGTCTTACACTGGATGTTTTGTGGCAACTTGTTATCCACCTTCTAGTTGGACTAGGAAATGCAATACAAAATCGATATAATATTGACAGCCATCTTGTGTCAGTGCCTGATTTTGGTAAAGCTCGTACACAAGGAAATGTGTAGGCTCTTTCAAAAGCCTACTCGGCGTGAAGAGAATTTTCAGATTATGACGAATACATCACCATTACAACTTTTGGAAAAAAGTAATGCGTTGTACTGCTGCATTCTGAGTACTTCTAACATATAATTAATACAGTAACGAGATACAGAATTTAAAACTTCGAAATTAAGAAAAAAGAAAAAAAAAAAAACATCGAATGATTTATTAGGAATATCAATAAAAATCAATCGTAAATTTTATTAATTTGCTGTTTATTTTACAAAATACAATTGTGTTTTCGAAAATAAAATAAAGTAAATTTAGTTTTCTGGGCCATAATTTGCATTTTTTGTAATGAATTTTTGAGGCTGTTATATTGACTAAATTACTTTTTACTTATTATATAATGACAAATTATTCATAAAAATCAATTTCGTTTATTTGTTTGGATGTATTTTTTGCGTTTTTTTAACTTAATCATTTATAACAATATAAAATCTTGTATTTTTAAGAATTTTTCTGTTATTTTTAAAAAAATACTAAATTTACATTATTGTAAAAAAACGCAATTTTAAACAATCAGAAACTGACATATGTTTTGAAATATAAGTAAATTAATAAAATAATTTGGATTTTTTTTATCCATGATAATAATTTCTCTCAGTTTAAGAGCTGTAGATGTCAACCTACCGCTCTGGAGGACCAGAGAGCAATCGAAAACACCAGGGATGTTTTGGGGGTGGTCTGTCCTGATTTCGTTAGGTTCCATACTACACCAGTTGTGGGCCTGGTCGAATGTAAGATGGGCCTGAAAAAAGGACCTGAATGAGTAAATTTAATTGCTGTTATCATTTTTAAAGTGTTTTTAAATATAATATAACTTCAATATTTCGTATGTTTTCCTGCCTCTGCAACAATATAAATAAACCAATCACATTACTTAAATTAAGGGTTATTTCTAACCTTTAATATAAGTAATTTTATTGGTTTATTTATATTGTTGTAAGTGACGTTTCTACTAACGAACAAATCAGTTAAAAGATTAAAAAAAAAAAAAAAAAACATAAATGAAATACATTTTTATATAAATATGGCGAAAAAATTAATTAAAATTATAATAAAAATAATTTATTCAGTTTTTAATTTTTATTATATTTAATTAAAAAGAAAGGTTAATATTACTTTAGTAAAAAGTTTAAATAAACTTCTAACAAAATTAAATTAAATTAAATATTTATTTATTTATTTTAAATTTATATAAAATTAAAGGAAAAAATGTAATTAATATTTTAAATTTTAATATGTAAATTAAAATTTAAAAGAAAAAAATTATTCAAATGAAGTTTTTATTATTTATTTATTTATTTATTTAATTTTAATTTTAAATAAATTATTTCTAAATTTAAATGCAAAGAAATAAAGAAAAGAAATTATTCTCTCGTTGTTTAACCTTATGAATAAATAAATCGAGTGAAATAATTTCTAAAAACGAATTTCTCCATTGATAAGGATTAAAAATAAAGTCGTGAAAAGGTAAAATTTATGTAAAAAAATGATTTTTTTCCTGTTTAAATCTTTCAAAACACTTGACAGAAATTATATCACAACTATTCGAGGTGACAACTTACTTTCCATTATTCCTTCATGAATTTTAATAAAATAAATCAGTAAATTAGCAAAATAAAAAAAAAGTGCTGCAAAGTTTGCAAAAACGTTCTAAACAATTCTTTACCCCTTCTATATCTTACACCCCCTTGAAAACTAGAAAATAAAAGATGGAAGCGTCAATCAACATTCAAATTTGTAAATTGTGTAGCTTCTTTGGATGCGAATGTTTCGCTCCCTCCCCCATTTTTTTTAATTTTATATCTTTTTTGTCCCATGACAAAGAAGTGTAAAGCATTGTTAAGGAAGCAGGTGTAACTGAAAACTAATTTCACGCCCGATATGATCAATGTTGAAGCACAGGATAAGTTCATAATCATAAGGTAGCACCTCTACGTTCCGCTAGTATTAAAAGAGATTTCTGAATTAAATTGCCCCTCTATTGTATAAAATTCAGCCAATTCTAACTTGGTTATATCCATGATTTGTTTTCCAACAACTGTTTACTCAAGCAAAGAATAGGTTCATCATTTTTTAAACGCGCACGCGTGTGTGTGTGTGTGTGTATCTGTCTGTCTATCTGAGTGTGTGTACTTGCATTTATGTATGGGGAAGGTAATTAACATATACCTACTTTATCTATTTGGGATGAGGTATAACGTGCTGCATAATAATCAGCCTGATCACTTGGCAGCTTGACAAAATACTTAACATGTAATCACTTGCTGGCATGTTTTATATTTAATCACGTAACTACTACTTTTAGTATCAGCTTGAAGACTTTATTTCGCGTTAAATAATTTGTGCGTGATGCTATTTTATCTCTTTAAATTCTAGATATGTTCCTGATAAGAATGATGAGTGTTGGTTCAGCATATATATATATATATATATATATAATTTATAAACTTTTCTCGTGTCAGTTGGGGTATTTTACAAATTTTGTGTCAGATTCATGAGCACACCTCAAATAAGTCTTGAATGATACGATTTGTTTTTGATTTACTCGTTCAATTATCATTTAAAAGCTGTATTATTGTGTGTTACAACTGCTTAAAAAGTGTCGTTATAACGGGCTAAAATCGACTCGCTGTTCTAAGGATTATTAACGATACAACAGAAGTTTTATATACAATGTTCTAATTATTAAAATTTGATTTATTTGTTGGATTATTATACGTTATAATAACTCGAACGAGTGAAAATAACCTTGAAAGACTCGTTGTAAAAGAAATTATTACCGATACAATGAGAAGTTTTAAATGCAATGTCTTAATTATAATTAAAATTGATGTTCAAATAAAATTTTAAGCGATTAAAATTTTTATACAGTGTAATTTACGGTTATTTACGGAATATTTAAATTATCTCTTTGTAAACGTTAGATTTGCCAACATTTAAGAATTAAAGATATTTAATAACTACTAAAAAGTTTCGTTATAACGACTTATTGGTTTATTCAGAATTAAAAAGATATAAAACTTTGAAAAGGTGTGATTAATTTTTAAAAGAAATTGCTTATAAAAACTAACAGTTATTGTTATTATTTTTTACTTCAAGCATCCTGTTTGCGGGTTTCTTTGTATGTATTTTTGTTTGGAAGAAAGTTCCTGTGGAAAAAAAAGGTTGCTGTTTAGAGGTGTCCGTTGTTTGGATGTTATTTTGTATACATTTTGTTCGAAAAAAAATAAAAAAAACCCTGAAAAATACTGCTGTTTGGAGCATTATAATTTCGAAACTTTGAATTAAAAGAATATACGATTATTTTTTAAGAAAAATTCCTCATAAAAAATAATACAGTTATTGAGAGTCATAAGTTAAAAAAATAATAATAATAATTTTCATAAAAGGTGCTATGAAATAATTAATGAAATTTGACGATATAATTTATCAAGATAAAGGAGAATTTTCCTAGATGAAAGATATCCAGCTACTACAACGCCATATCGAGACCATCGAACGGGCATTACGCAGAGCAGCTGTTACGTATATTGGATCCGGTCTGGTGTAGAGTCTAAATATCCCAAGGGGGGGGTGCCAACTTCTAACACGTGAGGGGAATCAGTTTCCTTCCACAAGACTTGGTCTGGACATCGGATGAATCGAACTCACCAGTTAGAAAGAAGAAATCATCTCTCCTGCACAACTATCATCCGTTCTTGTTGTCCGCACAGTAACTGGGTGCCAGATGTACCTCATTTGATATCTGTCAAACCTGTTAGATGAAATCTTTCTGCTAACAGGATGAAACTTTTCTCATAATAGCGCTCCTTGTCTCGTAGATAGAACAACGATTGCATTTTAATTACCCGACCCCAACCCTCCTCCTCCATCTCCTCGTTGTATTGAGTGAAAGCAATTAGTAATTCGTTGTATCGGGGTTAGTAATACTTTAATTATAAATGCTATATCTGATGTTAGTGAATTTCTGTTATATGAAACAGAGAGAAAGTATGGCGCCCGGTCAAAACGTCTTTCTCCTTTCTGTGATTTTTTACATTTTTTGCACCTTTAAATGCCCGGAAAGGCAAAAAGTTTTGTGTTTTTTTTTTCTGTATGTACGAATGTTAGTGTGTGTGTGTGTGTGTGTGTGTGTGTGTGTGTGTGTGTGTATGAAGGAACGATTTTGTTCATTCAATTTAAAGCTCAATAACTCTCGTGCCTCTTGTCAAGAATTTCTGAAATTTTGCACGGTAGATTGTGTGTTAGAGGCATTTATGATGTTAAATTTTGGTGGTTAAAGGTCAAGGGGATGGGAAGATAAAAGGGGTTATTTGTTTATTCCGTTTATCTAAAATTAACGTGTTTTTGTGGCCCAGAAAACGATTTTTAATCTTTTCGTAACCCAGTCAATAAGGCAAAATTACATATTTATCATTAGTACAATATAATTACCTTATTACTATAATTACAACTCAATTTTTCAGTCTCATAACAGCATTTTTAATTAAAATCTTCGGTTGTAAAGTAATAATTATTTTTCTCCCTCTTTATAACACGACAATCACTATTATTAATTTCATTAGCACTAATATCCTTTAACATTTCTTACACTATAACATTGTAAAAGATTTTAAATTGGTTTTTCTCGGCTAATAAACTCATCAAATTGAAGCAAGTGATTAAATATTTAACAGATGATCGCTGAAACTTATACAATAGGATCGCCAGTCGTTATAACGAGGTTAAGTTATGAACGATCTTCAATTATCACACAGAAAGTACTACTTTCTTCCTCTTGGCGTTAAGCAATTTACTTGTATCCACATGAGAATTCATTCTGTGTTAGTACCTATCCATCTTTTATAGGGTCACATTCTTTATTATTATTTTTTTCTAATCTGGTATCATTTATTCTATTTATAACTTTGTCATATTTTTGTCCGTTTCCTGATCATTTATTTTATCTATAATCCTCCTACATTATTTTCATTTATGTTGCGTGAAGAGTGTACTTTTTCATAGTGTCCTTCTCTTTTTGTATGCTGCTGCAGTTTTGATTACTAATCTATAAGCATCCCACTTCTTCCTCCTCTTCCTCTTCTTAAATTTCTGATTTTTATTGATTAATTCTACAGGAAAAATTAAAAGAAATAACTTTATTAGTAACTTTGTTTTTTTTACTACATTTTATTGATTTTTTCCTCCGTTTGCTTTATGATTTCTTCATCAATAACGTTATAGATGTTCCTTTACCATAGTTAATTAACAGTTTAATGATTTTTCTGCCAATTTCTAATTTGTTATCTCGTTGAATATTACCATTGTTTACGTTTTATCTATATTTATCGTCATATTGAATTTTTATTCTTATTTTCTTCGACTATTAACCGCTAAAGGCCATATCTATGGCTTCTTATATATAGACGCCAGCATCATACATCAAAAACTTTAATGGAATCTCGTATTTAATAGGTTTATAAATTAATTATCTTCATTAATTTTTCGATAACATAATAATTAATAATTGTTTTAAGCAAATTATTATTATATTTTTTTTTCGTCCTTAAATGAATAAAAGTGTCGGTTGCATTTCAAATACGCCAGTAATGACGGTCGTGTCGTTATGGCGAGTAAATGTGATTTAGTTATTTTCATTTTTTTAAATATTTTCTACGTAAATTGTTTAAAGTTTATAGATTTTTAAGTTAAAAAAATTACTAAAGATTTCCTCTCGCTTCTCGCTATATCAAAACTCCCTCTTGTTCTTCTCATACTTCTCGTTATATCGAGTTTCCCTTCTTATTATAGCGTAAAGTTTCTCTCTCATTCCCCTTGCTTCTCTTTATATTTACTCTTCTCGTTATAGCGTTAAAGTTTCCTTTTTTAATCTCGTTAAATCGAGTTTTTTGCTTGCTCTTCTCTTGCTTCTCGTTATATCGAGTTTTCTTTTTTGTTATAGCATTAAAGTTTCTTTCTCGCTTCCCTTTTGCGTATCGTTATACGGAGTTTCCATCTCGCTCCTCTTATTCTTCTCGTTATAACGTTAAAGTTTCTCGTTAAATCGAATTTTTCCCTTGCTCTTCTCTTGCTTCTCGTTATAGCGAGGTCATAACCCTGCTATAACGAGAGAAAAATGGTTTTGAGCATTATAACAGATAATTACTTCATTTCTATTCAACGTATTCAAACATAAAATACTTGTATCTTCCTCTAAAATTAATTCCTTTTTATCTTAATCTCACAGAATTATCATTATTATGCTTTATAATTTAAAATCAAATTTTTCTCTCCATAAACTTATTTAAATATCCAATCATTTAATTACAGAAAGTAAAAATTTCCCTTCTACTAACGTCATTTATAATAACTAAACAGTTTCCACTTTAGTAATAGATTTTAAGACTCGAGATAAATTATGGCACCTTTATTTTTTATTTTTTTATTTTCTAACTAATTACCCAGCACACATTTAAATTGATTTATATAATTAAATAATGAAATTAGTTAATTATATTATACCATCACATTTTAATAGATCATTAATTATACTATCTAATCCATTCGACTTTATATTTATTTATTTTTTTTAAACTCTTGCTGCCATTTTATGTTCTGCATCTATTACGTTTCTTCGTTTTACTGACTTTTTTTGCTCATTTATCAAAACATTTCTTTACTTTTTGCATTTTTTTGGACTAATTTGAAAGAAAAAAGGTTATATAAATTCCCACTGCCGGTTTGTTCCTTTTTAATTTCGAAATAGTGTTAGATGGATTAAATTCGAGACCGTATATAGAAAGCCTAGGGTATTAAGCCCCCTATTAACTATATATAGTTATCACGTAGTTTTAATTCAAAAATTTTCCCTGAATGGTGTTAAATAAATGACTGGCATGACTCTGTTGTTATGAGGAAAAGTGTGATTTACAGGATCAAGACACTGATAATTTGAGATGGAGAGCAATATATTTTAAATTAAAAATATGATTAAAAATTGCGAAGACGTTTATCTTTTTGAAATTTTTTTTTTAATATTAAATCATCTTTTTTCAATTAGTAAATTTAAATTTATTATTATTATTTAAAGCATTTATTTGCTATTCTATAATTATAATTATGAAAATAAAAATAGTGAGGTAAATAATACTATCATTCGGGGTCTCTCTGGTAAAAGTTGATCCAATGCCCACCGACTCTTGATTCAAAGTGAGCCTTGGATCTTGAAACTCCTTAACATTAGCCTAGTATTTGGGCCTTTGGCATGTGGATAGTAAGAAGCTATCTGTGTTTAAGAGCAATACAGGATCCAGAAATCTTTAGAGGTGGTGCAGAAAGGAAACAATATGCTTTATCACCTGAGGGAGGCTTTACACGAAAAAATATCTCAGAAGGAGTGCAGCAGACACTCTGTACTTCCTAAATCCGCCCTTGAGCAGTTTTCTGCAGGATGGAGACATGTTTGTCATTCCTGCTACTCGAAGAAACAAACACTTCATTTTAATGTTGTATGACACGTGTTGGGGCTCTTTGTGCGCAGTTTCATATAACATATTGGGGTTCAGAAAACTAGCTCCTTTCCTCTATATCCTCAATATAATACATATTCCTCTATATACTATATAAGCAAACTAGCTGCGTGTGCTCAGCGTTATTCGGGATTTTAAGGAGGTGGGTATTAGTGATAAACAGAATGGTTTTAGTAACTAAAACGTACATTTATTGACTCTAATTACGATAATGAAACTTAAAACACAAAACATTGCCCTAATCACTACCTCTTTAAGTAAACTTAAGGAGGTAGTGATTGGGGTAGAACCCCCACACTATTTTCTAGTGTGTGGAAGAACATTCTTCTAAATTTGGTGCAGATACATTGAACGGTATTGAACCCTTTATCATACATACATAATTTTGACTTTTATGCATATTTTTATATAATTATTTCTCCATTAACGAACAAAATACTGTGATAAAATTATATAAATATACATTTTAAATATTTTTAAAAGTTTTATAATAACGAGTAAGGTAGTACAGTAACGTACGCACGGGCTAGACAGGCGCAACGCTTTACACTATCGCTTTATACTTCATTTTTATCAAGCTTTCCATCATAATAATGAATGCTCTCTTTAATAATGCCAAAACGGTTGGTTTCCCTCTTATATTTATCAGTATAATCAATTTATAATGAGTTAATAAGTCTATTTTATTATTCAACCAGGCTATTCCCATACGTTTTCACCATTAACAATAGCGCTGAATGCATTTAACACATTAATAATAATAACTGTGAAAGTTTAATATACGTAATGTGGTTAAATAAATCGCCAATCACATCACTTGTACAAATTAGCTTTTAAAAAAAATCTAGAAAAATGCTTTAAATTATCCTACAATTTTTATTTGATTTGTCTTGCATTTTTTTAAATATAAAAATTAAATGTGTGGAAATTTCTTACATTTATCTACGATTTTATTATCTGGAAAGTTAAAATTAATTAAATATATAATAAATTTACTACGTAATAAGTCGTATAATTTAAATTTATGAATTAAATACACTGAAATTGCTATCTAGTTATCATATAAAATGCAGTGATTTTGATAGTTTATTGTTTGCAAACGCTCTTAATTCATAATAAAATTCTTTATAATTAATTTATAATTTATATTATTACTGTATAGTAATTTTAAATATTAATTCTATATAATTTATAAGAATTTTGAAATTAGCAAACTTCCAGAATTATAACTTAGAAAAATGTAATTTGTACAAATAAAATGAATACGTTGTACGTAAGGCTAATACAATAAACAATATTTTTAATAATAACGACAATTTTAATGTGAAAAACACAAATTTTTAAAATCTCAATTCTAAGGTCAAAGTTGACATTTTTTAAAAAATGCAAATTTTTAAGCAATTGACATTTTGTAAACTATTAATGCTGTTATAATAGACACATTTTAATAAAATAATTTGCTTTTTTAATTTCAAATTGACTTTAAAAAATATGAACGTTTTGTGAAAAACAACATTTTGAAGAAGTAGGTAAATTTATGAAAATATCAGTTGTTTAGAAAATTTGGCAATTCTTGAAAGGCTAATTTCTATACAAAAATTAACAGTTTTTTGAAGAAGCAATTGACATTTTTTTAAAAGTCAATTACTGATCCAAAAATTTAAAAAAGTTTTCAATTGTGTTTTATTTCCATTTAAAATATCAAAAAATGTCAATTTCTAAATATCTAAATGGACAATCTTCGATAAAATAAACTGACATTTTCTTAAAATGCCAATTACTTTAGTTGATATTGATCATTTTCCTGTAAAGTAATTGAACATTTTATGAATCGTCAATTATTTTTAGGCAGAGAATTTATTTACAGACTTCTGATTTATGACAATTTTAAATATGTTTATCGACCATATTTTCTGTAGAAATGTATTTAATTTATAACGACAAAATTCAATGTTGTTATTAATTATTACAATTATAAAATTATTACGTTATTTACATTAATTAAATATGTATAAATGAATTATAAATTACACAATGAATTTTTAAAGAATATTTCTGTTTTAATATTAATAAATAAGTGTAAAAATTGTATAAATATTTTAATTTATGAAATAAAAAGTTTTAAAATAAGGTAAATTATTTCATAACTTTTACGTTTACGTTATTAAAAATTCGACAACGAGTTGAGTAACTTTCCCGGCAAAAAAATTTAAATCGTGTTTGGCGCCATCTGTTAGAAGATTTTATTTTAAAAAAACTTGTTATATTATTAATTATTGTAAAAAACTTAATTTCGAGTGTACAGACAAGTTTTATTTTTAAAAAAGAAATTGTAAATGCTAATAACGAGTAAAATCTTTCGATCCCATTTGAGATAAGACACGTGATCTCTTCTATCTCCTCAACCCCTTGCTCTTTAATCACCAAAATTCAATGGCTTCAATGCACTTAATAACCAAACCTCTCTGAAAAATTTCAGAGATTTTGGACAAAATACACAGGAGTTATTAAGCTTCAAACTGGGTGAACACAATCGTGCCCCCCACACACTACGGCCATACATACAGAAAAAAAACACCAAACTTTTTCATTTTTGATCATTTGAAGGCCCCGAGTTGAAAAATGTAAATGCCTCTAGGGAGGGGAGATCATTTTTTAATCTTTGGCCATACTTTTCCTCTGTTACGTACAACAGTAATAGCGACTTTTTAGAAGCTTATAAAAGTAAAAATATGTAAGTTCTAACGCAAAATAATTGACTTTTATGAAATTAATGACGATTTCAAACGTAAAATTAAACATAATTCGATAATAAAAACAATAAATTAAACAAATTTACAAGATAAATTTCCAAAGCAACTTTCTTGTTGCCATCTAAAATATGAATATAGTGTTTATTCTAATACCCAGTTTGTGAAACTTTGCGATATTGATGCTGTTTAATTAGTGTAAACCTATGCAAAGCCATTTCTAAACAGCTTTTAATTGATTACTGAAGTTTACTGATTACTGTATTTTAATAATTGATGTATTAAGTTGAATAATAAGCATTTTCATAAAGTGTATCTGTAACTTGTTCCAAACTTATTTAATGAATTAATTAAATTGGATTAATTCGAAGAAAAATTTTTAAATATTTTCGAATTTAAATACTTAAAATAATTATATTAAAAGGGGGATTTAGTAATATTTTCTGTAATTTCCCTTGTATTAATTTGTGAAGAAAGCTGTTCATTAATGCAAACGTGATCATCACTTCTTTGCTGTTTACAATCAAGATAAATATACAAGCCTTTCTTAATACAAAATTAATGACTTTTACTTAAAATACGTGGAGATATTTCAAGAATTTTAAGACATTTTCTAACCTAGAAACTTAGTAAATTAGGCAAATTTAAGACTGGAGAATCTGTTTAGTTTATAAATGATTTTACACTAAAAATTTGATAAAATTCTATTATTTTTACTCATAATTACGTTTCTTAGAATGTGCTTAAGCAATACTAATGCTTAAAATATACATTATAAGTCATTTAAAAGACCCTAATCGCGCTGTCAACTCCCTTTAGGGCTTGAGAGTATATTTAATTTGTAATGATTTTACACTAAACATTTAGTAAAGTTCTATTATTTTACTCATAAGTACGTCTTTTATAACTTATTTAAGCGATTGCAGTGCTTAAAATATATATTAAGTCATTTAAAACTCGTTAAAAAGACCTTCATCGAGCTGTCAACTCATCTCTAGGACTGGAAAATTTTTTAAATTTATAAACAATTCTACACTAAAAATTCGTAATAATACATTATTTTACCCATAATTGAGTCTTCTAGAATATATTTAAGCAATTTATACGCTTAAAAATTATATTAAATTATTTAAAACGAGTTAAAAAGACCCGCATCAAGCTGTCAACTCGACAGCTTCATAGCATCAAATGATTTATTTTTATATTAAAATTTTTACTATTTTACCTTAAAATTTTTACGTAAACATAAAATTTAAATTCTTTTATTATTATTTTTTTAAAAATATATAAGAAAATTTGAACGTTAATCGCTTCACTTTACAATCTAGACAACGATTGACACTTCCGCAACGTAGAATTTTTAGTGAGATTGATCGATACGAAGGTATGATCTGATAAATCTAGAATTTAGGTAAATCGCCTTCGCACGTAATAATCCTATTAAATCCTATCAAACATATTAGATTAAGCAGGTAAAAGAAGGAGTTTTCGTTTTTTTTCCTGCTCTTCTCTCTTCCTCCTCTTCCTCTCCTCCTCCTTTTTTTTCTTCTTCTCCTCCTCCTCCTCTCTTGTGAGCTTTACAAAGAAAAATAAAAGTTCCTGCAATTGTTAAAATTAGTTGGCAAGATCATTTTCTTCTTTATACAACTGAACTATCATCGTTCAAATCCTATTAAGGAATAGGATCTTATTAATACGGATTTCAAATAAGGTTAATTGCATAGTAAGGTCAATTGAGTTTATATACATGTATAAGAAAAAAGTAATCCCCTGTTAATGTTTCAATGTAGATTAGATGTTATTTCAATGAATACATTCGTGATCTAACATAATTCTCAATGAAATCTATGAGCTACACTTGATTTTATTTGGATTTTTATGAGTTTTTCCTATTTTTTGGAATCGAAGTTTTCACAATACAGTTATGCAATTTTTAATTATACTTGAATTTTAAAAATCACGTGACTTCTTTTCCAGACAGAAGTTTCGAGCCTCTGGCCCCTAATATTTCCGTATCGGGTCTCGATTTTAGTAGTATCTTGCCCCTGTACATCATACTTCACCTGATAACAATCGAGTCATCTAACTTCGTTCTAGAGAAAATTTTAAATTGAAATCACGTGACTTTCGGTCCATACCTGAAATATGTATATAACTAATTGGAGTCTCTAAGCTTTCCATACATAATCTTGATTTTCATTTATATAACTCCGTTTTCGAGATAAACGAAGGACAGATATCGGAGGTGAGAATTGGTATTGCAATTTGAAAATTGCATACCAATAATATAATTTTACATCAGGATACCATACTTTTAGGTAAATTTGACGTCAAATTTTACACTCTCCTAACAAAACCTGTGTCCTTTATGTTTATATATTAATTAATTAAGTGAGTTTTAATAAATAATCGCTTTAAAGTGTGAGTTTTAAGATGAAAATTACATATCTACATCATTAATTAATAGGTAAATATGACTTTTATCCTGAACTTGCACTTTAAAGATTAACTGTTTAATAGATATTGTATTTTTTTACGTCAATTTGACGTCGGTATTACGTTTTATAATAACAGAAATGTAAACATGACGTCAAATTGACGCAAATATGTAGAAACTTTACATACCACTTATGTTTTAATAAATAAATATAACTTAAAATATAAACTGTAGAACGAAAACCACACATTTACGTGATGTAAATTAATATAAATGTGTAAAAAATTTCCTCGGTGTTTTAGTATAAATACGTCCCCATTTCTAAATTAAGCTGGAAATTAACTTATTAATTACCTCTAGAATTCATAAAGTTGTACATAATTCAGTAAAAATTTATGGTGTTGAATATGTGCAATTAATACGTTTATAAACATTAAAAATAATAAATTCCTATCAATAAATATATATATAAATTGAATTAATTAAGTCGTTAATGTTAACACGCTTTTAAATTTTACGAAGAAACGTCATACAAACATTTAATTTTGTTTTCGTATGACAATAAACTCAATCAGTTGAATCTAATATTCATTACAGTACATTAAACACAACTGTGTAATTTTATAACTTTATTATTAATGCATTCATGGCACTTTTAGAGTATTGTTAGAGGATTTATAATTGTTATGGGGGGTCGATACTCCCCCATAACTATTCTGGATTTATGTTTATCTTTCCATTGTTTCTGCAACTAGCTTGAATCACTATTTAAGTACTGTATCCTACCTATAATTAAAATTTTGGCATTAAAAACGTGGCCATAAAATGATAAATTTTCTGCCTTTTAAATTTATAGTTCCACCAAAAATTGAAGAAGAAAATACAAGCTCTGATAGCGAAGTTAGAGAAGGTGGTGATATAGGTTTGAGGTGTTCAGCATCAGGATCTCCCGCTCCTAAAATTAAATGGAGAAGAGAAGATGAGAAAGATATAACACTGGGAACAAAAAAAGGTAAATAAATATACCTCCCTATTTTTAACATCGTTTAAACTGTTATTTAAAATGTATAAACGTTGATATATATTGTGAATTAATTAGTTAAATGCAGCTGTCAATCGATATCTGAAACATATAATATCTCATTCAATATCACCTTTATAAACGTCATTTTCTCAATCTGTTGTCAAATTGGATACAGAATGTTCCGGAACAAGTCACGAGTCAAGTTTTGATTGATGGATTGTAAGAATTTTCTCCCATTTAGTCAATACCCGAGGAAATACAAGCTGTTTCAATTCTTGTACTTCGCGATCTGTGACCGAAACAACATTTGTCAATTTGCGTCTGCAAAAATTTCACTCTCAAATGTTTCTCCATGTTTCTACTTCTTTCTCTCTAATATTATGCTACTAGAATACTTTAGAAAGTGATTATTTATACTTCGAGTAAAATATTATTTTATTTAAAAAATAATAATAATAAAGCATCTGTTACAACAATTGTTTATAAAAATCATCCATTTCTATTTAGGAATTGACATAAGTAATCATTTTCTTTTTTTCTAGAAAATAATTATTTTCTAGAATGAAATTGATTGTTTTCTAGAATGAAACTGATTGCTTTTTTAGTAGGAGAATGATTTATTTTTTATAGCAATTATTTTCTAGAAACTCTAGAATAAATGATTGTTGTAATAAATAATCTGCTTTATTTTATAATTATTTATTTATGGCTTCGTTTATTATTTGTCATAAAATGTATAATAAAATAAATAACGATTTTTTCTTAAAATAAATATAATTAAATATTTGTTAATAATGAATTTTTAAGATTTTAAAATATATAAATTCTTTTCTAAGGTTTATTCTAAAATCGAACGATTTTTTTATTTATTATTTTATTTATTTATTTACTTATCATAAACTCTAGAATATAGAGAAACTACGAGGATCTCTTTCAAGAAAATTATCTACAAAAATTACCTTCTAGAAATCTCTAGAATAAATCACATATTTACTATTTCTAATGATTAATTTTAATTAATATTTTTAAAATAATATACATAAACACGCGAAGAAAAAATATTTAAATTTTAATGAAAAGAATGTAATAATAATTTTAAAAGTAAATAAACTTTATAATTTATAACATCATCTCATTTATAAAATGATATATAACGTATTACTCTACTGTTGAAGAGCACTTTAATAATTAATAAGTTTTAATATAAAGTAAAGTATTCACCCTTTGCTTATATCTTTAAAACATGACTTAAAGGAAGATTTCTTCTCGATTAAAAATTAATCGAATTTATGAATAATTCAGTAGATTGCATTTACCTGAATAAGTAAGCAGTTTGCAATAGAAATGAGAAACATCTATTCTCATCAGCCTTTCTCTGATGTTTAATTATTCAATGGTCACAAACTATTCTTGTGTAAACACTTTCTAATTAAATATTCTTTTAAGTTTAATTTCCTATTCTTAGCTTAAACTCAACTTTACTTCTTTCTTGATTATTTTTATAGTGCCAAGCGTACATGGAGAATATCTAAATATCAGCAAAACTAGCAGGCTTCATATGGGAGCATATCTCTGTATAGCATCGAATGGAGTGCCTCCTTCTGTTAGTAAACGAATCATGCTAAAGGTTAATTGTAAGTTCACTATTATTATTATTATTATTATTATTATTACTTTTTTTCGTTTAATAAATATAAAGAAAATTTTCTACGTTCGCCTGAAGTTGGGCTTTTTTGTATGGTATGAAGTTCGGCTTCTCTGCCTAACTTTAGTAGATGTAAGGAAAAAAGTGCTTTAAAATGCTCTTAAGGAGGGAAATTTATGCATTTTATTGTTGTAAGTTGTTCAGGGGTCACGTGGCTTGTTTTATAAATGTCAAGAAAACTAACTTAAGCATAATTTAATTTTAAGAAAGTGGATTTTGTGAAAAGGTAATGCAATATTAATAACGCAAAATGGTGAAGTTTTATGTATATATTAAGTATAAAAATCAATTTAATTGCTAAGTATTATAAAAATTAACATCAATAATTTGCAATTATTTTAAGTTGATTAAGGAAGAAGACATTTTTGGCAATGCATTATTATTTTTTTCTATCTTAACTAATTTTAAATGAATGTAAAAAAAATGGAGCCATAAAAAGGAATTTCACATAAAATAATGAAGGTTATCTATAAAATGATACTCATTTTCCTTAAATTGATAGGAGTTATCCACAAAATGATCATTTTTCCTCCATAAAAATGATTATTTTATCGTTTAGAGTAGGTTGTAATACAGAAAACAAGTAGAGATAATTACTTTAATATTTTTTTAAAAATATTTTTAAAAGCAAGATTTCTTTATAAATTTTACCTATTAAATGATATTACTTTAGTTAACAAGAATCTCAACTTCTAAACTTCAAAAGCAGATGACAGCTTCACTAATAATTCGTATGATAGATATGCAGCATCACAGAAGCATCACTGCACGCTAATTTGCATCACTATATTTATATAATACTGTACATGAATAATGGAATGTAGAAAATGATCCATATATAATTATTATATAAAAGATTCAGGAGCTGTATATATATATATATATAATTAATTAAATCTAAGATTAAGTGTAGAATTTAGATATTTACAGAAGGGAAAAAATACGAAGGTAAATGACTTACTTAAAATTCCATAAAAGAAAAGCATGATATATTTGGATCGTAAAAATTCCAGAATGTTTTAAATATTTAAAAAAGAATCTAGAGAGAGTTTCATTGATTTTTGTATTCGGATGAAGAAAGGAGGAGGAGGAGGAGGATAAAGAAAAAAAATTAATTTGTGTAGGTTTTAGTCTCAATAAATCAATAAGAAAATCTCAAGTAAAAAGGAAAAGATCAAGCTCCTGAATTATCAAAAAGACAGAAATCCAAATTCAATGATCTACATTATGTTCCCATTTTCTAAATGTCCACTTAGCAAATGACTTTCTTCCTCTTTGCTTCTCTTATCTACAACTGTTCTGTGATGCTATCCATCTAACAAAGATTCTCCTTTATTATTCCATTAATATAATTTTTGGAAGAGTCTTCTCGGACTTCTTTTTAACAAATAATTAAAATAAATTGTATAAAGTTAAGCTGTAATGATAATATATTAATAAAATTTATGTACAATTGTATATATCTATATATTAAACTTATATATGTAATTTTGTATAGCGACACTTACCACTTTTCACGTTCTGTGGTCACACTGTATTCCACTAATTAAGTAAATTTTACTGTTAGATTTATTTAAATCTTCTGGTTAATATGTAAATTATGTTAGCTAATATCTGAGAATTATTAATTAGAAGAGCTACAGAATCAATTGCAAGACCTGATCATTTTGCAGAAAATTTGAAATTCGATATTCTCTTGTTATGATAGTGAATATAATTTTGTTGGTTTATTACTTAATTTAATTTATATAAAATTAATTTTTAGTGCCTAAACAAAATAAAATTAATGCTTTATTTTACTGATAATGTCCATTATTTTATGAGTCTCTTATTACCAATAACCTCTATTATCTCATGGGCAATCACTGTTATTTTGTGGTTAATAATTCTCATTTAATGGGCAATGCCTATTAGTCTATGGGTCGTTGGTGTTATTTTATTGATAGCCCCTATTATTTTATGAGCAACGAGTCTCATTTTACGGGTAATGGGTGTCAATTTATGAATAACCCCTATTATTTTATAACCAATGAGTCATTTTATGGGTAACGAGTATTATTTTATAATTGCATTTTTAAAATATTTATTAATTAGAAATTATTTAAAAGTTGGTGTAAATTAGTTTCTAATATTATAACATTAAAACATATATCTACTAACTTTGTAAAACGATTTCCTTGCAAGTGATCTGTTGCATTCTTAATTAGCAAGTCTGTGACATAGAATTAAACACAGATTTACTATTAACAGAGAATCTCAATCGGAATTATTGCTAATTCGAATTTCATTCGATTTAAATACACCTGGGACAATGATTTGGTTTGATGACATGTCTTTATCTTAGAAAATAATGATTAAATTCACGATAAAAGCTTATTTAGGCAATTAAATGTATGCAGGTATGCACAAAGGTATGAAATGTGTACATATGAAACCCTATGTGCTTATAAACATGCCTATACACTCATATAATTGTTTATATATATAGACAAGTATATACTTCATACAAATATGTGCCTTGTCTATACATATCTTGTTTATACTTGCATGCACCTGTAAACTTCCTATAAACACGTATATGTGCACATACTGCCTTTATTTATACATCTATACGTTTTTCTATATTATTTACATTTGTATACTTGCCTATACTTGTATGCACCTATATACTATCTACGCACGTGCATAAACGCATACAGTAAATACTGCTTACATTCACATGTAAACATTACCTACATATTTACGAGCTTATACATTTCTTATACACAAATACATAACTACTTGCCTGTATTATGCTTATACATACACGTATTTATGTACTTCCATTCTTTATACACGCTATATGATTGCCTCGCATCCTTGTACACAAACATACACATTTTCACCCACGTAATAACCCTCATTTGCATAAGTACATAAAATATAAACATAGAAAATTATATAACCTGACTTAGCTACATCAATTATTTCTATAAACGAAAGAATAATGAGAATAACTACATCATCTAATGGTAATTAATCGTAATATATGTTAATTAGTAACAACGTAATTAAAGTAATTTACTCTAGCAAAGATTTAATTAAAACATGGACATTTAATATGCATAATTTAGGAAAATAATTAAGTAAATAATAAATTATAAATTTTTAAGCAATATTTTGTAATTTTATATCATTTATATATATATATATATATATATTATATATATTTGTAACAATAAATTAAGCGATAAAACAACATAATTTAACGTAATTAATATAAATTACACCGAATCGCTTGATTAAAGCGCTATAAACGAACATAATTTATAAAGTAGTTTACACGACGTTGTCTATGTTGAATTTTTATAATTATAAATGCATAAAAGTGTAATTAATAAAGAAAAGTTATCATTAAAACGGTAATTACACACTTAACATTCATACATGTTAATGGGTTCTGCCATAATTAGCATAATTTATGCACATGAGGGATTTAATCAGTGTATTATGAATATGTAGGAGGACGTAGACTCGAAAAATACAGAGATTTCCTAGAAAAACTTTTGTTATTTTCAATACTTTTACTAGAATCAACCTCTCCCCCCTCAGATAATATCACATTTAAAACTTAGAAGACAAAGTAGAAGCTAATTTAACAAAATCCCCCTATCGAGTTGGATCATACAGGTTATACATGACTTTGCTGTAATAACTATTCTTCAGAAAATCCAGGATTTGTCAAGTGGAGGTAAGTTATACCCAACAGATGACGAGATAACAGGGATGAAGACAGGAATCTCTTCTTGTCTTACCAGTTAACTGACAGGGAAAACATTCCCCAATTCTAGATATAACACGACTTATGGCAGATAGGTACAGGGCAATAGTACTGTTTTCTACTGATATATTATAGAACAAATTAGTTTTAACAAATCTTGCGTTACGTCTGTATGTCGTCAACACATTTTTCTATAAATATATTTTATTATTTCATTTATTGTTTGTCTATCTATCGATTTTAATTTTTTTTTTTTTTGTTTTTTTTTTGGCGTAATTGAAGAATTTCAAATTTATTTCCTGTATTCTGCAGCTAAATTTCTTTTATTCATAAATATATATTTTTAACTTTTTTAGCCGTGTTTAAATTAAATTGGCTTATTCCTTTTATCATTTTGAATCTAATTTAATATATTATAAATTATAAAATTACATTTATTTATAACCTTTATACCTTAGCTTTATAAATTACTTTTCCTATCTCTGAATGCATATTTACTTATTTTTAACTACGTGTTCCACCTTTATAAAAGTTTATTTCTTTACTTTTTAAAATTATTTCTCTATTTTTCATTTCGATTTCTTTCTCCATTTATACTTATTTCTCTATATTTTTTCCCTTCATTTCAATTTCTCCACTCTTTCATGCTTATTTTTTCTTATTTTTTCATTCCTATTCCCACTTATTTTTACTAGACCTATTATACTTATTTTTCCATATACAGTAGAGCATCGATTATCCGACCCCCGATTATCCGACTTATCGGTCAACCGACCGCGTTCTAGTCGGCAAATTCAAATGTCCGCTAGTGATGTGGTGCTACAATATTTGGTTATGTCTTGGCTACTTTAATATTATTTTTGTTAAATTTTTGCATGTTTTAGCTGGCAGCACTGGCTCGACCATGAAAGGGAGGCTAGTATTTAAACCAGGCCTAATACACTATACTAATAGTGTATTTTTTCATACTTTTCGGTTATCCGACTTTTCAGTTATCCGACTAACCCCAGTCCCCAATTAAGTCGGATAATCGATGCTCTACTGTATTCTTATTTCCATTCCCATACACTTCACTTTCATATCCGTCCCCCTCTCTCTCATTAATACTATTTCTTCATCTAATCTGATCCTTACTTTCTACTTATTTCATAAACATTTCCTTTTATTATTTGACTCTATTCCCTACACTCTTATGCACATTTCTTACTATTCATTCATCTTTACTCACACTACTATTCATACCTATACCCAAATATTCTTTAATAGCCCATTTCTCTATTATTTCCCACTTTTTCTAATAAAAAAAAACGTCATTTAGAAATAATTACGTCCATTTTGGGTTTGAAATTTTTAAATTCTCGTCTGTCTGTCTGTCCTTTGTTAATTTCAAAAATGAAGTTATATATATGAAATTCGAGACCAGATATAGAAACTGGGAGGTTCTGATTAACGTGAACTTTCTATCTGGACTATGTAATTTCAATTCGATGACTGGCAATACTCGATTATTATGACGTACAGGGAATAACACCACTAAATTCCAGACCAGATAGGGAAAGTATATGGGCCAGAGACCCTAATTAACTACATGTATAACTTTTTTAAATTTAAATTAAAAGATTATTAAAAATTGCAACTGTGCAATATGACAATGTAACAATAAATAATTGCTAGTTCCTAAATGAATTTCCATTTTAATTGATTTAATTTCTTCAGAAACGTTTAATAATTATCTAATTTTTTACATTTCAACGTTTCTAGATTGTCTCTTTATTTGATCAGGGATATTTTTTTTTTAAAAAATTAAAGTTTTCACTAATTTTTCTTTATATTTCCATACTTTAATATATTGGCAATTTAGTAAATCCTTATAGCAATAAACTCACCAAAATGACTGAATATAATAAAGGAAAAACAAAGAAAACATTGCAAAGAATCAATGGTTATATGATTTCAGTTTGAATTCTTTACCAAATTTAAAAATTTTTTTTCTATTGATTCTTTGTCTAATTTAATTCTTTCTCACTTTTGTCAATCTTAATTTGTTCTTTTCTAACTTCGCTTTCAATTCTTTTCTTTTGTTTTATCTTCTTTAACAGCTTGTGTTCATTTCAGTTGAACAGAAGCAACTATTAATAAAGTTGTAGTAAAGAAAAATATCAAATAAAAGTAAGGAAAAAAATTAAGATTGACAAAATTAGTATCAAATTAAACAATTATAACAGGGATGTAACACTGAAAAATTTCGTGACTATTATCAATTTTATACATTTAATTTACTATGGCATGTAGTAATTTTAACGTATTTGATTTTTGTCACTCACTAATCCTTATGTATTTTATTTTAGTCATTTCATTTATTTATTTTGTATATTTGATTTAGTTTGTCACACATTTACATCCATTTTCTGCCGGGATGCCGCTGTACACTGGGGTACCACAACAACACTCTAGGGGTGCCACGAAGTACTGAGCTTTACCATAACTCTTACTTATATTACTAAAAATACGACAATAGCTTAACTGTACATTGTTAAAGTAGGGGTGCAGCATGAAAAAATATCCATACTGGGTTGCCATTATTAGGAATTAGGTAACGCAACACATGGGCTATCTGCCATCAGGGAAACGCTTTCCGGGTGGAATTTCTATTGTAATCTAGCCCCTATTTAGGTGTAAGACACGTGAAGAAAATCAGGAAAACTCTACGTGGCTAGCACATTAGTCAGATGAAAATCCACGACCAGTGTTTAGTGGTTTTATCTATTCGGCAACTGGTGGGCAACAGATGTGAATGACCTTTGCTTTTGTAAGTCACAGTGTTTTCATACTCGCTGCTATTAAGCATTTTGTTAACGCTCCAAAACACATTTCTGGAACGTTAACAACTCTCCACTCAATTCTGTGCACTGAGTTGGTCGAGATTGAGCTTATTCATAAAAACACGTGTTTTATGCAAGGTCGAATTTTTACGTAATCTGAACAAGCTATAACTTAGGGCCTCGCTTTATCCTCAACAGGAAACAGTTATGAAAGAGGAAGGGTCTCTTGTTTGTTGTACCTTACAGCTACAATATAGCCTGTGTAAATCTGACTCTGGTCCTATATGTTATATAGTAATGTATAAGCTTTACATCTTTTCAGACTGTATTCGAAACATTCCTATTTATTTCCTAGTAAATAAGAGAAAAATAATTAAACGGTTATGTAAAATTCTAAAAAGAACTCTGTCTAATAGAGAGAAAAGGTTAGTTTATTTCTGCTTTTAGAACTGTCCACATTTTCCCATTTCTCTTAGTTAGGATAATGTTGGAAAAGTGAAATTTAAGAAGGAATAATCCTAAAAATATCCAGAAAAGGGAGTTAAATTTAAGTTTCCTGGATGGTTTCACATTCAAAATAAGTTAAAAAATTGGAATCGCTACATCTAAGTTTCTGTAACTCTTGTGCATCTTACATTAGTCACACAATAAATTCACAAGTAATTATGACCTCTTCATACTGCCTGACCTCCTCTCATAATAAAATGTCTCATTCTGTTAGTTTTTTCCCATAATTAACACTTAAACAAAACTCGCATGAAAGGAGCAATTATTATTCAGTCCCAATTATCTCAACTCTCTACAATAAAATTTTTATCTTTAGAAAATCTCGAGAATTTCTTAGACGAAATTGCTTATTTTCCTTCAATTTTCCTGAATAAATCACGAAGAATTTTCCTCTAAACAAACGTGAAGTTACATAGAAAAGCAAGGAAAAATGTATAAAATAGTGAAGAATCTTGCATACTTTCATCCTTTACAGGTAAAGGACATTCATAAAGGACACTTTTTTCTCTAAGTATTTATACATTAAACGATGTTCTGTACCCGTAAAAATCTATTTAAAAATTTTTTCCCATCCAAAAATTGCCGAGTTGTACAAGATGATTGACAAAGAATATTTTAAAATCTTCTTTTCATATCCTATATAATGTATTTATAAGAAAAGGTGAATTCGATTATACAAGATAATGAAGTTTTCTGAAAGTGACAGTTGGGCTAAAAACTTGCGTGATGAAAAGTGCTTCTTCAGAAAAGGGAGTGTTACGTGTCATTTCATCGCTTATATCTTTAAATATAGCTAAAGAACAAAAACTTATATTCCTTAATTATGCTTAAGTGAGGTTTCATTATAGTTTCCAAGCCATGTTGTTGCTTTCTATACAAGTTAATGCCTGCAGAAAGTGCATACATGTTGAATAACAGCTATAAATATATAATATAATGCTGTGAGTATGTTCTGTCACAACCTGTAATTAATTCGCTTCAATTTAAAACAGTAATTTTATTATTTTGGGGATGTGAAGATGTATAATATAATAAACTTTTTTAATCAGAAATTCTCTTGGCACTCTCGCCATTATAGGCTCTCAACATGTATTAGAGAGGCTTCATGAGATCATATATATGTCATAGGAAGATCATTAGAGATCTATCATAGGATATCATTAAAGATGCCTCTGAAATCATTAGAGATGAGTTCATATACATATGAGACAGAGAGGACACGTATCAGATGTCCTGGAGCCTCTTGACACGTGTCCTCTTTGTCCTCCTATAATGTATATTATAATTTAACTTATTTATTCATAAGATATTTTTTAATCTATAAATAAATAAATTGCATGCTAAAAGCTTTATCGAATTCTGTTACTCTATCGTCTATATTTACGAACTGTACGGGTTTTTTATTTAAAAAAATCAAAGAAAATAAATAAAAAAATATATAGAAGTATATTAACTCAGTTCTTTATCGATATCGAATTAGTGGTTGAATATTATTCTTGTTGTTACTAAAAAAAAGTAAGACCATCTGCCTCCTTCTCTTCTTATTCTATTCACGATATTTTCAGCTTACTTTACCAATGATATTTACATATTGGCGAATTTTACTTACTACTCTGTTCGATAATGCATCAGTATCATTGGAAAAAAGAAAAAAAAATTCATATTTTTGCATAAATAAAATTGTATGACATTATATTTTTTTATTTGTTTATGTTCTACTTTTTAGAATTATTCCACTATAATACAGAGAGAATCTTGTGAGGAGGAATCAGAAAGAACCCGTAGAGAAGATGGAGATGAATTATCTTAATTATGATTATTCTGTAAAAATTGCACATTTTAGGAAGTAAAAACTGATAACTTATATTATTTTAAAGGTATTTTTGTATCACACATATCATAGAACACTGTATAGTGCAATATAGAATTTAGATTTTCTCATATATTATGAGTACTTTTACTAATTATTTGAAAAAAACTTTGATTATAATTATTTTAATGGCATAAAATTCGAATTATTATTATTATTATTTAATGTTACAAAGTATAGAATTTTTTTCCTATGTTTAAAAAGGATAAGTAAAAGGAAACGTGAGAATTATACTGAAAATTATCATCGATGTGGGTATCAAATCCTTAAAAGTTTTTAAAATTCTGGACATATTTGTTTTTTATTTTTATAATTTTCATTCTAAAACATAATTTTATTTACAAAACAATTCCATTTTAAAAGTCCTTCACAAATTAATTAAATTTTTTTTTTCTTTTTCTAACTATAAACTTTTTTAAACAAGTTACTAGGCCTTTTCCTTTAATTATATAATTTCTGATTAAAATTTTCAATTAATATATGTTAATTACATCTTACAAACGTGTGATTTACAAAAAATAATAAAAAAATTTCGAAATTTTAAAATGATATAAGCACAAACGTATGCAAATCTTTATGTAACGATTTGCAAATGTTATACCTTTCTAAAGCTAGAAAGTCGATATGATGACGAATTTTACAACATCTAGTACATAGAAGACACCGTGGAAATGTATGCAACTGGTACACGTTATTGTTAAAGTGGTAAACTGGTTGATACTGGTAAACTGTAGACGGGTATAGAACTGATACACGGTACCATTTAACTGGTAGAAGAGTAAAGAACTTGTACACGATACCAGTAAACTGGTAAAAAGGTATAGAACTGGTACATGGTACCGATAAATTGGTAAAAGGGTAGAGAAAGCGTTACATTGAAAATAAACTTCTCGCTTCAACACAAATCTTCATTTCCAGCAAATCTTTTCCCTCCTCCAAAAGGAAGTTTGGACGAAGGAATCCGGAAATTGCTCATTGTACAGAACAAAGCCGACCTTCACTTGTATAATAACTTTCTAGGCGGTTCTCTTTCATCATGTAATTAAATAAAGTAGGTTGATTGATGTTTTCGGTCCAATTTAATCTTCTCTACACTTTTACAAATCTAATAAATCATATAAAGTACTTAAACTAGGTTAATTTTAAATGAAAATCTACAAAAATATTAATAATTTCTTCACACATCAATAAAAATATTCTGTTTTTAATGCTAAATCTTATTATTTTATTGTAGTTTATAGTTTGGTAATATGATTATTTAAAATCCTCAAATTTTTTATAATAAATTAAATTAAAAAACGGCTTTATTGTAATTTCTAAACGAAAATATGATCGTATTTCGATGTAAAAGTATTAAAAAGTTATAAATTCTTTACGTTCATTACAGTGAAATGTCATGTTCTGTAGAAATATAAAAATTTGTAATTTATCTGTATTTTTACAGTAAAATTTCAATGCTTTTGTAACTGTTTACACAGTAATTTTTGCCATTCCTGTGTATAATGCATAGTACTCAGACTACGTAACGACACCTTATACGCTTGTAAGGTATATTTTATGTACACATAACTCGCATAAATATTTACATAATATATATAAACGCATAATTTATAAATTATAACAAATGTATTTTTTCTGATACATGTTATAACACACCTTCGTTTCATACAGTTGCAACAAATTAAGTGCATTTTAATTTATATATTTACACATCTACACTATTTTTAACTTAAAAAAAAAAAAACTATGAAATAACTTCAACTTTACATATTTTTACATAATTAAACACTAAAAACTTAATTTATGTTCTACAAAAACTGCATAAATTTGTTTTGTTATGTGCATAAAATAATTTAGATATAATAACTTGACACTTTATACGTCACAGGAAGCTTAACAAAGCGTTAAAATATTATTTGATTTATTTGAAAACTGTCTAATTTACTAAAAAAATCTGTAGTATGAATATATATGTATATATATATATACACACACATTTTTATTTTATTTATTTATTTTTTTTGCCAATTACTATTTCACTTACTGAAACTTTTCACCATCATTGCTTCTGTTAGACCACTAATATGATGAAACGGTCCAAGAAGCAATTGGTGCATGAAATTCACAATGATAACTGAGCATCATCAATCTTCTTGAAGCGATCATCTGTTCGAAATTTATCCTAAAAGTTCTCTCTTTCTCTCAATTTTCTCTCCTCTAAAATATCTCAAATTACTTTTAAAATGAAAGGTAAATAAATATAAACATCGTAAATTTTAATAAATTTAATTCTATAAAATTTTAAATAAATTAAATACTTTAATTTCAAGATTAAAGAGAACAAAACGTGTGCATACACTTATCTTCTACTCTGACTTTCCAGTTTCTTCTCTTAATATATATATATATAAAACTTTAAAATATATTTTTTAATACTAAAAGCTTTAAAAATATCTCTAACATTAATTTTAGTTTAACATAAGTTTAGTTTTACCAGAATTAATTTTAAAATTTGATTATATTTAAAAAGCAATGTAAACTTTCCTCTTTCCACTCCAAAAAATAAATAAATAAATAAAATAAAATAAAATAATAATAAAATTTGAATGTATATTATTGTCACATTGTTATAATCCAAACTGCAAGTTTTAAACTAAACAAGGGGCTTTCAGTCTACCTCTAAATATTTAGGGCTTAGGGCATCTAAGCTTTCCATATCTGGTCTCGATTTTCATCTATCTAACTCAGTTTTCGGGATTAGCAAAGGACAGACAGACGGACGACAATGGAAATGTATAAGTCTTTAATTTGAAAATCTCAGCCCAATAAATCTAAATTTATATAATGTTTTTAATATTAAAGCCTTAAATAATGATTATTTTAAATAATTTTTTAAACTTTTATAATATATTTTTAACGTTAAAAAGCTTAAAAGTTGTTACTTTAATTTATATTTTACACTTTATTTTAATTTCAGCAGAATCATTTTAAAATTTCAGTCCAAGAGCTCCTTTCTAAACTTTCCTCCCTTTCTACAAATTTAATTTTATGTAAATTATTTTTAATTTTTAAATGTATTTTAAACATTAAAATCTAGAAATTATTACTTTTTATTTATTGTATTTTTATATACCATTTAATTTAATTAGAATTAATTCTGTGGCTGCATTTCAGTAGAATTAAGAAAAGGAGTTATAAACTTTCCTCTTTCCTATTTAAAAAAAATTATACTAATTTTATATAATTTTTAAAAGTATACTTTTAACATTAAAAACTTTTAAACATTTGTTATTTAACTTTATTTTATATTTATATAAATTAAATTTTAGTGGAATCAATAATACTTCGTAGTGTTTTAGTGGAATTAAAAAAATATATATATTTTTATGATTTTCGGGTTGGAGTTTTCAAACTGCAGACCTATACATTCAGTGTTGTCCTCCGTCTCTTTGTCTGTCCTCTCTTAATTTCGACAACTGAGATAGATACATGAAAATCTAGAACATATGTAGAAATCTAATATGAGGAGGCTCCGATTAAGTATACATGAAATTCCTGTCTTGACCAGAAGTCATGTGATTTCAATTCAAAATTTTTTCTCCAGAACAGAGTAAGTTAGTTGACAGGCATTACTCGATTGTTATCAGGAGGAGTATGATTTACAGGAGAAAGACACTAATAAAATCCAGACCAGATATGTGAATCTTGGGGTTACATTCCCTAAGATTTACATATCTGGTCTGGATTTTACTAGTGCTATATTTAAATATTGCAGCCCGGTATTGCAACGTTGTCACAATAATTTTTTTCGAATATTTTTTCTTTAAAAATATATTTTAAATTCTTAATTTATTTTTAGAATTTTAAGAAAAATTTTTGCTTAACCACTTACTATTTTTATCACTATATTAGCATAATTAAAAAAGATACATTCATTACTAGATTGATATGAAAATGTTGTTTCTTAAGACACACGTCTCTTCTTCTTTGGTATGTTTTCTTTGCTTTTCTTTTTTAAAATAATTACTTAAAAAAACCTTTTACTCTTTAAAAATTTAATTAAAAACTTCGATTGAAAAAATCTTTTATCGATTTATCCAATAAAAAAATATATATAATATTAAAGAAATTTAAGGTAATTATCGACGATGTAAAATACCAACAAAGAAGAATAGAGTCAGCTCTTGTGATATTTTTTACTTTAATTAATGGCTCGTGTATAACATAATTTGCTACTTTAGTAACAATAGTTTATAATTATAAGCCCTTATATATATATATATATATATATAAATTATTTTATACAAAACATTATACCATATTTTATCTTAGTTAGTGAACTACTACAGCAACAAATTTCGATAACAGTAAAGGAATCTGTTTTGTTTTTATCTTCTCATACTGTAGCAGTAATGGTCTAGAAATAATGTAGTACAGTAATAATACAACATAAAAAAAATAAATTTGTTTTGTCGAAAAAAATGATTGCTTCTTCTTCTTCTACTTCTACTTCTACTGCTGCATCTTCTACTTCTTTCACGGAACTTCTATAGTAACAATAGAACAGAAAGGTGATTTTTTTTGATGTTTTATAGTAAAAATGGTTGATTTTTTATGCTCTACTACATAAAAATGCACGAGTTTAATCGCTGCATCAATGCTGTTGTATTAATCTACCAATATTGCTATATTATTGACTACTGTTTATCTATAAATATATATAATTTACTATTGCATAAGTATATATACAATATATACACTTCTATATTCAGTACTACTTATTATTACTTATTACTTCGATTACGCTGTTTCCTATGTGCTCAATAAGCACGAAACTGCATAATTAACGTAAATATCGAATGTGCATAAGTGAATAAACAGCGTATCAGCTTATACGCTGTTGCTGTTATGAAACAATAATTGTTGCATAAATGTAAATATTGATTATGATATTTCAGAAATATGTGTATTGAATATACTATTGCATAAATATAAACACTAATTACAATAGCTGATAACTGTTTCTATGGTATAATATCAGTATACTCTCTATATTAATATAAATATGCAACAAATGTTGTCCAAAAATAATATATTTAGTTAAATAACAAATATGCAACATAAAAATATGTTATTTATAACTTCAAACATAAAAAAAATATATATATATATATGTATATATATCTTGACTCTATGCAAGTTTGAACACTCATAAAACCAAGTTATCCTTATTATAAGATTATATAATAAATGTATATCATAAACGGTATACATTTAATGCACGTAACTTTATATAATAGTTTATAAATTTATTATTATCATATATATGTCATAATATATTAATATATTGAATTAATGCAGATAAACTTTACTAATTACATATATACAACTGATGTAAAGCTTTTACTTTAATGAATTATTATAGATCTATGTATATGTGTTTACTATTAAATATATTTATTTATATAATATTATATAAGGCTCGTTTAAGGTTGAAAATAACAGTAATGTATCATCTAAGGTTAAGTTATCAACAAGTAGTTCGCGACAGACGAAGAGATAAAGAAATTTCAATTTTACAGATGTAGAAAATAAATATTTTTATTATATCAATTTTTATAATTACATTGAATAAAATTATATATTTTTATGTATAAATAATTTTATTCTAGATTTATTTTGAAAAATATTATATATAAATCCTTTCATTATCATACGCGATGAACCATTTAATCAAATGCAACACACAACAAACTTGGCATTATTTTTTGCTTTAGTTTCGTTTTAAAATCTTAAAATTCTTATTTTTTAGAATATTAAATTTAACATTACAAAAGTTAAGATTATAATTTACATACTTACCATTTACTTCCCTATTTTTTTTTTTCCTTTACTTTCTTCTCTGATGATTCTTGATGATGTTAATGGTATGACGATTAATGTAGTAGCTACCTTCAGAATTTTTCTCTTTATTTTAGCAAAGGATATATATATTATTATTAAAAGATTAAAATATTTAATAGAAGAGTAAAAAACACAAAAAATTTTCCATTAACGTTTTAAAAAAATTAATTTAATGAAGCTTTAGTTTCTGGAACATCGTATATCTTTCCTGAATGATAATCTTCTTGCATGTACTAGTATATTAATATATACATACATTTCGTGAAGCACGTAGCAAAACGTAGATGTTTTTTTTGTATTTTTACTTAATTTATTTTTATATTTTTGCGATAGTAAAAAGTGCAGTTTGCAATATTTACTACAACCTATTGCATGTTACGTTGATTATGGACTATTACAGGTAGCAAAATACAGAGTATGAGGAAGAAAAATAAAAATAAAATAAAGAAAATGGCATGAAATAGAAAGAAAAAGGAATAAAGTTAATAAAAATAATGAAGTTTTTTTTTTCAATTTATGCATACATCTCCGTAAAGCGCATATCAAAGAAGAATTCTGTTGCATTTTTACGATTTTTTTCATGTTTACAATATAAAAAAGTACAATTTTGCATTTTTAATACCAGAATCTGTTGCATGAATCATATTACAATAGTTCGAATGGGTGGAGAAACAGGATAAGAGAAAGACAAAGAAAATAGTAGAATTAGAGAAAAAATTAAATTAAATTAATAAAGTTTGATTTTCTAGAAGTATCGTATATTTTTCTAGAATAATTGTCTTATATATATTTTTTAACTTTATATTTTATATATTATATATAATATAAAATAAATAAAAAAATCACAATTTGTTTCACTAGAATCTGTTGCACATCATGTTGCTTAGATACTATAATGGTTCGATTACCTGGATAGCAAAACACAGGGTAAGAAAAAAGGGAAAAAATAAAGAAAATAGCAGGAAGTAACAAGAAAAAAAGAACGGGCTATTTCCGTCATGATATAGCGACTACATGCAGAGAACAAATTACTTTCTCATAAAACATCTATATAAGAAGAGCGCTCATACAATCAACAAATCATGGCTACCCAAGCCCGTATTACATGTTAGGAAGTAATATACATGCACTAGGAGGCATAATTATGCAAATTTTATGTTAATATATCAAATACGGATGAGATAATTAACATAATTTATTATTGTTTACATTAATTCAGGTATAATACATCTCAACTGATTTCTTTATAAGTTTGTCGAGTATAATGATAAATTATACATTTTTATATAAATATATCCTAATTATAATTTTATAATATAGGAATACACGTATAGTTTCTCAATATTTTAATATAAATTCGGGTATAAAGTGTCAAAATTCAATTTCGCATAGCTAAAAGACGTAAAAAAATTGATGCAATGTACCACCCGAACGTATAAATGTACACATAATTTACAAAAGTACTTATTAATTAATGTAATAATTAACAGTATTTTTAAAAAATTAATTTTTATCCACAGTTGCTCCTATGATATGGATTCCTAATCAACTAATAGGTGCGCCTTTAGGCACTGAAGTCACCCTTGATTGTAATTTGGAGTCGTTTCCAAGATCGATAACCTTCTGGACACGTGGAGGAACCATGATATTATCAAACAATAAGTACGATTCTATGATAATTGACACGGGTATATATAAAGTTCAAATGAAACTTCGTATACGGAATCTCCGTCCTGATGACTTTGGATCCTATTTGTGTGTGGCAAAAAATTCCCTTGGGGAAACTGAAGGCACGATCAGATTATACGGTACGTTTACTTTAATAAAAATGTTATAACTTAATTATAATGTAGATTAGTTAAATTTTTATGATACCTAATGATAAAAAATTAAAGTATGAAACTAAAGAATATTTTTCATTAATTATGAATGGATTCTTCGACTATATTCGCTCATAAAGTATTTATGAGCATATATTTATTTTCCCCTTGTATGAACGTGTAAATTTTTAATTCTTAAGCTAATTTAATCATATTGTAATGATTTAAGTGATCAAAATGATGTTAATTAATTAGTATTAATCACGTTTATTAAAATGAGCTCATTAGGTAATGATAATTGGTGCTGTTGTTTGAATTAATTGATATAAAAATGCTAATTGAAATTAAGATTATTGAGTTAAATTTTCTTCAAATTTTAATTATTACATGCCAGAAAAGTTGGCTAAT
This sequence comes from Centruroides vittatus, assembly GCF_030686945.1. Classification (NCBI taxonomy): domain Eukaryota; kingdom Metazoa; phylum Arthropoda; class Arachnida; order Scorpiones; family Buthidae; genus Centruroides; species Centruroides vittatus. Next base: position 1,359,442 of record NW_027120768.1, read on the forward strand.
TATTAGAATTTTATTAATATAATATCGTAATTAGTAAAATATTATGCATAAAATCTATATATGTAAGATTATATCGTTTAGATCCCAATGGATCTAAATGAATCCACGTGGAATTAATGATTAACTGAATTCCATTACTACTTAATCATTAGGATATAAATACGATATTACATACAAATATTAGCATTAAATTTTCCTCATTAACATAACTTTAATTGCAATCCTTGATTATAATTGAGTAATCCGTGATTTCACTTGATAAATAGTCAAAAAATACTTATTAAACTTAAATTTGTACCACAAACTATTTAAAGTTTATTGTAGCATTCATTCTGATAGCGTAACATATCGATATGATGAATGTTATCAGGTGCATTTATGTGGATCTCTCTGGTGACTTCACCATAAACGGGTCGAACGTTGTCTTTCAAGTGGTCAACGTTGCAGAGAGTGAGTTGTAAAAGGTTGGCTTCACGTGACAGTACAAGCATAGTCTATCCCTTAGTGGATTTGTTGTACTGTATATCAAACATTTTGAAAAATGGCTTACAATATAAAAATGTAACTAGGGGAGGGTGTCGTAACGCGCTTTGTGCAAGTTAGATATAAGCAGAATGATGATAGATTAAATGTCGTGTGGGTTGTTACATACATTTATTGATTATTCCACGTTCTCATTTAGAAATTCCTCGACCCATGTCCTCAACAACACCAAGGATAACGTATGCTGGAAGCAAGACTGAAGGTAAATTCATTTTTCTTTTATAAAATATATAACTCTTTATTTAATTAACTTAATGGATAAATAAATATTCAAATAAGAGAAATTCGAGAATAAAATATGTTAATTAGAATTACTACTTGTTTTTATTAGGTACACAACAGACAAGCAGTGAAAAAATAGTCATTGGCACATGGCAGACTTCCCAAACGAGAGATGGAAATGATGGTATGCTTTAGTTTACTCTTTCCTGCTTAATTTCATGTTCAATTTAGCTTGCAAATGGCTTCTTAAACAAATGTTTTATAAATATAAATTATTTTGGACATGTTTCTAAGGAAAATAAGTAGAAAAAATTCGCTTGTTTTTTAAACAAGGGGAAAAATAAGAAAAAATTATATTCTTTATAATGAGCCAGTCAGTGGGGGGAGGTAAGTCGATCATGCATAATTCTCGAAAACATTAGATCTGTGCAGATTTTAAATTGGATAGTTATTTAATATTGGCCACTGCTGCTTGTAATGTTTTATTATCTCAAAAAATCCCCGATATGTCAACAAGATATTTAGCCATTCTGGAAACATTACTAGAATTAGAATGATAATGTTTCAATGAGTGTAGTGCAACTGTGATCAATGATGCAATAAATTAGTTTGGATTTTCAAAGAACTATCAAATATTTCTGTAACTAGGCTACTGTATATCGATTTTTCTTTCATTTCTATTTTTTTTTTAATATAGAAAACTAAATTCTTTTCTAGTGAAAAAGTCCGAAATATCAGGAGAAGTTTTTGGAGTAGAAACCAGTGTAGGATTCGTGCCGTCCGCTGCAGGACATGATCTAGCAGCACAAGGTAGTAAATATTTTATTACAGTTAAAATGTCCATTAAAAATTAAATTAGATGGTTTGGGTAGTTTTTGAAGATTAATTATCATTTCTAGAAATGAATATAGGTTTATTAATTAATTTGGATCAATATTTTACGAATATTAATAGTAATTTTTAAAATTCAATTTTAAAAAGTGCGAATAATAACGGTCATAAAGATTCGACCTTCATTTGACTTTCATTTGGCCTTGACGCGTCGCGTCGCTTAGCTCGACGCTACCTAATTGGTTTTTCATTTAGATTAATGATAGTTAACGAAATAATTATCATATAAATAATAAAGTAAGCATTGCACGTTTATGACATTCAGTCATCTGGCATGAAGAAACCATAAAATTTCCATTGTCATTGGAAAATGTTAGATGGCTTTTGAATTATCGTCTTTCGGTGTATACAGACAATAGTCTGGTGGGTTTATGATAGATATGCAAAATGTATGAGGGACAATAAACTTTCTAGAAATAGTATGAAACGAATCTAAATTTAAAAGATATAAACTGCTATACATTTGGCATCTAAGATGAAGGAAAGAAAGTATTTGGCTAGTTTCCAATCTTGGTAGTACTTTGGCAAAGTTGTTCAATTAGCTTAAACGTTTCATAAGGTCAATAGCCTCTGTGCATTTATTTGTCTTTTTTTCAATTTCTCAATTGTCTTTTTCTTTAGAAAATTTAAATTCCCTTCTTCTGTTGCTAAGAAAGAAATGACTGAGCGCTATCTTGTTGTATTAAATATTTAAAAGCTTTAAAAAAAATAAATTTTAATAATGAACCCCCAAAAAAATGTTTTCTTCCCTAATTTTTTATTAAAGAATTAAAAGATAAGAGCAGTTGCAAATTTAAAGAACAAATAAATTATTCATACTAATTTTATTTTTATAAAAGAAATTGTAAAGTTTATTTATTTATTTATTTATTTACTTTTTATCTATTAAGCTAAATATATGAATTTATAATTTTTTCTTTACTATTTTCCCCCCATTTTAAAATAATTTATAGATTTATTTCTCTGTATATTTTTCAGATTTTATTGTTGGAAAGTTCTTTCCTAGGAAGAATTAAGAGAATAAAAGTACATGCGGTTAATAGCAAAAAAAAAATAAATAAATAAACATGTTTTATAAATAAAATAATACATTTTTAATACGGTTTATTACGAATGTAAATTTAATTATTTTTTTTACTATAATTTTGAATAATTTGAACATTTAATATATGCTAAAACCAGAGAAATAAATTTTTATTTTAATAAATTATAAGTACAAAATATTAAAAATTTCATATATTTTTAATCTCTACGTGAAGATTTATCGTAAATTTTTGTAGTAAATTATACAATGAATATATTAAAGCATATAAAAAATTGTTAAATTTAATTATTTTAACTCCTTTTCTTGTTGACTAATTAATTTTAAATGCTTAAATATTAAAAAATATACATTAAATGTTGAGAAAAAATATTTTAATTATAAAATTACTGTAATTAATATGTAAAAAACAATTTAAACACTTGAAAGTTATTTAAATTATTAATTTTAATTACATTTTATGCTTTTTATAAATGAAATTTGATAGGTTAAAACATTGTAATTTATTATATAAAAATTATTTTTAATAATATTAAGCATGTGATAAAGCTTAATTTTAAATAAATATATTAAAATTAATTTGATTACTTTTAAAAATGACATTATTAATTTGTAATTTCAATACTTAAATTGATTCTCGATAAGTGTAAAAATCATTAAAAGTAATTAGAAATAATATATACGAGGTATAATTAGGATTTTGTTTACAAAAGCATTAAAATCAGGAAAATGTTCATTAATTCAATAGATTCGTGCGTAATATTGGTACCTTAAAACGTTTAAACCTTAAATAATGTTGTTGATCCCATTATTATAATTTAGATAAGATTAATATTTTATTATTAAAATTTTAATTTATTAAAATCACAAGAAAGAAAATTAAAACGAACAAGAAATTACATCATTAAGTTACATGTTAAGAGATATAATTAACGTGATCGTATATTAAAGAATAAAAAACAAAAGTTGTCTTCTTCATAAATCAAATTTTGGTTTTTTTTTCTTTTTTCTTATTAAATGATTTATTTTTCTACTTAGATTTATATAAAAACGAAAATTGTACGATTTCTTCCATTGTAAATGTACGGTCATTTATCTGAAGAAGAAAGAAGAATTTATATATATACTCATATATATATAATTTACTATTTTTCATCCTTACTTTATATATCTGAATAATTTTTAATAAACAAATTAACCAGTAAAAAAGTTCTCTTCATTATAAATAAATTTTAAAAAATTTAAAAATTATTCGAAATCGTGTGATCAATTTTATAAAACATGAATAATGCTCTTAATAAATATCTTTTTAAATTTTAAAATGAATTTATAAATTCAAATGTCGGGTATATCTTTATTATAATTTTAAACATTTAACATAAAACTTTTATTCGTTAGCTGAAGTTTTATTAATAGTTTTGGAGGATAAACCTTACTGAAGATTAAATACATCGAGATTAAAAAATCAATATATTTAGATAAATAACATAATATTTATTTTTATATATTTAAATTAATTTCTAAATTCAAAGTACATTTTATAATATAATATATAATATATGTATTCAGTTCAAAATCAGACTTTTAAGATAAATTATTAATTAATAAAAAATAAATTTGCAGCGTAATGTCAATAAATAAATAAAATAATATTAATTAAAACTGGCAGAAGGCTTAAAAAGTACAGAAGAAAAGAATTTAGACAGAAAAAAAAATTGGGGGGAAGTTATATGTCATGTTGGGAAGTTGGATGACATGCAAACATATAGATGGATTGCCCAAAGCGAGAAAGAGCACGCCAGTTGGACTTGTTGGCGTCAATTTTAATCCATCTTGAAATTCCCAGGTATTTATTTTGAGGATGACATTTATCCACTTAATGCCTGATATCATCATCTCTAGTGAAACAGCACCGAATGTTTATTTCTCACCATCTGTCGTAGAAGCTTAGAGTGAGAGATTGGTTGCACCTCTTGTGCCATGCGATTTTATTTCATTCTTTTTCCTTAATAATTTCACAAATAAATATCGATTTCTGTTTATTATATTTGTGATATTTCTTGCTGGATAATGCTTTCAATTTTTCAGTTTTCTTTAAATTATTCTCTACTAAGCTTAATAATGAAGTACAGTACATATTAAAAGTATTGATCTTAATGTTTATAAAGAGAATAATTTAAGGTTTCTTCAGACAAATGAAACTATAAGGATTTTCTAAAACTAAATAATATATATATATATATATATACATTATATTATGTAGTTTAGAAAATCCTGTATATATATACAGTATATATAGAGAGAAGTTTATGATCGATCTACGCACTTATAGAAGAGAGTTTTTTATGTATATAATTTTTTAAGGCGGTTAAACTATATTTTTGTAAATATATTTTATCACGCCATTTGGCATTTTGCAGAGTGCTCAATTTTATGGAGGAATCTTACAATTTTTCCCAATTTTTATCTAGATACGTTACTAGAAGGATCTAAAACTGTATTATTTCTCAACATATATATTTACTTTTTCCATTGTTTAGACTAGTTTTTGAAGCTACAAAAACAGAAAAGATCCTCCTAAAATTCTTGTATGTCTAATTAAATCTTACTTGAATCATTAATTTTATTTAATAGATTACTTAATTTGTTAGAAAGTAAAAACATTTCTTTATTGCGAGGATCAAAAATGTTAATAAAATATTCTAAGTATGCTAAGCTAGAAGTTTTTTCAATTCTTGTCAGTTCTTAAAGATTTTCCATCCATCGTTTAGCAGGAGCGATCGTTTATTTTAAGTTGCATCCCGTAGACACTCCTGAGAGATTAACCTTCAGAGAAGATACTAGAAATTCGACTGGGAAAAAGTAGCAACAACTGAAAACTTTAGTGTTGAAGAATATTCTTTGTTCAATATGACGAATGCAGTTTTCGATATCAGTTTACATACTTTCCATTTCAGTTTACATAGTTTGTATGACTTGTTCTTCATTTATACTGCTTCTGATTTCTCTACATCTTCCTAAGAGTCTTGCATGCTTTTACTTGTTGGTTTTCGAATGCGTTTTAAAAACAATTTTTCACTTTTAATAGTTAGAATAAAATTGATTTGAATACAAAATGATCATCTTCAATAAATGTTAAATAGCATTTCTGTAAATTTATCTCTTCTTCGTTATCATTAGCATATTAATGACGCTTTTTCATATGAAAATAATTATAAATATATTTATGAAAAAGTGATATATATATATATAATAAATAAGTCAGAACTGCGATATTAAAAGGTATCTCTGGAAAAAATTTAAAAACAGGTTGTGTTTTATTAAAAACACAGGAATATAGTTAATTAGTAAAGGAATAAATTTTTCGGAATATTTTGAAGGATTTTATCTTTACGAATTATATAAATTGAAACTTAAAATGAGGAGATAGATTACAAGTTAAAGTATAAAATCTTAAATATATAATGAAATATATATATTTTTTCATTATATCGAAATTTTAAAATCTGTAAAGTTTATTTTAGTGAAAACTTTTTAAAAATTATTTTTTTAAAATAAATTAAATACAACAAAACACATCCCTCTCACTCGCTGACTGACTCACACGATTTCTCCCCAAGAGGAAAAAAAGAAAGAAATTAAGAAAAAAATTTAACAACCACTACATCAATCATACTAAACTTTTACAATTTTTTTTCTTTTTTGAATAAGCGAAATGTAAAAAGATTATTTTCATAAGACGAAACAACAAAATCACAAACAAGGATATAGTTTTTAGTAGTTACAAATATGTTGTTATATGATTTCCACTACAGTCGTCTCGATTTTATCATCAAAGATATGGCATCAGTTTTTTTCCGCTTCCATACCCTTATTCAATTAATCCTGTGACTTCCGCTACCATTCACACCAAAATATCGTATTTCTGGTTAGCGACACATAATTATAAGGCCGGGTGCCGAAGGCAGCAAAGAAACAGAGAGATTTATCAAAAAAAAAAAAACAAGAAGAAAAAAGAACAGGAGGAGGAGGAAAAGGAGGAGAAGAGCGAGAGAAGATGAAGGTGTTACCTATAGCATCTTCTTAATTATCGAACTCGAACGACCAAATGACGAATATCTGATGCAGTTTATACGAAAGTAATTAGCTTAGGTAAAAGCTGGAATCTCTGAAGCGAAACTAATGGATTCTTTTTGTTAAACCAAGAAAGCCTTCGTCAATTTGTACTTCTAACAAATATTTTCTTATTTTCTGAATTTAATTTTTGTTGTTAGTTTACCTTTTATGAACTTATACCTGCTAAAAAACCCCTTCAATATTTTTTTATATTGTAAAAAAGTGAAATTTTAATTAGAATATATTCGCTGTGTAAAAATTTAAACGTAAATGAAAAAATGAAGTTTTAATAAATTAAATCTACCGCACTCAAAAATTATTAAGCCACACGTAAAAAGAACTGTTAAGGTTATTTTAATGAAGTTCGAAGTTTATATTTGGGAATAGATATACATTTAACTTACTTAGAATTATTAAGATATTTATATAAATTTGTGTTATTATCGATTATTTTATATACGTTTTGATATAACGTATATAAAAAGGAAAGTGTGCGCTTTCATTACTTATATCTGTTTTATTAATTAGAAAAAATGAGAAAAATTACTCTTATCAGTAAGAATTGTTAAAAAAAAGTAAAACTTTAATCATTTTTAGCAAGGGAAAAAATTATTAAAAGTAGTTAATTAAATTTACATTCTGTTATTCTTTAAAACTAATATATTATATTTGTACACACATATATATATATAAAGGCAAGAAAGAATTTTAATAGGATAGAATTGCTTTAAATTGGCATCAAATGAAGCAAATTAATGAGATTACTTTTGAGTTTTCTTTCACTTAATGGAGTTTACATTAGATACTTCTTCAGATATTTCTTTTTCTTTTAGAAAATCTATGATAAAAATGTATTAAATGTTTTTATATCGAGTAACTTTCAACAAATTTTGATAGATTTAGAATAAAATTAAGTTAATTAAAGACTATTTTGCTTATTAAATTTATGAATAATGCAATTTTTAGACAGTGAGTGAGTATAATTAGGAGACACGAATAATAATTTCTCTTGTTCTTTAAAGGGCATAATTGTTTAACGTTCTGATAATTAGTTTAAACAATTTTATATACTTTTATCTTTATCTGTCGGAAATTCGATCAGCCCTTAGGGTATGATAATTTACCTATTACTTGTTTAAAGTAATTATCGATTTTGTTTAGTGAAGATCAAAGTAGTTTCTGGCTGTTTCCTTTGTCAATTTATAAAATATTTTAAGTTATGTCATTTCATTTCTAAGTATTAGCGTGCCAAAGGTTTATTAAGTTAGATCTGTGATGTAGGTATTATTATGACACATTGATGAAGTCCAACTATGACTATTGATGAAATATTTAAAATCAGTAAAGTTCCAAATTTAGATCTAATGAGTTTACAACTATTTGGTATTGGACCTTCACCTTGGACCTGAAATTCACCTTGGATTTAGCTGATCTTGAAACCATGCTGCTGACATGACGACTCATCACGTTGAATTCAAGCTGAAGACATCATCAGAATTTGAATGATTGCATCATATAATTTCCAATGTTAATTAAATTTAAAAGAAGTTTGTATCCATGAACCCATGTTAACATTTATAATGAATGATCTTAAGAAGACTTTGCATGGTACAAATTTTGGATTATAATTAACTATCGCTTGCAATATGCAGGTACTGTACATCGTGTACTGTACATTAAGAATATTAATTATGGTTTTATATATTAAATAATAGTCAAAGTCATGCAAGTCATTGCTTACGAAGAATTATAAATTATATTTTGAGACGAAAATAACATTATGATGCCTATTTAAAAACACGTCTCTTTGTTACCAATGATTTTTGACGTAGTTTATAAGCATTTAAATTTCTTATAAATCTAAACATAATTAATTAATTATTCTTTATTTTTCAGATACGGGAAGGACTGAAACACGAGATTCTCCCAATAAGAGTCCCAATATTTCATCTTCAGAAAATCAAGTGATTTCTTGCATTTTTCTTCTGCTAATAAAAATGTTCTACTCGTGTCAACTTTGAAGCGCCTGAACATAATTACAAACCATAAAAAATTAATAAAATTTAAAAAAAAATAAGTAAGAGAAATAGAGAGAGAGAGCAAGAGAAACGAATGAGTTATGTGTTTGTAATTTTTACACAAAAGATTATGAAGAAGAGACATTCAACATTTGTGAATGTGCATAAAATAAAACATTTAATTAAAAAATAACCAAGAGAAAATTTACGAGTACAACCGAAAGAAAAAAAATATAAAGGGCAGTTTATATTTAATAAAGTGATTTTTTTTCAATTTGGTTTAATCATAATTAAGAATTTAATAAATAAAAAAAATCAAGTGATACAGATCTATTGCTAATAGCCCAAGATAGTCCTTAATTATGGTGCCAATGCTATAGTACGGATCATCTTTCATCTGTTGGACATGAGAAGATATTAGGCATGATTGTCTGTTTTGTGCCAGTTATGTCCTAAAACTATATATATTATATATTTAGCCAAAAAAAAATCACACTCTGCCCAATTTAAAGTGAATTAAAATAAAAGAAGAATATAATATATGGTATGATTATTGTACAGCTTAAACTTCTTTGATTGTGTCAATGTTCATTTTGTGACATTTATGGCTCTGCCAACGATATTGAACTTGTGTTGAAGAATATTAAGATTGACGAAACCTCATTGTTAATATAATAGCACCGAGAGTACGCTATTTGATTCAGCTTTTATGAGTGCCAATCATTAAAAATAAAGACTTTTTGGAGGGACTGAAACCAAAAAAACAAAAAAAAAATTGTGACTATGTGCTCCTGTTTCTTAATATATCAAGTACAACGTTAGTTGTTTAAGTTTTTCAATCAGTAGAAATGTTTATTGCCTTTACAGAGTGAGCAGTATTCATCAGAGGAAAGTTTCAATAAGCTTTCTTCTTTCTTGATATTCTGAATGTACACAAAATAAAGGAGAATTCATTTAAATATATCTTTGTACTATTTTTTTATTACTATTCGTAGAAATTTATAGTTAGAAAATTGTTTAATTATGATAAATGGTTAATTTTTCATCCCGTTGTCAATAAACTTATTATTCAACAAGAGAAATTAATGCTTTTCTATGTGACAAATCTGTAAACTGACAGTATAATTAATATCATGGATGGCAAACTTCAAAAATTGATTCTTACAACAAATTTTACATCATTACTCTCGTAAATGATAATAAAATGTAATAGTTAGACATTTTGTCAGATAATTACTACTAAATTATTATCTTAAAGAGAAGTTTGGGGACTAGTAATCAAATTTTGTTGAAATTTTGGCCAGTTCTTTAATTTTGCAATTACATGGTATCTTCAGGATGGCCTATTATCTCTCATTAATTTAAAAAAAGTATTTATTCATTTATTTATAATTTTTAAATTATTAACCTTAAATTTATCATCAAATAGAAGTTTTTATTGCCAAATTAATTTTATTTAATTGGGAATTTAAAACTTGGCGACTGTACTAATCCCTTCCATTTGTAATTCAGCAACATCAAGCTTCTAGATTAATTAATTATCTTACTTTTTATGCAAGATAGGCAAATATTATTGCTTATTTTAAACTAAATTCTTGTATCTACAAGCCACGAAATTACTGTAGCAACATTTGATCCAAAATTAAGTTTTGCAAAGTGAACTTCTTTGGGCTATCGCATGTACGGTACTTGTATCAAGTTTAAGCTAATTAACAAAAATATATCTGAGGACTATAAATTTTAATTATTAATAAAAATTTATTATAATATATTCTTGCTTATTTAAAGATATTTAAATTAAAATATTAGTATATATATTATAAAAAAATGAAAATTTATTATGTTCAGAACTTTAAATCTCGTGTGTAAACATCAGTAAAGTTTAGTAAATAAATTATTTTTCTGTTAAGAGGCTAAATTCTTTATCTTAATGTTGCAGTTAATTTTATTTCTAAAGTTTAATCAGTCTTGCGCTTAATTTTAGTATTTAAACATGATAAATTCGCTCTTAATTTAAATGTAATTATAATTTCTGAAGAATTGCTTAATTATTCTGAATTTTCTACTTACTAGAAAACTTGTTATTTCAAATTTTTGAAGGATCCGTGACCTCAGAAAGTCCTTGGTCTTTCCTTGGCCCATCTCTACTTGAATCGAAGAGAGGGGGACCTCATTGCATTCTCCATTTTGTAGAACCTAGGATTAATCTTATGGGCATAGATTTGGTTCATAGGATAAGGCATGTTTAGATGTTAAACACGTAATGTTAAACCCGGAAAACTCTAGCACATCGGTGAAGTATGAACCCACGACTAGTGTCGTGGGTTCATTCTTTACCAATCAGTAACGGTTTTATCCACTCATCATTAATGAGCTTGTGGGTATGAATCAGAGAAGGATGACCCTTTGGCGAGGTTATTTGTGTTATTACTTTCTTTCTTGGAAGTAGCTCTCACCATGAAGATGGAGAGATCCCAACATGATTTTAAACCATAAAGATTGGTTCAAAATCATGTGACACAAAGGGAATACTTTGGATAGTTTTAACTGCAAATTGATGGTTTTACAAAGCAATTTTTTCTTAATTCCTAACGTAGGATTCAAGAATATTTGGAAAAATATTCAAGCGAATATTCTTAGATAAATTTTTACAGTTAGGGTGGAAGCGGCAGATGTAGAAAATTAGTATTTGCTTTTATCCACCGTTGAATTGTAATAAAAGATTGACAGGTGAAAATAATGATAATTAACATCTTTATTTTTATCATATAAAGTTAATTAATTACAATAATAAATGTTTTATCTGACATCTTTGTTACATCATTTGATCCCTTTACACTATCAACAACAACTATAAAATAAAAAATTCACATTTATTTTTATAAAGTCTGTCAGTTTATGAAAAGCATTAATTTTTATACCAGTTTTCCACATTTACATATTTTAATTTTTGTATTTTCTTTGAAAAATCAAAGAGATAAACCATAGCTAGGCGCTACTGCGCGCCGTGCGCGTCGCTTTCCAGCATGGTATTTATGCAAATAATTCGATTTAAAAATAGTAGTTAATTAAAGTATTTAATAAAATTGAATATTTGAGTGTTTGGGGTTGTTTAAATTAAACATTAGACAAGCTTTATTATTATTATTATTAAATTGCGCGACGTTGAAGCGACGTTGCGCCATTATATATTTGTCCTAGTAAATTTAGCTTTCCTTGATTCTCTTGGATTATTTTAAGAGAGCAATACGTTTACAATTATTTTAAAGCTTGATATTATTTTAAATTAAATATGCTGTTAATATATAAACATTATTCTTCTGTCGCTTCGCGTTTACGCGCGCCGCAGGGCGCCGAGATATTTAAAACTGAACTATTTAAAATTTGTTCAACACGAAACCAATCAACTAAAAATTAAGCTAAATATTATTGTAATTCTTAAAATTAGATATATTAAACAATTTAAAATTATATTAAACTACGAAATTTAATATTTTCGAGTAAAGCGTCAACGCATCGCGTCGCACGCGTTGCCTGAGCACACTTTTTTTAACGATTATAAATGAGAATTAAAAAAAAACACTTTATTATAAAAGAATTTTTTATTTAAAAAATATTTTAAAATATTGCATTTTTAAACATTTTATAATAATCCAACGGAAAAAATTTTTTACATTAAAATTCAAAAAATTCTTATAAAATATTTTAAAAAGTACTTTAAATGTATGTAATTCAACGTTATTTTTAGAAAATTCTGAATTTTTTTTATAATTCTAGAATATATAAAACATTATAAACTAAAACGTAAAATGATTTTATTTCCTCTAATTGGGCTACAATTTGAAAAAATTGTAGATATATAAATTCCCTCTGTCGTCCGTCTGTCTGTCTTCCCTTAATCTCGAGAACAATGCTAGACAGATTAGGGACAGCAGACCCTGATAAACTATATCCGAACTTCCGTTCCAAACCGGAAGTCACGTTGCTTCAATTCAAAAAGTTTCCCCTGGAAGGAGTTAGATGACCTCCATGACTCCATTGCTAACAGGAAAAGTATGATTTACAGGCACAAGACACTATTAATTTGAGATGGAGAGCATATATTTTAAATTAAATAAATTTAAAATATAATTAAAAATTGTAGCATTTAATTTCTCGTTCTGTCATTTTGTCAAAATCAAAGAATACAATTTACAATTGCTACTTTTATTACAAATTTGTCATTTTTAGATAATTGTGTCTAAGTAAAAATTTTGTTTCATAATTCTAGAATATTAAAGAAAACATAAAGACTAACGCAAACGATTTCATTTTCTTTAATTCTGTTTAAAAATTTAATTAAATTCATAAATATTTTTGCATTTTTCTTATATATTTGGTTGTTTATAGATAATTTTATCAGGAAAAAAATTTTCTGGTAGTTCTGCAATACAGAAAACATGTAAAATTAATGTAAAATCAATTTTTATTTACCTTAATTCTATTAAAAAATTTAATTATATTCAAAAATATTTTTACATTTCACTCATATTTTTTGGTAATTTTATAGATAATTTTATCTAGAAAAAAAATTTTATAATATCTCTAGAATACAGAAAACACGCAAAACTAACGTAAAATTAATTTCATTTCTTTCAATTTTATTTTAAAAAAATTAATCAAATTAATTTTCCACGATTCTTGCAAATATGTTCAATCAAACTCTTGATTGTTTACTATAAACAGTACCACGAAAGAGATAAATATGAGGAATTTATCCATCCTAAACTTTTGTAGATTCTTGTGTTTCCTACAGGGAATATATCCTATAGCTTTCATTGATTTACCTGTAAAGGTTACATCTAAACACATGGTACAGACAGACAACATTAAACATAAAACAGGAAAGCAAAGTTTTGAAGATGATAAACTTCAAAAGTTTATAAAATATTTTTTATATTAATAAAATTAGTATGACGATGGATTTTTTTTAGAATTTAAACGATTTATTTTTTGATTTCTAAATTAATTTTTGATACGGTTTTTTAAAGGGTGAAACTTTTAAATTGAGTTTTAAAAAACGACACTTGTTCAATAATAGCCTATCTGATCCTATACTAAACTCGTAAATCCTTTGTAGATTACGTGAAAGAGTGATTACTCATTTGGAAATTATCCAAAAATAAAAGTTTTCTGTTGGCTAATAATGAGGGTGGGCGAAGATTTTTGGCTTTAAATTACTTTTCACCCCTATTATATGTTAGTTTAATGGTGTTCAATCGTTCGTGAAAGGAGGTTTTTCCCTCTCTAGTAACGAGGGAAAAAAGTCAGGTTTAGTGGGTTTTACATTTACTTTTATTATTTTATTCATTGTTTTACTTCAATTTTTACTATTTTTTTAAAAAAATTAAAATTAAAATGTCGATAAGGAAATTAGCTGTTTATATTGCTTTAACTCTATTGTTAGACAATGCTATTATAAATTTATCTAAATTAGTTATTTTTTAAACATAATTTTAGTTGATTATCCATAATTAGTAAATGAAAGGTTGCGATTTAAGCTAGAAAAGTTTTTGATATCAAGGGCTCGCGATCTATTAATTGAAAACGAATTTATTTAAAACTTAAAATTTTCTATTACTGAATTACGTCAAAATTTTAATTAACTTGCTTAAAAAGAATTTGAATCTTTGTTTCTTTTTATATTTTAATTAAAATTTAGTGTATTTTTTAAAAAATTTTAAGTATTAGCTAGTTTGTAAACTACAATCTAACCAACCAAGTCATTAACATTTTCTTGATTTTGTAAGTAGTTTAAATGATATCTGGTGGAATTATGAATAAAATTTTAATTAAAAACTTATCAAAGATATAATAAATATCTTAATTAATTTAAATTTTTAGTTACACCTTTATAATTTTGAAATTTTACGATGATATATCTTCATAGTCTACACAGTTAAAAACATTCCCTTTGTCATTTTCTTAACTAGTAATTAAAATAAATATTAATTAAGAAACTACGCTAAGTATATAAATAAATTGTCAAAAATCATATAAAAATTGATTCACAAACTTTACATGAAACCTTACCATGTTGCAACGGTCTGTTCCTCTATAGTAACATTATGAGCTGTATTAAAAGCTGGCAAATTATATAGCATAAAAACTGGCTAAATAATCAACTATATTAAGTTTCTAACTATATTAAATTTAAGAATTTTAGCGAGTTGTTCTTATATTTATCTATATATAACATCACTCTTCTTCGAAGCACAGTAACACTTATTGATGATAGCATTTTAAAGCATTAAACATGAAGTATAAACTCGAATTATACGTTATAACTTTTATATTATCTGGAACTTCCTAAATTTACAATTAAGAAATTTATTCGCTCTTTAATTAAGTAAAAACATTACTTTTATGATGTTAAGTTAATCAGATTATCCTTAACAAACAGAAAATGTTAAGTGTGAAATCACAATCCTTGTTACAAAATTCTTAGATGTATAACAACATAAAAGCTGTAAGAATTTTAAAATATTTTAATTTTCCAAACCACAATCTTCATAAATTATCAGAATTATATACGCTAACAAAGTTCTCATATAGGATAACCTTTAGATGATATCGTTAAAGCATCACTCATCTTCATCCTCATCACTTTACATAAACCCTTCTTAAAGTATTCACGAGTAAAAAGATTAAAATATGTTAACTTATCAAACTATAAAACTTCATAAATTACACAAGTTATACACTTTAACAAAGTTGTGATATTTGACAATCTTAAAGCATCACTTATCTTTATCCTCATCACCTTTCTCAACATCCAATTTCACATATCGAGCGATTTAAGAAAAAAAAGGAAAAGAGAAGCAGTTTAAATTTTCATTTAAAAAACTATAAATTAAAATGTGATTTTCTTAATATAAAATACAAATTTTTTTTTCTTTATTATATTATTATTATTACTATTTTTCTTCTTCCTCCTCCTCCTTCTCCTCTTCTTCTTCTTCTACTACTTCGTCCGATATTTCTCTTTCTGCATTATATAAGTGCAGGAGTGAAATTGAATACCGTGGATAAAATAACCATTTATCTTACACAAAATCGATAAAGTTGAAGCGAAAATTGCCTTCGTACCTAGAGACATTTATCACAACTCTTAACTTATACAGTTAAGATTTTTAAATTCATCAATTTGCTATATATTTTCCCCTTATTTTATGAAGGAAAAAATTGTAGAAAAAAAAATTACATTAAAAAAATGGTGTAGAAATGGGAATATATCGACGATTGTTTTCACACGATCTTTATTATTGTTAACAATAACATTACCAATTAAGTAAACCTGACAGGTAATTATGTAGAAAGTGTAAGTGAGAGGGGGTGTTTGAAAGTCATGTCAAAACATTTCGTAGAAAAATAAACATTACCAATTACTCCTCCATTCGGTAATGACACATTCATGCTAAAGGCAAATTTTTGATAACAATTATTTTATCTATACCTCAAGCTATATATATAAAACTCTCACTTTACACACACACACACACACACACACACACACATATATATATATATATATATATATACGTACACCTTTATAGAATTTGTCTTAAAATTAATTATTTTCTTAATCTTATCTGTTCAAGTAATTTATACACTTAAGCTTTATTTTACTTAAGTTAACCAGTTAAAAATTTAATTCTATTTTTATAAAATTTATTAATAAAAACTCGGTAAATTAATGTTTGAAATTTTATATTTTTTCTTATGATTTTATCAATTTAACTTTGTTATTTTTGGGTTTTTTTTCATAGTTATTCTGTATCTAATTTCGTTTCATTTATTTTTTTTTACTTTTTGTTAAATTAAAATACTTTTTTAAAGTGATATTACTGAAATTTAATATTTAAAAAGTTGTTTTTTTATTAAATTAAATGATTTGTTTAAAATTGAAATCAGTTTTAAATTTTAAATAATTTCATCTTATTTTTTTTTAAGATTTTAAAATTCATATTTTAAGATTTTTTAAAATTAAATTTCTACTTTAAAAACCTTCTCAATTTTAATTTTTTTCGTTAAAATTGTTAAAAAGTGATGTGCTTAATTTATAAATGAAATTAAGTTTCTTTAATTTTTAATTCTATAAATTATTTATAAATGCCTAACAAATTTATTTATATTAATTTTTAATTTTAAATGTTTTTAACATACGTTTGGAATTTTTAAATATATATATATATATATATATTTTTTTTTTCTAAATTTCAGAAATGCATTTTCAAAATAATAATAATTAAAAAAAGCCAATTGTTTTTATGAATTTCAGAAATTTCGTTGAAAAATTGTAATTTTCTTTCTGTTAATTTCAGAAAATTAATTAATATATAAAATTTTATATTTATAGAATTAAGATAAAATAAGTTAAAATAAAGAAAGAATTATTCGAGGAATTTAATTATTTTTAGTACTGTTTCTTGTAATAAAAATCTGTAAATTTTCACCAAAAATTTAATAATATAAAATAAAATTTGGCTTTTAATTTAAAAAAAAAATTAAAGAATTATTTTCTTATAAAAACAATTTTTTGCATTATTTTAATAAAAATCCTTCACAATTTCATAAAATAAATGTTACAATTAGCGGTTTAAATGTAGAAAATTTTCTAATAAATTAAAATTAATTAATTAATATTATGATTTATAGAAAGTAAACAATAATTTTAAAATGAATAAATGGTTTTAATATATAATAATTTCAGAATTCCTTTTAATTACATCGTTTATAATCGTTTAACAGCTTTAGTGAATAATAAATTTCACAAAATTTTCGTTTTATTTGTAAAATTTATAAAGTGTCAAATGGGGAAATGTATAATTTGTAATATGCATTTGTATAACACTGCATACAAATGTTTTATTAAGCGTGAAATTTATGAATTACTTATATTTTGTAAATTATAAAAGTTAACTTAATTATATGAAATTGTAAAGAATTTATTTTATATGAATTAATTTTATGAAATTTTTGTGTTTTTAAAATCGTATCGAGTTATATGTTTGAGCCATTTTCTCTTTCCCGTTTGTTCATGAAATTCTGAAAATTACAAGCAGTTATTTATTGTGATATCATCACAATACTAGGCTATAATTTTCAATCATCTTTTAATTTAAAAACATCACGTGACTTTCCGTCCACCCCAGACAATTCGATATAATTAATCGGGGCCTCAGGCTCCTATTCTTTCCATTTCTATCTTGATTTTCATATGTGTAACTCAGCTCTAGATATTAATGAGAGACAGTCAGACAGCCAGATGTATGACAGTGAGAGTGTATAGGTATAAAATTTGCAGCCTAATTACACAGTTATCATTATGTTAAGTATCCAAAAAATGAGAGTATAGTTATTTAACATTATGTATTTACCAATTTTCTAAAAGGAAAACATATTTAGTCAGATAATTTTATGGAATATAAAAATATGTAATTGTAAATTAATTCAAAAATACTCAAATATAGCGATTTTTTAGAAAATAAAATGAATCAAATTTATTTATGTTTAGGTAGAAAGAATATATATATATATTAAAATATTCATGTTTCTTAGCCATCATCCAGGTATAAAATTTGTCATTTATAAAATTTTATCGCATTAGAATAAAGATTTTTCAAACCATTTTTCCTTTATTTTCATGGCATTTTAATTCTTCGATTGCAAACACCCTTCAAAAAACTGGAATAAAATTGCATTTTTTTCTTAATTTTTTCCTTAAAATAAGCACTTTTTAAAGTAAAAGTTTTATATATTTTAATTTGGTTTTTAAAATAATTTTTAAATTTAAAGTAAAATTGTTAATAATTAAGAAATCTTGAAGTGGTTTGTTTTATTGTAGAATGTCATAAAATAAGACAATTTTTTGGAAGTTTTGTTGGAAAAAACGTATAATTACATGTGAAAAAACGTTGTATTTACTTAGATTTATTGTAAAAGATCTTAAAAACTTCGCTGATTTCAGTTAAGAGGCCTTTAATTCTCGATTAAAGACTTCTCTCTGGCTTAAGGAGGAAGATTTCCTCCTCCTGTTTTTTAATATACAGTATATTTTTTTCTACTTTATTTTAAAGTATGTAAGATTCTTCAATCATTAAGTTATTTTTAGTAACAGAAAATAAATCCCTTTGCTAGATCTTCAGTTAAACTTCTTTCCCTTTCAAAAGTATTAAGCTTTATATCTAGTGAAGTGCATTTGAAATCGTCTTTGATATTAGATACCACCAAATGTATTGAGTTTATAATGTTTTATGTTTAATTCATACAAAAATTACCGAGATAAATCTTAAATTCTTCTTGAAATTTCGAACCGGATCCATCAAATTCCACTTCAATTAAAAAATTTTACTTCCACATACGATTTTTAATTATGTTGCAATTATTTTTTTCATATACAGAAGGTAGAAATGTCTGTACCAGATTGATGTTTCTTACATCTAATTCTACGTTTTTAAATTATCTTTAGTTTCATCTTTAGCACCTATTTGTACCTGATCAAGTTCATTTTCAATGCTAAGTTTAATTAAAATTTAGTTCTAAAGATCAAGTCTACATTTGTATTAATTTATGCTTAATTAAATTTAGATTTTGTTCTAAATAGGGACTTAATCAAAAACAAAACTTATTGTAAGTTCAGATTTGCTAATTTCTATCTTTAGAGCCAGTTTCCTATTTGTTTAAATTCATATTTATTCCTAATTCCTCACTTTTTTCTATAATTAATTCCATATTTAGATCCATACTTGTATGTGATTAATTTTAGATTTCGATCTAAGTTTAAGAATGATTATCTTAACCAATTTTTTCCTCAATTAGTCTACATTAAAGCTAATTTCGTATTAAAATGAGTTCTTCTTTGTTTCTAAATATGGAGTTAATCGAATATTAGCTTGGGTCTAAGTTCAAATTTGATTAAGTCCCTCTTTGGAGCAGTTTCTTGTTTGATAAAATTTACCTTCAGAACTAAATTCGTCTTCAATTAAGTCTATATTTGTTACCTACTTTCGTCTTTGATTTAGTATATCTTTACATCCTATTTCATGTTCAATTAAATCTTTCCTCAGAATTAATTTTATGTTTAATTTAGTTCACAAGAAGTCAAACTTGTATACAATTAAACTATTTAATATGCCTAAAATCCTAATGCCTAATATGCCTAATCAACATACAAAGACACATCACTACTCTTAAACGTCACTGAATCTAATCAAAGTACCATGTTTTAACTAAGTCTAGAAATATTTCTAATTTCTCTCCTAATTATCAGAAGAACAAAGAGAATATAGAAATATGAAGTGTACGTAATTCATTGGAAAGTAAGAAAATAAAACAATTAATTCTTCAGTCACGTCTTCAAGAAGACTTCAAAGTCACGAAGCACTTTGAGCGACTTCATAATTGCACTACTTCAACCCAAAGGTACCTGTTTATAACAATTTTCAGTTGGGACATTAATAGATATATTAAGTTAAACTAATGAAGGAGGTTTGCTAATTAAAACTTTTAATAATATTATTTAAAAAATAGCTGGAAAATCAATATTTACAGACTTATTTATGAAGATCCGGAAGAGTTTTTTTCTCAAGTTTAAGCATCACTTTCTTAGAATCATACTTTGTGTAAATAATAGCCCATAAAATCATTCTCAATTAAAAATTTCTAATTATTCTATATACCTTTTAATTGCAACATATTGTTTTTTGTTCCACGTATTTATACAATAATCATTGTTTACCGTAGAAGCTTATCTCTATAGACGAATAGAAATTAACATCTCCTTAATAGAATCACGAATTACATTCTAAATAATACATTTATAAAATCATTTTAAGTAAAAATTTATTTCGGAATTTATTAACAATTATTTTACAGTTTTTCGTGCATAAATACATGAAAATTTAATTAAAAAAATATCCTTTCTACTTACAACATCGATCGTAGTTTTGTATAGGGACTTATCTACGAAGAACGTCATCTTACAATGATTATTTTATAAATATTACGTTTATAAAATCATTTCTTAACTAAAAAATTTATTTACGACTTTATTATTAATTATTCTACAATATTTTTCTACATAAATATATGAAAATTTAATAGGAAACTATCCTTTCTACTTACGCTTGTACATACAACATTGATCGTATTTTCTATTACTATTTTATTAATGTAAATATTGACAGAGATATATAATTTTGTAAATATTCAGGAAGTCTGAGTATTTTTCTCCTTAGAGGCCAATAAAGTAGATGATAGACATATTTATTATATATATTTTTTCCTTTTGCTTATCATAACTTCGATGATTGAGTTTAGATATGATCCATAAGATGCAAAATTTGATCATTTTAATTTTATTTATCGTATTTTTATATACTAAAGAATCTATCTTATCAAAAAACACTTGAATATTCTACATAAAAATTTTTTCATATTTAATTATGACGCTCCAAATAATACATATCAATTTTAAATTAATAATAAAACTTTAGTTTAAAATTATTTATATTTCATTAACTTTTTATTTATCTTAAATATATATATATATATATTTTATCTTTATTATTTTATTTAAAGTTAATTAATTTATCGTAGTTTAAAATAATTTAAATCGTATTATTATGTGTTTTTTAAATAAATTAGTTTCATAAAAAATAACAATATTTTAAAATTGATGAGATTATTGAAAAAAAATACATCAATTTCAAATCAATTTTAATTTTAATTTAATTTTAATTTTAATTTTCAAAAAATTAATCAATTTTGAAAATTAAATTAAATTTTCATTTTCAAAAAGAGTAATGAATTTTATTTAAAAAATGTGAAATTGATATTTTTTGAAAAAAAAATCTATTAATTTTATGAATTAAACTCAGTTTTGAATTTTTAAAACGAATTAATAAATTACATAAAGTAAAATAAAGTTTTAAAAAATGCAGAATTAAAAATAATCGTACGTCATAAAAATTTAATTTTATGAATTTCAAATCACTTCATTTTTTAAAGCTGCATTAATTTCCTGAATTAAAATAAATTTCATTTTTACAAAATTCATATATTTTATTAATTAAAATGAATTTTATTTTTTAAATACATTGCCAGTTCCGTAAATGAAAGAATTAATTTTATTTTTATAAAGTATTTAATTTCACGTATTAAAATTAATTTCATTTTTAAAAATTCATTAATTTTATTTAAAAGAAATAAAATTTATTTATTGTTTTTAATTTATTTATCTCGTGAATTATACAGAATTTAAATTTTTTTGAAAAATTCATTAATTTTGGAATTAAATGCGTTTTATTTATTTATTTTTTTAAATGTATCAATTTCATTAATTACAATTAAGTTTTATTCGTTGAAAATTTAATCAATTTCGAATAATTAAAACACTCAAATTTCACGAAATTGAATCATTTTAATTACTAAATTTTCAAAAGTAATTTTTAATTCTTTCGCATTGAAAATTAGATTATTTAACTGCATTTAATTAATTTATAATTAAATAAAAAATATTTTAATAGGAAAGAAGATAAATTATAACGTTTAAATAATAATTTTTCCAGCAGGCAACTTAATTTTCTTTCATGGAATTTGTTATATATAACTAAAAATTTGCTTTAGAAGCTTTGAAGAGAATTAAAATCGATTGTCTTTACAGTTATTTTAATATAAGAAGTGTCGTACAATATGAAAAAGAATTGTCTGTAGCTTTATAAAAGTACTTTTTAATTTTACTTTTCACATTCGATAACTTGTAGATAAAGTTTTTAATGTCTCCTTGCTTTCAGCACATCAAGATTCATGTTTGTCATCCTCTTAGCTTATCAAAATTCAGTCAGAACAAGAAATTAAGAGGAGAATAAATTGATTACCTTCCATTAATTGTCAGGAAAATTTTTTCATCTTCCATAGATATTATACGGTAAGCACCAATAACCTTAATTTGCTGAGATTGTTCCTTACAATACCTTATTTTATTGGGCTGCAATTGTAGAGCTATAAATTCCCACTCTCGTCTGTCCTCCATTTCTTAATGGTGTTAGATACTTGAAAGTCAAGACGAGATGTGGATAGATTAGGGAGAGGAGGCCCTAATTAACTGTATACGAACTTCCGGTCTACACTGGAAGTCACATGACTTCAATTCAAAAATGTTTCCCAAACGGCATGACTTTGTTGTTATCAAGAAATGTGTAATGTACTGTACAGGAGCATGACACTAACAATTTCAGATTAAATAAATTAAAAAGTATACAAAAATATCTCGAGTTGAGGCAAATTTATACATGTTTATATGCATTTATAATGCAAAATATGATAAGAAATAGCATAGAATAACATAGAATTTTTCTGAAATTAACAAAGTTATTTTTTTATAATTTTGATAAAAGTGATATATATAATTAATGATAAGATGAATTATATATATTTATATAGACAATATATATAAAGTAATAAAACATTCATCACATTAATTTATAATTTTTCATATCTAGAAAAGAATTTCTTCAAGTTGGATGTCATTCATCTTCATCAAATTTTAAAGACAGTAGAAATTTCTTTAAAAAAATGAAAGTGTATAATGTTTACATTTTATTATTGGATATTTTTGTTTTTTCCTCATTTTTATGGTCTCGAGACATGAATTTCTTTGATTTTTTTTTATACACTTTTATATCCTTGCGGCATTGTTACTATGGAGATTAGTGCTATGTCAAAAAGATTTTTGCTTTGAATAACAGTTTTTATTATTTATATAATATTTTTCTATAATTTTATATAAGTATGATGTATTTTCTCCCATTTATTCTTTAATTTTCTATTTTGGTAAATTTTTGCTACTTTCGCAGCAGATATTAAGGGGTTCGGCACTACAGTAACGCAATTTTTGCATTGAATGACAACTTTTATTATAAAAGATATGTTTTTATATAATTCTATGAAATATTTCTGTTTTCTCTTTCATATTTTTAGCAAAATTTTACTATTTTTGTAGCAGTTGCCTGAGAAGATTAGTACTGCAGTAGCTTTGAATGACAGTTTTTATTATCTAAAATATATTTTCCTACAAAGTTATTCACAACTTTTCTATATTTCTACAATGTTTTCCTTTTCAAATTATTTTCTTTAATTTTTTCCCCCATGATTCTTGAAGTATTTAATTGCAGTATTGTAGACAAGTATTTATATCTAGAACTTTAGAGAAGAGAGATGAACGATTTTAATTTTCATCACTTCTAAGATTCGATATATTCTATAAAATTATAGATTATATATAAAAATTAAGGAAAAAAGTTAAAATATTTAACACAATTTTAATTATAAAATTGTATAAAATTTAAGAATATTTTTATATTATTTTATTCAAATAATTAAACTTCTTTTTATAGTAGTATATGCATTAACCTGTCATAAAGTTGAAACACCTCTCAAGTTATATTTATTTATTATAACAAAACGGAAAAAAATAATAATAAAACAAATATTAAGTGAAAAAAATAAAAAGGAAATTTCTAATAATTGTAAAGTACTTGAGGTTTAGTTTTTTGTTATCTTTTTAAAGATCGATTTAGTGGGCATCAATCCAAAAAGTCACTAATGGGCTCAAGGAACTTTCATTTCAGTACATGGCACTTTGTTGTCAATTTGCCAAATATCAACATTTTGAAGCCTATCTTTCAAAGTAGAGAAGAGGACAAAAAATAAAACAAAATAAAAAATAAAAAGTAACCTTAAAGCAATTTAATTTCAAAATAAAAAAGCAATAATAAAATAAAATTAAAGCACTTTACACTAAATTGATTGCAATAACTTAAAAGGTAGATTTATCACTAGGCTAACTTAATATCAATATTTAATTTATCATTCAATCATTAAATTCTACCCCATTTAATTGAATTGAAAGAATATAAATTTCATTAGAAATCTTTATAATTTGTTTAAGTTTTAATCGTGTTTAAAATATTATATTTAATAATAACAATTTTTTTTAATGTTTAGATAATGAAATTTTAATTTAAATTATACTTTAACATCAATATTTAAATGTTATATTCATATACATGCGATCATTTGTTATCGTGATAAATTGACTTAATAAATATTTTATGTTATTCAAGTTTGAAATATACAAAAATGTCGAATTTCCATGGTTTAATCGTGAATAATAATGAAAAACATCGAGAAATTTTAGCTTTTACTTACCAAATTTTTACATCAAGCAAGCACTTTAAACCATTTACAAATGTAAATACACTATAAAATAATTCTAAAATAATAAAACAATAATATAAATTTCTTAAAACATCAAAAAATTCAGTATTAATTACGAAATTTTTACTCCAATTAATCACTTTACCCTTTACAACGCATCAGTGCAGCTTTAATATATTTTAAAAATTGGTCTAAAAGTTTCAAATAATAAAATCTACAATTTAAAATCTCTAAATAAAAAAAAAATTATAAATATCTTTTAAAAGAAAAAATAAATAAATAAGCTTTAAAAACTTTTTTTAATTTATAAAGAATATAATTCATAGATTGCATTTTAATATGCAATCATTTCTAAATTTAAGAGACGTAGAAAACAAAAAGGAACCACAACAATTAAGTTTGAAGTGTATTTCCTATAAGGTTACATTTGACTGCGGGTTTTTTAGTAAATCAAGTATAGAAGAAAAAAAAAAATGGTAGTTGCAGGTCAGACGGAACCAACTTGGGTGTGGAGTAATTGCTTTCTTTCTTTTATATAATTTCCTACTCGACTATTCTTCTAAATAGGTTCAAGCTTCTTTCATTGCTTTGCCAGTCGGCACTGGTGGGAAATGTTTCAGATCAATGAAAGAGGATCCCTCCCAAAGGACTTCCAACATGTCCTCTGACACCAGCTAATGGGGTTCGATCTTTCATGTTGGAAAAAGATCTCTGTGGATATAAAAGTGAACTGGAATCTTAAACATCGACAAAATGCTATCGCTTTACTACTATAGTAACAAAAAAAAAAAAAAAAAAAAAAAAAAAAAAAATGGATACTTTTGTCTAATGAGAAGAGTCTTTTATCTTTCTCGAATATAAACGATCTTTTTTAGTAAGTTTCTTTTTTTATTATTTTAATCAAAAAAATATATTTTTCGAAAAAAAGTTGAATAATTAATTTATTTTCATTTAGAGAATAAAACGGAAAGAATTTAAAAAAGAAACTGTTAATTTTCAAAATGAACAAACTTTTTTTTTAATTTAGAATTAACGAATAGAAAATTATAGAAAAAATATTTTTTGTTTTCTCTATTTTTTATTTTTATTTTATTTTAAATATTACGTCAGTTTCACTTT
This sequence comes from Centruroides vittatus, assembly GCF_030686945.1. Classification (NCBI taxonomy): domain Eukaryota; kingdom Metazoa; phylum Arthropoda; class Arachnida; order Scorpiones; family Buthidae; genus Centruroides; species Centruroides vittatus. The sequence goes on from NW_027120768.1 coordinate 1,385,653, forward strand.
ATTTATTTTATTTTATAAATTTAATTAATCTATTTCAATAATTTTCTTAATTGTCGAAATTGACTGGAATAAAATTGTATTTTTTGACTATTGAAATTTATTACTTAAATTTTACAACAAAAAGAAATAATTAAAATAAAATTCAAGAAAAAATAAAGATAAAACTTACGGAATTAATATTATATTCATTTTTATTTTTATCATACTATTAAAACAAATTAAAATAAACATTACAAAAATCAAGTTTAATTATTTTTACTTCAGTTTATCAGTTTTATTATACTTTATTTCCTTTTAAATTATTAAACAAATTTAAAATAATTTATAACAATATTTACAAACGTTTAAAAAAATAATATAATACATAAAATTAATATTATTTTTTAAAATAAACTGTACATATTAACATTTACTTCCAGCTCTATACGAATGAAATTAATTATATATATATTTCATAAATTAAAAATGTTTATTAAAATTAAAGATTTAATAATTCTGTTAAAAATGAAAAAAATTTTTTTTAACAGAATTAAGGTTTTTTAAACAGAATTTTTCTTTAATTTTTTTTATCTCAAATTAACTAACGAAAAAATTTAAAAATCTTTTCTAAAACTTATGATTTTATTACTGGATGCTACTCTCAAATTACAAAAGAATTTTCCTCTTGTTAAAATAAAAAAAAATGATAATAATAAAAAAGAATTATAGGTTTGGTAAGAACAAAAACCATTGATTATTCACTTAGAAATAAATTGATTGTTAAATCAAAATGCTAGACTGAAACTACCTTCTATTCAAAAGTGAAACCCAAACGAAAATCTGAAATCAATAGATTGATGAAAACGTTCTTCTCTTATGGAAAAAATACAGGGGAAAAATATAAATAAATATAAAAATACAGAGAAAATATATATATATATATATATATTCATTCTTTCGTAATATTATTAATTTATTATTTATTTTTTAAAAATAAATTAAGTGTTGCTCCTGTATAACACTGCTTTACCCTTATGTAAATTGCACTTTTAAATGCATTTTAAACTGATTTTTGCGTTTAAAATATGCAAATTTCTTCTTAAAGAAATAAATTTATCATAAAATTTGATTAAAATTTTAAAAAATAATTAATTAAATTATATTTATATACGTGTACAGGTATACAGGTAAAAAATTAACTCTATACAAGAAATTCATATACAGTAAAACTTGTCCAAAACGGAACCTTAGTAAGACGGAGACCTGCCTAAACGGGAAAAAATCTTAATAAAGAAGCCATTTCCTGTGTTTAAAAAAAAAAAAAAAACTGTTCGAAACGGAAACTTGAATTAACATTCGGTACCGTGCGAGTCCGGTTTAGACAGGTTTCGCTGTATTAATTAATAATTAATTATATAATCTGTACAAATATATAAATTTAGTTGCCTTTTTAAAATATAAATTAAAATTATTGAGTGTTATAACTATATAATATTGACTCACCTTATAAAAATTGTACTTTTAATATAAAATCTGTAAAAAGTCTTCATGATAAATTCGTAATTTTTCAGGATATAAAGCTAATTTTGTTTTAAAAAAATTATAAAGTATATAAAAAAATATATTTTTTCATCATAAAAAATTACTTTTATATATAAATAAAAATATGATTAAATTTTAAATTATTTTTATTTAAAAAATACAGTTTATAGCAGAAAAATATAAATTTATTCGCTTCCTTCCTTAAAAAAAACTTTAAAAAAATTTCATATTGACTCGCCCTTATAAAAAGAAATCACACTTATAGACCTATTTTAATTCATATTTTTTTGTTATTTTTTCGTATAAAATAAGCAAAAATTTTAAATACGAAAAGAAATTTACGAATTAATTTTAATTGATTTTCTGATTTCAAAATATTTGAAGCATTAAAAATGTGGGGAAAAAAAGTCTAAAATGTCACTGAATTAATATTTAATTGTAATTAATTTTAATACAGGTATTTAATTATAATTAATCGTGATACATCAATTTAATTTTAATTAATTTTAATTCGATGCATTTTTAATAAATTGTATTTAATATGTATATATAAACAATAATGAAATTAGTAAATTAAATTGAGTTATTAATGATTTTCATAAATTATGAAATGTCTTAATTAATATTAAATTTCGACCTATATAAATTTAATAAAGACGTGTGTGTGTCTGTGTGCTTAAACGTTACTAATGTTATTCTAACGCTGCTTATACAACGAACGTCATCATTAAGTTTGGGTTATGTAAGCACATATAACTTACATCAAATTAAATTAATTCTGTGCATGAGAAAATAAATTTTCGTTTTACATATTCAATCAATCGTGTAAACATGTAAAGATAATCGTTTTTAAATACATAATTTACTCGAATTTCCTGTTAAATGCATCAATAAACGCGCTCCCAAGGGCTTAAATAAATCACATTTTATTTATAAATTGAGCGTTTTTAAATAAAATATCTTTAAATTTTTTTGAAGTTAATTCTAAACGTTAGATTTAATTTAATTTAAGTGGTTTTAAGACTTGTCTGAAAGAGGGTTTTGTTAATTAATCATCAAGCAAGGGTCAATGTAAAGGGTCATGAGACTTTATCCTATCACATGACTCTTTACTGTCATTTTGCTAGATTATGGCCTTTAGGAATTTAGCAAGGGAGCGTTATGTGTTTGAAAGATTAGGGAAGATTAGGGAAATTTAAGGAAATACAAAACTGCTGACTCCATCAGTTTTTATCCCTTCTAGTCTCAAGTTTGTGGTTAATTTTTCTAAACAAAGGTGAGGCATGAATTCAAGTTTAGTTCAAATTCCCAATCTTACTTTGGAATCAAAATTTTACTTCTTCAATTCATGAAGAAAGAGTAGAAACTAAGAAACAACAATATAATATAATAATGTGAAGAGTTTCAACTCTTGGTCTAGGCTACTCACACCAAGAGTATGCAGAGTTTTATTATATCCAAAGTTCTATGTGTAAGATTAATTAAAATATGAGGAAAACATTTGCACAGTTTGTACAAGGATTCAATATATATTTTGTAGTTTAAAATTAGAAGTAGAGACTAAGAAACTACGCATCTATATTGTATCATATATAAGAACCCAAAAAACTCATGTATCAAGTGTACAGTATATACCCAAAACCAAAAATTTAAATGTGTGATAAATAAAAAACTACAGTTACGTGAGTAATTTTACACAATGATCTAAGTGTTTTATGGGGTTACTTCTTGTAAGGGGTGAAATATATATTACAGATTCTAATGTGGGATTAAGAGATTAAAGTTTGGCTACTCACGAAATCAGAGACTATTGTTCCTATGTTATAGAACATATAATTATGCAACGAACAAGATAAAGAGAGAAAAGTACTAAACTATGAGTAATTTTTGTACATTTTAGCCAATAGATTTAATTAAAATTGTACCATTGTCAATTATATCACTTAGAATAACATAGAAGAGAACTTGTAACAAAGCAATTTCGATAATAATCACATTACAAATCACATAAATCGATTATATAATGATGAATGTAGCTTAATAACGAAGCAAATATTATATTATAAACGTAATAATAAATCATTTATCATTACAAGAGATTTAATTTCTGCGAATGTTTATTATAATTAACCTTTAATTATACTTAACACGAGAAACTATTAATAATACATTAATTATATACTATAATATTTAATTTTTAACTAAATTTTTTAAATAAGAAAATGACATTTTTATCGATTGTCATTGATAAAAATGACAAAAAAAAAAGAGAAAGAGAAAGACTTTTCTAACTTAAGAATCTTTACTTTCTACTTTATCTAAATTATCCCGAGTGTTTTAAAAGTGAATTTTACAGACCTTAGTTAAATTATTTTGCTAATTTTTCATGTTGTCACCAACAGAATTTCTCCTCTAGGCCGCTGACAAGTACAAATGTTCCACTTTCTTTAGGTTAGTCGTTTAAATAAAAGAATATCGATGTGTTCTTTAAGGAAAACCTTACCAAATTGTTTGTAAGGCAAGACAATGTTTCTTGCACAATTGATCTGTTGAAGTGAATATAGTAGCTATTGACATTTGTCTCAAGAAAAAAAAAAAACCTTTCATAAAAATCTTCTTTTGTACAATTTTTATCTTCGTTTTTTACCTTTTATTTATTAATTACTTTTATCTACTTTATAATGGAATCTTTTTTATATATTTCTGATACTAAAAAATTAATTTTTCCCCCTTTAGTGCGTATGTTGATGCTTAAAATTGAGATTTTTAAAAGTAAATTTAAGGAAATTTCGTAGAAAAATATTTCGATAATAATTATAAGTACATTTTTTGAGGAATATCTGTTTTTTTTTGTTTGGGAGAGGTAAAATATATCCCTTAAAGACACGAATATGCGACACTCTAAAGTTACTTTAAAAAAATTAAAACTATTATGTTAAAAAGTTGATATTGTAAGCGTTAATTCTATTTTATAGACAATTTAACAATGTATTTTTAAACAGTTATAAGACATATTTAATTTTCATACGTCTACGCCATACTTCTACTAATTATTACTATATACTTCATATTCCTACTTCATCTATGCTACATATTTTCTATTTCATACTACATATTATCTACTTCATAGTTCTTTACATTCATACTGCATACTACATACTTTTACTACATGAATATTCTTCATGTTACATATTTTTTACTTCATACTTCTACTACTTTCTTACTACATACATTCCAGCTTTTCATACGTTCTATAACTGTAAAACGTTACAGTTACTACAACAGTTACTTGTCATTATCACTTATATACATAAAACGTCACTCTAGCTATCAAAGTTACTTTTCCTCAAGTAACATTCACTTTTTGATATTTACTTTTAACAAAATATCACCTCACAGTTACTTAAATAAAAGTAACTACTGTATTTCTTGTATCAGTAAAAAGACGTAACATACTTCTGTATTTTTAATATTATTATTTTTTACTTCCGGTGACCATAATAAAAAACACGAACCAACAAAAAAATAACCTTAAAATTTATTTTTTGATATTTCTTTAAAGTTTACTAAATTTATTACATTTATAATAACAATTAAACCTTTACAAGTCTATATAAAAATATCAAAAAAGAGGAAAAAAAGGAAGTAAAAGATGCAAAGAAACCAACATTAAAGATATACTTTTATTGGAAGAAGCTATTACTTTCTTCTGTTTTATGTTTCTTATCTCGTCCCGAACATATCTTTATTACGTGGACTGGCGAACACCCAAACCTTCAGAATTTTACATAAGGATGTTGCCTTTTTTCCTTCCCTGTTCAATGTATTTTATTATTTCGTGTTATCATTCTTGTAAAATGAATCTTGTTTTCAGAACTTCGACCCCCCCATCATTCATTAATTTTAAGTATCTGATAGCGTAGTTAATTGAGTTGATTTCAAATCTGTTAATGGAATTTTATGCCATTTTTCGCTTTTATACTATCCCGTTTTTTTTCATTTTAATAAAGAAATTTAATCTCTGTTTGTTACGTAACAATACGTATTTAAAATATTACGGCAACAATGCGTGGCATTATTACGTAAAAGCACGTGTTTAGGAAATTACAACAATGCGTGGTAGTGTATTTTTGGCTACTTATTGCTACGTAATAATACTATTACGTAGCAATGAGTAGCCAAAAATATCAGGCGACAACACGTGACTATACGTGATAAAGAATACTTTGCTTGGCATTGTTACGTAACAGTACAGTACGTGTTAACAATATCATGCAACATAATATAATAATATTAAATGTGGTAACAATAGACGCGTGAAAATATCACTCAACAGTGCTTGCTATTATTACGTAATAATACGCATCTGACGACACTATGCAGTAGTGTGAATTATTATTACGTAACAGTGTGCGTTATTATGTAACAGCGAGTGGCAGGAGACTATCATGAACAATATACAATATTATTACGTTACAATAAATGTCTGGAAGTATTACACAATACTGCATGGTGTCATTGTTTATAATATTTTCCGCCAAATATGTCATAACAATACTTGCCGAAAACGTCACACAAGAACGTATTATTGCGTAATAACACGTGTGATGGTAGTACGTATCAATGCGTAGTATTATTGCTTAACAGCGTGTGGATAGAGATATTACACAACAGCAAGTGGCATTATTACGAAACAATATGCAATAATAAAGACCCTATTAAAGAATTCTACTACAAAATTAGCCATATTTTCTAAAAAATTCTAGTTTTTAAGGTTTATAAAACTAAACACCTTAAATAATCTTTGAAGAATTTAAAACAGGATAGTCCAAAAGTTAGTTTATCGAGTAAACTGACTTTTGGTCCACCCTGTTAGAATTGACTAGACAAAATCAGGCAGAAACGTGGATGAAATTAAATAATTCATGGAAAAACTAAATTTTAATTTAATTTTTTTCTAATTCACTTTACCAAAAGTAAAGTAAATATAAAATAATAAAATAATTAAAAATTAAAAAAGTCATTTCTATCTTCACAATGTTGGCAAATAAACTTAGAAGAACGGTTTATAAAGGTTTGCTAAGATAAAATTTAAAAAATAATAATTATATATATATATATATATGTAATTAAAAACATTTAATTACATTAAATATAATTAATAATTTATCAGCTAAATGATGTAATTTTTTGAAATTTTAACAAACATTACTGAAGGAAAATTTATGTTTGAACACGTAAATAAGCTTATGTATGTGTTTTTTATACAAATAATTTCTAGATCTCAACATTGATAAGCAAATATTTAAAAAAAGATAAGATTAAAGAAAACAATTTTATGAGCTGAGTTGAATGAAAGATGTAAAGAAAATATGAATATTTTATTTTATTTTTTACAAATATTCAATTAATGTTATGTTTTCTTTTCTTTCTTGACAATTGTTAGAGAAATATAAATATTCTTTCTTGGATATTTTCTATTTTTAAAATAGATTTGTACTTTCTTTGAATATTACCTTAATATTTTGGACATGTTTTTGATTTTTTAAAAATAATTTCTAGTTTTTTATTTTAACAAATTGTAAATTTTGATATTTTTATATATGCATATTTTTTAATCGCAAATATGTTTTTCAAATAAAAAATGTCAGAAAATCACAAAAATACTTTTGACAATTTATATTTTTATAAAATCACAAAAATATTATTTAACAATTTGTATTTTTTAAATAAACTCACAAAAATACTTTTTGACAATTTGTATTTTTTCAACCCACAAAAACATTTTAGAGAATTTGTATTTTTGATAAAATTACAAAAGTACTTTGATATTTTTCATTTTTTAAAAAATTTTTGTAATTTTTTAATATTATTTCATCTGAAACCAGGAGTCGGCAATCTTTCAGTGGTGTTGTGCCGAACGTAATTTAATGTTGTTTTGAGTGCCGTCATGATTCTGCCAAGTTTATTAGATATGTTTATCAAAGTTAGTCCGGTTATAACGGACTTCAAAAATGTATAATTTTGAAGTTAAGTTGTCAATTGAATTATGTTCTTACATGTGAAGCGCTTGCATAATACGTAGATAGCAACACGAAGCGTAAACGTATGAGCTGTAATAAAAATATACTAACAAGAAATTCGTTTTTAATGTACCACGGCCTTCGCCGGACTATGACTACCATTTAAATGTGTAATTAATAATTAAAATATAATTTTTACTACATTTCTATTCAATCAGAGTTTCACGTTTGGCACGCGTACCATAGGTTGCCGACCCATGTATTAAACTATGGAAATGCATAATATAAAACTACTGTAATATTATTGTATTCTTGAAAAAATTATTATTTATTTACTTTTTTGTGATTTTAGAACAAACTTTATGATGATACACGTTACAATCAGAAAACAAAGCAGAATATAATTCAAATTTATTATACAGTTACATTACTCTAAATGTCACTATAGTATCTTTTAAAAATGTAGCATGTCGGCCTCACCTTTACATATTCTCTTTATAATTAGCATCGAAATTGCTAATTTATACTGCCTTTTTATGCTTTTATAGTAGAAATCGTCAGTTCAGATGCTTGTGTAGTAGCATTTATTTAATATATAAACGTCTTAAACAGAAATTAAAATATAAATACTCTCCATAGATGTTACTACAATGGCATATGAACTAAACACCTCTACTTCATGAGTTATTTCGTTGACATAAAAGTAAAATTTGATTTATGTAGCTTATAGTCAGAACTTTATAGTACCATTTAACACCATACTACTACAGCAACACTGAAATTTCCTTTCTATATAATTGCTCGTAACTTGAACTATTTTCATAATAAACTTTAATTGTGCAATTTATATCCATAAAAAAGCATTACTTTCTATGCTACTACAGCAATATTCTATCACACACATACATAACAAACATATTTTTTTTTACATTATTTGATAAGGGAAGGGAGCATTGATTTATCTTTTAGAGTCATTACAATGCTTCTATAACAATAAGAACAATCTCAACACTCAGCTGTATTGTTTTCGTAGCAAGATTATGACATAGAATTATTATTATAATTTATTCTTCTCCTTGCCATAGATTTAAATTGAACCCTACGACTACAAAGTTGTCGAAACATATTTTCTAAGACAACAAACATCCATATTTATAGTTGCTTTACTTCTTTCTTTATTGTTGTTTGTAGTAATATTGTTTATAGTTGCATTTTCCAACAGCATCACTCGTTATTTATCATGTATATTATCATTCATATAGGAAATCGTATATCATGTTATAATATATACTTCACCTACCTATTTTCTATATATCTTAACTCTCTATTTCAAACTATTTTCGTTTGAAGTTTCTGTACATTCATATGTGCGTGATTTGTTTATCGTGAATTACTTTTATTTTTTCAGTACTTTTAGCAATTTTAAGCATTATTATCAGACACTATTTACATTTTTCTTTATGTATATTGTTTCCGTGTGTGTTTCTACAGTGTTTCTTCAATAGTTTTTCCTAAATTTTTATATTGTATTGCTGTTTTGCCTCGTTTACTATCAATCGTATTAATATATGTTGTTCCTTTATTATTTTAATGCCGTTTTTTATTGAATTTTTTTGTTGATAATGATGATGCTATGACAAAAACAGCAAAAAGTCACTATGATAACATTAATTTAATGACATTGGATTATTATTAAAATGTTTATTGTTATATTGCATTCGTAAAGATAATGTAGGAATATTAATAGTAATAAAACACATAGAAATAGAGTTAATTGCATTTAAAGCTTTAAGTGTCATTAACTCTACTTCTTACTGTTTTATCCCTATTAATATTTTCATAATTCTGCTTTAAGCACATTTTTACTTCACTGTCACTAATACTTCCAATGTTTTTCCTATATAACATATTAACATATTAACAGTCAACATTAATTACGTATACAATACTAAAACACTCATTTCTCACCATCTCGCGCTTTTACCGCATCCCATAGCATAAAAAGCAGAGTAAAAATAATAATATTTTACATTCGTACAATTTACCAATTTATTACCCCTATAACATTCTTTGTATATCTAATTCACATAACTCAAAAATATGTGTATACATTTATAACCTTCCACGAGAATAGAGGAAAAAGAAAAAGAAGAAGAAAGTAAGAAATCATCTTGTTTTCTGTAAGAAAATAAAACTTTAAAAATCGTCTCCTACGGATAAGATAGAAGGTCAGAAGGAAAGACACCTCAAGCATGTAAACAGGACTTCCTTCTGTCATTATATGAAGACTGGGAGATCACAGAAGTAATGCACCTACTCCTCTGAGGTCCAATAAATTCTTTCCATGAGTCTCTTGGCGACTGAACCTTAGAGAGACGCATTACATCCAAAACACGGAGTTTGGGGGTGCAGCACCCTTGATGTACGGTTATGCCGAGGGCAATACGTGAGCTGATATACTGAATGGAGTCACTACTACCGACTCGAGACACGTGAAACTGCTACCGACTCAATTAACTGACCCCACTATTGATCTATTGGAAAGATGATAGTGATGTGGGAATGTTTGTGCTAACTATTACTCCTCCCCCCTTACCGGAACCGGTTGTTTATAGAGGTGCCACCATCTTGATAAAAGATCGAGTCAAATAAATATTGATGCTAAGCATTATACGTTTCATTAAGTTATTTTGATACTTCACTTGTAATTACACCAGTTCAAATATTCTATAAAGTTTTATCAAGCTGAAAGCCATTTCATTTATTGTTGTTGTATGCAGTACCCTTTGCAGCATGTTCATGCTTTTAATGATTTAACATAACGGGATGTATGTAGAAGAGGAAATTAATGATGAAGTTACATAGGTGCTTACTCTGCCAGTTTCTAATAATGAAAGAAATTATGCTGGAATTTGGCTTTCACTATTATTATTTTTTTGCTGTGTAGTAAAACCTGTGTAAGCCGGAATCGCGCTGTATAGACTATTTTTCCGGTTTGGAAGGTCTTCGTTCTGAACAGGTTTTACTGTAGCCTGTATACTTTATGCTGATAAATAAGCTTTTATATATTGAGCGAGTTTATAAAGCTAAAAATGTGTATAAAAATGATCTTAGAATGTAAAAATTTACAAGATGTTTTACTTATTTGAATGCCTAACAGAGCAAAAGTTATATTTCAGTAAAGATAAACTAATTAATTATAATTAAAGCAGCACAAATATTTATATAAAATTACATTTAATGCATTATTTAGCTTTATTCGCATAAAAATTTTAAGTTAAATTATTTATTAAATCGTTAAGTAAACATTTATGCATTTATTAGCACGTTGTAATATTATACATTAAAACCTATCCAAAACGGAACCTGAATAAAAAGGAAACCCGTCTAGACATAAAAAATTCTTCGGAACGGAGCGATTTTATATGTTAAAGAAAAAAAAACCTGTTCAAAACGGAAACCTGCCAAACCGGAAAAACATTTGGTGCCGCGCGATTCCGGTTTACACAGGTTTTGCTGTACATATAATAATAATAACCAAATTTTGGAACCTAAATTAAACGGAACAGAACTTTATTCTGTTAAATAAAAAAAAACCCTGTTTAAAACAGATACCGTGCGATTACGGTTTACACAAGTTTAATTATAATTGCTTCGTTATGACGTAATGTGCCATTATAGAAACAATATGAGGCTTGTAATTGTGCTGTTATGAGAACAACTCTCTCCTTCATTCCCAATTTTCCAAGAAAACAGGAAATAAAATCAAAGGAAAAAAATAATAAAATGTTAAAGACAATTGATAAAAATTTGATAGAAACTTGATAACGTATCGAGATGAGAATTATTAAAGCGCTTCACTGTCATACGAAATAAAGACATAAAATCTTGTAAGAAGAAACAAAAACCGAAACAAGTAACAATAAAAAGTTTAGAAACTATAAAAAAAATTTTATAGAAACAATAAAATTTCATTGAATTATTTAAACTATTATTAGCTGAAAAATATTGGACAGAAGTCACATCTTTACAGTAAAACCTGCGTAAACCGGACTTGCACTGTACTGAATTTTTTTTTTCCGGTTTGGCAGGTCTCCGTTTCGAACAGGTTTATTTTTTAACATAGTAAATCGCTGATTTCCGAAGAATTATTTCTCTTTAGACAGGTTTTCGTTTATTTAGGTTCCCAAATTTCGCTTTTATTACTATTAATATTTTATACACAGCAAAACTTGTGTAAATCGGAATCGCTTCGATTCAAAAAATTCGTTTCATTTATGCAGGTTTCCGTTTTGAACAGGTTTTTCTTAATAGAAAGAAGCTTTGTTCCGATGTTTTTTCTGTTTAGGTATTTTCCGTTTTATTCAGGTTCAATTTCTGATAGATTCTGAAATTTAGTTTTTATTACTATTATTGTTTCATATACAGTAAAACCTGTGTAAACCAAACGCACTGTACTGAATATTTTTCCGGTTTGGCAGGTTTCCGTTTTGAACAGGTTTTTTTAACACAGAAAATCGCTTCATTTCGAAGAATTTCTCTGTTTAGGCAAGTTAACGTTTTATTAAAGTTCCGTTTTAAACGGGTTCTACTGCGCGTAAATATATAGAAAAAAATCGGTAAATATTTAGGATAATAATTAGCTTTTGCGTAATTTTTTATATAATTTTCTTATTTTAATAACAATTAATACGAGTTATACTGTGTTTTTACTTAATTATGACGCCATGTTTTGTGTTTTCCAGAGAAAATGCGTAAAGATTACGTCAAGTCGACGTAATAATGATTTTTTAAACTTTTCTCCAATAATATATCGATTTTATTTGACGTCAATTTGACGTCGTGAGCTCAATTTCTAAACGAAAAAAAAATGTAAAATTGCATCAAAATGACGTAATAATGAGCGTTTTTACTACGAAATGGATTTATAAACATACAAATCTAATCAAAAAATTCTTTCCTTATAAATTGTAAACTATAAAAAGACATATTGAACAGTTTAATTTATTTTTGATACATTGAATGTATTGCTTTTAAAAATTACATTTCTTAATTTTCAATAAATAAAAATTCAAAATTGAAATTATTTTTATTTTATTATGGTAAAAATCAATTTCAGTAAAGTGAATTTTCTTTTGAAGATGATATAAACAATAAGAAATTGGATATCTGTCAGAAGATAAACACTTTTTTGTTTGTATTTTCACCTTGACAGAATAAAACTTTGCAATATTTGATGCAAACGTTATAAATATATAAATCAGCTTTTTTGTTATCAAAATAAATTTAGAATTTTATATGGCTTTTCCCTCAATTTCTCTATCCATCTCTCTCTTTCACTATCGCTTTCTTTCTCTTTCTCTGTCGCTTTTTTCTCTTTCTCTGTCTTGCTGTCTCTTTCTCTCTCTCTCTGTTTCGCTCTCTGTCTCTTTCTCTTTCTCTCTCTCTCTCTCTCTCTCTGTCTCTCTCTCTCATTTCCTGTCTCTCTGTTGTTCTGTCTCCCTTTGTCTTTTTCTTTCTCTATCTCTGTCTTTCTTTCTCTTTCTCTGTCTGGCTGTCTCTTTCTCTCTCTCTGTTTCTCTCTTTTTCTCTCTCTGTCTGTTTTGTCTCTTTTCTGTCTCTTTCTTTCTTTCTCTCTCCTCTGTCTGTCTGTCTCTCTCTCTTTGTCTTTTTATTTCTTTATCTCTGTCTCTTTCTTTCTTTCTCTCTCTCTCTCTCTCACCTCTGTCTGTCTGTCTGTCTGTCTCTTTGTCTTTTTCTTTCTCTTTCCTTGTCTCAGTCTCTTTCTTTGTCTCTCTTTCTGTCTATCTCTCTGTCTCTCTCTCTGTCCCTCTCTGTATCTACCTCTTTCTATTTATCCTCCACTTTCTTCTCCTTGGTAATTTATAAATCTAAAAATAAAATAAATTTAAAATTTAAAAAATTTATATACACACAAACAATTAAAAATGATACTTTAATAAAATGTTGCATTATTAAATATGCAATCCTTTTTTTCCTAGTTTTAAACCGATAAGTGAAATAACGTTTTTAAATTACATTAGAATAAAAATGAATTTTTCCAGTAACGTGTCAACTCATCAGAGGAATAATTAGCTAACTGAGAAGTTTGTCTTTTCACTTTCAAATAATTTATTCAATTATTTTTATAACTTTTACAATTAAATTATTGAAAATTCTAAAAGTTAAATTAAATTTTTTCGAAATTAAAAAAAAAAATTCAAAAATGCATTTTACGACTTCATTTATTTTTTAAATATAAATATAAATCTAAAAAAGTCATTAAAACTTTAAAAATATTCATGAATATTTAACTTTAATTTAACATTATATAATATTTTATAAATAAAATTATTTAAATTATTATTAAATTTTTAATTAATTAATTTCTTTTAATCTCAGTTGAAAAGTCTCTAAAATTAATTTCATAAAATTATATTAATTAACATTTTTATTGGAAATTATTAAATTTAATTTTTATACTTCAAAAAAATAAAACATATTATGTTTAAGCTGTCTATAATTAGCTTAATTTCAATTAAAAGTTCTCAATTTTTAATCAATAATTATTGTCATTTTAGTAATCAAATAAAAATCCATTTATAACAATAACTTTTTGTTAATTACATTTAAATCTATTTTAATTGTCAAGAATTTTTAATTTCCATCAGGAATTCTCAGTTTAATTATAATTAAAGTTTACTAGTTGTCAATTTAATTTGTCAGTCTAAATAAAATTAAAGGTTCAATTTCTCAACAAATGTATCAGTTTTATAAAAATTTTAAGATATAAATTCCCTTTTCATAAAATTTGTAGTATTTTAAGAATTTTTTCAAGAGAATTTTATAATCAGTTTCATAAGAAACGTGTCAATTTTTAACAGTTAAGATAATGATTATTTTTTTAAAAATTAACTATTGAAATTAACACATTTCTAAGAAAATGAGTACTTAAACACGCTTTAATCACAATTAATTGAATTTCAGTTAAGTTAATTATAATTAAGCGAAGAAACTGAATAATTTTATTATTTTAAGGTTAAAAATGTAATTTTTTTATTTACTATAATTACTTAACGATTATATTACTTTACGATCGATTATATAAATAATTTTCGAGTAAAAAATGATTAAAATATATATATATATATATTTTACACGTCATATTTTAAATTTTAAAGATTTATTTTTTAAAAATTGATTTCTCTTTTGTCCTGTAATAAGGAACTAATTTTATCGCGTGTTATAACGATTTTATTTAACGACATTAAGCGGGAAGAGGGACGAAATTAAGAATTAAAGTTTCTATTTTTCTTTTATTTTTCTTAAAGATAATAGGGTTATAATCAAACTTATTTAGTAAAGAAAACAATTATGGAAAGTTGAGTCAAGTTATTAATAGTCCATAATGCGTCGTAAAAATGTCGCTTTTGAATGATGAAACTGTTGCTATTCTCTGTTGGTTTGTAGTAGTGACGATGTCTTTACTACCCTCCCCCCCTTTTCTTTATTAACGACTTCAGAAATTCTGATGGCGGTAATGGTAGAAAATTTATATCGTCCATTTCCTACCATTTTTCTTACTCATTCGTTTTCTAAGGTAAAGTGTAGGGATGAGGAAGATATAGATAGGAGAAATGTTTGGATGTACTGATGTTAAATTGAATGTCCTCGTATAGCGAGATAACGGGTTTAAAATTAATAGATTTAAAGACTCTTCCTCCTCCTTCTCTTATTCTTCACCTTCTTTCTCTTTTCTATCTCGTTTAATGATTAAGTCGTAAATCTGCATTTAGAAATAACAAAAATATTATCTTTTCATAGGCAAACAGAATAAATTTTATTTTATTTTAGTTTTTAAAGTTTTATTAAATTATACGTACGAATGGGTTATTAATAATGCTGCTATAGTAACAATAATAGTGGAAAAGGATTTTGTCACTTGTAATTGCCTTTGGAATGTTATGTAGTTACAAGAAGTAATTATGTGAAGCAACTGTTGTTGTTTATTTAAAGATTCCTGTTGAGTTTTGTTCGTGTAATAGGTGACAAGTGCGAGTAAATTCTCTTACGTTTTTTTTATATAATAGTTGTGATATGTTTAAATTATATATAGGCACGCCTATGTACACATATTGGCTTATTTTTTAAAATGCTCTAGAGAAAATTAATAAATTTTCTATAGAGCATTTAAAAAAATAAAATTTCTATCTTATAGAACTATAGAATTTCGATTCTATAGGAAAATGTTCTATACTTACTACAGAAAATTAAAGGATTCTGCTACATTAACATAACTGAGGACTTTAAAATACATTGGAGATGCAATTTTCAGATTGCAAGACTGTAAATTCCCACTGTTTGTCTGTCTGTCTGTCCTTCGTCAATCTCGAAAACAGTATTAGATAGACAAAATTTGAGATTAGATATAGAAAGCATACGGACTGGAGAGAAAGTCAGGTGATTTTTTAAATAATACGTACAATAATATACAGTATTTTAATATTTAAATTGTATTTTTTTTACACATTGTTGCAATAGTAGTTTTATTTTTCAAAGTTGTGTTATTATTGTAGCAGTACTCGTATTATACATATAATTATATCGTCTCATTCTAATTTAATGGCAGTTGGTAGAAGCCTCTTCAGTTTTACAATAATTCAGTTATAGCATTTGTTACTTATATTATTTTAATATAAATTACACTACAAATATAGTTTCTACTTTCACTTTGTATTATTATTACTATAATTTTGAGGAGGAAAACTTAAATATAAATAGCAACTATTGTAACATGGTCACAATTCCTGACTACAATTTTTACTTTAAAAAGAATTACGCAACTTCCGGTCCAGATCGTTTATAGTTAAACCGGTGCTCCGGCCCCTAAGATTTTTATATCTGGTCTCAATTTTAGTACTGTCTTGCCACCGTATATCATACTTCTAATAACAATCGAGTCCTACCGATCATGTATCGAACTCCGTCCTCCAGAAAAGTTTGAATTTGAAGTCACGTGACTTCCGGTGCAGACCAGAAGTTCTTACATACTTTATTTGGTGCTCTAGCTTCTAAGATTTCAATATCTGGTTACAATTTTCATCTATATTGTTTTTGAAATTAAGGAAGGACGAACGAATGAGTGGGAATGTATAGGTCGGCAATTTCAAAAGTGCAACCCAAACATATTTTTTTCTGGGAATAATAAAATTACTATAGCAACAATACATCTGAAAATATGTTTAAAAGCAATATAAATTTTAATCTTTAACTTTATATTTCTACTACAGCAACATGAAACATTAGAAACTTAATTATAGTCCTTAGCTTATCGGAGAATTCTGCACTTAACTAACACTGTAGCAGCATCTGGATTATATTATAGGAAACTACTTATTGTTATTATATTATTATAGGAAAAAATATCCTATTGTTTGTAATGTCATATTGTAATATAACATTACAAACAATAGTTTATAAAAAGTAAATAAATAAATAATAAAAAATATTTATTTATTATTTTTTTTTTTGAAAATAAAAAAAATTTCTATTAAATTCTCTTTGAAAATCTTTTTAAGAAGCAATTTTTGAATTGAAAACAGATAAACATTTTGACAATAGCATTTTATAGGATGAAAATAGAACATAGAAAAAGTTCAATAATAAAATTTCTTTTTCCTCCTTTCCTTAGTTTAAGAAAAATAATAATAAACAAAATGTCATTTTGTTATTTTTGATAGAAAAATAAATAAATAAATAATAAAATTAAATTATTTTTAGAGTAAACTTTATTGTTTTTTAGTAGAAAAATGTAGATTTTTTGGGCGACTTTTAATTTTTATATTCGTATGTCAAGTAAAATTTTATATGAAATTTTCATTTAAATATTGGTAAATTTCCGCTAAACTAAAGATAAATATTAATTTTTACTTGATTATTATCAGGAGAATTACCATAAAATTAACATTTTAACATCAGATTTTCATATTTTTCATGACTTAGTGGTAATGGAATAATTATGAGAAAATAAGATATATTTCCATTAATATAAGAAAAAATATGGTAAATATTTCTGTATATTATGAAAATTATTTTTTGAGTAAGAGAAAAATAGGTATTGCCCTGTAATTTATAAAAAATAATAGCTTAATACCAAATTATTATGTATAATTTAAACTATGGAAAATATAATAATGATAATAATGAATTAATTATGGAAAAATATGGCAGATTCTCGCTAAAAATAAGACTAGATGAAGAGAATATAGAACAAATATATATATTCTGTATATTTTCGTTTGTTTTATACCTTATACCTTATCATGAACGTTCTGTCTACCTCAATATGTATACAGTACAAGATAGGCGTGTAGAATGTATACAGTAAAAGAGAGGTATATTAGATGAAAGCAATATAGTTTTCTTGGGAAGAGAGAGAGATAAATATAGAAGGTATGGAATAAAAATGTAGACGTATAGAGAGTTTTGTTGATAATATATGAAGATGGAGGGTACTGAAAAGACGAGAGTAAAACTAACAATAAGGGAATAAGAAGGTTTGGATTTAAATTAAAAAGGAGTCGAGAAAATATTGCAGGAAGATAAAGTAGAGATAGATACAATATAATGTATAAAGTACGTAGAAGAAAGAAAGTATGGAGGTGTAAATACACACACATACACATAACATATATATTTAAGATATATTATATGGAGTAAGATAGACAAAATGTAGGGATAAGAAGATACACAGTTGGATTAATAAGGCGTAGAGAAAATACAGGAAGAAGATAAAATGCATAGGGATGTAGAAAGTCAATGGCGTGTTATAGCTTCATAGGGCCCAGACCAATTTGAATTAGGAGACCCTATACTGTAGTGACCATTGTTGACTTCAGACAGAAGTAATTTGGGAAAGTATTTTATTATAGACGATTAGTTTGGGCCTCCTATTGGTGTGGGGCTCGGTAATTTGCTCTTTTTGCCCATAGAATAACGCACTACTGTAAAAACCGTAGGGCAAGAAGGTTTAGAGGAAGACGTAAAGCCTTATTGAAAAATCGATAAAAATAAGAAAAAACCGATACAAAATAAAACAACATATATCAATAACCAATTAATCAAAACAACTCTTAAACACAAAATCAATATTAAAAAAAATTCAAATTTGATATAAATTTCAACGAATGAAACTTCAAACACAATTAATAAACATCATCAGGCATTTTATCTTACTCAACTCGTACACAATTTTTTATTTTACAGTTTTAAAATTAATTTATTGCGGATCGAATCTTAGACTACGTTACAAAAAAGTAAATAAAAGTAATTATTTTTATTTAAAAAAAACAGAAAATATAAACCGGAATCTCCTTTTATTATACGAATCATCAATATTATTTGATAGATGAGATTCGGAAATTCTCAACACTCTCCTACGATCGTTAACATAGAATTTCTGAAGCAAACCAATCAAGTAACTTTTCAGTGTTTGCACTATTCAACGTACTGCATATGCAAAGATCGATGGAAGCAACGTACAGATCACTTCACAACTTAGCGTACAGTTTTGTCATGTAATTTTTATGAGGCACTTTGGAAAGAGATTTTATTCCCTCATCTCCTTTTCTCCATAGTTGCTGCTGCTTCTTTTTTTTTTTTTTTCTTCTTCTTCTACCCCCTCAACACTTTTTCTACTTCTTTCTCCTCCCCTTCTCTAGGTTTTCCTCCACTGTAACAATCATTGGTGAGTGCACGTGTTGTAAAAACACAACTGCTGATTTCATTCTAAATAATTGAACACTTACAGAAATAACTTGTCCATTAAGGATTATGAACCACACACGTAATAGACTATGTCAGTATTTAAGAAGTTTTTAAAAACGAAATATGTTTTATAACCAATCAAAAATGTAGTAGATGCTAGTAGACGTTATAGAGAATAAGAGGGGGAGAAATATAATGCACAGCATGAATAAATATTGATATGTTTTTTCTTTTCTCCGGGTAAGTTCTGAATTTTTTAAAGATTTTTATTATCATTTTTTAGTAATTTTTTGTATTTTATATGTATTTATTTAGAACTTCTACTAAATGTAAATATTGAATAAACGTTATATGAAGGGACGCTATATAGAGTATATCAATACGTCAGAACGTAATTCTTGTTTCATATAACTGTATCGTACAGTACCTTTATCATAGAAATTTGCATGTGAATATAAACTGATACATTTCTCTAGAAACAGCGAAGTAAGTAAATAAAAACTTCTTACCATTTCTATCAGATATTCTTTTTTAAATATTTAAATATTTTCTGAAATAAAACGTGAATATACAGGAAAAAATCTGTGAACAACGGACACTGTCAAGAACAAAAAAAATTGTCCGTTGTTTGGAGATTGTTTCGTATGAAATTTTGTATAGGAAAATGAAATATTTTCCAAAAAGTGGCCGCTGTTTACAGGTGTGTCCGTTGTTGGGAGGTGAATACATAAGTCACGTAATTCAGTAAGAATATAGAATAATCTATTAGAGAGTTTTTAGAAGAATTTTTATATAAAATAAATTGTAGATTTTATTACTTTTTTGTATTTTTTCACTATCATTTTTTAATGTGAAAAACTCAAAAAATAACAAAAATTTAAAAAACTTAAAAAATGCAAAATTTAATAGAAAAAATTTATAATGTCATAATGTTGTGCTGCAATTTTTAATCATATATTTAATTTATTTCATTTAAAATATATGCTCTCCACCTCAAATTAGTAGTGTCTGCCCCTGCAAATCATACTTTTTCTGATAACAACAGAATCAGGCCAGTCATCTATCTAACACCGTTCTCGAGAGTAACGAAATACGGACAGACAAACAGACAGACGGCGACAGCCAGTGAGCATTTATATGTCTACAATTTAAAATTTGCAGCCCAATAACAAACTTTTTTTTAAAAAAAAATTATAAACGAACTTAATTTAAATAAAACTTTTATGTTCTTATCTTAAAAAGAAAAGTAAGTAAAAAAATTTTATGTTCTTTATTTAAAGTATATTTATTTCTTATTTTTATATTATAAAATATATATTAAAATCACAAACATAAATTCCTAATTTATAGTTTTCATCTCCATAAAAACATTTATAATCTCCATAAATAACATTTATATTTATAACTCGATGAATTTTTTTTAATATTAATATATAAAATTTTATTTACTTCTTTAAAGATATTTCTTAAATCTGACGTAAGAATAATTATATAGTTAATCATTTGTATAACTTTAGAAGCCTTTAAAGCTTTAATTTATCGTTTTTATTCTTGATTAAAATTGCTTGTCAGTTGTATTGTACACCTCTCTTGTACAGGAAAAAAATAAGTTGAATTTCTCAATTAAATAAGGACATTTATCATTTATTATATACAAATCGCATTATAAAAGGACATTCCATTTTTTACAGGATTTATTACTTTTCAGTTTATTACACTTTTCATATAGTTTCGTTTGGATGATGCAGAGGGGACTAGGTGATAAACTGACACAAGTTCATGTATCTGGGCAATAAAACAGACCTTAACTGGCACTGTATAGTATATTTCATATAACTACTGCCTTCCAGACTTTAATCTAAAAGTTTAGGACTTGACTTTTTATTCCTTTCTCAAAGGGTTTAAAAGATATCCTTTTTTTAAGTTCATTTGAAAGATATACTTCCCCCTCTTCCTTGTTGTGTGTGTGTGTGTGTTTGTATATATATATATAAATATATATATACAGAATATATATATAGACCAGTTATTACACATCAACTCATAAAACTCTGATGTAAGAAACTTTCAAGTTCCTATTACAGCATCTCCCAAATCTCTTTCTCCTTTACCTATCAAGATATTCAGCAAAATTCTCAATTCTTTCTCTGCTTCTTGTCCCTAACAATCGATACTTTACTTTCACAAGGGACCACTCCGAAAGACCCAAGCAAGAAAAGGCACTTAGAGAAGACCCTGGTTAGAAGTCATAATTCCCATGAAGATAGAAACGGAGAGAAGGGTGCTCTGCATTATTTTTCATGTAAAAATGATGCCTAAAAGAAGGGTTGGTTCTCTGCATTATTTTCGTGTAAAAATGGTGCATTGTAGATAGGAGGAGGAGCAGGACCGACACTTATTTCATATTTATAACTTCCTCCTGAATAAATGATGCTATTTTCCAGGATACAATCAATAAAATTGTAAGATTTGAGTCATAATTAATTACGCGTCATATTTACTATCTGCGTTCTTACGTAAATAGGGTTAAACATGTTTAAAATTCGTTTTAATTATCATTAATTCTACCAATTCAGCAAGTAATAACATGTAATACAAAATAAATATGTGCAGCCATAACAATAAAACTAAATTAATATAATGATCTTGATGCTACGTGATAAGTAAGAAAACTTATAAAATTTCGGTAAATTTGTTTCTCTGTCACGAAATTTCTCTTGATAAGATAAGCAACTACTGTACTAAGCTTGTTTGTACAGAGTTAAACATTTTACAACTGTAAACTGCACATTTATGCTTGATAATTCGTAAATCTCTGTAATCTTTTAACTCCGTAGTTAATCCAAGTTTGAAATGTAACGTAAAAAAGTCGATATTTTCCAGAAGTACATTCACTCAGTCCATACAGATACGGTTTTATCTACGTTTTGAAGTACAGCAATAATTTTTAGTCTAAAAAATTCAAGTTTGATATTAAATTTTTTACTCTTTTACATAAATAACTTTAAAGCAATCGTTATATGTACTATTCGGACTAATAAATTAATTAAAACATCGATTTTTTAAGGCTTAAACGCAATTTCAAACCTTATTGGTTAATTTAAATACAAATTTAACGACTTTTAAAATCAAACATGCTGATTGGTCAGATTTGAATTAAAAAAGTATTCAATTTCGTATTTTAAAATATATATCACAGTCTATTGGTTGATTTGAAATTTCCTGTTTTTACCTCATTGGATAATTGAAAAAAACGAACGATACAAACGCGTTTTATTGGTTAGTTTAAATTTGAACGAACAAATAACGTTTAAATATTACGAAAATTGTAATTTTAACCAGTTTAATAACAATAATCAAGTTTTATTTAACCGAAGTGTAATTATTACATTCGAAGACGATGTAAACCGAGAATAAATTTCGTGAATAATAAATTTGTTTAATGCTATATTTAATGTTAAATTCGAATCGGTCCCATATGAACTATCAATATTCATTTAAAGAATGAATAGCGTTTGATATGCGATTGTTAACTCCTGATGCTACTTTAGTAATAAATCCGTTCAGTTCAATGAACTAGGGAATCGATTAATTACTGTTATTAAACGGGTGTAGTTGAATTAAACGCATGTATTACAATTTAGTGCTTGATAAGTCATACAAATGATATTATTCAGTAGTCACGTTTCTGGTTTAATAGCCCACACTAAAAGCCATCACAAATACACAATTTTGGGGTGAATCTCTCTTATAACGTCATGTTAAAACGCCGAATAAAATAATGCTAGTGTCAGAGTTAAGTGTATTTTTGTAATGTTTTTAGTTACTCATATCATTCAGAGAAAGTCTCGTGTTACGTAGAAACTTCTAGTGATGTAACACGAGAAGAAGAAGAAAAACAAGTAGGGGGTGGAAAGAAGAAAGGAGGAAACAACATAAAAGCGAAAATGATCTTAGAATGGAGGACATAAAATTTTTACCAGTGTCTAAATTGTTTATAGAGGAAAATGAAGATATTACTCGACATCAATAACTATAAAAAAACTAAGAAATCTTTGAGAAATTGGCGCTGTAAAAAGTGCATTTATACTCTAAAAGTTGTTATTCATATGTTACTTTCATGTAAATTACTACTCATGTCACGTTATGAAGTTTATTCTCCCTTCCTTATATCGAGTGATATGATTGCTTTAAATTCTACTTTCCTGCTAATTAGCAGGCTGTTAATTAGTTTGAAGGTGATACTAATTACGAAATTCTTCAACTGTATCAAATATCAGTCAAGATCGTCGTTATGTGTCCAAAATAAAAATATAAAAATAAAAAAACTTATGAAATTCGTAAATTTCTTCGATATAACGATAGAGGGAGGTATCTTAATTTTCTGACTTAATAGAGTTAAATAGTGATAGCACGTTTATAAAATGAAATAAAATTTCGAGGTTGTAGTAGTGAAACGTAAAACGTAATTTCGAGGTTGTAGTAGTTCTTTCTAGATATAACGTAACTGTATTCGTTGAACTGTAAGTATGAATTTTATTTTAACGGGGTATGAATGTATATAATTGTTACTGCATCGTCAATTAAACGAAGTGTACGGTATGGTGGACCAAAAGTCAGTTAACAGTATTTTGTTTCGTGTGTTCCGGATACAGTGAAACGTAATAATCTTGCTGTATTAGGAATATGGATCGTAAACCGAGTTTAGAATCAATTTTGCGCAAAATGTAGTCTTTTATAACGGTTAACTGATTTTTGAACCACCCCTTATATTGAATAATTCAATAATGTCATAATAAAACTTAAAAATATATTTCTTCGTTATAACGAAATAACGATGTTGTGTCCGTAGAGAAATCCTTATGAGCTTCTCGTTGTAACGAGTACGTATTAAATAAAAATTCTGTAAATCGCGAATATACTATAACGCAAAGATTTCGTTAAAATGAAGCTTGAGTATATTTTATCTCGTTATAACCAACGTATGAACTCTAAATTCTTGCATATAATTCCTAAACTGAGGGTTATATTTGTTGTATATAACCCTTGGATATACAACAATGGTATAATTTCCATTAAGTGGAATTATCTTTTGAATTCGTAAACTATAACAGATGATTTATTATTATATAATTACACTCATCAAGAGACTTTTCCTCTATATTATTCCAATTTAACATTGCGTAAGTTGTAAGTTTGATGAATGTTCTTATTGATTTTAGCAAAGATCCTTGTATGTTCTACTTCCTCAATTTTCACAGTTAAGCACAGCAGATAAAAAGTAATAATTTGTTCTAAACGGTTTCTTATAGGCAATTGCAAGTGAAGAAAAAGACGTCAGACAGACATACAGACGGACAAATTCATTTTTGTATATCCGTAGTGGCTGTATTCGTCTCTATATATTATATTAATTTGCAAAAAATGTGTGAAAATATCTCATATTTTTGAAAATATTTTATGTTAAATAAGTGAAGTTTTAAGAAAATGATTTATAATTTTCAAAATAATTTATTATTAATTAATAAAGAAAAAATAAAAATATAAAACGTAATACTATACGAGACGATTCTTGCCCAAATGACGTAACAAAAATATATGACGTAAAAATACACTTGCATTATTAAATGTAATTTACATTTCCACGTTATACAGTATTTAACGTAACAATACAAAATATATCAATGCATGACGTAATTATATAAATTTTAATAATAAATGACGTAACAATGTAAAGCATATAAACGAATGTCGTAAAAATGTAAAGTATATTAATAAATGACGTAACAATTTAAAGTGCATAAATAAATGACGTGACAATGTAAAACATAATAATGTAGATATTTACAATAGCTGACGTAATAATATAAAAAAACAACGAAATAATAACGTAGGATGTTTATAACGTATGACGCAATAATTTAAACGTAACGCAACAAAGCAAGATGTAATAACAATAGAATTTGAGGGGGGAAGTAAAAGTTACAGATAAAACCGTGAAATTTAAATTAAAATAATTCATTTTAACGCATTAACTTTAATAGCTTTAAATAAATTTTTGAAATAAAGATAAAAATATAAATTATGAATATAATTTAACGTTTAGAAGGTACTGTACATTAAATTTTCTTTCTTCGTCAAGTTATGACATTATTCTTCATTTATCATTTAAATAATCCGTTTAACTAATCTTCTTCTTTAAATTGTCCCTCTTTTATTTACGTAATCAAATTTACAATTTTTTTTTGTTACTTTTTGAGCCCACCTACCGATTCCTCTGGTGTTCTTTTCATTCTTTGACTTTGTTTCGTAACAATAGAAGCCACCTCTCACTTTTACACTCAACAGATTTTTGGATATCAGCCATAGAAATATTCTGCTTATTTTATTTTACAGTATAATTCCATTTTTCTTTCTATTCTTACGAAAAAAATTACATTTTTGAAGATTTTTAAGTTTATTTTAATGTTATAATTCGATATTTTATTCGATTTATATGAAAATATCTTAAAATTTAAATAATGTGACGTAATAAAGTAATTTAACAATAGAA
This sequence comes from Centruroides vittatus, assembly GCF_030686945.1. Taxonomy (NCBI): domain Eukaryota; kingdom Metazoa; phylum Arthropoda; class Arachnida; order Scorpiones; family Buthidae; genus Centruroides; species Centruroides vittatus. Next base: position 1,411,516 of record NW_027120768.1, read on the forward strand.
AACGTAACAATGTGTGATGTAAAATTTAAAAGTGTTTCAATGTGTGATGTAATAATGAGTTGTGTAATAAAATAACACGTAATTTTTCACCCAATAATACATGAATGTGACGCAATACTTATAATATTATTATGTTAATTGGAATATATTTTTTACACTATTCTAAAATAAAGAAATATGACGTCAAATTAATGTAAAAATGTACTCGATCTCAAAAATGAAATGATATATGACGTAAATGTCCAAAAATCTTTAATATGTGACGAAATAATAATTTTAGTATCAAGTGACGACGTAATAATGTAAAACTCATTAGCAGATGACTAAATAATATCAAATGAAGTAAATAATAACATAATAATGTACAAAATGATGTGACGTAATAATAAAAATCTGAATTACACATGTCATAATAATAAAGAAAAAGCTGCGATTAAGAAAAGAAAAGAAGAAAATTGACGTTTTTCCTCCTCAGATTGATGTTTAATCTGAATTTATTTTTATTTTTATTTATATATTTTTATATTTTTTTATCTCTTGTTTTCTTTAGTCTTTATACAGCTATCAGATATTCTTCTTACGTATTCATATCAAACATAAAAAAAGGAAAATAGATGAGTTGCGAGAAGATTCGATCTTATCAAACTATTCTCTTGGGTTCTTTATAAATCTACTTCTTTGTTTTTATTTTATTTTTTTCGTTTCCTTTGTTTTTTATTGTTTTATTGCATTTTTATAATAAAAATTCGCTAAAGTATTTATAAATTTTAAGGGTTTTTTTTACAGTAGAGGATGTAAGAAAATCACGCGTTTAGAAGTGTTTAAAAAAACGATATTTTTAAGTTAATAAATTGCCCAGAAGTGCATAAAACATTTAAATTTAATATATTTTTCAAAGAAAATATAAGAAATTACAGTTAAACGAACGAAAATTAATGCAATTTTTAATTTATTTACTTTAAAATATATACTCTCGATCTGAAATTAGCGACGTCTTGCCCCTGTATATCAGACTTTCCCTGATAACAACAGAGTCATGCTGGGCATTTTTGTAATTCCGTTCTAGGAAAAATATTTGAATTAAAATCACGTGACTTCTAGTCCATACCGGTAGTTCGTATATAGTTAATAGGGGCTTAATTCCCTTAATATTTCTATATCTAGTCTCGAATTTCATCTATCTACCACCGTTCCCCAGATTAACAAGAACAGACATACTGACTGAGAACATTGAGAATTTATATGTCTGAATTTTTTTCAAATTGTAGCCCAAATAACGATTCATTAATCAAAAATAAAGTGAAATTTTAGTGAATTTTATGCAAGAATTCTGTAAGATATTACCAATTAAATGCTGTTGTTTCGAAGAAATTAAAGTATTTGTCGAAATAATTACGTGAAAATTAAGCTTTAAAAGAAAATATTGGTTGGAAAATACAGATATTTTTCTTCCTTTCTTTTTTTGTAAAAGGATATTACAAGGAAGTGAAAGCTTTTATTAAAGTTTGTTTCCTGGGATCTCAAAAAAAGAACTTGATTCACGATCTCCTTTGATGTATAAAGTTCTGTACATCATCAAAGATATTGCAAGAAAAATAAAGATAAATTTTTTTTATATTATATGAAATCTATAAAAGTATATTATAAAATATTCTTTTATCGATAATATTTTTTAAAAAATTTATAATAAATATTTTAATACGTTAATTAAAATTTTTTCTTTCGTAATTTTTGTAATATTTCGTCTTTATCTTGTTTATTCTTCTCGTAATTGATAAACTCCTTTCCTCATTTTTAAAATCATTTTTGTATGATCAATTCCTCATCTTCTGTATCACTTATTTGTCTTCTCTTTTCTTCAAATTTCTCAGAATTTTGTATTCGCTCTTCTTCATCTCCTTTATCACTATTTTTATAAAATATCTTTGTCTTTTTCTTTTAATGTAAAAAAAAAAACAGTTTAACGGTATATTATTGTTATTTCTAAATAAAAAAACAACCTTAAAACATGAAAAAATTAAGTAAAATCTTATACTTTGTTATGTTTTCTAGTTAAGAAATTAAATTAATTGATTATCAATAATTTTTCAGCTAAAGAAAACTTGAAAATTATAAATAAAATATTAAAATTTATAGAAAAATTTTTAAAATTTATTAGAAAATGTTTGAGAAATTGGAGAAAAATGTGTTTTTTAAGGTGCAAAAGTAGTTACATGAAAAGGAAGAAGAGAATGGTTAAGTTTATTGTAAATTCCTTAAAGTTAATGCATCGTGTGATTTAAAGTAATTGTAAATAATAGGAAATAACGGTAAGATGCACTTTTCTCTTAACGCTGTTTAAATTAATAATGAATAGATAATGTTAAGAAACCGTAGCAAGATTTTCAATTAAAAATTTCTTTTTTTCTTTCTTCTTCAGTTTACAATTATGAAGAAAATAATTTATTTGTTCATGTATTTAAATTCTAATGCTCATAATATTATTTTTGCAGTTGTTATGACGAATAATTGCATATTTTTGGGCTTAAGAGTGAGTTTTAAATTCACAATAAATGAGGAAGAGAAGTTAGAAAAGCGATGACGAAGGTAAGGAAGATGAGAAACCGATGCTGCAGATAAACGAAAGAGTTAAGGAAGATGAGGATGAGATGATACTCATAAATGGCAAATATTTGGATAAGAGGTGATGCTACACATAAACGATGAAGGAAGACGAGGAAGGGAATCTAGAGAAATAATGACAAAGATAAGGAAGATGAGGAAGCTATGTTTCAAAAAGAATGACAAAGGTAAGGAAGACTAGGAAGTGATGCTACACATAAATGACAAGATGAGAAAGGGCTATTAAAAAGTAATGAGAAAGAAGCAGAAGAAATCTTACAAAAAAGAGAAGTTTGAAGAAAAGATTTTATAGAAAATGGTAAATATGAGGAAGAGGTAGGTACAAAAATGTATTAAAATCCTGTATAAAATATCTTAGAGAGGATCTTATAAAAAACAGATAAAGGTGAGGAAGAGATTTTCTAAAAATTATCCAAAAAATGAAGAACACAAATGAAATAAAACTGAATTATAGAATGATCTTCAAACTGCTATAGTAACAATTGACCATAAAATGATATATAATATATTGAATTTAAAAAAAATAGTAATAATAATATAAAAAAGTGTCACGCGTGAAAGTATAAAATTTTTATAGGTAAGAACCATCGCCAATTTAACAATTTTTAAAGTTACATTTATATTGCTTTCATCTAAGTGAACATTTCATAGTTGCACTTCCTCTTGACAAGACCTACACAATCATTTTGAACGTGTGTAACAATTTTACTTGTGATCGTTGTTACGTGATCTGTTTTATGAACAATACACTTCTTGTCCCCCCTCCGAAAAAAGACGTTTTATTACTTTAGAGAAAGAGTTGGGTTTCTTTAAATTTTTCTACTTTTTTTCTCCCTTCGTACATGACGTGAATATAAGTTTTCAGATGACGTTTGCAACAGGATTCCTCCTTTAAATCGCTTGTAATTGGTTTTAAAATGCAATTAGGGGGTTTAATTATTATTTATGAAGTTAAAATAACGTTTTAATTTAATTTTAATCGAATTTTTATAAGGATAAATCCGTTTATTAATTGTTTTAATTGCAATTTTCTCACGCTTTTAATGCAGATTTTAATGATAAATCCTCCTTGTTTATTATTAGAACTGAACTAGCGTCAATTAGGACAAAACTTTTTAATTAATTAATCATAAGAACGTAGGCTCCTCAGAATTTATGCTTGGGAATCGAACCTATATCTTTAATGCTTCAACTAAGAATTGGTTTCATATCTTATAAAGATGTGAGTTTGGTTCCCAAATATTCATAAAAGAAATTTTAAATGTAGTAATCAATTAATCGAACGTAGAGACGAGGGTTCGACTCTTGTTTTTCTCTTTGATCCTCCACATCTCTCTTTGCACGTGCGATTTACACGTAAAGATTTGGGTTTAAATAACACTTCAGGCATTTTACTAATAAAGATATGAAGTGAATTAATCATAAAACATATTTAGATGTGTTTTTACCGTTTATATTTAGTAAAAAATAATTAAAGTCCGATTATGTGCTTGGGAAGGAATTCATATTTTCAATGCTTCAACTAAGTTACAATTGGTTTTATGTGTTGTAAGGTCGTTAGTTCGGTTCCCAAATACTTATAAACAAATTTGTTTATCTGAACCAAACATGAACTCAATATACTGTCAAGTATATCATCTCAGCAGTTCGATAAGACCACAAAGTATTCCACTGATACACAATTGACAATGATAATAATTATTAATTGTTTCCAAATATATTAAAATTGATAGCAATAATATTGTTGTTAATATGTTCTACATCATTCCAGTTACTAATAGTTTCCAAAAGGAATATTTCTACATGAAATGTCACTTCAAAATGCCTTTTTATAGTATTCTAACTCGGGATATTTACAGAATGCACATCTTTACACAATATAAGAAATCTTCCTCTTTATAGTGTTGTAGAAGACATTTCTTTTACAATTTCATAAGATATCTGTCTGTTTATAGTGTAGTAGAAACTTTACACAATATCCTTTTTATAATATACTTACAGTACCTTCTCTATCTTCCTTTCACTATGCTAATGAAATCTGCCTTTTTCGTACCGTCGAGGACGCGTTTTATCAAAATAAAACTGTACAACACTACTAAACATAGTATTATATAGATTTTCCACTTCTAGAGTGACTTTTTATATAAATTTATTAGCAAAAAAAATTATAAAGGAAAGCGCCTTATTGGAACCTACACTCAAAGAAATTACATTCTAGTCAAGTTTTCCATTTCACAAATTGAAGAAATTTGTGGAGGAATTTTAGAAATAAACACCTTAAAAGTTAGAATAAATAAACGACGTTTTCGGTGTGTATTAGGCTTATATTTAAAAATATCCAGCTACGAGTTACTTAACTTTCCCGGCGACGTTTAAAACTGCATGTGGCGCTATCTGTTACGATAATTTGTTTAAAAAACAGTTGATATTTCTAATTATTATAAAATAGCAAAAGGCTTAATTCTGAGGGTAGGGAGGGGTTTAAAAAGATTGTAAATGCTAATAACGAGTAAACTTTTAATGAAGTCCGACTCCACTCGAGATACGACAAAGGACTCCCCTTTTTATCTCCCCAACCAGTCGACCTATAGACACCAAAATTAAACATCAATGCCCTTAATACCCAAACCACCATACAAACTTTCATAAATTTTCGAGTAAAAGCATAGGAGTTAAGTTTCAAAGTGGGTAAATAAAATCGTTCCACACAAACACATACACGTATAATTAACAATTAACAAAGAACAATGGCTATACACTAAGTGTTTATCCGGTGGAAGAAGAGGGAGAAATGGAAGAAGGAGGGTGAGGAAGTAGAAGACTGCCACATACACATACACATACAAACACACAAACATCCACACATACATGAAAACATCCCCCCTTTTGCATTTCTCGACGTTTCAAGGTCCCCAGAGTCAAAAAATGTAAATTTTGGGGGGTCATTTCCTAACCCGTGGTCATACTTCCCCCGTTATATACAACGCGGCAGCGGATACAAAAATAAAAATAATATAATATATATATAAAGCAATTCAATAAAATGGAGTAACGGTCGTTTATAGTATCAACCATTTCTTTATTTGTATTATTATTATATTTTTCTTTTATTTTTTATTTTTTTCCCTTCAATAGTTGATGTAAAGCCTAAATGACAGCGACAGTTTGAAATGAATTGACGGTTTCATGTCAGCAAAATCCCTTTTTTGTCTTGCTCTGTCGTCTTATTTCATGTCAGAATAAGTCTGATCACTTGTCTTTTTGTGTCGAGGAAACCAGGAATTTACTCCTTCTTCGTTTCAATCATTTTTAAAAGTCTTTCCCTTCATGTAAAGTGATTAATGATGTCTTCTTTTACAATAATATAAGTAAGAGAACGTCGAACATATGTTTTTAAAAAGTAACAAGGCCCACAAAGAAAAGAATATCCTCATGCAAATCATAATGGAAACGTAAAAGTCCAATACTGTGAAACAAAAATTGATCTTTCACTTAAGATTTATCTTTGTTATTTCATATAAAAAATGAAAATATATATGAAAAAAATTGTAAGGGAAATGTCAATCATTTCTGTGTTTTTTTTTCTATATAATACATAAATTTTTATCTCCTGTATTTAATTTCTTGTTTCCTGACTTGTGAAGTGGGGCATGTATAAAGTGCACTTTTAGTGTCTTTTTCCACTTTTTTCTTCTTCTGTATATATGAAGAATGTTATGAATAAATTAAGGAAGAATGTATTAATGTGACGTAGAAAAATAAATAAACAATTGAAAAATAAATTATGCAACGTTTTAGCTCCTATATTTTGATTCTTGGCTTGTGAAGTGGGGCATATACCGTATAAACTTTATTTTTATATATATATATATATATTATGAGCTAAATCAAGAAAGGATGCATTAGTGTAGCGTTGAAAAATAAAATAGTGTTACTGTTTGTCTTTTATTTTTACTAATTTGGGGTGAAAAATACTATAACGTAATTAATAGTAGTGTGTATAGGTTTAATCAATTGTTATGTTATCATTATTTGGCTTGTTCAGAAATGTATACTTAATATAACATACTAAAGACATATAGAGATATACTAGACATCTAAAGACATACTAAAGACAAATGGAGCATAATAAAGATAGAATAGAGACATACTAAAGAGAGAATAATAAAGTGAAAGACATAATAAAGACAAAAGGAGAATAATAATGATTTCTACAGAAGTTAGCAGTATTATTAAAGTTATACTTCTGTAGAAATCATATACTACTGAGCGTAATAGTTCACAGTAATAAGTCCTGAGTAACAATATGTTTGTGAGTATATGATTAAATAAGACTTGAGAAACTCTAGAATGCAGGTTAACTACAACGTTCCTGAGGAATACGTTAATTATGCTTTTGGGAAATAATAAATTATAGTTTAAAACTGTGCAAAAGTAGCTTATTGCACTACATTTAAAGGAATAATAGTCTATCGAAATAAATTTGTAAGTGATCACTTATTTTTCCTGCATGTATTATACAGAGTTTCGACAGTTCAATACTTTATTATCACTTTATCCAATTGAAAGCTGTGTTACGTGTACACAAACCACATAAAATCAGCGTTGTGAAATTGCATTCAAAGCCATTTTTAGAGGGGTAAAAAACTCCACCCCTCGCATGACATTTTCATTTTAAAATAACACAAGAATTCCTTCTTTAGCCAATATTGGATTTCATCTGAAATAATCGATTAATTCAACGTCGAAAGTATTACAGATGAATGTAGTAAGGGGAGAAAAAAAGAAGTAAGAAGAGAGGGCCACCATTTCGATGTCGAAATTCTAAAACAAGGATGCAAACTCTGGGATCTGGGATGCAGAGGAGACAAGACAAAGAATGCAGTTGGCTTTGTACCTGATCCTCTATCGTTTTACCCCCCTAAAGAAACGTTATATGGGGTATTGGATATGTAGAAGGCTTTTGTATACGGATCGATAAAAGTAACGATTTAGAATTATGACATCTACGGAGAAGTATTACATTGGAATGACAAAGGGTGCATTGAACTCGTAAGTGATGTCGAACGTAATAGTTATCTGTATGCAACTTCTTGATACAAGAGATAAATTGGTACCACTCTTACTACGAAAGATAAGAAATGCCCTGTTTCTTTATTTAATTCTTTAGTAATTTTATCCAAATGTATCTTCTTCCACTTACCTTCGTTTATACTAAATTACTATTATTTTTCCTCTCATTTTATACCTTTGATCGATAGCTACAAAATACTAGTTTCATTTACTAATATATCATTAATTTTGGTTAGTTTTTTTACTGTTTTATAGTTAATTTCTACGTAAAGAATTACTTTATGTACATTTTCCGATGAAGAAATCGTATATAAGTGCGTAAGTTTTTAATTAATGTTTAAAGTAAAGTTCTTTGATTGGAAAAATAAGTGTGATTTGTGATAAAAATTACAGAAAATTCTCCTAATTTTAAAGATTATCATTTCTACTGTAAGTTTTACAATAAGGATACGTGAAGGGAAAGCTTCTATCTGTCTGTAAACAAGGTATATTCAAGGATAAAACTTACTTAATATATAAAAAAGTAACCCACGCAAACAGGATTAAAAGTAACAAACTTGTTTAACATAGAGTTATAAATATACACATTCTATTATATATATAATTTCTGTATAAACTACAATACATACACTGTACTTTATTATATGTAGCTTACTCTATATACAGTACATAGAGTAGTATATATAAATAAATAATAGGACTTACATAAAGTAACTTCAAGCATAAATTTAAATAGAAAAAGATTTGATTAAGTTAACCTACGCTTCTACGATTAATATATTGAGTTTTTTTATAGTACTCTTCAACAAATATGAATATTTAAACCAAATTATAAGTTCAAATTAAGGATGAAACACATCAGATTATTTAAGAACTCTAAATTTTAATATATTAAAGTATTTAATCAATATATTAATCAATAAAACACTCTAAATAAGGAAAATAAAAGTAAATAAAAAGCTTACGTTAATAGTAAACAGAATTATGAATGTAATTGATTATTTATGAATGAACGTAGAATTTCATTCATAAATAAATAGGTTACATGTAATTTACAACTTAAACTATTGAAAACGACAAATTTCTTTTAAAATTATAAATGAAATGAACAATTTCATTTAACATTATGGTTAATGTTACCCTAGGTATACAAAATGGCGGCTCGTCTCTGACTCCAGCATATAGAAGCGAGGAAACAGTGGAAACGCACGTTTTCTAAACCTAACCTATTCTAATAATTTAGTTACCATAATTATTAGCAACTAAATTATTAGAATAGGTTAGGTTTAGAAAACGCGCGTCCCCACTGTTTCCTCGCTTCTATATGCTGGAGTCAGAGACGAGCCGCCATTTTGTATACCTAGGGTAACATTAACCATAATGTTAAATGAATGACGTTTATAATTATGAATGAAAGATGTTCATTCATAGCTTGAATACGTTAACGTAATTTATCAATGAATTTACGACTTGTATTGTTTAATTAGCGCAGTACTGTACTGTTGAAAACAACAGATTTCTTTAGGTTTATGAATGAACGTAAGATTGTTGTTTGCTGTTTTCGGTTTATTTTTGTGAATTTTATATATATATATAAACATACAACTCACACTATTATACGTTAAACATAACTTATACTACAACTTATAAGTATCGCGGCTATATAAACCTTTTAAGATTACAATATGTTTAACATATAATAGCATAACACGTAGTTATGCTTAACGTATAACAGCATAAGTAACAGGTTATGTTTAATGTATTATAGCATAAATTGTGCTTATGTTTAACGTATAATAGTTGTACGTTATGTTTGCCATACGTTAAACAACTCATAGTTTATGCTATTTAAATTTGGCACATTTTTAGACAACTGAAAACAATAAATTTCTTTAGGACTATGAATGAAATAAATTATTCATGAATGAACGTAAGACTTCATTCACAACCTAAATATGTTAAACTTAATTTACAACTTAAATTATTTAAGTTAAGCTCGTTTTTAAACAATTAAAAATGAGAAATTTTTTTTCAAATTACGCCTGAAGTAATCTATTTATCAACGAAATCTTACATTCATTCACAAATAATCGTGTTTTACTCGTACGTTAACTTAATTTATAAATGAATTTACAACTTATACTATTTAAATTATAAGATTTCTCTACATAATTTTCCAAGTTTCCTTAAAAAAAGGAAATAAAACAAGACATGCTAAACAACTTATGTATACACATAAGGTAATTTGTCATATTATTAAATTTATCAAATTATATAAGAGGAGGGATAAAAAAAAATACCGACTAAGTACGAAGCTGTATCAATTTTTACATTGATATAAAAGGTATAGATAGTGTAAGATGAAAAATAACTTTTATTTATGAACAAGACAGTGTGACAAGATAGATCCAGACAAAGAACATCCCGACAAGAGACAGCTAATGACATTGTAGAAGACAGATGTTGGCTATCAGCAGTAAAACCTTTAAAGATGCACAGAAAGCTAATTATTTCAAAGTTTGCAGGACAAGCTTCTTCACTACTTTTTTCCTCCTTTTTTAAAATAAAATTCATTATTACACATGCAAGGTGTATGATGCGTCACAGTTAATTATTAACGAAGAGTTTGTCAATCGATGTTGGGTGATTTTTCTTCGTCTCTGGGACAAATTGATCAAGCAAACATTGATCAAATTCTCGTTTACTGTGCCTATTTTTTAATATAATTTCTGATCAGTAAAAGGGGGATTCTGTTATTATAAACACACAAGTGTAGGTGTGTAATCATTGATTTGACTCTTTGTTAAATTATCGGAACGAATTTTCATACTTACTCCTTTCAACTTTTTGAAACTTGATCGTGTAAAGTTTAAAGAATTAATTAATTAAAAATTTCTGCATTTAATTTTAATTAAGTTGATCCTAAATTTATATAGTATAATTAAAGTTTAGTTAACCTTTTCAAAAGTTCTGTTTAATCATTCATTTTTCCTGGTTGAATAATACGTAGAATGAGGTGTCTAGTTAAGAAGTTCTATTGTTACGCGATTTATGAGACTTTAAGTGTGTAAAGGAGGTAATTATCGTTTGTTTAATTAACTAAAAATATAATATTTTAAACGTTAAAATTAGTATTTAGGGTGGTCCAAAGTTTCAGTTAAGCTCGTTCTAGATATATGACGTGTTTATTGAATGGTTAACAGGTTTTAGATCGCAATTGTTAACTAACTTTTCGACTACCGAATAAATGACGCGTTTATCGAGGAAAGTGGAGAAATATTCAATTATAAAGTGGGTTTACATATACAGTCAAACCTCTGAACAACGGCCAGAGAGAGGAATATGAAAGTTGGTCGTTGTTTAGAGGTGATTTTATATGCATTTTTGAAAAAAATACGGGAAAAATGTTTACAAATAAAAATTGACTTTGTGTTCCTATTTTACGTGTTTAATGCTGCAAAACTTAATACGTTACAGAGATGTGAATTAATTCCTGATTAAACCCAATGTGCATTTTTTTATGTAAGTCGTAGAATCATTGATTTCTGGTACGTATTTACATTAAAATCCACTTTATTCACACACAAAATCTCATAGATATGTCTAATTAACACTTTTGACAGCATCGTCAGTACACAGCCAATATCACAGAAGGAAATTCTAATATCTTATATATCAGCACCATTCTGGCTTTATGGTACCACACGATTAATTAAATTAGATGAAATTTTTATGTAAATACATTTATACAGTTGCCTTTTAGATAAAGGACAGAGAAAATAATAAAAGAATCAAGTAAAGAATTGTCATTCATGATATGTTTCCCTTATCTCGTGTTGATAGTATTCATGCCCGCAGTTAAATGTTACAACTCCTTCTTGCAAACAGTATACCATGAGTTGATGTTTATGTGAACAATAAAAGTAATCGTAAATATCACCTGGTTTAACTGTGAATGACGTCCATGTTACGTGTTCAACAATAATTCTACAATTTTATTAGTTTGTAGGCCATGCCCTTGTAAATTCAAGTTCAGTACAAGCTGACAAGATCGTAAACACTTCGTGAAGTGGGCACAATTGAGAAATCTCGTATATATTGATATTTTTATGGTAAGGTATTAGGATACAATTGCTTATTAAGGCTTCTTATATGCCATAGAATAATTCAAACGTGAATATCAAGCATAGAAATTACTGTACGTGCCACTATTAATCACGCAAAATTTCCATGGAAAATGTTGACTAAATGATGATGTAATCACGGATATGCATGCCACATTAAAGAGTGTTACGTTATAACTCATAAAATATCAAAATATTCACTAATTAATTTATTTAAAGAGCCATTTTTCATGCTAAAGTGAAGAGTATCAAGCACGATTGCGAATTACAGCACTCAAAAAACTACATTATTTATAAGGTAAGGTGAAATATCTAAGAAATTACCTTAGAAAATGAGTTATTTAAGAAAATATTATATAATTGTTATCGTTAAAATTGTGAAAACAGCAGTAGAAAACAATCCTCATGACAAGAAAAAATATCCAGTAGCGTGTTGCATAACATTCCCGGCAAAAAAAGTTAAAATTGTGTGTGGCGTCATCTGTTATGCAATTTATTTTTAAAATATTATATATTAATACTTATAAAATGGCAAAAAGCTTAATTTTTAGGGTACAGATGAGTTTGGAGAAGTTTTAAGTGATAATAACAAGTAAACTCTTCCTTAAGTCCGACCCCACTGGAAATATTACACATGACCCTCTCTAACTCTCCATCATGTTGACCTTTCATTACAAAAATTTAACGGCATCAACCCCTTTATTACCCAAACCTCCATGCAAAATTTCAAGAAGTTAAGACAAAAGGCACAGGAGTTATCAGCTTTCAAAGAGAAAGCTCAGCACATTAACCATCATTCACAAGGGAAAAACTCCAAATTTTTTTCATTTCAAGGTCTCACGAGTCCAAAAACGTAAAAATCTTGAAAGGGAAAGTCAGTTTTTGACAAATGGCCACACTTTCCCTCTGTTTTATATAACGGCCAGGAGAGTAAAATCATCAAAATTACAAAAACAAGGAAAAAATGTACATATTTACATTCTGTACATAAATAATGTTTAAATTCGTTAAAAATGCAAAATAATACAATATAATTTAAATATTTCATTAATATTAACGTTGCTGACATCAAGAAATAATTAAATATTAAATCAAAGTTATAAATAATTAATGTGTTTACTGCTCAAATGTTATTCACATAAAAAAAACTACAAATTAAAATTTTTTTAAATTTCGTACCTTTAAATTAATTTTTTTAAATTTTCAATACGGAAAATAAAACGAAAAAATATAATTTTCATCGATCAATTTCATTTATTGTTATCAATTCAAGAAAATTTACACTTTATTTTCTTGAATTTCTCGAATTATTTTTAAAAATAAATTGTTATTTATTGTTGTAAAATTCTCGAATTTACAAATTAATTTTTCAAAATGAAGTTTTACATAAATAAAACAATTTAAAAAATTACTATTTAAATGTTTTAAAGCTATTTTTATCGTTAATTTTTATAATAAACAATTTAAAATTTATTAATTTTTATATTTATTTGAGTTATTTTCTTATTACCAGATTCGTAACAAACAACTAAAAATTTAATAAATTTTAAGGTTAATGTCTTAAATTATTATTTTTTTTATTAATTTTTATTAGATAAATAATTGATTTTCTTTTAAAAAATCCAATCAGTAATAACTGAAAATATTAAATATTTAATAGAAGCTGAAATTGCATTTTTTTCATTTCTTTTTTTGCTTTTTATTATTCTAAAATTCTTAAAAGTAACTATATAAAGGAATATAATAAAAAGTATTTAAAACTTCTACTTTGTTTTATATTTAAGTTCTAAATTTTTAATATTTACAATGTAAAAATAGTAAAAAATATTCGAAAGTTAAAAGCATATTCGAGTGGTATATATATATATATATATATATATACATACATACTTATATACTTTTAAGGGAGAATATTTTAAAATTTTTATCTACAGAACAAAATTCAATATTCTCTCCTAACTTTCTGTATTATTTATTCTACTATTCAATTTAATAATAGAAACTTCTATAAAAAATCACGCAGTCTAGTCACGAATCTCTTGATATTTTCCAAATCTTGACAGATGCCAAGAATCAGATACGATACCTCATACTGTCAACGGAATTTGTACAGATTTGTACAGGTCATTAATGCTGTTTTCGCCCTAAAAAAATGGCGATTAAACTATAGGTTATGGTCCTTAATTTGGCTGCAATTTTAAAAAATTATAGAGCTGTAAATTCCCACTGTGGCCTGTCTGTCCTTCCTGAATCTCGAGAGCAATGTTCGATAGATGAAATTCGAGAGAAGATATGGAAAGCTCATGGACAGGAAGCCCGATTACACTAGTCCGGAAGTTCGTATATAGTACATATAATTGAAATCACGTAACTTCCGGTCTATACCGAAAGTCACGTGATTTCAATTCAATATTTTCCTCCTGAATGAAGTTACGTAGATGATTGGAGCGACTCTGTTGTTACCAGGAAAAGTATGATTTACAAAGGCAAGAATTACTGATTTGTAATCGAGAGCATATATTTTAAATTAAATAAATTAAAAAATATGATAAAAAATTGCAGCAGAATAATTTTTGTTCGTTTTCTAATTAACTTTTCCTATCCGTTGCTTCTGTAGGAAGGTGGGGAGTAACTTGGTTTTCTTGATGATTTACTATGGAGGATGGGGATAAAAATTCTTTATATGAAGTAGGCCTGGGCCTAATATATCTATATGATAGATGCTACTTCTATTGCAAATCATGCTTCGACTTATCCTCATGACAAGAAGGTTATACTAACATTTATCTTACTGTCACTATAATCCGCTTCTGATAATGGTACGGAGAAATGTGTAACGAAATTATGGCACATGTCGAAATTTCGACTGGGATGGGCCTATAAATGCTCTTAGATAGATCAGTTATCTTTATCTTCTTATCAGCTATCGTGTAACTGAGCTGCCAACTGCAAAAAATGGCATTCAAATAGCATAGAAGTAATAGGATTCAAGACTTAAACTAATAAAAAATGTAATATTATCTCAGATATTATTAATTATGCGCATTTAAACATAGTTTTACCACAGATATTATTAATTCTATCATTTAGATACGTAGATTTCAGACACGAACTGATGAAGAGCAATTAATTGCTCTTTTTTTTATCAGTTTGTTCCATTATGTATTAATACATAAAGTTGATGAAAATTTGGGCACAAACTGGCAAAAAAAACTAATTTAAAAAATGAAATCTAGGTACGTGGAATTAATAAAATTTGAAATCTAGGTGCGTGGAATTAATAAAATTTGAAGTATAAGTAACACTTGAGGGTTATAAAATGTATTAAAATTAATAAAATTTGAGTGTAAACTGATAAAAAAATAACACTTAAATAAAAAAAACCTGAAAACTTCGTTGGAGTTTCTGGCATTCTTTATTCGTTTCCATCCCTAATAATACCATTGCTTTTATAAGTCTTCAGGTTAGTTGGGGAGATATTAAGGTGGTGGGAGCATATCTCCCGAACTAATGTTCCGATTTTCCTGAAAATTTTTGAAAACATTCTGCTCTAATATTCAAATCCGTCTACAAAATTTCAGAAATTTTTGGTAACAAACACAGGAATTATTACGCTTCAAACTGAGTAAATAAAATTTTCCCATCCGCTTCATCTTCATCCACCAAAATTAGTAAGCATCAACTCCCTAACACACAAACCTCTGTGCAAAATTTCAGAAATTTTAGACTCAAGACACAGGATTTATTACGCTTTCAAATTGGTGAATGAAACCGTGTCCACAACATACACTAACATCCAAATATACAGTATAAACCCTCAATTTATTTTATTTTTCAACGTATTAAAGTTCCCTGAGTTCAAAAATGTAAAATCTTGGTGGTGGGTCAGTTTCTAATCATAAAATTGATGAATTTTCAGGCGCAAATTAACAAAGAAAAGAGACCATAAAACATAGAAAATTAATAAAACCAGAATAATTAACCTATTATTTATTTTTCTAAAACATTATTCGACATTTATACATTTAAAAAAATCATTAAGAGAAATTATAGAAAAAGAATTTTTCAGATATTTTTAAGTATTGTTTACTAAATCACCGAAATTATTATTTTTTTTTCTTAATTAAAAAATAGCTAAATTAATTAAATTCGTATAAAAAATTAAAAGAATATTTATTTTTGGTATTTTTCTACATAAAAAAGTTACTTAGTTCAGCAATTAATTACTTGTTGGTGTACTTATGGATCGTTAAAAAAATTAGAGGAAAAAATAATAATTTTTTTTTTCTCTAATTTTTCTAGAAACTGTCACGTATAGAAGAAAAATGTAAGAAACAGTAAATTATTTTACTTCCCTTCGTGTAATTTTACTTTTGACAAGTCGAAATTATTTATTTTTCTCTCATTTTATATTAATTTTTGGTATATTGAAAATTAAAGAAAAATATCAAGAAAATTCGTCAATTAATTTTTTCATTTCTTGGAAAAAATAATATTAATTTTTTAATATAAAAGTTTACAAACATAAACAAAGAAAATTTTTAAATTATTATTATTATTATTATTATTTTGTTGTAAAAAAAATGTATAATTTTTTTGGTTATTATTTTTAATTTTTTACATAAAAATTTATTTTAAAAGTTTTTGGATTTCTATTTATTTATTATTAAGAATATATAAATGTTTTTATTGTTATTATTTTTTAATAATATTTTTATATAAAATTTACCAAATGAATATAAAAACTTCATGAATTATTTTTTTTCTATTTATTATAATATGACGTATACAATTTTTTGTTTTTATTTTCTCAATCTTTTATTATGAATTATGAATTAATAATTACAACAGAATTAAAAGAGAAAAAAATATCAAATATGTTTTTTAGTTTCTTACAAAGGAACAAAGTAATGAAAGCAAAATAAATCATTCATTAATCCATTAAATTTTACTTGTTATTTAAACAAAAAAAAATATTACTTAAATTCAATTTCTAATCAAATTTTAAGTAAATTTTTTATATTTAAAAATCAATTAATCCATATTTTTACTCTTTTCTTCCTTGTCGTTTTCCTCCTCCTTTCTTCCTTCTTTCTTCCGCCTTTATTCCTTCTCCCTGTTTACTATCTTCTCCTCTAACTTCTCCTTCTTCTCCTTCACTATCTTCTTCTCTCCTTCTTCCCGAACTTCTCTTTCTCCTTCTCCTTTTTCATCTTCTTCTTTTCCTCCTTCTGCTCCTTCTCCTTTCTTTCTAAAACAGTTCACGGATGTAATCTTAATAGATCTTTGTTTTCATCTAGTCATTATTTTTTAAATTCCTGTAACATCCCTATTAGTTTTCGTATTCACGATATACATACAAAAAGCATCAGTATAACTTGTATATATATATATATTATATATAATATAATAATTCAGAGAAACTGAAGGTTTATTTACCTAATATTTAAAGAAAAGATCCATTCAAAAGAATTCATTAGCATTTTACTAGGGTCGAGCTATTCAGAATGGCTCTATATCAAGGTTTAACTATATAAGTTTATGCTATAAAAACTACATATACTATACTTTATATTATATATAAAGTTAAAGTAGTATGTAGCATATATGCTGTTATTTACTGTATATACGTTTTTAAATGTTTATATGTTAATTATTATTTATATTATAAACTGTATATCCAACACTCTACATTTATATACGTATAATGTTATAGTATAGATACTACACAACCTATACTTTAGTAATACAGGCTCTATATTGAATGCATATAAGTACAGTACACTATACAGAATATTATACAATGCAATATTAGTGAATTATATTATAAATCAATATATTATGTGTATATATTCTGTGTATATATTATATTATATTAAACAATTCATTACGTATTTCGATTGTGAATATATATATATTAATATTTAAGCATTATATTTTGGATATTTTAAGAAAGTTTTGAAGGTATAATTTAATAAAAATTATATATTTATTTAAAGATACATCGTTATAAATATATAATAATAAATATAAACTAAAGAAGTGATAATTAAATATTATTTTCTAGAATTTTTTGGCTAATTCTAAACAGTTTTTTAGTATTAAATATTAGTTTTCATCACTTATATAAAGATTTATATTATTAATATAGTTTATTTAACGTTTATGTAAAGCTTTACATCATTAATGTAATATAATTAACGTTATTAAAGTTCCTAAAAATGAAGATTAATGATTAAATTTTATATGAAATTTTTAAGATTATATAATTAATAACTTATTGTTAATTAATTACTTTAAATTGTATTTTATTTGATTTATAAAAATTCTATAAATTACAATAAATACGAGATATTCAATTTAAAAAATTGATTATTATTATTAATTTTATAGAAAACTTTACACGAAAATATATAATTAATAACTGACATTATACACAATAGTCATTGTTATATTATTGTAAATTATACCATTGGCATTGTATTTGTATTGTAATGCCAATCATTTAGCATTAACAAACATTATTGGGCTGCAAGTTTCAAATTGCAGATCGTCTGATCGTCTGGTTGTCTGTCCGTCTGTCCTTCGTCAATCTTGAGAACGGTGTTAGGTAAACGAAATTCGAGACCAGATATGGACTAGAGTCACATGACTTTTTAAATTATATTTACATTTAAAATAATTTTAAAATTTACAATAAAAAAATTAAATGTATCTACTAAAGTTTAGTTTTCTTGTATTTGTTTTAAACGATTAAAAAAAATTCTTTTTTTTCTTTACAACAAAAACAGAAAATGCATTCTCTAGAGGCGAGGAGGGGGGAGGGTAAAACGAAAGTGGTACCAAAAAATCCTATTGTTTCTGATTTCGATCGTGGGGTTGTTTCCGTCAGGTGCTGTAGAAAAGAAGTCGTCATAAAACGTTCACTACTTGCATCAGAAAGTCGATCTTGTGATCCAGACACGTCTTGTCACTTGGGAAATCCGACAATTGTCATGCGGAAACCTTCTATGTTTGGGGTATGGTCCGAGTTCGGTCAACCGACTTCACATTTTACTGCTTTCTATAAATCAGGTTACCTCTGGGCAGTCGTTATCCAACCTTACTCATACACCCCGATAGAATAGGGTAATATATTGATATAGGCATAAAACTGACTACCCTTCTGCTGACTTCCATCTTTTTTTCTGCTTTATTGAGACCTGAATCACTAAAAATTACAATGAATTTGTCCTAGGATAAGGTTTATGTATCTTGCTGATTAAAGAAAGGTACTTTAAAAAGTTTAAACTTTCTTATTTTTTGAGTTTCCACCCTCTTCTATGGCCCTATTGATATTGTAATTTATCGCTTGATTTTATGGATTGATGAAATTTTAATATAAATTTTAAAATAAGGCGATAAATAAAACTTTAATGCTTAAATTTATGTTAAAAGAAAATTTATCAAATTATTATTATTATTTTAAGTAATGAGAAGAAAGACATCGGCACTCTTCATCTAAGACGTTTTATTTTTTCATATTAACAAATCTCAAATTGTTGCTCAATTAATTACTGTTCAGATTTGGGATTTCTATATAAATATATATATATATTTATTTTTCTTTCCTTTCATTCTTTACTTAATTTAAATAACAAAGTAATTATAATTTCCAATTTAAGGAGTAATGAGAAATGATTTTTTTTCCTTCTAATCTCTTTAGGGAAAAACTGATTGTTTCTACAACCAATTTTGCATACGTTCCATTAATACTTGTAGCTATTTCTGTACACTTTAACAAAGATCTAAAACAAGCTTCACACTTGAATTCTAACATTGAGACGTACAGTGAAACCTCGATATAGCGCCTTTCTAAATAACGCAATCCTCGTAAAATACAGTAAATATTCTACTCACAATGAATCTTCCCCATAAATATCACATACAGAACTTTATAAATACCTGTGTATTACTAAATGTACGATCTTGTATTATGATCACAAATCATGTGACTATCTAACTAACACGAGCTATTATTAATCATATTTTTAATTTATTTAATTTAAAATATATGCTCTCGATCTCAAATTAGTACTGCCTTGCCCTGTAAACCAAACTTTTAATGATAACAACAGAGTCGTGCCGGCCATCTATCTAACTCTGTTCTGGGGAAAAAATTTGAATTGTAATCACGTGACTTCCGTTTTATACCGGAAGTCCGTATACACTTAATCGGGACCTCCTGCCCCTAAGCTTTCCATATCTGATCTCGACTTAAATGTGTCTAATATCTTTCTCGACATTAAGGAAGGAAAGTCAGACAGTCGGACGAACGACAGTGAGAATTTTATAGGTCTACAATTTTTAAATTTGCAGCCCAAAAAGCCAAACGTGCATTTACAGTATACGTATATAATCTAACCTAACATTTAAAGTTCTGGTTTGCTTCATAAGTTTAAGCTAATTTCTTTAAAAAAGAAATGCATATTTTTATACAAAAAATATTTTATTCGTGTGGGAAATATAATTCTTCAGTCAGATATTTTATTCTCTTTCATCCTTTATTATTTTTTCACGTTTTTTCCCCCTTCTCTGCTCTCTTCCTTTTTCCCTGAGGTTTCCAGATTGTGATCGACTTCACAGTTCTTTCTTCATTCATTCTTTTATATGCTGTTTCTATTTTATTCTCCAATGTGCTGTCTATTCCATTATTGGTTTTATTACACAAACTTTCTTATTATCTTTATTATTGTTTTTATTGTCTTTATTTTATCAACTGAATTTATTATTATTATTATTACGATTATTGGTCGATTGTGTTTATCTTATTCTATAAATTATATATATTTTCTTCATTTTTTCACTGTTTTTTCCCTCGAATTCTTTTTAAAAAAGTCATTTTCTTTCTGTTATTTTTATTTGTTATAATTAACATTTTTTTCCACGCTTTGATAAAAATTGTAAATTTCGCCATTGTTGTTATTGCGTTTTTTATTTGTTAAAAAAACGCAAAAAGTTACAAAATTGATCAAGTTCTTTAAATTGTCAATTTCGTATTTTTTTGTTTTTTGCTATTTTTAATTGCTGTAATTAACATGTTATTTATTTGAAAATTTAAAAAGTAATCGCTTCTTTTTTATGCAAATTTAAAATTCAAAATAAAAATATAAAAGAAATTAAAGAATTTAAAGGTAAAAAAATAAAAATTATAATTTTTGAACATTTTATACATATTATTTAAAGATTTAAACGTGGAAAACGTGCTTTAAAATCCCTTTCACTAGCCATTTACGTAATTAAATAACTTAAAAATTATTTTACACTTTTATAAATATAATTTGACATTTAAATTTAAACGTAAATAAAAGAAAATTAATTATTAAAAGTATCCAAAAGAACGTATATAATACGAATAAAAACATTCACTTAAAGCTTTTTTTATACTTTTTAAGCTTAGAATTATTAAATATAACAACAAAATTTATTGCTTTTTTTTAAATATGTTAAGAACACTCCCTATTTACTTTATTATATATAAAATAAGTATTGACTACAACTCATTTTTCATTACTTATACGATAATATATATATAAAGGAAAGTTATTCAAATATTTAAAGCTGTTTTACTGGTATATTTAATTTTTTACATTCTTCTTCTTCCTTTTTCCCCCTATACTTCTATAGTATGAATATATTTCGCTTGTCGATAAAAATATGTCATGTTACTCTCGGGGATGAAGGATTATCATCGACATTGACAAAAATCCTAACTCAATACTGCTTGTCGTATTGTCTTTCTCTATGTACCTATCAGAATGTCGACTCAGGAGAGAAGAATGGAATTGCATACAAAATGTATTTGACAAGTGAGGTTTTATGCATTCACAAGTTTTAACAGAATTTTTTGCTTGGATAAATTCACTTCTCTCTCTCTCTCTTCTCTTCTCTCACCCTCCCTTTATATACAGTTATATATATATATATTTATCTAAACCTTCATATGATATGTTTTACATTAGTAAAAAATTCTATTACTTTATATCATTTATTTATTTATTTTTTAACCTGTTGACATTAACTCTAAATAGTTTTATTCTTTTAAAGTAATTTAAAAAAAGTCCATTTATTTATAATAAGGTAATAGCAAAAATTCGATTTTTAACTTTAATTTTTGATAGATAAATTATTAAATTTGTTCTTAGAACGTTCTGTTTTTTATTATTAATTTCATTTCATCGTAATTAATTGAGTTTCTTTATAGTTTAATTTAATTTTTATTCTTTATTTTAGCTTTTAGTTTTAGTTAAACGTTTGCGTTGTTTTTGTTTTTTAGTAGAAATTTGAATTATAGATTTTTCTTTTTCCAATGATACAGTTATTTTAATAAATTCGATTAAATATTTTTAGTTTTGTGTTTTCTCCTTTGTCAATTTTTGTATTTTATCAATTTATTTTGTCGTTTCATCTTTGTTATTTTCATTTATAAATTTATGTAAATTACAACATTATTATTATTTTTTATTTTTTAAACTTGTAAATTTTTGTAATTTATAGATTTATTTTTTAATTTAGTAAATTTCTGAAATTTACAGATGTATAATTTAATTTATAAACTTCTATACATTACAAATTATTAGGATCAATATTTTGTTATTCTATATTTTCATAATTTATAAATTTCTCTTATATTAATTGAAAGTAAATAAAATTGAATTATCAAAATAAGATTAAAATTAATTAAATTTTCTTCTTTGTTTATTAAATTTTATCAGTTTGTTATTTAATCCGTTGATGATAATATTTACTAAGTAGCAATTATTAATTAATAAGTAAATAAATTTAGCCCTAAAAAGTATACAATTTTTGTATAATTAATTTAAATAGTGAAAATTCATATCTGTAAATGTAAAAATTAATAATAAATAATTAAAATTAAAATTTAAAAATTTATTAAATGAAATTCTGTACTTCATTGCTTATTGTTACAAATATAATTACGCGTGATTTCATAAATTGTACAAGAATTTTTAGCTTAAAAAAAATAAATTCCATCCTCATACCTCGAGAAAAGTATTCAACAAAACATAAACGATTAATATCATGGGGAGAAGTGAAGATACGGTGATTAGATAAAGGGAATGTTTCATTAGTAAGAATGTATCTATAGAATTTACTGTTTGTAACAATAAAAAATATTGTTTTTGCCATAAAAACACCGGCATAAGAGCAGAATATAGATAGAAAATACAGCATTATATATATATATATATATTTAAGTGATGCAGAAGAGAGAAGAGAGGGAGGATGCGGTGGCGGGAGGAATGTCATTTTACATATTTTACTAAAGTCAACAAATTCATAAATAACAATGATTGTCTTAGTTAACAGTATAGTTGAACAATAATAATATCGTACTAACAACAGCTATTTTACATTGTACAGTTCAGAAATGGTCTTAAAACATTCACGATTGCTTAGATGATAGTTACGGACAATATTCCTTACTGTAACATGTTAATAAATCTATTAAAATGCAAAATAACCGCCATGCTTATCCAGAATTATATAGGAAAATTTCAACAAACAACTCGTTAAGATGTTAAATTAAACAGTAGATTTTTTTACAAGAAAGTGAGGATTTTAATATTTTCTCTCACTTATCCTTTAAACAAAAATTCAATTTGTAAGTAGAGTACAGTTAAAGTATTTGTGGATTTTTCTGTTAGTAAGCAACAATTCTATCGTAAATCAACAGAAATAGTGTCTTTTCTTTCAACAGTACGACATCAACTGCACAATAACATTACTTGTATCAGACTGACCGCAAAGAATCGTCCCATTGGGACAATAACCATTGTCCTATAACATCAGCAACCACTTTAATAATACTTGATGTGTTCTTTATACGACGTTTGTGGTTATTTAAACCCCAACCTTTAGCAAACTGGCCAGAAAATACAATGATTTGGGAAATGAAACTCGTAATTTGTTGATAATGGATATTATACTGATTGGTTCTGATTGTTTTCAAACGTAAAAATTTAGTTGGTGACATAAAATTTTCAACAGGATATTGTATTTTTTCTATTGTTCCTGTCTAACTGATACGTGCTTTGCTAACTATAATGGTATAGTAATACATTTTAACAAGGATTGATGGAATTGTAACTAAGAAAGTTCTCCGGATCGAAATAAATCTAAGCTAATTTATTATTAATTCCGTTCCCTGTCGTATAGTTATAGGAATGAATTAATTATATTCTGTTTCAATTTGAATAAATTTAACTACAAATAATTTATTTTAGCAGTTTCTCTCTTCTTTTCTATATCTGTCTTCAGTATCTTAGCTCAGGATATACGTAAATACGGCTGAAAATATGTAGAAATTTTACAATAATTATAGAATTTAATCTATATAGATTCATATATAAGTTTATGATGCATTATATATAAATATACCACAGGATTCATAAACAATTTCACTCAGGATCCATACGTATATGGCTCGAACTATATTTAGGATATAAATGGTGATAATAATTAGTCATATATACGTATGTACTTAATAGAAAACGTACGAAATATGCAAACTAAGGAAATTGTAGCGCCAGACTTTTCCCTAGCGGTTAAATTTTGAAATAAAAATTTTCTTATCGAAAATCGAAACAGCGTAGTCAGGATAGTGCATATACCAAATTTAGTTGAGATTTGACCAATAGTTCTTTCTAGAAAGAGCTCCGAACACCTAGTCTTTAATTATGATTACTCTCTAAATAAGTAGGATAGAAATTGAAAGATAAATCAGGATTTACCCAAAACAACAGCCAATGATACATGTATATAAGACTCAGAATACATATGAAATAACTCAGGATGCATGTAAAATAGAGCGCTCAGAATACAGAATATAAGGAGATGGTAACAAAATCCTCTTTCCGTCCAATTGTTTCAAACGCTGTAGGCCTTAAACCGTTATATTCTGTCAGGCATGCGCTAAAAGATGGTCCAAATTTTCCTCCTAGCCCTTCAATCATAGAGTGCTGTTAGCTCCTAATAAAATCTCAGCATTCGTGTTATGCGATGATGCACTGCTATCCCATGCGTATTGTGCAGCGAAGCATTTACTTGTCACATTTGACAGTCTGTTCCGGGAATCCCCTTGATATTTCAAAATTCCCTAAAAGATAATAGTACTTATCTTTTTCACTCGGTACACCTTATTAATTGATCATGCCGCCTTATTTGTATTAGGAATTGAGATTACAATAATCCTCTTTGATAGAACGGCTGGAGAAGGCTGAAATTTACAGTGTCACTTACGCATGCCCACATAGTATATCTGTATAAAGTCTAAAGTGATTGGCCCATTAGTTTTTGAAACAATTAGCCTGTGTTTCTATCCTGTGTATGTAGTGATATAACTCAGGATAGATGTAAAATTTCAATTTATCACTCATATAGCTCGAAATTAAAAGTATAAAATAATATAGAATTTAATTGAATCATGTTTAAATTTATACTATACACGTTTTAAGCTGTAATCCCGAATTTTTAATTTATAAAAAGGTATTTTTAAAGCATTACAACAAATATCAACTTTCTAATCGCATTTTCAGTAGTTACATTCAGTAAATATACAAAATTAATAAATGTTTGTGAATGTTATATAATAAAAAATGAATAAAATAATACAAGAAGCTTAAATTTCTAATAAATTTTGCAAAAAAGAATTTTTTTATATGTCCTTTTATCTAATTACAATAGAAAAAAAAATATACGATTAACATATATAAACACCGAATTATACCAATTAAATGCATTTATATACACTTTTAAAGATAAATTTAAAAAAATATAAATAAATTTTATCATTATTGAACAATTTTTAGTGTAAATTCTAACAATCTTAGTTTATTAAAAGAGTATTTATTACTAATCTTTATAAAGAATTGACTGTTGTGTTAGACTTCCTAATGGTTTCTTATACAGAAATATTCCGAAAATAAATAAATATTGGTGAATATTTAATATATAATATGAAAAAAATTCAGAAAGAAAAATTGAAATGTTTTTATATACTGAGAATATTAAAAAAAAGCAGAGAAAACCAAATGAAAAAAGAAAAGAGAAATACAAAACTGCTTATTTTCTTATCTCTATGGCATTTTCAATAAGAGACAAATATGCACTTTTACGAGTTTCTTTCGCCACTGCTTGATATATACGTGTGCATAAAAAAAGTTTTCCACGTGGAAGAGTTTCTTATTTCATCCACATGATTCTGATATGGTGCTGATTATCCAAGATGCTCCTCTTCTTTATCGTCTTATGACTCATCTCCATCGTTGTAAGGCATTTATCTACTTATTTAGCTTTAAAATATTCTTAAATGTCTTTAAAAAGAATAACATTTTTTATTTATAATTTTATTTAAATTTACGCTAAATAAGTCAAAAATATGTTTATTAGAAAGTGGTGTTACATTAGCTAATCATATTTTAAGATGGAATGACTTTGGGGAGTTGTACAATACTCGAAAGGAATTTCGTGGATCAAGACGTGATTTTAATGAATTGTACACTTCCCAAAAGTCATTTTATTAATTAACCATGATGGAAACTTGTTAAATAGTTTTAACTTTCGTGTATAACATATAAAAAGTTGTTTGATTTGTAAGTGAAATGATGATCGAAATTCCCATTTAATGCAAAGGAGTTGTGTTTATTCTTGATTTTTTAAACTTGAATTTTACTGTTTTTTCATCAACTTTACGCTTAAATAATCTAAAAAAGCAATTCTTGACGTGTAAATTTATTGAACAATTTCGAATTTCAGATAAAATTTGTAAAATTCTTCAGTTTTGAAGGTTAGAATCACGATCAAAATCACCATTTAACAGTATTTAAAGCTATGTTTTTAAAGTTAATTTTTTAAATTACTTTTGCATCTTTTACATTTTCTTGTATTAAAATACATTTTATATATTATTTTATGTGTATATTTACTAAATAATATCAAAGTTTTACATCGAAACAGTAAAAAAAAAGCATCCAGTTTAAAGGCTAGAATCATGATCGAAGATGCCATTTAACAGCATCTCGAATCATGAATTTTTTTTCTTATTTTTTTGAATTATGATGAAGGTAACGGTAATAATAAATAAGAGAAATTTTTAGATTGAAAAATATCATGTAATAAATTACTAAGAATGAAAAATATCTTTAGAAATTTAATGTTTATAAAATGCAAAATTTATTCAAATCGTAATTACTTAAAGTGTCAAAATTTCATCCCGGAAAGGAAATTGTATTAGATAAATATCAGAAATTTACACACATTTTTCTCAATTTATTACAAATATTTATTATCAGTCACGTGTTATGTTTCAAATTTATTTATTTATTTTTTAATTCAAAGCTATAAAATGTATTATTACACGACCTTTAATGGATTGTAACGAGAATCGAAATTAAGTAATAATTTAAATGAAAATATTTAAATTTTAATCACTTTTTATTATTATTATAACATATTTGCATTTATTAGTTAATAATAATTGATTAATTTTATATTAAAATGTTAAATTAATCAATTTAAAATGAACCAATCAACTTACCAGAAAATTTGAATTTATATTCAATCGTTTTCGTTACAGTTAAAGAAACTGATGGATTTTTTTTAATTGGCTAAAAATTTTAATTTATTCATATTTTTTTAACGAATAAGCGCTTCTAAATTCGAATTTTTAAATTCAAATTTTATACATTCGTGTTTTTCTTATTTTAATGAGATTTCTTTAACGTTTAAACGTTTAATTTTAATTGTAGAGCACATTTATTACTTTATAATAAATAAAAACGTGTTTAGTTTTGAAAATATTATTGACAAAGATGTCTTTAATTACTTTGTTTCTATTAGATAAAGTATTATTGTATCTTGTATATAACAACTTGTTCGACTTTCATCTGCTGAACACATTCATTATTTTGATGGACTTCACTACAACGTTTTCCCACAGGATACAGCTAATTTACTGAATCTATTTATCCTCAACAAATCACAACTTTTAAGTCATTTGGATTTTCAAAGTTATAAATGTCTGAATCCTTTTTTCCCTTTCCTTACTTTAATTTTTTGTTTTTAAAAAGAAAGGAAAATCTAAGCTTCATTTATACTACATTTTACTTTGGTAAACGTAAATAACATCACGTAAATATTTTTAAAAAGTACTTAAAATATAATTAACTGTAGAAAAAATTTGTTTTTCCTCGCTTATCTAGATGATTTCTACCATTATTCGTTCATCTATGTGATAATTTCTTCGATTACTCGTTTATTTAGGGTCTTCGATCTGATCACCTAATTGTTTTTATACAGCAAATTAGATACTTCAACTGATAAACCTATTTTAATAAAGATTACCAATTAATAACATACAAGATGATGATTATTTGGAATTTAAACTTTTATCTAGATAATTTAACTCAATATTAAACTAGAATTATCTACAATTTATCCTAGATAATTTATGTGGCAAGTAAATAAATAATATTAAGGATATTTTATGCAAATTTACAAGTTAATTAAACGTAGAGCTAACTATGCAAATTGACTATCTAGATAAAATTATCTAGATAGGTCGGTTATCTAGATAGCTATTTATTTAGCAATTATCTATTATTATCTAAGCAGAGCGAACGACAGCAGACATTAAACTTAACCATTTTATCTGACAATCTTATCGATTTGTTAACTTTCTAAATTAATTTGCTCCCTTTATCTAAAATTTATTAGCCAAAATATCAATCAAATTATCTAAAAACTGATTATCTGGAGTATTATTTTAATTAGTTCAGATAACACAACTTTATCACATGTTACTAGAGGAGATAACAAAGTTTATTTGCGAATAATTCGTGGCTAAAATTAATATTTTATGATTAATTTTAGGAATTTTATTTAGTTAAAATGATAAAAATTAAGATATTTTCATGATATAACACCTCAAACAGCATGAAATCTCAATGTTTATGAATCAGTAGCCATTTTAATTGATATACAGTATACCCTGCCTAAGACGGTATTGCACGGTACCAAATACTTTTCCGGTTTAGGCAGGTTCTGTTCTGGACAGGTTTTGCTGTATAAGCTTATAATTAATGTATATAAGCTTTCTATATCAATATACTATGTTCATATCACATAAAATCCCCTATATCAGGAGGCTGCGTGTGTATATAACAAGCTGCTGTACATACCTCATGAATTACGATTTATGGAGTAGCTTGATACACACACATCCTTCTGATACAGGAGGAATTTAAGTGAATTTTACCAGCTCATCATGGTTATAAAGTATATCGGATATATATATATATAAATCTACATACGTGGCTATGTTGTCAGTAAATACGTAACGTGATATACATAACAGGTTAATAAATAACTTGCATATAATCTGTAAAATATTCAAGTCTGTACTTAGAATTAATGCATGTATACGTTAATAAATCCTCAATTTTTAGATATTTAATGCATGTATAACTCATAAACACCTGTCTAGACAAATAAGTAATGTGTACATTTAGATATAACTCACGAAGTTGTACAGCTGCTGTCATATTTATAATTGTAAATATACTTTACATATCATATACTTGTTAAATTGCTTATAACAGAGTCATAATCAGGGAGATAAATATAACTTTAGCATGTTTAATTATGTAAATATGTACATTATTTAAACATATGTGACGTATATATTTACTGATACAGTACAAATACAGTTTACATGTTTTCGTACGTGTAAACTGTAGCTAAGTATAAATCTGTATAAGGCGTAAGCATGCCAGCACATAAACTGATAATTACGTACATAAAACACGCGTTAAAACGACAATAAAACTCAAGAATATGTACACCAATTTTCCATTTTAAAGTTCTCGAAATACATAAAAGGAGGAGGAGGGAGGTAAAAATAAAGAGAAATAAAACGATATAAGCCTGTTCAACATATGAAAATAGAACAAATCATAAAAATACTTTACAACCAAGAATATTATATAAAAGAAAAGCCCCCTTTATAGCTTATTTTAAACCTATATATCTAGAAAGAGTGGTGAATTACTTAAATTTATACTCTATAAATATTTACAAAAACGTCATATCAATTTGTACGCTATAGTTCACATTCTTTTGCTCTCTATCCACGACATTGTGTGGACAACTTTCGCATGATCGAACTCAGAAAGAAGAAAAATATCTTTGGTTACAGTACAAGGATAGAAGAAAGAGGAAGAAGAGAAAAAAAAGGTAGAAAGAGTCTAGTCCCAGATGGAATTCAACTCGGCATTCCCTTGCGGATGAGGTGTCCTGACTTATAAACCCGTTCCAAGTATGAATCCAATGTTACATTCGCCATAAAGCTCGCCTTTTTATGACGTTTGGGAGATGGAAGCAAAGGTTCCAATGACAACTGAGGTGTAGAAATTTTTCGCCTTAACAACAAATCATTCTACTCTCCCTTTATATTACTTTTCAACGATATAAATCGAAAAATTGAAGATGGAAAAAAGTTTTCCACCAATTCATTTGGGACTTTTTCTTCTTCTTCTTTGAAGATAAACATTTAAATAATCTGTGTATAAGTTAGTTGATGATAATAAGATTCTCTTTCGATGTGTGGGTAGGGCCGCTGGAGTATTACGTTAGCAAAATTTTCCATGTTTTGATCCCTCTGTCGCCACCACAAATCGAAATATCCCATCCCCTAATTATGTCGTTAAGCCATAAGTTTAAAGCACTTTAATTTTGTGATACTGGAGAAAAACATAAACGAAAGCTGCAATCTTACCTAACCAAAGGTCACTCTTCCTCCCCATCGTCAGATATAAACGAATCCCCCTCCCCCTATATTTTGCTGACGTAATGTTTATCCCATAAAAGTAATTAAATGGTAAATTTCGTATATTTATAGCATTATTTCATACTTAAGGATGAAATTTTGGTGTTTCTATTAGTGATAACCATGCTATAAAACGAGATATATATCTTGTTTAAGTACTATCTTATACCAAATTATAATTTCGTATTATTACCATAGTGGCATGAATAATTAAGTGTTTAACAGAGTAGCATTAATAGCATAATATTATCGTAGTAGGGTTGACATTGTTTATACAATACTAATGGTTGCAATAATGTTTCTCTGATTATCGTGCAAAGTATTTTTATAGAACTACTATATAACATTATCTATTAATTTAATATTCTTTATACTAACTTAGTATATTTCAGTATGAATTTAGTATAAACGTAATAGATTACTGTAAATTATTAATAGTATGCTACTATTAAATAGTAGTATTGCACTAATTATACTGTAAAGTATTAATTTTTATATTGTACGACTGTAAGAACATTAATTAAAGTATAGTACCATTGATTAACAACTGTTATAATAACTAATATTTATGTGTCATTTCGTTATTATACTACTTTACTAGCAACATAGTTCTTTTAAAAAGTTTTAAGGTACTTACAAAAATATCATATTAATTAAATAATAAATTTTATTCCCATTAAAATATCGTCTTGCATTAATGATATAAACCAACTTAAAACTTACAATATTATTTTTAAAGTAATAGATAACACGATATTTTAATAGCATAAATTACAAATTAGTTAATTATTAATAAAATAAAGTTTTATTTATTTTAAAAATATTACTATTATATAAAATGCATTAGAAAATAATATTTTGTTACTTTGAAGTATCGTATAGTACTTTTAATAGCAAAACTTTTAATGCTCTTTACTGGTAAGATACTAAAAATTAATTATTACAGGAAGTAACACTTTATTACTTTAACATTAAATTAATTTTAAGCACTTCTTGATGTTTTTAATAATATTTAATGCTAAATAAATTTAATAAATATAAATCTCACAGTCTAAATCGTTTCATAATCAGGATATTAAATACTTTCTTCTTCCATAACAAATTTTCATAAAAGATTTCCTTCTTTAATAGCAGATTTTAGTAAAGAATTTTAAAAGATGAAAGATAGGTAGAATTTGTTACAAAACTAAAACAAATTTTACCTCGTTTACCTCTAATAACAAATTCTACTATCAAATTTCATAAGGCTTACCCCCTTTAGTATCAAATTTCACAAGCCTCATCTCTTATGCATGAAATTTCACAGCCTTCAGTATGAAATTTTACAAGCCTCGCCTCTTCTGCATGAAATTTCACAACCTCGGCTCTTTATTATGAAATTTCACAGCCTCAGCTCTTTATTATGAAATTTCACAGCCTCAGCTCTTTATTATGAAATTTCACAGCCTCAGCTCTTTATTATGAAATTTCACAGTCTCAGCTCTTTATTATGAAATTTCACAGCCTCAGCTCTTTATTATGAAATTTCACAAGCCTCACCTCTTCTGCATGAAATTTCACAGCCTCAGCTCTTTATTATGAAATTTCACAGCCTTCAGAATGAAATTTCACAGCCTCAGCTCTTCAGTATCAAATTTTAACTGTATAGTTTTATTCTTAATACTTTTTACTATTTAAAAACATTGGCATTTTATTATAATATTTAAAAATTTATATATCAATATATTCAATATTAATTATTTAATTATAAATAAATTTTAGTTGGTTAGAATAAAAGCTTTTATTGATTCGAATGAAAGAAAAAAAAAAGTAGTAGTTGTAAAGAATTAAGAGACAATGTAGTTAAGATATTTTATAAATATTATCAAGTACTTAATCTTATCTATCAGAGAATAACCAGATGTTCTTTATGTGAAAATTGATGGTAATTCCTGTAATTCTGACGTATCTATTTTTCAAAAAATACCTTAACATACTTATACAATTTCTTTTTTAAAAAATCTTTCTTGCTTAACACGAATTTTTAAATGACTTATCAATGTTCAAAGACAAAATTACTTCTTACTTTTTTTAAAATTGTAAATAATATAATTTGAGATATAAAAAAAGTCTAAGAAATTGAATAAGTTTTGTTGATTTAATTTGTGTTATTTGCGTAATTTTACTCGATATCTTTATGCTAATTAGTGTAGTCTTATGCTGATTTTTAGAAGGAAAGTTCTGTGATAGTTTACGGTGGTAAATGGCAAAAGTATGTGATATTTATGGTGTAAAATAGTGATGTTTATGCTGATAAATAGCTAAAAATTTGTAATGGAGAAATAGCCAAAATTCTATAATGTTATATGGTGACTAATAGCCAAAATATGTGATATTTATGGCGTTAAATAGCCAAATTTTGTGATGTTTATGATGATAAATAGCTAAAATTTTGTGATCGTTTATGTTGATAAATAGCTAAAATTCTGCGATGGTGTGTGATGATAAATAACCAAAATTCTGTGATGGTTTATGTCAATAAATAGCAAAATTTTATAATAGTTTATAATATTTAAAAGTAACATTTAGTTTATAATTTAATTAATATTTATATAATTTTCTGTTATTACAACTAAGTTTACATGAAAATAATTTTCCTTTACTTACTGCACATTATTTTTGCAATAATAGTACATAAAAACATTACCAGTAATTAAAAGAAATCAATAAATTTAATTTTAAAAAATAACGTTATAGGAAAATATTTTTTCAAAATTAATAAATAAAAATAAAATGTAACTTTTTAGAAATGATTTTTATATTTTTAACAACACTTCTACACAAAAATAGTACTTAAAGTATTGTTTAAAAGGCGCTAAATTATCGAAAAAATCACTAAAAAAACCGAAAAAATAAAAGTACAAAGGAAGCAATAAATTAATTATTTTTAAAGATTTTTATTTTTTAAAACGATTTTTGTAGAGTAAGAATGAAAAATTTTTATTGGCAATTTACCTTTAATGAAAATGACAGATTGAACTGTTCAAGAATTTAGTGATCATAAATTACAAAGTTATTAACCTGTCAATAAATTACAAGCGAATGTTGCTTTATTACAAGACGTCTTCAGATTGATAGATTATTAAATACCTTCTAGATAAAATAGTTTTCTTAGAAAGATGGGAACAACTTCGCTATATAATTTTAAGAGTATGACTTATGACGATGATTTATCATCATGTAACATCTATGTTTTCAGTAGCTAAGTTTTGAATTGTTTAGTAACATAAATTTTTCTTCCTTTTTCTGCTTCTTCTTTCCCCTCTTTCTTCTTATACTTTTGTCTTCATCTTCTTTTTCTTCTTCGTCTTTCTTCTACATTCTTCTTTCTTTATTTCCTCTTTTTTTTTCTTCATCTTCCTCCTTCTTCTTCATTTTCTTTGTTTATTTTCCTATTTTTTCTTATACTCTCTTCATATTTCTCTTTCTTCTTTGTTCATCTTCCTTTTCCCACTTTCTTCTTCATCTTCCTCTTACTTCTTTCTTCATTATCCTCATTTTTCTTTTTTCGTCACCATTCTTCATATTTTCTTTTTTTCTTCTAGATCCATTTTTAGTATAGAAAATTGCAAGAATTTTTCCAGAAATTGTTCTGATAAATTATACAATTCTTCGTTTATAAAGTAGCTACAAATGTTAGTTAGCAATGGAGTAAAACAGGATGATGAAGATAAAATTGGATAAAAATTAATTAAATATCAATAATTCAAAAATGTAGTGAAGAAGAATTAGATGAAACAGGAGGAAAGTTCTAAAAGTGTTTCAATTGAAATAATATAGAGTGGAACACGAGTAAGGCGAAATTATATCGAGTAAGTGAAACACAATAGAATTGGATGGCTCAACGTATAGAGTTAATTGAAAGAAATACAGTAAGATGAAACGAAAATGGAACAGAGAAAATGGTGTAGAATGAATGAAACAGAATGTAACTGTGGAGCGAAAATAAATTGAAATGCAGTGAAATAATTGAAAAAAGTAACAAGAAAGTACATTTAGAAAGAAATGAAACGGTAGTTTCGTGAAATTCATACGAAATAACCTCCAAACAACGGCCAATTTTTATGTTGCCGTAGGTTTAACTCTAATGTATGCACTTTTTCAGTGACCGTTTAAGCGAAGTGCGTACAAAAGAGAAATAAAACAATATATAAAATAGACAAAAGTTTTCATTAAAAAATCGGAAATTACATTAACTTCTGACTTATTTTTCAAATAAAACGTATTATAGAAAAGCACAAGTGCAGGGCCTGATTTGAATATAAGCTAAACCAAGTTGCAGCTTAGGGCCTCGTTTCATGAGTCTATAGCATAAAGTCTCATATATTATTTTGGAAAGGGGAAGGCCTTTACACATATCATTATTCGGTGGATGCGAAGAGTCTTTCATATGTTATAACCAGACACACAAATTCTACGATCCAGCACAGATAAAGTGCCACAGTAAAACACGTTCACACAGAGAAAATCCAAAATAAAATAACAATATTACTATTATTATGAATAGAAAATATTCATAACATAAAACACCAAAAGACAGAAAATTCGATTTAAAAAGTGCAAAAAAAATCGACTCGTAACAAAACATTTTAAAATATTTACTTCAATTTTAATGGTCTCCCTTGATCGGTTTCTCTCGTAGAATTGATTTTACGATGATTTTGTCATAAAGTAATGCATGCCAGCGTTTCTTTACCCCCCAAAAATTTTTCTGCATTGTCATCAATAATGCTGCTTTTCTCTCAACAGTTCTCCCCCATTTTTTTTCTTTCCCCCTCTTCCTCTTTGATTTTAAAAATTTTATGGTGATGTAGCGTCAAAGTAATGTATACATTATTATATACCCTACACTACACGAGTAGATAACTTAATTTTTTACTCACGTGATTAAAATTCTATAGAAAATTCTATAAAAAAACCCACTGAATATATATATATTATATATTATATAGAAGAAGTCTATAATGCCAGAAAAATAGGTCGAATTCTGTGTTTGATAGGTTCAAATATAAGACTTTCAGGCGCCAGAAACGATGTTTATGTTGGAAATTGCCTAATTATTTATAAGAAAGAATAAATATAGAACTGAATAGCAAATGAATTTACTTCAATTTTTATCTCTATAAATATTTCAAAATGTATTTAAGTTGTTAAGTCGCTGAAAACTTATAAAATGTAGCCATAAGTTGATACACTTCGCGTGTTGTAAGTTATGATAAAATTCGTCCTGTAAAGTCTCCTCTTTATGCTATATTAATTAAAATAAAAGTAATAAAAACTTGGATATGTCTACTATCATATTCTGTATTTGAAAATTATAAAGATGCAAAGGATTTATTAGAATTTTTGAAGAATTTAACATACTGAAAGTTATTATCATCTTGGTTTATATCGTAGTTTTTTATATCGATTCTTTTCTAAAGAAATAATTAATTTCGCATTAGATGGTCCGTTTAAATGAATAATAATTAGAAGTAATTATGATCTAAAAATATCGTTATTTTTGATGTGAATAAATTTATGAAAAATCGCGATGATTAAAGTTGTTCTAACCAACAAGTAGATCGCGATCTACCACATCGTAAAATTACTTAATACGTGGAAACTGTGTTATTTGTTCTAGTGAAAAGATCTGAATAACTTTAATTTTCTTCTTTAATTTGATTTTAATTTATTTTAAAATTATTCTTTATTGTACACAAAATCGTAATTTATTTAAATAAAAAGTTGTTTTAACTGTATAAATATTATTTTAACATTTTATAATAATAAACAAATGTAAAATAAATTAAATTTACAGAAAAAAATTTAAAAGGTAAGTAAAAATGTCTTAATAAATTGATTAATTAACGAAAACTTTTAGGGGAATTGAATAGAAATAAGTAAAACGGTGATTGGTTGAAAGGAGAAACACGTCAAATCTCGCTTTATTCTCAACCAATTAACGTTTAGGTAGCTGAAACATTCTTTCAAATCTACTACCCCATATATATATATATATATATATATATATATACATTATGCAGTATAATAGGTGGTGCTGAAATACAAATTTGCCATACAAAATTATACAAAACATAAATCTTAATTATACAAGGAATATATTAAGGTATCCGTTCATCAATATATATACTTTAGAGGCATATAATCATGTAATACGTCTATATATACAACTTTGAAGACGTAGATAAAGGATGAAAAATACAGAGAAACATTTATTTGGAATTAAAGGATAATGCCGAGAAAATATACAGATATATCGACGAATGCCTACGTATAAAGGTATATTTTACTACTTCTGCGAATAATAATAATATCTTCTACAGCTGTATACAGTTAAAAGTACACATTTATTATTAAAATGCATCCTTTAATGTTCTTTAATGTTCATATACATTTATACATCTGATATTGTTTCTAAGCTGTTAATACCTCATTTTAATACTTCTTATTGTTCCTTACGAACAACATTAACTTTTCATTCTGCATTTACTGCACTAGTTTTCTGAATGCTTAATTCTAACGTATTTATGATTGTATTTAATGCTATATGTTACTGTATACATTATTCCATACTCCATTACTTTGACACTCTTGGTGCTCTTCACTGAAAAACTCTTAATTTTCAATTTAGTTTTAAAATGGCATATTGAGTAGAAGAGCATTAAATACGTTCAAGGTAAGCATTAAAATTGAGAATTAAGTGTATTAATATTGAGCATCAAAGAGAATTTTAGCAATAAAATGAAAAATTGAGAACGTACTTTAACACTCTTAGTGCTCTTTAATAAAAACTCTTAAGTTTCTATTTATGTTCTCAATTCTCTGTTTTACTGCTAAAATTTTCTTAAATACTCAGTACTAATGCACTTAATTCTCAATGTACTTAAGTACTTCGATTATAATGCTTCAGTTCTCTCTACGATAGGCTACATTTAAAGGAAAATAGAAGTAAAATAGAGAAAATATAAAGAAGAGAATAAAAAAAAAAATAAAAGTAATTCTAGAAAATAAAGAATAAAGTTCAAGAAACATAGCAATATCGAGACCCAATAGTTTCAAGTTGTTTGTTCTGCAAATTGTACTTAGTATTGATCAACACTTTTCACATATAATAAAACTAAAAACTTTTCTTTCCAAAACCACTTTGGCATCAGAACAGATTAAATACTTCTTCTTCATATTTTCACTTCAAAACTTTGATATATCAAGTAACAACTTCACAGAACTAAAAACTTTTATATCAATAATTAATTAATTCTTGGTAATTTAAATTAATTTCTTTATTTTACTTTATAAACTATATAAATAAAATAACATAAATAAGCTACCATATAAATCAGGGATGTAAATATAAATAAAATAAAGCATATAAACTGTAAAAATTCTCTTGAGGGAAATTTACTTTAATTAAGAAAGACTTATTGTTGTTTTTGTTCGTTTGTACTATAAATAAAATTTGTACTGTTACAGGAATAAAATCAAAATTAATTGCTTAATTAAGCTGACTTAAATACGGGGAAGAAAACATAAAAAAATTAAAGTGTATTAACTTTTTTATCAACAAATTTTAACTTAGGAGAAAAAAAGTTACAACTTACTCTTCACGTTTTTCTGAGTTAAAGTTGAAGTTAGTGAATTGAGTAATGCATTATCGTACTTTAAAATAGGATAAATACTTTTATTTAAGTCTATTTTACTTATTATAATTAGCTTTATACCTTAAATTCTCTTATTTTAGCCTAACCTTTTTAGTATAAACCTCACCTCTTCAGTATAAAGTTTCATGAAATGTTTTTATCTACAATATTACGTTTATATTACGTTATATATATATATATATATATATATGTAAAACTATAATTATACGTATATAAACGTATATTATTATAAATATATAACGTAAATTTACTTATACTTGAACGGATTCATTTAATGTATTTTAAACTTGTAAAATGTACAATTTACATTTGTATAATTACAATTAATTCCTTTTTATAGCTTTTATATTTGTAACAATGTTAACATTATCTTATTTTTGTTCTATGTTAACTTAAATTATATTATTAAATTAATTTAATAATATAAATTATAGGCTTCTGTCTCAAATGCTGTATAATTTATATCAGAAAGAGCACAATTAATTAAATAAATAACTTTTTATTTTAAAAAAATCAATTAAATTTAATTTAAAATATCTTGAGAAACTTCTTTAACCACCTTAAAATGACTTCATTTTCTTACTAAGTTTGTAAAAAGTGTAAAATTTATATTTTAAAATTAAATCACTTAATTTTATTTAACTTTTAACTCGTTTAAACACAAAATAAATAAATGAAACAAACTTAAATACAGTTACGTTTCACACTAATTAAAATTCCCATTTAGTTTATGAGAAACACAGAAACAACACAAAGCGTGTGTGATGTAATTAATTGATAGAAGGAAAGATAGTGTTCTACCGCATTCTTCAATAAGGAAAAAAACACGGAAACACACACAAACACACAGTGTTATCAAGTAGCAACCATGCAGAAACACACCAAACACTCATACATGGTCAGTATATAAAGATTTCTTGTATAAATCCCTTGGGTTCTCTTCTGCCCAAGAGCATACAAGAAAAAGGTGGACATTTACGTGGCAGTATTTTAACATCTAAATAAGATATAAGCCAGTAGTGTATACTTTACCTCACTTTACTCGTTTACCATCCTTTATACGTAAATTATTGCTTTAGATGTTCTTTACATTATACAATTCAAACAGTAATAACGTTTAAACAATTTTAGGAAAGTATTTTTTGATTTTATCTGATTGAAATTTATGTATGAAATATTTCTTTATTCTATTTTATTTTATTTTTTCAATCGCGTCCACATCCTTCTCTTAAATATTTAAACTTAAATAACATTAACGTTAAATGATATGTGTGAATATTTAATGTAATGATATTTTACTGCATTATCCTTAATTACATTTGTAATTATTTATTAAATTTCTATTGTTTATTCTGATATAAGGATTTTCTGTATAAACGTCTATAAACTTGATACGGCATATACATCCAATGAATGATGTATACTGTTTATGAATGTTAATGACTGTACTGTAACATACAGCATTATACAGTAAATAACACAATGTATTAAATTATAAACTATATTGTATTCTATAATATAATGCTCCACTTAAGAGTAACAGATACACGAGTGAATTCGTGTGTAGATTTTAACATTCATGGTGTAAAAAGTGCAAGTTGCATGCACTTTATACAGGTATAAAGTGTGCAGGTCATGATCTCTCACGTGAATAGGTCGAAAGTCATTTTATACACGTATAAAGTATATAGTAACCTTATAAGGTATAATGGTAACCCTCTAATGGCAACCTCCTAAAGTATAATGGTAATCTTCTAAAATATAATAGTAACTCTGTAGAGTAACCTTATGCAATATAAAATATACTCATCAATAGGTAGATAACCTATTATAACTACTAAACTTGCTGTATACGTATATAAGGGTGTACACTCGTTCAAACTTTTATTTTGATAAGGTACATTTAAATATACATTTTTCACACGAACACAGGCAAATAGACGTGTGAAAAACACACCAGTGCGTATTTCTCGCCTGTATAATTCATCGATCGAACGACACATTAATCAATTATACAGATATATATATATATATACAAATTTTATTGAAGTTTATATAAAATGCCTTGCACAATTTACAACTTCGAACATAATAATTAATTCAGTAAAATTGTGTTACCCAATCAAACGATAAGCTTTCATCAAAGTTATTTGATTAAAAGGAAATAGTAAAAGGTCTTCATTGAAACGTAGAGTTAGAGAATTGATGTTGTTAAGCAATTTGCATGAAGAAATCTCGTTAAATTTCCTATTAGATG
Source organism: Centruroides vittatus (assembly GCF_030686945.1). Lineage (NCBI taxonomy): Eukaryota > Metazoa > Arthropoda > Arachnida > Scorpiones > Buthidae > Centruroides > Centruroides vittatus. The sequence continues at coordinate 1,452,178 of NW_027120768.1, forward strand.
GGGTAAGTTGGCAGACAGAGAGTCTCTTCCACGCCAATTCATTACATATATATTGCATTGGTGGAGACTAGGAGTTTAAGTGATGCGGTGGTTTATCTGTCTGCCACAGAAAACTTTACTTGCGGCGTGTCTCTTTACTTCACGCACCATAACTTTCTTCCGGGAGATAGTGGTATACCATTCACTTCGTAATGGAATCACACGATATCTAGTCGTGGCTGACGACATCTAGTCTCCTCTGCATCCACGTCTCATATATATACATACATACATACACTACATTACATATTACTACGACCTTGCTACGTGATAATAACCTTGTATTTCTTTAAATCTGTAAATATTTAATGTTCTACTAGTAAAATAAACTTTAAAATTTATAATTACTATACGATTACAATTAAAAATTTCTTAAATATATTTAAAATAAGTTTAAAAACTGATAGTTTGAAGCAGTTAAAGCAGTAGAGGAGAGCCAACTTTATAGGCATTAAAAAACTATAAAAGTATATAAAATGAACTTAAAACTTAAAATAAACCGAAGAAAGTATTATTCGAAATTAATATATAAATTTTACATTTAAACCCGCAGGAAGTGTAAAATATAAGATTATTTAGAAAGAGCGAATGGAAGAAAGGCCCTAAGAAAAAACAATAAGTCATTGTTGATGCTGTAAAACTCCCAAAAATTAATAATAATAATAATAAGAAATAATACATTTAAATTGAAATTATTTAATTTCCTTATATAAATTTTGAATTTAAACGCGTATAAAGTATAAAATATGCGACTAAAGTGAGAGGAGAGTAACGTATTTGTACGAGAGCATCAAGTGAAGTACCGAAGGAAAGCGATGTAAAATTGTTGACACAAGAAAGAAGAAGAAAAAAAGCAATGATTTGTATGTAAAATAGAGACACGTACGTAGTTGGAAAATTGAAAACGGGACTAAAACTTTCCAACCAAAGCCACTAAACGTCTTAGAGAAACTCATAATGCAGCATGCACGTAACATATATCTACGGTTCTTGGAGACGAATAAGATATAGCATTTGAAAGGTCTTACAGTTTGACTCACGATAAACAGAAGAAGAAGAAAAATAAATATATAAGAAAATAAAAAGAAAGGAAAACAATGTAGAGTCTCAAAGTCACGGTAAAGGTAGAAAAGTCTTGCATCATTGGCAGACGTCAACTTAAGGACTCTTCATGAACGTATTTTACAGTTAGTCTGTACGTGAGGTGAGCAGAGGATTGCCTCGCTGGGGACATATAAACCAAGTAATGGAGTCCAGAACGAGACTTTCAGACATTATGTCATAAATAATCGAAGTACATTAGTATCACTTTGTTCGTTGGATAGAGTTCTTTTTACTAGAGAAGTAACGTTACTTAAGTGCAAGGTAAGGTTATTGTATGCGCCCGTTGAAAAACCTTTTTAGAACTTGTCCATAAGACAACTAGCTGATTTGTAACTAGAATATTAAGAGAAAACTTTAATATTCTAACGTTAGACTTGATTACTTCTATTAGAGAAGAGAGTGATGGCAATTTTACTCCTGTTTAATGAAAATCTACGTGATCAAGTCTCTACTTCATCTTTTCCTTTGGTTCCTAAATGTAAACGTTATGATACATTTTATTCCGTGTAAAATTTCTTTTTTTTCGCTTCTTACTAAACAGCATGTATTTAGATCTAAATATAACTCGTTCGGAAAATTGTAGTTGCTTTCGACGACATGAAGGCTACATCTAAAGAAGTTGAAGATTTACATGTGTAAAATACAGCTGAAGAAGGAGCTGAGGAATTTTGTATGAGGCTACTACGTCTAAGGAAGCTGAAGATTTATATGTGAGAGTTGTTTCTAAAGAAGAAACAAATATTTATATGTGAAAGTTACTTCTAAGGAAGAAGCTGAAGAGATCTATTTGCTAATAGCTAAAGAAAAAGCTAATGATTTCTATATGAGGATCAAGATGAAACTGAAGATTAACATGTGAGGCTACATCTAAGGAAGTTTGGGATTTATATTTGAAGCTACGTCTAAAGAAGAAAATGAAGATTTACATATGAAAAACTACAGCTAATAACAGCTAGAGATTTCTATATGAGACTAAAGAATCTGAAGATTTATAGCTGAGAGTTGCATCTAAAGAAGAAGCTAAAGACTTCTTTACGTGGCTATAGCTAAAGAAAAAACTAATGATTTATATATGAAGCTACATCTCAAGAAGAAGCTGAAGATTTATACATAAAATTACATCTAAAGAAGCCGAAGATGTGTAAAACTTACATAATAGAAGAGACTGAAGCTATACGAAAGCATCTAAAAAAACTAAAAAAAGTTGATGGATTTAAAATGGAGGAAAAAACGACAAAATTTCACTCCGAGTAATCAAGTTTCATAAGAAACTATTATCAATTCATTCAATTATATTTACTTTTTCTCTACAGATTTTTACGATTACGTAAACGCGATTATCTTACAGTAAGATATAAACTTTCTCATATTATACGTTATAAATCAAATAAATGTATCGAGTTTTATTTTTTAAAAAAAGAAGAAGAAGAAGAAGAAGAAAAATTTAAATTTGAATTTTAAAAAGTCTCATCTGCAATACAGATTTTTTAAACAGAATTATTTCCACTTAAGGAACGAACAAGCTGACAAATTTGATCATTCTATCAGACTATGATATATTATCGAGGAATATATAAATTTATAAGGATGGAAACATAAATTTTTCTTTAATTTTTTTAAAGGAATTTCTTTAAAATTTCCTTTAATATATTCTAAATATTTTTGTATATTTTTTTTTATTGCTTTAATACACAATTATTCACTGTCATAGTAAAGCTTCCTGTTAAAACATTTACAATTCAGAACAGTTAAGTAATTGGAATTTTCTACTAGAAACTTAGTAATTCGGTATTTAGTTTCGAGCAGCAAGAATGAGGGAAATTTTTGTATATATATATTTTTTTTCTTCTTTATTTTTTTCTTATACCGTACAAATATAAAAGAAGAAAAAGAAGAAAAGGAAGAAGAGGGGGGAAATGAAAGAATAGAGGAATCAGGAAGCAGCTGCGACCAATGGTAAACAGGTGGAGTAAAAAGTCTAGAGAAGAAGTAAAAGTAGTATCAGTCTAGATGTCGAAACAAGCTGACATGCAAATTTCTGCCTTTTACCTTTCACGTGGTGCGTGCCAATGTCGCAAAACTAGTGTTAAAATGCCGAGGAGAAGAGAAGAAAAATACATATATACATACATATATATATATATTCCCTTCCTACTTAGATTTTTAAAACTATTGAGATGTACGAAACTGTAGGAAAATCATGTAATTTCATTACTTTTGTGGAATTTTTTAGATGAAAAAGTATTTTATTCACTCGTGTTTAACGTCTTATGAAGTTTTTCATTATATAAAAGATGTTGCAGCATTGGAGAAATGATGCTGAAATTAATAAATTTTAAAGTTTTCGAGCGCTAAGTGAGCAAAGTTTGTGTTCGTATATATGAGGTGTTTGCACTCAGTTTGAAAATTCTAATTGAGTTATGCTATTGTTACAGCATATAACGTTCCACAGCAGCATTCTGCTGTTGGTAATAACAATATATAGTTGCATACTAGAAGAAAAATTAAAAACTTAATATTAATACAGTAGAAACATTTAATAATAGCATTATGAAGGCCCTGCGTTATGTTATTCAGGTACCATAATACAGAAGGATGCTACAGGAATATTGATTGCTTCTATGAGAGAATTATCTAAAGAATTGAATATTTTAGTAACGTTATTAATTACTCCATTGTAGTTATTAAGTATAACTACAGTACTATAGCAGCATAATTTAATACTATAGATTATTTAAATACTCCTACAGGATAATTCTTGATCTAGTATCATGTAAGATCAAGACTCAGTTAATTGATATTTAATTATTACGACATATCCACTATGTGGTAGCTTCAGGTGTAAGGTAAAGAGCTAAATTAATACATTATAATGCAATTTAAAAAAGTTTTATTCCTGTATTAAATATAACTACAATTAATTATCACATACAACAATCGTACAGTAGCATCTACACTAGCAGTTACGATGCTAAGAGTATTTTTATCAACTTAACCACATATATAGTAGCTACTGTAAATGCTCCTATAGTACTGTATCATTTACAGTAGCAATCATAGGAAACTGCTATAGGTACGTATTTTTTATATATCATTGCGATAGTGTTAATTATTTAAATAAATAAAAAATAAAATATTCCTTTAGTAGCAACGTTACTGCCTAGTCTAGCAGTATAAAGTAGCATTGTTGCTATTATAAATGTTTCGAATATAACAAATATATTTCTGAAGTAACTGTAAGAATATTTTATTTTATTTATGTAAACAATTAAAACTACTACAGCTAAAATAACATATTTATTAATAATAATTAAATATACGCCAATAGTAGCAGAAAAGACAAGCAGTAAGAGCAAAGGAAGACCGGCGAACAGCGATGACAAGAAACAACAGCAAGCAGCAATTATAAGCAAAATAGAAAGCAGCAACGATGCTACAGCTACAGAAACACTTTTTATCTAATTAAATAATTAAGAACTATATTTGATTTTATAAAAGAATTAATAAGAATTTTTTTAAACAAATAAAAAACGAAATTAAATTAAATTAATAAAAAGGGGAATTTCGAGAAAGGAAGTTTGACATTAATTTAGTGACATTTATAATAACAATAAAGAGAAAAAAGTATTGTTATTGGCTTTATGATAATTGAGTTATTTTGATTCTCTTGACACTTTGATCAGATCGAGTTGGTTGCAAGTTGACAAATATAAAGTGATTACTTGAAATTATTCTTTCTTCTTTTCTAATTAAATCTTATCTTCTTGAAAATTTATCAAATTGAATTATTTATTTCAGGAATCTTTCGTTTTGAAATCAATTTTTTCATTATTTTTTAATTTATTTCTTAAGTTTTCCATAGTTTTTCCTACAATTTCTTTATTTTTTCCAACATTTTATTTATTTTCACAAATTTTCCATATTTTTTCTTATTTTCGCAGTATATTTTTCATAGTTTCGTCATAAATATTTTAACTTTTTAAAATAATATGTGGAATTTAGAGGATTCCCTCTAAATTCCATATATTAAATTTTGAATTATTTAACATTATTCGAATTAATTAAAACTTATTATAATTTAAGAGAATTTTAAAAAATAAATTTTTAAATAAAATAAAGAAAAATACATTTTTAAAATATTTTCTCTTATTTTTGAATTTTATAAGTAAATTATTTAATGAAAATTTTATTTTGATATGTTTTTAAATTAATTATTTTTTTATTACGTTATTAAGTCAATTCATATCAAAATATTATTTTCCGATTTTTTAAAATTACATTTCTTTAAATTTTATTAAGTCTGTATGATTCATTTTTCAAAGTATTTATTTTGATTTTAATTATTTATTATAAACTTTTCTTTATCTCGTTTATCATTATAATTTGAATATATCTCTTTCATTTTAAATATAGAATGAAATAGAAACGTTTAATCTAAATTTAGAATGAAAAGGACATTTTCAACGACCTTGGAACAGACATATTTTATGACCTTGGAACTGACATATTTAATGACCTTGGAACTGACATATTTAATGACCTTGAACTGACAGATTTTAATGCCATTGGAACTGACAGATTTAATGCCATTGGAACTGACACATTTAATGCCATTGGAACTGAACTGGCATATTTAATGACCTTGGAACTGACACATTTAATGCCATTGGAACTGAACTGGCATATTTAATGACCTTGGAACTGGCAATTTAATGCCTTGGAACTGACACATTTAATGCCATTGGAACTGAACTGGCATATTTAATGACCTTGGAACTGACAGATTTAATGCCATTGGAACTGACACATTTAATGCCATTGGAACTGAACTGGCATATTTAATGACCTTGGAACTGACATATTTAATGACCTTGGAACTGACACATTTAATGCCATTGGAACTGAACTGGCATATTTGATGACCTTGGAACTGGCATATTTAATGACCTTGGAACTGAACTGACACATTTAATGCCATTGGAACTGAACTGGCATATTTAATGACTTTGGAACTGACATATTTAATGATTTTAGAGCTGACATTTTAATGAAACAGACACATTCTATTTTTAATTATTTAAATGAAATGTTTTAAATCTCTCTTTCAGATACTTTTATGTTTAATTTTTATTACATTTTTATTTTCAATTACATGTAATTTAATTTCAGTTTATTTTATACTTTTTAAATTATTTCTTACTTTATAACTTTCGTTATAACACGTTGAAGGTGCAACAATTAAAATGTGTTAAATTTTTTCTGTTTCATTCTAAATTTAAAATGAATTTGAAACATTTAATTCAAATTTTTTTTTTAAACGTAGAATTAAATAAAAACATTTAACTTTGACCTGAAGCAGAAGGGTTTAATCGAAAATAAATACAAACGTAAAGAAAAATTCGAATTTCTTTCAATTCAATTAAATACTTTCATTTTAATTTGTAAAATTTTTATATGTTTAGCTTAATATTTTTTTTAAAATTAAACATTATAGTAAACATTTTATTTTTATCTTAAATTTATTTTTTCATCATAAACTTTAGCTTCCTCTTTCTTAATTTATCTTTTTTTTCCCCATCAAATTTTAAAGCTACAACTTATAAATTTCACTTGAAAACTAATCAAAGTTTATAAATAAATAAATAATTTAAAAAATGTATTACATTTTATAACTTTTTAGAACATTTTTACTTAAAAAAATCTGATTAAAATCTAATTTCACCAAAACACAGAAAAGTTAATACCAGTCAATTAAAAACTTTTTATTGTGAAAAATTTAATCGATAAAACTTAAAAGAATTTCTATTATTTAGGACATTTTAAAAGTATTTTCGTCGTAATTTATATACATAAAGCTAGAAAGAAGGTAGAACTTGTCATTTGAAAGTACAGCAGTATATATAAATGGATATCAGTTGAAAAATATCTAATTTCACAACCGAGATTTTACGTTTGATTAAGCACAACATAAACATCAATAAAATGAGGATTATGAAAGACAGGTTATCCATAAAGGAGTCTATTAGCAAGTTTAATTAAATAAATTCTCGAAAGCTATTCATTAACGACTCTACGCAGTGGTACATAAAATGAATTACCAAAGGCGCTTTCCAATTGCACTTTGCTCTATTTTACTGTAAAATTTTACCAAAATAATAAATTTTCAATTGGTAAAATGGGATTATCTAGTAATTTATGGTTGATTTTATCGATTTTTATTCGATAAATTACTTTACAAATTTAAAAAAGTTTGCGTTTTACCTCGTTGATTTTAACTTTGTTTACTCGTTAAATTGTTAAAATTACAAGGTTTTAATTAATTTTGTTACGGTTTTGATCTATTTAAGGCGTATTTTAAATAATATTTCTATATTTTAAGCCCTAAAATCTATTAAATAATATTATTTAAAAGGTTTAGACCGGTTATATTAAGATTATGCTCTATATTAAGCCATAATTTTGGATATTAAACCTTTAACATGTCAGCATTGTTTGTTTATTTATTAACGCTTGATTGTGCTGTTTATTTATCAAATTACTAAAGAATATTTAAATTAGAAATGTTTAAGTTGATATGTTAAGCTGCATTTTATACATTAAACCCCATTTTTTATATATTAAATTAAATTTTAAACTGCTAACAGCTTGTTAAATTTAAGCCATTCGTTTCCATTCAAATTTGACGAGCAGACGTGCTGTTTATTTATAAAATATTTAAATAATATGCAAAATTAGAAGGAACAAACCGATATTTTATATTGACCCAGATTTTTTGACATTAAATTTTAACATTAATCCAAAATCAGTATATGAAGTGTGCCTAAGTAAGCACACTTCATCGGTCGATCTGTTGCTTATAGGTGAGGATGATATGAAATTAGAAGGCCTGACAGATGTCTTATATTAAGCCACATTTTAAAGGATAAAACCTTAAAATCTCTATACTAAAATTTCTATTATATACACAATATTATACGTATGAATATAGGGTGATCTTGAAGCAGACGTTACAATAATTCCAGTTGTATCCACTTTAAGATTTTATAAATAGGAAAGTAAATATGGCTTTAAATTCCAATAAATTAGATTATTACTTCAAACATTCTTCATTTTAAACATAATTTATTTAATAAAAATGCTTACATAGTCCAAAAAGTAGAAAGCAATATCCACATCAAGCCACACAATTAGAGTGTAAGATGTTAAGTTTTAAAGCACTTTAACAGAGAACCGAGAGCATGTACTTTAATAAATAATGAAAAATTAAGGTATAAAATCATATATTTTCAAAATAATTCCGTTCATCTGCTATGGGTCGATGGAAGCATGAAATAAATGGATATTTTACTTGACTGTTAAACGTTTCCTTCGATATTGCTAAAGGAGGGTGAAGTGCTGCAAGGGGAACACAATTCTCTATTACCACAGCATGTGTTAGGCTGCTAACCGCTCTACAAACCTCTTTCCGTCAGGACTCAGTTTATAGCTTACTCTTCTACGCACTTCCTGACCACAGAAATCAATACAATCTATTGCTAGATGTTCAGCAGTCACAGCACACCATCTGCCTCTTCTCTTAGCTTCTGTCCAACAGAAGAATCAAAACCATGCACACTTTATCTACTCCTCTTTCTCCCTCACTTCATCCTTCGATTTTATCCATGGCATATATTATTAATTACATTTTGATAATTGTAATTAAATGTACGTCGTTAGATCCAGTATTCTATGTATATTCATGAGACAATTGATTTACTTCGTGTGTGTTTATTTAAACTGTTAGAATTACTGATTTGCCCCCGTAAACCACTATAAATTTTTAAAATTTTATTTATTTTATCTCACTACTTGAGTATTGAAGAACAGGAACACTAAGAACTGTATAGCTACTGTATAACATGCATATAAAGCAGTATAGACGTAAATTATTGATGAATTTATTGCCTATAGATAATTTAGGTAAGAAAATTATAATTATATACTAAATTCACCACTTTCTTATAAGCAATATCGCGTTTTATACACGTAAAGGTAGTATTTAAAGCATTTTAAACCGCATTCTGTAGCTATATAAATCGTAAAATATTATCTTTTAATGCATTTTATTAACTAATTATTTTACTTATACGATAATTAGAAAATAAAACCTCATATTTTTAGTATACAGAGATTAAGTATCAACGATTTTACACAGGCTACACTAAGTGGAGTGGTTGAATTTTTATAGGTTTGCTTTAAACTAAGTGATCCATAGATCATTAATATAATACAGAGGAAATTTTTGCATAGTTTATTATGTTCTAGCCTCAGTTTACAGACATTGAAGAGCGAGTAACGTTTCAATTTAAACTCAATTCTTCCCCAATCCATAAATCAAACAATCATCACGAATCAACTCCCAATTGCATCTCGCTTCCTCCTCCTCATCCTTACAGTCTCCTATAGAGAAAGGATGCAGTTATGGAGCCAAGTCTAGATGTTTTTATAACCATAAATTTGAAGTTTAAATAAAATATAATACTCTTCTTCAATATCAATACACATTTATGCCTTTTCGATCAAATTTTTTAAGTCAGAAACCGAGTTAGAATAGTCAAATAATGGAAGAAAGGGAGGAAGAAAGGAAAGAGGAGGGGGAAAAAAGAAGGAGAATAAAGGGAAAAAACGAAATTTAAAGACATTACCGAGATGTTATTTCCTCCAAATTGTAAACTGGAAACGAAGAGTCTTTTCTAAGAATTCAAGACGTAAAAGAATGACTTTTGGGACGTCCACTCAGCTGCTAGTTCCTTTTTTTTTCTATATATACGTGTGTATTTTTTCCTTGCCATTCCTTTTTTCTCCTCAAGTATAAAAAAAGAAAAATATAAAAAAACTAAGAGGAACTTCCTCTTTCTCAACAGAAACCCATCAATAAGTCCAAGAGTAGAAGAGGTATAGAAAGTACTCTCTGAACAGTCGAGTTTTGTTGTTTCATGACCCCAGAATATTGTAAGATAAATTTGAAAATTATAATTGCTGATGAGTTTGACTGGTGTATGAAAGCCTTTTCTAGTAAAAGCATTATATATAAATCGTTGGTGTGATCGCAGAGATTTGTCAGAAGCTTTTTTTCTTCTTATTTTCTTTCTTCTCCCCTTACTGATCGTTGAATAAGAGATGTATTTCATGCTTGATGGATGCTATACTAAAATAATGATAGTTCTATTTATAAAAGGGGTGATATCGTGTTTCTGTTTTTGAATTATTTTTATGTATATCACTCGAAAATAATATATTTTATGATAATTTTATGTAGTATGTTCTAGAGAAGTGCAAGAGCTATATGATAAGATTTTCAGCATCCTCACTTCCAGCATCCTCACTTTCTTTTCTTATATTTTAATTAAATTCCAGAGTTAATTTATCCATAAATTACGAACTTTTTGATAATTTTCGGTTGTATAATTCTAAAATAATATATTTTATGATATTTAAAGTAGTAAATTCTAGAGAAATGGAAGAGTTACGTGATAAAATTTACCTTCCAGCATCCTCATTTTGTTTTCTCATATTTTAATTAAGTTCTAGAGTTATTTTATCGAAAAATTTTCAAATTTTTGATGATTTTCGAGGGGGTTGAAAGCGTTTTTCTATAGAAATCTAGAGAAAAGACACGTGACATAACGACGAAATTCACCTTCCAGCATTTACTTATAATGATATTTCGCCTTCTTATATTTAAATTAAATCATAAACAGTTTTTTATATCGATAATTTCCGATAATTTTCTGCTGTTGTAACGAGGAAGAAGAGTTATATAATGATAAAATTTAGCTTGCAGCATTTATTTGTAATGATATTTTGCTTTCTAAAATTTTAATTAAATCCCGGAGAGGCTTTTTATCAATGATTTTTGAGAGTGAAACACGTGTTATTTCTATAAAATTCTAGAGAAATGGAGTGTTAAATAATTGTAAAATTTAGCTTCCGGCATTTATTTATGATGATATTTAGCTTTCTGCTATTTCAATTAAGATCTAAAGTAACTTTTAGTCAATAATTTATATTTTTAGGCCTTTTTTAAAATCTTTCTGACTGTTATATGTAACAGGAAAAGTATGGCCATCGGTCAAAAAAATGACCTTTCCCTCCCAAGATGCTTTACGTTTTTGGACTTATAGGACCTACAAACGTACAGAAGTGCTAAAAACTTAGGAGGTTTTCTGTGTTTATGGATGTTAATGTGTGTGGGTGGGGTGCACACTTGTTTTCACCAAAGCTGAAGCTTAATAACTCATGTACTGTACCTTTTGTCCAAAATTTCTGATATTTTGCACGGAGATTTATGTATTAGAGGAGTTAATGCTCCTAAATTTTGCTGGTTAAAGGTCAAGGAGGTGAGGAGATAGAGGAGTTCACGTGTTACATCTCGAGCGGGGTTGTTATTATCACTGACAACTTTTTATAAAACTCGTCTCTACCCTCAAAATTAAGCATTTTGTCATTCGTTAATATGAAAATTTTCTTAGTAAAACTGGTAAGAGATGGCGCCACGCACAATTTTAACTTTTTTTTTTTTGGTCGGGAAAGTTATGCAACTCTGCTGGATTTTTTCCCACTTATTTTTTCGAAATTACTTTGCGATTTTTGCTTTTAAAGTCGACTTTTTAGCGGTGAAAAACGTTTTCAAAATACGTTTTCTGGTAAATTGGTTGCATAGACGACGTTAGATGATGATTTTAAAGATAAAATGTATAACTGGAAGCAATATTTAATGCATTTTATCATTGTAACAGCATCCATTATCATAAAGATAAAAATTACATAGTTAAATTTTGATTTTAATTCGACATTGGTGTAATAAATTCTATAATATTTTTATAGATTAATAATTAAAAAAAGCGCTAACGAATCGAATTGTCCGTCTGTACGTAAGCCCAATTTAACAGTTTTCTGCGAGGGAAAAAATATTAAATGTATATAGTTCCAATATTGCCCCGGATCAATATATAGATTAAACAAGCATAAAAATTCGAGAAGAAAAATCAATTTTCGTCAAACTGGCCATCACGGTTAAGCGCCAAATGTCATTTTTATAAATCCTAAGCAGTTTAAATGAAAATCGATACAACAAATTAATGAAGTTAAAGACAAACTGAGTTTTAATTTCATGTAATTTTTTTCTTCTGTTTTTCCTTTCCATTCGACTTGCAGAATCCCTGGGAAAAGTTTAAGGATGCGGAAGATGAAAGCTGATTTTAAATGCTTTATTTATATAAATATGCTTAATTTTCATCTTTTAAAGTTAATTATAAGCTAGATAATTGAAATTTTTATTCAACTGTTGTCGTTCTTTTACTGGTTATTTCCTCGTTTGGATGAGGGCATCACTTGTGCTGGTATAACACGAGATTTAAATACTTTATACGTATTATTATTAAATCTAATTTAGGTTAAAATACAAATTAATAATATTTCCTCGTATCAATCAACTTTTAATGATTTTTCTTTGTTTATTCAAGCAGGAAAATGCTCCTGATCGGGAGCATCCCTCATCATTTTCAAGTGATGTTGCTGATATAACATGAGATTTAAATGCCTCATTTACATAACTTTTACATCATTCTTGCGTTAAAAGTTTAAACACGGGTTAAATAGAAAAAATTTAAAAAATTTTCACTCAATAGTTTAATCCTTAATGACTTATTTAATGCCAAAGTAGTAGGAGAATCTCTTAATAAACTCGAGGGATAAAATGAGAAACTTAAAAGATATTTTTTTAAATAATAATTTTACAGTTTATTTTACAATATAAACAAATAAACTATTATCAAATTACACAAATTCAACTTGTAGTAGTAATTCCTGATAAGGAAGGATAGAGAAAGCATCTCTTATACTAGAAAGGATGCTGAGGAGATGATGAGATTTAAGTATCCCCTTTATCATATTCTTCGTTATAACGAAGGTAAATATATGTCTTTATATAAAGAAGAGAGAGGGAGGAGGGGAGATCTTGACTCAATATCAGTAATGAAATTCGCAAATAACCATATCATGGCAGTACTAATGGAACATCACCTAGGTAAAGTCATTGAATTCTTTTTTTTTTATCCCCCTTTTCCCTGAGACGAATCCAACCTGCTGCTATCGAATTACTACTATAGGCAAAGGTAGTGTGCTGACAAGAAGAATACGCAGTAGGTAATTGCGTTATTTGCCAGATAACATCATTTTCTTTGATGTCCTTTCTCTTTTGTTTCCAATTTGTCCTGAAGCTATCAACCATACGAGTCAGGACATGCACGATTCAAGCAGTGGATAGTAGATTCAGTACGATTTTTACGACTCTACAACTCCCCCAGGAAGTCAACTTCATTGAGGGTATGTCTTCCAGTAAAAGTATAAGAAAAGGAATTATTCAAGCGACCAAACTCTGTCATTCCTCTAATGTGATTGGAAGTAGAATAAAAGATGCATCCGAAGAGGGGGAGGAAATAATCGCATATAAATATATACAAGGGGGTTTTGTTGTCGCGTGTGTAGAAAGTACGACTTGTACTTTAATACGACGATAAAAATGTATAAAGTAAAGGAGTGTATCGTTTTTATAAACTCGTGGGGACGTACAGATAGCTTGGGTATCGTGGGAGGGAGTAAGATAAACAAATATAGGAGGGAAATATGCAGCAAGTTACTTTATATATAAGTCTTATATCTCGTTATCTGTTCACCTTTACGCGTGGGAACACGTTGCAGTTCGAGTCACTTTGTCGTGCAACATGAAAATCGCTAAGCTTTAATGCTAAGATACGAAAGAAGATTCTTTATTTTTTTTTTCTTCGTTCTGTAAAGAGAAGAAGAGCAGGAGGAGGAGGAAGAGGAGGAAAATGATATCTCCTTGGCACCGGGGATGCATTGGAAATATCAAAATAAATTGGAGAGCAAATCCCTGATCGATATATTATTTTTCTGTTGCTCATCTTTGGAGTTTTAGCATTTAAACTGTAAAAAAAGTTTCTCTTTTCCTCTCCCCCTTCATAAAGCAGATAAATAGGGGGTGCTTCCACGATATTTTCGTTGAATGAGTGAATTTACGTGCATTTATTTTACGGATAAACTGTATATGTTTATGTGTAAAGGCCAATAAGTGAGTTCTATGTTCGTTCTATGTGTCAGGAAACTACAAAACCCCTTTATAAATTACGTCACCGTTAGTGAATAGTTTTATAAATGCATATTCAAGACATAAACTGTTTCCTTGAATGAATAGCGTTACGCCGCATACGCATACATAGATATAAAGGGGTCCTGTTAATAAAAACGAACTGAATTGTATATAATGCGCACGTAATAAGCTTATAAACTATGTATAAATTAGGTCTATATAAGCACATCCCTGAGCTACGCAAACGCATAAAGCAGTAAACTGTATTAACCTGTTAATAAAGGACACTAAATTGTTTTACAGGAACGACTGCATGCACATATAAAGAGCTAATAAAATAAACATTAACCTGAATATACGACTTTATACAGCGATAACCTCTGAACAACGGCCACTAACTGTATTAACCTGTTAATAAAGGACACTAAATTGTATGTTCTTAGATGCTCTCGTGTGAAAGAATAAAAGACTCTCGTGCACATATAAATAGCTAATAAGCTAAATATTTTCCTGAATATGACTTTATACGGTGATAACCTGTGAACAACGGACATCAGACAAGAACACGAAACGTGGCCGTTGTTCAGACGTTATCTAGTAGGCATTTTTGTCCCAGGAAAAGGGAATTTTTTTTTAAAAAAAATGGTCGCTGTTTAGAGTGGCCGTCGTTGAGAGGTGGCCGTTATCACAGGTTCGATTTTTATATAAAAATATCAGTTTTTTCTCCTTCCAAGAATTTTTCCATATTTTTCTTAATTTTTTTCACATATAATAACATTTTTTATTAGGCAATTAGTTCGATTTTAATGAAGTTAATTAAGATTTTTCCGAAGTAAAAAAACACGAACATAATTAAATTTAATTTGGTTTTTTCAATTTTATTTTTGTATTAAAAATATTTTAATTCGACTTAAAAAATGTTTTAATATTACTTATATTTATATGGTAATTGAATTATATATATATATATATTGGGTGTGCTTAAAATTTTCGGGTGTTATTGAATTTTTATGGGGCATAAATGCTGTATCAGAGGTTTATTATGCTTAAGCACATTAATAGCTCTTTAATTAGAAAGCTATAATTTAGTTAAATTAATGCACAGTTACACGTGTAATTTAATTGCGTTTAACTGAAGGTATGCAAACTCAATTAAGTACTCTGATTTGTTAAATTTTTCTATGCATCGTACTGAACTTAATTTTTTTAAATGAGTACTACAGTTGTATGGAATGATGCAAGTATTTAGTACTCTCTTATATAGAGAAGTGCTGTAGAAAATCTAGTTACTTAGAATGCTTTAGAACAGACGGCTATTTAGAATTTTAGAACGAATTCAAGTTTTAGAACATTTAGTTCTTTAGGATGATATATAAAAGTGCCCAGTTGCTTAGGATGCTGAAGAATACTTACTTGCATAGTATGCTGCAGAATGCTTAGTATTTAGAATGCTGTTAAGGGCTTAAAATATTGTAAAAGTCTCAACTGCTTACAATATTGCAGAATACAATACTATAGAGTATCCAAATCCCTCTTAGTTATTTAGAATACCGTAGGATACTTAGAATATATCACTGTTTAGAAAAATTTTAAATACAGAATTAAATACTCACCCAATTAAACTGAATACACATTTTAACCCTCCCAACAAAAAATCCAACAATTACGCCTAATAAACACAATATTAAACAATAAAAACAGAGATTTATAAATTAAAAATGAGAGAACTTGTGTAAGATAAATTTATATTTGTCAGTCATATTACTTCACTATATATATATATTTATAATAAGTTTCGATGCTATTGTAAACATTCGATTGATATCAATGCTTGATGTGGTGTCAAAAGTGGTTCAGTATCGACCAAAGTTCACAAAGACTTGACACATTTTAAAAATGCCCTTACTTACAATGACTCTGCAGCAGCAACGATGTCAGCTGGATCGAATGGGATTGGTCCAATGCATGTCCTTACTTTATTTGTAAAAACTGAGGAAGGGGGAGGGAAAGAGAATTCCTTTTTTTTATTCTTTCCTCCCCCCTTACTTTACTTTCCTTAGAAAATATTCTGCGGCAGTTTAGAGGCGTGGTTAGTGTCAGGTTCGACCTCCTACACGTTATTTCCTTTCGGTTTTCGATCCCAGCAACCATGAAATCTATGAAAGAAAACTACGTCTATGATTATGTGTGGTAGATGCCATCGAAGGGTATTTCATGCATTAAACATAGAAAACGTCAATGAGCCGTTTCGATGGTAGCTCAACCAATAGCACTTTACTGTGCATACCTTCGATTGAATTTTACTGATGGGTGTGCTGTTTATTATAGAGAGAAGGGGGGTGATTGTTTTCTTTTTCTTCTTATTTTTTATTTCTTCCATCTTCAGATGAATATATAATGCTTTTTGGATAGAAGAGGATCATTTTTAATTATTTTCTTTCCAGAAAATGTCGTGTGGTGGGCCAAGACTATACGTTTTTGTCTTATTAAAAATTACACCTATGTGCTTTTTAACCATAAAATTCTAATGCTCCATTACTTCTTCTACCAATAAATTCGTTTTTTAGCATAAAATACCCTTTAAATAAACCTTTTTTCTTATTTTAACTGCCATTTTACCATGATACTGTAGGGTTTACTAATGTTTAAACTTTTATAGCATTTCGAATATAAGTCGCCGCCTAATCATAGATTTCCCAACCGGTAGATCGCGATCTTTGGGGTGAAGATAAAAGGGCTTGTTCCTACAAAATCTTAGAACATTTTTACACAAAAAAGAAATGGACAGCTAGAATATGATTGAGAAATATTATCTAGTATGAATAAACTCCAGTAAAAAAGTTTTGGAGCTTATGAGACTGTTAATTTTAGAGCAATGATGAAGTTGAGGAAGCGAAGAGTAAACTTGAACAAGCCGCTTTAAATTCGATTTCTTTTTAAAAAATCAAAGCATCCGAAGGCCTACTTAACGTGATATTATTGGTACGTAATACACCTTGCCACTAATTTAAACATTTCCCAACCAGTAGATCGTGTTCCCTTTGAGAACAGAAGCTGCTTTCTAAGTAATTTGAAGAATCTTAAAGTGGAGGAAAACGGAGATAATTAAATAGAAAATATGCAAGAAACAATACTGTAGAATGAATAAATTTATGAACTTCAGCATAAATTAGTTTCGGAGTATATGAGGCTGTTAATTCTAGAGCAAGGTCGAGCCTCATGCCATAAATAAACTGGAAAAGATGGGTTTAAATTTGATATTACGAAAAAAATTTATTATTTATAAGAAAGAAAATATCAGTATTCGAAAAGACCACACGTACACACACACAAAAAAACTAGTTTTACAACGAAATAATTGCTAAAATCCAAGTGGGATTTGGCTAAGTAAATCCCACCATTCATTGATTGTTGAAGCATCAAATATACCTAAACATATTATTACAATAACTTTATAAAAAATATAATAATAATAATAATTTTTCTTTCTTATTTTAGAATTTTAAAAAAAGAAGGGAGCACTCTACTGGAATGACAAGAAGACTTCTCCAATTTCAACGCCAATCCTTGTATACAACGAGTCACTACCAATCCTCGACTTTCAACAAAATCTTCAGCAATCTTAATGAGTTTGGACAGAAGCCAAAGTGACTTTAACGGGAGATTTAAGTAAACAACAGTCCTGAAGTAAAGAAAAAAATAGGAAAAAAATGGAGGAAAGCGAAAAGAAATTATTTGTGAGCCCCTCGACTTTATTCGATCGCTATCCACCTATCTAATTACTAGAAAGTCTATGCTGTGTGAGGATAAATACAAGAAGCCATCTTGATTCTCGTCCCTTACTTACAATAAACTGCGTTGTTTACATTTAAAATTATAATTAAAACAAGCAATTATTTATTGTGACGTCGTCACAATACCGGGATGCAATTTTTAATTTACAGTAGACCGTCGATAAGTGGAACCAATTGGGGACTGGGGTCCTTCCAGTTAATGATTTGTTCCAGTTTCCGACTTTGTACGAAAAAATACATTAACCTGTCCGATGTTCAAATTTTTCTCCGTTGCGTATCGCTTCCTGTTGAATTTTCGTCGATTTTAAGCCTAACGAAAATTTTTATAATAATAATCGAGGCTATCGTAGCGTTAAAAATTATTTCTGCATTTTGTACAAACAAAATAAATATATTAAAGAATATAAAAAACATGAAAATTATACTTTAGAAGTAAATTTAGTATCAAAAACATTCGATTCAGCACGACACAGTCCGACTGAAAATCGTTCCACTTTCCGGCCATTCCACTTACCGACGTTCCACTTATCGACGCTCTACTGTATTTAATTAAAAAATATATGCTCTCAACCTCAAATTAGTAGTGTCTTTCACCTGTACATCATACTTTTCCTGTTAGCAACAGAGTCGTGCCGTCATCTATCTAACTGCTTACATGGGGAATGTTCGAATTGAAATGACGTGACTTCCGGTTTACATCGGAAGTTACGTTATTTCCATTCGAACATACTGTTAATCAGGGCCTCCTGCCCCTAAGCTTTCCGTATCTGGTCTCTGATTTCATCTATTTATCTCATAATTAGGAAAGACAGACGGCAGTAGGAATTAAGAAGTACACCGGAGAATGTCCGGCTTTGGCAAGTTCCCTTTTTATACAGGTTTATGTTTTAATCAATTAAATCTTCTAAGTGGTTGGGAAGAAATGGGGGTGATGTATCATCGCAGCACCATTTCAGACAATAAAAGCGCTGTCATAACAATTGTATTTTCATTGTTTTTAGCTGTCCTCACCCGGAAGTCGATCGTCGTCGCTGTTCACAAGTTACAACATTAATTGGGCTGGTATTTAAAAAGAAAAATCGTAGACCTATAGATTCTTTCTGTCTGTCTGTCTGCTTTTACTTAATATCCAGAACGATGTCAGACAGATGAAATTCGAGACCAGATATGGAAAGCTTATGGGCTGGAGGCTCCGATTAACTACATAGGTCTAGATCGGAAGTCACATGATTTTAATTCAAAATTTTCCCCTAAAAGGAGTTACGTAGATCATTGGCATGACTCTGTTTTTATCAGGAAAGTATGATTTACAGGGGCAAGGAACTACTAATTTGAGATTGCAGCCCGACATTGTGACGATGTCACAGTAATTTTTACTCGTTATAATTTACAATTAATTTGAAGTTACGTCACCATACACAGGTTTTATTATGCACTCAGTTACTAAGACACCCCTACCATGTTAAACAGGTTTACGGTTGATAATAAAATTTTACGTAGAAAATTAAGATTTGATTCCGTTTTGACAGGTTTTCCTTCTATACAGGTTTTTATAAAAGTTTCATTATCTCTGGCACACATCTGTAGATAAGAAATGTTGGAGTAAATTGTTGGAAATTATATAATACTTAAGCACCTCTCCAAGAAAAGTTTTAAAATTAATTTATTTGAATTTCAAGAGCTAAAATTATTTTTAATTTTTGTTGGAAGAGAATTTATATATAAATATTTTTTTAGAAACTAACACGTGTCAATTGAAGCAGAAGTAAGTTTAATGGATAGATCATTGAGGCGAAAAAACCAAAATCAAAATTAAATTGTCACTGGGCCAAGTGATTTTCGTGACTTAGATAAATTTAATTTTTATTCTGAGATAAAAATATAATTAACTGAATTTTAAAATAAAAATTTTCGTATCAATTTTATTTTAACTCGAAATTGTTCATAAAACTAAAAAGCGTTTTTGTTTAGATTGACATATTTATATATTCTGAAACAAATTATCTTAAGTTGAAATGTTTTATTGAAATAAACAACTTTTCGAAAATTTATTTTGTTGTTTGAGATAAACAATCTTTTTACCTTTTACCTTAAATATTGTATTGAACTGAATAATTTCCTTTCACCATATTGCGGAAATAAACAATTATTTTCCCTCGAATAATTTATTGTAATAAACAATTTTCCTTTGCATCTATTCAACGAAAAATCGTTCAAATATCGCTGTTTATTTCTATTGTTGAAATAAAAAATTCTTTTTATCCAGTTAAGATTCAGATGGTTATATTGAAAAATTCAAGTATCAGCCATTGATAGAACCTAGCGAGGGAAAGGAGAAATATAAAACTGATTGGGAGAGAAGGGAGAAGATTGAAAGATTCAAAGTATTATATACTATTTCGATTTTCTATGAGTATATATTGTTAAAATTACTATACCATGCCTAATACTAGGACAGTGTTTGGTCTTAGACTTTACTATTGAAATCGCCACTAAAATCTAGATATTTTCATTAAATGCGGTATAGTAATTTTAACAATATATACTCATAGAAAATCGAAATAGTGGTGTAGTGGCACCACTTTCGGAGAACTTCAGGACGTTTTCAGAAATCTGAGGCTGTCCAGTTGCAAATCAAATTTGCAGTGAATTCAGTAAAAATGCTCCAGTTCATTTTTGAGAAAATTTATTCAACATTTATTATAAATCTCTGGAGTCAAGCTGCTTTTCCTGAAGACATGGCATGAGCTATGATAGTTCCTTTACATAAAACTAGCTCAAGGGAAGATCCTAGGAATTATAGGTAAAATTTCCTAACACATGTAAATTTTATAACTCTATATTGAATTTTAGACTAGACTATTCAAAATTCTATATCAGAGTGTCAAGCAGAAACATTGCTTAAAAATTACAGAAGAAACAATTAAAACTGTATGTAATGTTTATAAATTCTTCAGTTTTTTGATATTGTAAATCATAGAAAATTAGGGGATATGGTGTGTAACATGGGCATAAGTAAATGCTCAATTCATAAAGGATTTCCACTTTAAGAATTCAGTGCCAATCTTGGCCAGACTGACTCATTTAATGTAACAGAAGGAGTTTTACATTGAGTCCTACATAAATCTGATTTCTCAGCTGTTAACTTAAATGAAAATACAGAAATACACATGTTCCTAATATTGAAATTATCCTGGAAGATTCTCAATGTAACTTACAAAAGAATAGATTCCTTCACACTGTTTTAATCTTAACAGAAGTGTCCTTATATATGCTACATTTACTCTTAAAGTACACTTACCACAAATTATTAGAAATTATGTAGAGTAAGGTACACAGCAAGATATGTAATGCATGTGTAGGGACAAGCATTTTTTTATGTACTCTACAAATAAATTAAAGTATTATCTACATGGGAATTATCTGGTTTTAAATCTGTCATTAAAAATTAAGCGTGTCTTAATTCAATTAAGATTAAACTACAAAATCCGTACATGTAAATAATGCTAATTACATTTTCAGTATTGCTGATTGTCTTTGCTTTATCATTTAACAAAATTTCAGACATGTATTTTATGAACGTTCAATATAAAATTGTTAAAATAATATGTATTTGCCTAATTTAGATAATAATATGGTGAAACATTCAACCTTAATACTATATGTACAGTATATTATAAATGTGTGTGTATAATTATGTAATTAATGATATCAAATAAAAAGTTTCGTATAAAAATATAACATAATGTATCTTGTATATGGATTAACGCCTATCACAATAAAATTTGACTGAGTGACTTTATTGCTGAAATAAACAATATTCTTTTTATTCTACTGTTGAACTAAACGATTTTTTCCTCGAATATTCTATTGAAATAAACAATTTTCCTTTGCATCTATTATTGAAATAAACAATTATTTTCCTTCGAATAATTTATTGTAATAAACAATTTTCTTTTAGTTTATTACTGAAATAAACAATTAACCTTGAGTGTACTGTATTTTTCAAACAAGCAATATTAATTTCTATTATAACAATAGAAATTAATGATTAAAGCATATTGTTATTGTTATTGTTAAAGCATAAGTTTTTCTCTGGCACTGAAAACGTTAAATTTGAGAAAAAATTCCACACAAAGATAAAACAATAATTTTTATTGTATTCATAATAAAATTAAATAAAAATTTGATTTACGTTTCAATTAACACATAAAAAAATATAATATTATAAAATCAAATAAGCATATATTAATAGAAATTAAATTTTTATAATAAAATGAATCGAAAAAAAAATTTAAAGTTGCTACAATATATTTACACATCTCTTAATTGATATAAAATTATATTACAGATTTAATTTAATTTTATTTAAATTAAACCAGCAATTTTGAGTATAATTTAAAAATAATATAAATTTATCACTACATCGTGGAACAGTAAAATTTTAATAATTTATTTATAAATCTGATGAAATATAGAAATAAGGATAATTTTAATAAATTTTATACGATGGAAAGAAAGAAATAAAGAGGTATATAAGCTATCTAATAGGGAAAATAGATGCTTAATTGAGATTAAAAGTGAGAGACTAAACTCGTTTGAACTTTCTTTAATACTCACCTTTGCTGTTCTTTCATTTTCTAGCCATAAAATGACTTTTATTGAACTCAATAATTACCTTCTGTGTTCGAAAAGAAGTAAAAGTATAAGTAAATCCAGCAATTTCATCTTAAAGAAGTTTGATATAACATAATGAAAGAATCGTTTTTGTTCTTATCATACGATTCTTTTCAAGAATTTCTATTATTTTGGATTTTTATGATGCCCAGAATTTAATTTGGTTTTGTTTAGTTGTTTAAACACACTGCAAATATACCATTTTCTCCCTCCTTTTCCTCCTCCCTTCAAATAAATACGGTTAATTAAAACTGTACATTTTAAAAATTTATTTCCCTTTCATTCTTTTTAACTAGGATCTTTGGCATGTAATTTTTAATTAAAAATGAAATTTTTACTTATAATTTACGGCTAATTTTAAGGTAAATAGTTTAAGATTTTTCTTCTATTTTATATTTTAAAAATAAGTTTTTAATAATGTAAATAATTGTTTTAAAATAATTAATATAATCCTTAACATACAGAAAAAAAATGTAAAAAATTGTAAATTTAATTTATTAAATTTTACTAACTGAATTTAAAAAAACAAGCACATTTGCATAAATTCTAAAGATCGATTGTTACGTAATAATGCTGTATATATGCTAATTTCTTATAAAAATAAATTCATCGTTCTTTGCAATTAACAGTTTATCTAGTATTGTTGCGTTTTTTACGTAATAATATCATTAAATTGTATACTATTTAAAGCATTATTACGTTTATTACGTAACAGTACTGTAAAAACTTGTATATAATCAACTCTTTATTACGTATCTTTTACAATACAATGAAAATGCATAATGTTCGACTCATTATTACGTAACCATACGGTAAATATTTATTGTATTTAAAACATTATTACGCTTTTAACGTAAAAATACCGTAAAAATCTTTAATATTTATCTTATTATTACGTTTTTTACTAAACAATACGATAGAAATTTGTAATATTTAACGAATCATTACGTTTCTTACGTAAAAATACTATTAATCTTTGTAGTATTTAGAGCATTATTACGTATTTTACGTAACAACATTTAAAAAAACTGCATATTATTACGTATCATTACTGAAAATGAATGATTTTAAGAATAATGAAAACAGTAAATTCTTATTAGAAAATAATTATTAAACAAAAATATATTCAGATAGAACTAATAAATAATTTTAAAATAAAGTTAATTACAGTAGAGCGTCGATAAGTGGAACCAATTGGGGACTGGGGTCCTTCCAGTTAATGATTTGTTCCAGTTTCCGACTTTGTACGAAAAAATACATTAACCTGTCCGATGTTCAAATTTTTCTCCGTTGCGTATCGCTTCCTGTTGAATTTTTCTCCGTTGCGTGTCGCTTCGTGTTGAATTTTCGTCGATTTTAAGCCTAACGAAAATTTTTATAATAATCATCGAGGCTATCGTAGCGTTAAAAATTATTTCTGCATTTTGTACAAACAAAATAAATATATTAAAGAATATAAAAAACATGAAAATTATACTTTAGAAGTAAATTTAGTATCAAAAACATTCGATTCAGCACGACACAGTCCGACTGAAAATCGTTCCACTTTCCGGCCATCCCACTTACCGACGTTCCACTTATCGACGCTCTACTGTATTAAATAACAATAAATTATTATTTAATAATCTTGAAGTGTATATTTGTATAATTATAATTTATTCGAGTATAAATAATTTATAAGTAAATGATTCTTTTTAAAACAAAAAAAAACCTTAATAGAATTAATAATATAAAATTTATTGCTAAGCAAAAATTAGCGATTTTAATTTATAATTTTAAATTTTATACATAAAAGTTTTAATTAGTATTCGTGTAATTAGAAGAAAATAAAATAAAATTCTCGAATTTAAATCAAATTTTTCTTAAATTATAATTAAAATTTTTAAATTAATTTTTAAGCTAAAATAATTAAAATTTACAAAAATGCATAAGTTTAGTAATTTATCTATATTCAACAATTATTTAAATTTAAAAAAAAATAAACAATTAATTTAATTTATCGAATTTAAAGTGCTGTACATTTTACATTAATTCCAAATAAAGATTTCAGAATCGTATTTAACTTATAACATTTAAAACGTTAAAAAATTCATTTATTTACCATTTAAAAATGATTTAAATATACAGAATTAAATTCTCTATTTAAAGTACATTTTTTAAAGATAATTGCGATTAAGTTTTTAAGCTATAGTATTTAAAATATTTAAAAGCGTCCATTAATTGGGCTGCAATTCCCACTATCGTCTGTCTGAGTAACTATCTGTCCTTAATCTCGAAAACAGTGTAAGGTAGATGGGAGTCAAGACAAGATGTGGAAAGCGTAGGGGTAGGCGGGCCCGATTAACTATATATAAAATTCCTGTATTGACTGGAAGTCATGTTATTTTAACTCGAAAATTTCCCCAGAACGGAATCACATAGATGACCAGCACGACTCTATTATTACCAAGAAAAGTATGATGTATAGGGGCAAAACATTACTAATTTCAGATCGAGAGCATATATTTTAAATTAAAAAATACGAATGAAGGTTGTACAGGAACCAAACATTACTAATTTCAGATTGAGAGCATATATTTTAAATTAAAAAATACGAATGAAGGTTGTACAGGAACCAAACATTACTAATTTCAGATCGAGAGCATATATTTTAAATTAAAAAATACGAATGAAGGTTGTACAGGAACCAAACATTACTAATTTAAGATCGAGGGCCTATATTTCATATTAAAAATAGGAGTAAAAGCTGCAGCCCAGCACTGTGACATTGTGATAACATTTTTTTCTCGTATTTATTTACAATTTAAACTGAATTTTAAATAAATAAATAAATATTTAATATTCCTTTATTCAAAGATAAAAAAAAGAAACAGAATTTTTTTCATGGAATAAAAGATAATATCTAAGAAATTTAATTTACAATTTAAAGCAATAATATTTTATGTTGACTTTACAATCTTTGACGTAAAGATAAACTGGAAACACTTTATAATAGTTGAAAATAACAAAATTTTCGAGTAGAACAAATCTTGGATAGAATCTAAAATTTTCTAAGAATTTATTTTTATTTTTATTTTTCTGGAAGCTTGATACTTTTTATTTTCTAGAATTTTATAAGTGACAGTTCCCGTCTTATATATAATTTTTTTTTATTCGTGTAAAAAGTTAAAGTAGAGGCAAGGCGTCGCCTGCTGTCATTTATAGAGTAAATAATGTTCTTCCACATGCATCCAAACAACTTTGCTTTTTATCTGAAGACAGTTATGACAATCGCATATATATTATTTATATTTAATGATGGTTTTAAAATGATATATTGCTCCTAAGCAATTCAATCTACCATACTTTTCAAATTAGTAAAGATGCTGGATATCTTCTACTCTATCTTAAATTATTATTTAAATTTTTTTTTTTTGTATGGAATATTCTTTAGTAGAGATGTTGAATATCTTTTCCTGTATCTTAAATACTAAATTATTCTTAAGTTGTTGGACTGAAATTTAAAAATTGCAGCCCAAAATATCTGTTTGTCTGTCCTTCCTTAATTGTGAATTAAATTTATTATATTGTAGTAAGTGAATTGAAAAAATCCAAAATTAGTATAAATTCGAAAGCTCGATTGTCACGTAATAAAACTGTAAATATGCTAATTTCTTACAAAAATAAATTCATTCTTCTTTAAAATTAACGGTTTATGTAGTATTTTTACGTGTTTCTTTATATATCATAATTTTTGAGCTGCAATTTTTAAACTAAAAAACTCTCTTTTTCTGTCCTTCCTTAATCTCGAGAAGGCAATTAGATGAAATTCGAGACCGGATATGGAAAGCTTAGGGGTCGGAGGGCCAGATTAGTTATATAAGAATTTCCGGTTCGGACCGGAAATCATGTTATTTCAATTTAAAAATTTTCTTCTGAACGGAGTTAGATACATGATGGGTACGACTCCATTGTTAACAGGAAAAGTATGATGTACAGGGACAAGACATTACTAATATTGAGAGCATTGTGACGAAAAATTGCGGAACGGCACTGTAACTATATCACAATAATAACTGCTCGTTACTTTTGACCTGCAATTTTTTAATTAAAGACTCATATTCCTACTGTTTGTCTGTCTGTCCTTCGTTAGTCTGGAAAATGGTGTTAGATAAGTGAAAATCGAGACTGGATTTGGAAAGATTTTGGGCGGGAGGGCAAGATTAACTATATACAAACTTCCGGTGTGGACTGAAAGTCACGTAAGATTTTAAAATTAAAATATGAGTAAGAATTGAGGCTCAGTATTACGACACCGTCACAATAAATAAACAATTTTTTTAAATATTTATTCTTTAAATATATCGCCGAGTTTCGAATTATTCTTTTCGATTAGGCAGGTATCCATTTTATTAAATTTCCCTTTTGAACAGGTTTCACTGTATTTATATTTATTAATATATTATTCATTTTAAAATATCAGAAAAATTAAGTAAAATATATTGAAACCTGTGTAAACCGGACTTACATGGTACCGAATATTTTTGTCCTCCTTGGCTTTTTTCAACAGGTTCTTTTTTAACTCCGAAAATCTCTGAATTCTGAAGACTTCATTCCGTTTAGGTCGGTTTCCATTTTATTAAGGTTCCGTTTTGGACAGGTTTTACTCTATTTATATTGATTAATTAATCATATATTTTATAAAGCGTAAAACGTTAAGTAAAACATAGTGAAACCTGTGTAAACTGGACGCGTACGGTACCGGAGATTTTTCCCGTTTCGCAGGTTTCCATTTTATTTAGGTTCCGTCCCCTAGATAGGCTTTACTGTACATATATTATCATTATTAACAAATTGCTTTATATTATATTATTTCTCACCTTTAAAATATCATTTTATTTATCTATTTTATATACATTTAAAGATAAAAATAAAATCATTTTCTCGATTTGTAATATTTTTCTATATTAAATTAGTTTTGAATATTGTTACGCGATATTCCTTCTATAATATTGTTAGGTAATAATTAACATTGCGCTATTAACACGTGATATTTGTCGATATTGTTACGTAACACACGAAATTAGAATATTAAGTGACGATCGTTTAAAGATATTATTACCTAATAACGCTAATTTTGTCAGCCAATAACAATTTATGTCAGCTTTATGAAGCGTTTGAATTTATTTGTTAAAAATCATACATAAACAATAGAAATATTTTAAATTTTTATATTCCTTTCATTAATAATTTCATTATTTTTCTGAATTTTTATGCGTTATTAGAATATTTTTTGCAAGAATCACTCTTGTTACATGGCATATTATAACAGTAGTATGATTACGAAACAATTATCATCACTAAGTATTATTACGTAAGAATCATCGTCGTCGTCGTCATCAGCAAACATCACTACTACGTAAGATACATCATCATTACAGTAGTATTAAGTAAAAATGATAATCATCATTATTATCACATAGTATTATTACTTAAGACCCATCATCATCGTCATTGTCATTACCAAGCAGCATTATTACGTAAGAATCATCATTATCATCACGTAGTATTATTATGCAACAATCTCGTCATCATCACAGTATTACTACGTAACACGCATCAGCATCACACAGTATTATTACGTAAACAACCATCATTGAAATATTGCTAAGTAATAATTAACGATATCGTGACGTAAAAATACAGGTTATACATAAAAATTATTACGTAATAATGTTAATTTCGCAACCGATAATAAATTTATATCAATTTCACGATTTAAAAAACGTCATCAACAAAAGAAAGATTTAAAAAATTTCTCTATAAATAGATTTTCTGCAGAAATTATATTAGATATTACTTATTTTTAATATTATTTTCTCTATTATTTGGCCTTAAAATTTTTATTTTTCTTTGTTTATAATACGTAATGTTACTTAAAATACGTAAATGATACAACCGATACAATAATATACAGAGGAAAAAATAAATAAATAAATGTAAAAAGTTAAATAAACGATAAATATGTAAAATCTCTTATCAAAGAATTCGGCAGAAATGAAAATAAATACGTTAAGAGTGATTTAAAAATATGAAAGAAAACTTTTAATTATGAAAGAAAAGTATGAAAGGAGGATACATAGATACACGAAAACATATTTATGATACCTGAAAAGACATTTAATACAAGGTTAAGTGATACAAAAAGAGAAAAAAGAAGGTAAAAATATGATAAATATGCTGCAAGTTATGCTGTGACAGAAGCAAAGAGGCTGTAAATACCGAGAAAAAATGAAAATAAATAGAAAGAAGACAAAGGTAAGTAAGATATTTTCTGATAAAATGAGGTCTTAAAAGCAAGTATACAATAAAAAAAAATGATCCTCCCCTTACTAAAAACTTCAAAGATTTTCATCAATCTGACAAACTCCGAAGATGCTCCACATTTGTTTATTTCTTCCTGGATTTTTTTATAGATTAATTGAAGCGTGAAGCTTTAAAGTTTACTTTTTAAAACCTCTACAAAATGGAAAATTGTAAGCAATTAATATGAAATTTTTTCCTATTTTTTTAACCTTATAAAACCACGAAGAAAGTGGAAGTTGTTATGCTCTTAGTATACTTAACAATAGGGATTTTCATTGTTTATATACAGTTTTAACGAAATAGAGAAAAAAATTCTTATCATCTCCAGAGATATATTCTTGTTTTCCACATCGTAAAAAGCCATAACAACCAAAAAATATATAAGATTACATCGTTGAGAAGAAGATATATTGCAAGAGAAAAAAATAAAATAAAATAAATGGTAAATAACAAACAAAGGCATCGTTTCATGCTATAAAATTTTATGTTTTAATTGTAAATAAAACAATCGAAGTTAATGAAGCGAAGATTAAAACAGAATTTTTAAACTGTTAAACGTGAAAAAAGTATTAGCTTACAACATAAATTTCCTTTAAAAAGAAAATATCAATAAATAAATGAAATTTTAAAAAATGTCCTTGGCAATTCTCCACTTTCCAAGTTTAAATTTAACATTTTTATTTAAAATTATGGATATTTTTGTATAAAAATTTATTAAATG
Organism: Centruroides vittatus; assembly: GCF_030686945.1. Classification (NCBI taxonomy): domain Eukaryota; kingdom Metazoa; phylum Arthropoda; class Arachnida; order Scorpiones; family Buthidae; genus Centruroides; species Centruroides vittatus. The sequence continues at coordinate 1,482,008 of NW_027120768.1, forward strand.
TCTTCTAGAGAGATGTTATTTTATATAAAAATAATTTATGTTTTCGATTTTACTTTCCGGCTGTTATGTATGACAGAGGGAAAGTATGACACCTCCTCTAAAGATTCTTACATTTTTGGACCTTGGGGACTTTGAAATGTATAGAAATCAAAAAAAGTTTGGGGGTTTCTGCACGTGTGTTTGGGGAGCACGAGCTTATTCATCCAATTTTAGCTGAATAACTCCAGTGCTTTGCATCCAAAATTTCTGAAATTTTGCACAGAAGTTTTTGTATTAGGAGAGTTAACGCTAAATTTTGGAGGTTAAAGGTCGAGGGGATGGGGAGATTTTGTTCAGCAAGTTTGAAGCTTAATAACTCCTGTGCCGTGTGTCGAAAATTTATGAATTTTGGCGGAGTGATTTGGGCATTAGTAGCACCGATGCTACTAAATTTTGGTGATTAAAGATCGAGAGGGTGATGAGATAGATAGGGTCGTGTGTTATATCTCGAGTGGGTCAGACTTAACGAAAATTTTACTCGTAATTATCACTTACAACTTTTTAAAAAACTCTTCTCTACCCTCGAAATTAAGTATTTTTGCCTTAATTAATAATGTAAATAGTTTCTTAGTATAATATGATAACAGATAGCGCCACACGTAATTTTAACTTTTTTGCCGGGAAAGATACGAAACTCGTTACTGAATTTTTTCATAGATATGTTAAATTAATTACATATTTTCTCAATAGAATTGCTAGAGATGAAGCCAAATTCTAACTCTATAAATTAGCCATATACATTAATTATTTACTTTATATCATATTATATTAAGACATTATATTAAGATTTACATAAAATAAAGATATACAATAAATATGAAGGTAAATTTTATATTAGCAAAAGCATTAAAAAGTTTTAAATTAAATTCAAACGAAACTTCTCAGATTTTTTTATGATATTCAATGATATTTTTTCAGTATTTTCGAATATAAATTTCGCATTTTTTTTTTACTGAAATGTAAAATTTCTGATAATTTTATGCGAATAAGTCATTTTTAGAGCTGTCTTCTGAGTATACTTGATACACTGATTAGTACACGTGATGACATCTCATCATATTTTCTATATTCTAATTGACAATTTGATGCTTTTTCTTATGAATTTCACTCATTCTAGCTCAATTATGAAAATATTCTACGTCATTCTAGCTTAAAATATGAAGAAGAGCCATTAAAAATTTCATTTTACAATAAAATAAAATTAAAAATATAACATCACAGCACAACATTGGCATGATGTAACTCAATATTTTAACTTATTTATAATTAAAAAAAATGCAGTAATAAATAATTAAATTTCTTTATCTTCTGAAAAAACGACAACATATAAAACTGAAACAGTATCATTAATTACTTTTTTATAATAATTTATGGAAGTTTTGAGAAAATTCATGAAAGGAGTTACATTTATAAATTCCTTAATTATGTCAAGAATTTCATACAAAACGTTTCTATCAAATACAAAACACGAATTTAATGTTTCTAGAGTTTTAATTAAGTTAAATCTTACAAACTACTTACAAATTTTTGTCAAGTTGTAAAGGTTTTTAAACGTGAAACACTTCACTTTACAACATAATAATGTATTTTATACATCATAAATCCGATTTTAAACGTAAAAATAAAATATTTTAGCGCAAGAAAGTGAAGAAAAATTAATGTAAATCATTTGTAAAATGACAAAGAATTTAGTACAAGTTAATTAAACAAGAAATAATTATATATATATATACTTTTCTGACTGTTATATAATAGGGGAAAAGTATGGCGAAAGGTAAAGAAATGACCCCCTTCAAGGTTTTTACATTTTTCAGCTCAGGGGTCCTTAAAACGTCGAGAAATAGAAACAAATTTGGAGGTTTTTCTGTATTTGTATACGTGTTTGTTTGTTTGTCTGTATACGTGTATGTGGGAATTTTAGCTTAATAACTCCCGTGTCTTGTGCTCAAAATTTCTGAAATTTAGCACAGTGGTTTGTGTGTTAGAAGGATTCACGCTACTAAATTTTGGTGGTTAAATGGGGTGGGGATATTTCGTTTACCCAGTTTAAAGCTTAATAACTCCTGTGCCTTTTGTCGAAAATTTCAGAAATTTTGCAGTAAGATTTACGTGTCAGTGAAATTAATTCTTTTAAATTTTGGTGGTTAAGGGTCGACGGGGTGGGGAGATAGACGGGCTCATGTTTTATATCTCGAATGGAATCGAATTTAACTTATTTTATCATTTACATTTTTTTATTTTATAAAAATCATATCTACCGTCAAAATTAGGTTTTTTTCCTCGATGGCGCCACTCACAATTTTAACTTTTTTGCCAGGAAAGTTACGCAACTTGCTGCTAGATATTTTTAAAACTATAATTTATGTATTTTTCTACGTAGATGTTTCGAGTATAAGCTACATATTCGATATATTTTTATATAATTTTTTATTAATTAAAATCGATAAAAATATAAAAAATGTATTAAAAAGTTATTAAATTTTAATATGATATATTATATATTTTTTAAACTGTTTCCTCCAGGCTGAATAAGCTTTGGTTAAAGTACATATTTACTTTAAGATCAAGTGCTTTATGTTCGTATATTTATCCATAAAATTGCAAGGAAATAAATATATCTCTCAGACTGAATTTTATTTATTTTCATTTCAAATCACCAGGAAAACTTTTTTCTTTAATTTTTACAACCAGAAATTCTATTTTTTACATAAATTTACATCTTTATATACATTCATTCTCTATAGTAAACATTATAAACATGTAGATCTTAACTGAATTTCCAGTTTAATTTCAAGGTTAAAAACGTTATTTTTAAAAAATAAAACGTCGTTTATTGTAAATAAACCTAATCTTTTATGTGCTTTTATTCCAAGTAAATAAGATTTAACTAATTTTATACGATATTTTTTATTATATTTTAAACTTTTCACTTTATATTTAAGCATCTCTGCAATGTTTCCTCGCTGTAAAATACAGTTTTCTTTTAATTCTAATAAAACATTTTGCTGAAAAATTCGAATTATATGTGTAGGAAATATAATTAAAGTTTAATTATAATTAAAAATATAAAAGTTTTGTTAAAATAAAATTGTGAAAATGATGAATTATCTTTGATGCTGGAAAAATGTAAGATTAGTCACAAAAATTTGTTACAAATTAATGTTTTTCTATGAATAAATTTTAAGAGAATGTTATTAATTATATTTCAGCTAAATTTTTTTTAATATATCATACACATTTTTCTTATAATTTTTTTTTGGTTTTATACATTCGTTTATCTCCATTCTGGATGAAGTTTCATTCTTCTTTCTGTTAAAAAAATAACTATTAAGAACAAGTTTATTATTCAATTTTTTATGAATTTATATAAAAATTTGCATCATTAGGTTTAGAATAATTTACTCTTTATAATGAAATTTTCATGTGAAAGCTTTCCAAAATACCATTAATTAAACAATTAACTTTATATTGCATCCTATAAAAATTTATTTGTTAACGATTAATTAACATTATTATTAATTAATTAATATGTATTTTATTTATTTAAATAAAGTAAAATGATATAATACGCTAGAAACATGCATTTTTATAAAGATAAAGTATATTTTTTCATCGTGTCTTGCAGTGAAATTTAGTATTAAAGTATGGCTTTTGTTGCTATTTTTAAAAACTTGGCATTATAAGATAAGTCAAAATTCTAATTTAAATTAAAATATATAAAATATTTCCTCTAAAATTCTATAATTTTGTTATATATACAGCATAAATATACTCATTATTATTGTGTCGTGTAGTGAAATTTGCCACTCGAACTATGCTTTTTAACACCAATTTTAAGGACTTTGGAGTATTTTTAAGGACTTATCCACATAAAATGAATTAAAATGTTAATTTAAAGTAAAAAGTTATAAAATATTTTCTTTAAATTCGATGACAATTCTTAAAAACTATTATAAATAGCCACATTATTTTACTATAAGAAACAGTATCTAAAAATATAAAGCTAAACAAGTTTCAAGAAGTTTAGAAGTTTCAAAAAAAGACAAAAGTTGCTTAGAGTTACACGAATATTTACTTGAATTCCGTGAGAGACTTTGAAGAAGACCAAACTACTTTATCTTATTAGCTAAGAGATCTCTAGAAGAGGACAACTCGACTCCGAATCTCTTGGCGAATGGATAAAGTCCCAATTCATGAAAACAACATGAATGGGCTCTACGCAAAATATCGTAAACAGAACTTGTTTGTAAATCGGATCTATTTAAAATAACTTGTAAACTGTAGAGTTTCTTTATACTTCAATAACTCGACGTTCCATTCATTCCTTTAACGTTTTAGTCGATTTTTCTGTGAATTTAGTGAAATTTCTTATAAATTTCGTACTCACAGAAGCATATGTGGCTTTAAATCGTAGACAGAAGTCACGAGATGCATTCATCTTACAGAGAAAGTTATGTAACTCGCTGATGGATTTTTTTAAACTTTAAAAATACTCTGACACTAGTTCAGTGTTAAAACTGTGTGTGTCGCCATCTGTTACGTGATGTTATTAAAAATAACTTTTATATTATTAATTATTATAAAAAGGCAAAACAACCTTAATTTTGAGGGTAGAGATGGGTTCTTAACAATATTGTAAAAGATAACCTGTAAAATTTTTGTTAAGTCTGATTTCACTCCAGATATGACACGTGACTCCTCTTTATATCCCCAGTCCATACTCCAAAATTCAATACCATTCAATACCCTTTATATACAAGTTACTGTGCCAAATTTCGTTTCTTAATCTTTACCCCAACTGAGGGCCCACCAGTGGCTAAGCGGTTCCGTTCTCTGAACAGTGGGAGTTCAATCAGGGGTTCGCGCCTCGGCTGGCCACGTGGAGTTTTCCGCGTTTTCTCCACGTCTTTAACGCCTGAATAGGAGCCAGTTACTCTTAAAAAGACCTTCCGGAACGCATCCCCTCTAGGTAGATTGCCCAAGTGTTGCGTTGCCGTAACTTAATAAACAAATACTCCATCTGAGATATTAAACCAAGTAGCCACCAACACATACATCAACATCCATACACACATATCTACCACATCTACATATAGTAAAACCCGATATAGTGAATAATTTTTCCTATACAACCACATCAACATCCATACACATTCATATTCATATTGTCCACACACGCTACCACACTACAACATATATACACACACGGAATTTCTCTCGTGTTTTGACTTTGGTTTTGTTCAAGGGACTTAAAACGTCGAAATATGCAAAAAAAACCCGGAGGGCCAAATATGACACGAATACAATATTTTACCGTGTTATATACGTAATAGCCGGGAAAGCGAAACACATTTATACATAATTACTTCACTGATAATCAATCGAATCTTCACTATGAGCTGTGAAGTTAGCAGGGAATTAAACTAATTTTATATGTAATACGCTCTTGTGAGAACTTATAACCATAAAATATATAATTTTATACATCTTTTCTATTTCAAAAACATCAAATATACTTTTTGGGGGGCCTAAATCTTGTATAAATAACGCAGCATAATGTATTATCCAGAAAAGATACTTAAAACAGGTAAAAATTAATAAAAAATTCGAATAAAATTTATGTCTAGGACAATTGGAAAGATTTTCAAGGTTATTAGTTCAAAAATGTGGACATTTCAGCGAAGATTGGTGTAAAATGTGAAAATTAGGAATCTAATTGGATAAAAATGATGTTTTTCTCGACGACGATTGGTTAAAAATTTGAAAATCTAAACGATAATTGGTTAGAAATACATTAACCAATAAAACAATTGATTAGGAATATAACCGCCTACTTTTACTATTACAAATCAATCAACTAAACGATGGTTGGGTGAAGAAGTAAAAGTAGACGGATATAATTATGCAAATTAATTTTTTCAACTAATAAGCGTTATGATAATCAAATAACCATACTATAAACACTAAAATTTTACAGAGGACCACCTATATTTACTTAAACTTTCTCTTGATATTTCGTCTTATTTAACGTAAAATTAACTAAAAATTTAATTAAAATCAACAAATTTAATTTTATTTAAACTATAAAGCTAATGTTTATATTTTAATCAGTAAAAATGATATAAAATTAACGTTCTTGATTTGATATTTATTAAACAGATGCAATTAATTTCTTATTTTACTACATTTTTGGGTGTTGTAGTAGTATTTTTTTCATTTTTTAGCTTGATTTATCCGAAAAATTTCTAAACTTTATTCATTTGATATTATTGTTATATAGTCTCTTCTCCTATATTTTCCTTCCTTCCTCTGAGATTCAATTGATCAAATTAAGTTAATAATATCGTCAGGAAGTTTAAATGTTTTCAGGACCGTATTTAAATATATCAAGGAAGTGCATGCATAGAAAATACGTTTCCAAAAATTGAAATTTCCGGATATTTTCATCTGTCATACAATTTAAATAAAGTCGATATCATTCAACTTTCTGGAAATTTTTTGAACTTAAGCCAGAAGAATGCAAATATACATCAATATATATATATATATATATATATATTTTATATATCCGAATTTCGACAGGATATCCTCTAAAAAATTTATTCTTTGACCTTAATATTTTACATAATTTATAATGTGATTAATTTTTTAAAAAATATATGTATAATAAATGTTGTATAAAAATAAATTACAATTTATTATAGCCTAATATTCATGCAAATAAAAACAAATATATATATATATATTATTTAAAAGTTTTATATATACAGGGAGTAGACTCTCGATATAGTGATCCCCGATATAGTTAATAATTTTGTCTGTTTTAGCTATTTATTAAATACAGTAGACAGACCCTCGGTATAGCGAATGATATAGCTAGTTCATTAAATCGAGAGTCCACTGTGTTCATATAATGTGATCATCTTGATATAGTGAATGATTTTCTGTCTTTTATTCTTTACGTATATTAGACGCTCGATATATCGAATGATTTATCTCAGTCTTTTGGCAGTTATTACATCGAGAGTCCATTGTATTTACATAGTAGACTCTTGATAAGTTATTCATCTGGTATAGTGAATAGTTTTGTATCTTTGATATTATTTGTGTATATTTAACACTCGATATAACGAATGATACCCTTGATGATCACTATATCAGGACACTCTCATATAAATGCAGCAGACACTCGACATAGTGAATTCTAAACGGACAGAACTAAACATGAGAAATGTACAGTATTATATTCAGTGGACTCTAAATATAATAATCCTCGATGTAGTGAATCATTTTGTTTGTTTTTTGCTATCCTTTATTCTAGAAGAACGAGGATAATCATTTGTTATATCGGGTTTCTACAGTACACAAAGAATAGCAAGGAGAAGTAAAATTGTTCAGTATATCGGGTGATTAAAAATGACTCCCCCTCCCAAAACTTTTGCGTTTTTGGACTCGGAACGCACGGAAATGCAAAAAGTTTGGAGGAATTCTGTATGTACGAATGTTAGTGTGTGTGTGGAGAACACGATTTTGTTCACCCTCTTTGAAGCTTGATAACTCCTGTGCTTTTTGTCAAAAGTTTCTTAAAATTTTCAGGGAAGTTCGGGTATTAGGGCCATCGATGCTGTTAAATTTTGGTGGTTAAAAGTCGACGGGTTGGAGAGATAGAGGAGGTCACGTGTCGTATCTCGAGTGGGGTCGGACTTCATAAAGATTTTAATGGTTAGTAGCACTTACAGTTGTTTTTTTTTAATAAATAAAACTCGTCTCTACCCTCAAAATTAAGCATTTTACCTTTTTATAATAATTAATAATATAAGCAGCTTTTAAAATAAAGTCTCTTAACAGATAGCGAGCGCTACACGCAATTTATGTTTAAAATTAATTTTTTTATAATAAAAATATATGAATATTTTAAAAATGAAGTATATTAAATATTAAATAAATAAAGAAAAAGTAAAAGTTGATTTAATTTTAAAAAAATAAAAGATAAAAATATAATAAAATCATTTATTTTTTAAAATTTTATTTACATATATTATTTTTATTTTATTTTTAGTAAATATAAACGAAACTTTAAAAAAATTTTAATAATAAAAAAATAATAATAATACGTTGATTTTGTTTATTTTATAAAATAAACTGAAATGCCTTTTTAATACAAAATATATATTTTTTAAATAATAAATTCTTTTAATAATCAATTATTTTTATAAGAATTAAATAAGGAATATCATGTAAAACAATGTCATAATTCTGTTTTTATCCAAATAATAATAAATTCCTCGCTCTGAAATGAAGGAAGGATGTTAAATCGGACATCAGATGATGCAAATGATATATTTTACATACAATATTTAGAATATTTATTATAATAATTGGATAATAAATTCTATAGACATGCATGTAGGCTCGTACGTAGATATAATCTAAAAAATTGTTATTATATAAGAATAGCATACCTAATTTTAACTTTGACATCATGAAGTTACATTCTTCAATATAGAAGCACGTTAGATATGGAAAAATTTATCTTTTGTCCTTTGACCTGTTAAAAAGAAAAGAAATTTCTTACAATAATTATTACAAATTTACAAAGATTACAACTTTAGTTTACATTATATTGTAATTTAATTGTTTATTTTTTTAAAATTTTAAACTGAAAGTAAAGCAAAAAAAAAACCGTTTCAGTCTACAACAACCTGTAAAATGAGCCTCAGTATACAAGATTTTCTAGACAAAAAGTCTCAGTCTATAATGTTTTTTAGATATAAAGCCTCAGTTTATAACATTTTCTAGATAAAGAGCATCAGTCTACAGGATTTTCCAGATAAGGAACTTCAATCTAGAAGAGTGTACAGGCGCCTCAATTTACATTTATAGCATGTATAGTTTAGTGTATCGTAAATTATAGTATCGAATACAATGTAAATTATATTTTTAATTAGTACAAACTGTTCAAGTTAAGTGTAACATTAGACTTAACCTGATTACAAGAAGGCTTTAACATACATTACAAGAAGGCTTAAACTAAATTTACGATTTCTTGTAAGCTATGTTAAGACCAAAATTTAACAAAAATAAATCCATAACCCATTAGTTTTTCATTAAAACAGACATAAAATTAAAAAAAGAACCTTTTTTAACGTCGACATTATTAAAAAAAATTTGATACACCGCAATATTTATTTATCATTTCAACAATTTAATTATTTATATTAAAAAAATTAGTTAATTACCTCAAAAAAACCCTTAAAAATAAGGAGTAAAATTTAATAAAGTCAAATATAATTACTATCATAGATCAAGCTGAAGAATATATAAAGATAAAACAAGATAAGAGATTAGGGGGAAAAAAATATGTGTATATATTAATAAATTGATGTTAAAATTATATAAAAATAAATTTTTAAACATAATTTTTTTCGGTTGATAAAAATAAATTTATTAGAAGTCTTCATAATGTATAAAAGCAACTAGTTACAATTAAGAGCAGGAGGAGCTGATTAATTTTATCAAGTTTCAGATCTACTTGAGTCCATTAAGCAGTGTCCAATCTCGAGTAACACCTATTAAAGTAACTAAATTAGATTCTAATTGATTTTCTACCCCTTTGTTTTTTTTTCCTTCCTCTTCTTCTTCACCCTTTTATTTTATTTTATTTTATTTTAAAAATTTTTTGCAGTCTTTACATCAACTGTGATTTTCGTCGCTGCTTTTTGATAAGTTAAAATTTAAATCAAACATGAGAATTTGTTCGTAAATATTTAAATTAATTAACTTTTTAACACTAAAAAGAGCAAAATCTTCAACTTTTAATCATATTTTTAATTTATTTACTTTAAAACATACTCTTCATAGTGTTTTGCCCCCTGTAAATTATACTTTCCCTGATAACGAGCGTGTAATGCCGGTTATCTACGTAACTCTGTATATGTAAGTGATAAAACGGTCTTAAAATATGAATTTTTTACAGAAAAAATGTATTTCTAGAAGAGGAAGAAGAAGAAAAAGTCTTCTCTCTGATGGAATTTTGCAAACTTCATCGTGTTTGATATATTTAAATATATTCAATAAACAAAATTCAACCTCAAATTTTGGCTTTTAAATCCATCTGCTGTTTTAAACTCAAAAATAATGACTTAATGTTTTTTCTAGAAAAAAATTCTTTAACTTTTTTAACTCTGAGAATGCAGTTTTTGTTGGAAAATCTCGGAAAAAATTGTTAAAAAATTTGATATTATACTATAATAAACTCCATTCTTTATATATCGTGATACGGTTTCAGAAAAAAAAAAGACTCTCATAAAACTTGATATAACTACTTTTAAAATTAAGTTTATAACTTGGACCTTTGCTATAAAAAAATCAGAAAAAATCAATAATATTTTTTGTTTTTTTTGTTTTTGCCTTATAAATTGTTATAAATTTACGAAATTTAATTTATCTACAAACAAATTCCCATTTTTTAATCTTAAAAAGTGTTTAAATTATTAAATAAAATTGTAAAAAATTACATATTTAATTTATATTTTCAGGAATATATTTTTAAAATTATTCTTTATGTTAAATAAATTAATAATTATACAAAAAATATTCGAAAGAAAACAACAAATAAAATGTTTTTTTTTAAATAAAGCAATTAAAATAAATAAATTCGTAAATTTCAAGAATTAAACGAGTTGAAAAATAAATATAACAACTACAATTAAATTTAAATGTGTTCAAAAAGTAAATGAAAATTAAAAATATAAATATATTCAATTTCGCCTGTTGAAGGATTTAATTTTAATTATTGATTACGTAACAATTTTAATTTTGATTTAACTATTGTAAGCAGAGTTTAAAATCTGCTACTCATTAGCACCCCTCCCAATTAACTCCACATCTGCGATTGTCGAGAATTTGGAGAACTGAGGGGTCACGAAGGAAAAGGAAGAGCTTGGACAGGGGAGAGAGGAGAAAAAGGTCACCACCTTTCAGACTGGACATATGTGGAAGGGACGTTGAATTCATCTCTGCTTGTGATCGCCTTTCTTTTTAGTTCAATTGTTGTATTATTAAAATTTGTAATATTACAATTTAGCGCAGTCGATAGGATTTCAGTACACAGCTGTATTTATATAGTCTTGAAATAGAATCATGCTTTTCAAATTCTTGGTTCAGAAGATCGAAGATTCTTACATTATCTCCCGATATCAACTAGAAGGGTGGAGACGAATGGACGGAAGTCGACAAGAATTTCAAGGAATCGAAAATCATACCGCAATTTTGACCTCGTCGGCTATCCGAACGATGACGAATTATCGAACACTATCTATTTCATTATCGGAGACAGAAGGTGAGCTCTATCTTAACAAAACTTTAATACGACCGGTCGCCTCGGACAGTTCGTCTGACCGAAGTCGAATGTGTTGGCGCAAATGGTTCAGTTGCAAAAGCTGTACATGAACCAAGACGTTGAAGATTATGAACTCTTTTCGACAAACCATCGAAAAAATGTCACTAAACTCATCTCGCGATACGATCAACATAGGAAAATATGATGGAAAATCGGAGGAAGCGCGTGTTTGGATAATCTCATACGAACACGCGTGTGCATCTCACAATTGGATTCTTTGGATGCATCTTCACAATTGGATCTTTTATTCGTCTTACAGACGAACAAAAGATCCGTAACCTTCGAAATTATTCGGAAGAAATTGCCGTAAAATGGTACAATTCTCGAGTATTAGATAGGGTCGGTGATAATTGGGAATAATGGAAAAACTCCTTTCTCGGTGCGTTTGGACAGAATCGGATCAACCTTTCCATATTAGCAGATTTGTGGGAATATCGTGGTGGTTCACTATTAGAATACTATTTTGAAAAACAACGGCGTATCCAACTTGCATATCCGGATATTGGGGAACAAAGCTTTATCACAATGGTAATGCGTGGACTACCGACCAATATGCAAGCTATTCTTCTACAACACAATTTAAATGACAGAAAACTTACGTGTCGGATTGAGCAAATTGGTACCTACCAAAAAATCGATACCGAAGAAAATCGAAAGAAGGAATAATAATATTCATGTTAACCAAAGTTTCACCTCCATGAATCAAATTGATAATGGTTCTCCTTCCGGTAGTAACTATTTGGACGAAAATCTGGAAAATAGGGAAGGTGCAAAAAACGAGTAAGGGAGGGTTTACCGATCCCTCTGACAAAATCGGATCATTGTTTAGTCACGGATCATAATGATCCCCGAATTTTCTCAATGAAAGTGAATAACGTGTATTGCTCGGTTTTTCTAGATCCAGGATCCACGACAAGACAAACTATATGTGTTTCTGGAGGGGGAAGAGGGGGGCCAATAAAGTGTTGGGCGCCAGTTATGTTCGTTACGCCACTGATCCACGGTTAACCTAATTAGTCCTAAACTGGTAGATAAATGCAAACTAGAATCCCATCCTATACATACAGTCTTAAAATCATTTAATGGAGTACTTACTGTATATAGGGAAGGTATTTTGGCTACTATAAAGTTTAGAGACCGAACCCAACACATAGAAACAATTATCGTTAAGGAAATGAACTACAATCTTTTGCTAGGGATTCACACATTGGGAAAACTTAATATCTGCTGGAATTTTGGTAAGTAGAAAGTTTTATTAGTTAACACAGACAGAATTATTACAAAAATAAGACGTTTTGCGGTATTTTCCGGGCATCGATCAACCCGATTATACCAGACCCCCTAAGTTCACTGTCGATTTTAATATAACAGATACGAAGGTGCTTAAATGTAAACCCTATCGGTTGTCGCGTGACAAATATCAGTGGTTAAGGACCAAAATAAAAGACCTGTTAGCACAAGGCGTAATAGAAGAAGCATCATCTCCTTACGCTTCTCCGCGTGTTGTTCTTCCCAAAGGGAATGGTGATTATAGATTGGCTCACAACTATATGAAAATCAACGAAGTGACTGAATTGGATCTTTATCTGTTTTCTTTAATAGACGATATCATCAATGGATTCGGAGGATGTAAATATTTTACAAAATTGGACTTAAAAGATGGATTTTGGCAGATTGGAATTAGTGAGGAGACTAGAAAGTATATGGCATTTGTCATCCCATTTGGACATTATCAGTATACTCGTTTGCCTCAAGGTTGGAAAAATTCTCCAGCATTATTTCAAAAAGTTATGAATAAGGTGCTGGGGGATCGCTTGGAAAATGAAAAAGTCCGGAATTATATCGACAATATAAGCACAGAGGCTGACAATGAAATAAGTAATGCGGAGCTCACTTATTAAGTATTACAGAGGTTATAAAATGCGAACTTAGTTATAAACCTAAATAAATCGGAATTTAATGTAAATAAAATCACATTCTTGGGTTCTAGCAAAACTACGACAACAGAGTCGATCGAAAAAGTTCGTAATATGTCTCGGCCCCATGATCTTCACACGGTAAGGTGTTTCACGGGACTGACTGGACACTTCCCTGCCTTTATTCCCAATTATGCCGCTATTGTCCGACTTAAACAGAAAGACGTTCCCGTCAAGTGGACAAAAGAATGTGAGGAAGCATATCAAGAATTGATTCAAAGAATTATATCGAATCCTATATTACAAACTCCTGATTGGAGGCTGAACTTTGACCTTTGTACCGATGCTTCCCATTATGGCAGCGGCTCTATATTACATCAGCGGGACACCGATGAGATTGGACGAAAGATACGGGATCTCAAGAAATTCCTTAATTGCTATCCGAATTTCAAAGGCGGGTGGAAAAGTTGCTTGGATGCTGCAGTTCGCCATGAAAATCGTAGCTACAACTCTTATTTAGGTTGCTCTCCATTATTTAAATGGCAACGTACAGTTGTTAAGCTGGAGGCTGACAGCGAATTCGGTATTACAGATTTACAATCGTATGAAAAGGAGCGTACCGAAGAACAACGAAGGAAATATCGAGAATCCATCAAAAAATATTATGATAGGAAGCATGCATGACCTTTGGTAAACATTAAAGTTGGATTCTGGATTTTAGTTCAGAGTGGTATGAGGGGAAAACATCCAAACATTAATTAAAGAATCTTATCGTGTCGATAAAGTAATATACTACGACAACATGCCAAAAAATGTGGTGTATAGAACGGAAAGTGCAACCAGAAAGATAGCTCACCTCACCAATATAAAGTTGTATCATCACAGAGGTGATGACAAGGCTAAGAAGGGAGGCGTAAGCAGAGTTTAAAATCTGCTACTCATTAGCACCCCTCCCCATTAACGCCACATCTGCAATGGTCGAGAATTCGGAGAACTGAGGGGTCACGAAGGGAAAGGAAGAGCTTGGACAGGGGAGAGAGGAGAAAAAGGTCACCACCTTTCAGACTGGACATATGTGGAAGGGACGTTGAATTCATCTCTACTTGTGATCGCCTTTCTTTTTAGTTCAATTGTTGTATTATTAAAATTTGTAATATTACAACTATCACTGACGCAATGATATAATATTAATTTTAATTGTTGATGACGAAACAATGCGATGTCAAATTTTAATTATTGATGACGTAATATTATAATTTCAAATTTTTAATATTTTGATGACGAAACAGTACGATTTTAATTTTAACTGTTATTTCTTTCCTTTAATTATTATTTTTATATTTGTTTTATTTAATAATTATTTTAATTTAAAATAAAATATGTACTTATTTATTTATCAAACAATATAATTTAATTCACATAAAGCCAGTGTTTATGTTATTATTACCCACTTAAAAAAAGCCATTAATATAGAAGAATTGACATTTTTTTAAATGTAAATTTTACAGTTAATAAGCAAAAAGTATTTAGGAAAGAGAAAGAAATATTTCGTTAAATATTTCCCACGTCTTCGTAGTCATTATGTTGTTACTTATTTATAAAAATGTCTGCATGACCAATTTAATAACTTCATCTTTGAACAACGGTGTAGGTTAACGAGTGAAAAAATCCATTCATAACTAAAGCGTGTCACATAAAATTGTAATGTAGAAGGCTCTACTCTATTTACATGCTTGTCAATCTAAACTGTAACCATATTTCTTAAATTTTCTTTAAGAATTTCTTATTTTTTTTATGAATTCTTCACGACAGCAACTGTGGGAAAGTATGCATTATCATTTTTAATTACTAGAAAGTAGTTTGAGATCCTTGAAATGTAATTTTCAACTTAATTAAAATAAAGTGAAACGAAATGAACGTTATACTTTTTCTCTTTAAACTTAACTTATTATTATTTTTTTAAATTAAAAAATATCTTTTAATAATTGACAAAATAAGAAAAATTACCTCTTTAATTTTAATTTTTTTTAAAATTTTTATGAATAATATTTTATATTTTATATTAAGCTTGAAGTAAATAGGTTAATTAATGTTTATATTTGTTAATTTTATAAATTCTCCGCTTTAAAAAGTTAATTAAATATGTTTTAATGAATAATTAAGATCCACTTACTTAGCAAATTTATAATCTTTCCTGGTGACGTAGAGTTGTTTCAATTTGCTACCGTATCCTAAAATATATTAATGATAATTTCTAATTTATTCATTTATAAAAATAGATGGTGGAATTAACTCGAAACTTTCTAAATTATTTCACCAGATGAATTACAACTTTATTAATTAATATTCTATGGGCTTATCCATAGAATAAGCTTTGCTTCATTCAATTTTAAGTACTGACATTAATGACTTTTCAGTTGACAATTTTCATTTTCAAATGGAATAAATTATTTTATAATGAACCTTATTCAATGTCTGATGAGCTTATAGAGCAAAATTTGTTTTAGAATTTCAGCTCATAACCAAAAAAATGATCACTTTTAATTTCAAGTATTTATCCGTCTTCTATTAATCATTAGAAATATTTAAAAATAATTAAAGAAATTTTCAAAAATATCAGAAATGTAAGCTAAAAAGCCTTTTAAATAATGTTATTAAGCTCTTTTAAGCGATTTATTTTATGTAATATTCATGAATTTGATTTAGAGTCAATAATATAAAAATTGGGCAAATTTAGCATCATATCCGGAAAAAATAATGCTTTTTGACAAAGAAATGTTTATTTATGTGTAAAATTATTTAAAATTTTATAAGTGTAAAATATAATTTACCTGTAATATTATAAAAATCCAAGAATACTTGCTCATAATATCTAATAAGCTCACCTACTGATTAAAATTTTCATAAACACATCGGATTATTTAAAATTTCATAAGTACATTTACTTATTTAGAACATTTTAAGTCAATCTACTTATCCGGAACTTCATACGTTAAAATTCTACCTCAGGACTTTCCAAATACGTCTTCATTCAGGACTTCATAAGTTTAAACTCATCTTCAGGACGTTCCAAATACGTCTCCTAGGACTTCATAAATACATTTACTCATTTAAAACTTTCTCAGTTCATCTTTCCTCCAGGTCTTCTTAAGTTTATCTTTATTTTTAGGACTTCAAAAACATTAGGATTCATTCACACTTTCATAAATTCATCTGTTCATTCAGAATTTCATAAAAAAATTAGCTCATTCAGGACTTCACGCCCATATTTACTCAAAAGAAATTCATAAGACGATATGTATAGATCTTTAATTTTAATTTTGTAATTTAATTTCGCCTGAAAATAAATTATTTAAAGTTTCATTTTGTAGTAAACAATTCAGTAATAAAATTTTTTTTAAAAATTAATTTTATAAATTATTTATAGTCGTTGACATTTAACATAATTGGTTAATTCGATTTTAAATTAAATTTTCAGCGATTTAAATTTAACGGATTGCTCCAAAATTAACCGATCACTAGTCGATCACTGTCGAAACGACTTTCGATCAGCTCAATTGGTTACGACTTTTATATTTAATTCAAGAATAAAATAATTCTATTAAACTTTGCAAAAATTTACAATAAGACTTGATAAATGAAATCTATCGATAGAAAGAAACAACATTTAGATATATTTCTCTATTAAGTCACTTAAAATTCGTTTCCTCTTCGATTGCCAATACATATTTAGATAAAAATAAATCACTCCAGGTTTTAAAAATAAATTATTCTAATCAATTAAATGTAATGAATTTAACAAAAAAAAAAAAAAAAAGGAAGCAAAGATAATATTTTTAAAGTCATGTCGATAAAAAGCAATATTTTAAAAGCCTTCAATACAAATGACCTATCCCTAAATGGCTATATTTACAGTAAACAAAATAATTTACGTAAGCTCCTCCCGTATAATTATTTATGTATAATTGGGTGGAGTTTGAATAATTAGCGCAAAGTCCAGCCCACATCTAGACACCTCAAAAAAGAGCATCATGCATAATTATTTGCCTTTTTGAATATTTAATAAGTGGGTGGAGTTAATATAATTATGTAAAGCTCCTCCCACATTTATGCATAATTTAAAAGGGGAGGTCAGCGAAACTCCGCCCTGAAATAAGTTTAAGTAAGCATAAAAATTGTCTTTTTAAATATTTAACAAGTGGGTTGGATTAATATAATTATGTAAAGCTCCTCCCACATTTATGCATAATTTAAAAAGGGGCGGAGCCAGAGAAGCCCCGCCCCGAAATAAGTATAACTCAGCATAAAACGAATTTTTCTCCGGAAATTACTTTAATTTAATTCCGTAACAACGTACGAAATTATTTGGGAGACGAAAAGAAATTTCGAATCTAATATTAGGAAAGAAAATTAGAAAAATTTTTGTATGTAATTAATTGTCACTTCTTATCACTAAATCTTAATTAAATGTTCGAATATTTCTTTTCTAACTATTTAACACTTTCTAATTTATTGTTATAGACATGCAACTCGTTATATTTTTACTTAGTTATGTTCGTGTACGTCAAAGTTTTAAGATCTCTCAGCGTAAAAACTGACCTAATTAATTAAAATGACAAAATTAGCTGATTCTCGCAAATTCACGAATCTCTAATTTCAATATCTAAATTAATACTAGAAGTTACGATAACTCTAATTGCTTTTCAATTTTTTATTACTTGAGCATCTTCAGAGTCATTATGAAATGTAATCTACGAGGATCCTCTGATAATCAAGCTTTGAAAAATCTATAATTTTTTTAAGTCTTTTTTTTTTTAATTTGAGTTTCCTCCCCCTCTTCTTGAAACTAATTTGAGGCGTGGTTTTACAAATTTTATTCTCCTCTTACACGTGAAATTTATAATTTAAAAAAAAAAAAATGGAAAATATTATCAGCATTGTTTCTAATTATTTAAATTTTGAAAAAATTCTTGCAAAAATTTAGATTTAAGAATTATCATAATTTATTATAAATATTACAGCACTGTAATAAATGATTATGTTTTAATTTAGTGGAATATATTGTCAGTTTGTATGAATTTTTTGGAATTTTTTTAGAAAATTTTTTTCCTCAAATGAATTCGAGAAGTTTTCTTTGTTAAATTTTAAGCAATTCTTATTTTTAAAAAATTCAAGAAATTTAAATTTTTCAATTTAAAAAAAAAATCTCGATTACTTTTCTAAAAATGTAAATAATCCTGAAATTCTAAAACAATCAATTAAATTGTTTTTTCCAAAAAAAATTTCTAAATTTTTTTCCCGTTCAAAAATATTTCAAGATTTTCTGGATTTTGTTTACAAATTTAATTCGTGTTTTATACATTAAAAATTGGAAAAATTTGAATTTTTAAAGAAAAATTTTCAAAAAATTCTGAATTTTTCTGAATTAAAATGTAAATTTTTTTTTTAAATTCAAACATAACTTCACGTTTGTTTATAAATTAGCAAAAATTGTTGTTTTTTAATTGCCAATTTTTTGAAAACGTAGAAACTAAATTTACAAAACTTCTATTTTTTTTTTTGGATATTTCCAATTTAGCAAATAAAACATTTTATTTTTTAAAAATTTTTTTGGAAACTTATACAACTAAATTTTCAATTTTTTTCTTGTGTATTATAAGGAGTTAAACTTTTAAAAGTAAGCTAACTTGTTGTAAAAATTCCCAAAAATATTTTTTCCTGCTTTATTTCTTTTTTTTTTCCTTTGGAAACTACTCAAATTCGTTTTATTTGATATTTGAGTTTTTCAAGAAACATATTGTCAAGTGTAATTTATTCTTGGATTTTACGAAATAGAATCGTAGTAAAGTGGTTTTATGTGAATTGAACAAAACGAATTTTATAAAATAAGGAAAAAAAATGAAATTCGTGAAGTTTTCAGAAACAAAGTTTGATTTTTAATTTTTGATTTTTTTTCCTCGTTATTTTCGTAGAAAATATGCAGTCAGAGTTTGTTGAAGAATATGAAAAGTCATTTTTATAATTAAATTTTTTTTATTTGAATGATTTCTTGTCAGTTGTTTTTTAGATGCGATTCTTTAATGTAGTCCTGAAAGCAAATTTTAAATGACAATTTTTCTATTTTCTAGAGAAATATTTTGAATGAAGATTATCCACGGAAGAATTTTGAATGAAGATTTTTAACAAAGATTTTTTTATGAAGAAATTTTAATAAAGATTTATTTGATGGAGATTTTCAATGAAAATTTTTTATGAAGACTTTTAACGTAACTTTTAATTTTTAATTAAAATAAAATTTGATTAATAATTATTATAAATAAAGTAATTAAATACAATTGAATTTATTTTAACATTGTTTAAATTACAATATATGATAATCTAATGCTGGAAATGCTGTTTGCATATACATTTCTTTTTATTAAAAACAATATTTCACGAAAATTTTTCCAATTTTTTAAAATATTTATAATGAAATTTTAATTAATAATTATTTACATTTCATTTCTTATTTAATTATGTTATTCCAAAAGTATTAATTGTGTTTGCATGTAAAAAGTATCATTAATATGAAAATTTTTTGGCGATAAAATAGTTACTTAGAAAGTTTTGAACAAGAAAAGACAATTACAATGCTACGTTTATTAGTAAAAAAAATATATCTTTACATTTGTTCAGTAACATCAATAAACGTAACATCTATTCAATTAAACGTAACATTTAAACTTTTATGTTCATTAAAAATGGCATTGTTATGTTTATAAACAAAAAACGTTTTTTGTTACGTTTAATGTAAAATTGTATGGTTACGTTTATGAATAAAAAATTACATTGTTACGCTTCCCGATCAAACTTACGACTGTGTTACGTTTCTGAACAGAAAACATATATTACATACAATGCTATAATTTCACTGTATGGTTACGTTTATGAAAATGTTATGTTATTACGGTTTTAACAACATATCGTAAGATTTATTAAACGGAAGTATTATGTTACATTTCATGGAGAAAGTGGCGTATTGTTACTTTTTTTAAGCAAAAGCCATCATTGTTACGCTTCCTAGGCAAAAAATTATATTGTTACGTTTACTGAGCAAAAACATTGCATTGTTACGCTTATTGAATTAAAGAAAGTTAAACAATTAAAAAACGGCACTCAATTACGTTGGGTGAAGCATAATTAAATTACCTCAAGCAAAAATATAAATAAATAAACATTATTTAATTACATTACGTTAAACAAAAACACGTAACACATTTACTTACTTTCGAACGAAAGCGTAACTTAGTTACGCTGCAGAACAATTTTAAAGGTTAAAATTAACATTAAAATATTATAATATCGATCACTCGAAGCTACTAATTAGCAAGTTTTATCTTATTTGTACCCCTCCAATTGACATACCAATTAACCTTGTTACGAATGAAAATTATGTTACGGAAATTAATGAATTTTAAGAGCATAAAACATGAAAATTACAAACATTGGTTACGGGAAGCGCATTAATTCTGATACTAGAATGAGGCATTTGTAGTTTACTTTACTACACGGTTCTACCACAAAACACTATTAACACAGTCACAGACACTGAATAATTAATGTTTGTGAATTAGTAAAGGTTAATTCATTATACCTCTTGAATTTTGTATGTAAACATAATGCAATTTCGGTTTGTGTGTTAAATAGTGTGACGCAGAACGTGGTAGAACAATGGTTGATATTACATTTCGAACACAAATGATTGTGTTTATTCTATTGTATCGAGAAAAATTGATGATTGTTTAATACGATTATTCATTATTCACTAAGTTGATAATATAGTTTATCAACTTTCATCGCATTAATGCTATTAATTAAGTTATGAATATATAATTTATGGCAAAACAAAGCAATACTAACATAACATTGTACTTTAATGACTTGAAGGGGCAAGATGACTTATGCTACAAGTTATACATTTTTATTTTTCCGGCTGTTATATTCAATATATATATATATATATAACAAAGGAAAAGTATAGCGATTTTTAAAAAATAACCCTTAAATATTATAACATTTTTTTGAGTCGGGGGCCTTCAAATGTCTAAAAATGTAAAAAGTTTGGGAATTTTTCTGTATGAAGAGTTGTCTATGGACAATAGTTTAAAGCTTCGAAGCATAACTCCTATGCTCTTTGCCCAAAATTTCTGAAATTTCGCAAGAAGGTTTGCGTGTTAGTGGCATCAATGCAGTTAAATTTTGATGGTTAAAGGTCGAGGGACTGGAGAGGTAGAGCTTGTCACGTTTCGTACCTTGAGTTGAGTCGGACTTAACAAAGACTACTCGTTATTAGCATTTACAACTTTTTTCTTATTTATAAAACATCTCTTTATCCTGTAAATTAAGCTTTTTGCCACTTTATAAAAATTAACAATATAAAAAAGTTTTTAAATAAAATCTCCTAGCAGATGGCGCCACACGCAATTTTAACCTTTTGGCCTGGAAAGTTACGCAACTCGTTGCTGACACTTTTTAAAATAATTAGTATTTTATAGTAAAATATTTATAAATATAATAAATTAAACATTAATTTATTTTTGAGGCTTTAAATCAATTTTATTTAAGTGTTTTTTGCATTAAAAATTAATGAGTTTTTTAGAACGTTAACTAAAAAAATAATAAAAATTTAATGTTATATCCCTACGTCATCTTGCCCCGTTATATATAAAACTATAATAAACATTCTGTAGTTGTTTATAATAAATAAACAATTAAACACACAGCAAAAAGTATATTTTTTAAAAATTTGTTTCGGATTCTAGAATCTCTCCTTCATCCCTGTTAATTTAAATCTGAAGATGTAACAGGAATGAAGGAGTTACATGCAATTTTTTTTAGCCGTTACTAATTTATCTGATGCGGTAAGTTTTTAATTAAAAAAATTAAAATTTAGTTTCAAATAAAACAGAATAAACGATAATCTTTCTTTAAAAACCAAAAGAAAAAAATATTCAATAAAAATTCCGCTAAATCGAAATTGGAGTTATCAAAGTTGATCTTTGAACTGAGTCATAAAAATCAAATTTATGGTAAAAGTGTTTTCAGAAAACGATTAACCCACTTCTGCTCATTAACTCACTTTATCGTGTAACTCGAATCGTCTAAAATTACTTTTAAAAAGTCAGCAAGAAGAAGAAAGAACTCGACTTTTCTCTTGCGAATTTAATAAGGATAAAGGAGGTAAGGTCAAATTTTTTTACGTTCAAATAAAACGTAATGAACGATTAATTTTTCTAAGAAAAACCAGAGAAAATTCAGTGAAAATTGCGTTAAATTAAAATGATGAGAATTGACCTTTGAACTTAGTCGTAAAAATTAAATTCATGTTAGAAGCATTTTAGGACATTGTTAGTCCACTCATTCACACTCTTGTACAAACTCTCTTTAAACTGTTAAACAAATTGTCTAAAAGTTACTTAAAAATTGTTGCAAGAAGAGAAAGAAAGAAGAGGAAGAAGAAAAGGAAGGAAAGAAGAAAAAGATAAAAAGAAGAGGAAAGAATGAAGAAGAAAAAGGAAAAAAGAAGTAGAAGGGAAGAGAAAGAAGGAGAAAGAGGAGTAAGAGGAAAAGGAAAAAAGGAGGATGAGAAAAAAAATAAGAAAAACAAGGAAGAAGAGAATGAGAAAGAAGATAAGAAGACGAAGGGTTAAAAAAACAGCTGGAGTAAGGAAGAAGAAAAGAGCAAGAGGATGACAAAGAAATAGAAGAGAATGAAGTAGAAAGAAAAGGATGAGGAAGAAAACAACAGGAAGAAGAGAAAAAGGAAAATGATGAAGAGGAAGAGGAAAAACGAAAAAACGCGTCATTCTTCTCTCACAAATTTAACAGAGATAAAAGAATTAAAAAAAGATTTTCTATGTATTAATTTACGGTTCTCAATTACTTTTAAAACAAAATCTACATTAAAATCAACTTTCAAATAAAGCGTAATAGACAAAAATTTCGTTAGATCGAAAGCGAAACAAAATCGAAGTTACCAAAATTGACCTTTAAACTAGATGTAAAAAAAGAAAACAAAATTTATTTATTTATTTAGACATACTGGGAAGAACCCATTAGACATACTGGGAATACGTACAAAAAATCATTACATATACATTGCAAACTAATGTCATATTACAATTCATAAGTTATTACAGAGTGAAAAAAATAAAATATACATAAATAAAACAAACAAATTATACAAAGCGATACTGAGAAATATTTAAACAAAATATTCATATATAAAAACAAAAAATAAAAAATTGTGGGGAGAACTATTTAAACAATAAAACAACATTATATAAAGAAATTAATTACACCCACTTATAAGACAAAAAAGGATTAAGTTATCACGTCAAACAATGAATAGTCTCCCGAAGATTTTTAGCCACGAATACACTTTTAAAGGAAGAAAGCAATCGCCACCTTTGGGCAAAATCGAATACTCCAATATGCAAAACCAAACAAAATGTACACCACTCTCCATACAAAGGATCACTGAAACAAAATAAGTCAACATACGATTACCTAAATAATAATTTAACCTTCTGAAATTAAAGAAAACAAAATTAAATCCACTTCTCACGCTAACTTACTTTAAACCGTAAAACCGAAATGATCTAAAAATATTTTAAAAATCCGCCACGAGGAGAAGAAAAAGCGCTCGACTTTTCTCTAACAGATTTAATAGGGATGAAGGGAGTAAGGTGAGATTTTTTTAGATGTTACTGAGTTATGTGACTAGTGCAGACTTAGAGTCTCCTTTAGAAGAACCACAATAGTCACGATGATATCAATATTTTAACCTTGACGTATCTGTGGGACCGTCAACTGCTACTATTTTTTTTATTTGTAAAAAAATCGATTTGTTTGATACTATTTTCTCTCTCTTCTCTTATTTTTTAGAATCTTTTACTCCCTTTAGAATTTTCTAAAGTGAAATCTGTTAGATTTGTATCCGATCGAAATACTTCATATATTTTGATGTTTTCCTCTACAGAGCTTAGAATTGCTTATAAATCCTTCGCTGTCACAGGAATCAAAATTATTTTCTGACTCTATGGATCTCCATTATACCAAAAGAAATATGGGCAATGCTATCTTACAATCGATATTTTTAGATTAATATAAAAATAATGTAAAAACTCCTTTGTTTTTTGCTAATTTTACGCTTAATTTTCAAGTAGAACGTAAAATTCTTTGATGGGCGATTTTAAGGATTTAAAATTGATATTTTAATACGATCCAACTTTGGCTACATGCCACGGTAGTAAAGGACACGTGTATCAAATTTCATTAAAATTGCATCATTAATAAACCAGCGGATCTAGTTTAACATCGGACAGACATTCTGATTGATGAACTTATGCAATGATAACTAACGCTGTGTATGTTTCACTAGTAGATGCTATTATTACTTAATTAAATTTTCATAACGTATCCGGATGAATCTGTTGTGAATTTTATAATTTTAAATCCTTTATATTCCACGTATTGTACAACATTTTATGTTCGTGTATAAAGCGTGTTTTCGGTTAATTTTTTTTTTTTTTTTTTTTTTTTGCAAATTTTTTCAATCTTTATTCATTTGAACATTTTGTGTACGGTTTACATCACATGCTGAGCATTTTATGAGTACTCTACGTGTGCATTTTGAGCATTTTGTATACAATTTGCGCCTATATTTTAAGTATTTTTATGTGCAATTCATTTTTGTATACATTATACAAATGCATTTACGTTTGACTTGTACATCTTTAGTATTTTAATGTACAGTTTACATGTAACACATGTGTACAGTTTACGTATATATGTAAACTGTAGACATGTATATGTTTCAGCAATCTTTGCATCATTTCTACATTTTCGTATATAGTTTACATGCATATTTCTAGCATTTTATGTGCGCTTTATTTGTACGTTTTCATGTACAGTTTACACGTGCTCCTTGAGTATTTTATGTACAGTTTTCATGTATATTTAATCTAAAAGCCGCTTCTAGATATTTATGCTGTATGGATTGGTCATTCTTAGAATTTTCTCGTTTGCCAGTTTCTGTTATTACCAATCTCACCTATTTTAAGTTCAGCCATTGAAAAGTATTCAAAATTACTTTTCTTCACAAATATATTTTTTTCCTTCTCATTTTCAGAAGTTTCGTATGCTATTAATTTACTTAATACGTCTACTTTTAACCCAGATCATATTCCAGCTCCTTTTTATAAATTTGTGCAATTTATTTCTGCTGTTACTTTCCAAACTTTTTTCTCATTAATTTCAATCTAATTATGTTTCCAATCAATAGAACTCATCAACAATTATTCCAATTCCAAAAAATGGATGAAAACACTGTTCGATACATCAAACTTTCTCCTGCAATGTCAAAAATTTTAATCTGTGTGTATCGTAGAATCTACTGTTCTTTATCTACCTTTTTTTTCCGATATGTTAAAATCTTTAAACTCGTAAAATTAGTACAGAAAAACAGTGGTTATGTGTTACGCTTTGATTCGTAATCCTCCATTACTTGTTTTTTACATCCATTCTAATTCAATTAATTACATAACTTCTATTAGATTTAGGCATAGCTTTTGACACCAAAAATCATATTGATAAACTAGTTAAATCCCTGGATATCAGACATGAAATTTTATAGCAATTTTGTAAGCCTATCTTTAATAAAAGAAAAAGCATTGTGGACCATTTTTTATGCTGATTTTCAATCTTTCATTCATTATGGATTACCCATCAATTCATCTTCGTTCCTTTCTTCTGAAGTATATGGCAAAATCTTAATAATTTTGATAAATTTTTTTCATTTTGTTCTGCCTGATTTTAAATTTAAATGTAAAAAAGCGCTGTATCTCTTTTAAGATTTATTACCTGTTTTTTATTGTAATTATTATCTTTTTTGTTTTGTTTCTTTTTGTTTTAAGGGGTGTTATTTGTTATTATTATATATGTGTTTATGTACGGGCGATAATATATTTTCAGTAATCTATGTATGTATTTGTACAGTTTACATACATATTTTTAGTATTTTACAGGTTCATTTTGAACATATTTGTACACAGTTTACACAAACATTTTGATTATTTTATACACAATTCATATGTGTATTATTAAGAATTTTTAACGTAAACTCTATTTCAAATTTCAAATTTTATTTGCACTTAAAAACCCAAAATAGTTTTAAATTTATTTTGTTTAATTTTTTTTAAATATAAAAATTGTAAATTAAACTTAAAATCAATTCTAATAACAAAAAATTCAAATAATAATTATAAAATAAATTCTTTGACTTTTGTAGAAAAAAGTCAGAAAATTTTTATTTTTATTTTGTAAAGAAAAAAAAAATAATATTTAGAATTTTATCGGCGGAAAGTTAATTATTTTGGACATTTTCAGATTTTTAAATTTTTTGGAATTTTTTTCATTAAAAACCTTTTAATTTTTTAATGATTTTTGGCTAAAAAAATTAACTTTTATGAATTTTTTTAGATAAAATATTAAGAATTTGGTTGATTTCTCGAAATATTTTAACGAAAAAGTTGAGATTTTCATTGATTTTTTTGGAATTTTTCATGAAAATTTGAATTTTTAAAATAAATTTTCGGAATTTTTTAAAATAAAAAATATTTAAATTTTCATTGATTTTTTAAAAATTTTTAATTAAAAAAATTTAATTATTTCGTAGAATTTTTAAAACTAATTAAAGAAACGAATGAATTTCAATTAATTTAGATTTAGTTTCATTTATTAAATAATCGAAAATAATAATAATAATAATAATAATAATAATAAATTTTTTTATAAACGAGGTCATTTTTCTTCTTCTTAACTTTCTTAAGCTTATTTTTTTTTTAATTAATTGCATTAAAAACTTAAGTAAAATTTTTATGAATGTAAAAAATGAAATAATTATTAAGTATTTTTTGAAAGACAAAAAACAATAAAAAAACAAACCAAATTACACATTGCTGAGTATACAGAAACAATTAATGAAGTCGATTCCTGGTGTAAAGCGTGTAACTTAATTGTGCTTTTTATTCAATTTTTTAGTGGTTTTTTAAATATTTTTAGTAGAATTATAAGTAAAAAACACCCCTCAAACTTAATCTCCAATAATCTATTTAATTCCTACAACTTAACTAATGTTGAAAACGTGTTGGTGTTAGTTACCTGTTAAAAAAGCGAGAAAATAAACTTAAAAGTTGTAAAGAAAAATCATTTGGAGGTAAAAAATTGAAATTTATCCTTTGATTTCCTGTAAAAGTCTCCATAATTTTTCTAATTTAAACTCATTTTATATATTTGTAATTTGGTAATACCATTTGAAAAAAATCTAGATTTAAAAAAAAGAAAAATAAATTTAAAATGTGCAGAGGAATTTGTGTGTTTTTTTTTTAATTTTTTAAATTGGGAATTATGAAAATTCATTTATATTGTAAAATTTTTACCATTTTCTTACCTTGAATCTGTTACTAAATTTATTGAAATTTTTACAATTTTACAGATTTCTCAGAAAAGATTTTTGATTTATTTTACTTTTTAGGTTGTATATTTTGTACTTTTACACATTTTTTTTAATTTTTCACACAAAAATCGGAGTTAAAAACTAATCACAACTTTCCTCACTTTCCAATTACTTCTCTAAATCGTTACCTTGATGAATCTTGAAAATCAATTTTAATTAAAATAGTTTCATTAATTTCATGCAAAAACACAAAAATAAACGTAAAAATAAAAGAATACACTTTTATTTTCTAATTTTAAGCAATTAAAGTGATGAAATTTAGCCATTTTACTTTCTTTACTTTCTCCATCTTCTTGCTCCTTCATTCAAACAAATTAAGTAAATACCATATAATGAAGTTAATTTAATAAAAAAAGTACATTAAAAACACAAAAATCAATCTTAAAACGTCAATTCTTCTGTATTTTAAGCCGTCAATCTTCAAAAAAGTCGTAAAATTTTGCTATTTCTTCGATCACTCCCTCCAGTTTCCTATTGAAAACCGCGATGAATATGATTATAACGCTTATCTTCTCGAGTAAAATTTTAGCATATTTTCACAATATATTAAATTTATTTATAATTAATGCTTCATATATTTTTCGATATTTTGCTTTTTCTACTAAAATCAGAGGAAGAAACCAAGCAGAAACCCCTGTTATCCTTCTCCATTCCCATCTAAACAAATCAAGAAAACGGCGTATAATTAAGACAATTTTATGGAATTAAATAGGGGAAAAAATACATAAATAAATCTAAATTCTGCAAGAAAAACTACCACTTTTTTTAGATGCAGGAATCTAAGAAAAATAATCATTAAATTTATCCATTACTCCTTATATATTCCACTAATGTCCCTATTGAAAACAATGAAGAAAAAGATAATAGGGGGGTGTTTTTTTAGCGCGTGGAGTACAATTTTCGATTATTTTAGAACTCGTTGACTATATCTAATTAAAACATGGGCCATTTGAAAAGTGAAATGCAGAGAAATCGAAAGAAAAACAGTGAAAGTGATGGAGATAAAGCAGTCCTCCTTCAGCAGTCAGGCAATATTTCTTCTCACTATCTTCCTTTCTAGACCATTTCGACGTCATTCTGTTTCTTAATTCACTTCCCTTATCTGACGTTCTGTAGGAAATGAAAATCACAGCTTTATTTCTGTATAAAAAAATAGCAAAACACAAAAAAAACTTGAAGAACTGGAGCAGTTTCTTACTTTAAAAAAAAATCACCATCTTGCATTTTATAGCATCCACATATACACAAAGAAAATTGAAAGATGTAATTGCTTCTAAATAAAACTCGTGTAATTTGTGTACTGAGCTCGGTAATCGAAGATATGAGAGAATTTTTTTATGTTAAATATTTTAGAATTGAGTTTTTTTCTCTCCTCCAACTTAATTAAAGTAAATCTTTGATGGAAAAGAGCATCTGTAACTGACGATTCTTCTTTGTTCTTCCTCGTCTTTTCTTCTTGTTTTCTTCGATAAAATTGTGATTTTTCGGTGTTAAATTGTGAGGATTTTCTTGATTTGCATCCTTGGATACATGTTTTTTCTTTTTTTTCTTAAATTAATTGATAAATTGTGAAGGAATTTGTGTATTTGTAAACCTTTCACATGAAAACTTTTAACGCATTTTAACCTATAAAAATTAATTCTATCCTATAAAATTTAGAAAAATCATTCCAAAATTTAATCTTAGAATGCTTTTATAATGGTTTTCCCTTATAAAAGTGGTATAAAACTCTATTCTGTAGGAAGAATATATTATATCTACTTCATTAATAGTATTGTAGAGCGTGTAGAAATGCCAAAATTTTTAAAAATCTTTGCCATAACGATCTATTTTCTTTTATGATTTAAAAATTCCGCAGTATTTTCATACAATGTTATCATCATCATTTACTTGGTTGCATCATTTACATGCAGTTTTCCATCTTAAATGTAGCATTACCAGAAAACGGTGTACATTACTTTTTATATAATACATCATCCTTTGTACATTTGCCAGGGAAAACAGTATTGCTCCTTAACTTAAATTGCTTCCTCGTCTCTATTTTGATAACTTCCTTGACAGCGTATAAAAGGAATTCATCTATGATTATTCCTCTTCACCTCATCCAAAATATCACGTGTTTCTAATACTATCCATCTGAGAATTCCTCTTTATCATGCTGATTTTTATTTGTATTATATTGCTTAACCCTTTACACATTGCTAGACATCTTCATATTCATCTTAGTGATCATCATTTATATTTTCAAGCTCTTTTCTCATCAGAAAGAGTGATATTCTGCGTCATCTTCTAACAATGTTTAAGTTTACTTTATCTAATATTTTGCTGGATTCTCATCTTCATCCTTGATGATAGCTTTTTCTTCATCATGTCCTTCCACTTCTGTTTCTAATTAATAATTTTTTCCTCAGTATGTAAAATAATGCTTAGCTTATTTACATTGTAAATAAACTTCCTCATTTCCCCATTTAACATTTCACATTCTCTTGATGATAAGGAGATATTTTTTAATTCCTCATCTTTATCACTCATCCTTTATATTTTTATAGATTCCATCATATATAGTCAGCTTATCATTGCATCATACGCAGCATTCTTGCTCTTCATTATCTTCATCAATTCTACTTAATTATCTATATATATAAATAATGGTGTTTGTTTTTTTGTTTGTTCGCTATACACTCCTAGACCGTTCGACCAATTGCCACGAATCTCGGCATTTACATTAAAATCCGTCTAACTTAGGTAATGTCGTACATCACACCACAAAATAGCGATCAAATTTCTATAAATCAATTAATTTATATCTACATTCGATCTTCTGAGTTACACGTAGCGTCATCTATTGGTAAAAATCTACCGAATTCTGGTAGATAGTTAGTCGTGGGTTTGGGCATGGCCAACGGGCCGTCCACGTGTAGTTTCCGGGTCTTCTTCTCTTTAATAAGACCTAAATAGGATTCAGTTTCCCACAAAAGTCTTTCCGGGATGCATCCCCCTCGGCAGATCGCTCACGTCGTAACCAAATACACCAAACTAATTCTAACGAGCCATTATTTATTGTGAAATTGTCACAATGCCAGGCTGCAACTTTTCGTCACAATTCTTTCAATACAGTATTAGTACTGTCTTGCCCCTGTGCATCATACTTTTCCTGTTAGCAATAGAGTCGTGCCAGTCATCTATATAACTCCGTTCAGGGGAAAATTTTGAATTAAAATCACGTGACTTCCGGTCCAAACTGGAAGTTCGTATATAGTTAATCTGGGCTTCCTGCCCCAAAGCTTTCATTTATCTAACTCTGTTTTCGAGATATAAAATGGATGAACAGTCGGAATTTATAGGTCTACAATTTTTTCGTGAATTTGCTATTATTATTTTTTGCCTATCTGCTAGTACGCAATAAATAAAGAAATTAATCCAAAAAATAGTAATAAATAAGTTATATTTTCCTTAACATCATCAGCATTTTTTAAAATATTTGTATGAATAATTATGCTGCAACATAAGAAAAATTCCAAATTTATCATCTATGATTATACACAAATAATATAAATTTATAATCGAAATTTAGAAGAATATTTGGAAAAGTTTCGATAAAAATATTAAAGTGTCATTATTAATTTTTATATTTAAATTAAAGTTTTTCAATCAGGTACATAAAAAGTCGGCAGTTAGCATAGAGTTAGCCTGGATTAATGTGAAATTTTCTTAAGAAACACCTAAAACTATCAAAATTTTCATCACCTACACGAAAAAACGCAAACTTTTTCAATAAAAAAATGAATAAATAATACATATAAAGCATTTTTCTTTTTAAAAAATGTAGATATTTTTAATTAACAAGCTCAAATTAATCAATTTTGATGAAGCTAATAAGTTAACTCCATCATTTTACTAAGAAGGGGTGTAGGAAAATTTAAAAAAATAATTCTTATTTTTATAATAATTAACACTTTAAGGACATAAAATATTTCATAAATTGATTTTTTAAAGGATAATCTCACAAGAAAATCCAAAAAATCTCATCAAGATAAACAAGAGAAATCATAAAAGATAACCAAGATGAATGCATCTCAGAAACATTTGAATAATTATTATTTATTTTTTAAAAATTCAATTCAATTAAAAAAGCTTTAGAAATAATTTTAAAATAAATTTTTAGAAGATTTCTTCTAAAAAAATTCTTTTTTAAGTGCTGACTTACCTTATTGGCATACCGCTGAGCAGTTGAAAAATAACTAGAAGCATGAACATGACAGGTTGTTCATTCACTTTAATGAATAATATTTTGATCGACTTTTGCTTATTGATAGTAACTGGTTACTTATTAAATAACTAATTTTTTAGAAAAGAATTTTTTAGAAGGATTAAATATGATTAAAATTCTTAAATTATTTCTTTTAGATCGTAATTTTTACAATTTTCTCAACCACCCTCTTCGTTTTCTCTCATGGAAGTGCTCAATTTTCTTCTTTAATATTATAAAATTTTTTAGGCTTTACAGTATATAGCAGAGGACCACTCAGAAAATGACCCCCTCCCGAATATTTATACGTTTTTTGAACTTTAAACGTCCAGAAATGCAAGAAATTTAGTAATTTCTTCTGTGTATGGAGGTTAGTGAGTGGGGACACAAGTTTTTTCACCTAATTCGAAGCTTCATAACTCCTGTGCCCTTTGTCCTAAATTTCTGAAATTTTGTAGGGAGGTTCGGGTACTAAACGCATTGAGGCTGTCAAATTTTGGTGAGTTAAAGGTCAAGAGGTTGGGGAGATACAGAGGGTTACGTGTCGTATCTCAAGTGGGGTCGGACTTAACGAAGATTTTACTGGTTATTAGCATTTATAGTTGTTTTTTTTTTTTAATATAAAACTTGTCTCTATCCTCAAAATTAAGCTCTTTGACAATTTATAAAAATTAATAATATAAAGTTTTTTAAAAATAAAATTTCCTAACAGATGGCGCCACGCCTAATTTTAACTTTTTTCGCCGAGAAAGTTACCCGACTCGTTGCTGGATTTTTTAAAATGTCTTTTGGCATTTTTATTATTAATTAAATTTATCTAAAACATTATTTTTTCCATCTAAAAATACTTCAGAAAATACTTTTGAAACATTAATTGATATTTTCTTATTATTAAAATGTGAAGAAAATATTAATTTTTATAATTCTAAAAATGTTAATGAATTTCAGTTTTTATTTACTAATTTTCATTTTTTTCGTTTAAAAATAATTACAGTAAAATTTTCCTAAATAATATACCAGAAAATTAGAAAGTCTAGAAATTTTCTAGAATCTAATTTTCTA
The DNA here is from genome assembly GCF_030686945.1 of Centruroides vittatus. NCBI lineage: Eukaryota > Metazoa > Arthropoda > Arachnida > Scorpiones > Buthidae > Centruroides > Centruroides vittatus. The sequence continues at coordinate 1,515,232 of NW_027120768.1, forward strand.
GAAATTAAAATTCTCAAGAATTCTAGAATAAGGGCATGCTAGAATTTGAAATTTCTAGAATATAGTTCAATGCAGTGTTTTTAGAATATTTTCTAGAGAAAACGCGGGTTCTATTTTCAGAAATTTAGTTATAACATTACGTTTTCCAGACTTTTTAAATTACTTTTATAAATATAAAATTACATTTTTTAAATTTCTAATAACTTTATAAATTTTAGATTATTTTCTAGAAAATTTTACAAAGTTTGTAATTAAAAAGAAACAAGCTAAAAGGCTAAAAGTTCTACAAAATTAAGGAGGAAAGAAAAAAACTTAAATTTCGATTTTAATCCTTTAAAATCTAAATTAAGCAGGAAAAAATAGATTAAAATTTTGAAGAATAATGCAAATATTTTACAAATAAATTAATAATTAATTAAATAAATAAATATAATTTGCAGGGAAGGGGAGATTTAATCACACCTGTTACAACTTCCGATATATTTAAGTTAATTACTAAAGCATATTTTTCTAATTTAATTGTCATTAAAAATCCTGATATAAACTGGTGTTAATATAGCTGTATTATGCAGAAGAAGACGTTAAACTTTCTTAATATTCTCTTTTATAATGTATTAAGTGCTCATTAAATGAATGAATAAAGTCAATTAATTAACAGCTGTGTCTTCCTCTCTTAAAGTCATAATTTTCAAAAGCATCATTAACGTGTAGAAAGGTTTATTTTCCATATTTTTAACACCATAAAACCACTTTATCACGGTTAATTTAATAAATTGAACGTTTTTTTTGTCAACGTTTACATTCGTCAATTTATTTTGGTCCCCTCCAGTAAACAATTATTTGTTGTTTTTCTTCCACGTTATGATTATTGTGAGTGAATTTACAGTTTTCTTAAGTTGATGCTTATATAAATTAAAGGATTAGAGGTAATTTTATTTAATAAAAGTGGTAATTAACTTACATTCTTCACTTTTATGTAATAAGATGCGGTAGAGGATTTTGCATCGATCAGTAGTAACGGAACTCACTTTGTTTCTAAGTGATACACTAGTTAATTATTGATTTTAAAATGAGATCTAACGTTATAGTTATGAATAGTTTAAGATTTTGAAGAATTGCTTTATAATATTGTAAATAAAGCAGCATTAATACCCATACAATGTACAGAGCAGTGTAAACTATAGATACATTAATTACCTCACGCTTTCAGAAAAGTCTGCAAGTAGATGCAACTGATTCTTACACGCTTTCATAAAAACCTGCAAGTTGTAACTGAATTATTAAAGCCGCTTATAAAACAGTTAAGTTATTATTCTTCATAAAGTAGTGTGCAATTACATAAAAATATTGTAACTGATTGTTAAAAACCCTGGAATGTATATTTGGTAGAAATTATTCGATCTGAAACTAATTATTGAGATAAACAAAGAGAGATTTGAAGTAAATCATTTAATTAGATGTTTAAAACTGTAAAAATTTATTGGGCTGCAATTTGAAAAAATTGTAGCCCTATAAATTTCCACTCTTGTCCGCTGTCAGTTCTTACTCTCGAGAATGGAGTTAGATATATGAAAATTGAGAACAGTTATGGAAAACTTATAGGCGGAAGGCCCCGATTAACTATACAGGAACCTCCGGTTTGCACGGAAAGTCACATCATTTTAATTCAAAATTTTCTCCTGAAAGGAGTTAGCTGATTGGCATGACTCCGTTGCTCGCAGGAAAAGTATAGCACTACTAATTTGAGGTGGCGAGCATATAATTTTAGATAGGAGAGGGGAACTTTTAAACATTTCTTAATTCAATAATTTTAAATATGTAAACTTTAAATAAAGTGCACTTGCACACATTGCTTCAGTTACTAAATTTATTTAAGAATTAATAAAAGTAATCCATTTTTGTGAGAAAACATTAAAAAAATTAAAATATAGACCAATGTTTCTTGTTGAAATCAGTTCCTTTATGGGTTACATTTTAGCTGCTCTGAAGCATTTCGAGCAGTCAAAAATTAAAGCTATAACCACAGCCAACCATGATTATATTGAGTTTAATTATCATAATAATATAAAAATGAATTGCAAATTAATTGTTAAATATTGTACTTGCAATTTTGTTCTTTATTTGTTTTCATCACTAATAATTGCTACCATTATTTATAAGTCTTTAGCTTGGTTGGAAAAAATTAGAGAGTTAGAGCCATATCTCCCGAACCAATGGTCCGAATTTTCTGAAAATTTCTAGGAGCTTTTTCTTTTAACACCCAAACCTTCTTGCAAAATTTCAGAAATTTCGAACAAAATTCACAAGAGTTATTAAGCTTCAAATTAGGTGAACCAAATTGTATCCCCCACAGATAATTCCTCAAACATTCATAAAGACAGAAAATCTTCCGAATTTTTTAATATTTCTCGACGATTGAAAGTCCCCGAGTTCAGAAATATAAAAATCTTGATGTGGGGGTCATTTTTCAACTGATCGCTATACTTTCCTTCTGTTATATATAACAGAGAAAAAATAAAATTAAAATAAAACAGAAAATTTATAAAAATAACGAAAAAAATCCATGCAGAATCCTTTAAAATGCTATAAAGTAATCATTCAAGGAAAAAGCATTCAAATCTGTTTATAAAATTAAGTAAACACGCGGAAGCTATAACAAAAAAAGCAGAAACTACATTCAAAAAGTTAAATTGAAAAATATTTTTCAGGCTAAAAGATAGAAGAATATAATTTATATATACATCTACAACACTTAAATCGTTTATAAATTATACAATTTATAGAAATTTTAGGAAATCCTACGATGTAAATCATAGTTTTCTATGTTTAAACATGGACTAAAAGGGTTTAGAGATGCATAATGTATATATTAAATCCATACACGATACCAATTCCCAAAGCTGGATGATAGAAATTGTTAATATTTATTTTCAAGCGAGCAGGAACACACAATCCTTCCCCTTCTACTATATTTTCCATTGTCATTCGCGTAGTTTCTATCCATTCATTTGATGCCAAAGTATAAGGTCTGGTCGATAAACGTTCTTTCCAGTTGCAAGAGTAACGAATGCAGAAGCATAGCGAGCTTTATAAGATTCTCTTGGATCCATAGTAAGTGGGGATTTATTGCAGACTTGGGAATTCACGTTACTCCTTGTAAGTAACAACTGCATATACCGTTAACAACAGCTACACTACGTCAATACGAAAGCTTCAAAGATGTACAACTTCATGGAGAAGATAGAATTAAAGATGTTTTTCTGAGAAAATTATGTGAAGTTTTATAAATTTTATATGGTTTTTATGAACAATTGGTAGTTGAGGAATCTATTGTAATGTCATGTTGGGGGTTGGCGGAAGAAGTTCAATTCTGTAAACTGTATTTTAAGTTTTGTAGGTTGTGACTACTTTTAATTATGTGTAGTTTTTATGTATGAGGACTTACTGCTGGATAGGTTATATATATATACAACGAAAAAATACTTATATATATATAAGTATTTTTTCGTTGTAGGTACTCATATATTTGAGAATTTTCCACCATTGCAGGTAGTTCATACATATGAGAATTTTTTCCAAACGTAAATTAGTAGAATATAAATTTACATAAGAAAAAAGTGTAATTTTATTCTTATATCCTTGATTAAAAACATATTTTTCACGTATTTTGCGCATAATTTTTGAGAATTTAACCTCAAAACATGAGTTAAATGCTGAAAATTAGCTCAATTAAACTCCTCCTCAGCTCATCTTGAGTGAAGAAAAAGATAAATTTTGCTCCACCAATTGGTAGAACACAAACTTAAACTGATAAAATATACAGTTTAAAATTCTGAATTTTTTAATAAAATAAGACAATTTTTCAAACATTTTAGTGCATAATTTTCGAATTTTAAGCTCAAAAACAAGAGGAAAACCTCCTAAAAATATTATCAAAATTCAGCATCCTGAGTGTGAAAAAAGTCAAATTTTGCAACCAATACGTCTTGCAAATGGTAGTCAGGCATTTAAATTGTTAAAATATAAGTTTACGCGAGTAAAAAAATACAATTTTCTTTATATATTAAAAGAGGAAAAAAGCAACACGATAGTTGTTTAATGTATCGGCCTTGACCTTAAATATCTTTCATACTCGGATATTTGAACCCATTTCTCACTAACTGGCCAATTCAACTGGGTATAGTATTTTTCTAAAGAAGAAGATAGTGAAGCGAACAGGATACTTATGACCTTTGCTTCTACAGCATTTTTCTTCTGTAGTGCAGAATCGATTTTGATAAATAATACTTCACTCGAGTGCGAATGGGATGTCATCTAGCTATTTCTACTCATCCTTTGACCTTCCTCCTCAAAAAAAGAAAAAAAAGTAGAAGATTTATACGAGAAAATTTTGTTTATTTTTCTTTTTATGTTTTATATAAAATTTAAAATAAGTTTTAAAAAAATCCAGCAACGAGTTGCGTAACTCTCCCGGCAAGAAAATTACATGTAGCGCCATCTGTTACGAGATTTTATTTTTAAAAGTTTTTATATTATTACTTATTAAAAGGAAGCGAAAAGCTTAATTTTGAGCGTAGAGACGAGTTTTATAAAACCAAATCGTAATAGGTAATAACGAGTAACATTTTTTTTAAGTCCAACCCTACTTCTTCTTTCTTTCCACCCCTTCGACCTTTAACCTTCAAAATTTAACGTTATCAATTACCCCAATAAGCAAACAACCCTGCAAAATTTCAGAAATTTTCGACCAAAAAAAAAAAAAAAAAAACAGGAGTTATTAAGCCTCAAATTAGGTGAACAGAATCTCCCCATCGGTTTGACCTTTAACTACCAAAATTTAACTCCATTGATAGCCCTAATACGCAAACCTTCGTGCCAAATTTCAAAAATTTTGAACAAAGGGCATAGGAGTTATTAAGCTTCAAAAAAAGTAACAAAAATTGTCATTTTCTCATCCACCTATATACACACACACACACACACGTTAACACACAAACATCCATACATACAGAAGAAAACTCCCAAATTTTTTGCATTTCTAGACGTTTGAAGGTTCCCAAATCAAAAAAAATGTGAAAATCTGGAGGTCATTTTCTGACCCATTGCTATAATTTCCCTCTGTTATATACAACAGCTAGGAAAAAAATTAATTAATTTAATTTAATTCTCTTCTTACTTCTATTGATAAATAAATAAATAAATATATATATATATATATATATATATATGTGTGTGTGTGTGTGTGTGTGTGTGTGTGTGTGTTATTTTGGTAAATTCTTTAAGAAAGGGAAATAAATAAATAAAGAAGAAATTAATAATTTTATTTCGTAACTTTATGAAATTAATTATGCATCACAAACAGATGCAGTTTTGGATAATTTGCATTAATCCATAATTGAAAAAGTTTTGATGTTTTTCGGTTTAAAAAATATTGCAATTTTTGTTATTTTGGAGAATAAAAATTTATCATTTTTTGAAAAAATATTAAACAAATAATTCTTTAATATAAAAAAATATATATATATAGTGAATTAATTTAATTAAATCCCTATTTTAATCATGTAATTAACAGTGATTTAACATTTATCTTCCTGGATGAAGTTTGATGTTGATAAAGAGAACTCTTAGCTGCTTCACAGCTGTTTATTACGTCATTCTTGTGTTTATGTTTTTTAACATAAACACAAGAATTACAATATAAACAATATAAAAATATTGTTTATATTGTAATTAACATGTTTTTAACAACTATACGGGTTTTTAACAAAAATAATTGAACATTGTGTGGGTCTATGCAGATCTAAACAACGTCACTTAAACGTGAAGAGTGAAGAAAACAAATCTTGTTCTTAATAATATAATGTTTCTTGTATGAAAACTATCTATTAAATACACTTTTATTTCAGATATTTAGTTAATTAAATCCTCATTTTAAACTTATAATTAACACTGATTCAACATTCATCTTCCTAGATGAAGTTCATGTTGAAGAAGAGGAGAACTTATGAAATTCGCGTCATTGCATATTTATTACTTCCCTCTTGTGGTTATACGTTATTTATATTGTTCGGATTGTAATTAACATATTTGTAACAATATTCAAATATTAATGATGTTTAGCACTGTAGAATGTACCACTATAAACAGCATACTACACAAATCATAATCACAAAAGATGCACAGATCATAATAACAAAAGTAAGCTGTGTAAAGCATCACCATAAAAAGTATGCTACGTAAAGCACCATTACAAAAAGCATACTGACAGACATCACTACTCAAAGTACTACCATGATAATTATATGAATAATGCATTTTCATTAAACACCACTGTACAAACACACAAGGCACGCTACATAAACTAAATAATACATCATCATAAAAACATAACGCATAAGGAACCATTAGCGTAGGCTTTTTGTAATATAGTTCCTTTTGTAGTGTAGTAGCCTATTGCAGTACCTTCTGTAGTGTAGTAGCCTATTGCAGTACCTTCTGTAGTGTAGTAGCCTATTGTAGTACTTTTTGTAGTGTAGTAGACTATTGCAGTATCTTTTGTAGTGCCTTTTGTAGTGTAGTCTTTGTAGTGTAGTAGCCTACAGTAGTAATGATGCATGTCAGTTACATTTAAAATGCAACTGGCATGCATCACTACACAATAGTACCATGTCAAAAACTATGCAGCACAGTGCATAGCTCACAAAAGTCCCTGGAAATAAGGGAAAGAAAGGGAGAAACTAAATAAATCACGCGTTAAAACAAAAGCAGATAAGAAAGATGAATAGACCATAGCGACCGACGTGACACCAAAGTGTTAACCCAGTCACCACTCTGCCCTGCACGTGACAAACAATTCATGTTTTATTAACAATTATCACTAGCAGAAGTAAGGAAACGAAAGGAAATCCCAGAGGTAGGGAGAAGCAAAGTGTAATTATGTTGTTACGATGTGTCATGTGGTATGAAGTAATAAAGAGCAATTTGGGGCATGCCTGACATTTTATGGTGTCGGGTATCGTTGTGAACCACATCTGACACAACACCCCGCAGATATCGTTACTCCTATGTTTCACTCTACTTTAATCGTGTCTTGAAGTGTGAGAATAGAAATTTCACTCGCTACAAAACAATTAATTCATTTACTAATTACAATTACGGAATTAATGTATTTCCTAAAATATAATTTTAATGGCACTTAAAATTTTTGTTTATTAAGATTTTACTTTCTAAGTTTATTTTTTTAGTTCATAATTAATTAAATTATAGTCATTTACACACTTTATACTTTTACAGGTTAAAGTTTAGGATTAATTTTATATAATTAGAGAAGTTATTTTCCTGAAATCCTTAAAAATCCTTAATTAATCCTTAATTTTTAAAGTGATCCCTACTAAGCTTTAACTATTTATTAAATACTTTAATGTTTAGTTTTACTGAAAATTGATCCTTAAAGTAATAAATTATTAAGCTTTAATGATGCTAGGGATGATGTTATCCTTTCTCTGGTCCTTAAACTGTTTAAGAGATTCTTAATGCGTTTAACACATTTTTTTCAGAATAATTTATTTAAAACAATTGTAAAAGGATTGTAACACTTTAAACAAACTTTATTTATTATTTGTTCTTTAAAATGATCCTTAAATTGGTCTTTTCCTTAAAAAGAAGGCAAATTTCTTGAGTAAATGCGTTATACGAGATAAACTTGTAGCAAAGTATCGTAAGTGTAATGACCCTCAACTAATATTTCTTTTTGCTTTGATCCTTAATTAAAGTTCTGGTTGAGTAAGGATCACAATAAATGATCCTTAATTAGTGATAGGCATTTAGAATAATCCTTACTTTTCTACATTTAAAATAGATCATTATAAATGGCTAATCCTTTTAGTGACTCCATCACTTCCATCCTTTCAACGCATCCTGGAATAACGAACCATTTTCTAAGATTAAAATTTAATATTTGAACCAATAATTTCTTTATATTAAGCACGTTTAATACAATAAATTAAAACTTAAATAATTTATAATCCTTAATATAATCCTAGATGAGAAAGTGTTTTTTGATGCGATCCTTGAGTAACCTTGGAAGGGTGAGTTAAAATATCATTTATATCGATTTTAAACCACTTATAGATAAGACGAATGAATTTTAAGTATAAGATCGTCTTCAATCAATCCTAAAACGAATATTTTATAAGAAAATTGAGTATATTTTTGCTCCTAGTTAATAAGTTTTCCCCTAATATACTGTACATTTTTACCTTTTCAATCAGAGAAGGTAAAGTATGATGTACATTAGGATGAACAGGAGAAAAAAAAGGTATTTCTTTCAGATAAATTCTTATATTACAAATAGGAAAATCAGATTTTTACAGTAAAGTCAATTCAAAATCGGATCTTTCTAACAATAGAATAAACTGGGATGTTGTTGCCATGGTAACTGCAGTCCCTTTATCCTATTTTAGAAAAATAGTTTATATTCCGATCATTATCGAATTTAACAAAAGTAAATATTTATTATATAAAATTTAATTCTTTTTATTATTTATTATTACATTTAAATTTATTATTATTATTTTTAAATATTATGTAATTATTTTTAAATTTTTTTTACTCTTCTGTACGAATTTAACAGATTAGTGCGTTATTGAATCTACGTTGTAAATTAAGAAAATGTGATATTTTGGCGTTAATTTTGCTTAAAAATAAAGGTTTTTGTTTAGTTTTTAAATTACTTATTTCATATTTTAATAAATTTTAGCTCGTTTAGTTTAAATTATTTTATAGAATTGAAGAAAAGTCATTTTATTATCAGTTATTTTCTAACACATTAACGCGTGTGTTATGTGTCAAAATCTGCTTATTTTTGTAAATATTTTTGCACTTTTTTCAAAATTTGCAATAAAAATCGTACAAAACACCGTATTTTATCAAATTACATCAAAACTTTTGGTATTTTTTAAATGAAATAAGCCACAATTCCCAACTTTAGTACACTTATCAGATAAAAGAAATTGCTAAATCTCGTGAGAAAATATAAATTTTAAAATATTTTCTTAAAAATTTACTTTAATTTATTACATTTAAAACAAAGATTAAAAGATAATTTAACAGAAAAAATTAAATTTCGGGTTAAAAAATATCGATTTTTGGAGCAAAATTCCTCATTACAAAACACCTAACTTCATCCAAACAATATTATTTATATGTATAAAAACTGTAGGGAAAAATAGGGAAAAACTTAAACGTTACGTTTAATAGAATAAATGTAAATGTATAGGGAAAAATTCGATTTTATTTATTTATTTTTTTCACTATTTTTTCGGTTGTACTCCCTTCCAACTGCTGACCACATGATTAGAAGTCAAGACACTATAAATCCCTAGAGAACTTCACTCGTCCATTATTACCAGTGCCACAGGGTAAGTATAGTATAGACTGATTGCAGACAGCGGGTAACCCCTTGCCCTTAATCATGTTAGTTCGGGATCTTGGCTGTTTCATTTACTTAGCGCGTAGCATATGGAACGTTCGACCTGACTTGAGGCAATGCGAGAAAGTCTTGTACTGCAATGTTTGGAAATGTCACTCGTTAGGATATCTTTCCTGAAAATCACTAGCTTCAGGCTATGGTTCCATTCCTCTATACTTTTTTGACGTTCTGGAATGTTTCTGTACTTTAGTCTTTCCCCTTTCTAAAGTAATAACGTATCGCATGTAAGAAGAAGAAGAATGGAATTTTTGGAACCATTCTAAAACTTATTCCTTCGTTACCTTTAGTTGTAGTAACGAATCTTGCTAGTAGTTGATTGTCCATTTTTTCTTGATCATTTCCTTTCCTTTTGGAAAATTACATTTTCTTTTTTTCTATTCTTTTCCTCGATTTTCTTCCTTCGTAGAGGTTGGCGTGAGAGGTAGAAATCTGCTGTATTTATTCCCTCCTTACAGCAAAAATTAAACGATTTTTAAAGACTTTTTTAAGTTTTTAAGGCTTGATGATTTGTTAGAATATAAATTTATTTAAAAAATTTAAATTATATTAATAACATAATATGAGAAATGAGCAAATTTGTTTACGTCTTATATAGTTTAGATACTCAATCAGTGGATCGCGATCTCTAGGAGGAGTTATAAAACCGTTTCTTGAGGAAATAGTGTGATTTTATTGTAATATAAAGGTAACAAATCTAAAATATGTTACAGATATTGTGTACTTTTAATGTTACATTATATTTAATTATAGGTTTATAAGTGTATACAATTTATGTACACTTTAAAGGCAATGTACTACTTTACACAAGCAGATGTGTTCCATATAAACATATTTACATGCTAACATGTATACTTACGGTGCGAATATTTTACACACAAATAACGTTTAAAATCTTACTGTTAACTTAGATTACTCCAGGTGAAGAGTAGGGACTAGAAATAGGTGTATATAATAAGCAAAATTATTATAAAAAAACCAAAGAACATAGAGCACTTACAATCGGTGTTCTAAGTGCTCTAGATGCTCAATTTATTATTTAAAAACTCTTGGTGTTCTAAGTAAAAAGATTGATCGAGAAAAGCAAGCACTTCTAGATATGTATTAGCCCTATAGAAGAGGACATTTATACAGACTTAGAACATTATTTTTCCTTATAAATAAATTAAAATTTATTAATTTATTATTATATTATAGGAAAAAATTAAAACTTATAAACGTGAATTATATATTAGCCTATATTATAACGGAGTGAAATTTCGCATTATAAATAAGTACTGCTCTACAAAGAAGCGAAAACATAAATTAAACTCAATAATTGCACTAGAAAAAGGTGAAAATTTGCATTATACTAAATCTCTGCACTATATAGAGGTTAAAATTTGCGTTATACTTAATCACTGCACTATAAAGGAGTAAAAATTTGCATTATACGCAACCATTGCCCTACATACGAGTTAATATTCGCGTTATACATAACCAATACAGTACATAGAAGTAAACATTTACATTATACTCAATCATTGCGCTACAAAGAAGTGAAAATTCGCATTATAATCAACCCTTGCGCTACAAAGGGGTTAATACATTATATTATAACCAATCATTACGAACAAAAAAATCTAAATTTTCGTTATAACTCAATCATTTAATATTGAAAAGCAATTAATTTATATAATTAATTTAATTTCTATAAATTAGATAAGTTATAATTTTACAATAAGAATTAAAATTAATAAAATTTAGCACCAATTAAAGTGTTTAAAACAATTTAAATTATGCAATTTTAAGCAATTAAAGCATTAAAGAATAAATTTTTAATTTAAAAAAAATATTTATTTTATTAAATTATTTTTTTAAAATGGAATTTAATAAGAGAATTTGCATATAATAATTAATAAAGTGTAAAAGTCGAGTTATTCTCTATTATCTTATCATTATGTGAATTACTCGTTACTGATTTCGATCGATAGTAATTACTATTTTGTGGATATTAAATGGAAAAATCAATTTTTCACAAATTTATTAGAAATTCTTAATTGGTTTCTCTTAAATTTCAAAAAAGGGGGGAAATTAATAATTTTTATAATATATTTTAATATAGATAAAGTGTAAATTAATATTTTTCCAATAATTTATTGTATTTTTTAAGGATTGAATATTAAAATATCCATTTTTTGTGATTATTAATTTTTAAATGGTTTATCTTCTTTATTATCGTCTCACTCTCCTAGTTTTTTTCAGCCTAGACCCTTGTGCGCTTGTCGTGTATTGTACTTTTAGTGTGTTATTCTTGTAATGTGTTGTGTTGTGTACGTTGTGCTAATTGTGTGTTATGCTTGTTTTTGCTTGTGGTTGTAGTGTGTTGTGCTTACTGTGTGTCGTGTTTGTTTGCTGTGTGTTGTGTTCTTGCGATGTGTATGTTGTATGTGTAAATAGAAATTCTACCCACTTATAATAATTTAAAATAAATATACAAAGATATTTAATTAATTAATTTTTTGTTTAATTTTAATTTGTTTTTTTAATGATTTAAAATAAAAAATGTAAATAAAATTAAAATAAATTTAATTGCTTTTTTATGTAAATTATTATCTTATTTATTTATTTTTTGTACATAGTATTTTTTTTCAAATGTTGTTATTTTTATTTTGTAATTTTTAATATTAAAAACCGAATATTTTTCTTTCTTTTTTAATCAAAATGATGAATTTTTAAAAAAGATTAATTTAAGTTTTAAAACTTTAATATTTATTTCATATAATATTTACTTTTTAAAATTAAATTTTATAAATTTTTAGCTTCAAAACCATAAAATATTTAATTAATTATAATTAATACTTGTTAATAAATGATGTAAGAATGAAAACTCGTAAGTTGTCAATGATAGAATCAATGTAGAAAGGAGGAAACCTGCACTTAATGCGTGAAGAAATTGTTTCCAAGTTAAAATTTAAGCTAGTTTAGCTTAAAAATTACAATTTCAGCTTAATTTTTAATTATTTTACATAATTAAATTTAATTTTTACTGATATTTAAGCTAAAATAACGGAAATTTCCTCTAGAAAACGAGAAAATTTTCTGATGTGTACATCATTTTTTAATGTAAACATTTAAATCTATTTATACAATTAAAAATACAAGTAAAATTATATGCCGGGCCGCAATTGTAATCATATTTTGAATTCATTTAATTTAAAATATATGCTCTCGATCTCAAATGAATTCCGTGCCCCTGTAAATCATACGTTTTCTGATAGCGACGGAGTCATGCAGTTCATTTATATTCTGGGAAAAAATTTTGAATTAAAATCACGTGACTTCCGTGCTAGATATATAGTTAAACGGCACTTTTCCCCAAGCTTTCTATATCTGGTCTCGACATTCATATATCTACCACCGTTCTCGACAGATAACAGACAGACAAACAGTGGGAATCTATATGTCTACAATTTTTTTTTTTTTCAAATTGCAGCCCAATAAGCGATTTATTTTACTCGAAACCATTGGAAAATCCGAAAATGAAACGAGAAGATGCAAATTTCCCCCGCATTACAAGAACATCTTTTACATACGAAATTTTAACAGAGGGATATCAACCCTCTTTCCAAAATTAAATAGATAAAATCGAAGAGAGAAGAGAAGAGAGGAGGAGAAGGAGGAGGAGGAGATTTTTACAGCTTTCTACGAAAATTAAACCCAACTTAAGTAAGATAAACTAATCTTAAGTATCCCCTTAAAACGAATTCACATACATGCTGATGAGTCTATAAACACACACACACACACACTACGTGAATGTTTCTTAGCCCACCACTTTGCATCCTAACTTCTAGACTTCCAATCATCTCCTTATACTTTACTACAGATCCCAAATGTTGTTATTTTACATACCGTTCTACAATGTAGACAAGGTATCATTTATCACCAACAAACCCGGTGTGTAAGTAAGTGTATGTGTGTGTGTGTGTGCGAGAGAGAGAGAGAGAGAGTTCGGTCGAAACCTGGCTAGTGTAATAAATCTTTATCTATCGTTTGTGTTCTTTCTGTGCAAACTTAATCACGCACAAAGGCCTACTCGGTTTTCTCACCCCTCGTCTGACGACTTCAACATAATCTTTCAAACTAAATGAACGAAGGGAGGGTGGTGTGAAAGAAAAAAAAACTAATAATAAAAAATAAAGAAAGACGTCGTTCTAAAATTCTAATGAGTTCTTGGCTAGTATATATAGGATTTGTTTCCTTTCTCTTTACTCATACAATTTTCTAACATCCTATCTCTTTGATAAAAATCGTTTTTTTCGTCTTGTTAATGGCGATTTTTCTGATAAAACTGGTAAACGCAATCTACTACTTGTTTTCTAACTTTCTTATATATGTATATATATATAAATGGTTTAAGGACAATGATGGATTATATTCTATAACCTGTTTGTAAAAAATGCAAATAAATAAAATTTTTGAATTGTTTATTGTTGAATTTACTGTGTTGTTAATACGTAAATTTAAGTTTGAGTGGTAGTTTGTTGGATCGTGTGTTTTTTGTGTGTAAAATGTATAAGATTTTAACTTTATATTCTAATTTTTTTATTTTTGATACGTTAATACTTTAATTAATATTTATTTACTCGATTAATAAAGTATATAGGATAATGCTTGATGCAGTTGATTTTATACTGCTTGATGCTCCTGGTTAAATAATGCTTGATGCTCCTGGTTAAATAATGCTTGATGCTCCTGATTGAATAATGTTTGTTTAATGGAATCGTTAATACATTAACTTATTAAATTACTTTCTTAGTATTGTTATTTTTAATTTATTTACTCGATTAAATTTAAAGCCGTGTGAAAATATCTTAAAGTGTCACAAAGTATTTTTATGTATAAAATATATCAATTTGACTTATTAATTTAAATTTTTTAATGTAATTTTTAGTTCTAAACGAGAATTGTAAGATTGTGTTTCAGTTTAATTTACATAATTATCTTTCTAATAAATAAATGCACCTGTTCATATATCTATTTGAAAAAATACAAAAAAATTAAAGAATTATTGTTAAAAATCTAAAAAATGTTATAGTGTATAGATAATATACTTTTAAATAATTATATATTATTTTATAAACTTATAAAATAACTTTCAGAGGAAACTCGTAAATTGAAATAACGTGACTGATGGTTTATACCGGAAGTTCGTATATATCAATAGTTAATCGGATGCTTCCTGCCACTAGGCTTTTATATCTGGTTAGACTTTCATCAAACTAACAAAGTTCTCGAGATTAAGGTAGGACAGACACCGGACCTATCGTCTGTCCGGCTGTCTGTCCAGCCCAATAACAATTAAATTACTTTACTAAAAATTAAAAATTGTACACAATTTAACCATTAAAACATTTAAAATATATAAATTTAATTTAATCAAAATGAAATTTCTCTGTCGAATATACAAATTTCTTCTTTAAAAACTCAAAGAAGAAGAATTTCAGAGAAACATCATAAATCACTTGATTTTTCGGATTTTTTTCTTTCTAAACTGAAAAAAAAACAAAATTTCCGAATGTCAAAACAATTTTCTACTTTTCAAACAGCAAATAAAATTATTAAAGTGGTTTATATTTATATAAATTCGAAGGTAGAATCGTATATTATCTGTTTTAAGTATAAACTTCTAGAAATTGACTTTAATCTGGCGAAAGTGTATGCATTGTCCGGCTGTATAACGTCAAAAAATATTTATTTTACTTTATATATTTTTTTATTTTTTAAGCATATATATATATATATATATATATACACCAGTAGAAACAATATTTCTAGAGAAAAAACAGTGCGAAAACTCAATAAAAAGTGACACATCCAAGAGGAAACATATCGGAAAGCTATCCTATTTGATATTTTTTGGTAGGGGTGGAAAAAAAACTAAAAATATTAAAAAAAAGGATCCTACTAAACTTAATTTTGTATCGGGGCTAATATATATATATATATATATAGAGAGAGAGAGAGAGAGAGAGAGATTGGAGATCGAAGAAGAAGTATAGCAGCAATATTTCGTACAGTACAAGACAATTTCAACAGCAAATCTGGACAGTAAAGTCTGACATGCCATTAATTATCCTAGTCCTGCAATTTGCATGTACACCTGCACCCCGTTCTCTCATGAATATCTTTCTATCTTCTACCATTTTTATTTTTTTTTAAATTTTCTTATCTTCTAGAGAGGGTCTTACACCACCTGTCGATGGTATTCTAAAGCCATTTACTTAAGGAAACTCTGAAGCGGGTCATTTCTTTAGAGTTAGAATGGAAAGCATCAAATTGATATGGCAATCTATATTTGTGTAGCACCATCCGGAAAATTGTGTAATGGCTCCATCCATATTCTCGTCTTAAGTTGTTTTTTATATATATATTTATATTTATTTTTTATTATTCATTCTTTCGTACTTCAATTTTTCTTACGTGTAGTCTTCTTCCCCCCTTTAAAATATGAGAAATAGTAATTTTAAAGTCCCCTCCACCCCCTTATTTTTTAGAAATGGGTTGGTTTTCTTGGATAATTTCAATATGTGATTTATGTTTATGCTCGTCTTTTCTTGGATAATTCGTATAATAATTTTGTTTTGTTCGTACTTTAAGTTTAATACTGCACTTTCTTTCCACCCATATGTATATAAAATTTATAGTTTTGTAGGATGGAAGGTTAGAAATGGTTCTATAATCGCTTAAATCGCTAGAAAGATTGATATATTTCTATATAAATTATATATTTTAAAACTGTCTTTGCATGTAATATTTAAAAATTAAGCTATGTTTTCCTGTTTATATAAATTTGAATTTTATTATTTTATAAATACGGTGTTTCCGATGTCTATTTTATTTTTTTAAATGCGTATAAATGTAATCTATAAGTGTGTAAAATTGATTTAAAATTGAGAAATTTGAAAAATACTGTCGTTTTCAAGCATTTTAAATTAACTTATATTATTACGTAAACGATTACGTGGCAATCAAAACTGAATTATTACGTAGGAAGTTGCGCAACAGTTAAAACTTGTATTGTTGCGTAATAAAGCGACAGTTACGTACACAAATAAAAATAAAAATAGATTAGGTAACAATTAAAAATGGCATTATCACGTGACAGTTATGAAACAATTAAAAACAATAATATATTTTTAAAAATAACAACAATTAAAAATTGTTAACTATTATTTTATCAATTAAATAATAAATAAAACTGTATTATTACGTAAGCAATTACGAAACAATTAAGAAAATTCATTATTACGTAATAAAGCACGCAATCGCATAAAAAATTAAATATAAATTATTGCGCGAATAATTAAATTTGTAACGTCATACAACAATTAAAAATTGCGCCCCCATTTAAATAATTACGTTCCAATGAAATTGTTATTACGTAAACAATTTCGCAGTTATCATACTGCATTATTACGTAAGCAATGATGCAACAATTAAAATGTGCTATTAGATAATAAACAACTATGAATTAATTAAAGAACTCATTATTACGTAGACAATGACGTAATAATTAAAGGAAAAATAATGTATATTTTATTTTTATATTCTTATTTTTCGCATTATTACGTAAACAATAACGCAACAATTAAAATGTGTTATTAGGTTAGAAACTACACAACAATTAAAAAAATGCATTATTGCGTGAACAATGACGTAATAATTTAACAAAAAATGTCTATTTTATTTTTATTTTCTTATTTTTTTGTAGTTTGCTAGAAATTTCTTTTGTTTTTTATATTATTTAATGAGTAAAATATAAAAATAATATCTCCTATTTTTTTAATATGCAAATTTGTATACAGTATCGATTTAGAATTATGTATGTATATATTTAAAAGAAAATACATAAATATAGATAAATTTATAAATGAAACATTATAATGTAGGCAAAATATGGTGCAAACGGCCGGCAATAATTTATAAAAGTTCTGGATATTCGCAACTTTCACTAATAATAAAGTTCAGCTGTCTTTGCTGATAGCTATAAAAATAATAGGACCAACGTCAAGAATGATTTAACACAGGCTATCGTATAAAATCCAATTTGTAGAATAATAGCTTCTCTTTAGATTAAAATTCTAACTTGTAAGACAATAAATGAGAATATAAAATTCTGAAAAAAATTTATATATATAAATATTACTCAAAATATTATTTTTCTGATTATTAACTATTAAAAAATCGGTAATTTCTTGTGTAAAATATTTTTTGGGTCGCAATCTGAAAAAAATTGCAGACCTATAAATTTCCCACTGTCTGTTTGGCTGTCTGTCATTCCTTATCCTACAGAACGGTGTTAGGTACATGAACATCGAGACCATATATGAAAAAAACTGTAGGCAGGAGGCCCCGATTAAGTATATTAACTTCCGATCTGGACCAGAAGTCACGTGGTTTTAATTCAAAAATTTTTTCCATAACTGGTTATATAGATGACTGGCACAACTCTGTTGTTATCAGGGAAAGTCTGATGTACAGGGACAAGACACTACTAATTTGAGATCGAGAGCATATTTTAAATTAAATAAAAATATGATGAAAAAAATGCATTGTGACGATGTCACAATAATTTTTGCTGGTTAAATCTATATATTTAAGAAATGAATATATATTTTTATGTTTTATTGAATTGTACTTATGTTTTTAGTGTTTTTCAGTGTTTGAACATATTTATTTTCTTTTTATGGGTGTTTTAACAATGATAATCTATACCATTGATGTCCACGTGATTTATGGTTGTTGGATAACCGCTTTGGTTTCCAATAATGTTATAGTGGATGATACAATATAAAGTACAGTTTTCATCCTCAACTGACTTATAAAATTGATTTTTTCATATAAAATAAACTCTAGATCAACACCTTTTAACACTTAAAAAAATATAATTTATGATGCATTTATCGATTCCAGAATCTCTTTTGCTGAATGGAAAATATAGAAAGTTTGGAACCAAAAAATAATAACAATTCTAATTCAAAACTGTTCTAAATTCTCAATTTTAAATTCTCAATTGTAGAAAATATAGAAAATGGGAATTTGGAGTCATAAAGTCGTAACAGTAATTGTAATTAGTTCTAAACTTTCGTTTATTCTGATTCTCTAATTAATTGTAATTGGCTTCAAACCTCATTTGCTACATATAAAATAAAAGTTTAAAACCAAAAAACTAATGGTTCCAAACGCTCAATTTCTGTGTATAAAATGTAGAAAATGAAAATTTGGAGCCATAAAGTTGTAATTGTAATTACTTGTAATAATTTGCTTGCTTGTACTCGTTTATCTTGATTCTCTTATTAATTGTAATTCGTAATTGGCTTCAAACCCTCATTTTCTAAATACAGAATAAAGGTTTCGAGCCTAAAAGTAGTAATTCTAATTTAAATGGTTCCGAACTCTTAATTTCTAAGTGGAAAAGGAAAATTTAGAGCCATAAAGTTATAATTGTTGCTATAATTGGCTTGTAATTAGCTCCAAACTCTTTTTTTATTCTAACTCTCTAATTAATTGCAACTCTCTAAAATTGGCTTCAAACCCTCATTTTATAAATATAAAATAAAAGTTTGGAGACAATTACAATTAACAATAATAATTCATTAAATTAAGTCTCTCGTTTCTGAAGATTCTGTACAAAAAATGAGAGTTTGGAAACGAAAATAAATTCTTATCATTAATTTTAAAGAATTAATAAGTACAGTTATTATTTATTTAACTATAGAGAACTTTTAAAAAAGGAACTTTAACAAATTGTACTGTAGGGGAAAAAAACACCATTTAAATTCCTTTTAAAATTAATTATTTTAAACTAACTTTATTCCTGCAATAATCGAGTTTAAATCCGGGATATCCTTGAACTAGTAGAAAGGAAAATCCGTAATTTAGCTAAATTAATTCAATTCCAACAACAGAATTTCCTTTCCAACTAAGCAGATATTAAATTCACACTAACACATGCAGCTGTTAAATTTAAAGAATTAATTCAGTGGCTTCTCATGCATACTTTATAGACCTACATTCTCCCTTCAACTGCTTTTTTTTCCTCCTGTAATTGCTCTTACGAGAAAATAATTACTGCATTTTAACGTCCTAAAAAATTCAAAAATTATTTTATAAAAATCCCTAATTTTTAATTAGTATTTCATAATCATACACTTTTATGTATCTAAAAGTGCTTTCAGTAATTATTTTGAAATTATGTTCGGAATTTTTGACGTTCGACTTCTTCTAAGTGTCGTAAAATTGCACGATAATTATGTTGTTTAATCATAGTTTTAAAAACATTAATTAATTTTGAAATTAATTGATTCTTTCAGTGAATTGAAGAAAATGACAAAATAATAAATAACTGAACTCAAATTGCATTATATTTATGATTAAAAATGATGTAATTTGAGTTATTAATGAAAATGATTACATTAAATATTGTTATTATCTTTTTACATAAATTTTTGCTAATTTCTAATTCGTTTAACTCGAATTACATTGTTACGTAAACTTCTACTCAACAATACGTAAATTTATATTGTTGCGTAAGCAATTACGCAACAGTCTAACGTATTGTATTATTACGTAAGCAATTACGCAACAATCAAAACAGATTTCATTGTTGCTTATCAATTCCGCAATAATGAAACATATTGCGTCGTTGCATGGTCTTTTACTCAACAATGCATGCGATTATATTGTTACGTAAGCAATAAAACGAACACGGAACGAATTTTATTCTTGCGTAAGCTATAACTCAACAGTCAGTTTACATTGTTGCATGAGCATTCATGCAATAATGAAACACATTACATTGTTAAATAAAATTTTACGCAATGATGCATTAAGTTATACTGTAAAAAATAAACAAATTGCATTTATTTTGTTACGTAAACGATTACGTAATAGTATGATATTTCTTATTGTTACTCATAAACACTCCACAATGCAACACACTTAAACAATCACGCAACAATCAAACAAATGACGCGAAAAAAATAACGTTGTTGCGTAATATTACGAAACTGCATTGTTACGTAAACAATAATCAAAAATACAAAAACCTTATTAATTACGTAAATAGATATGCAACAATGAAGCAAATTAATCGTTGACGCAACAATGTAACTCTGGTCGTTGTTGCGTAAACGACTACGTAACAATAAAATGAAAAAAGTAAAAATGAAATTTACAATTTTCGTTGTTTTTTAACGTATATTTCATAAATTTTTTTATTTTTTAAAAAATAAAAATAATTAAAAACAACATAACGATTTTTATCTTATAAAAAATGGTTTTACTTTTTTTAAGAGGGAGGAAAGTATCTCAGCATAAAATTCATTTAGTATTGTTTAAGTTTGCGACAGAATTTTATCGAATTAATTTGAACAGAGTGTTGGCATATAACGTATCACACACGTCACACAAGCTTGATTAGAGTAGACAGTTTCGAATAAAGTGACTTTGATGATTACATGATCAAGTAGAACAGGCAGCCATTTAAAGGTAGTGCGGTTAATAATTTTAAATAATCTGCTAAGTGGGTGTAACACGGTTATTAAGGAAACTATTAGAAGTGAAACTAATCTCTTATTGGCCATACAACTGTAGAGTTACATTCTTCATTTACTGATTTAGTTTCAGTAACCTACGAAACATTAAAATCTTTTATTTTCCCGCATAAATCAATACCCGCCTGTTTAATGATAAGATAAGGTATCGCGCTATCGAGATTTTTGGGTATATTTGATAGACTGTTGGTCGGTCTGTCGTCAATTTCTTGCTAAAAAGTGGTTTATTTAATAATTTTAGAATTAAAAGTTTATCGTACAACTATCAGGAGTATCAGTTTCATCTAATCAACACTTAAAACGGAAGTTATTGTCATCTAGTATATGTCTGTGGTTCGCATCGTGTCGTATGTAACTTACAATATATGCTTTGTGTCATGTGTAACTTACAACGAATTCTTTACATTGGGGTGTATGTACTTACAGCAGATCGTTTGAATCGCTTTGCGTGTATTTATTGATACAATAAGTTATTTCATTGCTTTCGCATATATATCGTAATAGATCTTTCGCATCGCCTCACGTCTATATCACAGTAAATCCTTTGCATGGCTACAATGTAACTTAGAATATTCTCGTCAAAGATCGGATTTACATCGCTTCGCGTCATCTAAGTTGCAATAGATCGCGTCGCATTCCTGTGATACTAAATCGCATCAGATCACATCTAAAATACACTACATCGCATCTCAACCATTTATCCTGTTTTAAACGTTCTTTTTATTATAATTTTACCCTTAATATTAAACATTTTAAGTACATTTACACAATGTTGCGTATTTAGAAAGAAAAAAAAGACAAACACAAAACTTCATGAAAATAAATTGCAATATTTATACGAGAAATAATTCAAAAAACTTCTAAATATTCTACAAACAATTCTAAACATTCTACAATCAGTTCTAGGTATTCTACAATTAATTCTAGACATTCTAGAATCAATTCTAAATATTTTACTATCAGTTCTAAACATGCTAAAAAAAATTCCTGAATATTTTCTTACATTTCTGTTTAAAAAATAAAAACACACCTTTTAAACATGTAGAAATTTTAAATATTCTTTAAAAAATCGATATATGTTCGAATATTCGAAATTTTATTATTTTTAATATAAATTTTAAAAAATAACAACAAAAATTAAGCTACAATCTAAATTTTTCAGAAAATATTCTAAAAAATTCCAGATTTTGTGATTTTCTTGAAAAAATTTATAGATAACATTATAATATAAAATTAATAAAATAATATAAAATAATATAAAATTACCAAAAAAAAAAACAAAAAATCACTTCTTACACAAAATCTAATTTTTAAGGGAGAGATTTTTAGATACAAAATTAAACGATTTTTATTAGAATTAAATACCAAAGCCACAATGGAAAAATTAAATAATTAATTAATTACATTCTTATATATTATAATATAATAAAGAAAATTAATTAGATAGGTAGAAGTTTATGACTTTAGTGATGATTGTAGTCGTTCATTATGATGATTGAACGTAATTCTGTTGTGAATTTTGCACTTGTTAGATTTCTCCTCCTTGTAATTACTTTGTGTGTGTAAAGTTTACAAAATTAATGTTTCTATAAATAAACATTAAATGCATTGTTTAGTAAATTGCTTCCTTGTTTGATATTTTATATTTAATTTTATTATTTTCTATCTTACATTCTGACTTCCTTTGTAATTTCTTTTAACCATAATTGGATTTTTTTTACATTTTTAAATTCATTTTTAATAAAAATATATATGTAAATATTTCCGAAAAAATTATAATTTTTATCAATATTTTCAAGTATTTTCTACAAAACAGCTATTACAAATAGCCTTTGTTAGGAGGTCACCTCTCAACTAAAGTCACCTCTAAACTGCGGCCATTTTGCCTGGAATTTTTTGTTTTCTTTAATGAAAATGTGTACAAAATAACCTTTAAACTAGGGCCATTCTTTTCAATCTTTCTGTCGGTGGTCGTACAGAGATTTGTCTGTATATATACTGTATAATATAGTGTACACAGTATTATATTATATATGTATAATCATTCTAAATAAACTATTTGAATATTACTTACAAAATATTACTGATTACTAAAAAGTGCATTTTTAAAAATTTTATTTTATGAATATTTTATAATACTGTTAAACCTGTCTAAAACGGAAACCTGGCAAAACGGACATTTTTTAGGTACTTTTCTTTTTTCTAAACAACAATGCATACAAAATCACTTCCAAACAAGGATTATTTTTAGTGTTATTGTCAGTGTCCGTTGTTAAGAGGTTTGATTAAATTCTGATGTATTTTCTTAGAAAATAGTTCTAAATTAATTTTTATTCTAAAAAATAATTTTAGAATAAAAATTAATAAAATAATTTATTACTCATATAAAACCTTAAATTTTTCAACAATTTAAAAAAATTATAAACATAAATTTCCACTGTTGTCCGTCTGGCTGCCTGTCCTTTATGAATCTTCAGAAGAGTGTTATATCGATGAAAGTTGAAACTAGATATTGAAACTAAGGAAGGAGAAGACCCCGATTAGATATATATTCACTTCCGATTTAGAGCGGAAGTCACGTGATTGGAATTTAAAATTTTACCCTGAAAGGAGTTTTCTAGATAACCGTCACAACACTGATGCTAACGGGGAAAGTCAATACTAATTTGAGATCGGAGGAATATAATTTAAATTAAATAAATTAAAAATACGATAATTTAATGAATTTATCATAAAGATATTTTAATATTTTATTGTCTATTTATTAAATATTTCTTAGAAGAATACAGTTAAATCCCTATCATGGTTAGGGTAAGTATTAGTTTCCCTGCTGTTATATAGGCCTAATAGAGGAAAATTATGGCAATTGATCAATAAATGATCCCATAACATTTCTATATTTTTGCACTCGTGGGGACGAGTGCTAAAATATATTGAAAAGTGAAGAAATGCAAAAAATTAAGAGTTTTCTGTTTGTACGGATATTACTGTCTGGGAGCACGATTTTGTTCACTCATTTGAAGCTTAATAACTCCTGTGACCTTTGACGAAATTTTCTGAAATTTTGCACGCATGTCTCTGTGTTAGGGGGGAAAGTTTCTATAAATTTTCAGGAAAATCGATGCATTAGTTCGAGAGATATAATCCCACGTTCTTAATATCTTCCAAACCAATCTGAAGACTTAAATGTAATGGTTGCAATTATTAGGAATGAAAACAAGTAAAGTCCAGCAACAATTTACTTGCCTTTTTATAATAAAAATAAGAAAACGTATAAATTAATTACCGTACTTTCCGGCGTATAAGACGACCCCTGACTTTTGAGAAGATTTTCCTGGGTTAAAAAGTCGTCTTATACGCCGGAAAATACGATATACTTATTGTTATCTATTATTTGTTACACGCAATACAAGCTATAATAATCTTACTATATTAATAATTATTATAGTATTATTGGGCTGCAATTTGGAAAAGATATTGTAGACCTATAAATTCCCACTGTCTTCCGTCTGTCTGTTTGTCCTTCCTTAATCTCCAGAACGGAATTGGATAGAAGAAAGTCAAGAAAATTGTGAAAATATTAGGAACAGAAGAGCCGGATTAACTATATAGGAACTTCCAATGAAAAACGGAAGTAACGTTGTTACAATTCAAAATTTTTCCTGAAAAGAGATAGATAACCGGCACGACTCTGTCGCTAACAGGGGAAAGACACTACTAATTTGAGATGGAGAGCATATATTTAAAATAAATAAATTAAAAATATGATTAAATTTCAGCTTCAGAATTGTGACGATATTACAGTAAATAATTGCTCGTACGGTATAAATTATTATTATTATTATTATTTTTATAGCCAGTTACTTCAACAGTAATTAAATGGTTGATAATAACTTCAGTGTAATGTTGTAGTTTAAATTATTACTGTAGTAGCAGTGTAGGTATGGAAGTAGCGATACTGTAGTTCCTGCAAATATCTTACTATAGTAGCAAAGATATATTTCAACAAAATATTGAATAAATAAAATAAATTTTTAGGCTCTAACGTATTAGTTACACCCATAAAAACAATACATTTAGGACAAAGAACTTGACAAAATCAACTCCTAAAACTGATAAACTAGAAGAGATAGAGCAAAGTAGACAATTTTAATGTCTCTTATCAGCAAAGATTTTATTTACTAATGGTGAAAAAACAGTTTAAAATTGAAACAATTCTATGTTTAGAAACTCAAATTTTCTTCCAAGTGATACATCAAAGAGAGAGAAACCAATTCATTTAATGTAATGCAAAGTGATGTCTCGCTACAGTTTGATAACAGGGAAAAAAGAGAAGTTGTAGAAAGTAAATAACGTTACAAACTTTCTCGTTTTAAACTTAAATATTTTATTTATTTAAATATATTAAATACTTTGATACATATTTTATTTTATAATAAAAATAAAAAATAAAAAAGATACTTTAAATCGGTTATGTGTGG
The DNA here is from genome assembly GCF_030686945.1 of Centruroides vittatus. NCBI lineage: Eukaryota > Metazoa > Arthropoda > Arachnida > Scorpiones > Buthidae > Centruroides > Centruroides vittatus. The sequence goes on from NW_027120768.1 coordinate 1,540,800, forward strand.
ATTGAAAATGAAAATATTACAACAGTTCCATTTCTTGAAAGAAAGCAATAAAACATTCAGTGAATTTTTATTTTTCTAACCGATTTACTACTTCTACAACTACTTTTATCTCAACTAAACTGAAACGATGACAATAAATATTACATGAATTGAATTTTACTCTACACTTTTTCTTATTTCTTAGCGATTTAAAGAGAGAAAAAAATCCAACTTTTAAAGTGTAAACAATCGTATGAAGGTTGTTGACAACTTATAAAATTTATAAATTAATAAGTTATTTTTATTTTATATATTTAGACCCGTGGGGCTTTACTCTATAATACATAATAGTCCCCAAACTGTAGTTTCTTAGTTTCAGATCCCTAATTTTAGTCTCTTAACTTGAGGCCTCAAAACAGAACCTCATATTTTAAGACCCCAAATTTTAGTCTCAGCTCGAGGCTCTAAATGTATCTTATTAACTTGATGCCTTAAACTGCATCTTTTTTTAGGTTGTTTAAATTCGTTTAATATGTGAAGTAAAATTTAAATACTGATGATAAAATTCGTAAACGATATTTTAAGAATTTTTTAAAATTAAAATATCCGATCTAACAATTAATTTTATACATTCTCCTTTATTTTTTCGACAGACATAAATAAATGTGTATATTTATAACAGTAAATGTAAGAATAATATCGCTAGATGCGAATAATTTATCCAAGAATGAAACAAATTTTTAATAAATAATTATAATTATTTTTCTCAATAACATCTAATTTATTATTATTATATTGAAATTATAATTTTTTACACCTATAAATAAATATTAATTAAGTATCATCGATAACATATTAGGTTTTATCAATTCGTTTTCAGCATCTTTTTATCTTCCGTATCCTTTTTTATATATATATATATAACTTCTCCACTCAAAAATAATTATGTAAAATGCTCGCTAATATTAAAAATCTGTATAAATTATTAAATAAAAACATTTTTAAAATGTGTTTTATACAATTATAACTTGATTTAAGTTTTTTATAAAGAATAATCGAAATTACTTATTGCAACGTCGTCACGATGCCTGGATGCAATTTTTAATCATATTTTAATTTAAATAAAAATTTTGAATTAAAATCACGTGACTTTGTTCCAGACCGGAAGTCTGTATGTACTTAATCGAGATTAGATATGGAAAGTTGAGGGAAATTGAGACTAGATATAAAAAGCTTAGGAGTCCCCATTCACTAAGCTTTTCATATTTCTCACTATCATATGTCTATCTGTTTGTCTGTCTTTCATAAATCCCGAGAATAGAGTTAGATGAAAATCGAGACCAGATATAGAAAGTTTAGGGTTTCCAGCAACTAAGATTTCTATATCTGGTCTGGATTTTCATGTATCTAACTCGATTCTCAAAACTAACGAAAGATAGACAGACAGACAATAGCGAAAATGTATGTGTGCAATTTTAAAATTTTAATCCAATAATTTAATTGGATTTTCTTATTAATTTAGAATATTTTTTATCATAAAAATGATTTAAAATTTTGATTAAAATACATAAAAATTCAATATTATCATATCTATAGTTTAATATATATATAAATATATACTTTATATAAATAAAAGTAAGTTATTTTTACTTTTTTCAAAAATTTTTTACTAGTTATTTCCCACGAGAAGGATAAACAGTCACGTGTGTAAATAACATAATTTACCAGAAGAGAAATAAAATTTCTTTACTTTAATCTTATTATTCTAAAGTGGATTCTTTATATTTTATAAAATTATAAATAAAAAATACCTATTTTATTTTCTATAAATGTACTTTTTTACTTTATTTAATTAGAGCAAAGATATTTAAAAATTTCATTGATTGAACTCTCTTTAAAATGAATTTTAAATATTTAAATTTACTTATTTTTAATATATAATTTTATAAAAATTATAATTTTATTATTATTTAAAGGAAAATATAAAAATAAATTAAAGATAAAAACAATATAATATATTTTAAAGAATTTCCTGGAGAAAAATCTCATAAAATTTATTAATTAGTTAAAATAATGAAGAATTTTATTTAAAAATTGAAGAATATTCTTAATAATGAATTTATAATTAAGCTTATTATCGCAAAATAAATCCAGCACAAGTTGCGTAACTTTCCCGGCAAAGTAAGTTAAAATCGCCTGTGGCGCTATCTGTTAGGAAATCTATTTTTTAAAACTCGTTTATATAATTAATTGTTATAAAGTGGCAAAAAGCTTCATTTTGGTGGTAGAGATGAGATTTATAAATAATTGTGAACGCTAATAACGAGTAAAAGCTTCATTAAGTCCGACCATACCTCTTCTATCTTTCCACCCCTTCCACCTTTAATCTCCAAAATTTAACATTATCAATTTCCTCAATAAACAAACCTCCCTGCAAAATTTCAAAAATTTTTCTCAAACAAAACAGGAGTTATTAATCTTCAAATTAAGTGAACAAAATCTCTCCATTTGTTTGACCTTTAACCTTTCAAATTTAAAAGCATCGATACCCCTAATACACAAACCTCTCTGTCAAATTTCAGAAATGTTGGACAAAGGGCACAGGAGTTATTAAGCTTTAAAGTGGATGAACAAAACTGTGTCCCCACAAACACAACCCCAAGCACCCCACAAACAGACTAATATTCACACATACAAGAAAAAAAACTGTAATTTTTTTAATTTTCAAGATCCCCGAGTCAATAAAAAGTGTAAAAACATTTAATAAATTAACAAAAAATTAATTTTTTTAAAATATAAAATCATAAATAAATATATAAAATTAGGTTTAAATATCTTTACATTATTATTATTATTTTTAATTCAGTTTATATATATAAACTGAATTAAAAATAATAATAATTTAGTAAATAAATCGTTTAAAATATATTTTTAAAATGCTTAAAAATGAAAAATTTTAAAAATATTTTTAAATAAAAATAATTGCGAAATAAGCAAATAATTTAATTAAATTTTTAAATATTATAAGCGAAAAAGCAGTAGAAAAATAAATATAAAATTAAATTTTATATTAAAAAAATAATAATAATAATAAAATTCTAATTTTTAGATTTAAAATTTAAAAAAGAATAAAATTTAAAACACTTTTTAAAGGAAAAAATAAAGAAAATTTAAACAAATATTTGCATTTTTATAGCATTTTAAATGGCACTTGACTTTTTAACTGTCTTCACATCGTTGACGGTAGCATGTGTTGCAAATGATCTTCTAAAATGGGTCAAATGGATCAGAAGCACCCCATTTTGGAAGGTTTCGTAAATGATAAATGAGACAAAATCCAACATTTGCTTTACTTATTCTTCATTTGGCCCCCGGAAAAAAAAAAAAATATTTGAAAATTTATTTCTTGAATGTTTCAAACTATATTTTAACTTATTAAAAATATATCTAACCTAATAAAATTATTCTATATTTTGTAATTTATTCAGTCAATAAATTTTTGTAATATTTATATTATCGTAATTTATATTGTAGAATTAATACAATATATATCTACTGTATATACCAGTGTTTCTCAAACTTTTTGGTCGGCGACCCCCTTTTTGCACTTAAAAATTTCAAAGGACCCCGAAGAATGAGTAAGTGTAGAAAAACATCCCGGAGGAAGGGGGTTAATTTAAATTCAGAAGGAGTTAATTTCTTTTGTTTAATTAATCTAGCCCATGTTGAAATTTCTTTCCGTTGCGTGTTGCTTTGCGTTGAATTTTCGTCAATGTTAAGACTAACGAAATTTTTTTTAAAAATTATTTCTTTATTTTTCACAAACAAAATAAATATATTGAAAAATATAAAAACGAAAAAATTATATTTCGGAAGTTAATCTAGTCTCAAAACGTTCCGATTCAGCACAATACAGTGCTCAGAAAAACAAACAAAACAGCACTCACGATGGGGGGAAAAGTCTCGTTCAAATACTGGCGCGTCCTTAAGTACCCTCTCATGGTCGCGTCAGTGCTGCCAGCTAAAAACGCATATCAACTAAAATAATATCGGAGTAGCTCAAGACATAGCCAAATATTACAGCACTAGCGGAAATTCGACTGAAACGCTTTCCATTGGTCGGTTTTCGGATAATAAACGCTCTACTGTATTTCTAACGCGACTTGCCTACAGACTCAACGCTGCTAGCGAACACCGTTTCAAATGACAACGTTGTTCTATCATAGTTTAAGCGGAGAGTGGAACTTGGGGATTCTCCAATAGCGCACAAATTTATGAATGTTATATTTAGGGTCGTATTAAAATATTTATATTGTTTTTATTATTTATATGTGCAATTTATTTAAGTAAAAATTATTTTATATATCTTTTATATCTGTTATTTCTAAGCATGAATCCATAGTAAATTTATAAAATATTTGAAAAAAAATTGATCTGGCATCAATTTTTCAGCGACCCCCAAATATTCTTCGCGATTCCCACTTTGAGAATCACTGGTATACAGGGTGGGCCAGCGAAAACGAAACGGCAGAGTGTTCGTGTTCGTCCAAGCAAAGCGCTCGACAGGTCGATTTTACTCTCGAGGGGACATCTTTTGCAATAAATTTTTACTACCTGTTCAGAAGGGGTGCAGTTGCACCCTGTGCACCCCTAAATCTGTCCCATTATACGTATAACACACATAGGATGTGTAGATGTATGTATAGTATACATCTACATCTACACAGACATGGAGAGAGATTATGTGGCTGAGACCTACTTTCCCTGTGTTCCTTCTTCTGAGGTGACGTTTTAGATCTATTACATTTGTTTTTTTCTTTATATTTACTCAAAATTACAAAAATCGATTTTATAAGAATATAATTAAAATGCTATTATACAAATTCTGGCTTTAACCCTTTTATAGTACCATTGAATATTGGTAGTCGTTGACGGATTCGCGCCTAACCAACGGGAATTTTCCGGGTTGTCTTCACGTGTATAACACCTAAATATAAGCTAGTTTCCCTAAAACTCCTCCCTGGAGCCATTTATCTTGATATAACGTCTATGTGTTGCGTTGGCATATTCCTTCAAACTAATCAACCAACCCTTTCATAGATCCTGCAGCAAGGTTACAGCTTCGGTTTCAACCTTATTCCTCTGCTCTACACCTATATACACATATTTATACACACAAACACACACACACACACACACACACACACACACACACACACATATATATATATATTTGTGTGTGTATAATATATTCAAGGTTACAACATTGAATAAAATAATAATAGTTAAATGACGATTGGCGAGAGAAATGAAAATAATAGGATACACGTCTATTTCTGTAAAGTCTCCGCCTACTTTTTTTAATCAAATAAAAGTAAGAAGAGCAAAAGTAGGTGGTATATTTTTAACCAATTAACATTAAATTAGCTATATCTCTAGCCAAATCTTTGTTAAAGTTTAGAAATGTTATTCAAATATTCGTCAGAGGACGACTTATGTAAGAATTTTTTTAATACAAATTTTATTTTTTTCTAAGAGGTATTTACCTCTTAGTGAAAAATTTGTATGAGATTCAAATGTTATATATATATATATATATAACATTTGAATTATATATATATATATATATAACATTTGAATCTCATACAAATTTTTCACTAAGAGGTAAATACCTCTTAGAAAAAAATAAAATTTGTATTAAAAAAATTCTTACATAAGTCGTCCTCTGACGAATATTTGAATAACATTTCTAAACTTTAACAAAGATTTGGCTAGAGATATAGCTAATTTAATGTTAATTGGTTAAAAATATACCACCTACTTTTGCTCTTCTTACTTTTATTTGATTAAAAAAAGTAGGCGGAGACTTTACAGAAATAGACGTGTATCCTATTATTTTCATTTCTCTCGCCAATCGTCATTTAACTATTATTATTTTATTCAATGTTGTAACCTTGAATAATTATTTTACTTATTAATCATAAATTTAACAGTGAACCGCCTATGTTAAAAAGATTTATTTTTAATTAATTTTATCAACTTATTATCATCTTTTTAATTTTATCTTGAGGAGGAAACCGTGTTTTATGTTTTCTTTCTTGGGTAGACACAATGCAGTGACAGTTGATTTAAAACACTGAACAAATTTTCATCCTTTATTCGGTTTATCCTTTATTATTATCTTTTTAAGCTTTTACGTTTATAGTTATATACATATACATTAATAAATATATATATAGGTAAAGTCAAACCTCGATAAAGCGCCACCCCCTAACAGCGCCAGTTAATTCTCATAAACTGATTTTCCTCATAAATATTCACTAGTAACATCCTTCGTTATTTCTGAATTACTGAATGTAAGGCTTTTATATTGCAAGAAACATTATTTTTACTAAATTATGTAAATTTGAAACCTTTAAAAAACGCTTAGATGAAATTACTTTAAACAATGTTTATTATGTGAAATTCTTCGGCGTATCACCGCACTCGATTTAGTGATCAATTTCAGAGGTGAACAAGCGGCGGCGCTATATCGAGGTTTGAGGTAATGTATATATTATTTAATCATTTAAGTAACTTAAGCTTTCGTTCGTGCCTTTACCACTTCATCGATTAATTCGGGGTAGAAAAAATATTTCAAACAATACATTTTCTGACACCTTGAGAAATTAGTTTTAATTCCTCGTTGTGATTAATGAGAAATTCAGCAGTTTTATTATTTTTATTTCACTTTTTCTTGTTTTTTTTTGCACTTAAGAAAGCTGTGAAAAAAGCGAAAACTTTTAAATGAAACAATTAAATTATTGGATTAAAGGCACTTTTATGAGAATGTTTTTTAAATCATAAATAATGAATTTTTAAAGAGAAATTCAAGTTTTCAAAATATATTTTATTATCTATTTTTATATTTGGAGACTTCTATATTTTTGTGCCTAGAAAATTTATGAGAAGCAGCATCGTATGTTTAATGAATACGTTCTGTGTGTCTTTATCTTATAATTAACGCAAATAAATTAAAGAAATTTGATGATGCTATATATCACTTTTTTTTAAATTCGTACATCTGAGTGTCTATCTCCTGAGCAATTATATACAAAATTTTTATAATTAATATTTTTATTACATTATTTTAAAGAATAAATGAATAGACGTTTGGTATTTTGATTGTATTTTCAAGACATCATAACTTGTAAACTAGAAGTTAAATTAAATCGAAATTTATGTTTTTAAAGTGATATATGCTAATAATGTAGTCAATTTTTCATTAAATTGTGTTCAATAGTTTTCATGCTAAAGAATTTTGAAAACTTCTAATTTTTATAGCACGATACTTTATATAGAGTTACATAGATATGATTCTATAGAATCATACGTTTGAATGTCTCATCTAAGAGATAATATATATAAAAATCAATTTATATTTTATTTATTTATTGCATTTTAAGAGAAATTTAATTTTAAAACCCATAAAAGTACAATATTTTAGTCACATTTTCATGCATTTGTAATTCATGAACAGTAAGAGATATGAAGTCAAAATTAATACAGTAAATTTCGTAATATATGCTGATAAAATGCCCAAATTTTTATCAAATTATAATGAATATTTTCTAATTTATAGACTTTTGAAAATAGCAAACGTCGTATGACAATTGTAAATTTTTCTTTATAAAATATATCATGAATAAGCCATAATGTTATGGCATGTTAAAAAATGATTCAGGATCTTTATAAAAAGCAAAAAATAATATAATATTCGACTATAAAAATTCAGATATGGAAAGAAAATCGATAGTGTTATGGAGATAATAGGGAAAGTTGGACATCAAACAAATTCTCCCTAAATCCTTTTCATTTGACATTTCTTTGTCATCTTGCCAACTCGGCTACTTCTGATGTTCGAAATTTCTATTGAAAATCTACGACAATCCTCGGTCATCTTCTTTTTTCTCCTTTCTTTCTTCTTCTTCTTAAACTTCGATCACCCACTTTCTTCCATTTGTCAATGTTATAGAATCTGTCGAGTATCTAAACAATTGGCACCCCTCCAGTCCGCATTGAATTTTCTTTATTTCTTAAGGGGTTTTTCAGCCAAAATATCATAAAATGATATTTTTTCAATATGACATTATGAACAAATGCAAACAGGTGAATGATAAAGAAAGCAATGCACATATATCTTCCTTTACAATGTGAATTTTTATATACGGATCTTGTTATACTTGCCAATGTTTCGTGTAAGAAAAACTGTAAAAATTATTTAAATTCTTTAATAAAAAATGATTTAAGTTGTTAGTTTTATTAATATATTAATTGTATACAATAGAAAATTTTTAATTTTTATCAAATTTTTGGTGAAATTCTTCGATTTTTACGCCATTCCTTACAATAGTATCTTTCAATAACGATCAAAATTCTTGCTTATACGTAAATTTTTTTTGAAGAATTTGATTAAAAATTACATTAAAATTAATTTAAATTATTAATTTTATTAATAATTCAGTTATTTATCAAACAAAGTTTTATATTTTTCTTAAACTCTTGATAAAATTCTTCCATTTCTTATATCTTGTTTACTAATCAAGGTTTAAGAAAATCAAATAATTTTTGAAGAATTTGGGTAATAAATGTAATTTATAAGAATTTAATTAGAATTTTAACAATCTAATTTAATACTTAATTAGTTTAGAATTAACAGAAAGGTCCAATAATTTAAAAAAAAACATCTACAGAACTGATTATATTATAACAGTTTCATGCAAACAATTCTTAAAAACCTATACTTATATTAATTGTTTTATATTATATATGATATTTTTGAATTATTATATGCTTTATATATGACATAACTTGAGTTATTTTAATAGTATTTCCTATAGCAAAAATACATTTCTAAAAAGTTTCCATTCTAAAACAACAAAGAAAGTATTTAAAATTTTCAAATTTTTAATTGAAAATAACCAAAAATCGTCATTGAAGAATGTAAAAAGGCATTGATTTTTCCGAGAAGGCACTAATTTTCCAAAAATGGCATTAATTTGAGTATTTAACAAAACATTTTATGGCTTCAGAAATCGGTTTATAGCTCAAAACTAATGAGTATCTCTAAACAAAAAAAGCACGTTTTTACGTAAATTCCAAATGTCTTGAAGAATTATATATATATATATATAATTTGCATTTTTTGAGTAAAATCCTTGTACAGAATCAACATAGATCACGAAGTATCAAGAACTAAAGTAGTGTCAGTTTAGTAAGTGCGAAGAGGCATGGAGGAGAGGTATTTGAAAATGTGTGAAATGTCAACCCAGTTGTCTAGCAACAACGAAACAAATGATGCTAAAGAAACGTGACTTAGATTATCTTCAACTGTTTTCTAGCGTATGTTATTTACTAGTTTTTACTCTAGAACACTTCCTTGATCTCTGTTGAAACGTGTGATGTTTAAAATGGCAAAACACTTTGTCTCTTGTCACATGGATCTAAATTGAAAATAAAGAAAACAGGAAATTATTTTTCAATTTTAAAAACTGTATATATATCTATTTTTTTTTTAATTTTTATTGTTATTTTTTATTTCCCGGCTGTTATATACAGTATAACAGAGGAAAAGTAGGGTCTTCGGTCAAAAAATCCCCTCCTCAAGATTTTTACATTATTGGACTAGGGGACTTTGAAACACCCAGAAATTCAAACAATTTAAAAATTTTTCTGTATGTATGGATGTTAAAGTGTGTGGGGTGCGTGGTGTGTTTGTGTGATGTGTGTAGGGGTGCATTGGGTATGTGTGTGTGGCGACACGGTTTTGTTTCTCCACTCTGAAGCTTAATAATTCCTGTGCCTTTTGTCAAAAGTTTCTGAAATTCTGCAGAGAGGTTTGCGTACATCGGGCATTGATGGTGTTAAATTTTGGTGGTTAAAGGTCAAGGGGGTGGAGAGATATAAGGGGTCGCGTGTCACGTCTAGAGTGGGGTCGGACTCGATGAAGATTTTACATTTATAATTCTTTATAAAACTCGTCTCTACCCTCGAAATTAAGCTTTTGCCATTCTAAACAATTAATAATGTAAAAAGTTTTTAAAATTTTAAAACAGATGGCGCCACACGTAATTTTAACTTTATTGTCAAGAAAGTTGCCCAACCAGTTGCTGGATATTTTAGCTGATTTTTTTTTTTTTTTTTTAATTTTTCGGGATTTTTCGGAGTTTTTTATTGAAAATTTTGGTTTATTTTGATATATTTTTCTATTTAGAATGAGTGAATACGTTTGTGATGTGTTCAAAAGATGAGGGTTGAGATAAATTAGTCTGGTATAGTCGAGAATGACAAGTAACGTTGTGTAAGTGGATAAGGTAAAATAAGGTTGTCTTAGCCTAATGCTAGATTTAACAAGATTTCGATAAGGTTATATAGAAGAGAAATTGAGTAAAATAAGGTTGTTCGAGTTGATTTATGCTAAATCTACTGTAGTTAAAGGGATTAGATAATTTAACTGAATTGGATAGGGTTGAATCAGAAGAGTTACAGTACATAAAGTTAGGTGTAGATAAGTTTGTGGAGAAGAGATAGAAAAGAATAAAGCTGTTTAAGTGATTTGCGATGCAGATAGTTAACAGGATTGATAAAGCTGTTGGGTAAGCTAAGTTAACATAAGTTGTTTATGTTGTATAAGAGATAATTGAATGAATCAAGTTGTATAGGTTAGTTTAGGATGAAGTTAATTAATAGGGTTGGGTGATGCTAATTGATTTGGATAAGGTTGAATCAGGAGATGTAGACTAAAGCTTTTTGGGTTGTGTTCGTGTGGTGCTAGGATTAATGAGCTGGATACAACTGTATAGGAAAGAAATTGAAAAGAAGTAGGTTGTTTAGATCGATTTAATATGAAGATAGTTAACTGAGTTCGAAGAAGCTAGCTGATTAAAAACTTAGGAAAGATTGAATAAAGTTATTTTGTGTCAGTAGTTTTGTTCACAACACAATGTAATTTTACTTCATTTGTACTCCCTAAACACACTCCTATTGAATTCCCTTTTATTCCTACACAAACTCATCGAATTCTCCTTTAAACCCAGCATAACTCTATCAAATTTTCTTTTACTTTCTTTACAATTTCATCAAATTTCCCTTTAATCCCTAACAACTTCATCGAATTCCCTTTTATTGCTTACACGACCCATCTAACTTCCTTTAGTCCCTATACAATGGAGAATTTAAAGGAGATGTGTAAGGAAATATCATTTAGATTGATCTAGGATGAAACTAGTTTATGTAAATTGAATAGGGATGAATTAAGTGCGGTTGATTGAGTGAGGTTATGTCGAGTTGAGTTAGGGGAGTTAACGTGAATTAAATAGAATTGAATCTGAACAGGTTGGACGAGTCAGCTTATGTTTGGTTATATTACAATAATTGTGATTTAAATGAAGTTGAGTGACTTAAACAGGGCTGAATATGGATGAACTGAAAAAAAGCAGATTGAGTAGTGAAGCTAGGTTAATGTGAATTAAATGAGGTCGAAGGTGAATGAGGTCAGCTGGTGTTCCGTTCTCTTAGGATAAACTAACTTTGTGTAATTTGAATAATACAGTATTATATAGGTGAAAGTAAGTGAATTATATTGTGTTTGAATGCTGCAGGGTTAATGCAAATTAATTTAAGTTATACTGAGGGGATATTAGATGAGATTAGGCAGTGTTGCTTTGTGTTAAGGTGAGAGTTGACTAATAAGTAACTGTAAACATTAAAATCCACGTCCATTAAAATCATACTGAAAACATCCAAATCCCTTAAAACCACACCAACACGCATCCATAACCACTAAAATCACACTAAACACATTCATAAGCAACTATAAACATTTAAAATATAAGCTAAATTCACAGACTTTCTCTCTCTGTATGTATGTATGTATGTATGTATATATATAATATATATTTCTTTTAAATAGAGAAACAACGTTAAGATATAAATTAAAAACAAAATTCTCTGTATAAAACGAATTTCCACATAAAAATTTTTTCGTAAATCAAAAAAAACCTTCGATGTTAATCACAAACTTCTACCCTAATTTCATTGTATCAAAGAGAAAAGTCAAATAAGTTTCCTTAGACTTGCATCGTTTTACATGATAAGGAGAGTGAGTTGTTGTTATTTTTTTTGGAATTGTTAAAGAGGATTTTTCTTTTTACTTTTTTAGAATAATTTACTTATAAATTCAACTTCTGTATAAGATTTTCAAGTGAAACTTCTTGTATCTCTTCTCCTATACAACGTATTTTTTCCTAAGGAAAAAAACTTGGTTGACTTTGAATAAAATCATGAATATTTAAATAAAATTCTTCTTTTTTTCGAAATTTAAGTTTGTTAAATGTATTTTTTTTATTTATAAAATGCTGATAAGTTGCAGAAAAATGCTGTGTCCTCATAGAGAGGTTAATTTTCTTGCACTTTTTTATAGACTGGGGTTTTCTTAATTAACGTTTTAAGTGTTGTTAAAGATAAGTTTGAGGATGCTTTTTTGATGTTTTAAGTGTATTGAGGATGCGAATTTAAGGAATTGTGCTAGAATTTTCATTTTCTTCAACGTGTACAATTCATTTTTATACACTTATAGACTTAGAAAGTAATGATGATAACAAGCTAATTTATCAAATGTGAGGATTATAGTAGAGAAGAGCAGACGTTTTGCTAGAATTCTCACTTCTAGAAAGTGTAAAAATGGCTAGAAGTGAAGATTTTGTAGCAGAACACCCCTTACACTCAATGCTAATAAAAGTAAATATTTCCAACATTTATTCAAGTGTTTAACTGTCTGGAAGATAGATAAAGAGTCAAATAACTTGAATTTTCATGTGAAAAGGTGTAAAACACATTAAAGGGATGTTAATTATCTTCTTGAGTTGTCCTTTCTAAAAGGTGTATAGTTGAATTTTATACAATTTTATATCATGAAACGAGTTAAATTGTTTGTTTTCTTAGCTTTATTATACGTTTTTATGCATAGAAACGATAACACATTGATTAATACTAGGCATACATTCTGTTTGTCGGTTCTTATCATAATTCATAAATTAAATGCATGTTTATTAAGGATTTTCTCTATAATTTCGTGATACTTACGAGCTTCTTAAGTAAAATAGGGGACATTTCAATATAATTTCATGAAATTTACATCTTTTGAGATATGAAAATTTTAATGAAATGTGAGAAAATGTACAGATTTACTTCTAAAATTACGGATTTTTAAATTTGAATTTAGTTTTTTTACGTGCTTAAATTTCTCCCAAAGTGAGTCCTGTCACATGAGTCCTAAACTCTGTCTTTGTCACGTGTCTCCACCTCGTCACGCGCTCACACTTGGCTAATTAAATTGTATTACGTGTTTAAATGCACCCGCCCCGTCACGCGAAATTCGTCAATTCGGTGGTGCCACGTGCGTAAATTCTGGTCAAGCATTCCGAATTCGAATTCATCATGTGACTTGCGCCTTAATTTCTACCACGTGCATTGCTCTGCAACCTTCTTTTTATTAGCGCGTACTCCTTAAATTAGGGTCAAGAAAACAGTATTTCGTTATTAAAGTAGTGTGTAAAGATTACGGGAATTAACACGAGGCACGTGACACAGTAAGGTCAGGAGATAGATTGGAGTGGGGGGGACTTTTTTCATCGTGTAGTGTCAATATTTTCTCTTGGAAGCATGTCACCCTTATATAAAGGTAGTGTTATTGTATTCTTTTCTTTAGGATGCGGTGTCCTTTCATCACAGGAGACGAGGAAGAGGAAGACGAAGAAGAAGAAGGGGGAGAGGAAAAGGCAATTTTCTCTACAACCAATCTACGAGTATTTTATTAACATCCTTCCTTTCTTGTGTTTACATTCGAACAGACGTGGCATTATCACGTTCCACTCATTCCTCGTCCCCCTTTTCTCAATTTTCTGTAAGTTTTATCCGAAAATTATGAGGTTAATTAAGTAAATTTGCCAATAAAATGATCTTCTGCATCACTTGAGAGCCAGCATCTTTATCAATTTAGGATACAAGAACTAAAACTGTGTTTCCTTACTATGCTGAGAGTTCGAACCCGTTACTTCGACCTAACACTCTTACACGTGGAATCACTTGATAATTCAGTGTATCACGTGTTTACACTTACCCTTCTACGCCTGCCACGTGATTACTTTTGATTCCACGATCTCTTACAGCAATTAAGTTCAATTTTAATTATATCACGCCTGTGTTACGTATTCATTTTAAGTCAGGTGATCAGTTCACGTGCCAATTGATTAGAACTACGTGGCGAATTTTGATCACGTGACGTCACCAATTAATTTTGTCACGTGACCGTCTCACCACGATTTGACTCCTTTGACTCGTTACGCGAGCGCAGAAATTTTCTCACACACTTCCCAATCTGTTAGGTCACGTGATTTCCCGCCGCGTCATCCCGGCCGGGCGGCAGTTAAACACCTCCCTGACCCCCGAAAGAGGCCCGCTAAACGCCAGAAACAGCGCTCGACCCCACGCGACTCGTGCCGCATTCCGCATCACTTTCATTCGATTTCTTCGTTTAAGATTCTTTCATCACGTGACAGTGTGTACAATCTTGTTGTGTTATCGGAAACTGGAGTATATTTCTGTCACGTGCAGCGGGGACATTCCCCGCTCGGAAATTAGATTATCCTTCCAACAGGAGTTTCTTTTAAGAGAAGGAGGATCAAAGAAAGAAGCCGATCCGCGAATGACACGAGTATACACAAAGTGAATTAACCTGTTAAAAAAAATATAAAAAAAATAAAAAACTTTCTTGTATTTGCTTTTCCTTTTCCTCTTCTACAGTCAGACAAACTGCCGAACAACATGAATTTTTAAAATCTGGTGAGGTGAGAGAAGGATGGGAGATGATGGAAAGAGTAGAAATAAGATTTCCTTTCTTACTTTTCTTTCTCTTCACTCCACTTATATTTAAAGACTTATATATATATATATATATAATCGATCGTTTTCTTTATGAAAATATCCGCATCGTTATTTAAAATTTTATATTTAAGATGCTAGAGATGCGGAAGATGCAGGAGATGAAAGAGGAATATCTTGCTTCTTTCGCATCTCTAATGTTGTATGTGTATTTTTTGTACTTGTTAGGGATATTTTCGTTGAGATTTTCTAGAATTTTCTACTTTTTTGTACGCAAATGATCTTTTTTCTCATTAAATAATTATCTTTCAGTTTACATCTTTAAATGATTCTGTACATTTTCTTCATCTCTATCTTTAAGCGCTTTTCTATGGGTCTTGTTCTGCATATTTAAACGATTACCTGTGTTTCTTGCTTTTTCTTGCTTACTCTATGCATTTCCAGCATCTGTAAATGATTCCCCACGTTTCTTGTTTTGCATCTACTGCATCTTTGAACGATTTCCTACGTCTCTTTCTCTTCATTCTATGCATTTGAGTTTCTGTCAATTCTTCGCTTCATACATCAAATAAATCAAGAATTTAACATAAATTAAACAGTAAATTTTATTTTAAAAGACGTTCATTTCTTATATACTATTAAAATTTACTAGTACACAAATTATTTTCAATAATTTCTGCTATTAAAATCTGAAGATCCTGTAGCAATTTCTCCTCTTGTGATGCTGATGACATCCTACAGCATCTTCCCAGGACTCTTTACTATATTTGATTGTTAATTTAAATATAATAAAATAATGAATAAATCTGATGAAAGAGATGAAAAATAAATAAATATCAACTGTTTAGAGATAAAAATAAATATATAAAAAGTACTGATTAAATTAGAGAAGAATGTTTTCTTTAAGGATGAAGTGTGCAGCATCTTTGTGGAAATGAAGTTAGGAATGAGCAAGTTTGATTTGTTTTATTGGTAGTGGGCACATTTACTTGTTATTTTTTCTTAGTTATTTCTAAAGTTACTTACTTACCATCTGGTCATGTGATTTCTCTATCTATCTGATCGTGTCTACAATAAAAAATAAGAGAGAAATCCGTCATCTAGCAATAAGTTGGTTAGATGCGGTTAACCGAAGAAGAGAAGGAGTTGATTGGATTCCACGCTTGGAATCACCAATTTTTTCCAAGTGTTTAGCAGCAGAAGAGCTCGAGAAGAATTCTTTCACTTCACTTTCTTCTATACAAATAAAAAAATAAGCAATTAAAACGTTTGTATAAATAGAAAATGCAATTTTTCTCCCAATGGATAACCATTGTGTTACTACTTCCACTTTCTCTACTTCTACTTTTGAATTATGAGAGCCTTTGCTAATTAAAAGTGATCTCAATTGTTTCTGAGGGCATAATTTTATGTATTGTCTGTAAATTAACATTATTATGCACTTAAAAATGATTATTTTAGTGATATAATTCACTTTCTGATGTAAGAAAGCGAGGGACTTTCGTATAAAGTTTTTTATAAACTACACTTTTCTATCATTAATGAGTTTGTATGCTTAAAAATGGAAAATTTCATAGTAATTTCTAATATAGTGTTTAAACTATGCTTAAAATTTCGTAAAAATATATTAATTTTTATTAAATATGCTGGAAACGATAATAAATTTAAGCATCTTTCCTGTTCTCGATTCTTTTCCTTCAACCTTATCTTTTCTCCTCTTCTTGATCCTTTTGCTTCATCCTCATTTTTCCTTCCTCTTCATCCTCTTTATCACTTTATAACTTTTAACGTAGAAATTTCAAGCTAAAAATTGCAAATAAACGTAATAAATCTCAAATTTTTCATGTTTAAATTATACTTTTCTTCTCTTAAGCCATAATTTTTATAAAACATAGTAATTTTAGCTTAAAATCAATAATTAACACCTTCTTCTCATCATAAATTTAATTATTTTTCACTAAAGAAGCATAAGAATCATATGATCGTGTGGGATCAAACAAATGCGTGACACGCAACTTCAGTGCATTTAACGTAACAAATTGAACATGAAAACAAATTCCTTTATCATCCTTATGGCTTAAAATTATTTAAAATTCATGCTATTAGCGTAACAAATTCATTAATAAATATGAAAGTACTACTTAGTTTATAGAATAATCTGTTAATCTTCTTATACATTGTAAAGGATAATGATAATAATTTTAATGGACAGTTTTCATCCTTTTAAATTCATTTATAGTAACAAATTCAAGCTCTTATAGTAACAAAAGTAATTATTTGTTATGCTCTGCTTTGTTTTCGTTTAATTTCCGATGATAATGATGAAATAACATAAGAAAATTCACTAAAAGTCATGCTTCAATGCTACTTATAATGAGGAAGAAGAGAAGAGGATGAGAGGCATTAAGAGAAAAAGGGGGTGTTAAGGATAAAGAGGAAAAGGGACAAGAGGACTAATCAGGATAAAGAGAAGAAAAAGTAAAATAGATAAAGGATGCGAATGAAATGGTAAAAGGATGAGGAAAAAATAATGAGTCTGAAGAGAAAAAGAAGGATGGAGGAGAGGTAAAGATGAAAATATTGGAGTGGAGAAGAATAGGAAAAGTGACGAGGATAGAGAAAAAGTGAAGGAAAGAGAAGAATGAAAATGATGGAGCAAATAAGAATGAGGAAAGTGATGAGGATGGAGAGAGGAGATAAAGGAAACGAATATGATGAAGAAAAAATGATAAAGGTGAAAAGGAGGAAAAAAAAAACAAATATTCTTCTGTAATAACTATCCAAAGCATCACATAACTATAATACAAAGCTAAGAGACAGAGCATATTTTTAAATAAAACAGTCATTTTACATAATTAAAATGCAAACTTACGTTATAAATGATGATGATTTCTCTGGAAATAAGTTAAGAAATGTATGTTAAAAAGAATGCATTCATTTTTTGCAAAAAATATCCCGATAATAGAGCGTTTGTATGTTATAAAAAGCCAGAGAAATCTTCAGAAAATAATAAAAATATCCTCCTTTCCTTTATCTCGTGTATGACGTTTACCATTAAGTCGACTAATTAAGTGTGAAGGGGAGCATTTAAGCATCATCCTTAAAACTTGCAGAAGATTTGAAACGAAGCAGATGATTGACTCGCCAATCTCCACGTGACGACAGATTTACTTCGTTTCAACACATCACCCCTCTACTTCTTTCTTAATAGTGATTTATGACTCGGTTTCAACGAGAATAAACCCCACTTCCCATTACCATTTTGCCACTCTTTCCTTCTGTCTCTCCTCTTTTCTTCTGTTTTGCCCCCTTCTTCCCCCTCAATTAACATTTGTAACAATTTCCTGATCGAAATTTGATTAAGTGAAAGATTTGTGACATTAATTTCTACGTTTTTTTCTATTTTACTTTTTAGGATAACATTAAGATTTATGGCCATTTAATTGAACTCTCGAGTGTGCTAAAGACTATAAGATTAACTTGAAGGAGAGTAAGGTGAGACGAGGAAGGATCAATAATGCAAGTTCAGTAAAAGATTGTAGAAGGAATGCTTATAAGGATAAGGGATTACAGGATAAGGATGAGAAAAGATTACGGAATAAGAGTGACAGGGATTAGAAGAAAATGGTGAAAATGGATTAGAGAAAAAGCGTGCGAAGGATTACAGGACAATGATGAGAAAGGGTTAAAGATAAGAATGAGAAAGGATTGAAGATGAGGATGAGAAAGGATTGAAGATGAGGATGAGAAAGGATTAAAGATAAGGATGAGAGGGAAAGGTTACAAAATAAAGATGAGTAAGAATTACAGAACAAGGGTGATGGGAAGAAGAGTAAAAAAGATTATAAGGTAAGGGTGAGAGAAAAAGGATTATAGGATAGGGGTGAGGTAGAATTGTAAGATAAGTTTGAGGAGTATACACTCTTTAGGTAAAGTGAGGAAAAATTATAAGGTAAGTTCAAGAAAGGTAGGTGAGAATTGTGACCATAATTTAACTTAAGGAAGGACTTTAAGATCTTTTATAAGTTTACTTAAAGATCTTTTCTCGCATCTTAAAGTCCTTTTTTAAGTTAAATTATGGTCAATTCTCACCTACCTTTCTTGAACTTACCTTATAATTAGGAGAGGGCTATAAGAAGAGACCTAAGGTAAGCTTAATAAAGATTATGTAAGGTGAAGGCGAGGAAATATCGTAAGATAAACTTAACCAAAGGATTATGAAGTGTGAGCAACGATTATGTTTAAAACTTTTAATAGCGAGAAAGGGTCATATGAAGAGACTATACGAGTAAAAACCGTAAGGATGAATTCCTTAAAATCCGCATAAACGGATTAAGAGGATTAAACAAAAAGATTGTAAAGTAAAGATGAGGATGAGGATTGATAATTTTATAAAACTGAACAAGAGGCTACAAGTCAGAGTCGAGAAACAATGATATTTGTGATACAAGCATACTTGACTACAGAAAAGTTCATAAATGAAAAAAAAAACACATTTTAAAGTATAAAATTCAATAAAGTAGACAGTAAACAATTACTTACACGTTTACAAACATCTTACCTAATAATTCCCACGTCACTTAAACAGTTAAAGTAACTGGAAATATTTTATTTTCTACCTCATTATTTCCATTTATGGCAAGAGGATGACACAAGAAAGAATCTTAGATAATATCGAGAACGCATCTCTTGGGATGAGGGAAGTCCAGCTGTACAGAATATTACATACCTCAGTAGAACTAATTATGGATCTTTGTTTGTTGCTTGGGGGTATAGTCCACATACTACACCAGATATTCTGTCGTTTTCTTATCCTCTCGGCTTCCAAAGTCAACAAAACTATATGGGATTTCTGTGTGCGTATCTTAGTTTCCTTCTTTCTTATACTTCAACTCCTATGTACTGTACTTCTTTTATTTTTTCCCTCTCCCTCCTCCTCTTTGGTATATACCAGAAACCAGATTGTATTCTTCTATAACAATTTTTACTCTTCCTACAAAATTGCTAGTTTTACAAGAAACAAAAATCCTTTGTTTTTTTATATTATCATTATTCTGTTTATTACAAAAGAACAAGAGGAATTCCTTCTTCTTTCTTGTTGATTTAAGACTTCTTATTTTCAAAGTCCTTGTAAAATAATGGCACAACTCATTGTTAAATACATTGGAAATCTTCTGTGTTTATGCTTTTTCTTAAGCTTATTTTAATGTAGATTTGGCTAAAGTTTTGCTCTTCTAACAATTTGTAAAATTTCAAAAATTTTTATTTTTTAAATTGGATGTTCTGTGCTCGAATTTTTTAGTTTTTTTTTTCCTTTGTTCTCTGCTTTGCTTCTTTTAATGAAGATTTTTCTGAATTTTTCTTGACACTTTTATTTATAAAAAAACCTGTCTAAAACGAAAACCTGCCTAAGCGGAAAAAATTGGCTGACGTGCGATTCCGATTTGCACAGGTTTTATTGTATATTCTGAATTTTCTCTTATTATTTCATATAATTCTTCTCTTGTTTTAGAGAAGATTTTTTATAGAGTATTGTTGCCAATTTTTTAGAAAATCAGGTAAAACCTGTCTAAGCGAAAAAATTCGCTGCCGTGCGATTCCGGTTTACGCAGGTTTTATTGTATCCGCTAAATTGTCTCTTATTTCATCGAATTTTACTCTTCTTTTAGTAAAGATTTTAAAAAATTTTTGTTGCCAATTTCTTAGAAAATCAGGTAAAACTTGTGTAAGATGAAAACCTTTCTAAACGGAAAAAATTTACTGCAGTATTATACCGGTTTACATAGATTTTGTCGTATTTCTTCAAATTTTATTCTGCTTTTAGTGAAGATTTTTTTTTTCATTTTGATCACCACTTGTTAGAAAATACAGTAAAACTTGTCTAAAATGAAACCTGAATAAAGTCTGCCTAAACAGAAATAAAACTCGGTAAAATGCTATTTCTGTTTAGGCAGGTTTTATTGTATTTTCTATTATTATTTCTTAAAATTTTACTCTTCTTTCAGTCAAAATTTTTCTGAGTTTTTATTGCAACATCTTAAAAAATACAGCAAAACTTGCTAAAACGGAACCTGAATAATGTCCGTCTAAACAGAAATAAAATTAGGTGCGGTGCGATTCCGGTTTACACAGGTTTTATTATATTTATTTAATCTTCTTTTAATCCCTTTTTTGAATTTCACTCTTCTTTTAGTAAAGATTTTACTGAATATTTTACTAAAGTAATAAAATACTTTAAAAAATCACTTTATTTTATCTGTTTCCAATGGAAAATTTTTAAAGTTTTAAAGTACAGTAGAACATGTCCAAAACAGAACTTGAATAAAACGGAAACATGCTTAAATGGGAAAAATTCTTTAGAACGAAGTCATTTTTTATCTTAAAAAAACCTGCACAAAGCGGAAGAAACTATTCGGTACCGTGAGATAGGTTTTACTGTAGGTTTTGTATAAAAAAAATAATATTAATAATAATTGTTTAATTTTACTTTAAAATTGTAAATAATTTTAATTAAATTGAAAATTTCTATTTTTTTATTTATGTAATTTTTTGTAGCTTCGCGAAAGAAAGATTTAGTTAATTCCTGTGTTTTTTAAAAAATAATTATTTCAATTTCTTTAACAGTAAAAAAATTCAGTTGAAAACTACAACTTTTGTCAATTTTTAAATATAACTTTTAATTGTTGTGTAGTTTTATGTAAATGACATGTTAGTAAAGTAAAAAAAGTTGTCATTTTCAACCCACGTGTATGAATTCTTTAAATGAAATTAATTTATTTCTAATAAGTAATCTATTTCAACACAGGAAACGAATTAATCTGTTAAAAACGTGCCAATTTCGTATGAAATTGAACATTCTGCATTTTATGAAAAAAGCAAAAATTTTCTGTTCAATGCAGGGAAGCCGACAACCAGTTAAAAAACAAAATAAGAAAAGATGTGATAAAAATTTGCATTTTTAAAGGAATCTCTTCTAATTATTAATATTTTTGGCGTATTTCTTGCAATATTTTGCTTTCAGAATCCCTTAAAAATCTGATTTATGTACTAAAAATATTTCTAAATTTTATATATGTGTGTCACTTATCGATCTCACATGAAACATTACAGGCAACACCATAAATATTTTATATAAATTATTATAAAACTTGTCATAGACGTTAATATTATAACATAAATATTCTTTTTTATTTAAAATATTTAAAATATTTTGTGCGTTCTAAGAAATACAGAATTTATTATTTATAATTTGAATGAATTTTTTTACTGTTTTTCTATGAAATATTTTAAATAAAATATGTAAAAATTGCTGTTAAAATTATAATCAATTTACTAACCCTTTTCTATTTATTAAACATAGTTTTAAGATATAATTTTGAAACTTTTCACTCTTATAAATTTAATAAACTTCCATATGTTACTATATCTGATTCAGTTATATTATTATTATTAATAATTAAAATCAGCAAGAGCGTCTGAGATGAAATTTGCATGATAAATTATTATAATTAAATATATCTAACCATCAAAATTTACTAAACTCATAAAGGTGATTACTGAATAAATAG
This sequence comes from Centruroides vittatus, assembly GCF_030686945.1. Taxonomy (NCBI): domain Eukaryota; kingdom Metazoa; phylum Arthropoda; class Arachnida; order Scorpiones; family Buthidae; genus Centruroides; species Centruroides vittatus. The sequence continues at coordinate 1,563,266 of NW_027120768.1, forward strand.
GAATAAAACTATAAAACTAATAAGGCTAGAAAGGCTAAATTTATAAAATAATCTATAAAAATAACAGTTTGTATGTGAATTTCCAGCTTTTCATTATCATTACTTATCAATAGGATAAAGAAGATCATCACTTTGCATTTTTTCTCTATAAGAAACACATTGAGACTATGCAAATAATAAGTCTAAATTTACTAATTTAACATACAAAAATATCAATTTTAAATGAATTTCCAGATTCTAATTATCATAAGATAACAAAGAGCATCGCCATTGTACTTATTCTCTATAATAAAAACATCTAGAACATTAATTAACAAGAATAAATTTACTAATTAATCTACAAGAATATCAGTTATTAAATGAATTTCCAGTTTCTTATTATCATTGCTTATCAATAGGATAAAGAAGAGCATCACTACTACTATTGTGCATTTTTCTTCTTCGAGAAACAAGAATCGAATGCCGAAGAAAGGAATGTATTTTATGGATCCTTCTACCAACTTATAATTAGATTTATGTTCTCGGAACGCATCAGATAAACATGACAGATCCGTTTTGTTCTACATCCTCTCACTGTAATAAAGTTATGCAAATATCTCTAGGGCAAGATGGTGATCCTTTCCTCCAACGCCGAAAAGTGAATATTGAGAATAGTAATCCCGGATTACTCTTTATTTTTCTTTATTTCGTTTGTCTTCTTGTTAAACTGTTGTTTTCCCTTCCTTCTCTTTTTTCCCCTTCTCCTCCTCCTCCTCCTCCTCCTCCTCCACCTCTCCTCTATTTTTTAATTCGAATTTAAAATCGAATTATTGGGTGGAGAATTCAAACTGAAACGTCAAACGTGTCTCTATCTATTATTGTTAATCAGATAAACTACAACTAACAGAATTCCAGGAAAATATACCAAAAAATTCAACTAAAAGTTTGATTATTGAAGAAAGATTTCGTTTGTGAATTATAAAATGCACTATGAATGAATTATAAAGACCTTAGAATTTTTTATTTTATTTAAAATAAAAAAAAACTGTTTAAGTTTAAAGTTTATTTTCTGTAAGCATTTTATTAATTCTTAGTTAATTTTTTTTTTTTAAATGATTAAATTTAGCGTTAAAACTGGTTAGTTTTAAAATATTCATAATTAGGGCGTGGTTTAATGTATTATGTTAATTTATTCGTAATAGCCACGCCTCTTATTATATATTCACATAAATTATAATTTTTAATAAAAATCGTTAAAAATAATTAATTAAAGTTATTTTTTTACTGTTTTTAATATGATAATAATAATTAAGCTAACTTTATTGTTTTATTTTGATTTTTAAACTTATATACTTTATAAGTAAGAAGTTTGAAGAATGTCTTTTAGTGATGTTATTAACCACATTATTATTATTTATTTTTTTAAAAAATACAGTTTTAAATTGAATTTTCAACTATAATATTTAAACAATAGAGTAGAAGATTGCTCTCGGAAGATGCATTAATGCATTTCTTTATATTTATTATTACTTTTATTGAAGTAAAGCTTTCCATTACCTCATGCAATGGTTTCCATTAAAGACTTTCTTGTTTTCTGGTAGAAACCTTCTCTTTGACACGATGCCACCAACGTATTGTGACGTGTTGATGAATGGAAATAACTAACCCAATGATGCTTTTCAATTAATTTACTTTTTTCTATTGGTTAAAGAAAGTTAAATGCTTTCATATGATCATCGAATTGACCATGAAAAAAGTGGGAAGGATTTAAATTCCTCTTTCTGAGGGATTATATTTAAAAAATGGAGATTTGCTCTCTCTTTTAAAGATTATCTTGGTGAAATGAGAGTTTTTCTTTTCTTTTCTTGTAGGATTATTTTTTAAAAAGCTGAGTTGTATGGTTCTCCCTTCAGGTTTAGGAAGGAGATTAGGATAATCCTGAAAAAACAGCATAAAAGAAATTTTTTTGCCTTTTTCAGGATTATGATGCAAAAATGGAACCTTATGATCTTTTGGCAGGATCAAAATAGGGGTTTTTGTACTCTTTCTTAAGATTGTCGTTTAAAAAGAGAAGTTTATGTGTTTTTCTCAAGATTATCATATAAAAGGAAAATTTTATTTTGATTCCTTGGTTATTTTTCAAAATGTGACATTATTTGATTGTTTTCCTAATATTAATCAGAGATAAGGTATTAGAGAAGACCGTAAAAAAAATTCGATGCTTTTTCAGAACTATCCTACAAAATAGGATTTTATGCTTTTTGTTTTTTTTTTTTTTTACTCAAGGATAAAAGAAAATAAAGAAGAAAAACCAAAAAGTAAAAGGAATTTTATGTTTTCTTAAAGATTATCTTCTAAAATCTGAAATTTATACGCACAATTTTGCAGGGGTACATAACATTTTATTGTATATAAATAATAAAATTTTATATAATCCAGTGGTATCATATTTACAATTATAAGCCTCATATATAGAAATTACAAGAATTGTTAGAAAATTAAAAAAAAACTCAAATTTTGTATAAATCAATAGTAACTTTATATATTTCTATTTTCTATTTTAAGGCATTGACGTAGAATTAAATGGAAGAATTAAGTCTGATTGTTCTTTTTTAGTAACCGTATCCATTTCAGTCAATCAACATTTGGAGCATCGACATTAACCATTTTCAAATGGTTTAGTTAGACAATCGTTAGAAATCGTTATCTAAAGTTTCATTCTACTAGAGGAAATGACTGTTTTCTAGAAAATCTTTGATGTACTTTCCTCTAATAGAAGTCTTTTCTGCATCCCTTTCATCATGTTAACAGAAAAAGAATTCTTTAGAAATTTGTTACTTTAATTCATTTTCTTCGTTATCTTAACCATATATTTTTCTATTTACGTTTTTTTTTCTGATTCAGAAACAAGTTTATTTTTCTATTATATTTTCATTTTGGGCTCAGAAACTGATTTACTTTTTTACTCATTGCCCTTCTGGCTAACAAACATGTTTTCTTTCTACTCATCTCCCATTCTGGCTCAGGAAAGATTACTTTTCTATTCACCTTCCTAATCTGGATCAGGAACAGGTTTACTGGTTCTACTCACTTCCAGGAACAGGTTTACCGGTTTTAACTCACACCTCCGTCTGTCTCAGAAACCGGTTTCTCAGCACAAATTTGCTGATTTTACATGTTAAGAAGCCATATTTTATTTTTAAAATGTTATTATAGCAATAAACTTTTAAAATAATGTATTATTGTTTTCTTGTTTATATACAGACTTAGAAAGACAAGTGATTTCTTGTAAGAAAGAAGTACTTATAGAAATGTAAAAACTACTAGAAAGTCTTTTCTATTGGTTAAAGAAAGTTAAATGCTTTCATATGATCATCGAATTGACCATGAAAAAAGTGGGAAGGATTTAAATTCCTCTTTCTGAGGGATTATATTTAAAAAATGGAGATTTGCTCTCTCTTTTAAAGATTATCTTGGTGAAATGAGAGTTTTTCTTTTCTTTTCTTGTAGGATTATTTTTTAAAAAGCTGAGTTGTATGGTTCTCCCTTCAGGTTTAGGAAGGAGATTAGGATAATCCTGAAAAAACAGCATAAAAGAAATTTTTTTGCCTTTTTCAGGATTATGATGCAAAAATGGAACCTTATGATCTTTTGGCAGGATCAAAATAGGGGTTTTTGTACTCTTTCTTAAGATTGTCGTTTAAAAAGAGAAGTTTATGTGTTTTTCTCAAGATTATCATATAAAAGGAAAATTTTATTTTGATTCCTTGGTTATTTTTCAAAATGTGACATTATTTGATTGTTTTCCTAATATTAATCAGAGATAAGGTATTAGAGAAGACCGTAAAAAAAATTCGATGCTTTTTCAGAACTATCCTACAAAATAGGATTTTATGCTTTTTGTTTTTTTTTTTTTTTACTCAAGGATAAAAGAAAATAAAGAAGAAAAACCAAAAAGTAAAAGGAATTTTATGTTTTCTTAAAGATTATCTTCTAAAATCTGAAATTTATACGCACAATTTTGCAGGGGTACATAACATTTTATTGTATATAAATAATAAAATTTTATATAATCCAGTGGTATCATATTTACAATTATAAGCCTCATATATAGAAATTACAAGAATTGTTAGAAAATTAAAAAAAAACTCAAATTTTGTATAAATCAATAGTAACTTTATATATTTCTATTTTCTATTTTAAGGCATTGACGTAGAATTAAATGGAAGAATTAAGTCTGATTGTTCTTTTTTAGTAACCGTATCCATTTCAGTCAATCAACATTTGGAGCATCGACATTAACCATTTTCAAATGGTTTAGTTAGACAATCGTTAGAAATCGTTATCTAAAGTTTCATTCTACTAGAGGAAATGACTGTTTTCTAGAAAATCTTTGATGTACTTTCCTCTAATAGAAGTCTTTTCTGCATCCCTTTCATCATGTTAACAGAAAAAGAATTCTTTAGAAATTTGTTACTTTAATTCATTTTCTTCGTTATCTTAACCATATATTTTTCTATTTACGTTTTTTTTTCTGATTCAGAAACAAGTTTATTTTTCTATTATATTTCATTTTGGGCTCAGAAACTGATTTACTTTTTTACTCATTGCCCTTCTGGCTAACAAACATGTTTTCTTTCTACTCATCTCCCATTCTGGCTCAGGAAAGATTACTTTTCTATTCACCTTCCTAATCTGGATCAGGAACAGGTTTACTGGTTCTACTCACTTCCAGGAACAGGTTTACCGGTTTTAACTCACACCTCCGTCTGTCTCAGAAACCGGTTTCTCAGCACAAATTTGCTGATTTTACATGTTAAGAAGCCATATTTTATTTTTAAAATGTTATTATAGCAATAAACTTTTAAAATAATGTATTATTGTTTTCTTGTTTATATACAGACTTAGAAAGACAAGTGATTTCTTGTAAGAAAGAAGTACTTATAGAAATGTAAAAACTACTAGAAAGTCTTTTCTATTGGTTAAAGAAAGTTAAATGCTTTCATATGATCATCGAATTGACCATGAAAAAAGTGGGAAGGATTTAAATTCCTCTTTCTGAGGGATTATATTTAGAAAATGGAGATTTGTTTTCTTTTTTAAAGATTATATTGGTGAAAGGAGAGTTTTTCTTTTCTTTTCTTGTAAGATTATTTCTTAAAAAGCTGAGTTGTATGGTTATTCGTGTCAGCTACCACTCCAAAAGATACTATTATAATAACAACATTATAAATTCCGACATTGATGAAACAATGTTCACCTGGTTAACTACATAGTTACAGCTTGTTATTGTTACTACAATAGCATGTTTTGCCTGTATTAACCTTAAAAAATGATGAATAAAACGTTCAAAATTGCAACAATAGTAACAAAATCTTCATTTCTAACCTTGTAGCAAGTAAAGTTACGTTACAGATAAAGTAACAATTAGTACATTTGTTACTATTGCAGTATTAATAGCATTGTTACTGTCACAGCATATCATTGAAGAATTTACGAATGAAAAGCAGCTCATTACTGTTACGCTGTAACAAAATTGTTCATGTGCTTTTATTACGTTAAAAAGAATGAAGAAAATATTCAAAACGTGCTACAACAGTAACAAAACTTTTATTTTATAAATCATTTATTTAAAAAAATCCACTCAAAATATTATATATATATATATATATTTTTTTTTTTAGGAAAAATCTTGAGTAAGTTCTAAGTAAAAGAAATTATTCTAGATAGTAACATCATCCTATACAAGCCACATGAATATTTTAAAATGTCTGGGGTTTGAGTTCCATAAAGAATAATCCGATTTTGTGGTCGATATTTATCATTTTATTCTTATCTTCCACTAAAAATGCGGGGATATCTGCTTATTTATGCTTGCTGTATGCATAGAAAGTGAAAAATGTTTTGAAATATCCGAAAAAATAAGTTTAAGTTATCTTTATATATATATATATAATTTTTCCAATAAAAATCAATGCTACAATAGTAACAATAGCTTGCTGCAATCGTAAATAGTTAAATAACGTTTATTATAATGGCGTAACTTTGTTATTTTGTATGTGAAATGTCTCAAGCATTAACAGGCCCTGTTACTGAAGTAATAGGACCTGTTAATGGTTGAGACATTAAGATGCTACTATAGTAACAATAGAAATGACTAGAATTAGGAATGTTTATTAATACTGTAACAGTAACTAATACTATTTTAACAGTCTTAATTACTATTTTATCTATAAAGTAAAACTGGTTGTTACAAGAGGATTTGCTACTGTCGTAGCAAATTATGAACGTTTTCTTCATTTTTTTTAAATTTAACAGAAGCAAAAATGAGGTTATAGTAACAGTAACAAGCTGTTTGCATACATAAATTGAACAGTAACGTGCTTTTACAGTAACTATGTGAGGACTTTCAATAATACTACTTATGTAACAAATTTATGAATGATCTTACGCACCTTAAAGTAGCATAAGATTATATTTTAAGATGCATATTTTAGTATTTTAAAATACATAATCAGTAACTAAACTACCATAATTAATAAAAGTAACTCGCATCCTGCTATAGTAACATAGCAAGTTACTCTTGATTTTATGTAACTGTAGTAAAAATTTATTATGCTGTTAGTATATATATATATATATATAATGTATGCATACTTACATAATAAAAATTAATTATTTTTCAAGTTTTAATTATAATAATACTCTTAAAATAACATAGACAATTAATTGTTCAATGCTAAGTACAGAGTAACAGCATAACTTTAACAATCGATGATATATTAATACAGCAGCATATACATGATATTCTAGTAATATAACAGCATGTAACACAACGCTATAATAATAAAGTCAAGTTAAACGCTGTTATATCACTATAGTAGCATGTTTATACTGCTGTATACTATATTAGTTTGCTAGTCAACTAATATAGCAACCTACCTCAACAATCGAACCACTACATATATATATATATAAAGCATACTTAATGTTACTATAGTAACATACAACTTAATATAAGTCAAAGAATCTGATATATTTGTATTGAAGGACAAATTTTTCTAGCTAGTAACTGAAAAATAATGTCGATTTTTTTAAAATTAATATAGTAGAATTTGTTAATAAGTTTTAATTGTATAACAGACAAAAGTTAAAAATGAATTTTAGAGTAAAATTGTAAGCGGGGTGTCCATTGGTTCTTTTCATTTTCGGATCACGTTCCTTCTTCACTTAAGTGTCCATCCTCTTGAGATATTTATAAGATTCTCCCGTTTGACTTGGCGTGTGGTCTAGTGAATATTTCATATTAACTTCATCCAACGATCTTTCCACTTTCTTTCATATTTTTCCCCCCTTTTTTCTTGATCGGACATCGAAGCCATTTTAAAACATGATCATTTCTCCAACCTGCTGCAGCTTACTATATATATATATATATATATATATATATATATATATATATATATATATATACATATATATACATATACATATATACAAAAACGTGGTTTGTGTTACGACGAGTTAGAGAAAATCATTAAAAATAAAATAAAATTAATATTTTATACTATTTTTTTCTTAAAATTGGTTTTTATAACACTTAAAAGTAAGTGCTTTTATGTGTTTTCATGTAGGAGTAAGCGCTTTTAAGCTATAGAAATGTTAATTATATATTAAAATCACTTGAAAATTGAATAATTATTAAATTTTACGTGTATTTTTATACATAAATAGATATTCTTATGTGTAAAATATGTATATTAACACTTACACAACAACGTGTTTCGTGTTACTTCGAATTAGTCATACAATAATTTAATTTTAAATTTTTTAAATTAAATTTTCTGCATTTTTTTTATAAGTTTTATATTAAGTTTTTTTAGAATTGATTTTATGACACTTGAAGTAAGTGCTTTTAATTGTCGTCATGAAGGAGTGAGCGCTTCTAAGAGTTGTAGATGTTAATTATGCATTAAAATCACTAAAAAGCTGCTTAATTGTCGAATTTTGTGTGTATTTTTATACACAAATATGTATTTCACGTGTAAAATACACTTACTATAATCTATACAACAAAGTGGTTTGTGTTATTTCGAGTTAGAGAAAGGCATTAGAAAAAAATTAAAATTAAATTATTGTTTTAAATTTTCTGCATATTTCATAAATTAAAGTGATTTTTTTACAAATTTTACATTATATTTTTGTAATATTTTTGTTTTTTTTAAATAAAAATTGGTTTTACGACACTTAGAAGTAAGCGCTCCCGAGCGCTGTAGATGTTAATTATGCATTAAAATCGATTAAAAAAACAAAGCATATTTATTGAATTTTACGTATATTTTTATATAAAGATATGTATTTTTAAGTGTAAATATATAAATCAAATCGTTATTCTATTCAAAAATAATATAAGTATATTTTTTAATTTTACCTTAGAAGTCAATGGTAAATTTAACAATACTAAAAACTAAATTTCTATCCGATCCATATACATCGTTACACACAAAATCATCGAATTAATCGCGAAATAGCACGGTTATCCGACTTTTGGGCCACCCTTTACATGTACGTAAATTAACTACGAATAGCTTACATCATGAACGGATATTTAATTTAGGCTATAAGTTATTTAGCAGCATCGTTATGCAACTTCTATACATATACGGTAGCCGAAAAGACAGTTTACCATTCTACCGATTAAACTACTGTCTTATCAGAATAGCAATTTTACAAAACTTAATGAATTAATTTGCAGGAAGCAAGGGTTACTTTTGGGTAGTTTAGTAATAAGAATTTAAGGAATTATCAATGTATTTTCTAGAAAAAAATGTAATGAGATCAAGGAAATCCTTATTTTATTTCAAACAGGTAACATAATTATAAGTTTTTCTACAAATATATATATATATAATATAAATAATATATATATATATATTCTACAGATGTAGAATATAATATATATATATTAAGTTCATGTATACTGTTTTCATTTACTTACAGGAAATAAAATTACAGAGTGCTTTAGAATTTTATTGTATGAGATTGTAAAGAGGTTTTCAAATATATTGGGTTTTCTTTGAAAAATAAAAATCCACAGTTTTCTTGATCTGCACTTTTATATGTAACGAGATGTTATTGGAAAAAATACTGAATAGATGCATCAGGTAACAGAATTAAGTAAGCATTCTACGGGTTTTTATCAAAATAATTAATTATTTTATACAATTTACCCCTCAAATTAGTTTCAAAATTAATATTTCAAGCGTATAAAATAATAGAAATTAACTTTTCTGGTTAAAATGCCAAATTTATTGAGATATCTTACTCAAAAACCATAGCTAATTTAGCTCTCGACAGATTTAGTTGCAGCTTAAGAGGATGAAATTTTAAATGTTTATTAATTAAATTAAGAAATTTCATTATTCTAATGCTCAAATTTAAGAATAAAACTAGGTTTTGGAGTGTTAATTTACTTTTATGTAAATTAATTCAAGTGGAAAAATTTCATAACTATAATGTATTGCAGTATTGTTAATATAGTAGTAATTTGATAAGGAATTTATAAAGTTATAAGCATCAAGGAGTGTAATAATAAATAAAAATAAATAAAATATAAACTTATAAGGCTTAAATTACTCTTTTAACAATAGCAAGTTGAAGAATTACATCAGCAAAAATTTGTCCCTCTCTATCATCTCCAGCCATCAGAAATCAAAGTATCTTCCTTCTCCAATTATGTCATCAGGCCATTCACAGATACACAGGAATTATTTTCAGACAATTTTCTGATGACTGCGTTAAAATAGCGGCAGCAATTTTACGTCATCAAAGAATTGCCCCCTCCCCATCGTCAGCAATCGTTAGATACAAACGAAATCCCCTCCCCCATAAATTGCTGATGTAATACACGAATAGTCCCTATTTTCTTTTTTAAAAAAATCCCAATTTTAAAATGTTAATATTTTCATTCAAAGTCTCGATAATGAAGAAAAAATAAAATAAAATAAAAATAATAAATTTAATAACTGAAAAGTAATGTTTCATTTTTAAAAATGCTGAACCATTTATAGATAAAATAGAACTTCAAAGAAACCGTCCGTATCAAATATGTCTTGGTATTAACTTCTTAACGATCAATTTGCTTCCCTTTTATGGCTACGCAAATTCTTCCAACGTCTCTAATACTTTCATAGATTACATAAAGCAATGGTTCGATAAGTCTTTCCGGGTGTAAGAAGTACACCGGATCTGTAACTCCATCTAGTGTAAAGATACTGATCCAATTTTTATTCTTCTATCCATATCTCGAAGCGGAAAGATAAATTAGCGTTTTAAATAAATTTCAAATTATTATTTAAGTACATCGATTATATTAGGATATATAGGATCAAAGAAGCTACAAAACATTAAAAATCCTATGTTAAAATATAAATTCTATCGCAAGTTATTGAATTTTGAAACTGCTGATATATACTAATTTTATCGCGTGCTTTCATATTTTAAATTTTACAAATTTGAGTAATTTACGAATTTATTTAGTAATTATATTTTTATGTTCATGACAAACAAGGCTTTCAAATACATAAGGTTTCGTGTTAGAATTTAAATTCTATTATAAGTTATTGAATTTTGAAACTCCTTACTTATACAATATCAATTAATGGGTCAAGTGGTTTATATAAATTTTAATGAAATTGGATAACTTTGTGATTGACATGTCAACTAGGTTTCCATATAGATGACAAAAAATCCTCGAGAATATAAAAATATTTTACAAGTCAAAATGTAAATTTAATCATGACTGATTGAATTTTGAAATTATCAATCGATACGTATCTTAAAAATGGGTCAAATTATTCATGATATAAAAAATATATATTTTCTTGAATTTATAAAAATAATTCTGCATAAAATCTATTTTAAAAATAATTTCTAATGATATTTGTTCTTCTAAAATATTTTTTCACTGTTTAAAACTTTAGTTAAGTTTACATTTCACTTACTTAATAAGCTAAGATATTCTTTATCATTACTGGTGCAGCAGCCATTAAGAAAATGAAAACTTAAAAGGATAAGAAAGTACATGATTTATATATTTATTTCGGTGCAAATTATAAGTTTTATAGGTAAAACATTAGGAGAAAAGAAGACTTTCATATTAGCTGTTATCTACTTGATTGTCAATTAGGTGCGTTTAAGTAGAAGCTCCTAACAAAACGACATTAACACGAATTCACTTAACGACCCGCACTTCCTCTTTCAGTCACGAAAGCATCTTCTTCTCTGATGTCTGAAATTTGTTTGAGTAAAGAGGTCTTTGGAAAATGAAAGGGATGTCAAAGACATTAACAAACTCTTCTTTTTTCCTCTCTCTCTCTCTTTCTTTTATCTGAAAAAACACAGTTGATGCTGCAATTATTGTAGTAAGTAAACTTTGTCAATCTGTGCTTTTTGAAGAGCATTAATTAATTCAATGTCACGTTAATACATTTATGAGTTAAATTATAATTATTTATAACTGACAAAGCTTAGTTAAAGTGAATTTTTATGTTACAACCATTGGCATTCTATCTAGAAGGCGTCATCACTTTACTGAAGTAAACTTTGTCAACTTGTACCTTCTGAAGATCATTAATTAATTAATTAATTCTAAATCATGTTAGCACACATTATTAATTTAATTACAATTATTTGTAACATTTAAAAACGTATTTAAAATGAATTTATATATTATAAACATTAAAATTCCATGTAAGAAAGCATGGATAACATCATGTTATCTTATATAAATCAGTTGCTTAAGATGATAACTGAACTTTGATAATTCGAAATGAAGATGATTTAATTTTAAACAAGGATTTATCAAGTTTAACTCTTTAAATAAACAGAATAATAAATCTAGGAAAGTTAAAGTTTAAATTAACTAAATTCGAAAGTTATTGTCTGAAATTTAAAGGCCAAAGTTGATTACATATCTGAAGAGAAAATCAGTCGTCTAGATACATACAAAGTTTGATTTGGTCGAAATTTTCAGAAAATATTTGTTTAAAACTTTATATATCTAACATTACAGAAAAATATTAATTAAATTAATAAACTGTAAAATAATTTTTTAGTATTTAAATATTCCTTTTTAAAAATATTACAGTTAAATGAATTTAAGAACTATCCATTTAGGTCACTTTTTAAGTAAATTCTGCGTTAAAAAATTTAATTTAGCTTAAAACTTATAAACGATTTAAAGTATTATTTAAGCTGTATACATAAAAAAATTTAACGTAATTTTATAAAATTTTGAGTTATAATGTCTGGCATTTATAGGAGAAGTACATAAAATCATTTAATGATTGTCAAATTTTATGTGAAATTAATAAAAATTTTACTGTGTATATAGACTTTATACTAATTCAAACAGTAAAATTATTTTACTAAATTAAATAATAAATTCAATAAAATAATATATCGATACCTTAGTTTATTGTGAAAGTAATTTAATTATTGAATAAAAAAAAACAATATAGAAACTACAGATAAATTTAATTTTATTGCACTTTACAGAAATTAAAAGTATAATTTTACAGTTTTTAAACTTTATACAATTCTCAATTTACATTTTTATTCTTGTAATACAGTATAAAGTAATGAGACAATGTAAAGACATACAATTAAATCAATTTCACTATATAATTTTAATAAAACACTACAAAAACCCCATGTAATATACTTAACGTAATTGTTACAACAATCTACAAACACTAAAAAACAATTGTCAATACAAGAGGGGGAAAAAGGAAACAAACAATAGATATGCGGGAAAGTTGCAACCATTTAATAACCATTCACTTCCCCTTTTTAGTAATTCGTTTAACTTCCACTAAGGGAAAAAGATAAGAGTAGTCAATGCTAACTGCAACACTACCATTCCTCACATCACAATCCGCTTGGTTTGCTTTTGCTTGTAACTGCTGCATTATCCTATTGTTTACCCCTATGACATGCAGAGACATCTTATCGGTTACCCCACAGGGAACTGGACGGCCAGAAAGGATGAAAAGTAAGAAAAACGACATACGAAGACCATAAAAGAAAAAAGAGCTATTGTCCCGCTGTCGAGTAAGTTGACCAGATCTATCTTCCAATCAGTGAAAGTGAAAAGGGGTAAAGATAAAGGATGTATCTAAACACACTAGCTTGGCAAACAACTTTTTCGCCGATTCTAATAATTCTCATCCAATTTCTGACACTAATTAATTGATTTTAAAGCAGTCGCCATATTTTTTCTTTTTTTTTTTTTAACTTTTAAAAATGTTTATCGGATATGGCAACACTGAAACATTTTTTTTGAATTTTTTTTTATTTGCTGTGACGTTTTATGTATGTTTTAGCTTTAGGTGTCGCTATCGTAACGTGACGTATGAATTTATATGCGGAATATGATTACCGTTCTGTGTCACTGACTTCATTCCTGTGATAGGAGTCAATACTAGATTTAGAAAGTGAAACATCGATCTGATTTTCTTGCTATAAATATATAGCGAGTATATTTATTTTGTGTATATCTACACAGTCAATAAATTCTTTTTTTTAAATAATTGAAGAATATTTAAATTTGGGCAAAATTAGTGTCATGAGTTAGTAATGTATTATGAATACAGACATATTAAAAGATACTGCAGTCTTTTAGTATATTTGTACTCGCATTACCGTAAGTGTATTTGCATATTGCAATGCTACATAGTAGTAACGTTAAATACCACTACTGAAATATAGATTGCACGTAGCTAGAGAAGGGCTAGGGACAGCTGTCCATTCTTCCAAATGGCAAAAATTACCCTCCTTTCCTGAGGTAATTCGTACCATGACCCCCGGAAGTCTATCCCACAATTTGCTAGGGCCTCCCCTACTGTAGGTGGTCTAGCTACTCACACGGAAAATAGTCATTGTATCTCCTTATCTATTGTAGTACTTTAGAGGATATTATCACTACTGAAGTAGTAAACTATTTAATCTAATACTTAATCTACAATATTAAAATCCTGAAAATTAATCCTTTATAATAGTTTAGATGTCAGATTGTCAGAGGATAAGTTTTTTAATATTAGTACTGTCGTAAATACACAGTACTTACTGCAGTAGTATTTATTTTTGTACTGTAGTAGTAAAGTTGCAAATACTCTAATAGATTATTTACTTTATTAATAGTACTACTATAGTACTTATTTTAATATTTATATTTACAGTAAAGTACTACTTAAGTAGAACCATTAAAAAATTCTATAATATTTTAGAGAGTGAGTTATTCATTAAATAATTGCGAATGGGTCTACTCTATTTGTTTCTCTGTTACTACGTTGTCCTCTAAAATGTTCAATTTATGCACCTTCAATTTATGTTATAAAAAGACTACAGATGTAATCTGTAGTCTTTTTATAACAGGTGAAACGCATAACAAATCAAACAGCTAATTTAACAACATATAAGGAAATAATAATATATTTTTCTATAAAAATAATTTCATTAATTAACTTACTACTAGAGTAATTGTAAATAAGGGTATTGATACATCTATATAATATACACATAAGCAGCAACTATAATCTTAGATCATTATCATGTTAATTCAAGTCGAAATTAATCCGTGTTGGTTGGACGAGTTTCAAGGGAATTCAATCATTCTAACCAATTGATTTCTAGACACTAATTTATACGCTGCTACTCTTAATTAATAACTCTGTAATGCCAATCGACACAACACGTAAAGCTGCCACAAAATACATCCTTTCGCTTCTATGTTCTATATATGAATAATAACTTTAACCCATCGAGTTATATAACTGCATATCACCCAAACTAACATTTTAATACGTTATTCTAACATCAGCGCTGAACAGCCAAATGGAGAAGGTGGTTAATGCGTCAGACTGTCACTCTGATGGATCCTGGTTCGATTTGCAGGTAATTTTTTCGCTTGTGAATTGACCCAGACACTTGGATCCCGTCTCTACCCCCTATCTGACTAATTGTAAGCCTAGTCGGACCTGTTATAAATGTGAGAAAGGCCCAAGGTGCCCAAAAGTATTATCGTTACAACGGGGAAGAAACATTAGAATAGTAGATAAAGAATTGATATTTATTCGTTGGTTTATTGAATTTACAAAAATCTCTAACAATAAAATTACAAACCTTGTAAATTTACTGTACCAAGGATGGCTGAAACGTGTAAGTAGGACAAAATAATGGATTATTTTAGGTTTTAGTATTATTAATGAATTTAATCGAGAAATTTTTATTTATATATATTAATGTGTTATAAACCACCACTACCAACTACCAACTACTAACCAACTACCACTTAATATTTTTCTCTAGTTGGGAGAATATCTGTCCTCTTTATAACAAGATATTTTACTATACAGTGTTGCTAAAAAGTAGTAATTAACTGATCGTATCTGTTAAAAATTACTGATATAAGTCTATCCGGCCATTTATGATAAAATGATTTGTTTGAATTACGTGTGAGTTGTAAGAATTTCTTCACTGGTCTGTATTCTGTCTGTCTTAAAATTATTCAATAAAATAATAATTTAAAAAGTTATCAAAGTAGTTTTTTATGGAATTATACAGTTTAATATAAAAATTTGCATAGATTAATATTTAAAAAACATTCGTTTAAAAAGTCAATGAGGGTGAACAAAAAATCAAAGTTTAATCATGTGGCGCCATCTCTTGGAAGAAAAAGGAAAATTTTATTTAAAAAATTTGTGATATAAAAACATTTACTGAATTCTTATAAATGAGAAAACTGATATTTAATAAATTAATATTTGAATTTAAACTTTATAATTTAGTATCAAATTCTTTAATTCTCTACTGTTCTGGTAACAAAAAGGAACAGATGGATATAAGAGTAAATAACTAGTTCACGTGATTATGATCGTATTTCAAAGCTTTGGCTTTAGGTATTAATTAACAGAACAAAAGGTCCTTCACACAGGAGAATAACTTTAAATTATCGATTCATATTACACTACATATTCCATACTTTCAAAGAAAATATTTTCAAAAAATAAAGAGAATTTATAAAAAATTTAATCACTGTTTAATAATTTATGAAAAATGGCTGCTGTTTAGAGGTGGTCTTATTGGAGGTTCGACTGCATTAATATAGTCGAACCTCCAATAAGGCTACCTCTAAACAGTGGTCATTTTTCAGAAACGTTTTGAAAAAAAAATGTATACAAAATAACCTCCAAACAATATCCACTTTCGAACAACGGCCATCTTTTATGTTATCATCAGTGGCCGTTGCTTAGAAATTAACTGTATATTAAGTATTCTGTTTTCTTTTATTTAATGTAAATTTTAGAGCTGTACGAAATATCATTGGGTCGTACAAGCTATGCTGTGTAGATTTCTTATATGTTCAGTTATATAATTTAGCCCTACAACCTCTTTTACAGAGATCCCAACTTCTTTTGCAGAGATTGGTGGATGGCCGAGTTTTTAAGGCAGTGGTTTTTCAGCCGGGATGCCATGGCACACTAGTAACTGTGGCACCCACGGTAGGTGCTCACAGCACGACTTCTATGTCTATGGCCGTAGGCACTTCAGGGGTGCTGTTAATATAGTGCTGTATAGTAACATTTCTTATATGTATTACTAAAAGTACGCAAGTCGCAATAATTACATTGATAAAGAAATAGAGGTGCCGCAAGAAAAAAAAAACAGATTAAGGTGCCACTATTAATTAAAGAAAGGTTAAAAAACACCGGAGTTAAGATCGAAGCTCTGTGGGCCCGTGATCGGATCTGGTCAAGAAAT
Organism: Centruroides vittatus; assembly: GCF_030686945.1. NCBI lineage: Eukaryota > Metazoa > Arthropoda > Arachnida > Scorpiones > Buthidae > Centruroides > Centruroides vittatus. The sequence goes on from NW_027120768.1 coordinate 1,580,066, forward strand.
GCCAGGAATTTTTCAAGATGTGTTCCAAATATGCTAGACTTCGTCCCTCAATACTCAGCCGTCCCATATGGGCTTGGAAAAACTCATAATGGACTCGATAAAAATATCCCCTTAGTTCTCGCAGGGCAGGAAAAATTTAAAAAACAAAGCACTTACAGTTTTGCTAATTATTTATGTTTTAGTTATTCTGAATTGATACATATTTGATTATCACAAAGGTTAATTTAAATATTTACAATAAAGCAATAATGGTTCAACGGTCTTTTTAATAAATAGAAAGCATGAGTACCAGAAAATATGATAGAGGGGTGCATTCGCCTCTGAACAAACTTGCAAGTGAAAGTACATGTTTGCCTAACATGGCTTCAACCGATTAGCTATCTTTACAGTCCATAGAACACAGATAAAACCTTGTAAATTATATGCAGACTTAACGTCAAAAGAGTTGAATGATTGATAGATTCTTAATCAATTTGAAGGCGGTAAATTGGTTGTAAACCAAATCAACAAAGTACTAATATTAATTATCAGACAAATGAGGTCAGAGCTGATAAAGAACTATCTCTTTTGTTACTCACGAAAATTGTTTGCAATCGAACCAACTCGGAAGATTAATTAACTTCTCTCGTTCTTAATAGTTTAGATGTTACTTTAACTTTCGATTGATTGCTTTGATAGAATTATTGAACATTCGATCAGTTATAATTGTTCTGTTACAGTAGCAAAATAATTGTTTAGGAACCGTTCAAGTATTACGTCAGCAATTGGTGGGGAGGAGATTCGATTGTATCCGGCGATTGCTGACGATGGAAAGAGGGAGGGCGATTCTTTGACTACGTAATATTGCACCCGTCCTCCTCTTTTTCTTCTCAGTCACCATGAAAATAATACCTGTGTATTTGCCAGCGGTTTAATCTTATGATCTGATGACATAATTAGGGGAGGGAGTGTTTTGATTTCTATTGATTGGTGAAATGATCTATGAGGAAATCAAAACAGGGCAAATTTTTAATGATAATTACATCATTAAAAATTTGAAGTCTAATGGTTGAGTCTACTTCTCTATGGGATCCAGGATCAAATCCGGACAAGCAACCACAGAATATATTGGGTAGTCTGTCCGAAATACTCGTAAAGCCCCATCCCTTACCATCCTGCCACCCGATTGTGGACGGGTGGTAAGAGGTGGGAACAGAAAAAGTAAGAAACAAATGTAATTACTCGTATGGCACCTTTATTGTAATTTCAATTTTAACAATTTTTTCTTAGTTTTGCTTTATCTAAGAAATTAATGAATGCAAAATCCAACATTTAGCCATGCTTTAGAATAATAAATCAAGTCTCTAATGATTTTATAGAGATACAACACTGTTCTAATGGACATAATGTGAAAAATCAATGCCAAATAGTTTATTGGTCTGCAAAAGTTGCAAGCGTGTATAATAAATAATTACTATATCTGTAAAGATTTAATGTTAGTCATAAAACGTGTTTGTTAATGGTGTCTAAATTATTCAGTGTGTAATTATTGTACGGTAACCAAATAAATCTAAAAAAAAACTATTTGTGGTAATGGGGCCCGACATGTCCAGGACAAACTCCTATGAAAATATCCCTAATTTTCGACTGTCCGGATTCAGTACCCATCTTCGAGAGGTAGGCTGACGACTTAACTGCTTCACCCGACCCTCGGTCCCTTAATTATACTTTAATATATGGCAATGACGGCCAGTTGAGCGAACGACTAAGGTAGCGCCCACCGCTTTGAAGGACCTCGGAACGAATCCAGACGGGTCGAAAAAACTCCAGGAATTATTTGGGGATAGTTTGTCTAGATATGTGGAGCTTTGCTTCTCGTCACCCGATTGCTCCCATTGCGAGCTTGGCCTAACACATAATGGACTTGCTAAAAAGGTCCTTTTAGTGCCCACAAGGTGAAAATAGATTTTAAAAAGTATACAGCATTGATACTAATGATTTTGGAATAAAATACAGTAATTTACATCTTTTAGCATAAATACATTTCTTAAAGAGTATGTGTATTTGCCAATTCCACCACGTTTATATATTTATGCTTTTAGATATCAACTTTTTAATCAGATTTTTACTAATAATGTCGTTTTTGCCTGCTCTTTGTAACTTTGGTTATATCCATACTTGGGAGGCAAATTTGTGAAAATTTCTGAGGCTCTATCCTGCACCTGCTAGTGGCCGAGTGAATAAAACCATTAAACACTGATAGTTCGCGCCTCGACAACGGGCTGGACACGTGGAGTTTTCTGGGTTTTCTTCATGTTAATAACATTTAAATGAGCTAGTTTCTCATAAAAGATCACCCATATGTCGTGTTGTCTTATACGAATAAAACAAAAACCTCTATCATGTAGTAGAAGCAGGATCCTCCAGAATACCGTTTGTTTTTGTGTTTTGGGTACAATATCAAGCAATGTACTGTACATTTAATGTTTTACGACAATAAATACTGTAATGCAATTACTGTATTTGAAGGTAAATTAATCTATTTAAAATTTAGGCCACATACCTAGTTTCGTGGCGCTACAATCGATAGTTGACGTAGTGATTTCCAGTTACATTGTGAGTTTATTTTTGTGTATTATACTCTGTAGTATGAACAACGTACACGTACAAGTTTACTGTTTCGAATAATTACGTTCCGGGTAAACGAGTTTCCACTGTATATCGTTGCTTATCCAGAAATAACACTTAATTTTATAACTGAAATGAAATGTAAAAATTTCTAAGAGTTATTTTTTAATTATGGACATAATGAATTTTTAGAGGGTTTTGAACTATCATTAAACGCCATTGTTAGTATTAATCCTTGTGTATTGATTATTCCTAGTTTTTTAAAAACTCTTTTCGCCCTGTGGGAACAAACAGAGCTTTTTTAGCAAGCCAATTAAAAGTTGGGCCATGCTCATAAAGTGGTAGGCTACCACCGTAACCGCTCGGCCATCCGGCCATGATTATTCTCACTAACTTAGCTCTTTGTAGCACGCTTGCTTTTTCAGAGCTAACAGATCCATACGATACGAACCATAATGTAAGGTTTTACGAGAGATCAATCATAGTGTTCACGCATTACAAACTAAACCTTACAATTTCATATTATCAGACTTATTCATCAAAGAAATGTACCGCAATGCCCATACCCTTCTCATTAAAGGAGGAAGGTGATGAATCACAATATCTATATTTTTCATATTAATGTTTTAAAACAACTTAAATACATGTTAAGTAATTGACAGATTTCTGACTAAAGTAGTTACTTCTAACAAGAGGCTTCTCCAAGGAGAACTGCTAAGTCCAATTCTATTTAGCTTGTTTGTAAATAATTTGCTAACTTACCCTCTCCTATTTAGCCCATTTTCGGTTAGGACCATGATCTTATTATGGCAACTAATTGTGGTTCTGGTTCATCTTCTACCGATCCAGTCTCTCGGAACTTTTGCAAATGCCACAGGGTTTGTATGGGGGTATCGTTGATTAAAATCATTTTCAATGTCATTTGAACTCCCCTTTCCACATAACAGAATGATCTGGGTTCGTTTTTCCTAGATTCATTTTTTTAAAAATAACTTTACGCAGGTTAAAGTTAGGCAGAGAATAAGTGCACCATTGCATTTCTCTCGAAATTCTAGCCTCATTTTATGTATCGCATGACCCTATTACTATTTAAACACTTTGAGGTGAATTCAAAATGGCAGCCGTTCGATTGACACTTATAAAGCTGATTTCCATTGACATAACATATTTATAACATGGCAAAATTTCCGTGCCCAACTCAGTGTGATTTTATAAGGCAGTTAAGCAATTTTTCACTCATACTGTATTTAATGTATTGTATTTTTTAATTAAAATATTAGTTTATCATTAAATTAATTAATCAATTAATATTTAAATTTATACATAAAGTTATGTTTTTAAAATGTACTGAAATAAAAAATGTTACATTTTACAACAACAGATGGCAGCATGAACATGCAAAATCTGGATAAACGCATTTTAATTTTAGATTCGACATATTTAGTCCCGTTGTTACTATATCTCACTCCCTGTGCTACCGTGTTATTTTATAATATCCATGTCAATACAATGCATTTATGTTGCTGTATATTTTATATTTTACACGTATAAATCATTTATTGTCGTTTATAATCTACTTAATATTTTACAGTTGTATTTTAAAACGGTTTTTATACTTCATGTTTTTAAAAGGAATAAAATAGGCAAGAATAGGGATGTACCCTATTCTTGCCTATGGCATTATTCCTGTAAAGTTCCTAATAAAAAATAAAGAAAGTCCTTTAGGATGCATTCTCCTTGATAGCCGCTCGTATTTTGCTGTCTTATTAATCAAATAAACAAATACAGTGTATTGTAATGTTCGAAAATGTGAAGATGGATGGTCTAATTTATAACGAAAAACTAATAATAGACGACGCTTTTAGTCCACAACTATAAATTAGAGTTAGATAACCTAATAAATAGGATTTAACAATATGGAGAGCTTATCACACCAAGGCCGACGGAAAGAATAACCAGATCTTTTACAAAAAAGTTAGTCTTTAATAATCACATTTCAAATTTAGGTAAGGATGCATTTCGTGTACAAGGACCCCTCATCAGCTTGCAAACACGTGGCGCCAACATAATAATTATAACACTAATAGTTAACCAATTTCTGTCGGCCTTGGTGTGATAAGTCCTCCATATTGTTAAATCCTATTTATTAGGTTATCTAACTCTATCTAACAAAAAACTAGTTAACGTTATAATTTATGCTTGGTGATAAGGTGAATGTTATTTAGGTAGGATAAGATATACAAGTAATTAGTAATACTAAAATTAAAAATGTAAATTCTATACAATAAAAAGGACAAAATATGGCAGCGACCTGTTTGGCATGCTCCAACATATTTAGACATGGCGCCTTGATGTTAGAATAAATTTGGACACTTATTTTAACTAAATTTTTAAAATATGTTCAAGAACATTTAGAAGAGTGTTTATGTAAATAAAAACTGATCGTTTTTTCTAAACTCTTTTAAGCTCGTTTCCCATACACTAGGCGTAACATAAAGTTTGAATACTTATTACCTTAAGGCGTCAGCCTGCCGCACTAGGGGACCTGGGATCAGTGGCGTAGCGTAGTGGGGGCGGCAGGGGCGGCCCGCCCCGGGCGGCACTTTTAGGGAGCGGCATTTTTTTACAATAAATAATAATAATATCTTGTAAAAATTTGAACCATTTCATTTCATCTTTTTGTCGCACCTACGATTCGGACCGACTGAAATGAGCACGGAGTTTTTCATTACTTATTCTGTGACGTAAATGAAGAATCCCCCTTCTTTCAATGAATGTATAATAATGACATCTTGCTCATTGTAGCGACTGACAACACCGTCTGTACTGACTTGTAAGGATTCCCCGTATTTTATTTAAGGGGGCGAAATTTTCCTCCGCCCCGGGCGGCTGACACCCACGCTACGCCACTGCCTGGGATTAAAACCAGGCAACCAACTCCTTGAATTTTTCGTGGACAATATGTTTCGGATACGACGGGCTCCATTTCTCACCACCACCATTGTGAACCACGCCAAACACGCACGGAAAAAGGCTCTTCTGACAGCCAGACGGCCGAGTGTTTAAGGTGGCCACTACCATTCTGGGGAAGCCGAATCGCATTCGAACGGGAAAATCCTAGCAATTTTTCGAGGAAAGTCCGTTCGAATATGTTCTTCACCATTTGGAATTTTCACCACCCCGTTGAGAGTATGGCCGAACCCATAATGGGCTTGCTAAAAAGACCTTGTCAGTGCCTATAGGATGAAAAGAGTTAAAAAGAAAAACCACCACATTGAAGCTGGCCTGAAATGGGTTTCAGTATGAGGAATGGAAACTATAATAGAATTAATAGCTAAGCTAGGTTCCAGGTTAACTGTTGCTATTGTAAGCAGCAATATATAATTTAAAATTTTTAATATGTCTTCTTATATCTTGACTGTTCATACTTGTTCATACTTAATATCCTATTTTGAGTTTTTGACGTTTGGTCTTGTTCAATCCGGCTGCTAGTGACTACATAAAGAGATCTAGAAATTACTTCGTAAACAAAACTCCAACCCAACACCTAGCAAGGCAATGATACTCTTCCTCGTTGATGATCATAGTCGTCATCTTCATACATTTATGTGTGCATGTCTTCTAGCTTTATATTCAAGATCCAACTATTTAGGGAAGGGAACGGATTATTTGTCAAATCTGTAACAAAATTCAGTGCGTTACCAAAATACGTACTCTTAAACTTTATAAAACTTCAAGAGCTCAATCAAATACCACGCATTGCAGGACAAACAATTTAAATTCGCTGGACTCTACAAGAACCTTACCGTTGAATAAGAACTAGTATGCCATCTCCTCTACAATTCTGAATTTGGGCATATTTCTGTAGAGTATTTTTATCACCATAACATTCACATTTTCCACAAATTGCGTTTTTCTGACTAGCAGATTTCGAACTGCTCCACTGCGGAGAACTTGTAGAGTAACGACTAATTCATGAGTATTATCCTTTAACTCTAATATTATGTCTATTGCTATGGCCACTGCCAAAAATCATATCAATAATATCCATAAGAGACGAGAATCCGTCTAATTTAAAAAGTAATGGAGCCGATTCCAACCAACGTCGTTGTTGCGAAAGAACTCTACTGTGAACAATTTGACGATTTAAACACCAAGATTAAAGAACTTCATCCATAAATTGACAGTATTTGAAAATATTAATACATCTAAGGCATATTTATTAAAAACTTGCAAATATCTGGCCGGATGGCCAAGATAGCTAAGGAGTGTCAGTAAACCTCTACGGGATTCGAGATCGAATCCAGGCGAGCAACCACAGGAGGCATTTGAGGGCAGTATGTTTCCGATATGTCTAGCTCCACCCCTCACTACTGTTCGCTCTCCATGTGAGCCTGGCCGAACCTACACCGAACACGAAGAAAAGTCCATCTTAGTGCCTACAGGGCGGAAATTAAACATTAATATTTTAACGGCTGGACAGTCACGCGGTAAAGTTGGCAGCTTACAGCGCTGAGAAACCGGGAAACGAATCCGAACAGGCCGAAAACAAAAATTTTTCGGAAGCAAAGTTTATCCGGATACATCTCGCCACCCGATCGCCTCGTGCAAACCTGGACGAACCCATCGCTAAAGAAACAAGGTCCACTTACTGCCTACAAGGGAGAGTAAGTTTTTTTTAAAAACTCTTTTCGCCTTGTGGACATTAAGAGGATCTCTTTTAGCAAGCCCATTATAGTTTCGGCCAGGCCCACAATGAGACAGCCGGGTGGTGGGAAACGGGGCCCGATATATCCGGACGGACATCCCGAAAAATTCCCGGCGATTTATCGACCCGTCCGAATTCGAACCCGGCTCCCCTAAAGCGGTAGGCTGCCACCTTAACCGCTCGGCCATCCGACCAAAGGAGAAAGAGTTAAAAAAGAAATTAATTTGTTTCCGTTAATTCAAAATTAAACATTAGTAAATTAATATTTAAAATAATTAATTATAAATAACTGTAATAAAATATTTAAGATTACAAATATATATATATATATATTTAAAATATCGCAGATCTGGCAACACTTAGACGTAGCGAGTATGTTGCGATTCTATAGCTGTGGATAAAACAAAATTAACGATATGAAACGTGAGTTATTTGTGCTTTAAATGTCAGAAAAGGTCGAAAAGGATGTTTATGGCGTTATAAGCATCATTTGATACCATATTAAGATGCAAGAGGTTTATGAATAAGTTAACCTTGATGTAGGTGAGTTGCATGTTTATATCTGTACAACAAAGTCCAAGTTTTGGAGGCAACCTTAAAATACTCATCATTATAAACATAAAAATAAGGAATTATGCACGTTTATGCACCATTACCTTACATTTTACATACAGAATTACAAACTTCACGTTTATAATAAACTGTCATTACATATATCAATACAAATGAAATGTCTTGTGTATTGTTTATACAGTTAATCACATATATTTACATGTATACATAATATTCAACTGCAAGAATATGTAGTTAATTAAAATACTTGCATACACGATTGTGTTAACAGGATTATTGATATATTTATTGTATAAAGTGAGAAAATATATCACACTCTTTATTATTTCATAATGCGATTGGTGATTTATGAGATGACATTTTGAAATTATGCTTTTGTTATATTGTTTTTCTGAAGATATGAAAATCGTGTTTCGAATTTAAAAGAAAGGGCAGTGTAACAAAATATAGAAATTGGAGGGAATGTCAGAAAATAAATTCATGCCTCAGCAAAAAGTTTTAGAAACAAAAACATTTTAAACCTAATTTAACGAACATTCGATAAATACCGGTAGAACAGAACAAAATATAAAACTTAAATATGACAGATATAATATAAAATAACAAAAATAATGTAATATGATATAAAAATTAGTAACAAACATTTAACAAAATAAATAATAATGTAAAAGTACTCCCCATTAAAGGAATCGAGTTAGAGCCAGTACAGAGATAGTCCACATCCCCGTAATTAATGCAGGTGGAAGGTCTATTGGCTTTAAATATTTCTAAGGTCTCTAAATGCCTAAGTGTGCTGAAGTCCTTTGCTGGTCTGACGATTGTAGTCTTCCCACTTAACTGTATTTCTTGTTGGGTATTATATGTCGTGTTTCAAAGTTTTGTATCGATGGTATACTCGTGTTCTTTAAGTCTCTGCTGTAATTTTGTTTAGATCTGACGTATGCTAGTATCCTGTTAAACCATGGGTCCTCTATTGGGATTGAATGAGTTCCAGAGGAATCTGGTATCCTTCCAGGTGCGGGATGAGCAAGTTTTATGAGTAAAAGATTCTAAAATACGTGTGGGGGACTGTATAGTTACAAAGATTCCTCTGGAATTCATTCAATCCCAATAGAGGACCCATGGTTTAACAGGATACTAGCATACGTCAGATCTAAACAAAATTACAACAGAGACTTAAAGAACACGAGTATACCATCGATACAAAACTTTGAAACACGACATATGATACCCAACAAGAAATACAGTTAAGTGGGAAGACTACAATCGTCAGACCAGCAAAGGACTTCAGCACACTTAGGCATTTAGAGACCTTAGAAATATTTAAAGCCAATAGACCTTCCACCTGCATTAATTACGGGGATGTGGACTATCTCTGTACTGGCTCTAACTCGATTCCTTTAATGGGGAGTACTTTTACATTATTATTTATTTTGTTAAATGTTTGTTACTAACTTTTATATCATATTACATTATTTTTGTTATTTTATATTATATCTGTCATATTTAAGTTTTATATTTTGTTCTGTTCTACTGGTATTTATCGAATGTTCTTTTTATACAAGTATGTTCTATTTTGGAATACTCAACTGATGAAGACCCGTTAAATTAGGTTTAAAATGTTTTTGTTTCTAAAACTTTTTGCTGGAGTTGATTTCTATGGTATGAATTTATATTTTAATAAAAAGGCAGTTCTTTAATTGCATATACTGTGTTTGAGCCACTTTTGACCTTTCTCCCATCTTTGCTATAATGTACAGTACATTGATGTATCATTCCCAGAACAATTGTAGTTCTGAATGAGATGGTTGGGACCTTACCATACTTTAGGAGTAAAAAAGTTCTTCAAATATTTTATAACTGATAGTTTTTTCATAGTTAATCACACAAATTTCCATGTACTGTACATATAACTGCAAGAACATACACTTTGTTAAAATTCTTACTTGTACAATTGTAGTAATAGGATTAATGATATATTTTACTGTATAAAGAGAGGAAAATATATTCATATCTTTGTTACTTCACAAAGGGGTTACTGATTTATGAGATGACATTTTGAAATTATGCTTTTATTATGTTTTTTTTTTGAAGATAGAAAAATCATGATTTAAATTTGCAATAAACAGACAGTCCATTAATTATATGTGCAGTGTTTGAGACTTTTTTGACTCCTTTCATGTACATTGATGTACCTCTGTTGAATTATGTTTACAATAGTTCTCAAACTCCATGATATTGAAGAAATGACTTTAAAAAGTTCTGCAAATATTTTTTGTTAGCTTAGTACATGACTAGGCTTGTAATTATGCTTATAAGAACAAATTCATTTGCCACTAATACTTCTATAAAGTTCACATATACAATACCTGGACCCATTTCCTCTATCATATACAATGATATACTTTTTGCAACCCCCTTCTTGCCTTCAAACTTGCATGTAATTAATAAATGGCCCTTTATGTTCAATAATCTTTCCAGTTTTATATAAAATTACAAATTTCAGGTTTGTAGTATATATATTAGCATAAATTTCTCATAATCAAATACATATATTTATATACATGTGTAGTATTTAATTAGAAGGACATATTTTAACTAATGCGATAATAATAATATTAAAATTCACTTGTAATTTAATATAATTTGTCTAATAATAATATTGTTTAACATTTTCTATGTAAAGGGTATATCATCATTATCTCCCCTATTTCATGATTTTTTTACTGATTTATGACATTTTAAAATTCTGCTCTTATAATTGTTTTTGAGAGTGAGAAAGTCAGTTTTAGATTGAATTTTTTATATAAATAATTATCGATTATATATTGCTCTGAAATTATTGTAATGGTATATATTTGTATATAAAATACAGTTGACATTTATGACCAATTGAATTATTCATTATTTGCTTTTACAAATTATAAACAATGTTATTAAATATAATATTTTTCTGTATTTTATTTATAGAAGTGTATATAATAATTAGATATTATATTTCATTTAATGAATATCTTTCAACTGTTTTTCTAAATAGATATTTACTATGGAACTTTTTATTCAGTAAGAAAATATTTTCATTAATTAATGTTTGTATAGAAAAACCTTTAACGTCATACGTAATTTATTTTAAAGAGACAAATGATTTAAAATTAATAAATTTCTCTCTCCAATGGCATTAATATGTACACTGTTTTCTTGTAACCAAACAAACAAAATATCTCTGTTAATTCTTTTAATCTCTTAATAATATCTCTCTTAAATAAGTACATGAACTCCTAGCCCATTGTCGGGAGCACAAAAAGCAGTGAGGAATATTTAAAAAAATTAATTGTTGTTACATATTAGATGAGTGCAAATATGAAGAAATCGAAATAGTTTCCTATGTTAATCTTAGTGTCAAACAATTGCTGGATTAGATCAGGCTATATTACTGCTGCTATTTATAATTGAAAGCTAAATAATTTGGCCTAGAGGTTAGGCATTAAGCACCATCTCTTATTAAATTTAATAAGATATGGTGCATCTGACACTTGATCTAATCCAGCAGTCATTTGGCTTTAATATTGGGCTTACAGATGTTTATATTTTAATCTTAGTGTTAAATAATATTTATTTATGTAAAAATTGCAGTTCTGAATGAGGAATTTGGAGCTTCCAAATTTTAGACTACTACAAGACCAAAAAAATTGAAAAGAACTATGTGTCTAATTGTGACCCTTTGCAAGATATTCACCTCCAAATGCTGCTTATTAAACACATGACAGGTTTAATGGAGCATGCAGCATGACTCCGAGTGTTCCCCGGAAGCAGTCGATGCAATGGCATTTCTTGTGTTTTAATATCTTACAAAGGGTCACGCACAAACAATCAGTTTTTTTGACTTTTTACTTTTTTACTACACTTCCAATAAGGTCTCAACTGCCTTGTTCAGAGCAGTATTTGTATCGATTCTTAGTGTTGTCTCATAAATATTTTTACTTAATATAATTTTATAAAATCTGAATAGTTTTTATTGTTTTATGAATATTTATATATGCAAAAATCTAACTCAAAGACAAAAAAATATCAATTTCTCTAATGTTAAACTGTCAAGGTATATATGTAAGATGTAGGTTTCAATCTTTGCTAGCAATAGCAATTTTATCAAGAAAATAAATTGTAATTATCAAATTTATCAACAATTGCAACATAATTTTTCGGGGTGGTTTTTAGTTATGGGTTGTCACAAGTCATCACCAAACCACATGATCATGTTCTAAACCCACGTATTGATATTTGTTCAAAGTGTAATTTCTATGGCTTTTTAATAATAAATTTTTTCTCTTAAACTTAAAACAATTTTACTGTTTTATGATTTGTATTGATATTTTGGTTTAGTGTTCGAGTGCTCTTGATATCTCGAGCAGTCGGCAGTCGAAGTGGCTATAGTTAGCAATGTATACATATATTAGATTCTTAAGGACTTAGAACAATATGACTTGCAAGTCTTTAGTGTGAATTTTATTTAAGTTCTTCTCATTTGTGAGTTTAGAATCTATGATAAACTGGTGATACAACATGGGACTAATGAGCAAACAAACCAGGATTGAATCGTAATGATCACTGTGTCACTGCCTATATAGATCTACTTGTATAGATCTATATAGGCAGTGATGTACTCTCTAATGGTTTTTCAGTGAGTGATCTCCATGAGGTAGAGAAATGAATAGGCTGGCCAATTCTGTCTAGGACAAGAATAGGGAGGAATGTTCAGTACACTCTCCTCCCATTGTGGTCTTATGACATACTTCAAGAGACTCCTTTACATTTGTATTGCTGATTTGAACTGTAATTATAGCTGTCATTTCTAATATTTATATTGAAAGAATGTGTGTTCTGCTTTAATATTAAAATATGAAAGCATAGCAATTTAGTAGAATTAAGTATTGCTTCTAATGTTTATACTTCATAGAATATTTATGGGAAATCATTATTTAGAATGAATTTAAAATAGGTAAAAAACCAAATAAAACATGAAAAATTTATCTATAGTCATTAAATTTATTAATTTTTATAATTAAGCATCATTACATTTGAAATTTTTATACTTGATTTTATATAAACAGGCCAAAGTATCTCCATACACTTACTAAATTTTAATCTGATTACTTTACTGAAGCATGTCAAATGTAATTTGCAGCTTGTTCACTTGTTTCTTGGACGTCTAGGATGAGGAGTGGTGCACAAACAGTCTTCAACCCGGAATTTCATATAGTCCGTATTGCATGATAAAGTGCTTTTTTTGATAAATACTAGGCTTTACTTTACATCCACCTTCATTTTGATTTTTAGGTGCTTGAAATGCATATCGGCACCAAAAAATCAAAATGAAGATGGATGTAAACTGAGCCTAGCGTCTATCGAAAAAAGTACTTTGTCATGCAATATGGATAAACATAATAGAAGACGTGGAAGGTATATTTCATGTACAATTTCAGGATAGTGTGTGTACATAGTGTGGCTCCTTATGGCATTCTGCTTGAAATCATTGCCATACAGTCATAATGGATGAGATTCTTGCATATTCCAACACACAAAATGACTTTTCACATTTCATTAGTGCTGCATTTGCTACTATTGCCTTCTGGTGACAAATCATGACAACTATGCATGCATACTACTACTGAAAAATACTTGGAGAGTTTACTCTTATTTCAATGTTGACAAGTATAGTGTTTGTTGTGTAGTTTATGAATACAGTAGAGCGTCATTTATCCAAAAGCCGATCAACCGAAATGTCAGTTAACCGAAAACTTTCCAGTCAGACTGTGTTGTGCCGAATCAAATGTTTTTGATACTAGGCTAACTTCTAAAGTATAATTTTTTTTTTTGTTTTTATATTTTTAAATACATTTATTTTGTTTGTACAAAATAAAGAAATAATTTTTAACGATACAATAGCCATGATTATTATTATAAAAATTTTTGTTAAGCTTAAAATCGATGAAAATTCAACGCGAAGCAACACACAACGGAGAAAAATTTCAACATGGGATAGGTTAATATATTTTTTCATACATAATTGGTTATCCGAAAAATAAGTTATCCAAACAACCCCAGTCCCCAATTGATTCGGATAAATGACTCTCTAATGTATTAAATTTTTAAAATGTTTCATGGACTTATGAATAAACCTGTATAACTCATATACATCAACAGTACATTTGACAAACACTTTTGATCACCTTGTGACCATTGTCAGGTGACAGTCTAATATTTTCATCATTAAAACTTAGTAAGCAGTTTGGCAGGAGACAGGCTGCCGGTCAGCAACTCTTGTTAGATATAATAATTATAAACTAATTAATTAATTAAATTTAATTATGGAATATTCTGGGAGAAAAGTTTGACATACAGCAGGATTCAAACTCTCAACTCCTGCTTATCTTACAGATGCATTTGCCAATTACTGAAGAGGTTTTTTAATTTTTTAACATAATCTTCTTGCCACTTGTACTTCACAGCATGAGCAAGATAAAGAAGCATGTTCACAACTTTATACAAGTTATGAACATGCTTCTCTATCTTGTTTTCGAAGAAAGACTTTTGTTGAGAGGACATCAGCATTGTACTGCAGAAATGACTCTTATCTGAGAAGTTTTTCCTCTCACTGGTAAATGCTTTAGGCCAGATCAGGACTGTAGGGTGTGATGTTCAAGAATGTCTTATCCAAGGCTTTGGAAGCACTTGGCTGTTCTGACTGCTGTATGAGAGCAAGCATTATCCTGCTACAAAATCATACCTTTTGAGAGTTTGTCTTAGATTTGAGATTCTCAAACATCCTTCCTATAATCCTTATCTGGCCCAAAATGATTACCATTTCTTTGGACCACCAAAAGGCCAAAAATTCTTTTCGAGCAAGGAAGTCAATTTTGTGGAAAAAATTGGTTTTCCTCTCAACAGGCATCTTTCTTGTAGAATAGAATAAAGAAGCTTGTTTACCACTGATCCAAATGCTATGTTGTACAAAGAGAATATCCTGAATAATATTCCTTATTTTTAATATGGAATTGAGATTGTTGAATTTGAATAACATGGTGTAGATAATATGCATAGTTTCATTTAATTCATTAGCTGTAATTGATGGTGTCTACAAAGCAGACTAAGCTAGTGATTAGTAGTATTTTTGGATTGCAGGTTGGATTTAACCAAAATATTGGGTGCACTACCTAAAAAAACTGCTTTAATATGACTGGATAAGCAAACCAATATCATTGGTTTGTTTTTTCAGCTATATTAAAGTTTGTTTATTAGGCATTTTGCCCATTGTGTCTTACAGGGTTTGGTCTAATTTAAATGTAATGAGACTTCCATCCTGTGACAGGATTATTTGAAATAAGATCAGAGAATTTAGATTCTTATTTGTTTGGTTACTTAAATTTTGATGGTTCAAGTGAATTGTTATTATGAGTCACCAGTTATAAGTGTTTCTCTGAAACTACTTTTTAAAGGAAAAATCCATTAAAACTTAAATATCTTTGAAGTTACCAAGAACTTTCATATCAGAATACTTTCGAATAGCTGCCTTCAGATGCGAGTTCCCATAGTAATGTTTAGAGTTTATTTTTATATGCTGACTGATAAAATATCATTCTAAACAACTGATTTTTTATCTATAATTGGTAAAGGATAATATAACAGATGTACTATAGTTACATATAGTTTCTGGAATTGGCAGGTGGATAGATACACCTTTTGCTTTCTGTTTTAATAAATGTTAACTTATCTGTTTGAATTTAATAACAGTATCAAAATGAACAAAAAATGTACCCTCCGTAACCAATATCCGGCGTGAAAGTTGAAAAACATAGGTTGGCAAACACTTTCGATGCCCCTCCCGGGCTCTTCTTCAGGCCAAATTTGCTGTAACTGGATTCTTACAATCGAATGTTTTTCAAATCAGAACATGCTTTACTTCTAGATGTTCAAATATGGAAGGCAATCTCGTGCAGTTTCAAAAATATATAAATTTTTACTAGTGGAGATACAATGTGCGCATCATATAATAATTGCGTGTATCATATAATAAATTACGATTTGTCATCCAATAAATATTGCCAAGCTGTTGAGAGATTCATTTACTCTTTAAAATTGATGCAGGTTAATTTGCAATCTGCTTTGAATATTTCCATCGCTTCCAAGGTTCTTAGGTGTTCCTGGTGACGAGTGGTGTGGATAACTCGTGCTTCGTTAAAAATCGAGGTTATGTCTGGGTTTGTTGCATACGTAGATAATGCTGTTGTACATTTGTTGTGGGTGATATCTGATTTATGTTCTTTTAGCCTAGTGGCTAATGGACATTTGGTGGATCTTATGTACATCAATTGCCTCTGCCATCTGTCATCTATTAACGGAATTGTATATATTCCCGGTAGCCTGTTTGGGTTATGGGCATCTTTTCCGTTTCTCAATAAATTGTATATAGAAGAATTTCTTCTGTATGTAATTTTAATTCCTCTTTTCTTTGCGATCTCATCATATATTGTTTTTAATTGTGGGTTGTACATTACTGGGATTCTATCTATGTGTTCTTCTTTATCGACTGTTCTTGATACTTTTTCTTCATCTGTCATATTGTTTATAAGAAGGCGTTTATTGCATAATTTGCTTATTATGGTGCCATAACCGTGATCTTTAGCAACCTTTGTAATATATGATATTTCTTGTTGTAGAGTGCTGGTTGTGGAAGAGTGAGTGTAGGCCCTTTCTACCAAAGCTCTGAATCATTGATGGCTGTCTTAAATTGCCTTAGGTCTGGTGGTGTTTTCCAGAGGATTATAATATCATCAATATATCTTCCATATAGAATTATGTTTGGTAGAAAGGATGGTAGGGTTTTGGTTTTGACTGTCCTAATTACCATTTCACATAAATCACCAGATAACGGACTTCCAATCGGTACTCCCCTCTCGTGCATATGTGTTTCCTTTGAATTAGAATGCCAAACTGTAACAGGCTAAATGAGCCAATTCCAGTATATCCTGGTGGATTATTATCCTTTACTTTTTCTATGAGGAAATCTATCAGTGCACAAAAACAAGGTTGAATATTAATCAAGGGGTACAATGATCTAAAATCCCATACTGTGGCGTAAGTGGGCTTGTTTATGGCTTTTAGTTTTAATACCAATCCTTTAGGACTTGAGATATTGAATCGGTAGTTTTCTAGATGTGCGGATAGCATATTATGAACAAATTTTTCAAGTTTGATGGTGGGGGCTCTTCCTTTGTCAACTATAGGTCGTAGATGTTGTCCTTGTTTATGTGTTTTGGCAAAAGCAAAGAGTTTAGGTACATCTGGAGCATCTGTAATGATTTTTTTCATATTCAGGTTCTTGGCAAGTTTGCTGTTAGCAAATCTTTTAACCCTTGCTTGCATTTTTTCCACCCAGTTCATTTCAACATCTGTGCATAGTGTTTTGGAGAGGTATTTTTTAAATTCATCCTCGTATGTCTCTCTCTTCATTAAGACCATAAGTCTGGCTTTATCTGCTCTGGTTACCACAATATTATTAGATTTTATCCATTTAGAAGCTTGGCTTAATTTATGTTTGAGTTGTGCAATGGTCCCAGTAATGTACAACCCACAATTAAAAACAATATATAATGAGATTGCAAAGAAAAGGGGAATTAAAATTACATACAGAAGAAATTCTTCTATATACAATTTATTGAGAAACGGAAAAGACGCCCATAACCCAAACAGGCTACCGGGAATATATACAATTCCGTTAATAGATGACAGATGGCAGAGGCAATTGATGTACATAAGATCCACCAAACGTCCATTAGCCACTAGGCTAAAAGAACATAAATCAGATATCACCCACAACAAATGTACAACAGCATTATCTACGTATGCAACAAACCCAGACATAACCTCGATTTTTAACGAAGCACGAGTTATCCACACCACTCGTCACCAGGAACACCTAAGAACCTTGGAAGCGATGGAAATATTCAAAGCAGATTGCAAATTAACCTGCATCAATTTTAAAGAGTAAATGAATCTCTCAACAGCTTGGCAATATTTATTGGATGACAAATCGTAATTTATTATATGATACACGCAATTATTATATGATGCGCACATTGTATCTCCACTAGTAAAAATTTATATATTTTTGAAACTGCACGAGATTGCCTTCCATATTTGAACATCTAGAAGTAAAGCATGTTCTGATTTGAAAAACATTCGATTGTAAGAATCCAGTTACAGCAAATTTGGCCTGAAGAAGAGCCCGGGAGGGGCATCGAAAGTGTTTGCCAACCTATGTTTTTCAACTTTCACGCCGGATATTGGTTACGGAGCATACATTTTTTTGTCTTCTATGACCCAGTGTGGGAGAAACGTATGTTTTTAGTATCAAAATGAACATTTTTTCCCCTCCATATTCATCCTGTTCTATAAACTTGTAGTTTACGCTCGGCTGACTTATATGGGATGTGATTGACTCTGACAAGTCAAAACTGTTGATGATCTACCACCACAATTTTGTTATCTTATGAAAGTTTATTAACTTCCTGTTATAAAATTATGCTGCAAAACATAGTCATATTTATTTAGACATTTCAGGTCCTCCTCTTAGTAAAGAAACTAAGACAAACTAAATAGTTGCAATTATTGTTCACTATAATAAAAAAAGAGAATCTTATTTTCATTCATTGTAAGAAGCAGGTTTTACTTCTCTTACACAGCATAATGTTAACAACCTGTTGTAATAGTTAAAAGATTTATGGTGAAAATATGAAATTCACATTCCTATGAAAATTGCAAATGTTTTCTTGCATTTTAACATGCTATATTATCCACAATTGACTAAAAATGTCATAGTCAAGACATTGACCATGCCTGCTAGAGTCAAACTTCTGTTCTTAATTAATCATTATATAATTGAGTTAAAATATTCATTAACTTTAACTTTTTTTTTACAGTGTTTTCGTTTGATTGCCTCATTCTCTTCGTAATCCTCATATGTATACATAATCTATAATCTTATAAATCAAAACTTCATTAAGAATTTTAGATATTTAATGTGCTTGATTGTGTTTTGTTTCCAAAATAAATTTTGTATTAAAAAATATATATATATATAATCAGGGTTATTTTTCAGCTGGAAAGTATTTGTACACTGCACTAATAGATAGCATGAAAAGTATTGAAAGTTGCTCACTAAGAAAAATTCTGTGTTTAGGTGAGAAGTCTGGTGATTAGCATAACGGAAACAAACAAAACAAACCGGGCCACTGTCAGTCACAATGAAAGCTGTCTATCGATTGGAGTCGACATAAACAGCAAATGGAGTGGGGATCCTCCTTTTGTTGGATGTAGTCTTTTGATGAATGGAAAATATTGATATCTAATTATCTATCCTTACTATGTTGTTGTCAAGAAATGAGATACCAAGAAGCACTAATAAATCAAGTTAAAAAAAACATATCTGTTTCCAAATATGTTTTTTAACTCGAAGATGATTGCTAAAGGCAATTGAAAACATTCATTTTTTTCTATCATTTTGTGTTTTGTGAGCTAGACTTTCGGTTTTGTAAGCAAGATTCATAATTATCCAGTACATAGTGAGTGCATTTATTACTTAGAAGCACTAATAAAAGTTTGAAAGAGAAAAATGATAATGTGGTTACTTGAAGGGCACTATTTAGCAACCGAGACTAAATCTAAGCAAGAAATGGGTAGAAAGTGCAGATGATGAAAATTTAGAAAATATTGTAATTGCTACAATATAAATGTGCTTGTTTATAAAGAAGAAAAAAATAAATAGTAAGGTTAAACAATATTTTAGGTATTGCTATGTTTTTTCTAAAATGAAACTTTTTAGCTACGATAAATGCGTAATGGCAGTGACATTTTTGCAGAAAAGGGCACTGTTTACATTTTATCCAAGTGACAATTGGAGATCAAGTTTGTTGCTGTTTGACACAAAATAAATGCTTGATCATTGCTTGATATGATACTATTTTCTTATATACAGTATATTTTAAATGTTAGCTATAAGAGAAACAGAAATAATGAAAAAGTATTTTAAAGTTGATAATACAATAATCCAATGATACAGATTTGAGAGTTGAATGCTCAGTTACTGTTTTTTGTAGAGAACTGAAACACAAAATCAGCAGTCAGTATCTAAATAGAGACTTCTAAATATAGTAAATAGTTCTTTGGATAATTGTTATATAGTGATGAAATTACTGAAAAGTTGTCAGCTTTCTAGATGCAAGTTTAGCTTCTTATATTTTAGCCAGTATTGGCTTTATTGTTTTAAAAGTAATTTGGTCTTATAGAAAATAATTAGAAATATCTAATAACTTCAATTAAAGCAGGGACTGATATATAGGAAATAAACGGGAGACAAGCAAGGTAAGTTGCACATGCTTTTGATGCTTTAAAGCAAAATTACAAAAGCAGATGCCTGTGCTTGTAGTGCACAAAGGATTTTTCATATTTTCCAAATGCAGTCTTGGTAAAGGAAAAATTATTTAAATATTTTATAATAAATTGTAAAGGGAAATTTTGGATCACCAGATCTGTCACCTTGTGATTATCACCTGTTTGGTTCTTTGAAGGGAGCCTTGGAAGACAAATATTCATCTAGAATGCCAAAGAATTTGTTGTGCAGTGGCTCCGAACCAGCTGAATTCTATTCCAAAAAGAGGTATTTTGCACAGACAGCATTGTTTCCAAAACAATTGGAAAAATGTCAGTGTGTGGAGGGGAGTACCTAGAGAAGGAAACATAAATTGTGACTATTTAACACAGTTTTGTTGCTGTTACTGAAATTACAGACAGAAGTTGAATCAACCTTGTAATTATAGATTGAAAGTATAGAAGCTGATAAGAAATTTTTAATTGTTTAAATGTTTCAGAGTAGTGTACATTTCATAAAACTTAAATTAATTAAACTTCTGAGCTTGGGACATAACTACCAAAAGTTTAAGTGACTAAACAGTTTTTCCCCCCAATTAAGAATAGCTAAACATTCCTGTGATAGTTGAAGTTTCTTCACACTAATTTTAAGCACCAAGCATTCCATTTAAAAGCAAAAAGCTGATTCTTCTCTGCTATACAATGAGGACAGGGCCGAGAAGTATTATTTTCAAATCTATTGAAGTTAAAGATGTTCTCTCCAATGTCCAGATTCATAGCAATAGAAGTAGAATAGTTTATGTATAAATTACTCTGTCTCTCATTATGAGAAAGTTTGTCGATGAGATGTCTTAAAACTTTGAAAATGCGAATCAATATAATTTTTTTACTATTGCAATTTTCATAGATGAAAAATGGGAATGAACTCTTTTGATCTTTTGTTGTGAATCTTATGAGGCATTTTGTGTGTCATGTGAGCATTCAAACATGGCATCTCATAAATAATATTGTTTATTTCAAAATTGTGAAATTACTGGCATGAAATCAGAAACTACAAATATATCTTTTATTTCCATATTTTTTCTTCTTTGTAATGATATAAAATACTTGTGGATTGACAAAAATGTGTATTTCATGAAGATAAGAATTACACCTCAGTTCAATATTATTTTCAGCAAAGAAATTCAATCTTCTAACATTTTCGGCCACTACTTTATCAGCCCTCATCAGGAATTGTAAAACGGAAAAACCGTTCTGTGTAGAATGCCGTCGTGTTCTAAGTTTAAAAGTTTTAAATACGCTCGAATACAGTCTGTGACATATCCTTATATGATGTATAGTTTATGTATTTCCATGCATTTGGTACATGAATGGCATCCGTGTTGATGCAGGCTCCACTTCTGTCTGCCCTGTAGATCTCTACAGCTTCCAATGCTCTAATGTTTTGCCATTCGAAGACCCTGTGTATTAGGGTAGCTTGGTCCCAACAGAGAAATCTCCGGATCACTGGTGTAACGTGTCAGGACCGCATTAATGTTTCCTTTTTGTACATCATATTTGTGATTTTTTAACCTGGATTGCAGTGATCTATACATGGATCCTATATATGTTACTATTCTTTAGAACCTATCATCTTGTAGTGGGATGTGGTAAACTCCTGATGCTTCTGCATCCTCAATGCTGTCCTGTGCGTTAGACAGAAGGTGGAAAAGTTGGGTTTTCTTTTGTACATTATATGTATGTTTAAATCTTTTGCATTCCTTTTGTATAAGTGATGAAGGGACAGTTCGTAGCTTAGGACTACCCGATTAGCTTGTGTTTTGTTAACATTGGTATTGTTAACATCTCACTTTGTCATTGAACATCACGATGAGACAGTGAGATGTTTTGATGATAGAGTGTTGATAGTTTTACAATTCCCGAATAGGGCCAATAAAGTAGTGGCTGAAAACATTAGAAGATTGAATTTCTTTTGCTGGAAATATTGAATTGAGGTGTAATTCTTATCATCGTGTACAGTACAATTCTAGTTTTCTGGTAAAGTTGGTGTTTATTATGTATTTTATGTTTATTGTTTTGTAAGTTGATCTGATAAAGTAAACATATTAAACTTCACTTCATTGTGAATTATCTTGGATTTCACTGGTTGACATTGGGTTTATTTGTAATTGGAGAGAGATGAGTTTTCTTTCAAAGTCAGAGTAGCAAACTTTATTACTCTAAAAGGAGGTCAGAGCAGTAGAACCTGTCCTGACCTCCATTTCAAATGTAAACAAACCATACAGTGTTTTATTAACCTGTAAACAAAAGCTTCCATCCCACTTGTAATTATAAATGTTGTGATTAACCCAAAACCTTACCAGTAACACTTTTAATATGAAGAAGACAAATACAGTTAGACTCTGTGTAACACAGTTGTTAGGTTTCGAAAAAGTGGCGTTTTATGCAAATCCTCGCTAAACAAAACAGGTCTAATACAAAATGTTGGATTAGGTTGTACTGTTCTTTTTTGTAATTAAGAGAGATACATTTATTAAAGAAATCAATAATTAACTAACAATCACAATTGAAAGTATTTCACGTTATTAATATTAATTTTTTCTTCACTGCTAAACACCATTAAAGGAGGACATTTTCTTTTTGTCAAAATATCATTGTCATCAGAGCTTTTCTATTGTCCTTGATCTCAATTATCAACATCTTGATTTTTCTCTACATTTTTTTCATAAAATTTGATATTTTCATTTGCCTATGTTTGCCTACCTTTAAAAATTTAATAATTTTATGTAGTAACTTTTAATTTAATGTATAAAACAAAGCGCAGCAACAGTCTGTCATGTTCATTGGTACTGTCATTGATGACGGTAACACGTGGTTTATAATATTTCCTATTATAACAAGGAAGAAGAAAAATTGTACAATCAGTTCTCATTAAAGAAAACTGGGCAAGACGCACAAAACAACATAAAAAAATTTCAATATTCTAAAATCCATGGGAAACTATGAGACAACAGCATGCTTGCTTGCTTGAATAAAAAATCATCCAGTTGATGGGGTTTGCACTTAAAAATTGTGATATTTTGTCCGGAGATGTTCTCGAACTGTGTTAGAGAGAAACCGTGTTGTGAGAATGCTGTGTTGTACGAGGGATAGCTGTTCAATATGTTCTTGCATTTTTTCTCAGTTGGTCCTTTTGAGCTGTTGAATCATTGTCATAGTCTTGCAGTTCATCACGAGATGCATATATTTTGGTGATATCTTGCTTGTTTTCTTTCTCCTGCCAACTGCAAGAATTCTGTCGTTTCTGTTGATTTGTGTTCTGAAGAACTTGTCACCATTTAATTTTATGCTGGGGAATAGCCAAATGATTTCTTATGATATGTACCTTCTGCCCCAAAACTGTTTTTTGTCAAAGATAATATCATCAGACACTATTAGTTTATTTGTGTTGAGATCATACAGATGATAGATATGCATATGTGGCAAATATTTAGGGTTTGCACTGCATAGATTCAAAATTGCGACTTGGTGATCATTTTATTAAAGTGGCAGTAAAATCGTAGTTTGCTTGTTTCGACACTTAGTGTGAAATTGAATCAAAAATCACATTTCAGGAAAAAAACAGCAAAATGCTGAGTTTTCATACAATGGGAGTCCCATGCACCACACACCTAGTGATTTCACGGCGTCACATGGCAAGTTCAGGAGGAAAAGTAGGAAGTGACGTCGAGAACTGAAGGTAGTTTTGTGCAATGCCACCTAACTGGAAACCATTGGGATTTTTTATTGACTAACAGAAATTTTGGGGAATTTTTTGGGATGACTTTTTACTTTGATCTTTTTTCAGTAGACTAAAACAAAAATTTTGACATGACACAACCCATGAAATACTGTTTAAACATTGTGATCAAATGTGTTGTTTGGAATTATTCATTAAAAAAATGATTCAAGAATGATTCCTATTTGCTAGCAAGGGGCGTTTTCAAAATCTCGGCACCTCTCATCAATTCTATTCAAAATCTCAGGCAACTTTCCGGTTGCTGTTAGTGTGCTGTCAGCAAACTGCAAGCATCTTTTTTTGGTGCTGGATACTCCAGAAAATAAGATGGCAGCCATCGTAAGAGCTCTGTTTTGCATTGACAATTTTGAATTTAATTTATTTGTGGATGAATATACCCTGAATAAATTAAAATTTGGTTAGTAGATTAATAGAATATTTTAATATACTAGTAAATTTACATAAGACATCACATAATTTGTTCTAATTGTTAAAATGTAATCTTACAATTGCTTCACTTCCAGCAGCATCTTATTGGGTCGATGCTGAGATTTTGAATATGTCCAAGGGGGGCCAGATGTTCGGGTTTCCAATTCGAACGAAACTTGGTGAGCACATAGCCCTAAATACAAACAGCTCATTGTCCAAATAATAGGACCCACTTTTCAAGTGTTTTCAAAAATTGGATCTCTGAAAATTTAGTGTTTAGCTTATAAGTCTTTGGAAGTTTCATATCGAAGAGTGGCAATACCAAATGAATAAGACGCTAAGCACTGGAGCTAGATGATGTAGGTTTGGAGATCTGATTTTGTTTAGTTAATTTTATGTGTAACTTTATTATTTTATTGCATCATTAGCGTTATTATTATTATTCCTCGCGTTTAAACCTTATAAAACAAGAGATTAAAACTTGTGATGTCATTTCACATTTATCAAAAACAAGCCTCCGTAGATTTAACTCTTACATCAGTAAATAAAACTTTTATTTTTTCACATTTATTTTCATATATTTTACATAATATGACCTCACAAGCAAGTAAGCTTTGTACATTACTGCACATGGACAAAAAAAAAGTGGTACGAAAATAGGGTAGCAAGTTGCAGCGTTTTATTTGACGATGAAACTTCCAAAGACTCAGTAAAATGGGAACTTATTGAAAAAAGTCTACCTAATCTAGACATACATAACTGGTTACTAGAATTAATAAAATATAGTTTTGTGAATAAAGACTTATAAGGTAAACACTAAATTTTGAGATGTTTGTTTTTTGGAAACACTCGAAAAGTGGGTTATTTGGACAAGGGGCTGCTTGTGTTTAAGGCTACATAGTCACCAAGTTTCATTTGAATTGGAGACCTGAACATCTGGCTTCTCCTTATAAATGACAGTTTAACATGTTACTTTTGCTTTCCAGATGCCAAATTGAAAAGACTACCAGCACCTACATTAATTAGTAAGTAAAACTGGTGGCAATAAATGTTTTGAAGTGGTGAAAAACTGTCGAAATGGTGGTGATATTTTAAAATTTTCCAGATATAATATTAATATTGGAATAAGAAAAATATAATATATTAATATTGTATTTTCTTGCTCAAGGTTCAGATTTGTGACCTTACTGTGTTTGTGCACTTGAACATAAGCAATATATCCAAAGATTTTGATGTTTTAAATGTTCTCTCTCTTTTATAGCCATTTTTTGTATGGGCTCTCGTTATTCCTGCAAGGTATCTGATTAAGTATTTGGAAGCTGCAAGGATTGCAAATATTGCTTCTCTGTAATATTTTTCCAAATGATTAGCATTCAATAGCGTACACCTTGCTTAATCTGATTCATCATTACTATATGGGGCTGTTAATTTATGAATGATGCCCAATATGTTCTTGAATTTCTTACTTATGTATTCTTTGTCATTTTCTGTCGTATTGACAAGACTATGTCTTGTTTATAAAATCGTACTGCCATTTTTGTTACCAGCTTAGAGGTATGAAAGAGTACATGTCAAGAGTTGATATTTGGCACAGAGTATTAGGTGCCCAAATCATTTGCACACCAAAAAATCCAAACTTGTAGGTAGTCAGGGGACTGAAAACTACCCTGACTACCTATCCCGTATGATAGGTAGTCAGTTCTACCAGGATGTTGCTAAAAATGATACAAAATGATTTTGTATCATTTTTAACGATCTTCCTCGGTTACAAAAAAATAGAACATTAAATATAGAACATAAAATGTGTTTGGAATAAATACAAAAATTAACAGTAAATAATGATTAATTTACTGTGTTTTTGTTATTTCTTACTCCTGTTTTTAGGTATTCGGTATTCGGCCAAATAGTGATTAAATATTTTGTATTCGGCTGAATAGTGGAAAATAGGCTGAATACTGAATAGTAACCGAATATTCGTTACATCACTAATTTTAGCCGCTCCACGTTATATTAGGGTTGTTGTTACATCCAATGACGTTATAATCGGGTTAAACTGTATATTGTTTGTGCAAAATAAAAAAATAATTTCGGATGATACAATAGCCATGATTATTTTTTTCAAAAACAGGAAATTTTCATTATGCATCAACAAAAATTCAACCCTGGCCATCATGTAAGAGAAATTTGGACATTGGATAGGGTATACCTGGATAGGTTAATTTCACAAAAATGCATCGTGGACGATATCAGTGAAGTTTGAACGATCGCACTCAAAACCAGCGATACCAAAGAAGATTAGAGAATGAGAACGAGACCCACTTGAGCATCAAAGTGATTCCGCTTAGTAGTGAGTCTACGAGACATAGTCTTGTCCCAAATACGGCTTTGCCATTTTACTTGTTCTATTTATAACTCATCCCATTTGTTTTTTTAATGGTTCTCTTGTAAACTTCAAATATTTGAGTATTTCACTTTCTTCCTTCATAAAATAGACTTAATCCAACCATTATAATTGTATTTTGCACCACCAGTAGACATTATACCCATTGATTTTCATACATTGCTGTGTATTAGTTCTAAAGGAGCTTTAGTTTTTTTTTGACTGACCTTGTGTTAAAAGAAATATGCTGGTTTTTTGCATATGCACAAGTTTTAAATACTTTATTTGGAGTGATCCTAATACATGCTTAATTAAAAATTGTCACCATATTTTGTTTGGTCAACTGATTGACATAATATATTCACTGTGGTTTCAGGTGCATACCGACATTCTTCATCAGACAGTTAATCACTTTTTCTTTTATCTGGTGGTGGTACTCTAATTTTTCCTTGACCTTGGACCTTTATTATCATATTGTTAGCTGTATAGATAACATGATTGAATAGGGTCATATTTATAAACCAATGCTTAACACAACTTATGTGATGAACACTACTACTGTTATTCATTCCATAGATACTGAATCAATGCTATTACTTATATTGAAGCACAGGATCATTTGTCCCTGAATTTTGCACTATGACGGTTGCGACCGCACTGGAACACCACGTAATCATATCTCTTACATTATAACATTGTTCCTTGAACCTTATGCTTTTTATATCATGAGATCCTTTGTTCTCATGACCAGTTCTAGCTTCACTATCATAATTTTTGCTTGTAGATTCGTGGTCATTGGTATGTATTTTCTTTACTATACTTAAAACTGTTTCTGGTATATCGTTACCATTTTCATTATGGCCAGATGCGTCGTGTAATACCATGTTTTCTTCATTGCAGTTCACACCTTTCTTTTTACTTCTCTAGTCTCCAAATTTGGGATTATGTTAGAATCGACCACAAAGTTGACTTAATATCTCAGGATGGAGTAAAGGTTAAGAAACAAAATATGACATGGTAATTAGGGGTTGCAGTCCAGCAGTGTTTTCAATTCAACTGGATTTTTGCTGGATTGAAATCATTCCAGCTGGAAAACAATCCTCATACCGGTACATCTAAAAATCCAATATAACTTCTTAAGCCTTTTAAGTTTCCGGTACCCAAGACGAAAATTAACGACCAACTAACGTTTTTGATTCTCCTCCGAGATCTTCGTCAGGTTCTTTGACGGTTTAGAAATGGAATGCAATGAAAATAGAATGCATTTGAAATCCAAATGATAGAACGTCTCCTGCGTGCAATAATTGAGAACGATCCAACATGCATTTAATATACATGATACTATCATAAAAATGACACTGTCCATTCGTACAGGGATACTACACGGTTACCATTGCAGGTACACCTCGGAGATATATCGCCACGCATACGATAAAACGTTGCCATCTTTGAAATTAATACACTTCCCCGATTTTGACGCCTTGTAAATCTCAAGGTCTCCAGCTGGATCCAGCATGGATGTACTTTTGGTGCAATAAAGTGTTATCTGTCTATCTATCTACCCAGAAATTTATGGATTTTTAAAGAAATAAAACATTTTTTAAAAATACTTAAGAAACTTTTATTATTTAGACTGGTCACTATAAATCAGTAAAACTTCTTACACATTTAGGTAGTAAACTTAACTTTGGTTTGGTTTAACACTTTAGAGATAATTAACTTTAAATGTTTAGTTAGATTATAATTCTAATGTAATTTTTAAGTTAAATAATAGCAAAGGTAATTCTACTAATTAATTTATATTAATATATTATAATAATGTAAGGATGGATAATCAGTGGCTAAGTGGCTATCAGTCTTACCAGTTTTCTTATATAGGCTCTACATATTAGTCTGTAGTTATTTATAAGTATATAAAACTATGTACTGGAAGTAGAATAAGTTAAATAAACTACGCCTTTATCAATCCAGCAAAATTTAATAAAATAATAACGTTTTCAATCATTTTTAACGATCTTCCTCGGTTACAAAAAAATAGAACATTAAATATAGAACATAAAATGTGTTCGGAATAAATACAAAAATTAACAGAAAACGCTTAAACGGACAAAATATAGATAAATAAACAAAATAAATAGCAGAAAAAAAAAATATATATATATATAAGATATAACAATGAAACCAGCATTGTCCGTTAATAACATTAATTAATGTAAAAGGATCTCTGCACGGTAGACAATGAGTCCGCATCTCTCTGGTTTATACAACCAGTTGCCATGTGCCCCTTGCAGATTTCCAATCTCTCAACATGTTTGACTGTTTGCTTATTCGTTGTCGTTTTTATAATTGCCGCTGGTCCAATTGCCATTCCCCATTGGACGTTAACATCCTTCTGTCTTGCGTATGATACCAGCGCAGTATTGTCAAGGTTCTTACTGATTGTATATTTGTGCTCTTGAGCCTTTGTTTTAAACTGCACATCGTTGCACCCGCATAAACAAGCTTGGAATTGAAACATTGGTTGTGTAAAGGCACCGAATATATACCCGTTGTTGAATTTGATCCTCTTTCTTTTTATCGTTTCTTAAAAGTTTGAAAAGAGTGGGATTACGTCGGTATACAATACGAAAATTATTAGACAGTACATTTATGGCAGTACATCTAAGTATCTTGTTTAAAAATGGGATGTAATTAAGCACTATTCTTTTTATATTTATTCCAAACACATTTTATGTTCTATAGTTAATGTTGTATTCTTTTGTAACTGAGGAAGATCGTTAAAAGCGATTGAGTACATTATTATTTTATTAAATTTTGCTGGATTGATTAAGGTATAGTTTATTTATAAGTAATTTAATTATTAGTGTTAGTAAAGTAGTAAGTAATTAGTAGCAGTCTAGTAGTTAGCAAAGCGGCAATGCGACAACGTAGACTTTTGCGCCATTATTTAGAAAGTTAACTGAGTATTTGCGGATCCGCAGCGCATTCTTTGGCCTGCTGGATCCAGCAGGCCGAAGAATGCGCTGGATCCAGCTGGATTGCTGGATGAGGGATCCAGCAATTGCAATCCCTAATGGTAATATGTATATAATGAGCATTGATGCTATTAAATTTTGGAGTACAGAACTCAAGGGGACGGGAGATAGGAGGAGATCATGTATTGTGTCTTGAGCGGGGTCAGACTCGATGAAAAGTTTAGTTATTACTGACATTTAAAATATTTTAAATGAGCCAAATTGTCTCATGTTCCTACTCTAAAATTTTTTGCTATTTTATAATAATTACTAATATAAAACATATTTTTTTAATGACATTTCATAACAAATGGCACCCCACACAATTTCCACTTTGAGCTAGCGTTGTTGTGTTTTTTAAACTTATTTTTTTAATAAGGATTTTTTATCATAATTTAACAAAATTATTCCCTTTAAGCTTTTGTTATTACTGAAATTTTTTATCATAGTATTAATTGAAACTTATTGGACTTCCTAATGGTTACCTTAACCTCAATTTGAGTGCCAGGAAAGTCAAGCAAGCACTCTTGCCAGCATTATTTAGGTTACCAAATCATTGTTTGAGCATAAAGTAGTTTTAAACAGTTTCAGAACAACTATTATTATTTATATTAAAGAAGAAAGCAATTATAAATTAACACACAAATATTTTATTATTTTTTACTATTATAGCAATGGCAAGTTCTAAATTAAATGAAGAGAAATTGGAAAAGAAATTTCAACTTGTCACAAATTCTCAAGATAGTATCCAAACGTTGTCCTTATGGATATTATATCACAAGTCACAGCATAAGAAAATCGTTGACATATGGCTTAAAACATTAAAGAAATGTAAGTTGTGTCTTTATTATGATTTATTATATTAATTATTAAATTTTATTAATGTTGAAAATTGTTAAATAGTATAAAAAGTATAATATTTTATTGCAAATTTCTTCATTTTTATTTAAATTGATGGAATAAAGGTATGTGTTTCTACATAGCAGGAAGCATTTCTGATTGCTTTCTATTACATAAAAGTAAACATTGCACAATAAATATAACACTAAATTGGTTAATCAGAATAAATTACAAATGCGTTTACAAAAAAATAACATTTTTAAATTTCGATTAACTTTATTTCTCCAATTTCTTCAGTCGCAGACAGCTATCTGCTTTCGTGGTGATAAAGATGAAAAACTGAAACATCAGCTAAACCCTAGTGTTGAGGAATAAATCATTGTGTTAAATGCCATTATAATTTCAAATGCTGACATTTTTTACCTGGTTTATACACTGCCATCAAAAATCTATGACTGAAGACAATAAAGAATAATCAACTCACCTTCTGGTGGTACATTTAATAAATAAATAAACTAAATTTGCGGCCCACCAGTGGCCAAGCAGTTCCATTTTCTGAACTCTGAGAGTTCGGTCGTGGGTTTATGCCTTGTCATGACAGGTTGGCAACATGGAGTTTCCTCCACATCTGTAACACTTGAATAGGGGCTAGTTACTCTTAAAAAGACTTCCCGGAAGGCATTCCCCTTAGGCAGATTGCTCAAGTGTTATGTTGCTGTAACTTAACTAAATAATAAACTAAATTTGCTCAAATCAATTCTAGCTTTAAAATACTATTTTTCTGGAAATTATGTTACGTTTAGATGAATAAATAAACATTTTTTGCAACATAGCATTATTAAAGTTGTCAAGTCTAAACTGAAGGAACGTAAAAATAATTTTATCACAAAAGGCTTCTAATTGTAACAAATTATGTCATAGTGGATGCTAATTTGTTAGAAATTTACTGCTCTGCTGTTAAGAATATTAGACATAATAAAAACAGTTTACAGTTTAATATATGAGATTCTATTAGCTTAGTAGTTACAGTATAGGAGCTTCCCTGCTTAAAAACAATTTGATTTTGTGTCTAAAATTTAAATTTTGTGTGGATTCTGAAGTTCTCTCCCCACTTGTGGGGTGCATTGAAGTCATTCTTTGGCCAGTAATAAAATTTTTAATAAATAATCAGTGTGGATTTTATTTCTATCGTGTATCATTATCTTTTGTTTTCATGTGAATTCTGAAGTTCTGTTGCCACTCGTGCCATGGTATTGAAGTTGGTAACATTGGAGTAATGGCACTTTTTCCTATTGTTTGCAATTTTTATGAAGTTTTATGATCAGTGCTTCAAAAATGCATCCAAAATGTAATAGTAAATCTAGCAGCGGAGATAAATGTAAGATGTGTGGCTCAATTACTGCAGAGACTAAACTAGATATTATAAAACTAAGTGCATTAGGTGAGAAAAACTACATTTGAAACACCTGCTACTGTTGCAGCAGTAGCAAGTGGATAAATGAACATAATGTATTCTATTAAGTATACTGAAGGATAAAACACTAACATTAAGTGGTTATTCTGTGTACTAGTGTTATTTAGTTACCAATTAATCTGTACAATGCAAATTTGCAGCACTGCTTTGCCTTATTTTCATTAAGTATCAGTACGATAATTTTCACGCCAAACACCGTATAAACGTTGCAAAAAGTTCACTGAGTTCAGCGTTATATCCACATTTGCTTGTCACAAGTACTTTCGACGAACCTTACTGTCATCGTCTTCAGGCGAGTGCATAAATTTGCCGAAAAACTTTAAAAAAGAACTAATTCGATGCAGAATAGAACACATAAAGCTTTACCAAAGCCGTTAAGAACGTAAAGCGAAAATTCAAAACGTTCGAAAGCCGATCAAGCATCTGGCCCCGCGACTAGTGAGGCTGCGCATGCGCAGACCCGAGCTCATGATAAACGTATATTAGATAACGCTAAAACGCGCTTAAACGCTTGAATAATGTGACCCAAACATTGGGCAGATCAAGAGTGGGAGTGTTGCACGCTTCTAGCGTGGTGGTAAGGAGGGATTCCCAGATGAAAACTATTTTTCTATCATTGCAGCACTTGAGCATATGCGCTTGCGACCATAGCGGATTGTAACCCTGTTCTAGAGCCTTTTTTGCCAGCTCTGTGCTGTGCTTACCCCTCACCACATCGTCTTGGTGCTCGGCAAGGTGGCTGGCAAGCGTTCTGGTGGTGGCCCCGATATACTGTGTTCTTACTCCCATTGCTAGATTTTCCAGTGGGACAGCATAGACCCCCGATTTCTCAAGCGTGGAGAACTTGTCTCTGTTGTTACACAGAAGCTTGGAAGTGGAGTCTAATGGTAGTACCAGGTTGCGCTTTCTAAATATTCTGCAGATACGTATAGAGAGGGGTCCGAGGTATGGCAACGGTGTTTGAATCACTGAAAACTCCCTCTTGCTGCTTAGCATGATGCTTGGAAAAAATGATTTCTTTACCCTACTGAGCACATGTGTAAATTTTGGATGTGAGAAGCCAGTCGTGCGTACTGCCAAACTGATGCTATCTAACTCTATATTGGCCAGCTCCTGCGTGGAAAAAAGCAAAAATACCCTTCTTATGAGGGAGGCGATGGCGGCATTGACATATCGAGAAGGCTTGAAAGGCTTCTGCTGGGATGATGTACGAAGCTACGTTGGACTTGTGGTGTACCGAGAATTGTAGACCTTCTGGAGACTTGTGTATACGCAGTTCTAAGAACATTATTGCAGCATTGTTCTCTTTCTCCCAGGTAAAATTAATGGAAGGGTATACACTTGAGAGGTGT
This sequence comes from Centruroides vittatus, assembly GCF_030686945.1. NCBI lineage: Eukaryota > Metazoa > Arthropoda > Arachnida > Scorpiones > Buthidae > Centruroides > Centruroides vittatus. Next base: position 1,613,644 of record NW_027120768.1, read on the forward strand.
TGCTTAAAGGTAAGAAAGGCCTCCTCTGTGTCTTCCCACGCTACTAAGATGTCATCTACATAGCGCAGATATAAGCTTGGGTAGCGGATAGCAAGTGGGGAATCGAACGTTCTGCGCTCTATCTCCCTCATGACAAGTTCTGCTAAGATGGCAGATAAAGGAGAGCCCATGGGGACCCCTTGCTTTCGTAAATAAATTCTCTGGTTGAAACGGAAGTAATTATGCTCAGTGACGAAAACGAGTGCATCTCGTAAATCAAGTACCTGCTGGATGCTGAAGTCGTTTTTTAGTAGGAGAGAGTTAGCCAGCATTATGGCCTCAAAGGTACAGAAGGGTATAAAGAAATTACATCTAGCTTGTAGAAGGTGTAGTCATCATGTGGTAGAACTCAGATGCTTGATGCGATGGTGGACTTGGCAATAACAGAAGAGGGAGTAATGTGTGGGGAATCCGGAACTATGGCGTGCAGAAATTTAGCAAGTGCTTTCTCTAAATAGTAGGTGGGATGAGACTGTTTGTTTACTAGCGGGCATAGCGGCCAATTTGCTTTATGGGTTTTTGGTTGGAAGAACAACCTAGGACACACAACGTTGGGGGGAGGATCAAGAGGCCCAGTTAGGGTTGCAGAAACTCCTGGTAGTGCGATGATTCTTCTTGCTTTTCATAGTGTCATTGGAGTGGGGTCCTCACTCAATTCCGAGGAGTGCGACTGCATTAGAAATTTGTTGGCCCTGGTGAGAAAGTCACTTTCTCTGCACAAGACAAACCTCTTGTCCTTGTCGGAGATGAGAAGTCTCAGGCTGGCTCTGTCGAGAAAACGCTCCACTGCTCGATAGTCCATGATGCCATTGGGTTTATCAGAGCTTTGCTTTGCTGCAGCAAGACTCTAGAGTATAGACAGCACCATTTGTGGACATGCAGCATTCATTTGGCAGGACTTAAGCACTGCTAATGTGGCCGGGATCAACCGGGAAAGATTGTTGCTGAGGGGGAGGAATGCACTTAGGTCCCCGCTGCAGAACTCTGTGCACATCATTGGGCACGTTTTCATCTGTGTAGTTGTAATATGGGGTACTCATCTCCACCTTGTTCTGCTTGCGTGCCAAACTTGCTAACCATAGGAGCTTGCTGCTTAATTTCTTTTCTAACGTCTGGGCGGAATAAGAAGCTATACTGTGGAGCTTACCCAGCTGCTCGTAGAGTAAAGTTGGGTGATACACCTTGGTGAACTGAAGGTGCGCTGCATAGAGGTTGAGCTTTGTTTCTGTGAGACACTTCCGTTTACTCCTGATCAGCTTTACGAGTAGAGACCTTTCCACACTCAGAAGGTACCGCCGTAGGCACGGTGGAAACGTCTTGTACTTTAGGGAAATAGACTTAGGTACCATTCTTTGCATTCTGCAGCTTAGCAAGAAGTGAAGTTGGGCAAGTTGCTTGTGCCACTGTTTCTCTAGTTTCAGCAAGTTGTAAAAGAGGCTTTTTGCAGTTTCCATCTCTTAAGTATCAGTGCATCGGATTAGTTCTTTTTTAAAGTTTTTTGGCAAACTTATGCACTCGCCTGAAGATGAATACTGTAAGGTTCGTCGAAAGTACTTGCAATAAGCAAATGTGGATATAACACTGAACTCAGTGAACTTTTTGCAACACTTATTCTCATTGTTTTCATAAATTATATTTATTGCTTGTACTTGAGAACTCGGTTTCCAGAAATGCATTCCTATTTTTGAAATTTCTCTATTCTTTAAAATATTCAATTCTGCTTCTGGTTAACTTACATAAAACACCCAAACCCTTGCAGTAATGCTGAAAATTAACATAGAAGAAGTGATGTTTTGCATTTAAAATATTTCAAAATCTGATGATAGGGACATAAGATCTCCATAAACGTTAGTTCTAGTGTTAATTTTCCACATTACTGCTGGAGTTCGAGTGTTTTACATAAATCCTGCTCCTGTTTAATTGCAACAGAGATCTTTGTTTTTCTGACAAGGTTCAAAATCATTCTCCAAATGCAGTTTGTTACACTCTGCAACAACTGTTATACCTGGAAGTGATTTTACTGATTTTTCTACAAGTGAAATCTTAATTTTCCTATTTATTCAGATTACATTACATTCTTTTTGCCTAGAAGCTGCTTCCTTTTTTGTGTTGAACAGGTTTTTGGCTTGTAGCTCCACACCAAAGAATTTTTTTCCATTTAGACAAGTTTCCTTTTTATTCAGGTTTCATTTTAGGCAGGTTTCACTGTATTTTTTTATATGTTTAAACTGAAACTGATATATAATGCTGTTCTATTCTGTCAGTTTTGAAAAACTTTTCTTGTTTATTAGCCTATTGATGATGATAATGTTACAGTAAAAACCCATTTTTAGTGAAAACGCGTTTTAACTAGTTGAAACTAGTTTTTACTGGATGTCATTGTTAAAACTAGAATTTACTGCTAGTCAAAAATGAATTTGAGTTAAAACGGGTTTTAAAAAAATGGCTTAGTAAAAACTGTTTCGACCAAGGTCATTCAGCTAACACGTTCCTATAGTGCAATGATTCTCAAACTTTTTCGATCCACCGCCCCCTTTGTTCCATAAAGTTATGCCCAACGCCCCATGTGAGAAAGGGTTGGAAATATTCTTAGGAAAACTTTTCTATGAATCTCACACTTTGTGCCCTTACCGTACATTGTTCTCGACATCTGGAAACCATTAAATGCAATGTTTCCTCTTATCCGTTTGACAGAGGAAAGGGAACTTTTACCTTTGATCACCGTTCAGTACCCTGCCTCCAGTGCCCCCCTAGATTTACTCACCGCCCACAAGGGGGTGTTATCGCCCACTTTGAGAAACGCTGCTATAGTGTATGATGAATTACATATCACTTTAACCCTTTTCCCCCGACATCTTGTTTACGTTTATTTTGCAATCCCTCCTAAGTCAATATAGGTCAGTCAGGCGATATTATTTTAAAAATCCACCAAAAATCAAATTATCATTATATCTATGTGAAAAAAAATCACTTACATTTATTAATATCTTTAGTTTTAAATACGATATTTTTCAATGCATTTTATTAGAAAAATTTATAAGAAAAAAAAATAATATATATCAGAACTGACACAGAAACTTGATAATTTGTAACATTTTGTGAAAATTAACATTGTCTAGTTACACAGTTGTTTGCTGGCACTGAGCCAGAAAGACGTAGAATATTGTTTTGTACAATTCGATATAACACTTATGCATGTATGTTTATTCGTTGTGAAATTATCGCACATTATATCAAACATTTGTTTGAAATCAAAATTTTATACTGCTATCAACTAATATAATGAATTATTATACTTTATTCACTTCATATCGAACAAGATTATATCTGTTGTTAATAAATTTTACAAAAATTGATATTTACCAAAGTAACGATGAATTGGTACCCTCGAAGTTTTGCTTAAAAAGCCAGGGTACTGATCGATCGGTGCCTTCAGGGACAAAGGTTTAATTAATGTTAATAACAGATGTGTGACCAATATTTTCAATAAATATCGTATTAAATAATACAAATGTTTTAATCCCAATCATCACTTTATTTATTTCCCCCAAACATATTTAAGTAGCTAAAATTAGTTTTAACTAATGTTAAAAGTTAAAAAGTTAATGTTTGATTTTAGTTTTATCTAAAATCAAAACATGTACAGCAGTAAATTCTAGTTTTAACTAGACAAAATGGGTTATAACAATGACATGCAGTAAAACCTAGTTTCAACTAGTTAAAATGCGTTTTCACTAAAAACGGGTTTTTACTGTAACAATAATATGTATATTTATTTGTATATCTTGTGTTTTATTTATTTTTTTAAACACTAAATTAATTTTTAACATCAAAATACAGGGTTTGTAACTATATTTTTGGACATTGATGTAATGACCTTATGCTATTGTTCAATGTGGGGAGAAAATTAGACTGTATGATTGTTATTTGTACATGCACGCAATGTTTGATTGATAAGAAATGATAGGAATGTTTTCTATGTTAATCATAGTTGTTTTTGGCTTTGTTACTTATTTATATAGAAGTATAATATTAAATTTTGATGGCTAGATGGCCAAGCAGTTAAGGCGACAGCCTATTGTGCTAGAGAACTCTGGATGTAATTGTAATGGGTGTAAAAATCCCAGAAATTTTTTTGAGAATGGTCTGTCCGATACGTTGGGTCCCATCTCACCAACTGGCCACTCCATTGTCGACCTGGTTAAGCCTGTAATGGGCTTGCTAAGAAAAAAGGCCCTCTTAGTATCCACTTAGAGAAAAGAGTTTAAAAAAAATATTAAGTATCTGTTTTATTATAATTAAACATTAAAGTAAACATCCAAATCCTTAAAAAAAAATCTAACAGAGTAAATATGTGTCAGCACCTATTTATTAATGACATATTGTTCCAATGTGGTTGCCATGGATGCAAGAGTGCAAATAAATTATGTATTTTTCATTACAAGCGTGTAAAGTGACTTATGCTTTGTTGGCCGTCTTTGCATGATATTATGTCATTAAAGCTTCATTTTCAATATTGTAGACTCAATTTATTATATTGTACTTGTGGCAAATGTAACAAGAATCAATCACATTATCCACACGAGAGCCTACTTAGAAATGCTAATAAAGTGTGGAGGAGCTTTTTAAATTGAAAAATGGATGATTATCATCTACAAAAGTTACAAGTTTTAAATCTAGAATGTTTACAGTATGTAACAATAGAGAAGAGTTTGTAATGAACAGTTTGCAATAGCATTTATATCATTTAAATTTAAGTTTTTTCTTCCTGTTATTCTTGTGTTTTAGTGTTCCTTTATGAAATTTAATACTTTAATAATGTTCTTATTACTAAACAATTGTCATTTACACTTTATTTTCTCTCAGTCATGAGAGATAAATGTCTAATTGCTAGATTTTTCCGGTAATACTTTGGCTAGTAGAATTGATTGGGTTAACTGTAAATATTGGCATTAATTTACTACTATTTACAATCTTTTGCAACCTAAAGCATAGCTGGTTATTTATTTTTTAGTGCCTTTGTTCTAATCATGTAAGTTATATATCTGCAATTATCCCTACTAGGCTGTGAGAGGTGATTTGTAAATCCCTAGCTTTCATGCTTAGGACTCTAGACGTCTGTGTGGAAAGGAAAATTGTAAATGAACACGAATCTTCTAAGATGAGAAACGAACAAAATTGGGCAATTTAATTTTAATAAATGGATGAAAAGCAGACAAGAAACCTGCATCAGAATATGCTCGAACAAAATACTTTGATATAAAACTTTTACTCTATTAAAATTAAACTAATAAAAGAAAGGCTGCAAAGTTGCTGTGTGTGCTTTTATCTTATAATAAAATGCCGTTTATTGTGTAGATTTTGGTGCTCTTTACAAGCAGGCAAAGCTGTTTGCATGAATAGGCAATGCATGAGCAAAAAACTTGTAATGAAAGAAATCCATAATTAATAAATAGTTTGCCCAACCATGCAACCATGACATGTTGTCGGCCAAAATAGTGTTTGAATACAAACATTACATTACTTAAACTTTTAATGTAATGTATCTATTTGGACATTCTGTTTTGGAATTTGCAGTGTGTTGTTTGATGTTTTGACAAGTATGAATGACATGGTGTCATTTAATATAAATATCCTTGCTTCTTTAGGGCTGGCTAATTGTACAGACTTACCACACCTTGTAGGTTAAGTGATGAAACTGAGTCTGAGATCAAGTTCAAATTAGCATTAGAAATGCATTTCAAACTCATAATTTCTCTTCAGTCCAAACAGCAAGTGTAGATTACTAAATTATTAATATTACAAAAAGTTATTTTTCAGTTACATATCATTTAATGATAAAAATTTTACCATTGTGTATTCTTTCACTAATTAAATACAAAAAGGTGGCACAAAATTTTACTATTAATGGCAGCACTTGCATTCGTAGACGACAGTACCTAATCAGTGGTTGCCTCATTAGTAAACAAAATAAAATTTTAAATACAAGTGTAGGACCGTAATGAACATTTTTGTAAATAAAGCACTTCTGTGCTTTAAAAAGTCTGCACCGGATTTTCATATTGAGTTGTACGATGATGGAGGGTGAATTTCCAATTACCTGACGCAACTCGTAGTTAAGTAATTTGGCTTAAAGGTAGATGATTAGGCTGTCCTTGCATATTAAATTTAATAATTGGAAATAAATCTAGCTAAGGTATAAACTAAAAAATTCTGTGATTAAATACATGCATATTAATATCAGGTTTATTTAGTTTATTTAAGGTAATTAAATATAATTTTCTTTAAACAGCAAAAGTTTCTCACAGATTAGTTTTATTATACGTGGCAAACGACGTCATTCAGACATGCAAAAAGAAATCTGCTCCGCAATTTGCAGAAACTTTTGCAGAAATACTAGCCGAAGCAACATTATTGATCAGGTATTTTTTATTCTTGTAATTGGTTTAAAAATAAATATTTTATTTTATTTTAAAAAATTTTTTAAAAATTCTTACATTAATAAAGAGATGAGAAGATTCGGTCAATGGTTGAACGTGTTTTTAATGTCTGGGATCAGAGGAACGTTTACAGTTCGGAATTCATTGACGAGCTGCGTGGAATTTTATGTAAGTACTTTTAATTAAGAACTTATTTTTAATGTAAATATGTTTAAATATTCAAAAAATTTTTTAAAAATCAACGTTTAAAATTCACTTGAGAAAAGATATGAATCTAGACAAAACTTCATTTGTGTGATTAGTAATCTATAAATTCGATATAAAGACTTAACAGTTATATTTAGTAGAATACATGACAATCCTTTAATCACAATTCCACATTACCCAACACCGGAGTAAAGTTAATTATGTACAGTACCTCAAAGCCTGTTACCGGTGTGAAATTAACATTTAAAAAAAAGAAACAAAAAATTAGATTTCCACAAACATTTTCGAACCTTCCAAATGGTTCTTCTTCAGGCAGCAACGAATTTCCATTAGAATGCCATTAAAAAAGAACAATATTCAAAATTTGAATATGTTTAGGAGATGCTATCACAGAAAACTACAATGGATCCTAAGATTCCAAGTGCCTAAAGGTCACGAACACCCCAGGTTCCCATTTATTGTATGGGATGACTTGCAGTTACCTGACTTTGTAGTAGAAGTTTTATGTTATGAACCTATGTTCACACCCCCTCCTATGACCAGGAATTTGAACCTCATCCCTGACTTGGAGACTCTACTGATAGGCCTACCAGACACACGAAAGGAATATTACCATTGGAAGGCCATGCACAGAATTAAAAATACAAAGGACCCTTGCAAAATAATGCAGTTGAGAACAAAATTACAATGCACAAACCATTGGATGCAGCAAAACGGGATCATGTTGGTCAGGGCCGACAAGAACAAATCTTTTGACCTTGTGAGATGCACTATACATGATGGCTGTTATTAGAGTACGTTAATTCAACACAATGTGAGACCGTGGACAGTAATGTGGTGGACAAGTTACAATTGAGGGTTAAGTGGTTCGCCACTACCAAATTGGCTAAACGCCTAGAAATAGGGGAAATATCCTGATTGACTCTCCTGACACACCTAGGCTATTTGCATTTGCTAAAACTTGCAAACAGGGACAACAACTACGCCCTGTTGTCAATAAAGTGAGGGCACTGACACACAAGCTTGAGAAGCTCACCCACAAGTTACTTTTTCCACACTTAGAGGGGTACATTTGTACTATAAATAACTCTGTGGACCTATTAACCCTCCTCAGAGAAATCAACTTTCTTCCACAATTTCTCACGGTATTGGACTTTAAATCCTTATACCCTTCGATTCAACTCCTGCCTAGCATTTGTGCCTTCAGGGATATCCTATTCTACATTGTGAATGATAAAAGCTTACATCAGCAAGCGCTAGGAATGGCACATTTATTATGTTCCAATTCGTTTTTCAATTCAATGGTACAATATACGAACAAAGAGTAGTAGTCCTGATGGAAAGCCCTGTCTCAGGAGACTTGTGTGAGATGGTAATAAGACAACTGGAATGCAAGATCCTCTTTTGCTACCTCCCCAGCATCATTTTGTATAGGAGGTACATACAGTACATAGATAATATAATCATTCAATGGAAGACATCTTCAGACATCTCAGCCTTTGCTGATTCTGTTAATGACAACCTGTATGGTTTAACCATTGATATTGATAAACGCACCCTATGGAGGTCCTTTTTCTCGACATTAGCATTAGAATTGAAGGATCGGCAATCCATACCGAGGTGTACCATAAACCGGAAGAAGAATCCATATACATACTGGTGGAGTCTTGTGACACACATCAATATAAAATTGCAGCTTATAATGCCTTAATTAGAAGAGCACACACACACTTGTCCACACAGCAAGCTCTCACACCGAACTGAGACGTACTCATCGCATAGCCATGGACCATGGGTACCCCAAGCTCACCCGTAAATTAATCATCAGGTTTTACCACTCCCAAGAAACACTCGAAGTCCACTCCCATGACGAAGACCAACCTGATGATGATGAAAGGATCCCATTCACTCACAACTAGGGAATTCGATCCTGGCCCTTATTTCTAATCCTGGGATTTCGGGATTCTACTTAGTCGATTCCGGGATTATTTTGGTATTGAGGGTTAATAAAAAATAAAAATTAAGAAAATCTTACAGAAAGCTCTTTAATCAACAAAATCAAAATTTAGACAAAAATCAACGTATTTTACGGTATTCACCTAGCTCTTCTAATCACTCTAACTAATCAGACTTAGAGTCAGACTAACCAGACTTAAAATCACTCAGTCTTCATGTTAAAGTTATTCTTTTTCAAGCATAACTTTAAACTTACATAAATTGAAAAAACCTTTATGTAACAAACTATGCAAATAAACATTGAAAATTAACAAAAATCTCTCAAAAAGTATTTAAAAATAATAATAATCAGTCACATTTTTCTTAAATATAAAGAAAACTAATCTAATAGGAACATTTTAATTTGAATTTTCAAAAATATGACCTGAGAAATAACAATGCATCCAGTATCTCCATCACCAAGTCTGCTTCTCAATTTGTTGCACATATATTGCAGCTGCTGAGAAAGCACTTACAAGCTCTAAATTTTAATGTAGACGAGTTCTCGAGCATATTATTTATGTTTATTATTCAATTTAAATTGGATGCACCAACCAGAGGCTGGTGGGAGCGCTCACTTAAGGGTGATGATATTCCTCCATTGAATGACTTATTAGAATTTTTGAAGGGTTATGTTAGAACTCTACAGCCAACCAAAAGTGCTCTTGACTGCACCAGAAAATCGATTGGCGCCCACGAAAATTCAAAAATACAAAAAATGAAGTATATTACCAGGTAACCCAATGAGAACTGCTTGCCTATCATTTTAGTTCAAAGTACAAGAAGTTTTATGTTAGTTAAGTAACACTACATCAGCGTGTAGTCTGAACAAAGCTGCTTGCACCTTTATTTTCTAGATTATGAGAGAAAAAAGAAACAAAGAATCACTCGTTTTCAACAATATATTTGATTTGTATTGGATCATTTGAGGTACAAATATAAGGTCAGAATAAGCCATTAATTAATTGCTATGCCAACATTTCATAAAATTCAGTCTATCACTATGGGCCTTTGACTTACAGATTGACTTGTAGCGATCTTTATTGTAACTCTTTAAAAATACTGAGTCAGTTATTTTTTTCACTTGACTCAATGTAACATAGGTAAGACCGATAGATGTCTCTTTTTTCCCTATATCTATTTTGATTTTTGGAAGAGTTGTTTGGAAGACCCTATGATTTATGTATAGTCATTGAGTATGCTAAGGTAAAGGGAAACTGTCTATGAGATCGCAATATACTGCCATCGTTCGAAGAGCGTGTTATGGGGATTATTGGAAACAGATTACTATAGATGAAAGGTCCCTGATAGCTATCGAATTTCACTAAAATAAACAGAGGAAGTGCTGGAGGGTGAGCATTAGGAACATATATAATGTAGCATATAGTTCCTAGTGAACCATTGACGAGACCTCCTTGCACCATAAGTTGACTCTCAGCATGATTCTGGCATTAACTGAGAGATTCAAGTACTTGGAGAGACCAAGAGCTGAATCATCTTTGCACGAAGAGAGGGCAATATCTGGAGTGTTTTCATATGCTATATAAGCAAGAGGGCATCCAGTTGACTGCAAGTAGTCTTCGTTGCTTTGTTTGTTGGATATAGCTCTACTGCCGTTTGGAACTGATCAAGTTCATCTCTGGATAAATAGGCTTGATTTCTTGTCGTCAGTGTTCATATCTGTATCAGAGAAATCACCCGAAGCTAGATATTGTAAGACATCTGTGAAGGAACTATCTGCACTATTTTGTCTATGAGAATTACTAAGTTCAATGAACTTCTCAAAAGAATCAAATGCGAATCTACCTTGTTGGGACATTACATCGTAAAAAACACTCAAGTAGAGAGGAGTATCTTTAACAGGAGGAAGCTGACAAAAATCACCAAACAAATAGATAAAGAATCCACCAAATGGCTCATCTTTCTCGGGGTTTATCTCCCTCAATCTTCTCTCGATCATGTAAAGCATTCTTGCACCAATCATTGACATTTCATCGATGATGATGATGAATTTGAGCAACTTCATCTCGTTCTGGAACCTCTGTGCAGCTTCTCCATTTAGAGATCGAAATTTTGTACTAACGATAGGAAGATGAAGAAGAGAATGAATCGTAAAGCCATCAATATTGATCGCTGCTGTTCCAGTGGGGGCACAAACCTTTATAGCATCAGGTCCTATAGCTAAACTGACCTATCAAACAATTTCCTTTATCACAGTGCTTTTCCCAGACCCTGCCTTACCTTGAATAACCAGTTTCTTCTCACAACGAATAAATTGAAGGGTTAGAGACTTTATTTGGTTATCAACAATATCTAAAACTAAATGTTGGTCAGATGAAAAGTTAACATGGGACAGTCAGCTATTTCTGCTCGCCTTCTTCAAGCATTCTTATGTCTTCAAGAGCTCAGAAACATCATTCATAGTCAGAATAAAAGAGGACATGGAATTTCAATCATGAGATAAATCAACCAATCTATGGCCTAAGGTTGTGTCGACAGCAGTACCTCTGAAGCCAGTGGCAATCATAAATGGCTCCTGTATATTGTCGTTATTAATCCGCTCAGGAAGGAAGCCTTCTTCCTCTGGCTGTGGAAACTGTAATTGTTCTACCGCATCAATGCCACTCCTCTTATATGCTTCAAACCATGTTTCACACCCAATTCTATCAAGAATACTACAGAACTCACCATGGAATGGAATGTAGAGAATGCATTGGAGTTTGTAAAACTGCTCTTGTTTGTCAGGATCTGTATCAAGCTTGATTCGTGGAAAAATTCTGACACCTGCATCTTTCTTACGACAAATGAACCTTTAACCTCTTCTATACCACCTCTTTGCAAAATCAATCAATGATAACTATGGTAGAAAATCTGGTCTATTCTGATATTTTTCAACTATACTCTGCCAAATCAGAACATTTTCATCAGCTTGTTGGATCAAAACACCTTCAATCATCATCCCTCACTGTGAGAGATAAAATCTGTTGATGCACGATATAAAGGCCAGCCCATTGTAACATGCATGACATCCTGAGCTGAATAGTTCCGCTTACCTAATGTTGATATCATCATTTTCTGAACTATAGACTTTGCTTGAGTATCACCAGTTTGGCTAGTCACTATGACATTCAATACATTCTTATAGGATGTGGAAGCTGTTTCACCTTTGGATGCATATTTGGCGACATAATTTAGAACAGCTTGCTGACTAATAATTGGGGTGAAGTCAGTGTTGGCTCGCCATATCTGAGTGAGAAGAGGATTATATCTGGCACACCAAGCATTGTTCCACTTCGGAATAAATTGAGGATAACCATTGGGAGAAGCTATGTCACACGTTTCATGGAGAGGCTTGGGGAAATCATACCTACATTTCAATTGTCTATTCCTACCTTTCTCTCTGAGACACTGTCTACTACACACTGTGTGCAATTGAAATGTGTTGATCAGATGGCCAAGATCTTGAAGCCTATCATCCTCAGCAACATCACTGAAAAGTCTTCTCGATGGATGGATTTGTGGTCTATCATCTGAAGATATTGGATTGATGGCAACACAAAGATTATCGAAAAATGCCTTGATTTGTTCTTTCGATTCGTCAGAGAAATTTTCTGTGTTAGGTATGGGGCAATCTCTCAGCCAAAGAACTCCATGCAAACGAAGACTACCCCTATGTTGCCACTCAAATCTAAACCAAAAATCGGTCACTCCAAAAATTGGCTTCAAAACTTTCTCCATGAAAATAATACTCCTACGCTGGAAGAACCAAGAGACTAAGAGAGGATTATTGTGCATGAGAGTTTGACGCTCGATGTCTGATATCGAAGAAAGGTCACGATCAGGAGCTAACGATTTGAAAAGATGGGGCCAATGATAATTAGCAGCTGAGAGTGTCCAAAAAACGGAGAGACAACCAAATTGCTCAACCATTGCTAAAAGTTCAGAACATTGAGAGCTCCAATATGGCTTTGTTGATCTAAGGTTGGATGTATAGACCATGATTTGTTGAAGAAAACTTGGATCATTACTGATTCATCTGGATCATTCCCTTACTTGTTCAACATTCGAATGAATAAGACGTATATAAATTCAACGTATTATATATGACGTATTAGCACGATGTATATAAATTCCAGAAAAATGCAGTGCCTGGTGTCGCATCATCGAATTCATTGCAAAGAAGCAAAATCGGAGATCTCTGGCAAATCTTTTATCATGGAATTCCACAAGAAACTTAGTACTCATCTCTTGTCAAGGATTTTGTTCTTGGTTGGAGATAATCACCATTTCTAGTGGGAAAAAGGCAAGGGAAAGCTCTGGCTATATATCCCTCTTCATTGAATTCATTGATAGGAGTTCCTTCAAGTTCAGGGTAAGCTAAATTGAGTCTTCTAGCAATATGATGCTCGTGATCAATAGTATCGATGAGAGGAACGAAACTTTCATCAAGTTCATTTGAATCAAAATTTATCTCTGAATCAATCTGAAGAGAGGGAAGAAGTTGACTGATATAGCCATCGGAGGGTATAGCTCTGAGATTTCTCTCACTTATTTTTATGTTTCTATAATATATATTATGAGTTTTGAGCCACTTAAGTGCGGCTGGCAGCTTATCAGCACGAGCATGGAACTCTGCCATGCCAGCATGCATTTCTTTCTGAGAAACTATTGTTGTTACTAAAGATTGAGGATCAACGGGAAGCTCTGTAATATAGGAATCTATACACTGGTGAAAATTTATCACGTTACCACTGTAGGAATATTGAGCACCTCTGATTCTATATAAAGTAATTACTGGATTAATTTGAGCAATAAGCATCTTCAATATAAGTTAGACCCTGCAATTTGGGTGGTACTTCTCCAGGATTCATATTATTTCTAGCAGAGAATTTGAAGGGATATTTTTTACAGTGATTACATCTTCCTGATCTGTCGACTTTCATATCTGGAGAAGCTCTGTTGCAATTTGAGCAGGAGTTAATAGTAATAGCTGACAGAGTTGCATCAAACTGTAAACCTGAGTTTATCATTTCTTCACTGTATTCTGTGAGATAGTTGAAGTCAATGTGATTTACAAGGCCCTGAACATGCACTGTAATAGGATTTGCTCACATTGTGGGGATTGGCTCTTGAGAGTCTCTTGGAGCTCCCTTTGATGCTCATGCCTAACCCAATCACTCTCTTTTGACATATGAGGCATAGCAAAAATGTAAATGTCTATTGTAAATGTAATGTGGGATTTCTGTCGTGTTACCTTTGTAATACGACAGAAATCCAAAATTTGGCAGTTGGCAATAGAAAACAAAGGGCGCGTTTTTTTATGCAGCGAAAGTGTAGTGAAATGATGTCACAAGCAGCGTTGCCCATTTAGAAACGGGTTTCAGAGGATTAGCTGTAAAGTACTTCTCGAGCACTGCATAAAAAAAACGCGCCCAAACTCAATTGACAGTCCAGGCACTAGAAAGCACAATCACTGATTCGAGGCAGTGTTGCCAGATGCTTTTAGTGTTTGTAGCCAAAATTTTCAAAAAAGTAACTCAGAAGTAGCCAACTGAAAAAAGTTCCTTTTTACTAACCCAAGATTTGACAATAAAACGTTTACTGTGATTAAAGTTATTGTTTTTCCAGCAATAACTTTAATCACAATAAATGTTTGCGGCCAATTTACAGCCCTGTAAACTGATTGGAAATAAGGATCGCATGACTCAAAATATATGCACACCCGGCATGCAGGAAGCAGCTGCCAAGCAAGTTATATATTATAGTACATACAATTAGATTAGTTTTAAATATATTTAAAAAATTTATATATAATATGATTACATTTATTTATTTAATATTAACTTATTATCAATAATATTATCATTTTAATTAATTTCTATACATTTAAATTTATATTACTGAGTATTTATTTAAATATAATTAAGAAAGAGTTTAAAGAATATTAAACTCCAAGAAAATGAACCTCTGATTGTAATTCCTAAAAATTTGTTTTTTACATGATAGATAATTGCTGGATCCCTACAAATAATTGCTGGATTCTTATGTCTAACTGTTAACTTTTTAAAAATATCAGTTTTAATATTAGAAATTACACAATTAGACTAAATATGAAAATTAATTAAATATGAAAACTGAACCGAATTAAAAAGTTTTCTAAATATGAAAACTGAACTGAATTAAAAAGTTTTCTAAACATGAAAACTGAACCGAATTAAGAAGTTTTCTAAACATGAAAACTGAACTGAATTAAAAAGTTTTCTAAACATGAAAACTGAACCGAATTAAGAAGTTTTCTAAACATGAAAACTGAACCGAATTAAAAAGTTTTCTAAACATGAAAACTGAACCGAATTAAAAAGTTTTCTAAACATGAAAACTGAACCGAATTAAAAAGTTTTCTAAACATGAAAACTGAACCGAATTAAAAAGTTTTCTAAACATGAAAACTGAACCGAATTAAAAAGTTTTCTAAACATGAAAACTGAACCGAATTAAAAAGTTTTCTAAACATGAAAACTGAACCGAATTAAAAAGTTTTCTAAACATGAAAACTGAACCGAATTAAAAAGTTTTCTAAACATGAAAACTGAACCGAATTAAAAAGTTTTCTAAACATGAAAACTGAACCGAATTAAAAAGTTTTCTAAACATGAAAACTGAACCGAATTAAAAAGTTTTCTAAACATGAAAACTGAACCGAATTGAAAAGTTTTCTAAACATGAAAACTGAACCGAATTAAAAAGTTTTCTAAACATGAAAACTGAACCGAATTAAAAAGTTTTCTAAACATGAAAACTGAACCGAATTAAAAAGTTTTCTAAACATGAAAACTGAACCGAATTAAGAAGTTTTCTAAACATGAAAACTGAACCGAATTAAAAAGTTTTCTAAACATGAAAACTGAACCGAATTAAAAAGTTTTCTAAACATGAAAACTGAACCGAATTAAAAAGTTTTCTAAACATGAAAACTGAACCGAATTAAAAAGTTTTCTAAACATGAAAACTGAACCGAATTAAAAAGTTTTCTAAACATGAAAACTGAACCGAATTAAAAAGTTTTCTAAACATGAAAACTGAACCGAATTAAAAAGTTTTCTGAACATGAAAACTGAACCGAATTAAGAAGTTTTCTAAACATGAAAACTGAACCGAATTAAAAAGTTTTCTAAACATGAAAACTGAACCGAATTAAAAAGTTTTCTAAACATGAAAACTGAACCGAATTAAAAAGTTTTCTGAACATGAAAACTGAACCGAATTAAGAAGTTTTCTAAACATGAAAACTGAACCGAATTAAAAAGTTTTCTAAACATGAAAACTGAACCGAATTAAAAAGTTTTCTAAACATGAAAACTGAACCGAATTAAGAAGTTTTCTAAACGTGAAAACTGAACTGAATTAAAAAGTTTTCTAAATATGTTAAAATAAAATTAATTTAATTCAAATTTATAAAAACATTTAATAATTAATTTAAATTTGTGATCAGTATGGCTCAAACCTAAACAATTCACACATAATAGGACTACCTGTTTACCTACCTTCTGTTCCGTGCTCAGAGGTACTGATGCATACCCCTGGGCCATCACCATTGTGACCAATCTTAACCTCTCTGTTCTGCACCATAGGAACTTGTCCAATGAATATATTGTCTGTCATGAGCTCATCCACAACAATAACAGGTACATCTTTATTAATGTATACTGTCCTCGAGAGGCTAACTTGGAGCAAACCACAAACAACATCCAATGTGTTATCAACAATTTTAATAACGCTAACTTCATTCTACTTGGGGACATCAATGCACATTCTCCCATCTGGGGCGGCAAACAACAAGACTGATGCGACGATGTCTTTGAGGAATTTTTTGCTCATAACAGGTTCCAGTTACTCAACAACCCTCACTCACCGCTGACTTACACTTCTGCCCAAGGTGAAACATGGATAGATGTGACTACCTGCAGTCTAAGTGACCACACCTACATCTCATTTCACCTTCTCAGCACTAATTGCACCACGGGCACTCCCGCCCTTCCTAAATACAATTACAACTTGGCACTGGCTGACTGGACCAGGATGCAGAACTTCCTTAACTCTAACATTTCTGATTGCTGCCATAATAATAGGGATGACACCAGTAGCACACTTGATCATAACATTACAACAATACAGCGTGCTTGTGAACTCTTTATTCCAAAAACTACTACAAAATATCGCTCCGTCCCTTGGTGGACCAATCAGCTCACCAAGCTTTGCAAAACCAACAATAGACTGAGAAGTAACTACCAGAAATGCAGAACAGAACCCAACCGCTCTAACCTTAAGCATCTCTATCTTGACCACCAAGCTATATATAAGAAGGAAATCAAAGATGCCAAGATTCATTCCTGGCAGCAGTTCTGTACAGCAGCTTCATCTAATCCTTGGGATTATATAACAAAACTATGTACTAATAAACTAAGAAAGACACAGGTCCTGGTCAGCAATGATGCAGTGTCCACCAACAATAGTTTCTTTGACATTATTAATAGACAAATGAGCTCTTTCTGCATCGAGGACTGTACTGACGAAGATACTCTCTGGCACAAAAACATAAGGGAAGAAATGAACGCACCTATTCATACCGGCCACACTCCCGACTTCAGCCATGATGAAATCAATTACGCCTTCTCAACTCTAAAGGACAATAAGGCACCAGGCATTGACAACATCAACAGCAAAATTGCCAAAACCATCTGGAGGCTTATACCTGATCATATCAGCAACATGTTTAACGGTTGCCTACATAACGGCATCTTCCCAAATAAGTGGAAAGTCGCTAAAATAATTTTGATTCCAAAACCTGGTAATCCTAACGATGCCAGGCCAATTTACCTGCTGCCAGTCTTTGGCAAAGTTCTCGAACGTCTACTGACAGACCGCCTGGTTTGGCACATCGAGACTAACAACATCTTTAGTGATGCCCAATTCGGCTTTCGCCAACAACGGTCTTCTGCTGACGCCATTCACCATGCCACAGAAAATATCAAATGCCTTCTCAGTATGAACAAATATGTGTTGGCCGCCAGCCTTGACATCTCCAAGACTTTCAACTCTGCCTGGTGGCCACTCATTCTCTACCATTTTAAGCAAACTGACTGTCCAGCTAACATCTATTACCTTGCCAAAGATTACCTGAGCAACCAGAAAGCCCTTCTCCAGCATGGGTCACATCACGTAGAAAGAAACATTGTCTGTGGGTGCCCACAGGGGTCGGTCTGTGGACCACTCCTGTGGAACCTCACCTTCAATTCCTTTCTAACAGAGGACTTTGGCCAAGAAAACATTACTGCCTATGCAGATGATGTCCTCATTTTGATCAGCGGCAATTCCCGGGCAATGCTAGAGAAAAGAGGCAAGGAAACATTCGATAAAATCCATAACTGGGGCATTGGGCATAAGCTTAAGTTTAATCCTGCTAAGACCACCTGTATTGTTTTCAATAAGCCTGGACAAACGAATTTCTACCTCTGCACACCAACAATCCGAATGAATAATCAGTCCATCAGAGTGGAAAAAACAATCAAGTATCTCAGCGTCTGGCTTGACCACCGCTTGAACTGGGACGAACATATAAAACATATAACTAACAAGACCAACATGATTTTCCAAGCATTTTCTCAAGTTGCACACAAGAAATGGGGCCTAAAATCTGATGTTGTTAGCATCATTTATGAATATATTTTTATTCCCATCATTACCTATGCAGGTGGCAGCTGGGGCTGGGCTGCCAAAAAGGTACACCCAAGCAGGAAATTAATATCGTCTCAACGTAAAGCCTTGATCCTTATCTCTGGGGCCTACAGAACCACGCCCAACAGGAGTCTACAAGTCATTACTCATAAACCGCCTATCACCAACATTATCCTAGCCAGGCATGAGCTTTGGAAGCTCAAAACTGGTCATGATATCTGTACTATCACATGCAACATTCCTGCCGCTAATTATGAGAGAATGAATCCAGTCACCGACCTTACTCCCCCGTACATCCACAACTACATCAGCACTGACATGCCTATCAACCCTGACTTGGAAATCTACACGGACGGCTCAGGAATTAATGAAAACATTGGCTGCGCCTTCCATTGTACTCCAAGATAAATACGAGATCCATCACCAAATGTATAGGCTTGATAATCTTTGCAGTGTTTTTCAGGCTGAACTTAAGGCCGTTCACATGGCAATAAGCTGGTCTGAACAGAACTCCTCTAATAAACAGATTGCCATCCTCACTGATTGCCAGTCCGCCATTAACCTGATCAACAGCAGGCAGCTTCATCCTCTCACTGTTGCGATCAAAAATCTCACCCAGAATTCATCCAACAGTTACAGCATCAGCTGGGTTCGCGGGCATCAAGGTACTGCTGGAAATGAGAGAGCAGACCAGCTGGCGAAGGCAGCCGCTAACAACAGTGCACTGCAGCCCATTTACAACAAAATCAGCCACCACAAAATCATTAGTCTTCTGTATAATGATGTTCTTCACCACTGGCAAAACTCCTGGCAACTTAACCCCTTCCGCTGCGCTTTTTTTTAAAATTTTTTGAATTAATTATGTTTAATTACATTAAAAAATATTAAAAACGAAAAAAAAACGAAAGAAATGTGTTAATTTTGAAGAAAACACTTCAAAGTACAATTTCCTTTTTCTCGCCTTAGCGCGAAACTTGACACTGATGAGTCATTGTTTACACAGCTGGATGACCTTGAGAACAGCTGGTGTCGTGTTTCGCGGGACATTCTCATGAAACTCTCGGGAGGAGAAGGGTAAAAAGTAGGGTGAATACTAGATGGCGGATATTTCAAAACTTTTTTTTTAAAATTACGATTTTAATTGAAATTTCCGACCCCCCCGACTTAATTAAACGTAATTATAAAAAAATCTATTAATTAAAAAAATTAAAAAACTATCGGATGTTGTTTTTTACATCAGAAAATAGCTTTAAATAACTTTACCGAAGTAAAATCGGTGCGCTAGAAGTTTAGAAGGATAAATAAAGTTCTATAAAAAAATCCCATAAAAAAAACAATTAAGCGTTAATTGCCCATCATTAAGGGTTAATTAAAATCGCAATAAAATTTTTTCGCGCGGGAAAAAATTTTTCAAAAAATTTGGGGACTGAAAATACATCCGAAAGTCCAAAAAAACATTTTTTTTTCGCCGATTTTTTTTCTCCGAGGGTCTAAAACACCATTTTCTGTGTAACACTATGTAAACCGATCGAACTCAGTTCGATTGCGGGTACGAAGGGGTTAATCATAGCAACCAAACCTACCACTTCATTTCCAACATCACCGAGCACCGCAGCTATACCTGGATTAACAACAATTCTCTACTCACGCAGTTTATTACCGGTCACGGGAGGTTCTCCTGCTATCTAAACCGGTTTACGGGAAAATGGAATCCTCTTTGTGCCATCTGTAAGGAGGTGGATGGCCCCGATCATTATCTTTACAGATTTATCTGTCTACAAAAAGAAAGACTTGAAATTGAACTCACTGCAGCAAAACTCAACATTTCCTGGCCATGCCAACAGCTAGACCTCTTTAAACACAAAGAACTATATTCAGCCTTTGTAAATCTTGTGCGTATATGAATACATTGCACTCACCACCACAAGAGAGTAGTTCCTTTCTCATTTCCTCCTGTTTCATCGCCTCTGCTCTAGTCCTACTGTAAATATTGCACATACGCTACCTCAATTGTATCTGCTTTCTATTTTGAACCGTATTGTTTTGTACTTTGTTTTTGTACTGTATTGTTCTGTATTTAAACTCCAACTGTATATAACACTTTATATTTTGTTTCATATCCTCTTATTACTGTAACCTAGTCATTAAAATATAAAAAAGTATTAAAAAAACTTAAATTGCCAAATTAGTTTGGACTATAGTAATGCTAATCTTAATTAATATTGAAATTTGGTTCAGTTGTAGGCAGTGATGATGATGCCTTCATCTTATATAGGCATTAATAATAATAAATTAATTTTGAATTTAATTAAATTGGAAAATTTTCTTGGAATTGTGGAAGAAAGCTTGTGGACAGTTGCATAGTAAGTCTAAATTAATATAAACTGAAGCTATATATTAATTTCAACAAGCACGTATTGTGTTTGAGTTGCACTCCTGACCGATCTCACCCTTCAGAATTTTATAAATGATTTAATTAAATTTAAAATTAATTTTCTAATTATTAATGTTTATATAAAATGGCAGTAATTAACTCAAATGTTGATATTAATTAATTGAAGTTAGCATTAATATAGGCCAAAATAATCTAGCAATTTATGCTATCTCCGTTAAGTTCGGAAATCTATAGTAGTTTATGGATTGTGTTGATGTACAGTAGTGGCCAAAAGTAGAGCTACCCTTGACTCGTGTTTTAAAAATGCAACCTTTCTTTGTTCACCGCCTACTACATAATTAATGTTGTGATAGTTGAAAAGAGCACAAAAAAAGTCAAAATACTCAATGAACTCGAACAGATTTTATTTTAAATCTGATTTACAAAAGAAAAAACAAAGTTTTTATATTATGTACAGACACAATGAAGTGACATTTTTTCCCAACACCAGGCTAGTTGAATCTTTTATTTAGTTAGATTAGTATCAACTGCCGTTTCAGTGTCAATAATTTGCTAGAGATATCGAAACCGTGTTGTATTTTCTTATTATGTACAGACACAATGAAGTGACGTTTTTTCCCAACACCAGGCTAGTTGAATCTTTTATTTAGTTAGATTAGTATCAACTGCCGTTTCAGTGTCAATAATTTGCTAGAGATATCGAAACCGTGTTGTATTTTCTTATTATGTACAGACACAATGAAGTGACGTTTTTTCCCAACACCAGGCTAGTTGAATCTTTTATTTAGTTAGATTAGTATCAACTGCCGTTTCAGTGTCAATAATTTGCTAGAGATATCGAAACCGTGTTGTATTTTCTTATTATGTACAGACACAATGAAGTGACGTTTTTTCCCAACACCAGGCTAGTTGAATCTTTTATTTAGTTAGATTAGTATCAACTGCCGTTTCAGTGTCAATAATTTGCTAGAGATATCAAAACCGTGTTGTATTTTCTTATTATGTACAGACACAATGAAGTGATGTTTTTTCCCAACACCAGTTTTATTTTAAGTCAAAAGTAGAGCTATCAAAGGAAGTATGCAGATTTGTCCAGTATTTTTAGGACAAAATATTAGTATTTTGTGGCATAACCAGAGCTTCTGATTACTGCATCACATCTACATTCCATTGAATCAACTAAGTTGTCAAGCAGTGGTTTGAGAGTCTCATACCATATTTTTTGAATGGTAGACCACAATTCATCTAGATTCGAATATGTATGCTGGCATATATGGCACTCAACTTCATCCCAAAGATTCTCTATAGGGTTGAGGTCTGGCAATTGGGCTGGCCATGTCATAAGATTTACCCTTTTCTGTTAAAACCATTGCTTTACCAAATTTGCTGGGTGTTTTGAGTCCTTGTCCTGTTGGAAGATCCATTGAACGACGTGCATGAGGAAGCATTTGATTCTGCAATATGTCCCGATAAATGGTTTGATCCATTGTTCCATTAATTCTACGAATTGGACCGATTCCCTTTGCAGAGAAACATCCCCATACCATTATGCAGTCACCACCATGCTTTATTATAGGAACTGTGTATTTTGGGTCATATCTCATGTTCACTGGTCATCTGACATATTGTATACCATCACTAGAGAAGACATTGAAGTTAGATTCATCAATCCATAACACCTCAGATCATTTTAATTCAGTCCAAGTGATGTGTTCATGTGCAAACTCTAACTTTATTTGTTTTTTGCAGAGATGAGTGGTTTCTTTGCTGGTCGTCTCCCATGTAATCCAAAACTAGTCAAACGTCTTCATACAGTTCTTAAGCTTATATCTGGGTTACCCACTTCATGTTTAATAAGTGAAGCAGTCAAACAAGGGGTTGGCTGCACTCGTATGCCTGATCAAACAATCCAACTGTGGTGTTGTTTTTCATGGTCTACCTGACTTTTTGGCAGAAACAATGGTCCCATATATTTGAAAACACTTCACCACTTTTGCGACAACAGTGTTATGCACATTAAAGATTTAACCAATTTCAGTAAAGGTCTTTTTATTCTTCAAACGCATATCTACCATTCTTTGTTTGATATCATTTGATAATTGTATTCATTCAGACAACTTAGTTGATTCAATGGAACATAGGCGTGATGCAGTAATTAGAAGCTCTAGTCTGAAAATACTGGACAAATCTGCATGCTTCCTCTGATAGCTCTACTTTTGTCATAGTGTAAAATATAAAAACTTTGTTTTTCTTTTGTAAATCGGATTTAAAATAAAATCTGTTTGATTTAATTGAGTATTTTGACTCATTTTTTGTGCTCTTTTCAACTATCACAACATTAATTATGTAGTAGGTGGTGAACAAAATAGAGGTTGCATTTTTAAAACGTGTCAAGGGTAGCTCTACTTTTGGCCACTACTGTAAAATATCTATTGAACTGCCTAAATGCTTTGTGGATCTTACAGAAAATAGTGTAATTTAATTATATTTTACAATAATTACTAAAGAAATTAATTTATATATATTGTCCGTTCCACAGCTAATCCGAAAGTTCAATCTGTATCTCACAAATTTGTTGCTGAGTTCAAGGTATGTTAATTTATATACTCGATGTAACCATTTTGTTATTTACAACTTTAAACTTACAAACACCTTTTTATAATTTTGAAAAGCCTCAAAAAGTAATGGAAAAAATAAGGAAAATTAAGAAAATAGAACTGGAAAGTGTTACCAAATTATCTGCCTGCAGCTCATCTAAACTCGACTGTTCTTCATCCGATATAATTTACCAACTGAAAGGTACTTTTTAAATTTGTTTTCTAAAACATGTTTGCTCTAAGATAGTTAATCATATTTTAATTTGAGGAAGAAATAGCAGCCATTCATTCAGAAATAACAGATATAGAATAATTCATAATGTTCCAGACTGGAGATAGCTTTTGGACAACTCACTCTTCTACATGTAGTGCTTTGAAATGCTTAAATCACTTTTTGTGTGCCAAATTTGTTCTTCCGTACCTTTTCGGCCGACAAACAAATCTTTCTGGCAATCACATGTACTTTTTCTCAGTTTTGGTTTCATTAACTTCAAAGTTATTTGTGAAAATTAATTTTATATTCTATTTTTTGTTTAATTTACACTTTTAACATTTTAAATAATGTTTTATCCATTGTAACACATTTAATGTAGAAAAAGTAAAGTTTTCTTCCGTATTATGATATATTAGGCACCTTTCTGTACAATTCAGTTTGAATTGTAACAGTGGCAAGCCATGGTGCCATATGTAAGCATTGTACCTAACCATGTCTACTCATGGTGACTGTACATATAATATTTTAATATCTTCAATTTGTTTGCTCATTTGTGATGGACCACAGAGAAAAGATGTCATGTAACCATATTTATTATTATAAAAATTAAAAAAAATCAAAGAATTTATTAGATTCATCCAGTAAATATAGATACAAGTATGGTGAGAACATTTTCTGCCTTATCTCAAGTTTTTAATTCTTCATCAAAATTCTAAAATAAGAGATTCAATTCCACTGATTTACTGTTAAAATTTGAGGTATATATTTTTCTCTCAGAACAGGTCTTTGTTGAATTAAATTTATTAGTGATTCAGCATCCACTTCATAATTTACTCTATTTTAATTGACAGAAAGGTTAATGTATATTACAGGAGGTAGGCGCTAAGAAATTGTGAAAAGAATGTTTGAAGGAGGGTGTGGACATAGTAATATCAACTGTATATGGCAAATAACATTGTGCTACAGTGCATAAACTGCAACCAACCAACCGACCTAAACTGCCACATATGTCATTCTGCCATGACCATATTGTGTAAAAGATTCCATAGAAATCATCGGTTGGCAGCAATTTATGGTACCATGGCTATTCATGGCCACAGTTTCAAACCAAATTGTATGAAAGGGGTCTTATATGATAAATCTTCCTTTTAAAATTTGTATGAACTGTAAACAATTTAAAGAAAATTTTAAAAAGAAAGATTAGAACTGATTAACTTAATATAATGTGTTTGATAATTTTAATATTATTTTATTCGTTCCATAATAGATAGGACGCATGGCCAGCAAATCGTTCATGAATTCGACGAAGCTGTTCGTTGTCTCCAAGAATATATTCAAATTGTAGAAAAAGAACTTTATGAAAGAACACAATTGATTGAACTTTTGGAGAAAGGAGAAACATTTTATAATGCACAGAATGGTGAAGTGAAAGTAGTGGCAAATGTAAGAAATCTTTAAAGTCTGTATCATTTTTGATAGTTTTTGTACTAAGTTTATTATTTATACATTTAAAATTTTATCACCTTAAACATTTTATAATAACAATGTTATTCTTGAGAATAGAAAAACATTTTTATTTTATCTAATAAAATAAGACTGTATCCTGCTCATCAAGTTGTTCACATACTCATCGACACCAATGTTTGAGCAAAAGCAGACTTCTTACAGAAAAACAAAGTGATATTGCTTAAGAAGGATGTCAGTTATGTTACCGGAAAACTCCAAATTCAAAAAGAATAAAATGTCTTGTGCTGTACGAGGTGTAGAAGTTTGGCCCTTGATACCGCGGTGTGAATTATTTTTTCTTTTGTTCTTCATTAAATTATAGCACTTTCCTTTGTCTTACTGTTAATTATTGTTTACAATTAATTTATAATATGCTCTTAAGAGGCTGACTCGAGTGTAGAAAATAACAAAGAAATTTAAGCTAGAGATAGAAATGTTTGTTTGTGTATTCACTATTAAAGACACTCTGTGATATAAAATTTGTCATAAGAATATTTTGTCAGTTTCATGTCTTTTTTTTGGAGGTTTTAGTAAATATGTAATTGTTTTTTACACGAAAGTCACTTTTTCTCTAACTTTTTAATGAAACTTTGCTCATTAACACAGAATGTTTCATTGTCCTATTATAAAAATGAAAGATTGATGTCAAATTGATACAAATGTGTAAACTATTTCAATAATTGATTTTATTTCTAGTTAATACTTTGAGTATTATTTATTTATTATTAATTTTAAATGTTTATGGAAACAAAAGGTAATATATTATCTTTAAAATATGTTTAAGTAATGAAATTGAGTAGTAAAATAAAAATTAAACTACGTTTTGTTGAATACACTAAATGATTTTAGGTTTTTATAAATAAAGAAGCAGTCAATTTATTCAATTAGATTAGCATTTTTAATGTACTTTTAACTTTTTCTTCAACTCTCTTCCGTTAATTTTGACTACTTGTTAGAATGGTCTGAACATTTAAAACTATTAAAGTTTAACATTTCTGATTTAAAAAGTGATGTGACACAGCCAAATATTTTTCGTTTAATATTGGAATTACATTTTCCAAACATTTCCAGTTTGAAACTAGAAAATGTAACCAGGACATTTAATTTTGTTTTATTTATTCTTAATTGAATCAACAGTTTTTACATTTGTTAAATTTTGCTTTATTGGAGGACAAATTCTTTCAAAATTTTACCAAAGGTCTACCAAAGAATTCAAATGTTGCAGTTCAGTGAGCATGTTCAAATTCTTTGGAAGACCCAAAGATAAGAATTTAATTTACTACTGTTATAAAGTGAAGAGGGGGTGACAAACCCAAAAGCACTGGTGACATTTAGAAAGTTATGTTAAATCTATTCTTCAATAAAGCATAATTTGAGAGAGGTTCTAACTTTAAACCAGAAATGCTTGAGCATATTAATGTAACTTATAATTCAGAAGTGGCCAAGTTTACTCAGCAAAATTATGTTTTACATATGTAAGCAATATGTATCAAGTTTATAAAAGGAAATTATAGAGCCTAAGTTAAGATCTAGAAGAGCTATGATGTGGCAGTTTAATCACTGTGGTGATATTAAACTGCCGCAAAAATGTTCAACGTTGGTAATTTGAATTTCTAACTGGTGGAAAGGAATTTGAAAATGAAGTTAAAAACACTTTGAAAGCATTAATCCTAGGAAATAGATTAAGGAGTTTTTAAAAGTTGTTTCGAAGAGTCATTTGATATTGCTAAATTGCCATTTAGGATTAGCAGGTTTATATTTTCGAGATTTTAGATTCTTACAAGAAAGATCTCATAAAAGTTAAATCTATTATCTATAAAATAATAGTCTTGATAAAGATATTTTAAATTAATTAATAAGCTAAATGTTTAAAAGTTTTTACAGGGTATTTCTCTCGAATATACTCGATTTGAATTGGCTGTAAAAGGTAATGGTTTAAGATATACAATAGAAACAAGTGCTGTCTGGCACGAACACTGGAAAAAGTACAAGTTGTGCTCTAATGTGCTAAGTTAAAATCTGTTGATAGTATGCAAAGACAATTTAGACAAGTGTTTAAACCCTGTTGCACCAACTGCTAAAAGCATAAAGAAATGGTATGATACATTTTTAGCTGCTGGAAGTATGTTAAAGAGACACGATGGTGGCCGTAGAGTAGCAGAGGAGATGGTGGGAAAGTTCAAGCTTCATTTGAAAGAAGTCCCCATAAGTCACTCAGACAAGCTTTGTGAGTGTTACAAATTTTGACAGTGGCATTCCACTAAAACTATACATTGCCAACATCATTGCAATCGTCACCAGTGTGACAGTAAAACAATGTATATGGCAGGTGATTCTCTACAGTCTTGATGTTATCACTGTGACTACTGGAGTGCTCAAAGAGATATGAAGATTTATTTCAATGATATTTAGTGGTTTTCCTTTCAGACAAAACCTGTTTTTAGGTTAAATCTTTAACTGTTGATATTTCACAGGAAAATCAAATTGGGTACATTTGAGGGGAGCATCCTGTATGTCTGTCATTCTTATGGTTGTATGCAGTCTATTTTAAACTTAAAAAATTGTAAAGAGAACTTTTTTATTTATAATTTGTTAACAATTATTGTTTTTTTTTTTTTTTTTTAGTGTAAACTTTACTTGGTCCTATTTATAATAGATAATTTTCTTACATTTAGGCATACAGAACATTTAGTGGCCGAGTAAAGAATCAGAAGAAGAAATTAGATGAGTTAATTTCAACAATACCTAGCCCTATTCCATCGCCCTGTCCAGATGCACCCTCGCCTACTAACAGTGATGAAGGACCATTACTATCTCCCCTGCTAGAAAGTAAATCCAAGTTTGAAGGTATTGCTAGTTTATTTTAAAAGAAACTAATAGTGATTTATATTAAACCTGAATATTGTTTTTTTTTAGATGAAGAACCTCCAGAAGAAAAGCCAGTGAAAGTTCCCGTTCAAGAAACTAAATCTCCTAAACAACCACCAATCGAAATCGTTCTGCCACAGAATAAGCAGTTGCAGTTGCCAAAACAAACCATGACACCGCCACTTGCGGCAAAGCAGTCTCCTCGACCAGGTGGTCTGGAGGAATCTGGTAATATATTTTTTTATTCGCATTATGGTTAAATGCCATAGTAATGAATGAACAGGTATTGGATTATAAAACACTAGATTTCTATCTTTGAGAAACTAAAATTATCCTTTATTTAGTAAAATTTTTGACTCTCTATTTGTTTGCAATGAATACAAATGAATGATGTAGAACGCAAAGTTAAATTTGATTCCTTAACAGTAGAATAATACAGTTAACGTAAAACATAAACTACAATATGAAACCCTTTATAATGAATTATTATTTAATTTATTATATAAATAACATTACTGTTACTTGTTTTTGTGGCTGGCTCATTGGAAAAAAATGTCTAGTGCTGTTTTTATAGGGGAAAAATTTATTAATTATAAAAAATATACACAAATTAAATAGTAAATGAAGCTTTTTAGATTTTAATTGGCAAATTCTCTTTTTAGGTCATCAATATATACTTATCTGCTTTCCTATTTTCAATTGATACAGTTGCAAAGTTATCCAGTTGTCATTGACCTTAAATAAGTTTCAGTAAATTCTCAGTTGAAAAATTTCTTCTGTTGCTTGTAACATTCGCAACCATTGTTAACAAACCGTTAGGAACTAATTCCATTAATTGATTTGCATGAATGTATTGCAAAGTTTTCTATGGCCCAAATATATCCAAAAGGCTCCGTGTCTCTCTAAACAATACAAATTGTTTCTTGACTGTTCTGTTGTATTCTTTAACATACTGTTGAAAATATTTTCTTTGAATTCCCTTCATTTGTCTTTGATAACCCATTAGAAAATGCATTCTGTTTTCATCAAAACATGTTTTCTTTTAAATTTAATGGGAGCTTTCAGCTCAGTTTTCAAGAACATTCAAATCTCTGGCCATTTTTTTGGGGTTTTATAACTGCTTTCAGGAAATTGGAATCGGCTTAGTATTGTTCTGTAAAAAAAAATTCATTATTACCTGAAGTTATTTGGATGTGGTTCTTTGATTGATTTTAGATTATAGAAATTGTGACTTCTACCCATTATCATAGCTTTGGTCGCCCATATTTTTATAATTTAACCTATTATCTTTTAAAAATTGCTTTATTGTGGAAGACAATTCAAAGCTTTCTTGAATTGGAATTTTTTTTATGAACTTTTACTTTGGCTCATTTTTATCCATTGGTTTCCTTTCACTTGTGTAATGTAGTACAGTAGATTCACTTACTGAAAAAATGATAATTTCAAAATTGTTTAATACAACAAAATATACAAAAACCTTCCACACCTTTTCTTGTAGTATTTGTGTGAATTCACACATTCCACTTGCATCAAGCCAGCCCCGTTATATTGCATATCGACATTACATTGGCATTTTAAAAGGTAAAACTTTTCACAACTCTTTAATAGGTTGCTTTATAAAACATTGCTATCTTCATTCGTGTAGATCAGTGGTTCTTAAACAGTGTTCTACAAACCTGCCTCGAGTATTCTACAAAAAGATTTTGAAGTTTTTTATTGCAAATTTATTCCAACATACTATAATATATTACCATATTTACAGACAATTCCATGTTTCTATTTTATTTGATAAATTAAAGTTTATTAGTTTATTGCTTCATTATTTCCTGAGAATAGTAAACATGGAATTGCTTATCAATTTTTGAATATATTGATGCTAATGCCTCATGTAATAAAACTTGGAAAGGTTGAGAACCACTGATGTAGATGACAATGAGTCATTTGAGAAATGATTTCTGGATACTTGCTAATAATTTGAATTAACAATTTCCTCAGATGGAAATCTGAATAGAACAATTAATATTATATCAAATACTATTCTAGCTCTCTTTCAATTGTACTTAAAATTTTATTTTAAATGTTAAACTTTCTTGTAATTAATTTCCACTAGAATATGTCTCCAGCTTCAATATAACCACATCTTTAGAAGCATTTTAGTTGTGAATGATAATATGCTAATTAAAATGAGAATTTGATTTATTTGTTTCTGAGACTAATTTCTAAGAGGAAAATCTACTTATATATTACTGGCCATAAGATGATAATTAAATAATAATGTTTACAATATCAAATATTGAATTTACTGTTAGTGCTTTTTAACTTTTTTCTGCCATGTGAGCACTAGAGGATTTTTATTTATATATTTTTTGAAGACTGCAATATAGATGGCCATTTGGTGAGGTACCAAATGGATCCAACATATTCAGGACAGACTGTCTGTGAGAAATTTCTGAGATTTTTTGCTCAGATTTGATTTTTGTTTTGTCCTTAGGATGATGCCTTTATTGCCTTGGCTGGTTGTCTGTGTTTTGTTGAATTGGGATTTAAAAGAGCGAAGACAGGACTCAAATCACTCAAAGACGTGAGGCCTGTGCCTCTCTGAAAGCCAAATAGAATTTATATAAGTAAATATTAATAAAATATACTACAATTGTCTCATGTTACTTTATGTAACAGACAAAATTTTGGGAGAGTCTGTCAGTACATTTGAACTTTTTATTTACATTTTTTTATGTGATGAAACAGTGAAAATGCCACTTCACATAAATATGCAGTACAAAATTTTACTGTTCTCAGAATTTTTGAGATCCTCTTTGCAGTTGTGACCCTCAATTTAAGAAGCCCTGGATTAGAACAATAATATTTTGGATTTTGTTTTCATTTATCAATTACAAGAACCTCTTTACTGTAAATTTACGGATAAATTAGATTCTAATAGTATATCTAATAAAATCTATATTTGATTTCTGTATAAACTTTATTAGTGCATTACAGAATTTTTTTTTTTTTATTTCATAATATAGCATCAGGAATGACATCTTGGATTGGAACATTCAATACTAATAATCCAACATTTACCAAAACCTTCAGCTTGGATCCCAGAATATCGCAAAACAGTAGTCTTGAGACTCGTCTTTCAAGTCTTATGGAAAACATTCCTAATCTACCGACAATATTTAAGAGTTCAGTATTCGAAAATCAGACCCCGAGCACTGGAAGCACTCCCGTTCGTGTGGACCTTTCCAATATTAATTCACCGGCTAGGCAGATGCCGTCTTATCGTGAAAATCAATCTGATATTGGGGAACTGGGCACACCCGTCAACGATGAGAACCGAAGGGATGCAACTCCGGTTGAGGATGAGGATACGAGATTTTCTGGTAGTAATGCCTTACCTCAGGTAGTTTCGGTAGTATCTAGTCTTACGAGTGATGATTTGCATCAGAGTCTTTTAAAAAGTTTGACTCATCTTCAGCAAATATCGGCAGTGAATCCACCAACAAGTAATATTACTCCAATGATTTCCGAATCATACAATATGGGAATGTCAAATGCTCGGCCAAACATGGGTGGCGGTTATCCACAAACTCTTCCGCCAATGCATAAAAATTCACCCCCTAATTCTCCATTATACATGAAGTCGATGCCAAACAAACAGCTGTTTAGTACTACTGACAGAAATAATTCATCCAATATTTACACTTCTAAAAATATGCCTTTTCCAACACACCCTATGCAACAACCAAAAATTGCCTCCACTCCTTTATTTAACAAAACTGAATCTGTTACTGGTATATTTAGCAAAGCAGAGTCAACACCTGGTATTTTTAGTAAAACAGATTCAGGATCAATGATCTTTAGCAAAGCAGAACCCACAACAGTATCCTACAATAAAACAGATCCTGCACCAATATCATACAAAACAGAACCGTCACCAATGATGTTTAGTAAATCGGAATCTGCACCACTCATGTATAATAAAACTGATTCGACCTCTGTTATGTTCAGTAAATCAGAATCAACACCATCTAGTTATCCGTTTGCATCTGGAGATACAGACGAAAGATATATGCATGCTTCTCCTAAAGTGGATCATGACAGATATTTACACACTTCACCTAAACAGGAGCAGAATGTTTCACAGTCAGATTTCAATGCCGAAGAAGAAAATTTGGAACCAATGGATATGGATATTGGTGAATCAGATGAAGAAGATAATTCGGTTCCTACCATTCAAGAATCTTTACCGCAGACTAATGTCGATATCGATTTAAGAGTCCCGCCTCCGAGTCAAATAATGTCTAGTTCATCAACATCTTGGTCGAGTAATATTCATACAAATGTCAGTAATATCACAACCATACCGATTTCTTCAAATTCCTCTAAAAGTGATCATGATATTTCCTCGAAATCCAATTCTCAACCGGTTGAATCTCTTCCTTCACAGTGTGCACCAATTCAAAGTATAAAAAGTTTGGCCGACAAGCCCGTAGGAAGTTATGATATATTTGAGAAAAATATTTCTGATGTACCTCCTATAGAGACAAAAAGTTATAACGATGAAGACATGAGACAAGATAATAGAAACTTTCCAGATCGAATCCAAAATGACGAGAATAAAGTTTCTATATCTCAGGCTCAATCTGTTAATAAATCTGAAGTGAATTACTTTTCGGAAGATTATGATGATAGACAGACTAATGTTGAAAACAATGCAGCACAACCTAAAGTCGATGTACCATTAGATGGTAACAGAATACAAACTGTTCAGTCAGTTCGAGTCGATAACAGTGAATGGGATTGGAATAAAGAACTCTGGGAACAGAGGCCATCTCCTCCCACTCCGAACAGACGAAGAGGACAATCATTTTACGACCGGAGATTTCCCTCTCCCAGTTATCAGCAAAGATTTCCACAAGATCCTTATCATCCATCGTACCATCCTAGAAATCAGTGGAACTCTCACGATTCTGACTATCGTCGTCACTACAATCCTCCACCTTTCAATCCTCGTTTTCCGCCACCAATTGCTGGCATGAGAGGAAACTTTCCACCACGATATCCAATGTGAATCATCACTGTGTTTGTCTGCATCATCACTGTTCTCGTAACATTGCATTGATCGGTAATGCACATCCAGTTAACTCTTTACATAGAACGTGCTACATAAAATGATTGACTTTATCAAATATTTTAGCATATAAAAATGTGAAAAATTACGGACAACCATCTTGCATCATACGGTTAGCATCGTGCAAAATCGAACAACATTTGTATCAGTAATTTTAGGATCCAAATCAGATGTACCGGTAAGTAGCATGCCATCTTTTTAACATTAGGTCAAGACGAAGGAAAATGAATTTAAAACACCGGATGGCATCTTTTATTGCATGAATGAACTTTGTTTTATTTTTTCATTACTGCAGCTGAAAATTACATGGATCCGAAATTATTTTGACGGCTTTTATTTCATCACAAAATCAAATGAATGGATTTAGTGGAGATTGTCATGATACCAGAATGAACTATCACACAATTTATCCATTTCCATTGTTTAGTAATGCTAGTATTGTATTTTGAATTGTGAGATATTTACATATTAAAAAATAAATCTGTACATCAGAAATACAAATTATCTGTCTGTTTAACTGCTTTGATGAAGCTTTTAAATAGCTACTTCACACATTTTTTTAGTACCAATGTACTGATGATGTATAAAATTAATTGGAAGAACTTACACATGCTAAAGATGTAAAATGGGTTCTACCACCCCAAGGCAAAAGGCTCTATCTCCAAAAAAATTGAATATCAAGTTGCACACTTGCTATTAGATTTAATATCCTTTATCAATACCACCAAACATACAGTATAAAAAATATTCTGTAATTATTACAGAACATTTTTCGTGCTAGATGTTGGGTGGTTCTAAGGTTCCAAAGATGGTTGGGTGGTATAGTAGAGCTCTAACATTCTAAAAACAGCCACAGTTCTGTGTAAGATTCTCTATGGTTGGGGAAGATTGTCCACAGTGAATGCCATGGAAAAATCCACAGAACTGTGGCCATATTTGGAACCTTAGAACTCTACTTGTACATCTATGTACAAGTCGTCATGTACAGTAAAGAGTCAACTATTAGTGCCAATGGATGTCAATTAGTTTTTTAAAAAATCGGACAACACTAATTGCTTTGTGCATTTCTTGAGAGGTGCTGACATTTTATTGGTCCATTGTCTTTTGTTTTTGTGCATCAATAGTGTTACCAGTCACAATTATTGTTCCCTCTGACTTGGAGGTTTTGTATTTCAAAATTACTATGCTATTGCTCATCCTCCCGACTTTTAATGGCACTTTTCCAGTTTTCTGTTGAACATGCCTTGTACAGTACATATGATACCAAGTACACAACTTGATATCCAATTGTTTTG
Source organism: Centruroides vittatus (assembly GCF_030686945.1). Classification (NCBI taxonomy): domain Eukaryota; kingdom Metazoa; phylum Arthropoda; class Arachnida; order Scorpiones; family Buthidae; genus Centruroides; species Centruroides vittatus. Next base: position 1,648,066 of record NW_027120768.1, read on the forward strand.
TGGTGATAGATTATTTTCTTTGGAGTGGTAGAATTATGCAATACCAAATATTGAATGGCTAATTCTTTTAGGAGTTTTGTATGAAATTTTGTTAGAACCATTTTAGAATTGTTCCTTTAAATATTAAATTATCATCAAATAATATATTCACAGATCATTGACCTGTGAATGTATTATTTGATTTTATTATACAGATATATTAGTTTGATTTGTGACATAAAATGATGCCATACAAATTATTGATTAGGTTTAGTGTTTACTTACAGTATTTTACAGAATCTAAGAATATGAATGAAAAATATTTATCTTCATAAATTAAAGTAAGTTTTGTTTCAGTTAAGAATGAGGAATATTACAAAAACTTCAGATCTTTTTAGAAAACTAAAGAACACTCCACATAGCTAGCCCATTGATGAGGCATGAACTCAACCAATTGGGCTACCTGTGTTCAGTGGTTTTATCCATTTGACTTCTGGTGGGTACTTCTTTATTGGGACAATATGGTATAGAAGGAAATGCTCCCTTGTTATTTGCCAAATCTAGACATGCCCATTTGACTGTAGATTGTGACCAAAGGCGGATCTAGGTTTTTTGGGGCCTAGGACTTATTAAAATCCAATGAGGCCCCATTTTTTTGTTAGATTAAGAATTTAAATTGGGGTTTAATAACATCAAAATCACAGTTGAAATATATTTATTTATGAAATGGTGTTGAATGTCAGACAAACTTTATATCTCATATAAAAAAACATAAGAAATAAAGAAATATTTACATTGATTAATTACTGACCAATTACGTTATATTGATTACAATTAAAAAAATACTTAAGCCCTATGTGGATCCGCCCCGATTGTGACCTTGATTTATCTCTTGCAAGAATGGCTTTCAACTGGTCTAGACTTCAAGTTTGCATTCCTTACACCATTTCAGTCAGGGTCTAGCTTATATTACGGTAGAAAACAGCTGCACGACCATTGTAAACCATAGCATGGAAAAATTCTTCATATACAGGAAATCCTTGTAATTCGAACTCGTATAGTTCGAAATCCCGTTAATTTGTAACTGTACTGTCTGTCACGGCCGTGGATATACGGATTTACGTGTTAACCAGCGTCTACTTTTTTCTGTTATCTTTAAATTCGACTGACTTTCGGGTTTCAAGATTGGAAATAAAGAAATTGAAATGCCACCTGAATGGGAAGCCTTAACGAAAAATATCCGAATTTAAGTAATAATGCAATAACCGGCGCCATGGATTTTGATATGAGAATTCCAAAATGAATGCAGATACAATACCAGCGCACCTCGAAATCCTGTTAATTGCAAGGAAAGTTTATGCAGCCCTGTCTACAGTTAACATGACGCTTGAAGATAATGCTGTGAATGCTAGCAGGGATATTCAAGACGAATATCCTGACTAGCAGAAAATTCAATGTTCAATTATATAGTATTTATGTTATTATTAGTAATTATTAATTAAATAAAGTAACGTTCTGTATACGTAGCAGTATTCCGTTTGCTTACTACTTAGTTACGTGATATTTGGCGTATTGTACAGTACAATCTCGATAATTCGAAGTCGCCAATTTTTTTTTTTTTTTTTTTTTTGGTCTCTTGAATTTAGAACCAACGACGATTTCCTGTAGTACTGTATTAAGCTAACAGTCAAGAACTCTCACACAGGGTTTAATTAGTTTACGGCTATGCCAGTCACACAAATGGGCGATCTACTGAGGGTAAATGTCTTCTGGTAGATCATTTATGGGAAATATGCCCCTATTTAGGTGTTACTAACGTGAAGAAAACCGGAAAATTTCGCGTGGCCAGTCGCGAATCCACGATCAACTATCAGTGTTCTGTGATTATATCCACTCGGACATTGGTGGGCGTTCATAGGGTCCGTGTGACCTGATACAGTGATAAAGTATGGTTTGTGTGTACCATTTTATGTAAAATTCTGTTAGCTTGGGAAGTTTTCCCAGACATTTTTGATGGATTCACCCCAATCTTCCATTTGCATATGACAACACTAGCTGATGTCTTGTATGGAATTCTTGCAAATGTGCCACTTGCATTCCATACTGAAAGTCTGTTAAAAGTGGCATTTTACATGCTCCTCTTTGCTGTTCTTTTGAAAGCCTAGAAAACTGAACAGACCATATCTCGAATGATGGCATCAGTAGCCATTTTCTATTTTTGGTCAAGTAACAAATCTTCATTTTTAAAATTTGCAATTGGGATATGATACAGAAAATAAAAATTGAATATCTTCTGCAACTGGACAAGTAATTTTTGTTTATTACGAGAATTGCATACAGAATTATATATTGATTTTTAGTTTACTGTGGATATTGTTAACTGGTAATTTGACAAGCAAAAATATTCTAGCTAATGACAGTTAACTGGATAAGGATGCTGGAAGATCTATGGCCCACTTAAATAAACTAGGTACAAAAAATGTGAACTGTGTTTAAATTTTAGGAATTTAAAATGCATTTATCGTTAAAAACAAAACTTTCATGGACGAAATTGAATGAGTCTCTTATGAATCCTGAAATAACCTTTCATTTACTAATCAAAATCTAGTCAAAATGTTTCGCATTAGTTGTACAGTTGGACCTCCAATAACCCACCTCTAAACAACGGCCATTCTTACGTTTCCGTCATTGGCCGTCATTCAGAGGTTTATTGATCTCTATTATGGTATAAAATCGAAATCTCGTCAGTGAAATGAAACAAAACGAATTTGGATACTTAGAATTTTATTTCAGCACCATTGAAGTGTTGACATGTTCAAACAAGCAAACGTAGATTAAAACATGCACAGAAATTCGTGAAATAAAATTTTTCATTTTCAGACTTCAGAAACTGTAGTTTTCAGGCTCTTGTTACGATTTCTCGACTTTAAATTTATTGTTGGTGGTGATTTATCCGAGCTGTCCCCACAGAACAGTACACTACGAAATTTCTGCCTGAATTTCTGGCAGAATATACTGTAAAGAAGTGGGTTACAAGCGGACGATGCGTAAGCCATGATATTGACGAAAATCAAGAAGGGCCAATTTTCTTGGAATTTCGTTTTGGAAAAGGTATTATAAACCAATAAAATCTGATGGGGGGAGAAACTGACAAAATACACAGTCACTCCAGCTATTAACATTTTGACAACCCCTCTTCTTGCCTTCATGGTTCCTGCGTAATTTTCCTTACCTATGGAAGGTTCAATGGAGCGTAATGCCTCTGGTCTGAAGAGCTTTCTTCCTATTCTTACGTACAGTGTCACTTGGAGAAAGAGTGGGATGAGGTAAAACAATGCCGATTCTATATACTTGAAGATGAAGAAGTCAACGGGGCTTGGAAATTTACTGATACAAGGTGTGAAGTCGGGATGATCGGTGCTCAAGATGTGGAAGATCAAGTTGGGAGAAGCACAAGCCATGGCTAAAGGCCAGATACATCCGATAATGATTAAGATCCTTACTCTGCAACACAGGATATGAGCAGTGATTGGATGGATGATGGCAATATACCTGCAAATTAAACAGTGCTTAATTAATTAATTTTATATTATCATGGGTGTAAATTATATAAAGCAAAAGTTATTTTTAAAATATTGCTTCAACTTCAATCCTACCGCAATTAAAGAATTTTAATTTGCAGTAAGCCCGTTTAACATTCGAAATTTGAAAGTGTTGTTTTGATTGGCTGGTAGATTTCAAATTTAAAACTAATCAAAGCTTGTCGGCCATCTTGTATCTTCGCTAATCTACAGAATAAATTTTATAACCATTTAAAATTGTCCCGCGGTTTATACCAAAGATTTATGTTCGTCCAACGACTTGGGGGGATAATTCCGTAGATTAAAGCGCCTTTAACCTTTAAAATTCGTACAACAGGTGCTAAATCATGAGTATTTTAACCTAACTTCAAGAAGGGCGAACACTAAAACTCTCCAAATATAACTTGTTGCCCAAGAATTGTGTACAGAGATAACACTAGGCAATATTCCTATCCAGTTACCGGCCACGTATGCAGCATTTCCAAACAAAAATAGCTGCCTCAGCCAGGTTATTGGCTGAGACAAGTTTCTAAACTTTTGGAAAAACAATTGTCAACGGCGTTTTGCAACGTCCAACAGACCAGATTGGTCAGCGAAACAGAGTTACCGTGAACAGCTTTATACACAGCTTAAGCGATTACGAAAGAAAATTCATCTGCGCCCATTTAGATTCATGTGTACAACAGAAAAATAATTAAAATTTAAATTTTCACTAACTGTCCTTCCTTAATCTCAAGAAAGGTTTTAGATAGATGAAAATCGACACAAGATATAGAAAGCGTAGGAGGAGGCCCCGATTAACTATACACAAACTTCCGGTCTAGACCGGAAACCACGTGATTTCAATTCAAAATTATCCCCAGTTAGACAGATGATTGGCATGACTCTGTTGCTATCAGGAAAAGTCTGATTTAGAGGGGCAAGACAGTACTAAAATCGAGAGCATATACAGTAGAGCGTCGAAAATTGGAGTCAATTGGGGACTGGGGTTGTTCCAATTAGTCATTTGTTCCGATTTCCGACTTTGTACGAAAAAATATATTAACCTGTCCGACGTTCAAATTTTTCTCCGTTGCGTGTCGCTTCGTGTTGAATTTTCGTCGATTTTAAGCCTAACGAAAATTTTTATAATAATAATCGAGGCTATCGTATCGTTAAAAATTATTTCTGCATTTTGTACAAACAAAATAAATATATTGAAGAATATAAAAAACATGAAAATTATACTTTAGAAGTAAATTTAGTATCAAAAACGTTCGATTCAGCACGACACAGTCCGACTGAAAATCGTGCCGATTACCGGCGATTCCGATTACCGACGTTCCGATTAACGACGCTCTACTGTATTTTAAATTAGATTAATTAAAAATTGCAGTGTTCCTTTTTTTATAAAATAAAAAAATTAAATTGAAGAAGAATTTTTACCAATTTTTCCTAAAAAATAAAACTTAAGTCACGTATTTAACAAGTTACGGATTTGAGTCATTAAGTGAGGAATTATTTTTTTTTTATTTGTACAATATTACAAATAAAGAGTTTTTTAAAACAAGTAATTAAATTAAAAGCTTCTCCCTTTATAATTATTTTTCCTTGTAAATAATTAAATAACAGGCTTTTCATTCTGTTTAATTTTCTGTGTGGTTACTCTTCTGGTCAAGGAAAAATGTGTTTAAAAAACAATTAAATTAATAATCATTAATGAGAAAATTTAATTAATTATCATTAAATATTGTAATTTTAAAATTTTATTTTATTATGTCCAAGGGGAAAATTTACGTAAAATCAAATTTATAATAATTTCTTTTTTTTTTACTTTCTCTGTCTATCAACAGATGGAGGCAGGTGTGCAGTATATTTTCATTCAAATAAAACTTAAAATTATAATTTGGAATGAATTTTTTGTGATTAAATTTAAAGAAAAATTATGAAAATTTCTACATTGATTTTCCTAATTTTACTTTAAATTTATCACAAAAAATTCATTCCAAATTATAATTTTAAGTTTTATTTGAATGAAAATATACTGCACACCTGCCTCCATCTGTTGATAGACAGAGAAAGTAAAAAAAAATTATTATAAATTTGAATTTAAATCTTTAAATATATATATATATATATCATAAAGTATTAAAATGTGGTTTGTCTACAGAAAAATATTGATTATAAAACATTTAAATATTTAAATGAAATTTTTTTATTTAGCCGATTTATCAATTAACCAGCTTAATAATGATTTTAAAATATTTTTTATTAACTTTTTTACTATTTTTACTATTTAACTGCATCATTAACTGCACAGAAGAGGCTGCTTGGCCTGTTTTCTTCCTGTGTGTGTAACACAGGCATGGCTCTTTAAAGCCACATAACACAGGCCTAGTGTATAAGCCAAATAAAACAAGCCTAGTCTCAATAGCCACATAACAAAACCTGGCCTGTTACATAAAAAAGTTTATAGCAAATTTTTTAAAATAAAATATGGCAATAAATTATAAAGGCCTATTAATTTCTAACATTATATTTTTATTTAAATTTTCTAAATGAATAATAATTTGTGACAATTTGTATAAAATATAAATGAACATATAATTTAATTTTTACTCTTATATAATTATATACTAAATTAATATATAATTATGTAAGAATAAATGTTAAATTATAACATGAAATTACACAGTTACGTAAATTTACATAATTATATAAATTAATATATACAAAACATTTTAAATTTTAATTAATGTTTTAAGCATTTTTTTAAATGTAATTTTCCTAAACTAATAATAATTTTTCTCGTATAAAATATAAATAACTATGTAATTTAATGTCATAATTTAACTTTTATTATTAAATAATTATATATTAGCATACAAATTTAATAAATAATTATATAAGAATAAAAATTAATTTATACTTTTATACAAAAAAAATTGTTAAAAATTTCTATTAATTTAGAAAATTATAAATTAATTTATATAAGTAGAAATTGTTTAATTTTAATTAATTTTGAAAAGAAAAAAATAACATTAAAAAAATAGGGAATTTGTTGTTTTACACTCTTTTTATTTTTACTTTTATTGCAATTTTATTTATTTATTTTTTTTACTGTTGTATTGTTACAATATTATTTGTTATCTTGTTATATATATAAGGGGAAAATTGTGATATATATTTTTTTATTTATGTTTTTCTTTTGCTGTGTGCAACAGATGTGTGAAACTTTTGACTGGAAACTCTCACAATCTTTTAATTTCTAGCTACAAAACTAAAAAATTTAATTAAAATAAATAAATAAATAAATAAATATATATATATATTTATTTGATTAAAAATTTCACCTTCCTTGATCGATAATTTGGTTATGAATCCTGAAAAATCAATTACCATTTCTATTTTCTTTTAATTTAAATTTAAAAAATTAATAATATATATATATATATAAACTATCTTAAGAATATTTATTTTATGAAATAATTATACAGTATTTAAAAATAAATGAATAGGAAGAAGATAGAGATATTAAAAAATAAATTTGTTAATTGTATGAGTGTTATAATATTTTAAATTTGTTTATTTATTATTAATAATAAATTAATACTTTTTTATTCTTGATTTTTAATATAAACTGAGTGGGAAAATTTTTTTCATATCCACGTTAAAATAAAAAAGCTGGCAACATTGTTGTTGCTGAACTTTTCCGGCATTCTTTACTTTTTTATATCCTTAATAATTCCCATCATTACCTTTTTTAAGTCATCAGATTGGCTGGGAAGATATTAAATGGTGGGGCCGTATCTCCCGAACCAATAGCCCGATTTTTTTGAAAATTTCTAGAAACATCTCTCTCTAACACGTAAACCTCCCTGCAAAATTTCAGAAATTTTCGATAAAAGGCACAGGAGTTATTAAGCTTAAAATTGGGTGAACAAAATCATGCCTCACGCACTAACATCCATACATATAGAAAAAGCTCTGAATTTTTATGCATTTCTGGACGTTTCAAGGTCCACGAGTCCAAAAATGTAAAATTCTTGGAAGGGGGTCATCTTTTGACCGAAGTTATACTTTTCCTCTATTATATAACAGCCGGGAAAGTAAAAAATAATAATAGAAATTTTATAAAATTATTATTATTATTATTATTTATTAATTAATTAATTAATAGAAACTAATGATTATTTGTGATAAATTGAGTTTAAAAAATTAATTTAGCTAAGTATAAATTTACTTATTTATTTCAAATCTATACTTATTCCACTTGAATTAACTTTTAATTAATTCTAAAAGATTTCTGTAGTAAAAACTAAATAGTATTTTATTTTATGTTTTAAAATATCTTTCTTTTCTTTTTAATTAATTTTTTTACTTTTATGTCTACCTATTTTGTATGAGAAATAATTAATTGAAACGGTTACAGATGCATCAACACCAAACTCTTTCCTAGTTGTTTAGCTTGAAATGCGTTAGATCAATAATTACTTTACCTTTTCGAACCTTTAATGAGTGTTAAGAAGTGTTAGCGTTAATTGAGGCAACCTAAAGCGGAAATTAATGCTGGATATTGTTTTCATTTACATACTTTCCTGCAATTTCAAGCGTAAGAAACTCTCAGTTTTCACTTAAAAAATTAAATAAAATTAAAGAGAAACACGTAAAAATAATCGGTTAAGCTTCCTTAAATTCCTTTTTTTAAAAAAAGTAAAATAAATTTATTATTTTAAAATAAATAAATTCTTTTTTAATTAACTTCATTCATGAAAAACGGATTTAGCTTAAAAATTACGTTTTACGTTATTTAATTCATCAGTTTCGTTCATTGTAAAGAGTTAGAGGGCGCGCGCGTACACGTGCGTAAATTTGTATGAATGAAAAAAAAAATTCCATTCATTTAAACGGGCGCGTGCACTATAATGAATGACGCATTTATTACTTATGAATGAATAAATTACAAACGTGTTTTACGCTAAATTTTTTAAAAGTTTTAAAACAAAACTAATTAAAAATTACTTTTTGAAATAAAATTAAATCGAATTTAATGAAGAAATTATAATAAAACGGTTAAATTTAATACAAATCACGTGGTTTTTACTACGAATTGTTTAATTAAAATCGAAAAATATCATCTTACATTCACTCAGTTTTAATTAAACGTTGAATTCACGTGGTAAACAACACTCAAAGCAATTATTTAAATTAATTTCGGTGTTTTAGTGGTGTAAAAACGAATTTTTTTTAAACTGGTATTGAGGGAGAATTTCATTATAACGCTGCAAAATGGCTAGGAAAGTACTACCTTCTCCAATATGTCACGTACTATTGACAGTAAAGCAAATAAATGAAAACTCTTGGATGTGTATCAAGATATATATATAATATATTTCTCCTATCATCTTACTTCTTTCAATGATGATTCGTATCCTTACAAGGAAGAAATCATTGTAAAATATGCTTTAATTTTAAAGAAATTTAGCAGATAATGATGTTAATGTAATTACTTTAATAATTTAATTGGGTTTTTTACTTTCTTGGTTATTATTGGCCCTATATACGAGGGAAAGTATGGCGTTGTATGGAAACATGTACCCCTTCTGAAGAATTTTACATTTTTTGAACTCGGATGACTTTCAAACGTCGAGAAATGAAAAAATTTGGAGATCTATTTCTGTATGTAAGGATTCTAGTGTGTGAGGGGCACGGTTTTGTTAACTTATTTTGAACCTTAAATACCCCTTGGCCTTTAGTCCAGAATTTCTGAAATTCTGCAGGGAGGTTTGTGTATTAGAGGGTTTTATGCCGTTAAATTTTAGTAGTTAAAGGTCACGGGGTTGCGGAGATAGGAGGTCACGGGTCGTATCTCGAGTGGGGTCGGACTCGTTATTAGCATTTACAATTTTTATAAAACTCATCTCTACCCTCAAAATTAAGCTTTTTGCCATTTTATAATAATTAATAGTATATAAAGTTTTCAAAAATAAATCTCAACAGATGGCGCCACACACAATTTTAACTTTTATTTTTTTGCCTGGAAAGATACGTAACTCGTTGCAAGATTTTTTATTATACGTTGATAATGCTTATTTGAATTGTATTACTAACGTTATTTCAGTATGCTTAATTTGAAAATAATTTCCTAAAAATTAATTAAAATTCTTGTATATAAATGTTATTTTATTTGAAAATTTTTATATAAAATAATCTCATTTTTGTGAGTCTAAACCAGTTTAAATCCGTAATTTTTATTTAGAAAATGGTTCCCAGACTAAACTAGTTTAAGCATATAAAAGTCTGCTTATCAGCTTAAAAAATTACGAAAATATAATTATATTTTGGCAATTTTAAAAATTATTTTCAAGGAAATTTCCATGAGTGTTTGTTAGGATGGAGTAGTGCTTAACTTTACGTCAAATTGACGTCATCTCTTCATTATTACGACGAGGAATTCTGACGACAAGTTTACGTAAAACGTGCCCTATCTCAACCAATCAAACACACCTTTACATGCTTATAACTACAGTTTGAGAATCATTTTCTAGAAAAAATTCATCGATTTAGACAGATTTATACACGTAAAAGTTAGATTTTTTAATAAAATTGTGTAATTCTGAACGAGCAAAAATTATTGTGACGTCGTTACAATTCAGGGCTGCAATTTTGAATTTATTTAGTTTAAAATATATGCTCTCGATCTCAAATTAGTATTGCCTTGCTCCTGTAAATCATACTTTTCCTGATAACAACGGAGTTGTGCCGGTCGTCTAACTCCGGTCTGAGGAAAATGCTGAATTGAAATCACGTGACTTCCGGTCTAGACCGAAAAAAAGATCAGAGAAAATGAGTTTTATGTGTCAACAATTCATTAAAGTAGTCCAAGAGATTTGTTAACTAATCAGAAATATAATTTAAACGTTTCGCTGCAGCAGCATCAAATTTCTACGAAATTTATCATAAAAAAAGTGGATTTAAAGCTTTACAAAGTAGGTAATTAATGTTTATAGATTAAAAGACAAGACTTATTGGAAGAATTAGAAAGATTACTTTGGAAAAAAAGGATAGAATTCAATAGAAAATGTTAAAAAATCGCTTTAAAACTCCATTTTCATTTCTCTTTCTAGAAATATTTATACAGAACGTTTCTAATAATGTAAGTTGATTAAATTTATATTAAAAAAACATCCATTGACGAGTTGCGTAACGTTCCCAGCAAAATAAAAAAAAAGTTAAAATTGTGTGTGGCGCCATCTGCTAATAACGAGTTAAACTTAGTTTAAGTATTGATCCCGTTCGAACTATGTCAGATGAGCCATCTTTATCTCTTTACCCCGTTGACCTTTAACTACCAAAATTTAACAGCATCAATGGCCCATGTATAGAAATAACCCTACTAACTTTCAAACTTTTTGCTTTATCTAGTGTTGAGATGTAATGCTAACTAAACCCACGCACAGGCAATTTTGAAGGGCTGTTTTGCATTTTTGGGCTCCTGGAGGACCAAAACATCGAGAAATCCGAACACACGAGGAAGTTAATTAAAATTAAAACTAACTTGTATCATCAATTGATCACTGATTTCTTTATATGTAACCCAATTAAATCGACCTCTTCTTTGTGGAATTAATTTACTTTGCAGCCAATTTGTTTCTGCAATAAATTGCAAACTAACGAAACGATCTTCAAGATATTTGCAATTTAAAATTCAAAATATCAAGGAAATGAAGCCGATAAATTTCTGATGCAAAAATACAAGAGTATATTCAACTAGAAACGTGTTTTCCCTGGTTCAAAAGAAATAGGATTAAGCCAGTTGAGGCGAATATATAATGACAGCATCAATAGAAATATGACAAGCCAATTTCGTAAACGTAACTCTTGTTACGTTTAAATAACATAAAGGTATTTTTATTATGAGAAAAACAGTGTTTTCTTGTATAAAATATGTTTAAATTAAACAGTTTTAACACCAGAATAATTGCTATTAACATATATTTATAGAGGGATGAGAATGAATATTAGAAGGATAAAACTAAATATGTCAAAGATAATTTGGTAAGTGTAACTTTTGTTACGCTTACCAAATTGTGTTTAAATAGCACAAAGTTCTGTTTTTTATGAGGCAAAAAACAATTTTTTATATAAATATGTGTTTAAATTAAGCAGTTTTAACAAGGGAATAACAGAAAGAAAGCTAGATTAATAGAGGGATGAAGATGGAGATGAGAAAGACAAAGCCAAATATGACAAAGATAATTTTGTAAGTGTAACTTTTGTTGCGTTTAAACAAGACTGCGAAGTGTTTATTATGAGAGAAAACAGTTTTTTTTTTAATATAGATATATGTTAAATAGAAGAGAATAATTGCAAGAAGCGCGGATTTACAAGAGGAGGAGGAGCAAGATGAGGAGAAAGAAAAGAGAAAACAGCATTCTGTCAAAAAAATCATGGAAAAAACGTTTTATTTTTTTAAAAAAAGATGTTTTTATGACATACAGAATAAAAGAAGACTATTATATTTTGGTGAATAAGTGAAAAAAATACAATAAGAGAGTGACGTCAACTGTTTTTCCAGCAGTAAGTAATATTTTGATTTGATGTCTTGAATAATATATAACTAACAGAGAAAAATAATTGAAAATTGTATTATTTTAATCCACAAAAATAATATATGTTACATAAAATCCTTAATTAAACGCAAGATATTAATTATTTTCTTAATTTTTGCGTAATTTAACATTATTGTAGGCTTTTATAGTAACTTGTACAGCGTAACTGACAGACATTGCTATAAAATTATTTTTATGGATTAAAATAATACAATTTTCAATTATTTTTCTAACGATTTTAAATTAATTTGAGTGATTAAAAATAGTTATAATTTATAACTTTTGTAATTAAATTACGAATTAAAATCTCGAATTAAGGGTTTTTTTCGATTTTCTTGATTCAGTTTTGGACTTTGTGGTTAAAGTTTTATTTAGTGCTTTATTTTTTTATTTCTTATGTTATATTTATAAATTCGGTTGATTTTTGTGAAGTTTCTACAAAGTTTTCTTTGATTTCTTTAAATTTTTACTGTGTTTTTATAAAGTTTTTTTTTTTGAAAAAGTTGTAAAAACAAGAAAAAAGCCTAAAAATACCAACATAGATGGTCCACTGCAATCTAAACATGATTAATTTAAGATAAAGTTTAAGTTTGTGTTACATTTCACTCGAATTTTTATATCTAAATATTAAATCCAGACTAAAAACTAACTAAAATTTTAATATGGTTTTCCTCGAATGGCATGAAGAAAATGAGGAAGGAAAGAAGCTTCTGCATCTTTTTATGCCCACAATTGCACTACATTTATGATTCTAGATAGATCTATCGTATTCAAGGATATTCCGCAATTTTTAATCTATTCAGATAGTTCTTTAGTCCAATTTTGTCATTGAATCATAATTATTAACACCTCTAGAACAGTCTAGAACAAATTCAGGACTATTCCGGAACAATCAAGGATCAATTCATAGCTGTTTTAGAACAATCTAGGACAAATTCAGAGCTTTTGTAGCGCAATCTACGACCACAGTAGGACGGTCTCAGAACAAACTAGGATTACAGTAAGACGGTCCCGGAACAATGTAGGATCATAGAGAAATGTTCCAGGAAAATCTAGAACCATAGCAGGACAGTTCTAGAACAATCTAGGACTGCTCATAAACATTCTAGGACCGCGTTCAATACTTTCTGCTCTCTTGCCTTACGTTTTATCTTAAATAACCTTAAATCAGAACACACTTTGACTACTAGAGAAACCATTTTAGCAATTGTAAACAATGCCATTATATCCCTTGTAAAAACTTACCCCGTTAGACCACTTTCGAGCTCTTTATAAAAGTTAAGAGGAAACAGACAGACAAACATACTTTGAAAAATATATCTTTAGATAAATGAAACTCTATGCTCTATTCATTTACAATTAAAGTTTTTCTTAGTGAGCAATTACATTTACAGAAAACATCTTTAATTTTCTCACATTCGCATCCTCCCAAGATTATTTTTAACTTATTAATGAAATTAATTCTTAATAATCTCTCGTGAATAAAATTGAATAATTCTAACTGACCCAGATATATTTAAATTAATGTTGCTATCATCATTTGAAATCTGTATAAGTGTAAACTGGATTCACATAACGAAATTTGAAAAATAAAATTGATACATTCTAATAATGCTAAATACCTGTATTGTTAGATGATGTATCACTAATTATTCCATGAAATTTTACGAAATATTGACGAATTTCATGAGATAATTAGTGACAAAACTTCATAAAATTTTATATCTTTTAATGATTTGCTGATCAGTTTATATTTGTCTTCCAATGTCTCTCCTATCTGCGAATACCAGCCACTGCAATAGATGCTACTGCTTTCCAATACTTGCTATTGCCTTCTGATAAGTAGTACTGCCTTTTAATAGATGCTACTGTCTTCTAATAGCTGCTACTGCTTTCTGATAGCTGCTGGTGACTCCCAATACCTTCCAATCTTTATATTATACCACCCTTTCAACCATCCAATACTTGTTTACATCTCTGAATTGACAATACTCTTAAACTTTGAAATTTTCGAAATATACAAATACTCTATTTATGTTTCAAAATATCTAATCTCTCTCTAAAGGCATTCGAAATTTTGACGTATATTCTGGATGCCAACACTTCCAAAACATGTTTATGTTCTAGAGTATGTATCCTTCTCCAGTTAACCTTTGAGATTTTGGCTTATATTTTGAAGGTCTACACCCTCAAAATATATCGATCCATACAGACAACAAGTTTTTATTTTTATCCACGTTTTCTTCTCTTTCTCTCTCTTATATATATACATATAAATATATAAAAGAAGTTTCTATCTCCATTTTATAAGATTACCAGCAGACACGATCCGCATCTTGAATTTTCCATCTCCTCTTCCGCATCACTCTTCGAATCTCTTGTAACTTTCAAGCGATTACGTCACAAATTATCAAAATTTTCTTCCTGATTAAAGATCATCAAGCTCTTATTTCTTATAATTAACATATTTAAGCAGAGAATCGTAGGAAACTTTTAATTAATTACGTTCTAATTGAATTTTTAAAATCATTACGATTAAATATTAATTAGAAAGTAATTTAATTGCAAAACTTTATTCTTTGTTTTAGTCGGAAATTTAATTCTCCTTAAAATAAGTATATTATAATAATAATCATTTCTAAACGTGGTAAATGCTATAAATTAAATCATTTTAAATTAATTTTTTTATATTTATTGATATCCTGGTTAGTGTTTACTTCGTAAAATTAATTTGAAAGCAATAAGGTTTAATCTGATTAAAAATGAAACGAGATATGATCCATTTTATTTTGATTTTCTCCAATTCGACTGGCTTAAATATTTTTATTTAAACCTGAAATTTCAGTAGCAGCTTTATCAAATACTGTAAAAATTCATCCATACTTGTAAGGTGAACTTTATAATATTTTACAGTATTTTTGTTAAACTGTGTAAACTAAATAGTTGCAAATTCATAAAAAGGATGACGAGGATGATATCTGAACTCTTCAATTATGCAATTTACCGTACATAACTAAATATTAGCACTCATTTAAACGTATAATTTCTCTAAATTTGTGTATTTTATGTAGTTATGCATTATCTTGTTCTGTATTAACTCTTATTTAAATGCATATGAACCGTAAAATTATACATATTATAAGATGAAGTATAACTACATACATTAGAAACGTCTAGACAAACAAACTTACAAAATTTTTATAAAGAAAACTTTTTCAATATACCTAAAAGATCGAATATTTTTAACATAAAAATGGCAACTTATGAGTAATTGAACTGATTCTACGTTAAATAACAAACACTTACTAATATAGTATCATTAACTATTCAAAAATTAAAATAATATTACAAAAACGATTTAAAATACGTATAAAAACAGGATTCGTTGTTGAAAGAAAAATAGGCGGAGTTTTCCATTCACCTTAACGAATCATCGTTTTAAGACGCCTACAGGTTTATTAAAAGTTTTTATACTGATATCTAACATATCAAACAGTAGTCTGTCTATATTCTAAATAGATTTTGCTCATTTAATTTAATTGTTTGCTGTTATTTCTATATGTTATATGCTAGAAAAGGATATTATGATAAATCTCATTTAAATTTGTATGTCTATTAATAAATTACATACTAAAAACTGAATTTCTTGTATACTGTAACAAAAATTATATGTCTACAAATTCAGCAAGAATTCAGAAATATATGAAGGCCCAAAAGTCAGTTAACCTTTTTTGTGTATTCAAAAAGTCAGTTAAACCGTATTATTCTCGTGTGTCCGTGTATAGTTGTGAATATAAACTATAAACTCACGTCTTTCTCTTTCAGTTGGTGAAATTGGCGAGCAGCTTATTTTAATAAAACAGTAATATTCATCTTTAAAGGTATAAGTGATTTTTGGACCCATAAGTATAGAAATTATTTTAAAAATTAACCGTCATCGGGTTAATTTATAAAATAAGGACACCATCTCCTTATTTTTATAATGAGCTTGTTTAAAATATGACGTCAAATTGACATAGGGTACAGTTCAGTATACACTTTCTGAACGAAACGAACAATGGTTAACTAACTTTTAGGTCACCCTGTATGTATGGCAATCAGTCAAAAATGACCCCCAAGAGTTTTACGTTTTAGACTCAGGGGAGCTTGAAACATCCAGAAATGGAAAAATTGTTGGAGGGATTTCTATATGTATAAATGCTCGTGTATGGGGGGACACAATTTTGTTCACCCACTTTGAAGCTTAATAACTCCTGTGCCTTTTGTCAAAAATTTATGTTATTTGGCAGGGAGGTTCGAGTGTTAGGGGCATTGATGCTATTAAATTTTGGTTGTTAAAGGTCGAGGAAGTGGGGAGATAGAGGCGGTCACGTGTCACGTCTGAGTTGGGTCTGACTTAACGAAGATTTTACTGGTTATTAGCATTTACAATTTTTTATGAAGCTCATCTCTATCCTCAAAATTCAGCTTTTTGCCATTTTATAATAATTAATAATATAAAAAGTTATTAAAATAAAATCTCGTAACAGTTAGCGCCACACACAATTTAAAATTTTTTGCCGGAAAAGTTACTCAACTCGTTGCTGGATTTTATATATTATTTTCACCTCTACACGAAAATACTTTAGAAACTTAATCTAATAATCAATTATTAGCCTTTGTAAAATGGTATCACGTTACTTTTATCTGTAATTAAGCGAAATTAAAGTTTATCAATACGAATTTTTAATCAGTATCAAATGTGTTTACTTTAATTACGTATATAAATACGTTTTTGTATACCTTGATGATAATTACTAATTAACAGGTGTAAATTAATGTTTACTGAGTTAGTATTTTGAGGCACTGAACACAAGTAAAATCCTGACACATTATTTTAATACCTAATTTAATCAGACTCATTCTTGTTATTAATCCTCAAGCAAAAGTACTGTTGATACAATGGTTTCTGCAGAGGATTTAATATATATATTTAAAAAATTAATTAATCAATAATGCTAAATTTAGTTAGGGTAATGTAAACTGACTCGTTTAGACATTAAATAAAAAAAATTAGTGTAAAATATGCAATTAAGGTTTCAAGTTCAGTTGATTTTTTGTACGATGTTTACCTAATTTGATTTTTATGAAATGTTAAAAGAAAATGTAAGAATGTTTTAACTAGAAGTTGCAAGATGAATCCATTATGTTATTAGACACTTATTGACAAGACAATATCGTTATTTGATTTTGTGTTTAAAGAGATTTTTTTAAATTCTATCTCAACTGGTAGCTCGCAAACTCCAATTCGAGAAATTAATATCACAATGTTCGTTTCAAGACATCTTTTTTGTGAAGTAATGAAAATTCATCTTTACTGTAAAATTCGGTGAAAACATTCTACATTATTATCTAGTCCTTGTATAAAAACAAAATCTTATTGTTAGTTCGAGTTGGTTGCACAGAGAATGGACTATAAGTAAACACAATAAGAGGTAGAAGAGTAAGGAGATAAAATTAAATAAAAAACATAGAAAACGTATATATAGATCCATTTACAAGCTGTTTATTAGAATAGCAGAAACGTATTTTCAAGATAATTTGTTAAAATGTAATTGTCTGACGAAAAAATGTCTTCCCATTTGAACCAATCATTGTTGAGAAAACCACACCATTAAATAAAGTTTTCTGTAATTTTTTATGCGAATTTGTTAGAAAATAACCATCCAAAAACGATTTTAGACCACAAATGCTTAATTCTTCTTGTCTCCTCCCATTTTTTTTTAAATTTAAGCCAATCAAGGTTAAGAAAACGACATTTTCCATTAACGTTTATCGAATGCTATCAACAGCTAAACAGAGAACTGTCTATGTTCATTTAAAACTATTTTCCATAATTTGTTATAGTATAATTATTTAACGTCTATTTCTAAGTAGAAATAAGTATAAATTAATCATATCTACACCTGTTTTATGTATTCCAACCAATTATCGTTAAGAAAACCACACCTTCGACTAATATTTATTGCAATTTATATCGACTGATGAACAGAGAACCTCCTATGTTTATTTGAATTTTCTTATACAATTTACTTAAACGTAGGGTAATCAGAAAGTATAAAAACAACTATATAAAACAAAAACAGGTTGGCAATAGTGATCAAATATCTCGACATATGAAATGGAAAGAGAAAAAAAACCTGTTAGGCCAACATGGAAACCATGTTGAAATTCGCTATCTTGGAAGATTTTAAATAGGAAGATAGGCATATGGCATATCTGGTAAAGAATTTCACCAGAAAAACAATGGTGCGCTTAACATAACTTTGCTCATTTTCAAGGTTTAAATGATTTTGAGTTGTGTTGAAATTAAGTACGACATTATTTTCCTAGTGAAATTCTCTACAAGTTTGATACGTCTTAAGCCCATTTTTCCATTCAAAAACTTGGAGTAGAATACAAGATAGAGGATTTCAAGATAGCCGTCCTATCAGGACATTAGATTACTTTTGTCAAACCTTTTTCTTTTTGTGAGAGTGTTATCGCTCAATCCATTGCTTCAAAAGACTATTTTATTTATTATTTTATTAGCTGTTTTATCTTATATAGTAGAGGGAAAGTATGGCGATTGGTTCAAAAATGACTCCCGAGATTTTTACATTTTTGGATTCTGGGATTTTGAAACGTCGAGAAATGCAGAAATTTGATGTTTTTTCTGTACGTAAGTGTGTGGAGGTACGATTCTGTTCACCCAATTTGATGCTTAATAATTCGTGGGTCTTTTGTCGAAAATTTCTGAAATTTGGTAGAAAGGTTCGGGTATTAGGCACATTAATGCTGGTGGTTAAAGTTCAACGGGGTGGAGAGATAGAGGGGGTCGTGTGTCTTACTTCAAGTGGGATCGGACTTGGAGATTTTATTCGTTATTAGCATTTACCATTTCTTTTAAATAAAACTTGTCTCTGCCGTCAAAATGAAGTTTGCAATTTATATCGACTGATAATAATTAATAATATAAAAAGCCTTTAAGTAAAATCTCGTAACAGATGGCGTCACACACAATTTTTAAAACTTTTCACCGGGAAAGTTACGCAACTCTTTGATGGATTTTTTTAAAAAAATAGTAATTTGCTTAATTTAATATCATAATATTCTTAAAAACGTGATTAAATTCCGTTTATAACGTTTTATAGCAGTTTTTATTATATATTTATATATATAAATGTAGTAGTAGATCTGATCTTGGATGAAAAATGATATTTGTATTTGTCCTGGCAATCCTTTTCTTTTATTTATTCACTTTAGTTTCACGTTGAAAAATATTTCTAGTTTTAAAGTATACAGCTTTACAAACTGAAGTCTGTGATACTGATGAAGGATGATAGACGTTTGAAGGTGACAGATGCCATGAGACCAGATTCCATATTTCAAAAGATAAATCCCGTATGGCGCTATATAGGGGAAGGGATATGTTAGAAGACTTCGTTTTAGTAAGGAGCAGTTTAAACTTTAAAAAAAGACAAATTACAAAAATATTTAAAAAATTCTGCGCGAAATTACTTTATTTTCACGTCTCCAGTGACTATATTATTATTTATTTTAAATTTTATAAAATTGGCACTTAAAAACAAAGAAAATTCGCTAATTCGACGATTTCTAAATGTTTAAATTTAAACAAACCAATCAATGTTACTTTCTAAACAGAAGTTACGTTATTATACGTTTATATACTTTAATTGGTTTATTAATATTTTTTAATTCTTTCGGATCTAAGCGCTGATTGGTTCGTCTTAAAATAGTAAAATTTAATAGACCTATCAGATTAACTTGAGCGTTAATAATTAATTAGGCTAAAGCATTATCGTTTTCTCTCGTTATTTATTCAAAATTTATGAATATTTTTGATTTAATTTTTGAATTTTAAATATATTTATTACTATTATAATGTATTTTAAATTTTTATTTAAAATATTTTTGAATAAAACTAGTTTTGATTGTTAAATATTTTTTAAAAAATGTGTATAAATTTATGTATAGTACTTAAACAAATCTTACTTTGTAAACCTTATGTATGGTGTTATAGTAAATATTTAATGAAAAAATTTGGATAAAAAGGAATTGAAGGTCATCAATGAAATGTCCATTTTGAAATATAATAGTTCAGTGTTTGTTAATAATCCAGAAAATGAGATTTTTAATATATTTTGTATGAAATATGAATCCTGTTAAAGTAATGCCATCTTGGAGATAATGTTTTATCTAAAATAATGTTTGCTTACGTATAAAAAACAAATGAGTCATTTTTCTTCTTGTAATCATTTTTTTTTTATCAACAGAAGGTTCGATTTACTTACGTCACACTTTAGTGAGAATCCTTGATAAGTTAAGTTGTTGATTGAATATTCTTGTGTATGGCCCCTAGAGAATGAATTGTGTATGAAAAGAAAAAAATTTTTGCATTAAAAATAGTAACGTTAAGAAGAATTAAACATTACTTTGTTCTATCAATGATGGTTTATTTTATGAAATTTTTAAGTGAAAATTACAATAAATTACAATTAATTATGTAGTATTATATACAGTGTTCATTATATTAGGGTATAGGTAAAACAATGCTATCTTATGGATGGAAATTAGGAGGCATTCATTTCTTCAGAGTAAAAAAGTGACGTAATTTATGTAACAAGTAATCGTTTATCCCCATAAGTAGTACTGTACGTACTAGTTATGGGGATAAACGATTACTTATACGCTTAATTCTTTTTCATTCTGATTGTATCTTTTAAATCATCCTTCCAGATTACTTTTCCCGGAATAATAGAATAATACATTTTTATGTTATTCTGACGTTAATTCTATATTTTTGTAGTGTAAAAATTATGTCAAATTAACGTAAAAGTGTACACTTCTGAAATAAATGTTTTCAATAGGATAACACTTATTCTCGTACAGTACATACTGTTACTCTCACATATTATTCATTACATTTTAGCATTACATACGAATTATATTGAAGATAATTAGACATTCGTTTCAAAACTGTACACTTTTACGTTGATTTGACGTCATTTTTACACTTTCTTACTACATAAACGTAGGAATTACGTCATATTGAAGTAAAAATATATAATACTGTACAGTACATTATCCTAAATAAACAAATGCATTGCTAATTACTTTTCAGAGGATGACATTGATTTTCTTATACCATATTATACACTACCTGTTACGTTATAGTGTCATATAACGGTGCCACGCCTATTTTAGCAAAACTTAAATTAAATTAAATTACTGCAAAATACAGTGTTGACATGGATCGAGTCGCAATTAACGTACTGTACTGTACGTCATACTTTTCCTGGTGGCAATAGAGTATCTAGTTGACCATCCTTAATATAGAATGTAGAAAATACTAGCCAAAAATATTTAGTTTTTAAAATTAAGTATTCGACTAGTACATATCACCTAATATAAATAGTACAGTACAGTACATTAAACGTAAATTAAATTAGAAACAAGTTAAATAATATAAAATTTAAAGTGAAAATAATGACCTTTTTATCTATAATAATTTATATATAAACCGAAAATTCGTTAGGTTGCCGAATACTTAACCATTTGTGAAACACGCCATCTTAATTTTAATACATTTCTCTGGAATAATTTATCTTAATTAGCACGAATAGCACGCTCTGGGAATGTAATTAAGGTGTAAAATACAATCTCCTACACAATTAATAGTACAGGAAACGAAACGTAGGTAAACTTGTCAATCACGATTGATGTCTACGCCTACCGACCAATCATCGAACGATAATATTTAAATTTTAAAAGCTCGTAATTCTTATCCAATTGCATGACCGAGAAACTTCTTCAGGCACGTAAAACTTCGTTTATCATGTTTTAAAAGCTCAGGAAATCATCTCTGAGCATCCTGTATAGTGAATCAACACGCGATATAACAATAAGGCCATTATATAATTAAGCACAGTAGTATATAAGCTTAGATAGATAGAGTATAAATGAAAATCTTTACTTTTACCTTCCATTTACAATCAATTAATGAGTCTCTCGTGAAATTTTCAGCTAATAAATTTGGTAATAACCCATAATATATCAGCTTAGAGGAATTTTAGTATAAATATATGCGTAGAAACAATTAAAATCTTTATTTAATTCATATATTTACAATAAAGGTTAATGCCAAATTTATGGAAGTATTAAATTAATTTTCACTTATTGTATATCGCCTTATCTAGATTTATATAAACATTTATCAAATAACGAATGTTATTGTTGGTTTAGAAGTGATAAAATTGTTATTAAATTAAATATTTTTAATTGTTTTCGAGCAGTTTGAATGGCGAAGATTGTTTAACACAACTTTAGATATTAAATTTAGCAATTATAGAGTAAATATTTTAATTCTAATTATTATTATATATATTTTTAAAATTAGAATTAAAAAGAGTTATTTCTGTTTAATTTTATATTCACGAATTAATTATGACTAGTTTTATTTCGATGAATGAAGTGTTAGAATATATAACAGAGGCCTTTACAATTAATTAAAGTCATTGAAAATCTATTTGGAAATGCAAAAGTAATTTAAATATTCTGAAAAATGTCATTTGAGTTGCTGATTTTTTGGGTGGTTTCTTTTCTATTTTTAAGGAATTTATTTGGTATTTTTCTCTCATAAATACTGATAATGTACGTCATGTGGCTTCTAGAGAAGGCAATTTATGTCGAATAAGTAATTGAATCTACAAAAGTGCTTTTTATATATAAAATCAAAACATTATTTACAATTATTTCTTTCAATTGATAAAAAGTAGGAGGAGGAGAAAGAGAAGGGGAGAATAAGGAAAAAAGAGGGAGCAGAAGAAGATGAGGAGGAGGAGCAGAACAAGAAAAAGAAGAGGAAGAAAAGAAGAAGCAAAAGATGAGAAAGAAAAAGCTTCCTTTTACAATTTTATCGAGAAATTTATCTAATTTTTAAAAATTTTAAATATAAAATTTAGAAGTAAATAATAAAACCGTGTTTTACTTCTAAATTTTTATTTTAAGCTGTTATATTTTGTAAACGCTTAAATTTATGTTTAAGCATTAGCATTTGAAGCATTAATTAAATATTGTAGCGTTTTTATGATATATTTTAAAAATTTACGTCATAGAATACGCGTTAATTATAAAAAAACTACTTGAATAATAAGTTATCTTCGTCATTGTTAAAAACTTAAAAAAACTAAAATATATTTACTAAGCCTATTTAATATACTTCAAATTTAATATTTTCATGCTTTTTTTCACGAAAATCTAATTGTTTAGCTATAAATTTCTTTAAAAAAATCCAATAAAATGGAAGAAAATAACTTTTAATATTAACATTTTTAAAATAAATCGACTTAATAAAATAGAATATTACAGAAACTGGAAATTTTAATCAGAGTTTTTGTCGAAATTTATCATTATTTTATGTTTTGCCAGTTGGATGCAATACCAAAATATCACTTAAAATGATGAAGAGGAAGAGGAGAAAGAAGAAAAATTATTAATTTATTATGTAGAGAATAGGGAAAAAATGTCGAATTGATTAACATTCCATGCCTGGTGAAAACATTTATTGATGAAACCAACTCTAGGAAAACATCATTCAATAGAAGAGTACGACTTTCTTTACAATCAATATGGAGTCGTAAGTGGTGCTGAATTTCAATATAAAAGGGATAGATATTGAATGAGTTTGACAATTTGTTCCAATTCGATAAACAGAATTTACACGAGGCTAAGGTGTTACAATTGCCAAAGTGAATAGTCTTCCTTCTACTCAGGAAATCGCAAAATGTACAATTCAAGTTGCCTTAGAGATGGATAATAAGAGTAGGAAGTGCTCCATTCAAACAATAGAAACACTTTCAACGTGATCAGCTTATTAATGTATGATGAATTGATCGAATTTTATATATATATATATATTTATTTTTTCTGTTTTGTTAGGTGATGGCATTAAAAATGTTTCTAAGCGTTTTTTTTTTTTTTTTTTTGTTATTTTTAAACGTTTTTCAGCTATAAGATTCGGTTCTAAATGCTAGAAATGTAGAGATTTTAACTTAAAATTATGGCTTATTAGTCATTAATAATTTGCATTTGGCTGCAATATTCAAATTGCAGGCTTATACATTCTTACTGTCGTCCGTTTGTCCGTCTGTCCTTCGTTAATCTCGAGAACACAGTTAGACAGATAGCCGGCATGACTCGATTGTTAACAGGAGAAGTATGATGTACAGGGGCAAGACACTACCAAAATCGAGACTAGATGAGGAAAACTTAGGGTCTCCAATTAACCATATACGAACGTCCGGTTTGGACCGGAAGTCACGTGATTTTTTTCAAATTAAAATACGAAAAAATTGCAGCCTACTATATACTATTAATATATGTAGCCAATACTCATACAGTAGACCGCGTAACGCGAAGCTTGCGTAACGTTACCTAAGGTATGCACTGCGTTTATTAGATGATATAAGTAGTGTGACTAAAGTAAAGACGTCTTTACTTTAGTCATATGTATAATACGCTACATTAATATCAGGAACGTAAGATATAGTAGCTGCATTATGACGTAGAACGTAATAATAGTACTATAAATAATAACAGGAAACACATCATCTCATTCATTAATATGAAGGAAAGCATGCATTATTCATTTATAAGTATAAAATGTAGATTTATATTTATACAATATAACAGAATTCTTTATCGTCTTGAGAAAATATATTGTTTAATAAAAGAGGACATACTTTTCTTCTAGTATTTTTGTTCTTTAAGACCTTATGAGTAAAGTAGGGCATGTTAAACATGAGCTAATCCCTTCTGCTGATTGATTAGAGAGTGAAAATATGTGTAACTGTCAGTAACGCTGATTATGTTGTGATTAATAGACATTTCGATTAGTCTCACGATGATCTACTTCGCTATCCACACGAATTTCTGCACGAATATTCCTTATTTTAAAGTATAAATAGAGCCAAACCTTGATTTAGTGCCATCGTTTCTTTGCTTCTGAAAATGTCGCTAAGTCGAGCGTGGTTTTAATTTGAAGAAATTCCAACAATGAGAATTGTATATACTCGTAATAACGAAGTTTATATACATGAAGGTTTTGGTTTGAAGATGCATTTAGTGATTTATAGACGAAGGTTTTTCTAGTATTTGTGGGGGAGAATTGCTCACATGTACTGTACAGTACTCCTGACGTTTTAAGAGGGTGGCACTGTTCATGAACCAGAAAAAGACCGGATTTCCAGAACTCCCATATTGTGGAATTTTGCAGTGCTTAGTTACGACATGCAGGCTCCATCGTGGGACCTAGATATAATGCTTGCAAGTAGGATACATACACACGATTTATGCTAAATATATTTTTAAATACAGTTTAAGATTCTGTAATTCTATAAAATTATTTAAATTTTTAAAATTATATATTGTCCTTAGCGATATTCGTAAGATAGCAACCAATAGAATTATATTAACGAAGAGTGACCGAATTTGTAATTAACCTAAGAGTAATTGGTTAACGATACAGAATAATCTCCGCCTACTTTCATCTACTTAACAAATAAACATTTAGACAATCATATATACTACCGATCATTGTTAAATGTAATTTTACTTGATTAATTTGAATTAAATTTAAAATTTAAGTTGAAATTATCTTTTAATGTTTCAATAACAATGTTTAATAACAATGTTTAATAACAATAGATATCACGTCCATCAATGATTAAAATTTCGTGAAATAAGGCAGAAAATTATTAAAAAATTTTTGTAATTTTATCTTTTAAGCATAATGACGTAAAAAATTGCATATTTTATGCTAATTAATGTACAAAATTAACTGATTGACATAAACTTACATACGTACTCTTGCTAAACATAGAATAATTGATGTATTCTGGTTACTTTATGACATAAAAGCTTATCAATCGTGACTTATTTGACTATAATTTATTAATTTCCAATCCCACAAGATGTTATTTTCGTCGCAGAATATTTACATAAATTAACTTAGAATTGGAAACAGAAAATTCAGCTTAAATTTACGATAAATTCGATTAAAAAAGTGTGGAATTTCTTGCAAGAAAATTCTTTTTCTCCTTTTTCTTCTTCTTCTCCTCTTCCATTGGAATTAATGCAATTGCAAGTCTATATAAAGTCACCACGTAACAACGTAACAACGAAGAGTAATCACATGACATTTCGTGACACAGTGAATCTTATATAATCTTATTAATATTATGGACTTTTAGTGATATTATTGGTTAACAACTCACGCTATAAACACGGAGAACTTTGAAAGAGTAATGAGAAAAGTGATGGATGGTGCAGTTATTTGTCTAGATCTAGTATTATTTTAATGGAAATATATTAAGATAAGGCATATTTCATGAATTAAAATCGATTTCTAGAAGATATATTAGCGATTATTTTATTTTAAATTATATATATCATTTAAAAAATGGGTTCAAGTCTTGATTTTTTGGATGAAAGATCTTCAAGGAAAGATCATTCTTCTACGTAGAAAATTGTCCTTTGTTTGATGAAAAATGATGAAATTTTGAAAGTTTATTTCTTTATCTACTAATATTAATTCATTTTTTGAACTTATTTTTGTACGAATTATTATCATTTTTACTTCAAAAGTGATTTTAAAGATTAATACTGTGTAATTAATTATAATTACACAGTATTAAATAAAATTATTTATTTTATAAAAGTTGAAATGGTTTAATTATATTTACCCAAAAGTAGTTAACTTATAGAGAAAAATTGAGTTTTTTTATAAAAAATCCAGCAATGAGTTTCATAACTTTCCCGGCAAAAGAGTTAAAATTGCGTGTGGCGCCATCTGTTAGAGATTTTATTTTTAAAATATTTTATATTATTAATTATTATAAAATGACCAAAGCCTTAATTTTTAGGGTAGAGATGAGTTTTATAAAAAGAAATTTAAATGCTAATAACCAATAAAATCTTTATTAAGTTTTACCTTATTCGAGATACGACACGCGACCTCCTTTACCTCTCCAACCCCGTGACGTTTAACCACCAAAATTTAATAGCATCAATGCCACTAATTTACGAACCTCCCTACGAAATTTCAGAAATTTTTGACAAAAGGCCCAGGAGTAATTAAGCTTTAAATTGGGTTAACAAAACTGTTCCCCACATACAGTAGTATCCTTACACAGGAATGGATAAAAATCCAGAAATGCAAAACTTTTGGAATTTTTGCATTTCTGGACATTTGAAGGACCACCGAGTCCAAAAATGTAAAATTCCTAGGAGATCATGCTTTGATGGAACGCCATACTTTCCCTTTTATATATAAAAGCCAGGAAAGTAATAAATAAATACATTATTAATAATTAAAATTAAGTTCTTGTATATATTTATAAAGATATTTTGAATAAAATTATTATTTTAAATTAAATTAAGTTAAAGTTTTTACTAAAAATTATTATATAAACTGTAAGAGTTTATAAATTAAATTATAACTAAATTTATTAAAAGTTATTAAATTAAATAGCAGAATTTTAAACTAGAATTGAAGAATTAACTATAAAACAACAGAATTTTTCAAATTTATTTATTTGAAATTTCAAATTTTAAAAATTTCGAAAAGAAATTAAATAATTAAATTCTCAAATAAAGAAAATTTAAGTTAAAATTAATTTTTTAAAGCGTAGGCCAATTGAAAAATATCTAAAAGAACTAATAAAAAATTGAATAAAAATTGTAAATTCAACTTAACAAATTCAGCAAACAAGAATGTATAAAATACAATACGAAAATATCAATAAAAATATTTAGAATAATTTCTAAAGTATCAAATAAATCTCGTTAAATCTGAAAAAACAAATTACAGTAAAATATTCAAATTCAAATTTTCGAATTTCTTAATAAACAACGACCAATGACGGACTTCGATCAACAGCCAATTACGTTCAGCTGATCTAATGACGCAACGATGATTATCCAATAATCGGAAAGTGTCGGTTTTTTTTTTAAATTTAAAAAGTTTTGATCGTTGGTAGAGCTCAAAATTGAAAATTTTCTGATATATTTTGTTGTTATAGAAAAGTATGCCTGAAGTAAAAGCTAAATAAAAAAGATATTTAACAAGATTTCTATAAATATAGATCGTAATTTTTCTTTATTTTTTAGAAGAAATTGTTTATTATCTTATAAATCTTAAGGAAAGTAACTGCTGTAAGTTGTTGTAATAATCATATTTTCAAGTGATTCTTCTTTCTACTTATAAATAATGATTCTATTCCACTTATTTTCAATATGGAATTTTTTTTTCAAGAGAATTTTCGATCGTTTAAAAAATTCCGCCATATTTAATCTTAAGCTGACGTAACAGACAAATATCAATAATTTTATGACACGATAATTAATGCGTGTTAATTACTGACGTATTCGATATGTAACGATTAATTAATTGTACAATTTTTATTTCTACTGTTGCGTATTAATTTCGTCACGTTTTAATTACTACGTAATTCTTTTTAGTGTGAATTTCATTTTTTTAAACAAAATTTGAATAAATTTTTATCTCAAATGTTATTAAATACAATGATATCTCGGTTTTCGTCGGTTGCCTCGGATTTCGTTAGCGTGTTCACGTGACCGCCTGCTAATTTTGCGAAAAAATAGGGCGACCCACGTGTTTTCCTGCTCAGTGTGGCGTTGTTTCTCGTTGTGTGAGTATTACCCCGCGCATCTAGCCAAACAATTCCATTACTTTCTTTTCCTTTTAGCTCCATCATGGGACCAAAGAAAGTTTCCAAAGCCATAGCGCTTCGAATGCCATGTTAAATTTTATGTTATAGGCTGTGTTTATTTATTCTCAACATTAAATTTTTATATTTATTTAATATTAATTTCTTATTATTTTTAGTATTAAACACAATATTTATTCTTTATAAAATGTGTTTTTTAGAGGTATTTTGGAGCGTCTAGAACGAATTAATTGGATTTACATTGATTCATATGGAAATAATTGTCTCGGTTTCGGATTTCGCCGATTGTTTCGGACGGATTATCGATGAAAACCGAGGTATCACTGTAAGTAAATTTTGTGGAGAATAATCCAAAAATTTCAATTTCGTAATAACCGTCGACCAATACAGATAATGGATTAACAAACCGATCACAACTAACTAATCAAATAACGCAACAATAAATAACCAGTAATCGAAGAGTGACGGTTTTTTCTTAATTTAAATTTTTTGTATTTTTTAAAATAATTTTAGCTTGAATTCTCTTATTTCTTTTAGAAATGTATAATTAAAAAAAAATAATATTTCAATTTAATTCAAACTTTTATAATTTAATAATTTTAATATATATTATAATAAATTTAATTACAGAAATTGTATTTCAAGTACCGAAAATGATATATTCCTTATCTAAAACTAAATAATTCACGTTTATCATATAAGAAAATTAAATTTTTTCACAAAATATCCTCAGGAAAATCATCAATACAGTACAGTACTGTACTTCTTTTCTTCGATTTTTTTTTCAGTATTTTCAAGCGTCGTTCAATGATTTTAACAATATTTATAAGCCAAAATCATCAAAATTGCACAAAGAGGGTGGCCCAAAAGTCGGTTAAGAATAAATTTCTGCCTTAATTACTTTAATCGTACTTGATGTATATATCATTACAATTCCATATAATACAAAATCATTACAGTTTCAGAAGGAGGAATGCGCAAAAGTCGGCTAAACGCTGTAAATTCTTGCCTTAATTAATCGTATTATATACGTATATTCACCAATTTAGAAAAGAAAAATGCATTGCTCTAAACCAAATTCGAGATTTCTATGCAGTAGTACGTGGTTAACTGGCTTTTGGGCCATCCTGTTCAAATTAATATCGCACGGCACTTAACGACAATTTTATCTTAATTTCTGTGCAAGGTTAATAAACTTTTGGTACACCCTGCGTATGTATATCGGTTAGCTATTATGTCTATAACGTTGTAGCATCATTCCGCCTGTTAATTAACTCCTATTAATTATTGCAACTCGACCAATAACGATCTTCGATTAACGAGCCAATTACATTGGATCGACCGAATGACGCAACAACGACTAACCAATAATCGAAGAGCATAAATTTAAACTGGGGAAAATAACCGACACTTTTCGTTTATTGGTTAGTCGTCGTCGCGTCATTCGAATAATTAAATTTAATTGGTTCGTTTGTCTTAGATCCCATTCCTAACCGTATAAAACAATTTTTAAAATGTTAAAAGAGGATTTTATATATATTTTTTTTATTGAATCTCAGAAAGGAATTTTATCTTCTTTCAACGTATTACAGAATTGTTTTTTAAGTATAAATCTGATACTGCTGCAAGAATGTGATACACGTCTGTTAAGCGAGAAGAATAGGTTTAAGAGGAAATTACAGATCGTGGACTGAAATGATAATTTGTAAGCTCTTCTTTGTTGTGTTTTTAAGTGTTTTTATGACTGTTTGCATAAGTTTGCATCAATAATATGTGATGAATATTAACTTGAAAATGTTAAAATATGTAATAGTAGCAATTCCTTATCGAAAAATTGTATATTTAAATGTCTTAAAATTGAGAATATCTGGAAATTTATTATAGAATTTGACTGATAATTTTTTAGGAAACATCTCTGAAAATTCAGAAAACTTTCCAGGCGAATTTGGAACGGTGTTTTCGGGAATTTTGAGAAATTTTTTAGAGAGTATTGTAGTAATTTTCAGGGAATTTAGAAAATTGTTTTACAGAATTTTTAAAAATATATATAATTTAGAAAATTTCCACGGGGATTTTTTTGAAGTTATAATTTTTACTTCGAAATTTCTTCTAGTCGTTCTTTTTAGAAAATTTAAAGAAAATTTTTGGAGGAATGTTATTAGGAATAAGGGAAAATTAGAGAAGTTTTTGATGGGATCGTGGATTTGTTTTTAGAGAATTGTATAAATTTCTTTTCTAAAAATTTAAATTTAAAATTTTCTGTACAGTAATTATCTAGAATTGTTGTACAGAAAAATTCCAGTATCAATTTCCATAATATATTTATTTTTTACATTGAATTTTTTTTTCGAAAATCATTAGAAATTTATCTGTAATTTATATTACAAAGACGAAAGACAATAATTAAAATATAACAATATAGACTTGGATACCCTTATGAGCTCCTACCCCATAATTTACCACATTTAGATCGAAGAGTCGTTTCTTACCCTCACCTATATTGGTCGACTCTATGATGCACTCAGTAAAATGGATTTGATTTACAATAATTTTGGCATGCCAGACAGCTTACCTGCTAATACCAGTCGTTAATGAAGTGTAAATTAATGATTTCATCGTCCTTAATTAACACTTCCTGATCCTGGATCTATAGATCTATGGATCTAGAACAAAGTCTAAGTCTATATAAGCTAACCAATTGTTTTCAATCAAATATAAAGAAGTAATATGATTTGCTTGGTTTTGTATGATCAATAAATCCATATTATAATATAAAACCCAGTAAATTTAAGATTTATATTAAATTCTTAATATCAGCGGAGAGTATTGATTTAAAATGCATGCAAATATAAATTATTTCTAAATTCCTTAAAGATATTGGGGATCTTGATGAAAGTAAAACATAAAAATATAATGATGTAGACGAAGTATCTTCCTTATCATAATTTGAAAAGTGTTATTGCTTCTAAAAGTTGATCAAAATGTTTGAAAATTATACATTTTTTTATATTAACAAGCTTATATATCCAAAAAGAACCGTATATAAGGTAAAATATTCCTGAAGTACATATCATTTTAGCAAAAACGTGTATATATTCATTACATATTCATATATAAGTATATATTAATACGTAAAAAACGTAGGAAAGTATTTAGAAATTCTCAATTTACTTACTTTAATTTCCTAGCATAGAAAACGTAGGAGATTACTTACAGAGAGAGACAATAATTAGAATTTCTGTAAAAAATTTCCTACGTTTCCTATAAAAAAGGAAATGTGGGCAATTCTCCTTTACAGAATTTTTTTCCTCCGAGAAAAATTTGATCTCGTTTATCCTTTCTAAACGTAGGAAATTCACTATAGAAAATTTCTTACGTTCATAAAATGAAATATTTTTATGCTTGGCTCACCTCCTACATTCTTTTAATTATTATATTTATGTACCAGACTATATAGAAAATTTACTATTTTATAATTAAAAAATTTTTAATTTACATTTTTCTACGGAACAATTTCATTCATGTTTTATAAATATTCATGATTTATAAAATGCCTCACGTAAAAAACCAACAGTATAGAAAGAATTTAAGCTCTCTCCTCTTATTAACAAAATTTTCATTAATTTTACTCATTTTTAATTAACAAAGTGACATTATTAAAACATTTAAGATATGTTTCTTCGTATTTTGTAAAGGCTACTACAAACTGCTTAAGTTATTATTAAAACTTCGTTCTTAAATTAAAGTATAAATAGCTGAAAACCAATATCGCGATAGA
Organism: Centruroides vittatus; assembly: GCF_030686945.1. NCBI lineage: Eukaryota > Metazoa > Arthropoda > Arachnida > Scorpiones > Buthidae > Centruroides > Centruroides vittatus. The sequence goes on from NW_027120768.1 coordinate 1,680,785, forward strand.
TTTAAATATATATACATAATTGAATAAAAGGTTCGTTATTATATTCTTGTTAAGAACTAATTAAGTTAATTAAATTTAAAAATCCTTTTCATGTATGATTAACGAATGCTATCTTTTGCCCTTAAATTAAAGGTAAATAAAGATAAATTTATGCATATTAAGTGCTAAAATTATGTATTTTATAGGTTAAAATCAGTTTTTAGAACAATTAATTAGTAAAGTTTTAAGACGTTTAAATTATAACAACTTTTAACTTGTTCTTGATACGTATATTGTAAGGATTGCGTGTTAATATTTAGTAAATTTAATTAGTTTAAACACAGAAAATTAGCTATAAACATAACCTTTTCCTTATACTTTATTGAAGGAAGAGAGAGAATACATAATTCAAAGTCGCTCCATTTAATATATAAACTCTAAACATGTATTGAAGGTTATTAATCTTAATAAGGATTATATTAAAATGTTAATTTTAACAATAAATTTAATTATTGAGAAAATTGTGAATATGATTCTTCATTAAAGCTTGTTACAATAGGAAATAAGGCGCCAATTTTTAATTTTTAGAGCTAATTTCTACGTATAATTACATTAAAATGGATGTGTGATTTAAATTTCTCGTCGCTTGTTTTAAGATCATTTTATATTCCAAAAAAACCTAGAATTTCTATCGATTTTTCTGGATATATTTATCGGTTTTATATGCGGTAAAGATCTAAGCAGTCAGATATGAAAACTCCTTACTAGGAATTTTAAATTGTAGAAATATTTATAAATTTATTCTATTTTTTTTAAAAAAAAAGAGAATAACGAATCTACTTCCACGAGTTTTACAGATTTTTTATACAAGCTTACGATATCGTAAAATTGATATTAAAATTGTGGTAATAAACCTGCAGATTAATAATAATGTTATTAAAATATTTACACATGAATTAAAATTATTTTTAGAAATTTATATTCGATTTTTCTACGTTTATCAAAGGATAAAACATAATTTTAATAATAAATTATAGGTTTATATATATTTTAAGTGCGTTGAAAAAGTCAATTTAATTTTTAAATTATTTATCAAAATATTTTATTCTTTCATTCGAAATTTTGTAGAAAATTTTATAAAATATTAATTTCTAAATCCAAACATACGACTAAATAAATGTAATTTAGTTTTTTTAACACAATTTATATCATTTAACGTACGATAAAGTACTCCAAATGTAAGAAAGGGTGAGAAAAGAAATGATCCATTAACTGTACGATCGATATTAAGGAATATATTTTTCTCCCCTCCTTATTTTTCTTTTATATCGAACATTTCTATACGACAATGTTAGTTTTTTTTTCAATCTGATACCTGCAATTAAGCTAAATACAAATTACTTCTCTTCAGTTAAACTACTTTAGCCATTAATGTAAGAAAAATTATTTTAACGGATCATTATCACACAAGAAATAAGAGGATATAAATTAAAATATATTTTAAATAATAGATTAAAAATTGTTTTTTGTAAAGGTTTTAAACTTTAAAAATTTAAAAAAAGGCGTAAAAATACATGTTTTATTAGCTATGAATAAAAATATAGAATACTATAAGTAAAACTGATATTTAAAAGCACGTGCATAAATTAATGAATGAACCGTAAGTGAAATTGACACATTTTATGTTACGATACGCGCGCGATTTTTAAAAATATGAAATTGACAAATTGAAAAACATTGTTACGTAATAAAAGTTTAAATTTATGAATGAAACATAAATGAAATATGAAAAATAAATAAATGAAAAAGCGCGCGCTATTTTGATAACATAAACTAACAAATTGAATGAATGAAAATTGTAATAAATCAACAATTTTTTAAATAATAAAATATATGTTATGTATTCTTTCAATAAAAAAAAATTAAATGTAAATTAATTTTTAATAAAATGTTTCAATATTTTTTATAATTAAAATAAATAAATAACGTAAAAAATAACGTAAGATTATTATTTTATTGTTAGAATATATGTATAAATTTTGTCGATTATTGTAATTTATCATTTTAAACACAAGAATATATAAATTTTTATAATTAATAAATAAAACGTTGTAACTGAATTTTAAAAAAGCGAATAAAATATGTAAAAAGGATTTATTTTTAAATAAACAAATGAATTATAAATACTCATACAAATTAATTTTCTAAATGAAAATTTCATCTATAAAAACAAAATTAAAACGGTAAGATATTTTCCATCTATCGTTTAAATATATATTATTATCGCGTAAATTATTTTTATTAATTATTTGGAAATATTAATTATAATTAATCAATTAAATTTCCAAAACAGTATTAATATAATTATATTACCTTATAAAATAATAAGAAAATAAACTGAGTAACGTTATCTTCATTATTTATACGCTGTTTTACATAATCTGTGGCTAATTTTAATTGTCTTATTTAATAAATAATTATTATTTAACTTAATTCGCGTGACTATTTTTAGATTTAAACATGTTTCAAGTTGCTTAATTCTTCGAAAAATACGAATTCTGACAAACAAAAATTATATTTCTGGCTGGAAAAATGAATATAGAAAGGAATTATGGAGAGAAAGAAACTCATTTGATAATGTCTTATCACTGAAATCATTTATTTTATATCATAAATTTCATGAATATTTTATACTTTTGAATTTTTAGTACTGTACTGTACTGTACATTATTTTTACATATGACATCTAGAACTTTGTTTATTATTATTATTATTATTATTATCTATTATCATTATTATTTTATTATTAATTTAAAAAAAAAAACTGAGAGATGTAAAGATGTATTTCGTATTTCAGTAATTCTTCATGAACTCGGTTTAAGCTCTTGCATTTTGACAGACGTGTAACTGTAGTTGAATATTTTATAATCGAAATTCTAACACTAAAAGTACTTTATAAATTCTTTAAAATAAAATATATATATTGTATTTACATGTAAAAATTTAAATATATCAGCTTATGTAGTAAGGAACATTTTAGTACGTTTGATTTATTAAAACTTTAATTTTCAAGCTTGTGAATCCTTAATTGATTTCTTTTTTTAAATATTTGTAAATTCAAAATGTTACCCTAATAAATTATAACTAAAAATTGAATATGTTGTAATTTATAGTAAACGTTATTAGCTTTTTAACGAAATAAATTTTAATTCAACGAGTCTAATTACTTAATTTAATAAGAGAATATTAAAATGATTAATTGCGTTTTTATATATATTTTTTTATTCTAAAATATTCGTTAAAATTAATTTTTTTAAAAATTCTTTTAATTCCTAAAATTTATTTATTATTTTAAAATAATTTTTTTGTTTTAAAGTTTGACATGAAATTCTCATAATATTATCTTTATTGGTAATTCTAAGTAATTTTTTATTTACTTTTTATTATATTATTATTTTGAATATAAATTTTATGATAATTTTTATTATTTATTTTCATAAAATATTCAATTACTTCTTTATATATTCACATTATTAAACGGAAATTTGATCGTTAAAAATTGTCCATTTTTGATTATTGAAAATGACTTATTTTTTATTTCATTTCATTTTTAAGGTAATTTCATAAAGTAATTGTTGTAATATACATTATATTTATATATATATATATATACATCTTTTACAACAATAAAAATCTTTTCTGTTATTAGATTTAGCAAATGGATAACTTGAAGCACTGCAGTGACGCACAACATCATAAATTTATATTTTAAACTTTAGAGAGCTTTAAAATATATTTTATCTGTAGAAATCCGTTTAAATAAAGTTATTTAAGTAAAAATATTTTAAAAAGTTACTAACCTTTCTATGCAAACGCTAACAAGTGTCATGACAGATGCGTATAGGGCAAACACTTCAGTAAACCGGAGTACTTTACACAATGGTAGACCCAATCTCCATCCATGATTTTCGATAAACTGTATAATGTCCGGTATACATACTACCATATTAATAAAATCACTCACAGCTAGATTCATGAGTAGTAAATTTGTAACGGATCTTCTCATTCGTTTATCACTTAGTATTGCGTATATAACTAATAGATTACCAACAATTCCGATAGAACCGATGACAAAGAAGAGAAAGGAAAGACACACGATGGCTGAATAAGATGCAACATCTACTCTATCATTTATATCAACATTCAATTCTATTGTCTGATTAATATCGCTTAAGTTCGTCAAGTTATAGGACCACTGTTGGACGTCAACTGACATGATCGAACTCATGATGTCAGGAAAGGTGGCACGACCGTTTATATATAAAGTAAAAGTTAAACTCGTAGAGTGACATCTAGCGGTTGATAGAGGAAATAAAATATCCTCGAGGCTACTTTTTTCGGGGGGATGAGAATTCACAAGTGTCGTTCCATTCTTTCAAGATGGAAAAACACGTCAAAAATTGGCCGTTTTTATGGAAAAAAAAATTTATATTTATTATTTCTTCAAATAAATCTTATATGATTAATTTTTTAACGGCATTTTTAAAAAATTAATGATTTTATGAGTGATTTTTTACGATTTCTTCATCTATTTTTTAAGGTTGATTCATCTCGGATTTGTCGTTTATGAATATTTGATAAATTTATTTATTTATTTTTAGAAGTTGTAGATGAGCCTTCTGCTTTAAAATATGGAGGAAATTAATAATAAAAAATTTAAATTTAAGCAATAAATAGCGAGAGATTTTAAGGAATTAATCATGTTTTACTACTATTATTATTTATATATTTTTTATTTAAAAAATCAACGGTACGTCTGTTTGTCAGAACAATTAAAAATGAATAGATTACTTTAAAGAAAATTATATATATATTTTTTTTTAAACAAATTTATTCATATATTATCTATCAAACGTCGTATATTACGTATAAATTATGGCCTATATATACATAGATATATATTCAATTTTTGAAGTAATTGAAGCCAAATATAGTAATAATACGATATGGATTGCTTAAATAAATTTTATTTAATGAATATTTTTGGCGAATAATCCCTTAAATTTTAAAATTTTTTATAGGATAAAAGATGCTTAAGATCATTCGGATGATGATGAAGTAGAGTAATTTATAGTTAATAATATATTTATTTTTAAAGTAATTTAATTATGATAAATTGCATTTTATTAAATACTGTACTGAACTGTACATTACATCGATTTAATTTTTTAGAAGATTGATCCTTGTTATTCGATATATCTTTAAAGGTAAACAAGGAAATAAGCTTAAATGTCGATTTATTTTATTTCTTATTTATTTTTTTGTAAAAGAAGAAGGAATAAATGTAATAGGTCGAAAGAGAAAAAGAATTTTTATATTTTTTTCACTTTATATATAAATTCTTATTCTATTTTTATCGCATTTGTTATAAGGGAATGTTGTTTTGTATACGTATATGAGAGGAATTTTTGCTGTTTATAAAAGTTACAATAAAACGAATTTTTTTAAAAAATACTATAATTTTACAAGTCTGTTTAAATGCAATTACGTCTCAATTAATTGCAATTTTATTATAATTAAAATAATTATTACAAATTGTAATTTTTTACACGATTATTACAATTACATTCGTGTTAATTGGGTTTTACTACAATTAAATTTTCAATATAATAGTAATAAAATTAATTGTATATAAAATATATTGTATATTATTACATACTTTATAATATACATATATACAGTGGGTTATCGGTTAACGAACAAATCGGATAACGAACACTTTCGCGAAAGATTTTTACGTTCAGATAACGAACACCTCACAGAACAAACACAAGTAGAAGCGACGTAAAATAATGAATACCGATTGGTCTTCTCTTGTCTTCGTACAACAATTCGAAACTTTTCGGAGTGTGGGAGACGTTGATATCGACGTTCAACTCGGTATATACTGATCGGATAGTATTCATCCGAACTTTGAAACTCTCCCTTGTAATTCCAGCCTTTTATTTTTCTAACAGAAACAATATTTTTATAGTAGGCCTATTCACGAGACTGTCGGGCGGGCACTCGTTAAGTTTTGCGTGGGTTTTTCTTCATATTATGAAGTTTAGGCTATTTACAAAAAATTTTTACATTTTTGAGTCTATCTTTTAATCCTTTACACTACTCCAGAAGTAACAGCTACTATGGTTATTTTGAAGAATAAACTTCTTTTACAAAGGTAAAATAGGTAAAAAATTCACAAAGTTAAAAACGATCCAGTGTCAGCCCAAAGGCTGACACTGGATCGTTTTTAACTTTGTGACTCTTATTCCTGGACTGTTACTTCTGGAGTAGTGTAAAGGATTAAAAGATAGACTCAAAAATGTAAAATTGTTTTGTAAATAGTCTAAACTTCATAATATGAAGAAATAATATCCTGAGTCAACATTGAAAATTGTGGGTTTTTCTTTTTGAAAGGTGAAAGTATAATAGCAAAGGTAGAAAGTAGGCAGAAGATGCTTAATGTTGCTGGGCAGTATGGCTTGAACAGGTCTACAGTAGGCCGCAGTTCAATCTTATTTAAGAAAGATACAGTATAATCAAAAAGACTCAAGTAGCTAAAGGAATAACAAAAAATCACATCTGAGAAATATTGAAGAGCTCATAATGGAACCTGAAACGGATCTGACGACAGAAGAACGCCAAGAAACTCGGCGATATATGTTTTTTTTTCCTGAAAAAAAGAATTAATGCCGATATCTGCTATTAAACATTTTTTGAAAAAGTAGGAGGATGTCATAACAACGGTTTTAGAATAGCATCCAAACCAGGTTGAGGCTTGGGAATTTCTACAATTACAAGGCTATTAATTACTTCTGAAAAATCTGAAGAAAAGAGAAAAGCAATCGACTTTAGACAGATTCTTTAACCCCCTCAAACGGAAAAAACGTGACTAATAAAAATGCAAGACTGTTTGTATATGTGTATTTTTATTATTACATATAAATAAACGTAGTAAGAAAATATATATTTTTTTATTTTTTGCGATCTCCAGAACGAATTAATTAAATTCCCATAAAAACCTATGATAAATCGATAATCGGTTAACGAACAATTCGGATAGCGAACAAAGTCTTGGAACGGATTATGTTCGTTAACTGATCACCCACTGTAATTAGAAAAATATTTTTTCTATATAAATACATATAAAACTACTATATTAAAAATACATTATTTTTGGATTTTAATTTGATATATATTTTTAATATAATGTTTTAGTAAAAAATATATCAAAATTTCATTAAAATTATTTAACTTAAGTAAATTTTGTTTTTATTAATTTGTAATAGTTTATTTTATTAAAAATAAATTAAATTCAAATCTAAAATAATGTATTTTTATAGAGAAAAAATATTTTTTTAATTTATAAATTATTTATATTATTATTTTATGTTATATTAATATTTTAACATTTATTTAATAATACAGTTTAATTAATAATTATAATTTATTATATTTAATATTATATATAATAATAATAATTTAACGTTAAAAATAATAATATCAATAAATAATAAATTCGAGTGATTACTCTTGAAAATATTTTCAAAGTAAAACTTTGAAGTGGTTATAAATAAAATATACACAGTCTATATATATATATTATATTCAATACTAGATAATAATCTAAAAATAATTTATCAATATATAGGTTTCTGTAGAGGGGTTGTATAGAGATTTATAAGTAGGCACTCTTGGTATTGAATACTAAGGGTGCCTACTTATAAATGGTTTCATCTTTAAATTAGTATGCATTTTTAAGACCCGGACATTTGTCAAAAGTTGACTGAAAAGTGTAGAAAAGTCAGGAAATTCAGTCTAAAAGTAACGCTAGACACCCCCGAAAAGGCTTGTAATAAAATTTGATGCACTTTCCTCAAACTAACGAGGCTTTCGTGAGGAAATCGTAAGAAATGATTGAAATTTATAATGTAAACGAGCAAAATTTGTTGAGACATCGTTAAAATGCCGAGCTGCAACGTTAAATTATATGCTCTCCACTTCAAGTAGTGTCTTGCTCCTGTACATCATACTTTCTCTGAAAATAACAGAGTAATGCCAGTCATCTATGTGACTCCGTTCTGGTGAAAGTTTTGAATTAAAATCACGTGACTCTCGGTATAGACCAGAAGTTCGTATATAGGTAATTGGGTCCTCTTGCCTACAAGTTTACCACATCTTGTCTCAAATTATATGTATCTAGCACTGTTCTCGACTTTAAAGAAGGACAGACAGTGGGAATTTATAGGTCTACAAATTTTTCAACTTGCAGCCCAACACTCATTATGTATGAAATAAACAGAATTAACTACAGTTACTTATTGAAACATATCTGTAATGTGTCAAAACTTACATGTTTTAGGTTAAAATAAGAATTTTTGCAATTTTTGGACGTAGGATTATGTAAGTAGTGTCACCTCTTTGATTTTCAGAAAGTTGTCCCCAAAGGATTTTTGATATTACCCCCATCACAGGAAGTTGAAAATACGCAAAACACTACTAATTTATGCAAGCATCAATGCGACCAAATGGCCAGACAGACCCTATGAGGCGTCTACCGAATGGCCTTACTGTTTGCCTCTGCACGAGCATGCACGTTTGTAAAAGGGGCCTTCTACATCTATTAGTACGTTAGCCCAAATAAATGTACCAGCAAGATCATGTGATGAAGTCCTTCTATCAATATACCAGCCCAAATGACGAGGACCAGTGGGGACATTTCGCCCAAATCTCGGACATATAGGGCCCCTAAATCTAACTTTTAATGGGAAAATCGTAACACAAGAGCGAGACAAATTAAATTTTCTTCTGATTAAAGGGAAGTGAGGACACATTTATGAACGATCGTACTTTACTTCATCTCATTTTATTCTGTCATTGTCAATGTGGTTTGAATCATTTTTGTAAAATAACGGATACAATAAATCGTTAAATTTAATTCAAGTATAATAAAAAAAACGAATTGTATAACTTTTCCGGCGAAAAATATTTATATTTAAGAAACACTAACGCACATAGTTAACACAAAGTTAAAATAATGTGTGGCGCCATCCGTTAGAAGTTTTATTAAAAAATAAGTTTTATATTATTCATTATAAAAAGATAAAAGGCTCAGAGAGTAGAGATGAAATTTTTTAAGAAACTGTAAATACCAACGAGCAAAAATTATTATGATACCATCACAATGCCGGATTGCAAGTTTTAATCATATTTTTAATTTATTTCATTTAAAATATATGTTCTCGATTTTAGTAGTGCCTTGCCCCTGTACATCATACTTTTCCTGATAACAAGAGAGTCATGCCAGTCATCCATATAACTCTGTTCTGGGAAAAATTTTTGAATTGAAATCGCGACTTCCTGTCCAGACCAGACTTTCCTATATAGGTAATTTGGGCCTTCTGCCCCTAAGCTTTCTATATCCATCTCGATTTTCATCTATCTAACACCGCTCTCGAGATTAAGGAACAACTTTTGGGGCGATAAAATTTTTAAAAAATAACGAGCAAAATTTATTATGACATCGTCACAATGCAGGGCTGCAATTTTAATCATATTTTTAATTTATTTAACTTAAAATATATGCTCTCCACCTAAAATTAGTAGTGGCTTGCCCCTGTACATCATACTTTTCCTGTTAACAATAGAGTCATGCCAGTCATCTACTTAACTCTGTTTAGAGGAAAAGTTTTGAATTAAATAACGTAATATAGTTAATAAGGGGGTCTTCTGCCTCTAATCTTTCTTTATCTGGTCTCGATTTTCATCTACCTAACATCAGTCTCGAGCTTAAGGAAGGACAGAAAGAAAGATGGGCAACAGTGAGAATTCATAGATCTACGATTTTTCAAATTGCAGTTCAATAAATTATTATTTTTTAAAATTATTTTTTCCATAAAATTAATAATCATTCGACTTTACAATCTGATATTTTTCATAAAATTAAAGGAAACGATTTGCACGATTTGCACGATTTGCATAACATTATTATATCATGTACAGATTTAGTTTTTAAAATAAAATTTGTACGTTAAGGAAGAAACATTGAAATAAATCTATCCACAAGATATAAGTATTGATGAATTTTCATTAAAATTTTTATAAAAATAACTAGCAATAATTCAAAATTTATAAATGTTATCACTAATCTAAAGCATCAGTTTAATTCGATACTTATACAGAAGTGACTCTTTTAATTTAAAGAGTAAAAGTGATTCAAAATATTGTGAATAACCTTTTACAATTCGAATGTAGAAGAGAAAATGCATGCTTGATTTCAGATGCGATCCAAATTATCATCATTAGATTTCATGCCAAATGCATCGAGTTGCTACGACATTAGAATATATTCATATTCTCCTGAGGCTTTATAATTTCATTGTAGAGACCTTAAATTTTAATTATTAGCTTGTATATTAAGTAATTGAGTGATCAAATTGTAAATGAAACAAGCTATTAACACTCAAACTGTAAATTTTCTATTACAAATTACGTTGAAAAATAAGAAACAGACAGAAAATAACTTGTCGAATTCATATTGTTAACAGTTATTGTTGAAAAGTGACACGTTTTTCTATTTTTTAAAATTATTTACAAACTAATTGTTATAATTTACAACTTTTATAACAATAAAAATGTCTGTTCTAACATTGAGTACATGGATAATCGAGTATTGCAGTGAAGCACAACAGGGATTTTATTCAATTTTACAATTTAAATGCATTTTTCTTATAAAATACGAAAACAATTGATATTGTTTAACTAGAAACGTTTAGAAAATTTATTAATCATTTAAATTAAACACTGTATTCAATTACTTATCCTACTATTTTCAGGATGAATCGTTATCCATCCCTGAAAGATGGAAGATGATGGGGGAGATAATTTACGAAAATACGAATACAATCAAGTAGTCAATCGTTAAATATGGAAGATAAATGCTATATTTGATTAATTAAACAATTTTCGCTTAGTATTAGTTAGTTAGAACATCAAAATTAGCTGATAAATTTGTTTTCTCCTATTTTTTTCAAGCGGTTATTATATAACTTATCTATTAACTTTCAATAACGAGTTTCTTCCCTAAATGCAATCAAAGACGTCCTGTATTCATAAATTCCGAATTCAATTTCATCTTCTATATTATATTTATTATATCGAATAACAGTCCAGATACTGATCATATATTATATGTATGTACTGTACAGTACATCATATACACCATACATCAAGACAATCGAGGAATTCAGCATTTTCTGTACTTCGTAGACATATTTCCTGCATTAATTTACTCAAAAAACAGCAATGAGATTAATTAAATATAAATTATAATTAAATGACCATCAAGGAAACAATAATTGTAATTAAAAATGTCATACTTATTAACTTTTTTCTGGTAAATAATACAAAAAAAAAAATTCATAAAATTGTGTTAATTACACATAAAATTTCCATATAATTAACATACAATTATGACGTAACAATCACTTTCAAATAAATGATTGTTAAACAAATTAACACGTTAATTGTATGTCAGTTAATGGTGTTTTAATATACAAGGCGCCATTTTGGATTTATTTTAAATTACTCTCATACAAATGGTTGCTGATTACGTTTAATTCATAAATTATATTAAAATTACTGGAAAAATTTAATGTTTATTTATAAATATTCCAAATATCTGTAATAAAGTGATATAGTAGACTGCTGTATTACTACTTAATTTAATAACTTATTAATATTTATTACTGAATTAAATAGCCATAAGAGCCAAGTTTATAGAGTTTCGGTGGGCTTAAATCAATAGAAAATATTTTATTTAATTATAATTAATTAAATTTTTGTATATAAATTCAACAAATATTGAAAAATAATAGAACATTTTCATTGTCTATTGTCTGTCTGAATGTAAACAAATAGTTCCAATTAAGAGTACTTGTACAATTAAAATTAACTAACAACCTTAGAAATCGTAGGTGTTAATTTTAATTGATTATTCATCATTATGGAATTTTAATTACGATTATTTATGTATTTATTAGATGTTAAGGCGTTTAAAATATAATTTTATTTATATTTCTAGCAAACTTCGTTAGGAACGTGTGTAATTTATTCACAAATATAACTTCATTTACTCGTATTTTAATTCCACGCGCTTCATAAATTTCACTTATTACTTAAAAGAATCGGGGAGTGACGCCATATTTGAGAAAGCAACGCGTCGCGTCGCGTCGCGTCACTTACATCAACATTATAACATTTATTAATTACTTTCTAATAATAAACCTACCATTATCATTAATTTAAGTTTTATTCTCATATTTATAATATAAATACACAAATTTTTAACGTTATTAACTATAAAATGCACGGGCGCTGAACCAAGCGACGCGACGCAACGCGACGCGCCATGGCAAAAATTTATTAAAGCTTTATTTAAATTGCTAACTAAATTAATTAATTTAATTTCTCGTCAATTATATTTACAAGTTTTATAATTTTATGACATATTTTACATTTAATTTTATAAATTTCTAAGTTTTCTTGACAAGAATCTTATTAAAATCGCAACAGAATTTATTGACGTAAAGATGAAGATGAATAAATAAAATGAAGTTAATTATAACTTCATTTATTTATTCACTTTCAAAATTCATTTCTTAAGGCTTTTCATTAGCTGTTTATTCATATTCTATTCATTAATTGAATGAAATATTTAAATAATAAATCTGGAAAGATTTGCCATTCATCACGAATTAACTTTATACCAACATACAGAACTTACTTTGAAAAATATGTATACACTCGTATATATTATTAATGCTTGATAGAATTGATGCTGATAGTAATACTGACAGAATTTACTTTAATTTATAAAATACAAATCGTGATAATAACTACTATAATAGTATTTCGTTGCGAAGATCGCTACTAAAGATCGCTGCGAGGTAACTACAAAATCTTGCAATGGTTGCTGTATATATCGCTACAAAATTTTTTGGCAAAGGTCGCTATATAAAGATCTCTACAAAACATTACTGCAAAAGGTCGCTACAAAATATCGCTGCAAAAGGTCGCTACGAAATATCGCTGTAAAGATTTCTACAAAGATCTCTACAGAGGAAATTTAAATATTTCTTAAGTAATTTTATTTCAATTTTGTATTTTAATTTCTAATGCTTCATTAATCATTTAATCAACCTAAAAACGTGGCGACGCGTCGCGTTTAAGCGACGCTACCCGTGTTTTGTTAAGCCATAAAATCAATTAATATATTAACTTTTCTATATTTCAAATTATAAAGTGTGACAGGCAGACAGACAGACGTCGAATTACAATGGAAAACTAATAATTTGAAATAACGGGTGATCGTATTTAAAGTAACCCCCTATTTAACGCTGTCTACAGAAAGTTATTCAACAGTTCAAATGCGACTAAACTTGATGTAGTGACATTTCCATTAAAAAAAAAATGAAAACTTACCACTGTTGCACTTTTGGCGCTGTAAGCAACGAAAAGGCGTAAGCTACTGTCTAGGTATGAGTAAAGTCCAAAAATACTTCAAAATTTTATAGTTTGTGATTTTTTAAAATCGTAATAATAACCAGTAAAATCTTCGTTAAGTCCGACCCCACTCGAATTATGTGTGACACGTGACTCCCTCTATCTCCACACCTCTTCGACCCTTTTTCAAAGAAAAATGATTTAAGACATGTCACAAGAGCACATGACACATGATTCAACACACAACGCAAAAGCATGTGACAGACACAATGGATCTGCGACACGTTCTGCGACACGTTCTGCGACGTCACAGAAATACCGAGAAATGCTCAGTATCCCAACTGAAACAGTGACATGCATTGTGCCATTCTGCAAGATGGAGAACCTTGTGTCTTGTACGAATGAAAGCGTGTTGCTTGCGGCGCCAAAAGTGCCATAGTGGCAGAGTTATGGTACTATATTTATATGTAAAAGTCTTCTGCATGTCCTATAGTGTATACAACAGTTGTTTACATTTGGACTGCTAAATATTTCTGTAGACAGCATTGAACAAGGGTATAATACTTTAAGGTGGACCGGAAGTCACGTGCTTTGAATTGAACATTTTTTCCTAAACAGAGTTACATAAATGATCAGCACGACTTTCTATTGTTAACATGGAAAGTGCGGTTTACAGGAGCAAGACACTACTAAAATCGAGAGCATATATTTTAAATTAATTAATATAATGTAATATTGTGTTATATTACAGTAATGTGTACATAAATATAGAATTTTCTATAAATATATATACAGTCGAACCTCAAACAACGGACAAATTTTATGTGAATGGCCGTTGTTCACAGATTCGACTGTACCATAGATTGCATGAAATTAATTCATTTACCGCAAGTAGCCTTTGAATAACATCAAACTCGGTTAATATTAGTTAATTACAATTAAATAGTACTTTACAAAAAACTTAATTATTCTATAAAATAGTTATGATATTGATCACAATTAACTAATTAGCACGCTTTAATGGTATTTAGTTAATAATCATTTATAATTTACATAAATATTTATGCAATTAATCAAACTCATTAAGATCAAGTAAGAATTTGTATAGTAATTTACATTTCGAACCTCTAAACAACGGACATTGATGGGAATGCAAAAATGGTGTTCGGATGTGACCATTTTACATGTAATTTTGTTCAAAAATAATTCCTAAAAAATGGCCGCCGTTTAGAGATGGCCGTGTTGGGAGGTGGTCGTTATTGAAGATTCGACTGTATTGTAATGTATATTAAACTAATAAGATTTTTTTGAAATTTTTCTAATGATTTTTCTAATTGATTTCAAATGATTACTTATTTTCTTAGTTGTATAGGAAGTAAATAGCCTACTACTGGGTGCTAAATTACTTGTCCTTACATTATTAAGAAGCAATATTTAAGGAAACGTTAGCTTTATAGGACCTATATATCATTCTATACGAGTAGGTAACTAATAAACTTTCTCAATTAGTAGTGGGCCACATACGAAACGATTACAACATCCCCTTAATGACTTCTTCCATATTGAAATTTATTGCTTTTCCATCAAGTTTTATATTCCCCGAGAGATATTTAAGTTTTTAAACGTAATTAACTCTAAATTTTATTTAACTTTCATGGGATTATAAACGTATCTACAGACGGACATACTTATAAAAACAAAATAATCGATAAATATCGTTACTGAAACGACACCTCACAGATCGATATCAATTACTTAAATTATCTCTTAGTAACGTACTTAATTACAATTAAGTAATTATGGTCGGTATTGTTATTGTTTTATGCATTAATTAATTCTTTTAATGTTAATTATTGTTAATTTTATGCTTCTTCATTATAATCATAAAGATTATAATGGAGTTAAACGTATTTCCTGCAGAAAGATTGTTGTCTGAGATGAAGTGATATTGCATAAACTAATGCAAAAAAAAAATATCATAAGCAAGGTTAAATTTAAATATATAAATATTAATTATGATAGAAATTAATTAAATTTACCTGTAAATTAATGTAATGTATTAATTTTTCTTACAGAGAAGTTGCTTAAAAGTGCATTTTCTTAAACATAAATAAACGCATTCAATTAACGTTTTTAGATGAAATTTTTTGCATTTTTCTGAACTAACGTGAAAATATTGATGCAAAATTTTAATTTAAACATGAATTTTAACATGGTTTTTTATTTTAATCGTTTCTACTGCATTTAGCGACGATAAACTGATTTAAAAAATAATACTTAGGATGAAATAATAGGAGTCATAAATCGTTATTTCAGTATCAGATGTGCTAAAATGATTTAAAAAAAATAATAATAAATTGATGTGTTAAGCTCTGCAGCACAAAAGTCGGGCAGGAAACTTGTACCTTAATAAGAAATGACAAGAAGAAAGCATTTAGTGAAAGGATCTGAAGGTGAAACTGGTCACAATGCTCGAGGACATGCGTCATCACATTATTACCATGTTGCCTGCTCATACCAACTGGCCATGCAATTTAAATGTACTTATCAACGATAAAAACATAAATCAAGCTTTTAACAATCTTGTTAATATGTATTTTAAAAGAACGATGGTCAGATAGGAATATAATGGATAGTGTTGTTTTGTTACTGTAATCTCCAAGCGAATTACTCTGTTCTGATGCTATATTCTTAATGTGAGCAACTTTGTTGTTAAATATTATATTGGCTATGTTTATTTATATACTTTGGTCTGACAAGCATATGCTCTCAAATAATAAACTGTATTGTATTCAAAAGCGAATAACTTTGTTGATTTGTATTTCTAAAGTGTATATATTTTAAACCTTATTCAGTAATCTATGGGATATATGGTCTGATTTGTATACTTTCAATGTCATTTCTGCAGTTGTAACCTACACGCGAGCTTTTATAGACTACTATCTTTGTGTTTATATTGTATATAGTAAAAATGTTAAAATGTAAATATTCTCTGTACCTCACCTCGGTAATGCACTGCGGTGCCGAGGCAATTTGTAATAAAGTCTTTTACAAAGTGAAAGTGAAAAGTGGTCACAATCATCATGAAAATGATCGTTAAAACCCTAAATGATGATAGAAAATTGCAGGAAAAAATAAAAAATAATAATTTTTAACAGCTATAAATGATGGAAGAAATTAAAATTTTTACAATACTTTTCCTTAATCACAATTTAGAAAATTAGTAAATATATTACTCGTTCAGCGTGTTAATTTACAAGATTTAAATTATATATTCTGTAAATTGAGGTATTTATTCTTCATACAGAAGGATGCTTTTAAATTAAATTGTGATGATTTGCTTATAATTATGATTATTACAATGGCATTCCATCTTCAGAGCTTTGAGGAGAGTGTTACGGACAGATGCATTTGAAAAAGAATGTGTAGATCGTTGGATGAGACAATACCCCAATAAACCCTACAAAAAAACGGGTTTGTAGGATTTATTGTGGTATGGCATTGTCCTAAGGATCTTATGGCATGGTCTTTTCCAAACGTTCTTCTGGCGTGGCCTTGTCAACCGTCCTGGACAGGGAGGGGATGGACAAGACCATGCCGCAAGAACCTTAGGAAAGAGGGGGATGTATTAGGCACCATTAGGAAGACATAAGGAGACGATCTCGACTTACCTGGAGAGGAAGGTGATCAAAGCAATGAGATTTACAGGATTAGAGAGTGCAGCTTACAATGTAAAAGGGGGATTACCAGCACCCTTAGAGTAAATATAGTCTCATTACAAAGAAAATAATTATAATTAATTTAATTGTTTATCATAATTACAGACAAAACTGCGAGTATTTTTTATAGTTAAGCAACAAACAACTGTATTATAAAGCTATAAGAATAATAATTAACATATTTGGGCTGCAATTTTCAAATTGCCAACCCTTAGAGGCCCACTATCGTCCTTCTTTAATATTAAGAACGGAGTTATACGGATGAAAATCGAGACAAGATATTGAAAGCTTAGGAACTTCCTATTCGTACGAACTTCCTGTCTGGATCGGAAGTCACTCGATATTTCAAATCCGGAAATCTCATTAATTGTAATAATTAACTAAGAAATTGGCATGCTCAGATTAATTCTTGAATGCTTAATTTTCAATTAGAATGAGGACAATTAAATTTAGAAACTTTAAGAAGAAAAGGAGAGAGAGACTGTTAGGCTGTAGTATCGAATTTTATATATTTTCTATAGAGAAATGGTTTAAAATTAATTTTTAAGCGTACAATTTATTAATATTTGTGTAACTTTTTTTTCATTTAAAAAGCTGAAAATTATCATTTAGCAGTTTAAAAAAATTCAGCTCTAATTTCAAGACTATTTAATGGTGCCTGTAATATACTGAGATTTATATTCAGATCGCTCTTGGGAGTGTCTAAAATCACATTAAATTTGTTAGAAAAAGCTGAATTCACATTAATTCAACACGGATATTCAATATTCGTTTTTTATCGTGTTATTATTATAACGCTCTACAAGATAAAAAAAGTAGCCAAGAATAGAAATAATATATGTATATTTCCATCACTAGATACATTGGGAATGAATGAAACTTCATTAGGAGTGAACGAAACGCCTTGAAATGAAGGAAACTTCATTGGGAATGGACGAAAATTCATGAGACTAGGCAAAACATAACAGTGGCAGAACAAAGAAAAAACAAACACCAAGAATGCAGTCAAAAAATGGTGAGACAAAAAATAAACAAAGAAACAGGAATATGTAATTCTGGCATGGACTCAGATAGCATTTCAGAAGAATTTTGTGGTTAAAAAAGTCTTAGAATTAATCCTTCTATATCTAATACTAATTTTTCATGCTGGGAGAATTACTTAAATCAGATAAATGCTTACTGAGAAATCATCAACTGGGTGTTGTAAACGAGTAAGTTTTGACTGTCATTTGACATTTTACTCACACTAGGAACATACCACTTCAAAGCACAAAAATTACCTGATTTCTGGTGGTCCCAGAGGTATTTGACTCTTGACTTGGACCGGATTAATTACAACAAATTTCATCATTAGTATTCTTTGAGTTTTAAAACTGTGACATTTTTTCATCTATATAATCTGTCATACTAGGTAATTTCAATCCTATTACAAATTGGATTAATAAAATTAAGTTAAAAGATTTAAATAATTTTATTTTACTCTGATAAAAAGGCAAGGATATACAAACATAAACACCAACCAAAACCCAATGCCTAGCCTGGGTATATCCTTGTATATCTATGTGTATCCTGTGTACTGTACATCCTATTTGGCAAGGATATATTTAATGTGTAAAGTCATGAAGAAAGCAACCAAGAAATGGTGACACCAATAATTCAACCAAGAAGTAGAGAAACCAAAAAATAAAACCAAGAAGTGGAGGAACCAGATACAACAAAGAATTGATGGAACCAAGAAGTGGAGGAACCAGAAGACTCAACCAAGAAGTAGAGAAACTAGAAAATGAAACCAAGAAGTGGAGGAACCGAAATTTGGTTACACCAAGAATTGGTGTTACCAAATTGATATATTGTGATATTGTTGACACACTCATAATTGAGTGTGTCAACAATATCACAAATATCAATTTCACAAATATGAAACTTCATTGATTGATTAATAGTTTATTTATATTTAGAATTTATTTGACAAATTTATTTTAAAACTAAACTACAAATTACGATTTCGTATAAAGAAACCGTCAATATTACGTTGTTTTCTGCGTGTTTACATATTTATAAAGAAATTATTTAATTCTAACACGTCGTACATTTTTTTCTGGAATTTTTAGAATCATATTGAAAATGTAAACACTTCAAACAGAAACTTTCCTCACGTTGATCAATTGTATATTTTATTGGAAAATGCTTAAAGATTTTCCTTTTTTTTTCAACTTGTATGCGGTTAACCGAGAGAAACAAAATGTAAAGTTACTTTCCCTCTAATTTTTAAGAGTAATTACAGTGACGTGAAGAATTATACATTAAAAATAGCTGTTTATGACATGAGGGATGATTTTAAATTAGTTTTTTCTATCGCGCCCGTATTTCTCGTGTGAAATGACATACGTGACAAGCATTGGCGCCTGGGAGAAAAATTGTTAGCCTAAAATTGTTTATTGAATAATTGTTCATTTTTTTCCAATTACTGAAGTGAAATTTTAATAATATGCTAAATTGGTTTTGTGCGAGTCACTTTATAACGTATTCACTCCTTTAAATTCTTTGTTTAAATAATGTTTGATCGTCGCCATCTTTTCGATTGATCATTTTCGCATTTTGTTCATTTGTATGCTTTTCACCACATTAAAGAATTCGATTACCACATTCGATCATGATCGTTTTCTTCCTTACTTGAAGTCACGTTTGATCGTACTCATAGCTTTTCTTACTTAATGAAGGCCACGTTTGATCATCTCACTCTTTTAATAAGAGTAATAATTGTTCAGTTTTATTCTACGATAAAAATCACATTTGCTTGTATTCTCAGTATTCACTCCTCATGAAAGCTCACTTGCAGTCTTTGCTCCTCATGAAAGCTCGCTTGCAACTGTTTTCTTAGCGTTTACTCTTTATTGAAGCTTACTTGCAAGCGTGTTTGCAGCTTTACTCCTCATCAAAGCTCACTTGCGACCGTGTAAACAATGCGATAACTTAACGAATAAATTTTAATTATTTTACATAAAATCTTTTTAATTTATAAGTTTATTATCCACGTCTAATATTTCTCAATTGGTAGGTTTCATAGCTACAACATATAAAACAAATTGTTGTTACAATAGTTTGAGGCATTAAAGCAGGAAAAATACTTTTCAAAGCGTATCAAATTATAAACTTTAATTGAATTCAATTAATTTTTAATTGCTTTTATAAAAAACATATTAACAAAATTATTTTAATTTTAACGGGCATTAAAACAGTTAAGTAGATTATTACGATTACTTTTATAGCATTATAAAAAAATTTCGTATTGGAGAAAATATATTTCCTTTATATTATTTTCCGAATTTTAAACTAATTTTCTAACTTTTTAAGCTTTCTAAATAGCAAAAACAACATTTTAATGTAGTCAGTTATCATCGCATGATGAATAAATATACCTTTGCATTTTATTTCAAAGTATAAATGTTTGATAAAGTCTTTATTTGTATCTTAAATCATGCATTAAAGTAATGAAACATTAAAGTAGTAAAGATTTTAACAAGAAATTTGAAAATGTACGAGTTAATATTTGTTTATTTTACTCTATTGGTGTTATTTTAAATTCATTTTCCTCTTTAAAGCTAAATAATTTTTTTAATGTTTACAGTTAACTATTTATTTTTGCTATTATTTTTTAAAAATTTACTTAGGTTACGTTCTTACTTTTTAAATAAATTACTCAATAAAACTTTATAGCTTCTTTTAAAAATGAGAATTTAAGCAACTCCTACTTCCGTTGCTCTCTGTCATCTACGTAGATAACCGAGAGCAGCATCAGATTTATATGGAATAAGGATATATCTCATAAATTAGGGAAAATAAACTATATTATATGTGATATCAACGGAAATTTATGAGAATAATAGTTCAGAATTTAAGCCACATACCTTTTAGTCTTATAAATTTTTGTTGTTATCACTTATATTTGGTTCTTTCAAACGAAACGTATTCTGACATCTCTAATGCAAATATGTGATTTATTGTACATGTAAGGATTTATAGACATTGAACAACTCGCCTTACAGTGGCTCCCTACTCTCCCCAAATACTCAGTGTTGTCACTACAGTTTATATTTTAATTGAAGTGGATATCTTTACTTAGAGTTCAAATTAAGACTACTCATATAATTAATACTTTCTATAAGTATAAACTACTCATCTATTCAAACAAAAGACTAAGAGCTACATCGTGAAAAATGTTTTGATCTTGTATAAGATCCGAACCCACGTCTTTCAATGTAACTAATCTACTAAAATATACAGCATCCTCTTATCAAATCCCTCAGGAATCAAAAGACATTTTTAAATTTCCTCCTTCCTTTTTATCTGTAAATTAAATGTAATACCTTCAACTTTCTAGATAAATTTAGATACTTTTCTGTGATAAACAATATGTATTTTAAGGAATCTTTTATACTTAAAAAACACCAGAACTTTTTTTGTTTGTTTTCTAAATCTGGAAGTTATACTGTTCGTATGTATTACTAAACAACCAAATAAAACATTAAAGTTGTCGACTATTGGATTAGTTTATAAGTAACTAAGTGTTCTATTCTTCTACTTAATCTATGGCTAACAATAAACGAAGATTCATTGGAAAACAGAAATGAAATCTTACAGGTATCATTGATATCCTGTTACACAGTAAGTTGCATTCAGTTAATACTTTTACTATTACCAAACAAAGTGACAGGATTAAAAGATAAGTTTGATTGTTTTCACTCTATTCCTTCGTGGATCAAGTAACTACCTCATTTATGATAACGGCTAAATTTACTTTAGTTTCATTAAAACTTTCTATCTTCTTGCATTTTCTCAGTAGAGATATTCAGAAAAGAAAAGAAAATTTGATAAAGCAAAAGGAAATTTATGTAACTACTGACAGATGAATTGTGAAGTAGCCTGTAATTGACTACTTTATTAATAATTCAGGCATGTTTAACCAATAAACGTGCTCAGATCAGGATGGTGTTTTCAGCTAGAATGTCTGTCAAACAGATAAAGAAACCGTCCACTAAGGATTTGCTGTTATAAAAATAAGATATAGAATGCGAGTTGAGATTAATCTTAAATGTTAGATCAAAGTTCATTTGAGATAAATGTAGAAAGTGAACATTGTTCTTTCAAGTTTTAATGATGCAATTACGATTTAGTTAACGAAGATGAGAAATGCTCCAAGAGCTGAGAAAATGGAGACTAAACTTCTCTTTCAGATAATCCTGAGATGCTCATTAAAGCATAATTGATTGGGCTGCAATTTAAAGAAATTGTAAAACAATAAATTTCCACTGTCATCTGTCTATCTATCTGTCTGTCTCTCCTTCCTTAATCTCGAGAATGATGTTAGATAGATGGACGTCGAGACCAGATATGGAAAGTTTAGCTGCAGGACGCTCCGATTAACTGTACACGAACTTCCGGTATAAACCGGAAGTTACGTGATTTCAATTCAAAATTTTTCCTTAAAGAGAGTTAAATAGATGACCAGCATCACTCTGTTGTTACAAAAAAGTATGATGCACAGGGGATTACTAACAGGAAAAGTATGATGTACAGGGGCAAGATACTACTAATTTGAGGTGGAGAGCATATATTTTAAATGAAATAAATTTAAAATATGATTAAAAATTGCAGCGCGGCATTGTGACGACGTCACAATAAATAATTGCTGATAATACAAAAGTATTTTACTATACATCGAGATACGATAAATGTAACTGAAGTTAATCTAATTTCAGTGCTGAAACCTTACTTAAATACTAGTTAATGTAATTGTATTCAGTCAGAAATTTAATTATGATTATATATAGTTTGAAATTTTAAAATATAACTCAATTTGCACAGTTTATTCAGTACTAAAGATAGGGAAGAAAATATGATATCTTGTGTTAAATCCAACTCCATTAATTGGAAGTAAATTTGACAATAAAAATTGATTTAGAAGCCTTAAAAATGTTTTAAAAATCGATAAAAATCTCATAAAATTTCCATGATTGAGTTTTACATGTAAATGAATATATATATATATATATATTTTTTTTTAATTAAAAATTTTTTCAATCAATCTTTATTCTATATTTGAATCGATATAAAGTGGAAACGAATGAATGGAGACAAAAAATACATTATATTGATTTTCACGAATAAATTTAGTTTTTATCAATTCTCTTCATTCAAATATAAGAAAAAAATATACAATTTTAAAAGTTTTCAAATCAAATTTTAAATAAAAAAAAAGTTAATTTCCAAGCAAGAATTACGAACTAAATTCTATTGATTGGGCTGCAATTTGAAAAAGTCGTAGACCTATAAATTCCAACTGTCGTCTGTCTGCCAGTCTGTTTATCTGTTTGTCCATTTGTCTGTCTGTCTGTCACTGTCTGTGCTTTCTTAAACCCGAGAACAACTTTAGACAGATGAAAGCCAAGATATGAAAAGATTAGGGGGTAGAAGGCCCGATTAACTATATACAAACTTTCGGTTTAAATCGGAAGTGACGTTATTTTAATTCAAAAATTTTCTTCTGAAAGGAGTTAGATAGCAGGAAAAGTATAATATACAGGGGCAAGACTACTAATTTTCTGACATAAAAATATATTTTTTTCACTTCATTTATTTATTATAATAATTATATTTGTTATAAAATTAATTTAATATTTTAAATTATTTTATAGTTAAACAAGTAAAACGGCAAGGCCGTATTTGGGACAAGACTATCTCTCGGAGACTCACTACCTAGCTGGATCACTTCGACGCTCACGGCGGGTCTCGTTCTGATTCTCCAATCATCTTTGGTATCGCTGGATTTCAGCGCGATCATTCAAACTTCGCCGGCCACAGCCACGACCACGAGGTCTTCCACGATGCATTTTCATTGAAATTAACCTATCGAATGTTGAAATTTCTCTCCGTTGCATGACGCCCCAGGTTGAATTTTTGTCAATGCGAAAATTTCCCGTTTTTGAAAAAAAAAATAATGGTGGCTATTGTATCGTTCTCAATTATTTTTTTTTTTATTTTGCACAAACGAAATATATATATATATATTAATAAATGTAAAAAGAAAAAATAATTCTATTTCGGAAGTTAGTTTTAATATAAAATTATAATTTAGACTTGATAAACACTAATGTTGTGTGTTTTTTCTTCAAAGACACTTGGCAAGTTTTCTATCAGATATCTTTATTCGTTCTCGTTGATACGGTACTCTGTCTGCACACGTTTCGGGCCCTGCCCCTCCTCAGTCAACTGTTGATTATTTTTTTAAAAAAAATGTAAAATCTTGTTAACTGTATACATTACGTTGTAAGAAGTTCATCGACTATAAAAGGTGTATTATAACTTTAAAAGTTCGCTGTAAAACGTAAAAATATATTGCAAATATGAAAGATTTGCAATATATTTTTACGTTTGTCTTTGAAGAAAAAACACACAACATTAGTGTTTATCAAGTCTAAATTATAGAACAAGACACGGTTTTATAAAACAAATCAAAAATTATAAAATTATTACGACGCGCCATCTAGTTTCAAAAAGTTCCGATAATGAAACGAAATATCTCCGGTCGAGGTTAGCACGTTGCGACCAGAAATATGTGGGGAATAACACGGGACAGGTAAATGGGTTTGACGGCCGGATGGCCGAGTGGTCAAGGTGGCAGCCTACCGCTCTGGGGGACCCGGGATCGAATCCGAACGGATCGAATAATCCCCAGGAATTTTTCGGGGGGTGGTCTGGATATGTCGGGCCCCGTCCCTCACCACCCGGTCGCCCCATTGTGGGCCTGGCCGAACCCATAATGGGCCTACTTTAAGAGGCCCTCTTAGTGCCCACAGAGCGGAAAGAGTTAAAAGAAAAGGTAAATGGTGTTTTTCTTCAAACGACTTCGTTTGTCAAAATTCGATTTCACAATATTCGTATTTCCAACTTACCAAAAACCAACGCATGCGCAAATCTCTCACTACTGCCTGTTTGTAGAGAATGTCGCCATTTTGTATTTTATTGTGTTTCGGTTCTCGGTCCCCTGACTACCTACGAGTCTGGTTTTTTTATGCGCGCATGATTTGGGCACCTAATACTCTGTGCCAAATTTCAACTCCTGGCATGTACTCCTAGATACCTCTAAACTGATAAGACAGCAGGTAGTACGATTTTATAAACAAGACATAGTCTTGTCAGTTATTATTTTTATAAGATTAGAATGACTCTTAAACTTTTATCTTGTCAGAATGTAGATATAATGAAGGGTGGTGTCGGGGTAAGACAAAGAATGAGGGGACTGAAAATGAATCAACACACGTTCAAACTGTAGTGAGGACCAGAGTACCACTTCCCCTTAACAGAGTTCACATAACTCCACTCACCCCTCGCATAACAGAGGAGAGGGCGCGACGATTTCAAGGGTAAGTAAAGGTCACATTCACAACTTCCTAACATATCTAATTAAGCATTATATATGATAATTATCAAAGTTATAGGCAGAGATTTTCTGGTATGAACATATCTTATTAATAGAATTAAATAATTAATATCTTATTTAATTAATTCAATTAAAATACTATTTATTTCTTCTTTATTACTGTATAAAATTCATAAATGCAGAATTTTGTTTACTGTTTTCTATTAATATCATCACCTAAGTAACTTAGATAATTTTATTTTGTAATTATTAAAGTTTTAATTAATTTTCGGAACATAATAATAAAAATTAATGTCTATAATTAATCAATGGATTAAATATAATGATATTTACTTTTATTTATAATAATTTAATTACGTTTTTGTGGAGAAGATAATTGTTAATTAATTATCTTAAATTTTTAAGTAGGAATTTTATGAGTTTTATTTATTTTGTGTATATTTTTGGTATTTTAGTCCTCAAATTAATATTTTATTTTAAAAATATACAATGAATATCGATTAAATTAATAAAATTTATTAATTATCATTAATAATAAGTAAGTTTGACTAAAGATAATAGTGAATATTACAAATTATAATTTTACTCTTGTAAATTTTCTTAATAATGTATGAATTTTTACATTTTTTACCTAATTATTTTTTTTCTAAGTAATAAATAATCAATATTTTCTCTTAAACGTTTACTTTTGTGAAAAAAATTGGCCTGTAAATCCTACTTTCCTACACAGCACGCCTATAAGACAGAAAAGACAGCTTTACAGGGATATAAAATTAATCAACAATACTAAGGTGACAAACAGCTGAGTAACCAAGCCAATAATACAGTTCGTTTCATATAGAACGAACTGTATGATTGGCTGGCTTACTAAGCTACTTGTTACTTAGAAATACGCATACGTTTACATTTTATGTAAAAATTATGTTCAAAATTCTGTATTGGAATAAAACAAATCCCATTAAAATGAATTTAAAATAATTTAAAAGCTTTTTTGCTTATCTTTATACATTTATAATAACATTTAATATTTTTAATTTGAAAACTGACAGAAGAATGTGATGAGAATGTAAAATAAAAAATAATTTTTTCGGGTTTCGTTAATTATTTTCGTAAAATTAAAAATTAAATAATAGTTTTCTCTTATTGACAGGATTTTTAAATATTTTATTCATTTATTTTTTTTTTAATTTGATAAATTAAATAAGACAAAGATACCTGAAGCAGCCATTAGATATAGTAGATTTTATATGAATTTATTCAACGTATGCACATTCTGCAGCAAAATATTGAATATTTTCATTCATATAGTGGTTAAATACATATCACTTTTTAAAAAATTTGACATACGAATGTGCTGCCAGCCATATTAGTAACATATGCAAATATGTTGCATATGTTGCATACAAATATGCAAATAATATAGCAATGGGTATTCCTTTACAAAATATTGAATTGGGAAGCTTTCTAGTACATAAATTGCACTAGTCAATTAACATAAATAAACCAAAATTATTTTAAAATATTAATTTGTTAAATAAATAAAAACAATTTTCTCTAAATATCAAATTCAATAACAGTGAAATAGCTATCAATCAGCACTTGCCCCTGTAAAACGGTCTTTCCATTCATATTGTATTGCTCTACAGGGAAGACTGATTTACAGATTAAATACTCTTAAATTTGATGACAATTTTGAGAGCAATATTAATTAATTTTAATTAATATAAAAGCCAAAAACTGTATTATATAATTTAATTTTAAATTACGACAGGGGTTACATATAAAATATTAATTTATTAAAATATAACTTTATTACTTTAAGAGTATTGCTTAACATATCTGTGTAACTTACTTCAAAATTTTATTATTATTTAATATTTAATGATAATTATTATATATTTATTATAATTTAGCTAACTACATGTGATATTTCATTATAAAAGTAATCACATAAATTACAGACACATTCTGATATCGAAATTTATGCAAAAATAATGCTTAATGTGTTTTTAACATTGAAAAAATTGATTTTATCATCATGTTATTAATGTAATTTCTTCTTCTGATTATTATTATAATTAATAGCGTTTTTTATATTTAAAATAAAATTATTAGTTATAATTAACTGAAAGTTGCTAATTTTAAAAATTTTCCTAAATTATAATCTTAAAATATATTTAATTTAATAAATAATGTTTAACTTTTTATAACATTTAATTATTATTACCTAAATTTTTAAGATTTAAATTTAATAATTACTTAATTAATAAAATTATTATTTGCCATTTTTTAATTATATTTTAAAATATCATTTAAGTGTTTAATTTTTAAAAAAATATATTTCTAAAATTGTGATATAAAATAATTAAATTTATTGTAAAAAAAAACTTTTTCATAAAATTAAATATTAAACACTAGAGTACAAAGATAAAAGCATATGTCATGACAGCGTCATCAGAGTAAGCACTTAGTCTTAACACGTGATATATGTTACACCAATCGTAAACGTTCAGCATCACCAACATTGATCTCGTTATAATCGCTCTCTTCATTGGTGGATTTCAAATAATTATAACAATTTTTGTTTAAAACGTCATCGTAATTTGCATATCTTTCGATACTAATTATATATACGTTAAATCCTTTGCTAATTCCATTTCTGTTTATAGTTATTTGAGATGAAAATAATTATTCATTAAACAGCGATAGAAATGCTAGGCATCCGGTTTCATTTCTTCTTAAAATTTACTTATTTTTTAACGGTAGTTTTATAGAATTGAAATTAAAATGTTTCCCTAAAATATTATTACTCACATATACATCACAACTGTTGGTGTGTTCATGCGGAACTCAATAGACTGGAATATGAGTACTGTTCACACTCGTACCACGGTAGTGTGGACTACGAGAATTCTTTACACTCGGACCTCAATAGCGTGGGATGTCAGTAATGTTTACGCTGGGACCTCGGTAGTGTGGACTACGATAATTCTTTACACTCGGACCTCAATAGCGTGGGATGTCAGTAATGTTTACGCTGGGACCTCGGTAGTGTGGACTACGAGAATTCTTTACACTCGGACCTCAATAGCGTGGGATGTCAGTAATGTTTACGCTGGGACCTCGGTAGTGTGGACTACGATAATTCTTTACACTCGGACCTCAATAGCGTGGGATGTCAGTAATGTTTACGCTGGGACCTCGGTAGTGTGGACTACGAGAATTCTTTACACTCGGACCTCAATAGCGTGGGATGTCAGTAATGTTTACGCTGGGACCTCGGTAGTGTGGACTACGATAATTCTTTACACTCGGACCTCAATAGCGTGGGATGTCAGTAATGTTTACGCTGGGACCTCGGTAGTGTGGACTACGATAATTCTTTACACTCGGACCTCAATAGCGTGGGATGTCAGTAATGTTTACGCTGGGACCTCGGTAGTGTGGACTACGAGAATTCTTTACACTCGGACCTCAATAGCGTGGGATGTCAGTAATGTTTACGCTGGGACCTCGGTAGTGTGGACTACGATAATTCTTTACACTCGGACCTCAATAGCGTGGGATGTCAGTAATGTTTACGCTGGGACCTCGGTAGTGTGGACTACGAGAATTCTTTACACTCGGACCTCAATAGCGTGGGATGTCAGTAATGTTTACGCTGGGACCTCGGTAGTGTGGACTACGATAATTCTTTACACTCGGACCTCAATAGCGTGGGATGTCAGTAATGTTTACGCTGGGACCTCGGTAGTGTGGACTACGAGAATTCTTTACACTCGGACCTCAATAGCGTGGGATGTCAGTAATGTTTACGCTGGGACCTCGGTAGTGTGGACTACGATAATTCTTTACACTCGGACCTCAATAGCGTGGGATGTCAGTAATGTTTACGCTGGGACCTCGGTAGTGTGGACTACGATAATTCTTTACACTCGGACCTCAATAGCGTGGGATGTCAGTAATGTTTACGCTGGGACCTCGGTAGTGTGGACTACGAGAATTCTTTACACTCGGACCTCAATAGCGTGGGATGTCAGTAATGTTTACGCTGGGACCTCGGTAGTGTGGACTACGATAATTCTTTACACTCGGACCTCAATAGCGTGGGATGTCAGTAATGTTTACGCTGGGACCTCGGTAGTGTGGACTACGAGAATTCTTTACACTCGGACCTCAATAGCGTGGGATGTCAGTAATGTTTACGCTGGGACCTCGGTAGTGTGGACTACGATAATTCTTTACACTCGGACCTCAATAGCGTGGGATGTCAGTAATGTTTACGCTGGGACCTCGGTAGTGTGGACTACGAGAATTCTTTACACTCGGACCTCAATAGCGTGGGATGTCAGTAATGTTTACGCTGGGACCTCGGTAGTGTGGACTACGATAATTCTTTACACTCGGACCTCAATAGCGTGGGATGTCAGTAATGTTTACGCTGGGACCTCGGTAGTGTGGACTACGATAATTCTTTACACTCGGACCTCAATAGCGTGGGATGTCAGTAATGTTTACGCTGGGACCTCGGTAGTGTGGACTACGAGAATTCTTTACACTCGGACCTCAATAGCGTGGGATGTCAGTAATGTTTACGCTGGGACCTCGGTAGTGTGGACTACGATAATTCTTTACACTCGGACCTCAATAGCGTGGGATGTCAGTAATGTTTACGCTGGGACCTCGGTAGTGTGGACTACGATAATTCTTTACACTCGGACCTCAATAGCGTGGGATGTCAGTAATGTTTACGCTGGGACCTCGGTAGTGTGGACTACGAGAATTCTTTACACTCGGACCTCAATAGCGTGGGATGTCAGTAATGTTTACGCTGGGACCTCGGTAGTGTGGACTACGATAATTCTTTACACTCGGACCTCAATAGCGTGGGATGTCAGTAATGTTTACGCTGGGACCTCGGTAGTGTGGACTACGAGAATTCTTTACACTCGGACCTCAATAGCGTGGGATGTCAGTAATGTTTACGCTGGGACCTCGGTAGTGTGGACTACGATAATTCTTTACACTCGGACCTCAATAGCGTGGGATGTCAGTAATGTTTACGCTGGGACCTCGGTAGTGTGGACTACGAGAATTCTTTACACTCGGACCTCAATAGCGTGGGATGTCAGTAATGTTTACGCTGGGACCTCGGTAGTGTGGACTACGATAATTCTTTACACTCGGACCTCAATAGCGTGGGATGTCAGTAATGTTTACGCTGGGACCTCGGTAGTGTGGACTACGATAATTCTTTACACTCGGACCTCAATAGCGTGGGATGTCAGTAATGTTTACGCTGGGACCTCGGTAGTGTGGACTACGAGAATTCTTTACACTCGGACCTCAATAGCGTGGGATGTCAGTAATGTTTACGCTGGGACCTCGGTAGTGTGGACTACGATAATTCTTTACACTCGGACCTCAATAGCGTGGGATGTCAGTAATGTTTACGCTGGGACCTCGGTAGTGTGGACTACGAGAATTCTTTACACTCGGACCTCAATAGCGTGGGATGTCAGTAATGTTTACGCTGGGACCTCGGTAGTGTGGACTACGAGAATTCTTTACACTCGGACCTCAATAGCGTGGGATGTCAGTAATGTTTACGCTGGGACCTCGGTAGTGTGGACTACGAGAATTCTTTACACTCGGACCTCAATAGCGTGGGATGTCAGTAATGTTTACGCTGGGACCTCGGTAGTGTGGACTACGAGAATTCTTTACACTCGGACCTCAATAGCGTGGGATGTCAGTAATGTTTACGCTGGGACCTCGGTAGTGTGGACTACGAGAATTCTTTACACTCGGACCTCAATAGCGTGGGATGTCAGTAATGTTTACGCTGGGACCTCGGTAGTGTGGACTACGAGAATTCTTTACACTCGGACCTCAATAGCGTGGGATGTCAGTAATGTTTACGCTGGGACCTCGGTAGTGTGGACTACGAGAATTCTTTACACTCGGACCTCAATAGCGTGGGATGTCAGTAATGTTTACGCTGGGACCTCGGTAGTGTGGACTACGAGAATTCTTTACACTCGGACCTCAATAGCGTGGGATGTCAGTAATGTTTACGCTGGGACCTCGGTAGTGTGGACTACGATAATTCTTTACACTCGGACCTCAATAGCGTGGGATGTCAGTAATGTTTACGCTGGGACCTCGGTAGTGTGGACTACGATAATTCTTTACACTCGGACCTCAATAGCGTGGGATGTCAGTAATGTTTACGCTGGGACCTCGGTAGTGTGGACTACGATAATTCTTTACACTCGGACCTCAATAGCGTGGGATGTCAGTAATGTTTACGCTGGGACCTCGGTAGTGTGGACTACGAGAATTCTTTACACTCGGACCTCAATAGCGTGGGATGTCAGTAATGTTTACGCTGGGACCTCGGTAGTGTGGACTACGAGAATTCTTTACACTCGGACCTCAATAGCGTGGGATGTCAGTAATGTTTACGCTGGGACCTCGGTAGTGTGGACTACGAGAATTCTTTACACTCGGACCTCAATAGCGTGGGATGTCAGTAATGTTTACGCTGGGACCTCGGTAGTGTGGACTACGAGAATTCTTTACACTCGGACCTCAATAGCGTGGGATGTCAGTAATGTTTACGCTGGGACCTCGGTAGTGTGGACTACGAGAATTCTTTACACTCGGACCTCAATAGCGTGGGATGTCAGTAATGTTTACGCTGGGACCTCGGTAGTGTGGACTACGATAATTCTTTACACTCGGACCTCAATAGCGTGGGATGTCAGTAATGTTTACGCTGGGACCTCGGTAGTGTGGACTACGAGAATTCTTTACACTCGGACCTCAATAGCGTGGGATGTCAGTAATGTTTACGCTGGGACCTCGGTAGTGTGGACTACGAGAATTCTTTACACTCGGACCTCAATAGCGTGGGATGTCAGTAATGTTTACGCTGGGACCTCGGTAGTGTGGACTACGAGAATTCTTTACACTCGGACCTCAATAGCGTGGGATGTCAGTAATCTTTACGCTGGGACCTCGGTAGTGTGGACTACGAGAATTCTTTACACTCGGACCTCAATAGCGTGGGATGTCAGTAATGTTTACGCTGGGACCACGGTAGTGTGGACTACGAGAATTCTTTACACTCGGACCTCAATAGTGTGGGATGTCAGTAATGTTTACGCTGGGACCACGGTAGTGTGGACTACGAGAATTCTTTACACTCGGACCTCAATAGTGTGGGATGTCAGTAATGTTTACGCTGGGACCTCGGTAGTGTGGACTACGAGAATTCTTTACACTCGGACCTCAATAGTGTAATGTTCACACTCAGACTCGGACCTCGGTAGCGTGGAATACCAGAATTTATTTACAGTCATTTATTTTTTTCCAATAGGAAAACAGAATCTCAGTGATGCCGAGTTTCACATTCTCAATGCGTTTTGTGTATCGCTGAGTCCTCTGTCTAAGCTGTTAAATCCATTGAGCTTCAATCTAATGTGTTTTTAACCAAAAACCAGGTTGGAGTGTTTTTCTAAAAACACAAAATCACTATCACAACTAATGAGTACATTTGAGATACATAAAATTCACACACGTGTGTTACTCAACTTTCGTAAAACTGTCATTTTGGCAATTTTTTATTATTATTGCAAAATACGTTTCTAAAGGTTTAGATATCGTTTTTGATGTAAAAATTCGAGACTAAAAGTCGGCTACACTTTTTTTCGGTTCCCACTAAAAACGACTTAGAGAATTCTTTTAGAATTTCGATCACCAGTCCTTACAAATAAGTTTTGCTTCTTCACACACACAGGTAATTTGTTCCTCCTTTTTTACTTTTTTGGGGTTCAGGGTCTCAAAACGCCGACATTTTTGGAAAACCATTCGAAATTATATTTTGAAAAATATATATATATATTTTAAATTGAAATAATAATTATTACAGAAAATGCTTTTAGCCCTAAGTATAATTAAATTAATTAAAATATCTATAACCGTGAGGCAGATAATAGTACGGCTTTTCACACGAATGATAATAGGCAATAACGCTCAAGAATCAAAGTAAAACCATTTAATAAAACAAAAACGGGGTGTACAATAAGATGATTACAAAAGTGTAGAAACCGAAAAATCCAAAATGCATTTCGGACTATAGTCCCTCATCAGTTAGTTAACAAAAGGTTTTAGTACACTTAAGAATTATACTTAAAAATTATACAAGGTGAAAGAATAAATTTTAATTGGGACCATGAAAATCGAGAAATGCAAAAATATTCAGAGGTTTTTACTTTCCTGGCTGTTATGTATATAGTGTTACCACCCGTCAGGTTTTCACCCGGACAGTCCGGGAATTGACTCACAGTCCAGGTGAACTATTAATTTCGTCCGGGAATTTCGTAGAAATTGTGAAATTACGATGAAACGAAGTTCTTGCAAATATTGTTAGAAATTTACATCATTTGAACAATGAGTTCAACCAAAAAACATTAAATTCTCCAGCATTGCTTATTAACATTAAAAAACAAAAATGCCTATCATATATAAAAATTATGCTTTCTATCAACTATGGAATAATTAACAGAAACAACCTTCATCATATTATAGTTTTCATACTAGAGACACTGAAACTCATTTTTTTCATTTTTTTTTGAAATTTTACAAAATTATATTTTCACATAATTAGAAAAAAACACAGAAAAGCTAATAATAAAGAAATTCATCAAATCAGCTCCTTGGTGTTTTTCTTTTTGAGAAAGTATAATTTAGAAATATAAAACTATCAAATCTTCATTCAGTCAGGATCAGACAAGTTGCTGACTCTTGACGTAAATCATGAATTAATTATTCTTTCACCTTGTATAATTTTTAAGTATAATTCTTAAGTGTACTAAAACCTTTTGTTAACTAACTGATGAGGGACTATAGTCCGAAATGCATTTTGGATTTTTCGGTTCCTACACTTTTGTAATCATCTTATTGTACACCCCGTTTTTGTTTTATTAAATGGTTTTACTTTGATTCTTGAGCGTTTTTGCCCATTATCATTCGTGTGATAAGCCGTACTATTATCTGCCTCACGGTTATAGATATTTTAAGTAATGAAATAATAATAACAATAACAATACGAATTTTTATATCCGTTTTTTAAAAAATTCTTATTACTTTTTAAGCAATTATTAAATGTTATTTATATAAAAATCTTAACATATTAAATCATTATTCAAGTTCAATTTTGAAATATAATGTAAAATATTAAAAAATTAAGCAAATTAACTAATTTAAAAAATTTTATACAGTTTAATAAAATAAGAAACTATAATCACGTGTTTTTTTGGTCGAATAATTTATATTCTTTATTTAAAAAATAAATTATTATTTATTTGTCTATTCAGATCTTTATTCATGAATTTAAAAGGTTTCATTCTATACTTTATATTTTATTTTAACATTTTAAATTATAAAAGAAATTTATGCATTTTATATATCATATCAAATGTTTAACTTCAATATATTATGATGTCGATTTTTTCTTATTCACATTTAAACGATATTTTCTTATTTTATTATAAATATTTTACGTAGCATCACTTCTAAAATGTCTCTTGAGATATCACTTGATATTTCACATGTTTCTCTGTCGAGTTTAATATGATATTAATGGTATCAACTCAAAAATATAATGTAAAATAGTGGAATTATATTGTCAATTTGCGTGTATATAAGAAATATTTGAAAAATAATATCATTTTATTAAAAATACCCCTAACTTTTACGTAATATCAATTTTCATATATGATATCTTCACATATTCGGAAGATATACATCACATGGTATTAAATTTCATTAATTTATATATTCCTTATTGGGAGGAAATGTAAAAACATTGTAGAATTATAAATTCCTACTGTTGTCCATCTATCTGCCTGTTTGTCTGTCATTTCTTAATCTCGAGAAAAGTGTTAAACAGATCTAGATCAGATGTGGAAAGCATGAGGACAGGAGGCCAGGATTAGCTATACACGAACTTCCGGTATAGACCGTAAGTCACTTTATGTTATGTCAATTCAAACGTTTTCCCTGAATGAAGTTAGATACATGACCAGCATGACTCTGTTGCTACAGAAAAGTATGATATACAGGGACTTGCTAACAGGAAAAGTATGATGTACTGTACAGAAGCAAAACACTGCTAATTTGAGGTGGAGATTATATGTTTTAAAATAAATAAATAAAAAATATTATTAAAAATCGCAGCTCGGCATTGTGGTGACGATGTCACAATAAATAATTGTTTGTTTTGATGTTTATATTTTATTAGATGTGATGTGTATTTTTGTACAACAATCAGAAAGCTCAAACAGAATTTGACTTTTGATTTTCAACTTTCCAAACAAGTTGAGCCTCAATAGATTATATATTAAGCTGTAATAGAATAATTTCGTACAGTCGGTTCCAAACGAGTTTATCTCGTAAATGGAAACAGAAAAGAAAGTCAATAATTAAACTACACAAAAACTGTAGAAGAATATGAAAATAACAATAAATGAATAATATTTTCAATAGAAAATGGCTTTTCGGAACCGACTGTACACAATATTTACTCGTATGCAATCATGGGCTTGCGAGGGTCTTCTTATATAAGTTTATATAATATAAAGACCATATTTTTAATAAGGTGTAGAATCCTAGCTTGTACTTGCTTCAGAATGCTAGGCCATTCCCGAATATTAATTAATCATAGGCAAAAGTCTAGGTTGCTTATGCCTTAAACCACTACTGATTGAAATTGAAACTCATGTCTTGAAGTTGAATCTTCAAGACATGAGTTTCAAGACATGATATTCAATTCCCAAATAGAAGTTGAACATGAAATGCAACTAAAAAATGGAACTTGAGCATGAAATTTAACTTAAGTGGATCCTGCTTATAAAGTAGATCCTCGATATCTCTTCTACTATTTTAATCCTTATATCATTTAAATAAAAAGTATATTTTAATCATTTCTAACGTTGAATGATGTTAAATATCGTTCGAAAATTTCATTCATAATGAAATTTAATTAGAAAAATTTTAAATGTTGCATATAAATTACTTTTATTAAATTTTCTAATAAGAAATTCAAAGTATATAAAATACTCTCAGATTAATTTTCAGAAAATCTTAATTTTTTAATGAAATAAACGGTAATAGAATATGCCAAGATTGAATATTAAATAATTTAAAATTGTTCTTCATAAATTAATATAATTAATCATAAAAAATTAAATTTTTAGACTATTTTCCACTCCACATTATATTGATAATTACTTGAAAGCACCAAAACTTTCATGAAAACCTTCAATAACGGCCACCTCCCGACAACGGACATTTTAAGGCACTTTTTTAAAAACACATGCATATTAAATAACCTCTATACAGAGGGCATTTTAAACGTTTCAATCAATGACCGTTGTTTACGGGTTCGACTGAATTCTTATTATATTTATTGTTATAGTAGTAGGGTGGTGTGAGTAAACTACTGAGCAGACAGGTTAAAAATTTGTTTTAGAATGTATTCTGCCTTTAATTCGTTCAAGACAGACATTTTTAAAAGGAAAAAGAAAATTTAAAATTTAATTTTTATCATTAAAATTTATGATGTGACCTCTGAC
Organism: Centruroides vittatus; assembly: GCF_030686945.1. Taxonomy (NCBI): domain Eukaryota; kingdom Metazoa; phylum Arthropoda; class Arachnida; order Scorpiones; family Buthidae; genus Centruroides; species Centruroides vittatus. The sequence goes on from NW_027120768.1 coordinate 1,718,110, forward strand.
CTAATAAATAAAAATTTCAATCATGTTTTTAAGGATTCGATCCATTAAATCTAATAAATAAAAATTTTATGATTTAATATTACAGAATATTCTTTTATAAATTTAATATTTTAAATTTATAATTTTGTTTTTAAAAGAAATTAAATAAATTTCTCTACTGAAATCAATTTTATAAAAGGGGTGTTGTTGATAAAATGTCTATTTAAATAAGTTATACGAAAAAGAATAACGTCTATACATTTCTATACATTTCAATCGATCTGCACCATTTTTTCACAGTTAATCTCTAGGAACTTGCAGAAAATATAGAAAACCTTCATTCTCGTAATTACTTTTCAATCCTTTAACCGACCTAGACCGAATAGGACTCTGAAGAAAATATAGTCTACCCTGGCTAATATGGGATGAAACCCAAACACTACCAGGGGCTGCTTTAATTCACTCCGTTTGACATTATAAATGCAATTTAGTTTGTTATAAATGCATTAAATTACTATTGTTTTACAATTGTAGAATAGTTGTGCTACAATAGTAATAATTCCTTATTATTTTTTTCGTATAAATTCCGTTTTTTCTAATGCAATAAATATAGAGAAATCCCTTACAATAACACGTGCCTAAATATATAAAATTTGTTACTATGGTAGCATAAATAATTTATAGTTCCCACCACAATAACTTATATATTTACTATATAATAGTTATTATATAAACTTTACGAGCAATTATTTATTGTGACATCATCTTAATGCAGGCCTGAAATTTTTAACTATCTTTTAATTTTAAAAATTCACGTGACTTCCGGCCCAGACCAGAAGTTTGTATATAGTTATTTGGAGTCTCCAGCACTTGAACTTTCCATATATGGTCTAGATTTTAGTAGTCTGCCCCTGTACACCATTCTTTTCCTGATAACAATCAAGTCATGCCAGTCACCTAACTAACCCTGTTCTCGAGATTAACGAAGGACAGACAGCCGGATGGACGACAATGGGAGTGTATAGGTCTGTAATTTAAAAATTGCAGCCCAATAAGTTATTATTATAAGAATAACAATAAACTAATTATGTTACTATAGTAAAAAATGTTATACACTTTATTATTTATGTAAGAAATATCTTTAACTTTATAATACTAAATTCTTTAAAAGAAATATATAAGTTTTATTTTTGTAGGTATAAATGAGAAATTATTTATGGTACTAAAATAAATTTTATGTGTCTGTTACTATTAAAAATACATAGTGCCAACTGACATTTTGACTTTTCTAATTTTTACGCCAATAATAAATTAATAGAAGATACATAAAGTTGTTAGTATAGTAGCACAAGTAATCTATCTTTTAAACAATTATATCAACTTTCATTTAATAATTTATATAGTTAGTATGTAAAATTAATTATAAAACGTTTGGTGTATCAGAAGAGTGAAGTTATCTTCTATATAGTAATTATTTTTATATAATAAATTATAAAAGCTGGAAACGCTGTTCGTATACTTTCCTAAGTTTGGTTCGAGAGTTAGTAAAGGAGTGGGGCTACATCTTCCGAACCAATGGTCCAATTTTTCTGAAAATTTCTAGGAACGTTTCTTTGTAACACATAAACCTCAGCGCAAAATTTCATAAATTTTGGGCGAAAGGCATAGGAGTTATTAAGCTTCAAATTGGCTGAACGAAATTGTGTCCTCCACACATCCACGTGCACACACTAACACCCGAATTTTTGCGTTTCTTGACATTTCAAGACCCCGTGAGTCCAAAATTCTTGGGGGTGGGTCCGTTTTTGACCATACTTTTCCTATAACAGGGGTAGTTATAGTGAGTTTAATAAATTCATTATGCTACTACAGAGATAAATCTTATACGTTTTATCGCTTATAAAATAATAGAATTTATACAATTACAGTAATTACATAGTTATTATATGAGACTACTTTAATAGTGTTACTATGGTAACAAATTTTATATAATTTATTATTCGTCTAACAATAACTTTTACAATTTACATATTAATTTATAGTAATGATTTTTACGTAATTACTCTATAAATTAATGTAGTCAAGTATATACTAAATGAGCTACCGTAGGAATAATTCTACGTATATTTTCTACATAAAGTGATTAATTTTCTTTATTTGTTATCATAAAAAGCAGGAAATTCAAACTTTCCTTCTTTGTATTTGTAGATATAAATAATAAATAAGTTATTTGTTGTTGTAGCAACATATTTTTATTTAATTTCTTTTACTGTTCCGGCTGTATTATAATAGGGGGAAGTATAGCGATAGGTGAAAAATGACCCCCTTCCAAGATTTTTACATTTTTAGACTCATGGACCTTGAAACGTCGAGAAATGCAGAGAAATTTGGGAATATTTTTTTACATATATGGATGCTAGTGTATGGGAAATCCGACTTTGTTCACCAGTTTGAAGTTTAATAACTCTCGTGCCTTTTGTCCAAAATTTTTGAAATTTCGCAATCCATACTGAAGAAAAACGCGATATTCGTTTTGACCCCTATCTCCAGTTCTACAAAAATGGATCATTTCTGAGAGTTAAAATTTTAATCAGTTCATCCTTGAGTGATGATGAGTCGTCCTAGAAAATTTCATCAAAATCGGACAACTCATTCTAGAGTTATAATGTTGACATGGAATGCATAAAGTCGTCACTTTGTTCCGACAATAAATATGTGTAAAATTTGTTACTATAGTAGCATAGCTAATTAATCTTTTATAAAGTAATAACAAATGGTGAATAAAAATGCTAATAACAAGTAAAATCGTTATTAACTCCTATCCAGTTATCAAACTGACCCTCTCTAGATTTTTACCCCCCTCGACCTATAACCATCAAAATTTGACACCATCAATAGCCCTAATACGCAAACCTCTCTACAAAAATTTAGGAATTTTTCGACAAAAATCACAGGAGTTATTAAACTTGAAATTGGGCGAACAAAATCGTGCCTCCCACATACACTAACATCCATACATACAGGAAAAATCCCCTAATTTTTTTGAATTTCTCGACGTTTCAAGATCCCAAGAGACCAAAATTGTAAAACTTTTTTTTTTTGAGCGGGGGTAATTTTTGACCTGTCGTCATACTTTTCCTCGGTTATATATAACAGCAGTAAAAGTAGTAAGAGACTAACAGACAGGCAGGCTGTTGTATTATTTCCACGTTAATTACTTTACGATTAAATTATGGGGACGGGTATGTAATATTTTTGCTACTCTATCGATTTTTTATGGGTTTATGGTGTGAAAAGGTGATGTGGATTGTTAATGGAAGTCGTGTCGATTATAAAGAGCACCTAGTACTGTACATCATTAAATCCTAATGTTCACAGCCTCCATTACGTGAAAAAATCGATAAAATAACGAATAAAATAGTTAATTTTTTTGTAATTTTTATGAATAATTAAAAAATAATCTTTAAAAATTTCTGAGCTTGTTATTATTGTAGAATTAACTAGCTAAGTGCTGATAATTTATCAAAATTTATTTATTTTTTAATATTAAAATATGATGCTGTAGTATTAAACCGTTTAAAACGTGCTGATAAGGCAATAATTACATTTAAGACGTTTATTTTATGTTCAAAAAATGTAAAAATATGCTTTATATTTCATTAATAATTATAATAAATTTATCCTTAACTTTTAAATATTAATTTACTTTATTTAATTTTCAAAATTAATTAATAGTCGATTTAAATTTAAAATAACCAATAAACATTCGTGTGGAATAAGAATCATCCAATAACTGATGAGAATTTCGATTAGAATTTAAAATAAGCAATAAAGTTTCGAGTATATAAAAATCGTCCAATAAATGAAGAGCATTTTGCTTTCTAATCTATCCAATAAACGTTAAAAACGAACTTTTAGATGGACCAATGATGCTTTCGATTATTTTAAAATTATTCGAGAACTTTGTTTATTGGTCGATTTACAGTACAATTAACTAATTACATTTAAAGAGTTAAATATGCAGAACATTTTATAAGGTTTCTTTTAAATATTAATTTAAACGTTTTACTGATTGTTTTTGTAAGTAAGAATTATTAATTTAATAAAATAACTTATATTTTTAACATTTTAAAGTGTAGAATTATATGAAATAGTTTAAGAAGTTAGTTTTTAGATTCTGTAAGGAGGTAGATTGGTTTTAGAAAAAAATTAAAGCCTGAAGGGATGTATAATTAGTTGTAAAAGTAACAAAAGAATACAATATAGCCTAGCTTGAAGGAATGGATAGGGGCTTGACTCACTTATAGGTAGATGGATGAAGAAGATTACGAAGGAGACATTCGCAAGAATAGAATCAGTTTAGATTAAGAAATAGAAGATAAAAAACAAGTTTTATGAGTAAAAAAACGTATAAAATTCTCTCGCAAGACTAAATACATAAAAAAATCGCCATTTACACACTTTAAACGAGCTGCCTAAGTAACTACTTTTAGTAACTACTACTACTAAGTAACTACTAACTAGATTGTTCTTATACATATTTTAAAACACACGACTATTAAATGATATATGTGAAAAGTAACGTTAAAACTCAAGCAATATAAATTCAATACTATCAGTACGATGTTTAAGAATTACAGTAAGAAATTATGTTTACACTTTAGCACTTTATCTGCCATTTGATTTTAAATATCAGTTTAGTTATTAAGATGATGATAATGTGATGCTGGATTAAAGGTTGAGCCGCCAACCTGTAGTAAAGTTAATGCAAGATGGTAGCTTACCGCCTACCTTTAGTCTAAATTATGTGACGTCTTGAATTTAATTAATTAAATATTAATTAAATTACTTTCAGGTTGAAGTAAATTGATGATTAATGTATAAAGTTTAGGTGAAGATGTTAAAAGTATTATTATGAAGATTTTATGTATTTGTGTAAGTACAGTCAGGTCCAAAGTATTGTTCAAGGTTTAAGGATCTGTTGGCTTTCTCACAATAGTCACAATTCGAATTGTATTACGTACGGCCTGATAACCGAGAGATTAAGGTTGCAGTATACTGTGAGGAATCCAGGATCGAATCAGGACGGATCGACAAATGAAGGAACGGATTGAATTTTATCGAAATCTCAATAAATGGGCTTCAATTTAAAAAATGCAGATTTATACATTCTCACTTTCATCTGTCTGTATGCCTGTCCTTTAATAATACTGACAACGGAATTAGATAGATGAAAATCAAGGCCAGATGTGGAAAGCCTAGGGGCCGGAGACATTGACTAACTTTATAAGACCTTCCGCTCTATAACGGAAGTCATGTGATTTTAATTCAGAATTTTGTCGAGAATGGAGCTTGATAGATGATGACAAGCATGACTCGATTGTTATCAGAAGTATGATGTACAGGGACAAGGCAGCAGTAAAATCCATTAAATATGAAAACCTTAGTTGCAGAGGATCCCGAATAATTATATTCCAACTTCCGGTCTGGACTAGAAGTCACGAGAATTTTCAAGTTAAATGATGATTAAAAATTACATCCGGTATTGTGACAAAGTCACAATAAATAATTGCTTGTTTATGTACGTTTTCTGTATGTTAAATATATATATATATATTAAACTCCTTTTTAACTTAAAGGTCTTGAATTTAATTAATTAAATATTAATTAAATTACTTTCAGGTTAACAAACTAAAGCTGAAATTGCATTTAAAAACAAATAAAAAACACTTTATTTGTGATAAAGAATACCTTTAAAGTCTTTGTCTTTCATAATAAAAAGTTTTTAATGGATAATTTAGTTTTCTCAGATTATATGGTTAAAGATAATAAGAATTAAATGATAAATAAATTAATTAGCATTACTTAATGCCTTTATTGTATAAACTAGAATGAATGAATGTAGTTTATATATAATTGAGTTAACTCGTGTTTGTTCTTATAATACTTTCTAAATGTAGAAATCTTATGAATTAATTTGTGATTCTTTCTACTTAAAGAAGGAAATCATCATATAATTATATTAAATATACAAAATCTAATGTTTAATTACCATGTCAATGCTTAATTAATGATTCAATATCAATAAAATAGTCCCTAAGTTAATTATTAATGCAAGTAAATGTGTGTGTATCTACTGTATATGACTTGATTCGGTATGTTTATATGCTTAATTAATTTCAATTGCTGTTTCTAAGCGGAAATCTGCTCTATTTTCGCTAAATTTTTCAATAAATTCATTATTATGATACGATACATTCAAAATTAATCATGAATATTGCAGTCGTTTTCCTGTATATAGCTACGAAAAACATTAATTACGAATTGTTTTACCTTGAAAATGCTTACTTTTCTACATATTTTCATTAAAAATTAATTCATGTGATGCAAAATAATTAATGAAAATTTTAATATATATACTTAATTTTTATTATTAAATGTAAATTTACATTTTACATCCTACTGGTACTCAGGAGACTACTCGAAAGACATAGCTAGTGATGTTTCTCTTACGTTTTATATAGAAAATAAATGAAATTTTGAATATATATTTTGTCAACATGGACATTAATTATTAATAGGACAATTATACTGGTTTTAAGATTTTACACATGAATTGAGGAAAAAGTTCTTAAAGAAAACAGACTTTAAAAACTTTTTCCTCAATTCGTGCGTAAAATCTTAAAACCGGTATAATTGTCCTATTAATAATTAATGCCCACGTTGACAAAATATATAATAAGAAACTAAAGGAAAGTAAGGCAATAATAATTATTCAATGAAATTTTGAATATTTCTGAACTTTATTCAAAAGTCAGAATCCAGATAAATCTCTTAAAAATTAATAAAGTGAGACTAATTATGATTAAACTTATTTTAGGGTAATCCTTAAATGGCTTACGGCAATATTTAAATTATGTTTTAGATATTTTTCAAAATGAAAACAGAACTGAAAACTTAAGTAAATTAATCATAACATTGTCATTTGATTAGTTTTAATTACATTTAATTAAAATTTACTACCGGTAATTAAAAATAGTAAATTTTAATGTTGAAACCGTGAATTTTTGTTTACAACATAAAGCGGATATTTATACTATTAAAGTTTGCTTTAATTTCTATTAAAAATAATATAAAATAATTAAATATTTATCGATTTATTGCTTAGTTAAACTGAATATCTATGCAATTTTTCACAAAATTAAATGTATTATTCAATGTGTGGCAAGCGCTTGAGCATGCAAGATGGAAGAAACAAATTTTAATGAACTTTAAACAGAAATAAATAATGAAAACAGAATTATTTTCTTTAAATCTGTGAAAGACTTTGATCTATAAATTTATTTAAAACTTAAATTTTAACGTTAAATCTTTTTAAAATGATTTTTCTTAAATTATCTCTTAAAATATTTGAAAAAGACTTTCAAATTTTCAAAAAATGTTTTTTTTTTGTAATAAAATGAAAGAAATTTTTGAATTTAATTATAATAATTCAATAAACACGAAGAAACATTAATTCATTCCAAAAGAAACGTATTGAAAGCTGATTGGTTGAAAATATGATTATCTTGACGTTGATTGGTTGAAATTTTTCATTTGAATAACGAAAATGGGTCTGCGTAAATATATTTAAACCAATTGTTATTATGACAATTACACTCATTACCTTATGTCAATTCCTGAAATGTTACGTAACGTACTGTACTGTACTGTACTGTACCTCACAAGAAATGACGTATATTTATTTTTTTTAAATTGATTTTTTTAAAGATTATTATGGCTAACATTAAAAATATTTTTCTACTATTTTACAAACAAAAATTTAATTAATTCCCACATCGTTTTTCTTTAATTAAATGTTTTTGTTAATTAATTTTTCTCGCTTTCATACAGAAAGAATTTTAAATATTTTACTCTCTTTTATTTATGATTTTTTTATATTAAAATATAAATATTTTCTAAACTATTAACATCAGAATGAACATACAAAGTGCTGATATTTTTTAATTTATTTTAAAAAATTATACATTTAAATAAAATTTCGGAATTATGAACTACTAGCAGATAGGCCCGGCGTTGCTCGGGCAAAAGTAACGATAGCGAAGATTAAGATTATTACGTTATAGTCACAAAAGAAAAAGAGTAATTTCATCAACGAACTAAATATTTCTAAAGAAAGGTCGAATTTGAAAATCGAATTTTCTAATACTGTTCGATTTTCACGACGTGTTCTGGTTATATCGTTCAATTTTCATCGAACGTTCCAAAGAAGAAAGGTCGAGAAAAACCGAACTAATCCGTTTAAATTTGAAAATCGAATGTGTTCTAACATATTACTCTTTTTCTTTTTCCTTGTTTTTTCCAGAGCCCGTAAATCTTGCACGTCGCTTTCTCTTGTTCTCCATTGTTACTTAACACTTCTATTGATACTTAACACTTCCGTTGTTACTTCACACTTCCATTGTTACTTAACACTTCCATTGTTGATGGAAGTGTTAAGACTTAATCCTCTCCCTCTCTCCCGTGGGGAGGAATTTCGAAAAATCCCTTCTTAGTGTGCGTTCTCGTGACATACCCTAACTGCGTACCAAATTTCAACTTTCAACTCCTAACCGTTTGTGCTCTGCGCTGATTATTATTATTATTATTATTATTATTATCATTATCAACTCGTCTCGATTATATATATAGATTGGGTTGCAATTTTCAAATTACAGACCCATAGATTCCCACTCTTGTTCGTCCGTTTGTCCGTCCACCCTTCATTAATTTCGAGATCGGAGTTCGATGCAAATCGATACAAGATATGGAAAGCTTAGAGGCACGGTCAACAAACCATATAGGAACTTCCGGTTTAAACCGGAAGTCGCGTAATTTTTTAACTTAAAATTATTAAAAATTGCAACTCGGCCTCGAATTTTTATAAATAACTTAAATTTATTACATTCGATTTTCTTTTACAGAAATATTGTAGTAATTAAATTTATAATTTATTTATAAAAAATTACTTAAATCCTTTTATGTAAGATGATGTAAGGTTGAATTATTTTAAATAAAGTACGTGTAGCTGCAACTCTGTAAAGCAGTGTAATTTATTATGCTTATGCAGTTAAACCTGTGTAAACCGAACTCGCATTATACAGAATATTTTTTCGGTTTGGCAGGTTCTCTTTTATTAAGGCAGTAAAATTTCAACTAATGTAACTAAGAGACTAAAATGCCATAGAAGACAATAGATAAAATAGTACTTACTCGTGTTTTTGGGATTTAAAAAGTGTAAAAATTAGCGATACGAAGGATTATTTTTTTGCAGAGTACAACTAAATTGAAGTGTTGTGTTTACACTAATTTTTCTGAAGTGTCATAGAGAAAGTAAATGATATCACTATAAAAAGAATAACATTTTAATAACTTCTCCTGTGATGCTATATTCTAAGTTATTAAAGTATAATATTATATGAAAAGCTATATAAAATATTAAAATTAATCTCCACGGGGTAATGAGTCCTGGACATAATACATATTGGACCCAAAAAAAAATTAAATTATTATATTAAAGGAAATAAACGAAAAAAACAGCATTGTATAGAGGCCCTAATTCCTCGAGGCTAAGGAGAATTTGCTCTTTTTGCCTTTTCTGGGTATCAAAGTATTAGATAAGATTCAAATTCTTCTTAAAAATACTTAGGATTTTTATCTATCATTCTCAAAATCGCCTCGATTACTTTAATTATTTAATAATAATAGAATAAAATCTGGAATGTTACAAGAAGAATTTTCCATCTTAATGATAAAGAAGAGCCTATCAAGAATCATTATCAAAATCTTCTTGATTATGATAATGATGCTCGCGTAACAATTAGCGAGAAGATAAAATCCTCTTCTCTTCTTTCCCTTAAGCATTAATGGATTTATCTGTGAGAATTCAATGATTAATAAAACTCCTCAAGCAAAACTTTAATATAATAAACAGAAGGTACATTATAAATTTATATAAAAGAGAATTTTATAGATCAAGAATTAGATGAAAGGGGGAAAAAGTTAGTGGCTTCCTACACTTATAGACATTACTAGCACTTCAATAATTGTATTCTTTATCGATTTTGCTGCAAGATATATAGCAGAATATAACAAAGAGAAAAGTTCTTGCATTACGTTAACATATATCGTTCTTTATTTATTATGTAAGATAGAAAAATAATATAAAAGTAATGCTCTATTCTCTAATATGTAAAACAATGCAAAACAACGTCTGAAAGTCATATCCGAGTTAAAATAGAAGAACACAATATAGAATAAAGAACAGAAAATTTATAAAATGATACGCTTATATAAAATATAAGAAAATAAATTCCCTTATAAATGCCAAAACTACAAGATTAAATCTATTGTTACACCATCGTTCTATAGAATAAAAGCAAAGAATGGGTAGAGAATTATATGAATATGTTACAGGATACAGAAAAAAATCAAATATATATAAAAAATAAAATTTGTATTTTTGACAAAAAAAAAAAACAGCAATGAGTTGAGTAACTCTCCCGGTAAAGAAGTTAAAATTGTATGTGGCGCCATCTGTTTATTTTATTTAAAAAACTTTATATATTATATTAATAATTATTATAAGATAACAAAAAGTTTAATTTCGAGGATAGAGATGAATTTAAAAAAATGCAAATTCTAATAACTAATAAACTCTTCATTAAGTCCGATCCCACACGAAATATAACATATGACCCACTCTCTTCCCCCCGTCGTCCTTTCACCACCAAACTTTAACGGCATCAATGCCTCTAATACACAAACTCTCTGCAAAAATTTACAAATTTTGGACAAAATGGTCAGGAGTTATTAAGCTTCAAAGTAGGCGAACAAAATTTGTGCCCTTCCCATACACTGGCACACATCACACCCCCATACACATACACTAACATTTATACATATAGAAAATTCCCCAAATTATTTTGCATTTCTGGGCGTTTCAACATCCCCGAGTTCAAAATGTAAACATCTTGGAGAGGTCATTTTTTGATCGATCGCCATACTTTTCCTCTGTTATACAAGTATACAGGGTGCATAGGAAAGTCCCTTTAACCAGAAAATTCTTGAGAACAGAGAGAGCTACAGCTATGCAAGTGAGGTAACGGTATAGTAAAGCGACTATGCCCGACCTAATGCAAAAGACAGCAGCGCCCCTAGTGGCGAAATTTGGAAGACAGGCATTGCAAATCGAAAACGAAAACAGATAGAGCAAACTTTCCAATTAGAAAGTTTTAGAGCATCAATTAATTAGTACAAAACGACACGTGGTTCACACGGATAAGATAAATTGTCACCTGTATACCCAAAAGTGTCCGAAAGCGATGCACGTCATTTTGTGTGACGTTTGAAAGGAATAGCCATAGGTATGAAGAAATACGCACAATTTATTGCACAAAATACGTACAAACAATGAAAAGGCAAACTGTCACACAGTGATAACAAGTAAATGTCGAGTATTTTCGAAAACTTGTTATCACTATGTGACAGTTTGCCTTTCCATTGTTTTTGTGTGATGTTATCAAACTGTATTGACATAAGTACGTATTTCTTCATACCTATGGCTATTCCTTTCAAACGTCACACAAAATGGCGTGCATCGCTTTCGGACACTTTTGGGTATACAGGCGACAATTTATCTTATCCGTGTGAACCACGTGTCGTTTTGTACTAATTAATTGATGCTCTAAAACTTTCTAATTGGAAAGTTTGCTCTATCTGTTTTCGTTTTCGATTTGCAATGCCTGTCTTCCAAATTTCGCCACTAGGGGCGCTGCTGTCTTTTGCATTAGGTCGGGCATAGTCGCTTTACTATACCGTTACCTCACTTGCATAGCTGTAGCTCTCTCTGTTCTCAAGAATTTTCTGGTTAAAGGGACTTTCCTATGCATTTAGTATATAACATCTGGAAAAGTAAAAGGGGGGAAAAATTAATTTAAAATTTGTATGTTTGACTTCACCACTACAAGGTGTCCTAAAAGATTATTTTAATTGCTTAAATATAAAAATCAAAGTAAGTTAATTAAATTTTTTAAATTACTTTTTGATATTATTTAATAATTTCATGTGATAATCACTTATAATGAATTTAAAATCTACTTCAATGGGAATTAATGTCCCTCTGTTAATCGTATTAATTATAATATTAAAATAAATTAAATTTTATGAATTTAAAAATTCGTTTAAAAAACTTTAATAGTTTATAAATATCTTAAATATACACAAAAAATAAGTTTTATATTTATTATAATTAGTCTACAATATGCTGTACGAGTTTAATTTAATTTTAGCCAATTAAAGTTAAGAAACTAACTGACGTAAGTGAGAAACGTATTATTGGTTCGTTTGAATTTCAGGAAACCAATTATCGTTAAATACATGTGTATAAGTGCCTAATTAGTCAATTTTAAAAGTTTAAGAACCAATGACGTTCAGCTAATTTTTAAATAAGCCAATGAATTTCAGATAAACAATAGAATAAGAAAAGGACGAATTTACCGGTAATTGGTTTATTTTAAAATTATTAAAACGGATTTTCTGTAATTAATTTATTTTATGTGATAAAATTAAATTATATTTAAATAAAAATATTACCGTACAGTACCTTACAGTAATTGACATGCGTAGAGAACCACTTCGAGAAAGACATTTTGCCACGTAGGGGACAAACATACATACAGCACATTTGTGATCTCGAGATTACTTATCACACACCCCATTAATCTTGAATTATCTTAAAGATGTATTGTACCGGCGCTGCCACATGTCTAGAAATTTCCCCAATTGACCGAAATTTCCCTGCCGAATAAAATATTTCACAACTACGTGTGATAAAGCGTTCAGGATTTTAAAAATTTAATATAGATTATAAACAAATCCAAAGAGCATTTTCAAATTAATTTTAATTAAATATACATAAATAATTTTGTAGAAGTAAAGATTTTAATTAAGTAAATACAATAAATTTAACTGTCTTTCGACCGATTTGATTTTGAAGCCATCTTTTTGTTGAGCGCTTCATTGATGGATACATATTGATAAACAATTATATCAGAATTTCTTGGATATATTAAGAGATTTAAGTGCATGTATTAAAAATAATTAGATGGACGAAGAGATAAAGAATATTTTAACACTATACTAAAGATAATTTGAAATTCCATGTGAAAATGTATGTACTGTACTGTATTTGGCACCTTATTGTAACTTAAGGTAAAATTAATACGTTCAAGAATTAATATTCATCAATGGCTAAGCCATGGTCATCCTCAGCTTATGAAGAATACTTTATTAGTAGAATGAGAAAGGCTGAAAATATTAAATAAATAATTAATTTTCGTTTCACTTTTTTAATGTTTAGATTTTCATTGAAATAATAAGATTATCTATAGGCATTTTCCTTAAATTATTTATGAATAGGAGAAAGTTAAATAAGATGATTATTCGTGTGTCATTCATTCTTCTGTACTGTACGGTAACTTAATTATTCCCATTGTAATCCATCATCTTATTATTCTTTGAAAAAAATGACTTAATGAGATGTTGTTTATGTAAATTTGTATGAAGTATTAAGTATTTGAATTTTTAAAATTGAAAATTGATGAAAGAATTTGCTAGCTTTCATGAAAAACAATTTTTTCCCCAACTGTTCTGATACAATAATTACAGAAACTAGGCCAATCACAAATTGCCAAAATAAAGTCGCAGGATAGAACGAAATCATTAGGGAATGTTTAATGGATACCAATTAACGAAGATAAAATTTTATGAGCTTAGACTTTTTTCTTGATATATTAAAGTTTTTAACGCGATAAAGTTTGGTTAAACAGAAGATTTTTCTAATGACATCCAACAGATGTTCCAGGAGGAGAGGTTGAAGTCTCTTGCATCATCAAAGCATATTCACAAACTAAACAGTGGATTTTACATAAACGAATATTGGAGTTTTTCATGTCGTAAAAGAGGTTTATAAATCAAATAGATAGAAATAAATTTGTAGAATTACAATAACAGAAAGTAGATACAAACAATAATGAGAAAACCATTAGAAGATATAGACGATTATGTAAATTATAAATCTAAAAGTTACTACGAAAGACTTTAGAGTATTAAAAACAAGAATTAATAAATAATTTTTAGATATTTGATATCAGAAACGATTAGAAAAGACTCTTCCACGATTTTCTTGGCATGAAGAGGACCAGGAAAGTCTTACTTTTGGGTATAGCAGTGAGTTTTTAAAAAATTGCTAATCCAGTAGACCCCCCCATAACACGGGTGCATATAACACGGCGAAAAAAATTGCGATCGTGTTCGTATAACACCAGAGCCGGATTTACCAATCCAGGGGCCCTGGGCACAAATTCGGTGGGGGTCCCCCTTTAAGAGTAGGCAAATTTGATGATTTAGAAAATTTACACAAAATACTGTACTTTCAATTAGATTTGAACTAGGAAGTTGTAAATTTCATTTAAAAATAAGGTTATTGTAAACATACATATATTTTATTGTGTAAAACTATTAAATAATTATTTTAATTTAACTGAAAAATACCTATGTGAAATTTTTCCCGAAATTTTCCGATATTTCATAGGTTTTTTCCCGGGTTTGGTTTTCTCTGCCTGTTGCCCTCATGATTAGGCCACACTAGGCTATCGCGGTAATAGAAAAAAAATTATGTTTAAACATAATATTTTTTTTAGTTTTGTGGGGGCCCTGGGCACAGGCCCCAAATGCCTTTATGTAAATCCGGCTCTGTATAACACGCTAAAAGAGACTCGTATAACACGGTAAAATGTCATCGCCGACTCGTGTCGCGACAGGATTTGTCGAATCTGGACCAATAGCGGACATTGCACAAACCGTTGAGTTTAAACGAGCAGCGGACCTACTAAAAACCATTTATAATTTAACGGCCATAAAAATTATATTTATATTAATGATGTCTCCAAAGTTCAGCGAATTTTTCGCAGAAAAATAACTTATCAGGAAACACGCTCCCGCCGTTCGATGAGCCGCTCCGCGACGAAAACAAGCTTAAGCAATGGCGTCGTCGAACGGTGCACACTCGGTAAGTAATCCTACAATTTTTTGTTTACAGTATAGTTTATATGGATTATTTACAAAAAAATTATATGTGATTTGGAAAGGGTGAGTCAAATTACTCTAGAATCTATTAATTTTAATTAATTTGAAAGGTTTTCTTCCTTTCAAACAGCCGTAGCCCCTAAAGTGCACACGTGCCGGGCTGTGCTTGGCTCATGTATTTAAGTGACTCGTACAACACGGAATTCATATAACACGGAACGTATCTACCGTGTTATAGGAGGGTCTAGTGTACTAATAATAATTATTAATAAGCTAAAATTCTGTAGGCGTAATATATTAGTTAAGACTGACCTCAGTCGAGATACGACTTCTCTAACTCCCTCCTTGACTTATGACCACCAAAATGTATTAGAGGCAATGATCCGTACATAGGAGTATTCCTGCCAAATTTCGAAAATTTTGGACCATGACTTTCTGGGATATGAGGCATAATGCAGGTAAACATACGGGCAAACAGCCACAAAAATTGACAGTCTATAATACTTTCCTCCTGTTCTATAACAGCAGTGAAATAATAATTCAAAATATTTAACAAAAAATAATAATTAATTGTGAATAATACGTTAAAATATTTTTAAAAAACTCAGAAAATTAATGTTTTCAATCTAAACCTGTAAATATAAGTAATTTTCTTAAATTAATCAATTAATCAACGAATATTTAAAATTAACCAATAACGTTCATTAAATCTTGGAAAAATAAATCAATTTCATTTAAATAATGTGAAATTAATATATTAAACAAAAACGGATAATTTCGATTGGTTATTTCGCATTTAAATCAGCCAATTACGTACGAGCAGAGTTTAAATTTGTGATTTTGTGTATTTAAATAATCGAGAATTGATTATTACGTATTTAAAGCTTTATAACGTTTATTCTTTCGCTTTTTTGGGGGAGGGGAGGAAAGTTTTTCTGTTGAAAATTACCTTAATATCGTGCGGAATGATATAATGGAATTTTGAAAAGAATTGCAAAACATTATTTTTTGCAAAATTTACCTGAAAAAAACAAAAAAAATCGAAGTATTAAGTAGTAAAATAACACAAGTCAACTTATTCAATTCTTACATTCACTATTCAAGCTAATATAAAGGGAAAAAATCAAAAGACGTAGATGAAGCTGCAGAAAATCCAATTTGCGATTCACAAGAAACATTTAAAAAAATCGGGAGAAAAAAAAAAACCTTAAAATATTTTATAAAAGAAAATAATAAAGCTACACATTCATAATATTTAAAAAAAAATAAATAAAATTTTTTAAGTTTCTAAGAATTCTTTACAAAAGTAACGGCTCGTTTGAACTTGAAAAGAAACAGAATTAAAGACAATTGTCATCTTATTTAATGAAACCTTTTCCCTAAAGAAAAGCATAAAAAAATAGTTTTAAAAAATCGATAAAATAATTTATTTTTATATAGTTTTTTTTTAAATTAGTTATAAATTATAAACAAATTTATTTACTTTAATTTAATTAAAACGCAATTTAAAACCTCTCTCGAGCTTTCATCTTAAGCAATTAAATACCTGATTTTAAGGTAATTAAGTCATTTATTTATGTTTATATTCAATATAAACTTAATTATTTTAAGGTCAATTACAATATAAAACTTTAACCTAAGGTAGAAAGTGCGCTTCAATTTTTTATAACTCACCTGTTACATAAAAGGCCATTTGAATTGAGGTTTGGTAGTAAATTAAATTATTGTTTTTTTTATACATAAAATTAATTATATTAATAGGCAACTGTTAAAGAAGACTTGCAATAGAGAGAAAAAAATGAGAAGTTGATGCATGAAGGAAGATTTCTAAATGATAGAGAAGAGCTGGAAGATGCTGTACGAGAATTGTGGAAGATAGAGAAAAACTAAGTTGAAACATTGGAAAGTTGTAGGGGATTAAATATGTTGATAAAAAGTTAATAAAATATTTATTTATTTTGATTTTAAATGTTAATTTACTAAATAATATTTTAGTATAAAGAGTTATGTCAATATTTGGGATTAGCTTGTTTATCTTCATCTTCTTCCTGTACGAAAGAGAAAGGGATTATTTACACGAAGATGAATGCAAGCGAGAAGATATAGTGATGAGGATATTTTAAGGAAATTTAGGTATAAAAAATGATAAAAATTGTTCCTATTGAATGGTTACAATCCTATTTATCTGACGATTTCTTTAATCTCTGTTCATTTCCCTCAGGAATAAACGATTTTGTTAGTTGAGTTGCTTTCAGCATTCTTTATCTTTCATCTGAAGCAAAGGAAAAGAATAAAATGACTTTTGACCAACTACAACTTGACTTAGTTTATAGATAAATCTCATAGGAGATCAGGAAATTTTTTCATAAATAATTATATATATTTATTTTTGATTTACCTTAGCAAAGCTGGCAAAATATTAATTATGAACAATCGATCTTGAATTGTTTGACTAATATATCTATGACCGATCTGTAAATGATCGATTGATAAGTAGATGTTTAATCAGTAAATATTCGATCAATAAATGTTCGACTAGTAAATATTCAATTAAGAGATGATTGATTTATAAGTAAATGAATTATTGATTGATCAGTAAATATGTTTGATTAATCAGTAAATCTTCGATTAATTAATATTCGATTAGTAAATATTCGATCAAAAACGATTGATTTATAAGTAAACATTTGATTGATCAATAAATGTATATCAAGCAGCTTATGAATTGTAGATAATAAATAAAAATAATTAATGACAATAAATGAGGAAAATACAATAACAAATCCAATTTTATCATGATAAATCCTTGAGTAAATTAGCTTTCGTGATTAGTTTAACAAATAGTTTCGTGTGACGTATAAGAGGACCTCGATTAGTCACTTACTGCGAATACTTGGCATAGTTGAATCCTTTTTTCTTTATATAATTGTTGATAAAGTATCAGAAAATTGCTATAGATTAAAAAAAAATTTACTTATCGAAGAATTTCACGGATATTCATTAAAGTTTCTCTATAACGAGGGATATTTATCTTCACCGCTTGATACGCTTATATGTTAAAATATAAATACCTCTGTACCTATAAAAACTTCGATATAAGAACTACATGCCTCGTTGTAGCAAATGTTCGAGAGACATTAAATCGGGGTAAATCAATAAATAAACCTGAACCTCGTTATAGTGAGAAGTCACTAAATAGAGAAATATTTTAATCAATATTAAATAGTAAATAGTATTAATTACTGATTTACTTGATAAAACGAAGGGAATTATGTTTAATTAGTATACAATTAGCGGATTTTTATTTTATTTAAAGTTAATTTTAATCAATTAAACTTATCAGAATAAGTTTAATTTATTTAATTAATAAATTTCTCTTTATTTAAAGATTAAAACGTTTAATAAGTTGCTTTTAGTTAGTACTTTTAATGTATTTTCACTCTTAATAATCGTTTAAACAATTTCGTCGCTCATTGTAACGAGGTCTTGCAGAAAACTATACTTTCGTTATAACGAAGACCAGCTCCTACTACATTCTTTATCATCTCGAATGATTTCCTCGCTAGTTTTTCTATAAGAATAACTCGTTATTACGAATGTTTCGTTACAACGAGTATACCTTACTTGATTCTTTATCATATCAAACAATTTCCGCACTCGTTATAACGAGGCGTTGAACAAAAGTGTTGTTATAACGAAGACTAGGTCCCCATTCTTTACCATCTCCAGTTATTCCCCTGCTAATTTTTTACAAGAATACCTCCTTATTACGAACATTTCGTTATAACGCAGAGATATAAATTTTATTCCTATAATTAATTAATTCTTTATCATCTCAAATGATTTTTTCACCCGTTATAAGGAGGTCATGCAGAAAAATAAAGTTTCGCTATAACGAGGTTTTCTACAAGTTTCCTAAATTTTCATGCAAAATCACAGCATGAATTATTCAAATTTCGATCGTAATGAAAATATAACATTAATTAACAATCTTTAAACTTAATTCATTATAATTGTAATAAGTAGTAATTATAATTTTGCAATAAAATTTTCAAATTATCTTTATTATAAGCTTCAAACGAGCAATATAAAAGCATTATCGAAAGAAAATTAGGCCATACACTTAATTGATTTTAATATCATAATTATTATATTATTTTATTGAAATTCTAATTATATTTAGCATTTATTATTAAATTTAAAAAATTTTCCTGAATTCTTGTAGATCCTTACAAAGTCTGAAAATGAACTTTAATGTACTGTACAGTACAGTACGTAAACATGGTTGATAACACTGGACAACAATGACTTGTTTCGGGCTCAAAATTAGCATATTCTTATGTATTTTCATGTGCTGAATTCAAAAATCACTATAAAAATGACCGATTAGCTCTTGCTTTGGGGCAGTGGTTCCCAACCAGTGGTCCGCAAGAGCTAAAATATGATCCGCGAATTTTATTCATTTTTAATTATAATTTAAAATGATTGACGCAATCTAAATAATACAAAATACACGAGAAAGGTTTTATAGTAAAATTTGTAAAAAAATGTTTCATTACAAAATAGTGAATCTTCAATTATTTCAAATTTTCGTTGGCGTTTTTCCTGTAAAACTCCTCAGATCAGCATATAATAAAAGTACACTCTATTATAGAATATATATTTTTCTGATATAAGATATTTCATTTATTTTTGTATAAAATTATTATACATGTAAAAACATTTATAAAGAACAGAACATCTGGTTGCAATTATCAAGTTTTCGACTTCACAATGTGTATACATTTACTACACTGTCGAAGAAAAAATGTCACTACATTGTAAATAGATTTTATGACTGTTTTTCTTTGAACAGTTGTAGAATATCTCACTCTTGGTAGTGCTCTTGCTTGGTCAAGTCAAATTCCTGGTTTTGGAGTGAAGTGTAATATTATACCGGTTATACCAAAATGCCACGAAAATGTGTTAATTTAGTGAACAATTTTTGTTACATTTGTGGTGAAATAACATTTTCGTCACAGAAATCTGGCGTCTCTCGTGAAGACTGCTTATCACCATTATTTTGGTATGAAGGTAGAGGACCGGGATAAGTCATGGGCTCCACATATATGTTGCAACTCTTGTTCAGTTATACTACGAGAATGGCTGGAAAATAAAAAACAATCTATGGCTTTTGCTGTGCATATGGTTTGGCGGGAGCCTACAAACCATACAGATGACTGCTATTTCTGCTTCGCTCCACCTTTAAAGGCAGGATTGTCAAAGAAGAAAAAAGTAACAGTTCAATACCCAAATCGTCCATCTGCTATTCGACCTATTCCACATTCAGACAGTTTACCAGTTCCTACTCCACCTAAACATTATGAGCTTGAAGTAGAAAACGAAGACAGTATGGAAGACGAAGAACCCTACAAGCCTTCCATATCTCATGACCCTGATTTTGAGTTAAAAGAGGATACACCGCACAGACTGAGTCAAGTGGAATTGAGTGATCTCATTCGAGACATAGATTTGTCAAAGCAGAAGGCGGAACTTCTAGGGTCAAGACTACAGCAATGGAATCTTCTCCAACATGATGTCAAGGTCTCACAGTACAGGGAATATCAGAGGGATCGGCTTCCTTTTTTCAGAAGAAAAACAATCTGGTTGTTTGCTGCAACGTTAATGGCTTGATGAAATGTTTGAATTTGAACCACGTTCCAAGTGAATGGAGGCTATTCATAGACTCCTCCAAGCTTAGTTTGAAAGCTGTATTACTTCACAACGTCAACCGTCTTCCTTCTATTCCTGTTGGCCATACTGCTCACATGGCGGAGACTTATGCAAACATGACAGCCCTCCTTGACTCAATCAATTATGCTAAGCACGAGTGGAAAATATGTGGCGATCTAAAAGTAATCGCTGTACTCTTAGGAATGCAACTGGGGCACACTAAATACTGTTGCTTTTTATGTATGTGGGACAGTAGGGATAGGAAATCACATTACATTCAAGCGGACTGGCCTGCAAGAAACCTTGACTCTACCGAGAAAAATATCGTTGCCGAGCCTCTCGTGAACCCAAAAGATGTTCTTCTTCCACCCCTTCATATCAAGCTGGGTTTAATGAAAACTTTTGTCAAAGGTATGAACGAGAAAGGACAGGCATTTAAGTACTTAAGAGACAAATTTCCTAGATTGAGTGATGCAAAGGTTAATTAAGGAAGGTATTTTTGTTGGGCAACAAATTCGAAAACTTGTAAAGGATCACTTGCGTTTGACCAAGTTTTGGAGGGAAAAGAAAAGGAAGCTTGGGAAGCCTTAAAGGGATTCGTGGATTCTTAGGCAACAAAAGAGACGATAACTACACTCAGTTGGTGACAATACTTCTGGAAAAATATCATCAACTCGGTTGCAACAGGTCCCTCAAAATCCATTTTCTCCATTCCCACCTAGACTTTTTCCCTCTTAGTTGTGGAGCTGTCAGTGATGAACATGGGGAAAGATTCCACCAGGATATTTCTGTATTGGAACAAAGATATCAGGGCCATTGAAATGAAGCAATGCTTGCAGATTACTGCTGGTCTGTGTGTAGGGATGCTCCAGAACTCACTTACAAGAGGCAAGCCAAAAGAAAACGATCTCATGAAGTCACCACATGATTCTCTTCACACCGAACCACCTGCCAGGTATTCTATTAATTTAGAACTCTTAGAATGTTACTGTAATTTTAAAAAAATTCAAAAGCACTTTCAATGTTTTTAGCATATGTAATTAAAATGTATCGTTTTCTCTTATGCTGTTAAAATCACCTATTGTATACCACAGAAACTAGAGCTAATAAAAGTTTTTCTTTGTCATATTGAATTTTCTTATCCCAAAATTACTAAGATTTCACTCATGAAATAAAGGAAACATTCAAAAACATTTTGTTTTTTGTTATCCAGTGTAATAAGATGTATATAATGTTTAAGAATGGAGAAATTATCTTAAAATATAATAAATTTCAAGATAGACTAGAAAATACTATGATAATTGTTATAAATGTCATGCCATTTTATGAAATTCTCGCATAAATTCTTCCCATATGTTCATTCATTCTCATGACCTCTATCCTGAGTGGGGCAACAGTCCCAATAGTGTCTTTTATGGCCTGCAGCAATTAAATTTCAACATGTGTCCAACTAATTCCTCGGATGTTCTACATTCCTCTGGACCTAAACCACGTGGACCCAGACCACGTAATCTAGGCAAAGAACTTGTCCAAACCAATGTAATTCTACTCTATCTTATTAACCGACTCGACAGATTATGCATTATTGTGTTTATTATAGGACTTTACAGTTTTATAGTTGTTGGTGAGCTAGTTTATTTGCCCTTTAATCTTTGGCCTAACGATGCTGATAGCTGAAAGATATCTTTACTTAAAACTAAATAAGTATATATATATATAAGGTGGCAAAATTGTTGCTGAACTTTTCCGGCATTCTTTATTTATTTTAATCCTTAATAATTACTACCATTGCCTCTAAGTCTTCAGATTGGTTTGGGAGATATTAAGGAGATGGGGCCAAATCTTCCAAACCAATAGTCCAATTTTCCTAAAAATTTCTAGAAACATTCCCCCCTTAAACACAATTCGCCCTGCAAAATATCATAAATTTTTGAGAAAAGGCACAGGAGTTATTAAGCTTCAAATTTGGTGAACAAAATCGTGCTCCCATACACGCTAGCATTCAAACGTACAGGAAAAAAATCCTCAAATATTTTGTATTTCTGGACATTTCCCCAAGTTCAAAAATGTAAACATTTTGGTGGGTCAGTTTTTAACCGATGGCCATACTTTTTCTCTCTAATATATAAGAGCTGGGAAAAGTGAAAATGTACAAGTTTTTGGGCAGATGCATAAATTCCTACTGGCGTCTGACTGTGTGTCTGCCCTTCTTTAATCTCGAGAACAGTTAGGTATGACTCTCTTGTTAGCAGGAAAAGTATGATGTACAGGGTAGTAGTGATGTAGTAGTAGTACAGGGTAGTGACAGGAAAAGTATGATGTACAGTACAGTAGTGTCTTGCCACTATTAAAATTAAGAGTATTGTCTATCGAGATCTAAAAAATTGCAGCCTGGCATTATGAAAATTTCACAATAAATAATTACACTCTAAAGATTTTACTCTTATAAATTAATTTTAAAACTTTATAACACTGTTTTAATCCTTTATATATAATCTTACAACTCTCCAAATAATACAACAATATAATATTTTACAATTAACTATTTCATATAAAAATTGAGTCTTATTAAATTAAATATATGCTGTAGGAAGAAAGCAATTATTCATATTTTAATATTCACTTTATTCTTCATATTCAACAATAATTAATGTCAACACATTACCTGTTAATTATTAATTAATAACTTTAACAGGAGAAGATTTAATTGTTATTTACGTTTAAAATGCATTCAAGCAAGAATTTTAATTATTTAAAAAAAATCCAACAATGAGTTGTGTTATATTCTCGGCAAAAACAGCTAAAATTATGTGTGACGCCATCTGTTACGAGATCTTATTTTAAAACATTATATATTGATGATTATTACAAAATAGTATAAAAAGCTTAATTTTAAAGGTAGAAATAAGTTTTGTAAAAGTTTGAGTGAAGATCTCGTGAAGATCTAGTGATGTTGTTTCCCAAACTCCGTCTCGTTGAGATGGGTTCCGTGTGTATCACGTCCGATAGTTGATTCAGGTTCGATGGAAAGTACACCTCCACACTCAATTCAGAGAATATTTACAGTTTATTTACAAAACAAAATACGTAGGATGTACAAGTTTGACAACATAACACATACAGGACAACAAAGTGTGGTGTCTCACGTATCAGCTTGGCCTTCGGGAACTATTAGATATCAGACTCTGTAGAGGGCTCAGTCAGCTTGTGGAGTTGACTCAACTATACGGTCCGTCCAGTCTCTGCACTTGCCCGTCCCTGAAATCGTTATCAGAGGAGTTCTCTCTCTCTACTCTCAGCGGGGTTAAGTGCCAGAGGCTACCGTATTATCAGTCTCTTGCTCTTCTCTCTTCCCTCTCCCGTTCGCTCCGCTATTTAAGAGGTTTTTGGACGGAAAACTTCCGACCAATCACAAACCGTTCTTTCGTGAACAGCTTACACTTAGGTCCGCTGTTACCCGACGAGAGTGGAGCTTACATTAACGTCCGCTACTTGTTTACGTTTTATAGTTTTTTTTTATATGGCAAGCAGCCTATCGTCTGACCACAGGGTGGTCCAATTGACAAAGCCGGCGCTTCCTTAGTTTTCCCACTGTTTACATCTTACAAGTGGTATATTACCTTACCCCAGTGCGTCCAATTGATAAGGTCGCGCTTCTTTTGTTCCCTCTCTGCTAAAAGGCGAATACTTTACAGTTTGTAAATGCTAATAACCAATAAAATCATCGTTAAGTTCGAACCTACTCGAGATGCGACACATGACCCCCTCTAGCTTCCCGCCCCGCGACTTTTAACAACCAAAATTTAACAGCATCAATATCTATAATACACGAACATACCTGCCAAATTTCAGAAATTTTCGACAAAGGGTACAGGAGTTATTAAGCTTCAAAGAGGGTGAACAAAATCGTGCCGTCCACACGCACGCACACTTCATGGTCCTCATTCCAAAAATATAAAAATCTTAAAGGGTCATTTTTTGACCGATTGTCATACTTTCCCTCTACGTTATACGTCACTCTTCCTCTGTTATACATTACTTTCCCTCTGTTAACAGAAGGAAAGTAAAAATGTATGCAATTTTGTACGTCATCAGGAGTTATTGTGGAATCAGAATATTGATTATTTGTTGCCTGCAGGAGATACAATTGTTTACACTTCCGTGATTCACTTGGATTTCGTAATTACAAAATGCTAGAGGATAAATTAAATTTTCTATAAAATAATACGATAGAAACAATTGTTTGATTGCTTACCATTTTCTAAAACGGAAATTTTTACTTAATCCTTATTTTTTCCTACTTTTCTTCGTTGTTTTATGGTCTATTCATCTCTTATTAATATCCTACAAAATCATAATGCAACGTAAATTTCATCATCATTTAAAAAAGTCGCCTATTTAACATATCAAATCAACTATTGCTAATTATGATAATGAATATCATCAGTTTTCAGAGGGAGAATCTATAGAGATCGATAATTAAATGCGAACTTGTTATACGCGGATTAAGAGCAAGGAACTGGTAGATTAATATAATCAGTAGTTGTAATTATAAACGTGTAGTATGATAATATAGGAATGAAAATTTAAAATAAGACCGGAACTAATACGCTGTAAAACTGTATTTTGCGAAACACCAATGGTTTTAAGAAAAAGTGGTCTTTATGAGAGGTTTTACTCAGTAAAACCTGTGCTCTTCGATCATCAATAACTTCGAGTGAACGTGATCTTTAAGAGGAATGATCGCTTTGAAGAGGTTGTTTATAAGAGGTGATTTGTAGTATATTAATTCGCATCATCGTTTCCGGTAAATGAAAACTATTAAGACATTGATGACGTTTATCTTCATTCTATTAAAATGATATTTTGCATAAAATAATATTTGAATATAACTCTTCCAGAAATTAATTTTCACATATAACTTGAAACTAAGCTGCAAATATAAAGAGGATATAATATTGATATACAGTCGAACCTACAATAACGGACAACCTGGCAACAATGGCTACCTCTTAATTTAAAAACTCGTGCGACTTCCTGTCCAGACCAGAAGTTAATTATTTAGTGTATAGTTAGTCATTCAGGATTTCCAGTCCCTAAGCTTTCTATATCTATTTTAGTGTTTGTTGCCCCTGTGCATCATTCTTCTCCTGACAACAACCGAGTAATGCCTATTATCTAACTATATCCCTATGCTTTCTGTATCTGATCTAGATTTTCATCTGGCTAACTCCATTCTCAAGATTAACGAACGGCAGAAGAAAGACAGCCAGACAAACAGACGAACGACGGTGGAAAGGTAAAGTTTTTGCAATTTGAAAATTTCGTTCTAATAATAAATTTTAAGTCATTTATTTCTAGTTTTTCATCATTTAGTATAATTATTAAAACACCAAAATTACTTTAGCCTATACATTTATTAATGTTTATTTCTATTTTTATTCTTTTTAAAAATAAGCCTACACAATTTATTTTCTAAAGTAGAAAGTTGAACACCGTATAAATCTCGTACAAGTATTATTTTAAAGATGAAGATCCTCTTAAAATGTATTTAAAAGTAGAACTCTTATCTTCTTATGCCACTTAAATATAAAAGTTTAACTCAATTTGTTTGTTATTTTAAGATTTATTCTTAATTCGATAATTTAAAAATAATTTTGAAAATAATAGAAATTCTTACGCATTGCTTAACACCTTCTTACTCGTTTCTATTCTAGACAAGAATTATTCATTGTGTTTTCTGTTCGTTGAGGTGAAATGCACATGAATTGGGCTGCTACATTTTAACGTAAATTCGATTGGATGCTAGGTCTTAGAGTGAAATGCAATGCAGCTATTTTTTACAACGTGGCATCTTTTTCACTAACATGTAGCATATCTCTCGCTAACAGGTCAAACTTTTTTATTAACATTCAGCATTTCTCTCGCTAAAATGTGGATTATCTCTTGCTAACAGGTCGCATCTTTCTCGTTAACATGGATACTTTTAATAATATACTTTAAATATTCGTTAAACATAAGATATCTTTCAAATTAACACGGATTTATAGAACTTAGAAATAATAAATTACAGAAAACAGAAGGAAAAAAAAAACAAATTATAAATTAATAAAATTCATAACTTTTTTCGTAAAAATTATTGAAATTTACAGTTAGAAGTATTAAAAATACAAATTTATTGCTAGAAATTAAAGTTAATTTACGAGAAAATCTAATGAATGATGAATAGAAAGACAAAATTTTAAGCTGATTAACTAAATGTTATTGTAAATGGCATTAAGTTCTATACTTTGAAGTGAGGGTATTTGGTTTGCATATTAACAAACGGGAATGTTATTAACGGGAATTTATCTGTCAAATTTCGATTCATACAGATAATATCTCTTGTCAGATACCAGTAACAGGTATCATTAATTTATTATATTTTTCTCTTAGGTGATATTTTAATCTAATTTTAATTACATGAAAAGACGAGTTACGTCTTGTAAATAATTGTCCTCTGTTTTCGCTGAATAAATAACTGTAAACACAGCAAAAACATGTTAAACATTTAGAAAAATTACTTAACACAGCCATAAAAATCCAAAACTGTGGGCCACTGAACAGAGCCAATAAAATCACAAAAATGGGCTACTTAACAGAATCATAAAAATACAGAAAAGTTATTACTGAATAGCGTCATAATGATACAAAAATAGACCAATGAACAAAACACAAAACTACACAAATGGGAATCACTAAAGTGAGAAATAACTCACTAAATGGTGGTAAGTAACTATAAAAATAAGCTATCAAAAAGAATTTAAAAGTACAAGGATGATTATATTAAATAGTGCCACAAAAATACAACACTAAGGCATAAAACACAGTACGAAAGTTTAACACAGATATGGGATCGAGGACCTGACTTAAGGAGAATTTAACCAATTTCTCCATCGCAATCGTTAAGAAAACATCACACAAAAAAAGGATTGAATGTCACCCTTCTCATCAACAAACTCTAAGAAAGTATAACAATCTATTGTTAAAAGAGGGGAATGTCAACCTTCTAACATTTCACGAACCAAATATTACACTATCTTTCCCGTTTAGACGACATCTTACCGTCATCACCAGCCCACCTATGACCCAATAGCTGCAACTTCGTCCCCAAAAACATCCGATTACCTGATCATTTTCCCACGCCTAAAGAGGATATAACGACGAAGCACCCGAACTTCGGGGCGATCGTCCATTGGGAACAACCTCTCCCAGACCCGTCCCGTCATAGTCGAGGCAGACATTCGCCAAGAAGCGACAGGCCCGCTTCCGTCCGCCCAACTCTCGTCTTTCCTACGCAATCCGACAATACCTC
Organism: Centruroides vittatus; assembly: GCF_030686945.1. Taxonomy (NCBI): domain Eukaryota; kingdom Metazoa; phylum Arthropoda; class Arachnida; order Scorpiones; family Buthidae; genus Centruroides; species Centruroides vittatus. Next base: position 1,746,281 of record NW_027120768.1, read on the forward strand.
GACTAGATCCACGATACCAACATCAAATAAACAGGATCACGAGGCATCACCACTCTCTCCGAGGTGTTTTACCTAGAATTGTAAACTCTCTCTCTCGGGCGACTTAAAATATAAGTTAGATTTAGTTCAGCTATTTGCTATGATTGTCCGTACAGTCTATAATATACGGAACTAATGTTAAGGTTATGTGACTATTATGTTCGTTCTCTGTAATCTTTATTATAGTTTATAGTAAATTTGTTGAGTTAAAGCTGGTCTCATTATTTCGGGAACAGCCGACACCTCATAGACTTACCCATGATCCTCCCCACTCAACTAATAGCCCTCCTTTTTTTGAACTCTGTCAACCGAATAGATCGGAATAATCGCGAGTTAGGACGCATTTAACTCTATCCTAACTGGTGTCAGATCCTGACAGCAGACAGAAGTCTTTCGATTTCCTTGTCTCCCATAATCTACAAAAGCCATTCATTGACAAAGTGAGCGGATCTTACCGATCCGTCGCCGAATAAGCCGTCTATAGGGAACCGCTCTTTGTCTCCGGCTTCTCACACAGGTATAAATCTATAATTTATGAAACAACGATACAGTAACTACAAGTATGAAACATGTTACGAACCTATTATAGAAATTCCTATTGAATAAAAGTTAATCTCGGTATATTTGAGGAGGCGCGTTAACGAAGCCTCTTCTATATGGCAAAGAGAATTGTGTTCATTCTCAAAATTTCATTAATAGATTTTAATAACTCTTTGCCGTTTTTTCTTACTTTCGGCAAAAAATCCAAAAATGTAATAAAAAATTGGGGTCCGTGATTTCGTTTACGAAATACAATGAGGTTAAAGTGACAAATGTCCATATTCCCTGACATCATTGAATGCGCCTAACGAAATTTAGGGGAAAAAATATTTTTTTAAAACAGCATTGCACGCGCCTAATGGAAACTGGGCGCCAAAAACGAACGAAACACAGGAATAAAATAATCGAATGTAAGGATCGCCTGCCCGTGCCCTGCAACACGCACGACAAGTTGACCTGAGGCGGGTCCGAGGCCACATCGGGATCCTGGGCAATGAGAGTGCCGATCACTTGGCCAAGGCAGCGGCTAAGGGCCCATTTGTAACAGAGAAGATAGAACCTCCAGCAAGTTACTTAAAAGGTACTCTACTGCGACGATCGATGACATACTGGCAAGAACGCTGGAACCTCAGTACAGTAAACAGGTTGACCTATGCCTTTGTGCCTGAAGTTGGCCAAACTCCGATCAGTTGTAATTGGACACTGACCCAGGTCCTTACGGGACACGGGAAGTTTCCCCCACTTCAAGTTTCGGACATGAGATGGTTGCTGCTCCTGTGGGTGTCCGCGTGACGACTCGAGACACTATATACTTGAGTGTTTCTTTACGGATGACTTCCGTAGAAAGGCTAATCACATTAATTGAAACAAGCCTGAAAACCAAGTACTTCGAACGCTAGCAGCAAGTAAAGGAAACTTAGAGACCTTAAAGGAATTGATGGAGATTGTGTTGGGTCTTTTCGATCTATAGTCCAGTGGACGCACCAGGCAGGGTCCCCCTTATCTAGGGGAGGGGGACCTTGCTGACCGTTAAGACTCTCAATGGTAGAGCACTCCAGTGCAGTACAGGCTAAACTAAAGTCCACGTAAGAGGGTTGGACTCGAGAGCGAGGAAGGCAAGGTAGGCTGGTCCTCATTGGGTCGTACCACCAGGGACCGAGCATATAACTCGGATCTGACCTGTCTGTCCAGCCATCTCAGTGTTTGCTGGGTGCCCGCGGCACGCAGAAAACACTGAGCATAGGCAAGAGCATTGGCAGAGCATAGGCAAGAGCATTGGCAGAGCATAGGCAAATTACTTAGAGTTATTATATGAGGCGTGCGCTGCAAGTATAAGGATCGCCTGTCCGTACCCTGCAATTATAAAGATCGCCTGTTCCCCTGCAATTGTAAGGATTTCCTGTCCATGCCCAACAGGTGCAAGGATTCTCTCCGGCAAGTGCATGGATTACCTCTTTGTTTCCGGAAAGTGCAAGGATTGCCCATTTTCTTCTGGCAGGTATTAGAATTGTCTCTTCATACCAGACAAATATAAAGATCGCCTTCTCATGTGAACAGCAACAGTTTTCTTCTATACACAAATCTATACACACACGCACGCCCTTACAAACACATTCAAACAAGTGTAAGCGCTCGGGTTAGGTGCAGCGAAAGATAATTTATGTGCACTAATTCTTATTAAAGAAATTTTTTAATTAAAAAAACGTAACGCTTCACTTCAATTTTATTACCATATGAGAAATTTGCGTGGTGTCCCTAGGAAAAAAATACACCTAACTAATTTGCAATTAAGATTTTAAGATTAATTATATTTAATAACTAAAAAGTTACGGAAAAAAATACGATAAAGAGACTTATTGCTTAATTTTTAAAATTTAATTAAATAAATTAATAATCAAATTAAAAACAGAAAAGAAAAATTCTTTTATAAATTAAAACCAATAAACTTTATAACTTCGTTTAGGAACTTTTAACTTAATTATAATTTAAGTTAAAAGATATACGTGATTGACAATTGAATTTAATTAATGAAGTTTAAATCTTTCCTATCAAAACTAACGATGCACGTAAGTAAAATAAAGCAAATCGTAATTTGTCATTCTTCATTGTTAGCAGGTATTGTTACTCCATTAATGTGTTAACGTACAGTACTGTTACTCTTGTATTACTTAACGATGCTTAAAGGAGGGTTCCTGCCTCCATTAATGCATTAAAGCATTGCTAATCTTTTTATTGCTGCCTTGTTAACAACTATTGTTACTCCTTAATAATATCAATGTAGCAATTCTTAGTCATGCTTCTTATATTAACAAAAGAATATAAACTTAATAATAAAAGAGTAACATGAGAAGGCCACCACAAAAAATGTATAGATGCTTTCATCTAAGAGCTTAGATCTATGTGAGGCCTCAAAAACTTGGAATTTATTAATTTAGATAAAAGCTGTCTAGTGTCAATATTAAATGAAAAGTGTGTCCCACCTTCAAGTATAATAGATTTAACTACTTGAAGGTGGGACACACTTGTTATCTAAATACCAAAGTTTAAATTTTCTAAACTATTTGATTCCTGACTAATTAAATTATTAAATACATTCGAACCCCGTTTATACCGTTTTCAAGGAAACTGAAAAAAATATATAGAATAATTACAAATAACGTACGACTGGAAAACGTATAGACGGGGTTCGACTGTATATTATAACACAGAATAATCAAAATTTTATCTTCAGTTAATAAAAATGTGTTTAGTAAAATGAATGATATCCATATCTGGCTAGCATAACTAAAAATTTGAGTGGATTAGTGGGCTGAGGCAGCACAACTACACGGGCCAAGAGATGGACTGAAGACTGATATCGGGACATCTTTCCTATTTAGATGTTAGACACGTGAAGAAAAGCTTGAAAATTCCACGTGGCTAGCCCGTTGGCCAAGTGCGAAGCCGCGACTAATAACCACTTGTCTATTGGTGGGCTAAAAGAAAATTTTGAACACCAATAATTCCTAATTCCCATCTTTTCTAGTTACCTTTCCATCAGAATATGTTTACATTAATCTTCTCAGCGTTTATATTTATTTCACTTACTTAAAAACGAAGATTCGTTAGATTAATTTTCTTTTGTAATCCTATTTTCAATAAAACAATCACAATATCGTCACTATATTAGATTGAATTGACTGTTTGCTTGTCCATTATAATTGCATTTTCATCCTTATCAAAATGATTTATCAATACCGTGTATCATATCAAATAAAACGGAGGATAATGGATACAACAAGCGTTCGGGTACTAAGAATAAATTGAATGTAAATTGGTTAACTTCTAACTATAACTCATGATCCTTGATTGTAAATACGGCTGAAAGGAATGTCTACATGTTTCTAAAATAAAGACTGAGACATGGTTATGTCTCCTATTTTGTTTTAAAGCAATGATGTCGAAATTTATGCACATTAATTTACTTTTTTTACAAAGTATATCCCGATACATGAATTCAATTCAACTTCTCTGGACTCTTATTGATGGAATTGTCATATTTGGTCATCCTATCCCAAATGTTTAATTCTTTCGAACCCTACCCTAAATCGCGTGTTTGTTTCATGCTAGGGATGATTGTGCTGGACATTACATATTTCCGAGGAATGCCACCATAGCAGACATTTTTTGATGTTGACCTGACTGAAATCGTCCTTTGGGACATAAGGTAGAAAATCCCATTGCCACATGAGGCAACAGGATTTTCTGCTTCAGTTGGCTGGAGATTCAGCCCATTGGATAGAAGTTCATGCCACTCTGAATATCTTCATCCCGCTCGTTGCTTGCCGACATCTCCCGATATTATCCTCCTGAATTTCCTCCTGAGTATGTTTATTGACATGCCCATACGGCATGTTATTGTACAGTACATGCTCGGGCAACCTTACTAAAAAGTGATACTCAAAGTCCTTCAATGGGATATGTTGTGTGATAACATGTAATATTTTTATGGCGCCATCTTATACTATCAAAGGAATCTTCTTTTACTGTTTCCTCAGCAAATGCATTTTTCTAATATTCAAACTTGATATGAATTGTGTTTGAAACATTGTATCCGAATTTCCCAACAATTTATATAGATTATTATTTCTCATTAATGACGGACAACCTCTCTTAGGTAGGGAACTACACACAATATCAGAATTCGGCTCCACACCGTATATATTAACAATAAAAAGATTGACATTATTAATAAATAAGAATCAAATCGAAGTAAATTCTTATTTTAAAAAACAAACAGTTACACAATTAAAAGTAAGATGGTTAGTAAAGGAGTCTACGTTTTTGCACTAGTATTATTGATTAGAATACTTTTCTAGTTATTTAACAGGTAAAACACGTGCTTTTGCAGTTAAAGTAAAATTTCAAAATTATAAAGAAAATGTATTTTGGTGGTTAAAATGTTATTAGGTAATAATTAAAACCGCAAAAGTACAATTGTCTAATTAGTAAAAGTCGAAAAAATACAATCTGTAATTAGTAAAAAAATTTTGTAAAATATTTAATGTTTATTGAAATTAGGAAATTGTAAAATATAAAAAAATAATTACAAATGTTGGAAAATATTTTATACAAATTACAAGTTTTCTTCTTTATAAAAATAATGTTTTAAAAGTTTTTAGTCGATAACACTTTTAAAAAATTCAATAAAAACTTTTTATTTGCATTTTTTTTCCTATCTTTTTCATATTTTCTATTAATAATATAATACGCCTCCGAGAAAGGGGTTTTTTCAACACTAAATCCGATTGAATTCTGTAAAAAAAAAAAGGTTTTTACGAAAAGAAAAAATCTTAAAAAATTCAATATCTAATCTTTCAATTGAAACTTTTTTTAATCTTTGGCGTTGTCAATCTTGGTTTTTCATGTGGAAGTTTTTAGTGATTGAACCATACGTGCTTGCACGAAATAATAAATTCTTCTAGGGATAAAGTAAGCAAGTGATATAAATTCACTTACTGTCTTCTCTCTACATCAACTCCTTTATTATAAGAATTTATTCCTGTTTTTCCTAGTTTCAATTCTGAAATTCTTGAAAAATTATCTTGTCTAAAATTGCAGACTTTTCTTCTTGTCGCTTGGGAATAAGTTACATAAATATCTTACAGCTTTGTTACTGATTGAAGCGCGTGTCTTATACGAAACACGCGAATATATACATTATACATACGCGAATACGAAAATAATAGATTTCGTGGGAATAAAATGGAAACAATTAGATTTCATACATATGAATTAAAGATGGGAAACATCTTTAGAAAAAAGAAGAGACTACGGGGAGGAACTAGAAGCGAGAAGATCGTTCTGAAATGAACTTTTAGATAATTCTTTCCTCCTTCTGTGGACTTTGAGGAGGACACTTTTGAATAACTAGTTTGGCCAAGCAGACAATAGGATGGACGAAAGTGATAGATAGATGTGACATTATCAAGATGAAATGATACACTGATAATTTCTGGTTAAACCCGGAGCAAATCCTAATCTGTCAAGACAATAGTCTGATGGTCTTTCTACCTCAGATATCCAAGTTAGATAATGATTAGATCCAGCAGAAAAAAATTGAAAACGACTCGATTCAGTAGAAAGTGAAAATAACTGGATCAAAGTAAAACAGGAAATGTCTCAATCTAGCAGAAATTAAAAGGAACTAAATCAAATAGAAAAAAATGAAAACGACTCAATCCAGTAGAAAGTAAAAGCAGCGAGATCAAGCAGGAATAAAGGAAAACGACTCGATCCAGCAGAAAGAAATTGCAAACGACCAGACTTTTCCAATTTCTTTCTTCTATGCTTTCTAGACCCAGCAGAAAAGAAATAAGATCGAACAAATCTCACAAGAAATAAGCAGAAACTGATAAATTTACAGAAGAAGCAAGAGGAAATAATCAGATTCTTAAGAAACAAATTCCAGAAAATTCGATCCAATTATGCTAATTAACAAAAACTATAATAATTCTTTCAAACTAAAAAATCTCTGGAAAGATTACTCTAGCAATAAAATTTTATTTGGCATTTCTTTTATTATAAAATTTTTTAATTCAAGTTTTAAAATCAAAGTTTATATATATATTTTTTTTTAATTTTACTACCACATTTATCAATGTATTAAATCGCATCACATTTGTGCCCATCCCTAGAAATGAATGCTTCTTTCCCATTTACTAAATTAGTAACAAATATTTTCATATTTTATATTTTAAAAAAATATATTTTTTTTTACTTTCTAAAACGTGCATTTTTTCATCTTACGGAGTTTTCTAAATATTAAGAAAAGTAAAAAGTTAATGATAAACATGTGGACAGTTTCCGAATAAGTTTACATCTTACCTTACTTAAATAATTTATCATTAAAGAAATTCTTGTAAAAAATGTTCAAACTTTATAAAACTACAGAACAATATTAAAAAGTAAATAAGTAATAATAATAATTTTAAATGTAATTAAAAGTTTAATTTAATTTTTAAAATTCATATTAAAGTTAAATATTTCGTAATTAAACTGACGTAAGATTCGAAGATCAAAGATTGGAAATTAATTGGTAAGGGAATTTTCAAGAGTGAAACTGTCGTACGACTAAACTGATAAGCTTTTTTGAAGTTTAACGACTTTAATTTGCTATAAGGCCGCGACTCCACTAGCCGTAAAAGGGCCGTAAAACCCTTCACCGTAAAAGCTTTTACGCCCGAGCAGGTCGTAAAATATCATGGTCACGTGATTAAAAGCTTTTACGGTGAGGGGTTTTACGGCCCTTTTACGGCTAGTGGAGTCGCGGCCTAATTATTGAAAAAATTTTCAAATTAAATAATATTTTATAAATAAACGAGTTTTTTTTGACGTTTTCTTTACAGCTGAAGCGATGGAAGACTTTTAATATACGTATAAATAAGTAAAAAAAATTCAGAAAGTTGATTAGAATTAACTTATAATGATCAATTTTTTCTAATAAAATTATCAATATAAAAAATACTTCGATTTAAACGTCAAACAAACTTAAAATTACTAGTTAATTCGTATTAATCCTTGGCATTTATCAAATAAATCTCATTGTTTTTCACTCGATTTATGAGCTGTTGTATTAAATCCTGACATCTTCTTAGTCGACAATGAAGATAATACGAATAAAATAAGAAATTTAAGTCATTAAATTCTATTTTTTTTTAAACGAAATTATCATGTTTTAAGATTAGGAATTACAGAGGATGACACATTGTCAATCAATACAAAGAGAAGCTAAGAGTGGAAATATGTCAAAACTTTCTTTACTTTTTGATATTATTGACATTTATCTACAAACTTTGACACATGCTACAATATCTATAGTTCAAAAGCGAAAAAAAAAAAAATATATATATATATATACATTCCTTTTTTTTATTGTCCTCGCTGATCATTTTAGAGAGCTGCAATGATAGTAAATATAGAAAAAAATACAAAATATGTGTAAAACTTTGATGTAAAAATTGTTCACATATTAGAATTAGGAGCTTAAAATCACATTTTTATAGTTAAATTCTTGACATGCAATAATTGTAAGTCGGTTTTTAATGTTAAGAGTTAGATTTAATCGATCGTAAACCGCTACATTGCTTAATTAGATTTTATAAAAATAGGATAGAAAAAAACTTTAACAGGCGAAAGTATTGTATAAATTAATAGTACGTGTACAGGAAATATGTAGAATTAAAAAATAAAAAGGTATTTGGTAGCTTGCTATATTCGTTTATTAGTGAGGGGAGTGTTAACATGAACTTCCTGTTCAACTTATTAACCTTAAAATATTGATACTAATCTAAAAATCGAACATTTCATCCATCTTATTGGGCTGACCTGTACATTCCCACTGTCGTCCGTCAGCCTGTCTGTCCTTCATTAATCTCGATAACGGAGTTAGATAGATGTAAATCGAGACTAGATATGAAATTCCAAATACCTGAGGACCCGATTAATTTTAATTAAAATACGATTAAACATTGCAGCTTGGCATTGTAACATTTTTAATGTTTTTGTCGAATTTTATAAATATTTATTTCTAGAATTACGTTTTTCTTCATTAATGAGCTAATCTAATTACAGATAATTGTAATATATTCCAGAAAATAAATTCAAATTTCAATCTGAACGAGGATTTAAATCCTGATACAAGTGAAAGGATAATGGCAGAAACTGCTGCTACAGGTATGTATTTCGTATCCCCTACACAGTCTCTGTGTCTGACAATCTCCCCTATTGAATCTATTACATAATTCTACATATTTTCTATTTGTCGTCTACGTATTGAATACGTCAATTTTTGCAGGCTATCTTCTGAATGTATTACTATCTTTTTACTGAATACATATCACTCGTTAATCCGTTTTTCTGAAATTTTCACATTCGTCAGTCTATCTGCTGAACGTAGTTCGTATAGAAATCTATTTATACCTTTCGATTTTTCCATTTAACCTGCTTCATTCGTCTGTCCATTCAACCTAATATATTTGTCAGTCCCCACCAAACCTACTGCATCCGTTAACCTACCACTAAACTTGTTAGTCCTCCAATAAACCTATTACACCCATTACTCTCCCACTAAACCTACTACACCCGTTTGTCCTCACTCAACCTACTATATCTGTTAATTTTCTACTAAACCTACTAGGCTTGTTAGTCTCCCTCTGAACCTATTATCCCAATAAACCTATGACACTCATCAGTTCCCATTCAACTTGCCACACCCGTCAATCCCCCACTGATCTTACCACACCTTATTAGTCCACCTACTAAGTCTGTCACACCCGATAATCCTAAAATTAATATTCAGTTCCTATCATTTTCAATATTAATTAATAAATTAAATCTCGAAATCTAATTTTGGATTTAAACTCCGTACTTTTAGGCCAAGGAATAAACGTATTAATTACATGACAATAAACTCTCGAAAAAGCTTAATTATGTCGAAGATTATTAATTAATTTATGACAATTCTGAACCGAAATCAATGAATCAATGAATCATGCGTAGGGATCAACAAGCATTATCTTCTCCAAAATTAAAGAAAGTAGAACACATACAATTGAAAACTATTACGTTTCTAATAAAGTATCATCATCTTCACTTAATACTTAGTAAATTTAGCAATTTTTGCATTAATTTTTTTAGAATTCAGCTTTTAAATTTCTAAGAGACGAACTTTATAATTTATTTAAGTTACTTTAAAGCATTGTTTTTCCTCATGTAAACTTCATAATAGATTGTCAGCATCACTTTTCATCGCCTGATTTTTTCTAAAAACAAGACACACAAATGAAATTTATAAAATTCCCAAAAATCGGAAGTAAACTGTTATATTTTGATAAAGAAGAATTGATAAATTTATCAGTAACTAGAAAAAAAACTAAGAAACTTTCCATTAATCGGATGAATTTCTTTTTTTACTTTAAAATTTCATTTCTCTCATAAATATAATGTTAAAATAAGCGGCAAGTTTTTAGTTGTTTCAATTTTTTAGACATGTAATTAAATGTTTTAGTGGTCTGTTATCGACTCATGATGATTAATTCATGCCAAAAGTATATCCCTGTAAAGTTTGTTTCTCCGGAAGCACATCGAGCTATAAGGAGAAACAAACATTACAGTTAATACGCCTGCGATTCAGATTTTTCATTTCGATTAAAATTTAATAGTTTTCTTGTATAAATCTTTGACCCATTTATTTAATTTCTATTTCTGTGGACTTTTAAAAAGTCTATAAGCAAAATTAAACTTAAAATTTTATAGTTAAACTCTACATACGAACAAAGGACCGAAAATTTGACCTTTAAAGTCATTTCTATTGATCTTAACATAGTTATATAAGTTTGTTTTTCATAAATTATTTTGTAACTTGTAACTTTAAGCACATTAAATTATGAAGGACGTAATCGGAAGTGAGAAAATTACCGGAAATTCTCTTTACTTAATATAGACAATCCTGTCAATTATGCTGAGTGGACAAGTTTTATGTATAAAATAAAGAATTCCTGTGAAATAACTCATCAATTTATCTCTCAATTTACTAAAATACTTGTTATTATATCAATATATTTTATTTTAATACAAAAAAAATCTCAATTTTCTAACGTAATAGAGAGCAATTCAAGGATGCTGCTGTATTGCAGAGAAGACGAACTTCAATGAAGTCAGCATCATTTTTGCACCTGAAAATTAATTTTTATATCTTAAAACTTAAATCCTTTACGTGATTTTGATGTTTTACAACATACTATATCGATTCTGAAATTTCTATAAAAGCATTTCATGTTATGGGAAGATAGAATTTTTCATCATCTTTCTCCTTTACTGACTTGCATCAATATTGCCAGCATCTTCTAAAGCCTGGAAAAAAAACAACTATCTTAAACTAAGAAACTAACTTAAAAAAGTTATTGGAAAATGTCTTGTGTGTGTCTTTAGTTGTCAACTTGATCTGTCGATTCGGCTTTGTGTGATTGTTTACTCGCATGTAGTGTCAGTTATCGTTATATAAAACTTAGTAATATAAGTTAAAAAATAATAATAATAATAATAATAAGTTATAATTAAATATTTTAAAATTTGTTTAATTTATACAGATTAAATATTAGCTTATTGAATTAAAAACATCATGAAGACTTTAAATCTGTCCATTAAAAATTACTGTATAATTTACATTGCTTCATTTTTATTTTATACAAAATTTATCTGAAGTTATGATGTAGGAAAAGGTTAAATATATTTTTATTTTCTTCTTCCTCCACAAATAAACAACACGTACTTCTATATTCACGCTTCAAAAGCATTCCTTTTCAGATTATTTATTACATAGCAGCTTGGAGATTTATGGAGAAATTAAATATGTAATAAATGTGTAAAATATTAAAATATTTATAAGAGGAATACTATAAAAATTTTATAAATAAAAAGGCCACTGTGACTCGAAGTAAAATTCTAGATGATCTCCGTAAATAAATTCTAGAATGATTTAAAATCTCCGTGATTTAACACGTGGATCTCACTTTTTTTTTCTGGAGATTTCAGTGCAATTCTAGAAAATAATCTCGACATTAATTTAAATGAGGATTATTTAGAACTATGTCTCGTCTTCTCTAGATTAGTAATAAGAATTATTTTATAGAACTGTATTAAACATTTCTAGAAACAGATTAATTCTAATTGTAGAAACAAATCTAGAGATCCTCTAGATTGATTACAAAAAGTTTGAAAATCTTTCAATGAGTATAGAATTCTAGATAAAAGTTTTAGATCAAACCACTTCCTGATTGATTTTTATTTAGAAGTTTATTCAGCTAGACTTCGTGAATTATCTACAATTCCAGGATAATTATGTGATTTATAGACTACTAAAGAGTTTGCAGTTTTAAGATTAGTTTCTAGAACAACTATAAATTCTAGAAGTGTAGAAAACTATCTGAGAGAATTGAACTGGAAGTCCATTTATCTGAAACTCTAGAATTCTAAGAGGATTAGAAACTCGCTAGATTCTACAAACATTAAATTTCAATACATCTGTAACGACAATTAAGCGATTTCTAGTCGATATCGCCTACATTTTCAAGAAATCTAGTCATTTAAAGCTCTTAGTAGTAGATTTTTGCCCTTAAATAGGCTGTGAATTAACAAAGTAAAACTCCTAATCATTAATTTTTCTTCGAGTAATCATAAGAACGCTTCAAAACATCAGGATAACCCTCAATAAATCATGAAAGAGATAAATCCATCGTGAGATTAATATATATAAACAGAAAGAAATTTGCCGAAACAAATTGAATTATTTAACTTTTATAATGTTGATGATAATTGAAGTAGTGAATTTACTCGTCTTTTATATAAAAACAATTTAAAAATAATTTAGTACAACGAAACATTCTTCCAGCTCCACATCACTCGCATCTTCTAACATAAAATGATAATTTCTCCTTCAAAAAATGCTAATTATTTAGTTTAATTTTTTTATAAATTTAAACTAAAATTACTTATAAATTTATTAAATATTTAAATAAAAAGTTTATAAGTTACTTTTCTAAATAAAGTTTTAATGTGTTAAGTTTTGCTAAAATTATTTAAAAGTTCTTCCTTTAATCTGTATGAATAATTAATAATGATTAAATTTAAAAATTTCTTAATTATTATAAAATATTAATTAAAATATTTTTAAAAAACACATTAAAAATCCTTTTAAAGAATTTTAAATTAAAAAAACAAACAAATAAAAATATCTTATTTAGAAACTTTTTAATCTTAAAAAGAAAAATCTGATGATAAATGACAACAGTTAAGAAAAATTCGTTTAAAAACATTTAAAAAATAAAATAAAAATTGATATTTTATTTCTAATGTAAAAATATAAATTTTTTTTGTATTTTAAAGTTTAATTTTATTCATGTTTTATAGTAAAACTTTGATATAAATTTATTGTAAATGATACACGTCTGCAGTAAATTAAATCTCTCCCTGTTTTATAATTAATAACAATTGTATACAGGGTGGTCCGAAAGTCAGTTCACCATAGTAAAAAGACAAAATTGCTTCTTTATTACAAAAAATAATTGTTAAAATGGCATCGTTTCGTTCAATTCATAAATCAATTTGAAATGCAACTGGAGCACGCGAAAAGAATCAATGTTACGGGTTTTAACTTTTGGGCCACCCTATATATTAAACCTGTATTAATATTATTGGTCCTAACTTAACAGTGGTGGGCCTTAATGAACGGATGTTAAAAGTCAAATCACATTAACGGGTTCCTAATTATCTCGGTTATACCGTTCTGATCACATTAGATACCTATTAATTGTATGTGAATAGTAAGACTGATCGATCTTACTAGTTAAATATCCTGCATCCTCATGCAACTGTAGCAAGCTCCTAATTAACTCGATTTTATTGGAATGTGTATCATTAAGATGCCTACATTACTAGGTTCATAATTTATATGTATTCACTCTATATACATTTATGACTTTCAATTTTGAAATTGTGGGCTTTTCAACGTATATTTACTTCAATTATTCTCCTACGTTTAGCTTCGGTGTGTCATTAACGATTTCCAAACATCAGACACCATAAAATGTACATATAAATAAAAATATAAGTTGAAAAAAGTACGCTACTGCTCTAGAAAAATCGAAAAGAATTTTTGATTTTTCAAGAGCTGAACTGAGCATACGTGTTTATTATTTTGTTATATTTTGAAGAGAAAAATGTCAGTATGTAAGTCTCAATCGCCATATGTTGTATCCAACATTCAATAAAACTCGAGCCTTTTACTGGATAAGAGAAGATGAATCTCTTTGTACACAAACCAATCTGGACCTACAATAATATCGAATGTTTGCTTAGTAGCGGCGTTGCATGTATTCTTTATCTTTGAAAATATTTGCTTTATATAGAATTCTATCCATTAATTCTTTCTATATCCACGAAATTGTCACAAAAGTTCGAATTCCTGACGTTTTTTTCTGAGGATCATACATAAAAAATGTATTAAAAACTACCATTAAAGTGGTTATTACATACGCTATTTATAAAATAAGTATAAAAGTAATTTTTTGAAATGTCTATATTGAGTATATGGCAGATTTTTTCGTAGTATATAATTGCTACAATTGCTCAGGATTGTTATAAGATTTAATTGATACTGATAGTTTCCTGATAACCTGAATAGTGTCCCGTACAGATATAGTCCCTTTCATAAAGAATATATGGAAATCTTACCTCAGAAATCTTCGAAAGGTGCAAAACTGGCGCTACTGTCTCGATAAATAATCACTTTACCATCAGAATGATGCTAAGTTTATCAAAATATATCTGTAGATGAGATATCACATGATACATGATGAAAGCATCACTTTCGATAAAAATGTGATGCTACCATGCATCATGTGATAATCCTTCAGCTGATATCTTTTGAGATGATAAAACACGTTACATCATTAAAGTAACCACGAAGCTCCAATAAACATCAAAATCAGCACCAGTTTTGCTTCTGGTGGCGTATTTATTAAATATTTTCCAAGTAACTCCGAATTTCGTTAGCTTCTAACCTTTCATCAATTATATTTAAGAATATTCTAGCAAGAATTATTCACGTGAGTGAATTTCTCCCTTCTTAACAAGAATATTGATGAGTTAATCCTTATCTTTATGCATTGTGATATCAGTAGAACAATGTTAATTTGTCATCCTTATCTTAATAAGATACAGATTAATTTTATTATTTAGTTTTAACCGTTTGAAATTAAATTTGTAGTGTTATAATGAAGCAATTTACGTAAAAAACACGAATTTTTATACGTTTAAGTAGAAAAATCTTCGATAAAAATTATCAGAGTAATAAAACTTGCTTTAACACACGTTTGCAGTAAAATAAATTAGAAATTATATTAATTTTTATTGACTAATATGCAAATCGTGTCAATAAAATTGCTAAGTTATACTAATTTAATTGTAATATTTAACAAATTCAATATTATATAAACACTAATATCAGTAAGCAGAATTCGAACCTGTAACAACACCCACGCTGATCAAATCAGTGCTTTAATTTAGTATAAATCAGGTTGAAAAATGGCATTATGTTTGTATACATCAGTCTTGTTATTGATAAATTAAAGTAATACTATATATACACGTGTATGGTTGCAGGTTCGAATCCTGCTTTCTGATACAGATATTCGCTTATTCTGTTTAAAAGGCAATTTTATAGTAGAATTAACAGTTTATGTTATTGTCAAAAGGCAGACTTACAATAGAACTTCATAAAATAAATTTGGCATATAATTTATTGCGCTCTTCTGATATCGTTTCAAGCATAATTAATGGTAATATTCAATTATTATGCCTTTGTGTCCTTTTTAACTCTATTTAAAATTTATTTTGTATACTAGTACTTCCTATATATTAACAGGACTTATTACACTGGAAATTACGGATGCAGATATTTAGTCTTACAGATCAAGAATAATGTTCTTTATTTAGTTCACCCGAACACATACACTTTAAACATGTGTTTCGGACTTGTTCGTCCTCCTCAGCAGGCCTTTAAACTACACTTTCTACAATTAACAATAAAAAAACATTTCTTGGTACAATTATAACTAAAATTAGTTAAAAACACAAACATTTCCCGACAATAAATTTAAAAATTCTTACAATTTCTGTATTTCCGATCTTCTCTACATTTCCACTTAAACTCACGATCTACAGTAACCATACAATTTTACACATTCCTAATTTTTATACATTAAAATCAGTTTAAAACGATAAATTTAATTATTATCTAAAATATTATTATTTCAATTAACTTACTTCTTTTTGTTTATTCGTTTCTACTTAATTTCGATTCTAATACGTTCCCATCACATCTTTTATACCTCTTCCTCCCCCTTCTTATAATGCTTAACCATGATTGGTGGATCTCTCTACCATTGTTGTTATTCATTTTATTAGTTTGCCTAATTATATTTAAATGCTCATACAGTTGTCTTTTATAATTGTTTTTTTTCTTTTTTTCTGATTTTTGCCGTATTTAGATCAATTGTACAACCTTCTGTATTACAATGGTCAGCTACTGCTGAATTTGCATAGTTTCCTTTGATTGCTCTGATATGTTCACTTAATCTTATTTTTAATTTTCTTTTAGTTTCTCCTACATATGTTTTCTTTGGATTACAATTACAATCAAATGAATATACTATTCCTTTCTCCTCTGTTATATCATATTTTTCTTCTTTTCTGTAACATAATTGTTTTTTAGTCGAATTTATTTTTTCCGGTATTAAGTTGATTCTATTTTTAATTACATTTTTAATTCTTTCAAATAATTTTGGAATATATCTTAATTTAATAAATTTTTTCTCTTTATCTATTGATTTTGGTTGTTTGTCATTATCTAGTTTTTCAAGCCATTTTTTTATTATACATTTTGGGTAATCGTTTAAAATAAACATTTTAATTATTTCTTCTTCTTGTTGTTTTTGTGTTTCTATTTCGCTTGTTCTTTGCCTTATTTCATTCATATACATTTTAAATATATTATATTTCATACTGACCGGAATCACAGATTTATAATTAATTATTTTGGGTATTTGTATTGGTTTAACATATTTCTTGTAAATTAATCTATTATTTTTTCTTTCTATTGTTATATCTAAATAATTTATACTATTCTGTTTTTCTTTTTCTAATTCAAACTTGATATTCTCTTTCATCTTATTGGTCTTATTTATAATTATATTTTCATTTGTTTTCGTTTAATCAAAAATTATTATGCAATCATCCACATACCTGCTGTAAAATTCAATACCTTCTATATTTTTGATCTTTTCATCTATTTCTGTCATTGTTATTTCGGCCAATTTTGAACTTATACATGTACCCATAGGTATTTCTTCTGTTTGGGTGTAGAATTTCTTCTCGAACTGAAATAACTACTTTCAGTTTTTACAGCAGGTATGTGGATGATTGCACAATAATTTTTGATAAAACGAAAACAAATGAAAATATAATTATAAATAAGACCAATAAGATGAAAGAGAATATCAAATTTGAATTAGAAAAAGAAAAACAGAATAGTATAAATTATTTAGATATAACAATAGAAAGAAAAAATAATAGATTAATTTACAAGAAATATGTTAAACCAATACAAATACCCGAAATAATTAATTATAAATCTGTGATTCCGGTCAGTATGAAATATAATATATTTAAAATGTATATGAATGAAATAAGGCAAAGAACAAGCAAAATAGAAACACAAAAACAACAAGAAAAAGAAATAATTAAAATGTTTATTTTAAACGGTTACCCAAAATGTATAATAAAAAATGGCTTGAAAAACTAGATAATGACTAGGGATTGCAATCCAGCAGTGTTTTGAATCCAGCTGGATTTTTGCTGGATTGAAATCATTCCAGCTAGATCCAGCGCGGATGCAGCGCGGATGTATTTTTGGTGCAATAAAGTGTTATCTGTCTATCTATCTATCCTGCAATTTATGTTTTTTTAATGAAATAAAACATTTTTAAAAAATACTTTAAAAGCTTTTATTATTTGGACTGGTCACTATAAATCAGTAAAACTTCTTACACATTTAGGTAGTAAACTTAACTTTGGTTCGGTTTAACATTTGAGATAGAGATAATTAACTTTAAATGTTTAGTTAGATTATAATTATAATGTAATCTTTAAGTTAAATAATAGCAAAGGTAATTCTACTGATTAATTTATATTAATATATTATAATAATGTAAGAACAGATAATCAGTGGCTAAGTGGCTATCAGTCTTACCAGTTTTCATATATATGCATACATGCTCTACATATTAGTCTGTAGTTATTTATAGGTATGTAAAACTATGTACTGGAAGTAGAATAAGTTAAGTAAACTACACCTTTATCAATCCAGCAAAATTTAATAAAATAATAACGTTTTCAATCGTTTTTAACGATCTTCCTCGGTTACAAAAAAAAATAGAACATTAAATATAGAACATAAAATGTGTTCGGAATAAATATGAAAATTAACGGAAAACGCCCAAACGGACAAAATATAGATAAATAAACAAAATAAATAGCAGAAAAAATATATACAGGGTGTTTTTTTTTTAACTGACGGTACTCAGAAACATCTGTAGAGCAATCTAGCAGCCGGATTGTCGCCAAATTTGGGAGAGTGACTATGGACGACATGGAAAAGAGATTCCGCGAAGAAAAAACATAGTACCTAAATTCGCCGTCAGAGGAGGATTTGGCGCTTTGTAGCGAAAAAGCTACCAGCACTTTACTGAAGAAAGGGTCATCAGTCGCTTTTTTCCACTTGCATGGGCCGCCTCGCTCCCCGGATCTAACCCCATGTTAATTTTTCCTGTGGGGTTACTTAAAGTCCAAGGTCTATCTTGGTAGTGTCCCAAACTTGATGACTTTGAAGGACAACATTTCTCGAACTGTGATGAACATTCCTGCGAACATGTTACGTTCGGCCATAGAGAACACGGTGTTCAGGATGCAATGAGTTGTCCAGCAGGACGGTGATCACATTGAAGAAGGGAGAAGGTTATTTGCTGATTAATTAAACTTTCGTTATTACACTGAAACCTCTGTCTGATTATTCATTTGTGTGTTTGTTAATTGCAGCTGGATTTTATGCAGATTCTTAGCTGTTTTGCTACAACAGCGCCAAATCCACCCCTACCGGAAAATTTGGGTACTACTTTTTTCTTCGCGGAATCTCTTTCCCATGTCGTCCTTAGTCACTCTCCCAAATTTGGCGACAGTCCGGCTGTTAGATTGCTCTACAGATGTCGCTGAGTACCGTCAGTTTAAAAAAAACACCCTGTATATAAGATCCAATGAAACCAGCATTGTCCGTTAATAACATTAATTAATGTAAAAAGATCTCCACATGGTAGACAATAAGTCTGCATCTCTATGGTTTATACAACTGGTTGTCATGTGCGCCTTGCAGATTTCCAATCTCTCAAGGTGTTTGACGTTTGCCTATTCGTCGTCGTTTTTATAATTGCCGCTTGATCCCATTGGACGTTAACATCCTTCTGTCTTGCGTATGATGCCAGCGCAGTGTTGTCAAGGTTTTACTGATTGTATATTTGTGCTCTTGAGCCTTTGTTTTAAACTGCGCATCGCTGCACCCACATAAACAAGCTTGGAATTGAAACGTTGTTTTTATCGTTTCTTAAAAGTTTGAAAACAGTGGGATTACGTCGGTATACAATACGAAAATTATCAGACCTAGCAGTACATCTATGTATCTTGTTTTAAAAAAATGGGATGTAATTAAGCACTATTCTTTCTATATTCCAAACACATTTTATATTGTATAGTTAATGTTGTATTTTTTTGTAACTGAGGAAGATCGTTAAAAGCGATTGAATACATTATTATTTTATTAAATTTTGCTGGATTAATTAAGGTATAGTTTATTTATAAGTAATTTAATTATTAGTGTTAGTAAAGTAGTGAGTGAGTAATTAGTAGCAGTCTAGTAGTTAGCAAAGCGGGAACGCGATGACGTAGACTTTTGCGCAATTATTTAGAAAGTTAATTGAGTATTTGCGGATCCGCAGCGCTGGATCCAGCACCAAGTGCTGGATCCAGCAGGCCGAAGAATACGCTGGATCCAGCTAGATTGCTGGATGAGGGATCCAGCAATTGCAATCCCTAATAATGACAAACAACCAAAATCAGTAGATAAAGAGAAAAAATTTATTAAATTAAGATATGTTCCAAAATTATTTAAAAGAATTAAAAATGTAATTAAAAATATAATCAACTTAATACCGGAAAAAATAAATTCGACTAAAAAACAATTATGTTACAGAAAAGAAGAAAAATATGATATAAAAGAGGAGAAAGGAATAGTAAATTCATTTGATTGTAATTGTAATCCAAAGAAAACATATGTAGGAGAAACTAAAAGAAAATTAAAAATAAGATTAAGTGAACATATCAGAGCAATCAAAGGAAACTATGCAAATTCAGCAGTAGCTGACCATTGTAATACAGAAGGTTGTACAATTGATCTAAATACGGCAAAAATCAGAAAAAAGGAAAAAAACAATTATAAAAGACAACTGTATGAGCATTTAAATATAATTAGGCAAACTAATAAAATGAATAACAACAATGGTAGAGAGATCCACCAATCATGGTTAAGCATTATAAGAAGGGGGAGGAAGAGGTATAAAAGATGTGATGGGAACGTATTAGAATCGAAATTAAGTAGAAACGAATAAACAAAAAGAAGTAAGTTAATTGAAATAATAATATTTTAAATAATAATTAAATTTATCGTTTTAAACTGATTTTAATGTATAAAAATTAGGAATGTGTAAAATTGTATGGTTGCTGTAGATCGTGAGTTTAAGTGGAAATGTAGAGAAGATCGGAAATACAGAAATTGTAAGAATTTTTAAATTTATTGTCGGGAAATGTTTGTGTTTTTAACTAATTTTAGTTATAATTGTACCAAGAAATGTTTTTTTATTGTTAATTGTAGAAAGTGTCGTTTAAAGGCCTGCTGAGGAGGACGAACAAGACCGAAACACATGTTTAAAGTGTATGTGTTCGGGTGAACTAAATAAAGAACATTATTTTTGATCTGTAAGACTAAATATCTGCATCCGTAATTTCCAGTATAATAAGTCCTGTTAATATATAGAAAGTACTAGTATACAAAATAAATTTTAAATAGAATGGTAATATTTAATTCAACACTGAAATATATTTTTATTGCATTAAAATTAAATAAAATTGAAGAAATTTACGATTCTAAACAAGTATATCATAGATATATACTACCATTAAATACTGTATACACAATTGTTAATTTAAAAAATTACCATAAAGTATGGTTAAATATGAGGAAATAAAATTGATAACAACATATTCTTTGCGGAATATATTTCTTATAAAATTGATTCGTTTTATTGGTTGAAAAGTTACAATGCGTAACAGACGTAGTAAGTCCTATTGTCAATTTCACCAATCAGATCTCTTTAAAATTAAAACAGTTCTTATTTTATTCAAAAATTTCGGAGAGGACTGCCTATATTAATGCCTGTTTTAATGTTTTTTTTTTTTTTACTACTATCATAATTAATTAATTTAATAGCCGTTCAGCTGTATATTCAGTATCGCTACGTGCTTATAACGATATCAAATTGATCTGTACCAGAACATAATTAAATTATAATTAGAGAGTCATGGTTTGGTTTTTTAAAACACTTTTTCTCATAACAAAACTCCGCTGATGAACGATTTGAAACTAAAATCAGTTTACTCAACTTTCACTTTTTACGGATTGAGCATCTTGAGATGATGCTTGATAAATCCAAGAGCACTTTCGCACAACCAGAAGATACTCTTGGTGAATTTTGAGCAGAAGTCAGCCCTAGGAATTTTGTCTTCCCATGCATTACCATACCTTGCATTCCTAGCCCAAACATAAATTAACCTATAAAATTTTATAAATCATTATGTTAAATAAGATTTTTGCCCCCCGAAGTGCAAATGCACGTGTTGCACTGTAAGTTAAGCCGGCTCTGATTTTGAGCTCTGCAATCTTGTGCTTTATGGTATTCTATAATTTAGTATAAACACTGATAGTTGGTCAAGGGTTCGCATCTTACTAATGGGCTGGTCGCATGGAGTTTTTCGTATTTCTTCAAGTATCTAATACCTAAATAGGGGCCAGTTTCTTACAGAATGCCCTCCCGAGAGACATCCTCCTTGACAGATCACCCATGTGTTGCGATGCCTTATCACATCAATCCAATTTTTGCTTAATATTCTGCAAAATGTTTTACTGTCTCGACAATCAAAGAACATTTTTCATATTAAATATCCTTTATGCTTAAGTAAGTTGTTTTTTTTTTTTTACTTTTATTAATTCTCCATAAAAATTTAATTGTATGTAGCTGCACTCTACAACTTTTATTCACTATAAATAATTTCATAAAAACACACTAACGCCTCCCCAATTCTTTCACTTCCATTAGAATCTTAAGTATTTCTACAACATTAACTTGTTTCTTTTTCCATCTTGACTTCAGGAAAATAGGGAAAGAAACAATGTGTGAAGATGGAGAAGTAAAAGAACAAGAAGATTAAAAAATTAGACAGTGGAGATCGAAGAGAACAACAGGAAGACGATCTAATATTAATGTATTTAAACGAATTTAGAGGGGAGAACAATAGTATAAGTTTATAATTCTATAAAGGTTAGTATATGAAATTCTTAACTATCAAACAATTAGATATATAATTTCGTAAAATTTGTTGTTTAACATTTTAACATTAATATATAACATAAATCAGCCACCTGCATTGAAGTTTACTATCACAAGTTCGTATCTCATTTGTAAGTTTTTCAATATCTTCCCGGATGGCCGAGGTGTTAAGATGTCAGCTTATCTTCCTGCTGGATCCGGGTTCGAATCCGGACGAGCCAAAAAACCCCAGGAATTTTTAGGAGTGGTCTTTCTGAATATGTCGGGCCTGGATGCCGCATTGTGGGCCTGCAGAACCCATAATGAGTTTGATAAAAAGGCTTTGATTGGTTCTCATAGAGCAAGAACAGTAAGAAAGGAAATTCTTCTTAATTACTACTAATACCTGATTATTACAAGCACTCTTCCCAAGGATTACGCAAGATAAAAATATATATTCATTCAAAATTTCAATATTCTGAGAAATATCTTTTAAACTGTTATTAAACCTTAAAAAATGCCATTTCGAAATAAATAGTATCAATTTTCTACAATAAATTTCTTGAATCATATAATTACCCTAGATATAAAATGTAACGCGATCCTTTAAACGATATTTTAAAAAATCAATATAAAATGTATCTTTGAAAAGTTTAACTATATAAATTTAATTTCTTATATTTTTTATTTTTAGTTTTTATAATTATTTTAACGATCTTTTAGTTTCATAATTAATCGTTTTTATGAAAAAAAAGTATTTGCATCCCTTTAACTTTTTTTTTAATTCTTAAACTGATTGTTATTGCAATTTTTATACTTAAATTACGCAAATTATTAAGAAAAATAATTGAATTAGTTAATGGAAATCATTAATTATTGAAATATTCAATAAATTAAATCTGAAAGTAAGAATTATATGAAAATTTCAAGTGTAGAGAACTACACTTAAATTTTTTGCATTTTATTTCTATTTTTCCCATCCTGTTGATACTAACGTCATTTTTTGGGGGTCCATTTTAGGTATGGACTGGTCCACAGTAGAGGCCCGTAATGGGAAAGGGCCCCCGACATATCCGGAAGACCATCCCTCGAAAGGTTTTCTGGGGATTTTTTCGATCGTGTAGGTTCAAACCCGGATCCACCAGAACGGTAAACTGATACTTTAACCACCTCGGTCATCCGGCCGCCTTTCCATTTTCTATTATTAATCACTTAATTTCCGGATTGATTTCGTAATAATTAAAGAAGATGTATTAAATTATTAAGATAAATGTGTCAATGTATAATGCATCATCAGTTTACGTAGACTTGCCTATTTTTCTTAAACGTATTTCTACAGATCCCTTGCATAAATCTACTGTAAAATTTTTTATTCTATAATTTTGTTATTAAAAATGTTTATAAAATTCTTTTTTGACAAGCTTTCAAAATATATTATTCACAAATAAAATTAAATTTTATATGCTTTTTTAAAAAGTTAGTTTGATCGAATGGGTGATCTTCCAACGGGGGTGCCACCGAAGAAAACTTTCTATAGGAAACTTGCCCCTATTTAGATGTTAGACACGTGAAAAAACCTGGAAAAACTCCACGTGACCAGCCCATTGATAAGGCTGAACCCGTAACAAACTACCGGATTTTTGTATTTCATTCACGCGGCTACTGGTGAGCTACTTTGTAAGATATTTTAAATTAACTGAAGATAAACGTTATTATTATTTTTTAATGCATATTTTCTTTCATCTAAGGGTTTTATGTAAGTATAAATATTTAAAATAACTTTAGATAAATTTTTAAAAATATTAAATAAGAAGACATAATTTTTATCAAATTACCATCACTGATTTTCCAGATTATGTTCCTAATGAAGGAATGAAGTTTATTAATAAGCGCGATTTAAGCCAAATTAGTTTTTAATAAGTGTTAAAATAACTTTAATATATATATATATAAGTCAAATTAATTTTTAATTAAAAAAAAGTAAAAAATTTATGAGTTACGTTTACCATTTTTCATCCGCCATGACACTTACGATGTGTCGCGCGATGTTTCGTCATTTTTCTGTTTACAAACTAACAATTAAATAATAAATGTTTCTATATGTAAATTATTAAATTGTCGAGAAGTTTTTAAAGTAAAATATTTTAAAATTTACTCTAATTCTTTACGGAAACATTTTAAAATATTTAAATCTCCATCTTGCATGTTTTTCTATATATGATTCGATCTATTTATATTTTAAAAATATTTAAGTAGAAAGTAAAAATCAAAATCAGTGTAACTAAAGCTATTGGTGTAGAAGTTTCTGAAAGAATTTTATTTATAGAAATTTGCATAATAAGGAGTATCGAGTTCTTTGATGTAGTCAGTGTACATACAGTACATATACATTCTTCTCCCCTGAAAAAACACCGAATGAATCCCCTGTGATATATCATTATTTTGTAAATTTATATTCAGATAAATTATTATTTGCAATAAATTTAATACAAGAGCCTTCAATTTATTTATGATATTTATAATTGTGTACATACTACCTATTTTTACTGTAGAAATGAATCGAGTTTATAGCATATTATTGTAACAATATTACATATAATAAATTATAAACTCTATATTCGAATATATGTAAAAAAGTAAGTTAAATTTTATTAATGTCGTAAATTTTATATTTTTCATTAAATGTCAATTTATTGTTATGAAATTTTTTTAAATTGTAAAAAATTTTAAAATTTTGTTTAGGAATAATTTAATGTTTATAAAAATTTTTATTCTTCGAACAAGTAATATTTATAGATTATATAGATCAGATTATCATTGAAATAATGTTCAATATGCAATATTCAAATTGCAATATGGATTCCTCAATGTTTAGTCGTGGGTTCGCGCCTGACTAATTCTTCAATCCTCAGATCGAGGGTTTGCTCCTGACCAACAGGCTGGCTACGTGAAATTTCCCGAGTTTTTTGCCGTGTATAATACCTGAATACAGTGCCATCTTTAGAACGTAAGGGGCCCTGGGCCAGGACCAAGATAGGGCCCCCTTAAGGAAACAGAAACAATAGTATATTACAGACCTAGGGATGCATTATTTGTTTCTTCCCGTGGAGTATATTCGATTTTTCGCTTCCCTTGGCATGGAAGTGGAATTTTCTTTCCGCGCAGCAAGAAGAAAGTACCGTTTTCGGCCGAGGTGTGGTGAATAAGAAGTATCAAAAATTTTTTAAGTTTTCTCACTCTAAGAATAACAAAACTTATTATTTTAAAAATTAAGTTAATATATTAATCATTGAGTTTATAATTATAATCAAACTTTTTAATCAAACTTCAATTAAACTATTTCAGTTAAGCTATTTTTTATTTGTAACTTTATTACTTTCGGATTAGGGGGCCCCGGGACAGGGCTCCGTAGGCCTTGCCCTAAATACAGCACTGCCTGAATAGAGGCTTTCACATAAACAGTCCTCCAGAGCAGTATCTCTTTATGGCAGATCGTCACTCCAATTGCCTTGCCTTATTCCATCAGTTCAATCCAATCCGAATCCATATGGCAATATTGAAATTTATCAGGCATTATTAAGATAAGGCCTGTCCTAAATCTGCCTGACTTCTAAATGTACCAAACCGTAAGTTTATCCAGAAAGTTTTGCGTTCTTTTTTTTTTTGGTACAATTTTACAGTTTACATTTTTCGTAATGATTAAAATCATACTTTAAACTACTTGTAAATATAATCGAAGGGTGGTTGTGAACACAATCATTAGGTAACGCTATTGGCAACAACTATTTGTAATTTTGTTGACAAAACTCTTACTGTTTAAAAAAAAACTGGGGACCCCCTATATAATGTCTGGTTCGTAAATATGAGGCTCAGGCCAAATGGCAGGAGCCACATGTTTAGAGAGGCTTTAAAAACGTTTCATCGCCCGACAACTTTTCGATTCCGGATCTCCCAGACTGGTAGCCTGTTGTTTTAACAGTTTCGCAATTCGGCCAGTCAATTAATATACTGGTACTCGGGGGACCAAAAATAAAGTGGCCAGAACTTCTAAAAGATCGTTATAGCTTGATTTAAGACAAAACGTATGGGAAATATTAGACAAAATTACACTAGGCACTTCAAAATGTCAAGTGACTAGGGCTTCTCGCGACCTTTCAAATGTAGAAGAGTATTGTACTTTCAAATTTAAATATTTTAACGATTTTCCTGTTAAGATTAAATAAAACTGAATGATGAAATGAGAAAAAATTAGTAAATGAATAATTGTAGCTTCTATCCAATATCGAGTAAATCTAGGGGGGGGAAACTGTTATCGTTGATTTATGTTTTAAGATAATAAAATATAATAATGGAATTACATACTAAGAAGTAATTATCTATTAAATAATGAAACGTCGAAAGTTATCTTTTACATTAACTCACTTGATAAAATTACTGTAATTATCCATTAATTGCAAGATAATTGAATTATGGACACTACATCCGAAATTGGTTTATTATTGATTTTATTCTAAAATTATGGCACATTTCTGATATATGTAACTAAATTATTACTAATTATAACTCCATATATTTAAATCTGATAAATAATAATTTTAATTACGAAAAACGGAAAATTACGATTTTTGATTGTCCGCATCGTTTGTCGCGTTACTGTTGAAAAAGCAAGCGACGCGACGGGATATGCGGAAAGCAAGCGACGCGCAATGCAATATGCTGCAATTGAAGTACTTAACAGACTATTTTTGTTTTTAATGATTAAATATTTATAGATTTTATCCATTATATGAAAACATAAATAGATATTTTAGTAATTAGTATATATTTCTGTTTAGAATTCATAAAATCTCAATAAATTATTTATTTTTCTTATTATCAGAGAGTATTTAAGTATGAAAATTCGTTTGCATATTAATTACTGTCTCTTGTATATTATTTATTAATAATTTAACATTTGTTTCTGTGTTAATATATTTAGAATTATTTATTGTTTGCCTAAATAAATTTAATTTAATTTCAAAAGAAGCCAAGCATATTTCGAATCATTAATTACATTAAACGAAACGTGAAAGTGAGAAGATGGTATGACCTCCGGGGTGACCCAAAAGACAGTTAACCGTGTTTTGTTTCTATACGTGTTTAAGTTAGGCAATTTGCATGTGGTTCGAAACATTTTAATTAATGTATGGAACTCATTTAAATCATTTTTGTCTAGTTGATTTTATAAAATATAGTCTGACCCCGATTAAAGACTCGATATGCCAACCTCTTCCCGCTCTACAAGACGAAATATTCGATACAACGAGCTCAGACCGATATTTACAAGACCAACTATTGTAATCTCGAGTCCTACGAGATTGAGATACTCGCGTTCTGATTGGCTAACTCGTGGGTTCGGTCTCCATTTTCTTTTTTTTTCATTTATTCTATTCATTCTTTACGGGTGGCGCATTCGCTTTAACGATATTGCGCAGTTTAATCAACTTTATCTCTGAATACAAACTGTACACGGATAATTTTTTAAAAATTTATATGAACTTTTCTCTCTTACTTGTTTTCTGCTTACTTATTGTCTTAACTAACTACTGTTTTCTTATCATTAAACAAAGAAATGTTTGATAACTTACGTATTTGCTTTTCCCATTTTGTATCTTTTTATATCGCAGAATAACCTAATCAATACTTTTACTTATTTTAATTTATTTCATTTAGAATCATCGATTGATAAGTAAATACATGTTTTGTAGCACTTTAATGTTATTTAGAGAACACTCTGACATGGTTAAACGTAGAGCAAATATGGAATAAAAAACAATGAATAAGCTCGTACCTATTTGCAATATTCCCACTAGTTGCCGGGTGAATAAAACTACTAAAAATTCGTTGTTAGTCGTCGGTTTGCCCCTCACTAGCTGTCTTCTTACGTGGCGATTTCCGGGTTTTTTCTACGTGTCTAACACCAAAATAGTGGCCAACTTCACTTAAAAAGTTCTCCTGGAGGCATCCCACTTTGAGATAACGCACATGAGTTGTGTGGCCATAATCTATCAAGACATACCATTAACATATTTATATGTTTTCATGACGAGATGCTGTTGTAAATCGGAGTATATATCTGACTGTATTTCTTCTCTTTATATTGCAATTTCCTGTTCTGTGTTTTTTCCCATCTCATAGTGCTGAGGCTTGTTTACTGTTCTCAAGTGTATTTTATTGTAATTCTACGGTAACTCTGGTTGTTTAAATAAATGGGGCTTGATGGCTGCTCTGGATCTCAGGCTTTCACACTTTCCTATCATTCTTTTCTTTCCTTCACCCGTCTCACTTCAGCTAAACTCTTTATTCTTCCTTTTCAAAGGCTATGCCCTAGGGTTAGGCCTTCTCTCCTTTGAAAGAATGTAGAATGTAGAATGTATATATCTGACTAAGATGATAATTTAGTTCTCACGATGTTAACTGACTTTGGACCGCCCTGTATATAGAAGGAAATGAAATATTTCATTGAAAAGCTAAAAGATATAAATATAATGAACGAATGGCCAGATGGCCGGAGCGTTAAAACTTCAGACTACCGCTCTGGGATCCGAGTTCGAAAGCTCAAGGAATCTTTCGGGAGACAGTCAGTCAGTCACAGATATGTGGAACACCACTCTACCTCACCAGTTGCCCTATTGTGGGTCTAGTCGAATCCAAGATGGGCCTGAAAAAAGCCCTTTTAAAGTGGATAAAGCCACTGAACACTGATCACGGGGTTCGCACGTGACCATATGGAGTTTTTTGGATTTTCTTCATATTTGTAACACCTAAATAGGGGCCAGTTTCTCATAAACGTTCTCCCGGGTGGCATCTGACGAGGCCCCCTATGCAGATCGCCTACTTGTCGCGATTCCGTAACCAATTAAACCAAATCGAATATAATGCGTTTTTAATGATATTTTAGGAGGATTCCCCACCCCACCATCTCCCACTCATATACATAAATATACACAAATGTAGAATCTAATTACATGTATGTGCACAAATGTATTGTAGTGATGTATATAGTGGGGTGGCCCACTCTCAATGTCGAAAGCTCGGGTTACCATAAGATGTATTCTAGAACATGAAAGTGACTGTTTTCACGGGCTCGTGTAATTTATTTAAAAAAAAAAATACATTTTAATACTACTTTAGAGTCGAAATTATTCGAAAAATATGAAAATAACGAATATATTTTTTACTAAGATTATATATTTTGAATTATTTACAACAAAGATTATGCAAATTATAGGAATTTATAAGAGATGTAATATTGATCTGACAGTTAATAAATTATTAATGATTACTGTATTATATATTAATAATATAATATTATTCTTACAACTAAGAATTGTTTATTTTTGCATAAATGAATAAATTATAAAAGAAGAGAATTTTATTTGGAATCACTATAGAACGCTTGAGAATAAAACATGGAAGTGAAAAGACGGTACAGATCTGTTACTTTTCAGAACTAAATAATACACATTTAATTTTATTTTCATGTATTATCTCCCAGTTGATTAAACTGCCAGATTATATTTAATAAAAACTGATGGAGATTATTGTTTCAGTCTTGTTCCTAAAGAAGGCATAGATAAAACTGTTGGGGTTTTCTGAGCAATAGTTTAATGAATTGCATCACATTCAGGGCTTCCATACACCATAATTAAACAGAAATACAAGGCAAAGAGAAAAATTAACAGGCAGAAAATCACTTGGAGGACCCACCAATTACAAACACTTTCCATATGTCAATATTTTCTCGAACTGTAATTGGTTAAGGATATGATTAACTTAAGCTGATTGGTTAAAAATGTGAAGTAATCTTTACTGTCTAACAATACCTATTTTTGAAAATATTTTCATAAATATTATCTTTATTATTTTGTAGAATATGCTGTATTTGGCGGAATATTTTAAAAATTTATTTTTAGTAAAATTGAGATGTTTAAATGAATGTTGTACTCATTTTGTTTCATGATGCATTGTTTTAAATTTTCTATATGTATCATTAGAAAAATGCGCATTTTGTAAGTATTGCGTGTGAATACGTATTCAATAAAATCTCCAATAACGACCACCTCTTAACAGCGGCCACCATTTACACGGCGGTCAATTTTTTCAGGGACACGTCTTTTTGAAACAAAATAACCTTCACATAACGGCCATTTTTACTTTCTCGGCTGTTATACATAACAGAGGGAAAGTATGGCGATCGATCAAGAATTGACCCTTAAGATTTTTGCATTTTTGGACTCAGAACACCTTGAAATGTCGAGAAATTCAAAAAACTTCGGGGTTTTTTTCCCTGTATGGATGTTTGTGTGGAGGGCACGATTTTGTTCGCCTAATTTGAAGCTTAATAACTTCTGTGTTTTTGATCGAAAATTTCTGAAATTTTGCAGGAAGGTGAATGTACTAGGGGGATTGATGCTGTTAAATTTTGGTGATTAAAGATAGAGGGAGTGAAGAGATAATGGAAGAGTAGGTTCGGATTTAATAACTAATTTACTCGTACAATTTTTTTTTTTTTTTATAAAACCCTCCTACCTTCAATATTAAGCGTATTTTATAATAATTAAATATATAAGTTTTTTTTAAATAAAGTATCATAATGCGTGGCGCCATCAAAATTTTAAATGTTGTTGCAAAGTTAATCAACTCGTTGGATTTTCTAAGTACTGTATTTAGCCTAACGACCTTTGTATTCGTTATTTTTATTTATGTTTCTTTCTAATTTTTTTAATTACCTTTTTCCTTCTCTAAAAGCTTAATTTCCTTCAGGCGATGTTATAGACTGAAAGTTCATTTTTATAAAATTTTGGTGCTTCTTAAAAATATGAAAATGTAAGACAGAAAGAAAAAAAATAATTGCACGTTTAGAGCATATAAATAAACGAAAAAGAAACTCAAAAATTATACTTAGGTAAATAAAAATTTTTATTTAAACATTAATAAATAATTTAAATTGGAATACATTAATTTGCATTTTTTTTCCCTCTCTTCTGTCTTCCTTTCAATAATGTATATTCATACGCATAACTTATTTCTTCAGAAACTACTTTTAGTAAGATAATTATAATTTTTATACAAATGCAAATATTTTTATAATTATATAAACGATATTTAATTAGTTTTTTTAAATTAATAAGATTTTCATTATTTTTAATTCTTTCAAACTGGCTCAACGCTTAGCAACAGACGTGCAAAACAGAATAATTGCGGTTTCTAGTACAGATAACCTCATCTCTATAGAAACAGCTTTCATTTTACGTACGTATAAAAGGGGTGACGTATTGATATCCTCATTTCCAAGTTAGGCTTTCATTTTACACATTCAAAATGATTACGTAAGTTTTTAAATCCCTTTTAAATATCCCTCACACTCCTAATTCTTCGTTCATTTTTGGGCTGCAATTTGAAAAAAATTTTAGACATAAATTTCCACTGTCATCCGTCTGTCTTTCCTTAATCTCGATGCAAAAGTTGGGTAAATGAAAGCCGAGACAAGATATGAAAAGCTTAATATTGAAGCCCCCGGTTAAGTATGTACGAAATTGCGGTTGGACCGGAAGTCACGTGAATTTTTAAATTAAAATATGACGAAAAATTGCATTCCGGTTTTGTGACCGTGCCACAATAATACACGGCAACGCGACACGTGGGCGAAATGCCGAAGGGGGGTGCCTTCCAGGAGGACTTTCTATGGGGAAATGGCCTCTATTTACGTGATATTAACGTGAAAACTCCACGTGACCAGTCCGTTGGCCAGGCACAAACCCACAACTAACAGTGTTGTTTTATTTACTCTGCCACTAGCGGGCACATTCGATTTTTAATTGTAAGAAATTAAGATATTACAGTATAACCTGTGTAAACCGGAATCGGCACGGTACCGTATATTTTATCCGGTTTGACGGGTTTCCGTTTTGAACAGGTGTACAGTGGTACCTCGGTATACATCTGCTTTAGGATACGTCCAATTCGGAATACGTCTTGTTTGGACGAAACAAATTTTGCTCGGTATACGACTTTTGTTCGGTATACGACTTAATTCAATTATACGCACCATCTATGAACAAGTAGCACTATCGGTGTACTAGACCAGACTAGACGTTCGCGGTGCCACGGTCTATAACTTTGTTAAATTTCTTCAGATTTTAATTTGTAAGTAAAACTTTATTATTTTTATTAATCATGAATTGCAAAAAGGCAAATGAAATGCAACAGAAAACTTAAAAAATGACTAGAATCACAATGGAACTGAAAAAAAAAGATTGTTGAAAAATATGAAGGTGGCATGGGTGTTCGAGATTTAGCTGTTGCATACCGTATTCCGAGAACGACGATATCGACAATCGTGAAAAATAAAGACATTATTAAATCTGCTAACGTTGCGAAAGGGGTTAAATCAATTTCTAAACAGAGATCGAAGACATTAGATCATGTTGAGAAATTGCTTTTGCTTTCGATAACTGAAAAACAATGTGCTGGCGACAGCGTATCAGAAGCAATTATTTGCGATTATTACTGTAATAATTTTAAAAATCTATAATAAAATTTATTTTTTTATTAATGTGCTCAAACAGTATTTCAATTATTTTACAACTCCCATTAATATACCATATCAAGAGGAGTTATTTTTACATGAGAACGGATTAATCATTTTTACATTACTTCTTATGGGAAATGTCGGTTTGGTATACGTCCTATTCGGTATAAGTCCAAACATCAGGAACGAATTAAGGTCGTATACCGAGATTCCACTGTATTAAATTTTATAGATAAAACATTAAATCTAATGATATGAAATTTAAAAAATAAATAATTAAATACCTCGTTTACTAAAAATAATATTTATTAATTGTTTGTTGTAATTATTATAATTTTCTTGTAAAAATTTCCTTGTAAATATAATTGGACCAATTGATTTGGTGTGTAGAACTGTCAGTAAATATGACAGGTACTGTACGTCCTTATAAACGTAATTGATTTAATTGTTATGTTTGTCTTAATTGCCTGTTTAAAATGAGTGGCAGAAGTTTATAAATATTTTAAATTAAAATGAAGTTGAAATTATTGTCCTCATTTAAAATATTTATTGCTGTTAAATTTACGCGCAACTTAGTCACTCGAAGCAAGGTCATTTGTATAAATTATCAAAGAAATTCTTCGTTTATTCATTTTCATTACCTTATATTACATTCTGGATAATTTTTAAATATATTTCTTTTATTTCTTATTTCTTAATATTGTAATTTTAGTGGGTTTATTTGCTGAAGGAGGGACGGACTCCAGCAACGAGTTACGTAACTTTCCGGCAAAAAGAGTTAAAATTGTGTATGGCGCCATCTTTTAGGGATTTCTTTTTAAAGGCTTTTATATTAATATTATTTGTTATAAAATGGCAGAAAGCTGCCATTTATAGAATTTTGAGGGTAGAGATGGGTTTTATAAAAAAAATTGTAAATGCTAATAAACAGTAAAATCATTAAGTCTGGTCCCATTCGAGATATGACACCTTGACCCCCCCCCTCTATCTCCCCAATCCGTCGACCTTTAACAATCAAAATTTGTCATTTTCAATACCCATAATACCGAAATTTCCCTGTAAAATTTCAAAAATTTTCGACAAAAGGAACAAAAGTTATTAAGCTTTAAAAAAAAAGTGAATAAAACTGTGCCCCCACAAAAACACACACAAATATCCATAGGTATAAAAAATATCCCCAACTTTTTTTGTTTTCTCGGCGTTTCTAGGTTCTCTGAGCCTAAAAATGTAAGAATCTTGGCGGGGAAGGGAGAAATTTTCACTCATTGCCATATTTTCTCTCTGTTATATCAATAATATAACAGCAGGGGAAGTAGAATGGACTGTTCCATCTTTGAAAATATACAGTGGGTCATCGGTTAACAAACAAGAACCCCAAAAAATAAAAAAAAATATATACTTTTTTACTAAGTTTATTTATATGTAATAATAAAAATACATGTATACACAGTCTTGCATTTTTATTAGTTATGTTTTTTTTTTGTTTGTGGGAGTTAAAGAATCTGTCTAATGTCCATTGCTTTCTTTTCTTCATCAAGATTTTCAGAAATAATTAATAGCATTGTAATTGTAGAGATCCCCAAGCCTATTAACCTCAACCTGGTTTGGATGCCATTCTAAGACCGTTGATCTGAGTGTCCCCACTTCTTCAAAAGATCTTTAATTAATAGCAGATATCGGCATTAATCCTCTTTTTCATAATAAAACATATCTCGCCGAGTTTCTTGGCGTTCTTCTGTCGTCAGATTAGTTTCATATTCCATTATGAGCTCTTCAATGTTCTTTATTTCTTAGATGTGATTTTTGTTACTCCTTAAACTGCTTGAGTCTTCTTGCTTATACTGTATCCTTCTTAGATAAGATTGAACTGCGCCCTACTTTAGATATGTTCAAGCCATACTGCCCTGTAACATCAGACATCTTCTGCCCACTCTCTAGCTTTGCTATTATACTCTCACCTTTCGAAAATAAAAACCCATGCAAAACTTAATGAGTGCCCGCCCGACAGTCTCGCGAATACTATAAAAGAATTGTTTCCGTCAGAAAAATAAAAGGCTGGAATTACAAGGGAGTATTTGAAAGTTTGAGGAATACTATCCGATCAGTAAATATCGGGTTGAGCGTTGATGTTGACGTCTCCCACGCTTCGAAAAGTTTCGAATTGTTACCTGAAGACAAGGGAAAATCAATAGTTATTTGCTATTTTCTTCGCTTCCTTTTATTTCTTGTTCAGTGAAGTGTTCGTTATCCGATCACCCACTGTATAAATTTTGATGCTATCGACGATTCTGTGTGTTAAAATGTAAATTCGTTTTATTCGTTTTTTAAAATTAGAATAAATGAAATTTTTATTCTTGCCACGAAATCACAAATTCTGTAACTGCAAATAAAGCAAACCAAAATATTGATATACAAATCAATAACAGTCCAAATGTAATAACTTGTAAGATATGTTACTATTAACGTAAATCTATGTTTGCCACTACCAAATAATATTATTTTAGTTATAATTATTTTAATTGAAATAAAATTATTTAAAATTTGTATATTTATATAAGATTTCGGTAATTTTTACATTTATAGTCAACTAATTTTAAAAATTGAATAGTTTGTTTCTGGTTTTGCTTGTTAAATTTGCATACAGTAGAGCGTCGAAAATCGGAATCAATTGGGGACTGGGGTTGTTCCGATTACCGGCTTTGTACGAAAAAATTTATTAACCTGTCCGATGTACAAACTTTTCTCCGTTGCGTGTCGCTTCGTGTTGAATTTTCGTCGATTTTAAGCCTAACGAAAATTTTTATAATAATAATCGAAGCTATCGTATCGTTAAAAATTATTTCTTCATTTTGTACAAACAAAATAAATATATTGAAGAATATAAAAAACATGAAAATTATACTTTAGAAGTAAATCTAGTATCAAAAAGTTCGATTCAGCACGACACAGTCCGACTGAAAATCGTTCCGATTTCCGGCCATTTCGATTACCGACGTTCAGATTAACGACGCTCTACTGTATATATTTTTTAACTGCACTAAATATGATAAGCTTATTTTCTGCCTGCACTTATTTTCAAAAGAAATTGCAACTGCAAGAAAATATTCTTGTTTCTTATTTAATATTTCGTAATTTTATAAGTAGCCATGTGGCACTAAAAAAATTTATATCGTGGCTTTACCCAAGCATCTCATTTTTCATCTCTTCCTGTGGCTCACTCCAGGCTCCCTTTCCTGTAACTCACTCCAGATACCTCTGTACCTCTTCTTGTAACACACTACAGATACCTCTTCCTGTGGATTAATCCAGGCACCGCTTCCTGTGGCTCACTCCAGGTACTGTACCTCTTCATGTGGATTAATCCAGATACCTCTGTACCTCTTCATGTGGATTAATCCAGATACCTCTGTACCTCTTCTTGTGGCTCACTCCAGGCATTCTTTATGTGGCTCATTCTAGGCATCTCTTTCTGTGAAATAATCGAGACACCCTATCTTCAGTAGGGTCGGAATTAATGACGATTTAACTCGTTATTAGCATTTACGTTGTTTTTTTTTTATGTAAAACTTAACCCTTTCCTCAAAATTAAGCTTTCTGCTGTTTTATAATAACAATTATATTAAAAAATTTTAAATAAAATATCATAATAAATGGCATTACACATAGTTTTAAATGTTCTTGCCGAAAAGTTAAACAACTCGTTGCTGGACTTTTTCCCGTGAGCTTTCTTATATTATACATAAAGCATTTCCAGTGTGAACTAAATAAATTAAAATATTGGTGAAATTAAAGTAATGTCATCCATGAAACGTGACGAAAACCACCGGGAATAAATTATAAATCAAAATTAATAACAAGAAATATTATTTCCTACGGATTGTAAATATGAATATTTTTCGTCCTAATTAATAAAGATTTTTTTAAAAAATCAATAAAATTAATCATATCTCATTAAGAAAAATATATAAAGATAATCTTATTATACTTATTTTAATTTTAACATAAAATATGTTTAATTAAAAATGTATATTTATCAGAAAGAAAATAAAAGTCATTTATTAAAATTACTTTTGTCTGTATTTAAAATTATAATCCGCATTATTATTTTATTTTATTTTTATCCTTATAATTCAATTTAATTAGAAATGATTAGTAAATGAAATTTTACTTTTTATTAAATATAAAATTAATAATCAATAATTTTTAAAGTTTTATTTTCGTTTAAATTCGGAAATTTAATTTACTTAAAGTGAATTAAACTAAACTAAATTCCCTAAATTTCCCAAAAAATTAAAGCGAACGAAATTCCCTACGTTAAATTTAGGGAATGTTATTTTAACTTAGAGAAGTTGGGAAATTTCCTAAGTTAAATTTCCTGTAACTTTTTAGTGTTATTAAAAATTTATTTATATAAAAAAATTATTCGATTTTTATAATTTAATTAGTTTTAAGATAGTGAAGAAATTCACTTCTATGTATTTTCTTTTACTGAATAAATTAACTTCCTTTACAAATTCTTCATATTTTTCCTATATAACGTTTATAATCTCTTATAAGGAGACAGCTGGATGGTCGAGACTGATAAGATTTCAATGGTTCTGAGAGATCAGGGATAGCAGATCCACAAATCATTAGAGGGTGGCGCAGAAAGGAAGAATATGCCTTACAAAATCTCTTTACTAACTGATTACCCGGCTTTATTCGGGTAAATCCCTCAGGGGGTGCAGTGCATCCCGCGCACCCCTCTAAATCCAAAACATTTCGGCAGTAATCTGTTTCAAATATATCATGCCTAGTCCCCTACAACCCGGTAGCACTATTGTGGACATGGGCGAATCCGTAATGAGTTTGATTAAAACGCTCTTTTAGTGCCCATAGAGCGAAAGGAGCGAAAAATTTTTTAAAAAGTCATAAATTTTTATGATTTACTTCACTAAAGATGATAATTTATCATAATTATAGTAATTTAATGTGATTTGATGTTAATGCCATCAGTTTTATCGTAAGAAATTGGTATAAATGGAGGAACCAATACCGCTGCAGAAACTTTGTAATGAATTTATTATAATCAGAAAGAATATCATTTCAAATACTTAATATATTTCAAAACATTATTAAATTTATTTAATATTTAATTTGATTTTATAGAAATTAATAAATTAATTCTGTCTAAATACATGTTGAACCACTTGCTGGCTTAACATATACTGAAGGAACTGTTTAATGTTATTAAATTCTATAAAAGGTTGAATTCCAAATGAATAAACATAAAGGAAAATAAGTAAAATTGTACATTAATAAACGAATTTAATGGAAAAAGATCAAATTCTACAATATTCGCCATTTATTTACGGATGAATAAATCAAATCAATTTGGAACAATGTTAATCGTTTAGAAATTATTGAAACGTTAGAAATTAATCATGATAAAAAGTCATTTCACTTTGATTTATTTAAAGTAGATTATAATAAAGAAATTAATAAATTTGATAAAATTCTTAAGAGATAACAAATAATTACTTTTCACTGCTTCGTAATTCATATCACTTTAATTGGCGTTTTGTAGTTTCTGAATATGAATTATTTTTAATTTTCTTTTTTAATTGGATTCAAAAATTTAATGGATTGCTTAAAATAACGTGGAGGATTTGCCTAGTTTCTTCTTATTTTTAATCCAATAAAAACGTTTAAGTAGATCATTGGAAAAAAATAATTTAAAAAAATTTTTTTGCCTGACCTTTTGTATAATCAGGCAAAAAATATTAGAAAAAACTATTTTCAGCAATGGTTTAGTGGATAAAAACAATGAAAAGTTGGTCGCGGGTTTGCTCCTGACTAGTCACGAGGGGTTTACCCGGTTTTCTTCATGTGTCTAACGCCTAAATAGGAGGGAAACCCTCTTAGTTGCTAGCCCACGTGTTGTGTTGCCGTATCCTAACAAAATGAAATCGAATCCTTTCATTTTCTGTGCTGTTTCATAATTTTAAGCTTCTTCAACAATTTAGTAAATTTGCATAAATAGCTACGAAGTTACAAGCTTGAATTCTTTCTAAATACGCAAATTTGTATAAATGTAACCGTGTTTTCGTAGTATTCCATTTACATATTTTATATAAAAATGAGTCGAATTTATAGATTAAATTAATCTGTGTTTTGTTAAGAGGTTACCATACATTAGTTTGGCGTGCAATATTATAGTAGAAATTCACTTTTTTGGTTATGATAGAATAAAGTGAGGCACTTTAATGAAAATTAAAAACTGTAATCGAAGGTTCCGAGTTCGATTACGGCTTGTTAATTAACTGCTGAGTTTGAATTCAATTCTGTAATAAGGCACGAAATGTGTATTATATTCAAGAACGATATTGTATTATATTAGAAAACTATGAGTTAATATTTATCCTCAGGTTAACCATAGTATAGGTTCGAATTTTTCAGGTTAACAGTGATTAATCATGAATTCGATTTCTGTTAAATTAATTGTGGATTCGAATTCTTCAGTTTAGCTGTGGTAAACACTGGATTTGAATTCTTTAGGTTACCAGTGGTAAGTAAACCATGCAGTCGAATCCTTCATGTTGAGATCTCACTAAACCGAGTGGATAAAACCACATAACACTGGGTTCGCTCCTCGTCAACGGGAGTTTTCCGGATTTTCTTCACATTGGTAACACCCAAATAGGAGCCAGTGACATCCCGGGTGACATCTCCCCTCGGCAGTTCGTCCATGTGTCACGTTTCCACACACGAATAAACCTTCAGACTGGCAGTGGTTAACTGTAGGCTGGAATCATTTAGGTTAACTGTGGTAAACCATGGATTTGAATTCTTTATGTTTAACTATGAGTTTGAGCTGTTAAGATTAACTATTTGTTTGAATCTTACAAGTTACCATGTTATCATCATGTATAACTGTTGAAATTTATTAAATAATCGATCAATTTTAATGAATATAATGTATTAAATGTATAACTAAACATTATTTTAATTAATTTTATATTTCTTGATATATAATTATAACAATACTACCTTCTAAAGTAATATTTGGTGAATTGTAATTGTTCGTTTGATTAATGTTAAACGTATTTCGCTTTTACAATAATTACAAAAGTAGATTCTGTTCTGTAAATATTAAACGAACCACTCACCACCACTTTGCTATTAATTTTAATTTTTGAACTGAATCTTGAAACTCTGTAATCATTCATTTTCAGGTTTTGATAATTTACAAATTATTTTTTTTTAATTAAAAGGTAAAATTTTTCTATAATTTACGTTAAATTCGAAGGAAACAGCTTTTATATTATTTTTAGAGTATTTTTATTAAAAAAAAACCCTCGACATAATCAACTGAAAATTTTCGAAATATTCTTTAATTTAAAATTTAAATTAAAAAACGAATTAATATTTTTTTAAAAAATAAATCTGTCGTTACTTTATCAACTAGAAATAAGCGATTTTTGTTTACTTTTTAAAATTTTGTCTGTCTTTTGATATCAAATTCTACTTTTTACTTTTTCTTATTTAATTCTAAAATATTTTGCATGATTAAAATCAGTATTGATTTTTAGATATAGCTTATACTCTTATTTTTCTGTTGTAATCTCATCTAGTCAACCAGTGATCGAGGGAATAAAATCACTGAATAATAGTAATTAGTCGCGGGTTCGCGCTCCTCCAACGGGTTACGTGAAGTTTTCCGGGTTTCTTCACGTGTCTAACACCTAAATATGGCCATTTTCCTGTAGAGAATGCTTCTCGATGGTTTTTCCCTTGGCATATAGCGCAAGCGTTTTATTGTTTTTATCCCTACAATTCTATAAAATATTCTCTTTGGTTTGTTTGTTTAGTTAATTTACGGCAACGCAACACTTGTGCGATCTGCCTAGGAAGATTCCTTCTGGGAGGTCTTTTTAAGGTAACTGGCCCATATTCAGGCATTACAGACGTGAAGAAAACCCGGAAAACTCCGCCTGGCCAGGCGCGAACCCATGACCGAACTCCCAGTTTTCTGTGAACGGAATCACTTGGCCACTGGTGGGCATTATTTTATTCAGGGCCAGATTTACCAATCCAGGGGCCCTGGGCACAAATTCGGTGGGGGTCCCTCCTTTAAGAGTAGGCAAATTTGATGATTTAGAAAATTTACACAAAATACTGTACTTTCAATTAGATTTGAACTAGGAAGTTGTAAATTTCATTTAAAAATAAGGTTATTGTAAACATACATATATTTTATTGTGTAAAACTAATTATTTTAATTTAACTGAAAAATACCCATGTGAAAGTTTTTCCCGAAATTTTCCGATGTTTCATAGGTTTTTTCCCGCGTTTGGTTTTCTCTGCCTGTTGCTCTCAAGATTAGGCCACACTAGGCTGTCGCGGTAATAGAAAAAAAATTATGTCTAAACCATAATTTTTTTTTTAGTTTTATGAGGGCCCCTATTTTGTGGGGGCCCTGGGCACAGGCCCCAAATGCCCTTATGTAAATCCGGCCATGATTCTATTTGGTTTTGTTTTATGTAAAATTTAATAACAGAAATGTCCAAGATAATATATTATATATCAGCATTATTACTGTTATTTATATGTTTTCTGTTTAATTAATTTTATGAAATAAAATTAATTAAACAGAAATCCTTACATTTTTCTAAAAATATGCTTTACTCGCCCACCAGAGGGCTAACCAAGGTTGCCCTCTAGTGGCCGGATGAAACTTTTTTTCAGAAAATCATAGACACTTAATTTTACTGGCCCTCTGGTGGTCAGTAAAATTAAATCCCTAAATTTAACTATCAAAAACTTATTTAAAATGAAAAAACTATGAATATATATATATATAAGAATTTTTATAAATATCTTTTACGCTATGTTTACTCACATTTAATTAATTTTGAAAATACTAATTAATTTATTTTTTATTTTCTTCAGTTTTTATCGAATTACTAATTGACAATTGCCGTTTGTGTAATCAAGTAGTATCAATATTTATTATTTCTGTAGTTTCAATATTAGAATAAATATTAGATAAGTTCAGTTTACAATGAACTCTTTCAGTTTGTTGTAGGTTAAAACTTCTACAATTTTTTGTTTGTTTTCTTAAGTAAAGTCTTATAAAGCCTGTCGGACGACCGAGGCGGTTAATGTGTCAGCCTATTGCTCTGGAGGATTCGAGATCAAATCCAGACCAACAACTCCAGAAATTATTTATGTCATAACATTATGCCATTAGTGCCCAAGGGGCGAAGAGTCCACAAAAGGATTTTTATAAAATATTAGAAATTACCTTCAAGAAAAAAAAAGAGCAATCTGCCAAGAGGGATGCCACCCAAGACGATTTTCTATGGGGAAAATGACTTCTATTTAGGTGTTAGATAGGTGAAAAGAACTGAAAATTCCACTTGGGTACCCGTTGGTCAGATTCGAACCCGCAATTAGCGTTTAGTGTTTTTATTCACTCGACAATGAATGGTTTTTTTTCTTGGCATTTTTTATAATCTTCTTCTGGTATACTGTATATCGGAGAATTGTTGTTCTGTAATACATTTTTTAGATTTATATCAAGCGATAACAAAGATATATTGGATAAATTGCGGGTTAAATATTGATTTCCTATCTTCGTAGAAAGTCCTATACTGTTCTTTTCTTTAAAAAAAAAAAAAAGTTAATTTATGTATGATTTAAAAAGTAAGACGGAGAAGAATTTAATCAATAACAGAATATAACACCACTTGATTAGGAAATATATTCTGTGTTTAAAAAAGTCGCAAAAGAAAAAAATCTGAAAGCCACTTCTGAACTTCTCCATTAACAAACTATTGTGAAAATATTCTTAGAGATAACAAGATGATTCTAAAAAATACGAGCGTCTTCCTATTAATTTTATTTAAGAAAAGAAAAAATTTAACTTATAAAAAAAACTTCGTTGAAAAATGTACTTACTAACTAATAAATAACAACTAGCTCTTGAAATTTATTCTTATATAAAAAGATGAATTTTAAGAGCTCTTTTTAAAAATTTTTATTAAGATAAAGTAATGAAGAGCCAGAAAATTTATGTTAAAAGTCAAACTTCAAAATGATTTTAATTGAAGTACCCGTATTTAACGCTATCTAGAAAGATATTTAGCCAGACAAATGCGATCAAATCCGGTATGGTGATATTTCAAGACAAGTGTGAAACATTTACGTAAAAAGAATTAGTACTAAAACTTGCCATTGTGGCCGTATTGGCGCTGCAAGCATCGAAAACGCAATATTATTTGTAGGTACGCTTAAAAGTTGTGGCATACGTTGCGAGGTTGATCAGACTCTTCGGATTTTACATTCTTAGTATGTTTCGCTAAGGTCTCCGCAAAACACGAGTAAGGTCTTGTACAAAGAAAATGTTTGTTGCTTCAGCGAGAAGATGCCATAATTGAACCATTTTTTTAATTTACATGAAATAATACAGGGTGGTCCAAAAATTAGTTAATCGAGAACATCAAGAACTGAAGTTTTTGACATTATGCATAATTTGATTTATACTTTTTTTAAAGTAGATTTAGAACAACTAAGTTGACTTTAGAACAATTAACTGATTTTCGTGCCACCCATTATTCTGAATATAAATTTGGATCATTATCCAATGGATCTGTAGAAAAAACCACTTAACATTGATAGTTAGTCGCAGGTTTGCGCCTCACCAATGGAACAGAATTTTTTTTTTTTTTTTTTTTTTTCTCCTTCACGTGTCTAACACATAAATGGGATCCAGTTTCCCATAGAAGGACTTTCCAGGAGGTATACTCCTTGACAGAACTCCCAGGTGTTGCGTTGCCTTATTCTGTTAATTTAATACATGAACAGAACGGATTGGATTATGGATAATCCTTTATACGTTCTACATAAAGTGAAGTACTGTATTTTTTTTTCATATTAGTTAAACAAATATGTTTAGATATAATAACAACGCCATACTTTTTCGGTTACAAAGGCATAAATATTTTTACGTTTTGATCTTCTTCTATAATGGTTATGTGCTGTAACTTTAGCACGTTTCTTTTCTGAAAATAAAAATATATATATTTTTGAACGTATTTTTATCTATTATTGAAAAAAATTTCAAGAGGTCTGCTAGTTAAATAGGCTACAAAAAGGAAGAAAAAATATAAAATTTCAATTTATCTCAGCTGAACTCGGTAGTTTTCATGTTTAAAATTCTTTTCTGTTCCACTTTTCGAAACATTTTCTTATTCGAAAGAAATTTTAGTAGATATTTTTAAGGTCTAACTGGAGAAATGCCTCGTAAATTAATATATCTAACATCTTGTTATGGCCAGTTTTAATGCTTAAAATTATAAAATTCATGATGTATTAGATTTTATATGGTGGATAGTAGAATGTTAGCTTAAAGTCATAAAGGATCCGGGTTCGAATTTTGTCTAGACTCCTCTAACTTGTCATGAGCAATAGATTATGGATCGGGCCTGCCCCACAATGGGGTTGAACACTACAGATAAGAGACCTATGTGCCCAATAGTGGCCGAGAGGATAAAACAACTGAACAATTGGTCGTGGGTTCGCGTTTTACTGGGCACGTGGCATTTTCAGGGTTTTTTCACGTTTCTAATACCTAGAGGGAAGTTATTTAAGTAAATGTAAATAAAAAACCGCGTTTTCATCTGTGATATATGCACACAAGTACACGCATAGATCAGCTGAAGGAGTTTATTATACATTACAATTATCTCTTCAGCTGAACTGTGTATTGTTGTAGACTTTTGAGTTATCCTGTTTATAAATTTATAAATAAATTGTCTCAGTTCATTCGAATTTTCCAGTTTTTTCAACATATTTATGATTTATTTGAATATTTAAGGAGAGTAGCAATATGTGTATTTGTGATACGTTTATTACTATTCTACTGGTCTTCGTAATAATATCTATATAAAATTTATTAAATGTTCAAAAACCTCCTGTAGGAGTGAAGAT
Source organism: Centruroides vittatus (assembly GCF_030686945.1). Lineage (NCBI taxonomy): Eukaryota > Metazoa > Arthropoda > Arachnida > Scorpiones > Buthidae > Centruroides > Centruroides vittatus. Next base: position 1,791,191 of record NW_027120768.1, read on the forward strand.
AGCGAATAAATAAAGAATGAAGGGCGTTCAAGTTTCCTGTAAGCAATCTTCAACTTTCTTCATCGTATACATGGACAATTTTGTCGGGAATTGAACCTGTAAACTGAGTAGTTTCTTCTACGATGTTGGCCATACGTTCTTTAAGAGTGTGTAGGGTTCTCCAGAAAAAACTTACAAAATTTTTCTTCTGCTAATTAATCTTATAAGGTGCATTCGTTTGTCAGAAGGATGTTACTGTTAGGTCAATTTAACGCCATTTTTCATATTTTTTCAGAAATGGTATCAAATAACGATGACGTAAAGAGTTTACTAGCCTGATAGAACAAATGCACCTATTTGTTTAATTTTGGTTAACGTGACTTTTGAAATACCCAATAATATTTATGTAAGATTATTTATGTAGTATTGAGAGTATTTATGTAAAGATTTACACACATTTCGCACAAATCGATGAACATTTACGTGGAATTTTATGTGAAATTTTATATAAATGCCTATATAATGAAATTTTTAAACGAATATCTTTGGCATCTCGATATATATACATTAAAAAAACACAAGATTAAAGATCTTTTCTTATTTTTTCCCATTAAACTGAATATTATAGTCTACATTTTATTCATTTTTTTGGTTTTATATTGCCGTTATTTTGAGCATAAATTTTAAAATTTAATTTTAAAAACACTATAAAATTTAAAATTGAATTCTGGATATTTATGTTTAAAATTATGTAAATTTCTGAATATTGCATTTTTAGATTTATGTCTATCATAAAAGATTTTCTAATACTATTTTTTTCTTTTTATAATATTTCTGCATCAGTAATTTAAATAATTTTTAAAAATTACAATGAAGTAAAGTGTATTTAAATTTAATTTTCATAGTTTTAAAAGCGTTTAGTAATATAAATAAGTTTTGTCTCAGTTTTTAAAATGAGTTAAATGTTATATTGATTCGTCTGGAAAAAGTATTTCTAACCAGCTTCCTCTTCAAAAGGATCAATATTCAGCACACTCCTACAGAAATCAATAATATCTATACACGTGTGTTGTTTTTGCGTTGATAAGGAAATGTGATGCCTATTCACAAAAACATAATTTAAATATTCTATAGGTGCGCGAAAAACGTTAAAGACACTAGCAAAAATTCAAATTCCTAAATTGTTTAATGGAAATATGTTTTAGGTGACTTTTCATGAAGGAAAAAATATCCTGTTCACTTTTTATACAGGAGGTAAATCTGCTGTTCACTTTTCATAGAGGAAGAAAATTTGCTGTCCACTATTCACAAAGAATGTAAATTAATTGTATAGTTTTCAAGAAAGAATTAAATTTACTCTAAATTTTTCATAGAGGGAAAAAATTTCGTTTACTTTTTATAAAGGAGGTAATCTGTTGTTGCTTGGAGATAATTAAATCTATAAGTATCCAGAAAAAAGGAAATAATATAGAAATAAGTTGTCTTATATCGTCTTGTTTATTGTAATTTATTTATTCTATTTTCTAAATAAGATACTGATACAGTGATTATGTATGAAGACGTATGATAAACAATACAATTAATTATATTGATACATTACATGTCTTAATCAAATCTTGTTGAAATTTTATATAAAAGATTATTACATTTTCCGTGAAATTTTGCTATTCTATTGAAATATTAAATGCTTACAGTATAAATTGTTGAAAGTTTATTTCTGTATAATTATCATCCATTACAGATGTTTTATTTTTTTATTAAAAGTTACACGTGTCGATGATAGCATTGTTATGTTACTTATACTGAGAAATGTGCTGAAGAGCATACTAGCACTTAGAAAATTATATATACTGTATATAAAAACTGTCTTTTCGATAAACTTTATAAATTAAAGTGGCAGCCTACCACTCTGGGAATCCGGGTTCAAAACCGAACATGCCAAAAAAATCCAAACAAATTTTCGGGGGTGTCTATATCAAATATATCGGGCCCGTCCCTCACCACCCGTTCGTCCCATTGTGGGCCTGGCCAAACTCATAATGGGCTTGCCAAAAAGGCTCTCTTAGTGTCCGCAGAACAGAAAGTGTTTCAGAAACACCAACACAATTTAAATTAATTGTTTTATTGTCAATGTAATTGATAACAATATAATTAATTCTCGTGAAGCGAAGAAAATTAACAAATTTATTCAATAAAATCGATATACCATACTTCGATGATGAGCATATGGTGATTGCAATGTCTTCCAGCTAATGAGAAGGTATCACACATCGATAACCAGTAATTTACCTACCGTTCAATGAGATAAAATGTTTATTTTACAAGTACAGCAATAACAGTGACTAATGACAATCCGTTTAATGTTTCGCCTGAAGGACCAACTAGAATAACATTTAAGGTCCTGTTATAAAAACGAATATATCAATTATGTTTAAACAAGTATTAAATTTTACTTATTTAATTATTATTTCATTAAATTTCCACAAATTTAATATACATAAACATGGTTTGAAGTTCAACACGCTGCAACAGACTTCCTTAAGAAAAATACGAAATTAAGTTAAGCGTGACGTATCACTCTTATCGAAAAGTTTGAAGCATAGTTCTTGTTTTCTTATTGTTCAGATTTCCGTACACGTGTCTTCACTTCATTCGACTGCAGATTTACTAAAAACACAAAAAATATTTTACACTTTCAAGCTGCTGAATGGATAAAACTATTGAACACTGGTAGCTGGACATAGATTCGAGCTTCAACTAAGGGCTAGTAACACGAATTTTCCGGATTTCTTCAAGTGTGTGCGATCAGTATCTTCTCCCCGAGACACTAATCGTCCATGCCTTATTCCGAGAATGAAATTTGAAAGCTTGAAACTGTTTCAAATTTCATTTAATAACAAAGTATCTGAGAATATATAATTTCTATTCGTATTTATTACAATAGATAAATTAGTAGTTTTAATTTTGTGTTATATGTCTTAAATCAAAAGACAGTAGCTGTCGGAATTTGGCGATATTTCAGGAAAATTAAGGTAACATGTAGCTCCATCTGGTATCTGGTAGTTAAAACAAATGTTCAGGCTTTCAACATTTTCGCTTGTCTATCTCTTTTTATAATACAAAATAACAGATGAGTGGATTGTAGAAGTGGTTAAGTGGCCATTCTTCCGCTCTGGGAACCCAAGATCAAATCCAGGCGAGCAACCCCGATAATTTTCGTCTATGGCTGTTCCGGATATATCGGGCCTCGTACCGCACCACCTGGTCGCCCAAATTTTTCATTTGGTCGAACCTTCGATGGGTATAATTAAGAAGGTTTTCTTAGCGTCCACAGGACAAAAAGAGTGTAACATAAAAAGTGCTTATGTAAGGATCTGAATTGTTGGCCTTCAACTTATTTCATATATTGTATTATATCATGACATCATAGTTTGTCGCCTTTTTGTCAACTACCTATCGACTAACTGTCAACTTTTGCGCCTGAGAGAGAAACATCTATTCGGTTCTCGGACACTAAAGGAACACTTTCGGGGATACTATAGATTACTATCTATGGAATTTCGGGACTTTGAGTATATATCTGAACTGAAGGGACTGAGACGAGTTCAACGATACCCTACTTTTGGACCGGAGACGAAAAATAAAAAAGTTATCATACTTTCTTCCCGCGATCGCGCGATGATAGGGAGTCGCGTCGCTCTCTCCGCTAAGTCGGCCTCGCTATCGCGATCGGGAGTCGCGTCGCTTGCTGTTAAAATTGCCTTTAGTAGACGTTTCCCCCTTTTTTTTTACTTTGTTCAATAACTACCGTGAATCATGTACTAAACTAGTGACGTTTAGTACATGGCGGCCTGCCGGCGGCTCCCCTCCGGGAGGTCAGTCGAGAGCACGAACAGTCGGAACGGCCGCCACGGCCGTTCCGACCCACGTTCGCTGCCATAAGTAACATTAACCGAAATGGCGATCGCGCGATGATCGGAAGTCGCGTCGCTCTCTCCGCTTTCGTATTGCGTGTTTAACCATACTGGAGATTACCGTAGTCCGACGTCACGGTTTGCAGACTTTACCGCAAGATGGCAGTACTAGCAACTATGGTGCCGTCTTCATGAGAGCATTAAAAAAGTATGGTAACTTAAAAAGCATGATAACTTTTTATATTTTTCGTCTCCGGTCCAAAAGTAGGGTATCGTTGAACTCGTCTCGGTCCCCTGAGTTCCAATATATAATCAAAGTCCTGAAATTCCATAGGGGGTAATCTATAGTACACCCACACTTTCCCACCACCTCTTAACCTAACGTTCGGTACATCGGTAACTTTACATGAAAATCGTCAGTCGCTCGGATCTAAGCTGGACAAGAGTTCCTCCGCTAAGTGCTTCAATTCCCGAGGATAAAACTCAACTCATTGGATAATCTCGTCTATAGGATTAACCTCAACTTCTTTGGATAAATCTTGTCTATAGGACCCAACCTCGTCTACAGGACTAAACTCATCGATTCACTCCCCTATTGGAATAACTTTCAATGCCTCGTGTATAGGATTCATCGTCCGGAACGCTCAAGACCAGGTATTTATCGCCACGCGAACCTATGTACATTCTCTTTCTCGAAATAACGCGATATTAGGCCTTCCCTCTTTCCTTTGTTAATGTAGTTAAGGTTCTGAGTCAATAAACGTGTTTCTGTTAATGAAGTCTCCACGAAAGTCACTTCCAGTGTGTTGTCACTCCCTCCATCCCGGATCCGATCGCTCCATAACGCGACCGCTCGCGTGACCGGTCTTTAAACCGCCGCGGCTTCCGTGTCCGTTACGACACGGTGGTGTCAGTCCTGACAGGGCATCAAAGAGGTGCCGACCCCCCCGGTCACACTTACAAGTGACCGAATGGATAAAACCATGAATACTGGCAGTTGGTCGTGGGTTCATACCTCAGCAATAGGCTGTCCACGTGAGTTTTCCAGGTTCACATCATATGCATAATACCTAAATAGGCGCCAAGTTCCCGTAGAATGTAGTTTCCAAAAATCCTCTCTCGTGGCAGATCGTCCATGTCTTTATATGACTTTATCCCATTAATTATCTACTATTATACTTGTAAATAAGTATTAATAAATTATGTATTGAATAAAATTTTAAAATAGTCCTAGTTTCAGGTGGCTTTTTTTGTATTATGTTTTTTTTAAATATACGTTTGTACGTATTGGGGCCACTAAAAAAATGTATACATATTTTATCAGCCGATAATTGTGTAACGTGTTTTATCAGTTAAAAATTTTTTTTACATATTGATAATTAAATATTAACTTTTTAATTTACATTTTATAACTGAATAACAATGAAACTGTGTACACACTTTTTTTAGTACATCCCGTGTTTACAAATAATTCCGTTAATTTTTTAAAATATCATTTAAAGGTTTATTTTAATTAATTAAAACAAGAATATAATTAAATATAAACGTATTTTAAAATAAAAATTAAACAATAAAATATTTTATGAAGTAAATGAATAAATAAGCATTTAAAAATATATATTTCGTATAAAATTAACTTCGAAATTTTCCAGAAGATGGAAGTATTTATCTTTATTATAATTGAATTTGTTTATAATAACTTACCATATAAAACCGTAAACAAAGAAGAAGAAGAATAAAATAACTTATATTCAATCTTAATTAAATTCTTATTGCGGTTTTTTTTTTAATTTTATAAATTTTGTATAAATTAAAATAAACAAAATTAGTTAAATTAGATTTTATTTTTCTTTCGCTCGAGTGCCGCGATATGTTGGTGAGGCCTTGTCCTTAATGTAGGTCCGGGATCAAATCCCATGTCGACGACCCTGTAACGAGCAAACTAATTTATTTTATTTTTAGTTATGTTTACTTTTTATGCGGATAAAGTTTATGAAATGTCAATAATTACGTCAAGTACGTAAAAATTCAGCTTAATAACGTAATTCTCTCGTGAATTTCATCGTTTCGAACATTTGAAACAATTGCTTATTGGAATCATTAAAAGGTTTGGTTTATTTGGGTACGGAAATGCAACACGTAAGCGGTCTGCCGAGGGGGTATCTCCCGGGAGTCTTTCTATGGAAAACTCCACGTGGACAGCCCGTCAGGCTGTCCACGTGGAGTTTTTAGAGTGAAACCCACGACCAACTAACACTGTTCAATGTTCAGTGCTGGGCCACTAATGAGAATATTTTTTACAACCCTTTTATGTGTCTATGCCAAAATATTATACATTATTATTATTATTATTATTATGTCATATTGTCGTACACAGCCTTAGTTGGGTTAAATATAGCGGAGATTTAAAATGGAAAAAATCACACTACTGATTTATTAATTATGTGTAAAATTATAAATAAATTAATTTGTATTTTTTTGTGTTAAAAAGGTTAAATTATCAAATTTCGGTAGTCAAATATAGAAGTAAAATTAACGCTATACATGGTGTGTAGAAAACTAATTCGTGATATTCTGTTAGTAAATTAGAAGAAATGAAAGACAAATTTATTGAGAATTAATCGGGAATTTTTGGAAATGAATTTTATAAATAAGCAACATTAACATATTCAATTCTTTATTTCTCTGTTGATATTTATTTTAAAATAAATTAAGAAACGAACACAAAGACCAAATTGAATAAAATCTAATTCGGGTCTTACACGAAAATACCGTCAAACTTCCAATAAGGGCCACCTCTAAACTGCATTTTTTTTTTTTCAGGGAAGTGGAGCAGAAAACAAATACAAAATAACCCACACCAACGGACATATTTTTATATTCTCACCAGTGGCCGTTGTTCACAAGTTTGGATGTATTTACAACTAGAAATTTTATACTATTATTAAGAAGAGAATAAACAAAAGTTAATTATATTCTTATTTCTTTCGAATTCTCTCAGAATAAAACTAAAAAGAGAAACAAAAGAAGTTCTCAATTAATTATTAAATTATATAGAATAAATATTTAAAATTAAATTAGAGAACTGGAGATAAATCAAAAATTTACATATTTAATTAATTAAAATCTGCGTTTACACGTAATTAAGTACCGCTGATGACGTATATAAATATGAATATTACAATTCACTCTTTCAACATGAAGTACTTCGTTATAACGTAAATATTCAAAACCCACGCGAAATAACGAATTTCGTGAATAAGACGTTACTTTACATCTTCAAAAATCTCTCGCACTCTTCATCGTCTTCAGTTTAATGATCATTTAAGCGTAATAAAGACAACATTTTAATTCATAATTACCTAACATTTTCTAATTATTATACAATTAAGCATTTCTAAGGATAATAAATTTTAAAGTTTACTTCATAATTAAATAAAGGCAAAAAAGCGTTTTAAAGTATATAATTCAATAATTGAAATATTGATTTATTCGTTTCGGTGCACGAAATTAATGAATGAATAAAATATTCAGAATACTTATTTATTCGGTAAAAATAAATTATTGTAATTTACATTATAAATAATTAATTTCCGCAAAAAATAATAAATATTTATATTTTAATTTATACAATAAAATTTATTTAATTTTGATATCATTTAAGCATATCATGAATTATTAGGACATAAATCATTCATAGTAATTAAGTTTACATCACTATTATTTTTCTTATTAATTTATAAACGTTTAAAAGTTTTAATTAATTGATTTATCCACGTTCATCGTCCAGCCGAAAGCATCATCTAACTGGAAAAATTGTTCCACGTTTTTATAAATTATAATATAAATTAAAGTATGTAACACATAATAAAACTAATAAAATGTTAATTATTTTGATGATTTTTATTAAATAAAATATTAATCTAACTCTTCGTATTTATATTGAATTTATACACTTTATATTCAGCATCATCTTCTTTATCTCTGTTATCTTTTCATATGAGAGAAAGGGATTTACATGAAAATTCTTCGAAGCAAGAAGATATCAGGATGAGGTTTTTCAGAAAGTTTAAATATAAAAAATGATAAAAATTGTTACTATTGAATTGTTACAATCCTATTTATCTGGCGATTTCTTTATCTTTCTTTATTTCCCTCGAGAATGAACGATTTTTATCACAGTTAAGTTGCTTTCAGCATTCTTTCGCTTTCATCTGAAGTAAAACAGAAGAGCAAAATGTCTTCTGACAAGCTACAACTCGAACTGGTTTAAAGATAAATCTCAGAATATCTGAAAATTCCTTATATATTAATTAATTACAAACGGATCTATACGGTGATTTGGTACAATTATTAATAAATTATAAAATTGGAACAAATTAATTGGAATTTCGTTTTGATAAATTCTTAAATAAATTATTTTAATAAATGCAATAGAGAGGTGAATGATTACTTAAAAATATACTTAAATTTTTTCATACAACTCATAGATTTTCATTTTTAAGTTGTAATAATGATATACAAATATGACGACATTTAATGCCGTACATAATATAATTGGTTATAAATTACTTGTTGGGCTGCATTTTGAAAAAAACTATAGACGTATGAATTCCCACTGCCGTACGTCTGCCCGCCTGACTGTCTGTCTTTCCTTAATCGAGAGAACGATGCTAGATAGATGAAAGTCCAAAAAATGGTGGAAAGAATCGGGGCAGTCTGGGTCGAAAGTCACCTTGCTTGAATTGAAATATTTTCTCCTGTAAGGAGTTAGAAGACCATTACGACTCTGTTACTAAGAGGAAAAGTATAATGTACAGAGCAAGCCACTACTAATTTGAGGTGAATAGCATATATTTTAAATTAAAGAAATTAAAAATATGATTGAAATTGCAGCCCGGCATCGTGACGATGTCACAATAAATAGTTGCTCGTTTATGAAATTATATTGTTTTCGTTGTTATTAATGTAGTGATTATTTCAAACATCATTGAATTTAACCGTTAAAAAATACGAGATAAAAATTATTGTGTCATCGTCACAATGCCGGGCTGCAATTTCAATCATATTTTTAATTTCTTTAATTTAAAATATATGCTCTTCACCTCAAATTAGTAGTGGCTTACTCTGTACATTATACTTTTCTTAAAAACGACAGATTCGTGCCAGTCATCTAATTACTCTGTTGTGGAGAAAATTTTGAATTGAAATCACATGACTTCCGTTCTGAATCAAACGGTATTACATAATTAATCTGGGCCTCCTGTCCCTAATCTTTTCACCTCTTTCTCGAGTTTCATCTATCTAACATCATTTTCGCGATTAAGGAAGGATAGGCAATCAGACAGATAGATGGATGGCAGTGGAAATTTATAGGTCTGCAATTTTTTCAAATTGTAACTCAGTAAAAGAAGTTCTTTAAAGAACTTTTTCCATGTCTACAAATATTCTTAGTTACCTTTTCTATGAATTTTATGGGCTTCCCACGAGCGCCTCACGCTTTTATTTTTGGTCACATAATACCAAGAATAATGTAAAATCTGAGGAAAAAAATTACTGTTTTTTTAGTGCATTTGTGTGAATAAGCTTTTCTTTAAATTTTTAATTTTTTTTTTTTTTTTCGTTTTCTATCCTTGCAAATCGCCAGTGAATACGTCTTAAAAACCCGTCCCACAAATTTTAAATAAAAATAACCCTTCAGTATATGTGAAACGTGCAATCTTCACTTTTATATATGGAACACTGAACTATCGAAATTCTTCTTGGTTTAACCTTTAATCGAGAAGTGGGTGAAAATTAAGTTAGAAGATATCTGGACAGACAGACAGAGTAAGTTAATAAAAAGAGTATAATAAAGAGAATTGCACTTAGTAAAGAAGTTATAAATTTAATCAATGGAACAATATAAAAAACTGTAGAAAATAATGTATCGTTACGCCATAAAATCTGAATAACCATAAATGATCATTTACAATAAACAAGGAAATAATCAATATCTTTGAAAGGTTATTCACGAATTTATATGAAATTTATAGAAATTCAGCTAAATAACACCTTTTGCTAAACAAGAAATCAAAGAAATTATGAAATAAATTAGTATATTATCACAAATATATAAAAACGTCTCCGAATTCACGCTCCTTAATTCTCAATCTGATAAACGCGGAGGATTAAATTTGCATGTTCAACTATCCATTACGTTTTTACAGTAAACGAAATAATAGAAAAGAATCAAACACCAATGTAGCGCTCTTCAGAATATTGCCATTCTTGCAAATCGCCAGTGAATACGTTTTAAAAAACCGTTCCACAAATATTAAATAAAAGTAACCCTTCAGTATATGTGAAACGTACAATTTTTCGTTGGAAACATTATCATTATCAAATCACCTGAATCTTAAACACTGAAACATGCACTTGGACCTTGTTACTATTTGTTTGTTTAGTTAAGTTACAGCAACGCACGGCGATTTGCCTAGGGAAATGCCTTCCGGGAGGTCTTTTCAAGGGTAATTAACCCCTATTCGGGCGTTACAGACGTGGAGAAAACCCGGAAAACTCCGCGTGGCCAGCCAGTCCTGGTGAGACGCGAACCCAAAACCGAACTCTCAGAGTTCAGGGAACAGAACCGCTTGGCCACTGGTGGACCGGTTACTACCTGTAGCCTAATTCTTAATTTAAGATACTTCGATTTAGCGCCACAAACGATTTAGCTCTAGTTTCATACACAAACAAATGGAGACGCTAAATCGAAGTTCGATCGTGTTTAGTTTGAAAACTAAAATAACGAGTTGTGCCATTTTCCCCCGATATTATGAATTTACATTTAGTTTTATATTTTCACATAGAAAATGAATTATATTAAAATTCAATCGGCTGTTAGGAAGAAAGAAATTATTCACATTTTAATATTTATTTTACCCTCGACATGCGACAATAATCAATGTCAACACATCACTCGTTAAGTAATTAACTATAACAGGAGAATATTTAATTGTAATTTACGGTTTAAAATTGATTTAAAGAGAATATTCATTATTTAAAATACAATAGAAATCTCTACGTCATCAGGCGTTATTGTGGAATAAGAATATTGATTATTTGTTGCCTGCAGGAGTTGAAACTGTTTACACATCCGTGATTCACTTGGATTTTGTAATTACAAAATGCTGAAGGGTAAATTAAAGTTTCTGTAAATTGAAAAAATTGTTTAATTCTTTACAATTTTCTGAAAGGAGCAATTGTATTCAATTGTTATTTTTTTTTTTTTTTTTTTTTAATTTTTACAAATTCACCAACAGAATTCAATTTTGAAGTATAGAATTATATTCGGCGCAAAGTGTGGCGCATTTATAAATATGGCGCCCATATGCAAGCACACGCAAACTAATAGTGCCACTTTTGCACCGAAAGATGTATTTTTATAATTTTAATTGGGTAATAATTGTATTTTTATAGATTTACAAATACAGGAGGGAAATACTAATGAGGAATTTTCAACAGAAATATTGAAAACTACGACATGTTCATAAAAAATATATTGATATATTAATACTACTAAACCGAAATTTCTTATTTTGTCCCAACTTGGGCTTTTATTTTGCGCTAATGTGCACTTATTAAGCTTCAATTTGGGTAAAACAATTTTCTTCACCCACTTTGAAACTTAATAATTCCTGTGCCTTATGTCGAAAATTTCTGAAATTTTTCAATTTTTTAAGGCCATCGATATTACTAAATTTTGGTGGGTTAAAGGTCGAGGAATGGTGTGATAATAGGGATCCTGTGTATCTTCGGTAGGGTCGGACATAATGACGATTTTACTCGTTATTAGCATGTACAATTGTTTTTATAAAACTCATCCCTACTCTCCAAATTAAGCTTTTTGATGTTTTATAATAGATACAAATATAAAAAGTATTTTAACAAAATATGAAAACAGATGGCGTTGACAAAATTTTAAGAGTTGCCAGGAAGTGAGCAATCGTTGCTGTTTAGTTTTATATCTGTTTTACACACGCATATTTATATTTTTATTTAATCACAACCCAGTTAACTCACACAGAAACGTCAGTGCCTACTCTTTATCTCGATTTTATCGATCGATCGATCGATAAAATCGAGATAAAGAGTAGATAGTCGATCTAGATAGTCGATAGATAGTCGAGAGTAGATAGTCGATAAAGAGTAGATAGTCGATAATCGATCGATTTTATCGATACTCGAATCATGAAAAGGTTTTTGGTCCCATTTGGGGTCCCTGGTCGTGTAGTGAGACCATTCCATCGAACCCAAAGTATACAGAATATATTAAAATGAAAGTGTTCTAAGGGAACATTTCATCGGAGAGAGATGTGATGATATCATAGAGATATTACAGATCTGTTCTTCGTGTCCTTGTAACATGCAATGAAAACTTTTCAAGTACCCTACTTGACTGATCTATCGTGGTTTTAAATCTAAAACAATGGATTAAGATCGAAAAATCAACATTTTAATTCATGCACTTCATGAATATGCAGTTCAAAACTTCATTCCATTGTTTTCGAATTTAATATTATCATCACCCTCCTTCTACTAATTATTAGCGTGTTATTACTGGTAATGATTACTATTATACTAACTGAATCGTACGAAGTTACTGCTATTAATTGATGTATAACAAATTGACATTTAGTTATTGATCTTCTCGGATAATGATGACAAAATTTACGTTGGATCATGATTTTGACGCGAGTAGGACGGCGGAAAAAAGTCGAACAAGATAAGGAGAAATTCACAATTTCCCGTTTTAGAAAATGACAAGGAGTCAAACAATTGTTTCAATCGCATAATTTTATAGAAAATTTAATTTCTTATCTTGCATTTTGTAATTACAAAATCCAAGTGAATCACGGATGTGTAAACAGTTTCAACTCCTGCAGGCAACAAATAATCAATATTCTTATTCCACAATAACGCCTGATGACGTAAAGATTTCTATTGTATTTTAAATAATGAATATTCTCTTTAAATCAATTTTAAACTGTAAATTACAATTAAATATTCTCCTGTTATAGTTAATTACTTAACTAGCGATGTGTTGACATTGATTATTGTCGCATATCGAGGGTAAAATGAATATTAAAATGTGAATAATTTCTCTCTTCCTATCAGCCGATTGAATTTTAATATAATTCATTTTCTATGTGAAAATATAAAACTAAATGTAAATTCATAATATCGGGGGAAAATGGCACAACTCGTTATTTTAGTTTTCAAACTAAACACGATCGAACTTCGATTTAGCGTCTCCATTTGTTTGTGTATGAAACTAGAGCTAAATCGTTTGTGGCGCTAAATCGAAGTATCTTAAATTAAGAATTAGACTACAGATAATAAGGAGGGCCATGCACAAGTTTCAGTGTTTGAAATTTAGAAGATTTGATAATGACAATGTTTCCAACGAAAAATTGTACGTTTCACATATACTGAAGGGTTATTTTTATTTAATATTTGTGGGACGGGTTTTTAAGACTTATTCACTGGCGATTTGCAAGGATGGCACTATTCTGAAGAGCGCTACATTGTCTTTTCTATTATCTCGTTTACTGTAAGAACGTAATCGATAGTTGAATATGCAAATTTAATCCTCCGCGTTTATCAGATTGAGAAATAAGGAGCGTGAGGTGAAGGTGACTCTGATTGTACTCGTGGAAAGACCTTTGAAACAAGGAATGAGGTTTTGGTCAACGTACGACAAAGTTGCATTAAACGATGGACAAATATCGATTATTAGTTTCTTTTATATTTGCAGAATAGGCTAGAAGTCGCGAAGTTTCTGTTGTTTATGGGATAAGGAAAGGTGGTGCACGTGTTTCAAGTGCCCCTATGTATGGGCGCCCTGTTTTTAATGATACATTATTTTCTACGTTTTTTTAATATTATTCCATTGATGAAATTTCTAACTTCTTTACTAAGTGCAATTCCTTTTATTATACTCTTTTTATTAACTTTGTCTGTCTGTCCAGATATCTTCTAACTTAATTTTCATCCTCTTTCCAATTAAACGCTAAACCAAGCAGAGTTTTGATAATTCAGTGTTCCATATGTAAAAATAAGTAGAAAATAAGAAAAATTTAAAGAAATGTTTTTTTGCGATCAACAATCGGAACGCTCGTGGTAAGCCCATAACAATTCTCAGAAAGGATAACTGACAATATTTGTAAATATAAGCCCCAAGCGTTTATTTCTGGTCGAATAATACAAAGAATAATGTAAAATCTGATTTTTTACCTTTTAGTGCATATATATTAATAAAAAATCGTCTTTAAAACTTCTTTTATATTTTATGATGAAATTTAATTGCGTTTGAAGTAATCACTACATTATTAACAACGAAAACAATACAATTTCATAAACGAGCAACTATTTATTGTGACATCGTCACAATGCCAGGCTGCAATTTCAATTATATTTTTAATTTCTTTATTTTAAAATATATGCTCTCCACCTAAAATTAGTAGTGGTTTGCCCTGTACATTATACTTTTCCTCTCAGCATCAGAGTCGTGGTGGTCATGTAACTCTGCAGGGAAAATATTTCAATTGAAATAAGGTGACTTTCGTCTCAGACTAGAAATTCATATATACTTAATATGGACTTCTTGCCCCTAAAGTTTCAAGATCTTGTATCCTGTTTCATCTACTAACTTCATTCTCGAGAGACGAAAGACAGGCGGACGGACAGAAAATGACACTTGAATTTATTAAAATAATTTATTTAAGAATTTATAGATCCGTTTGTAATTAATTAATATATAAGGAATTTTCAGATATTCTGAGATTTATCTTTAAACCAGTTCGAGTTGTAGCTTGTCAGAAGACATTTTGCTCTTCTGTTTTACTTCAGATGAAAGCGAAAGAATGCTGAAAGCAACTTAACTGTGATAAAAATCGTTCATTCTCGAGGGAAATAAAGAAAGATAAAGAAATCGCCAGATAAATAGGATTGTAACAATTCAATAGTAACAATTTTTATCATTTTTTATATTTAAACTTTCTGAAAAACCTCATCCTGATATCTTCTTGCTTCGAAGAATTTTCATGTAAATCCCTTTCTCTCATATGAAAAGATAACAGAGATAAAGAAGATGATGCTGAATATAAAGTGTATAAATTCAATATAAATACGAAGAATTTAATTAATTGTGAAGTTTGAATGTTATTTAAATAGATAATGAAATAATAAAATTATGATTTACATTTATTATATAAAAAATAAAGCAATAATAAAAAAATCAATTTATTATAGATAAATTATCAAATTATCAAATATAAATTATTATTAAAAAATGGGGGTCACAAAAAAATTATGAAATATTTGGTGGGCGGCGAGTATAAAAAGGTTAAGAACCACTGCCCTAGACCATCACTGACGCGCAATTAACTGATTGCCCCTGGAAGTCGGCTTCTTACAGAAACACAGCTTCCCTGTCATCAAATGTCACGGCACGCCACTGCCCGTCAACTATACAGAACTATCATAAAAACATGCCAGTAAACTCCTATCGGTTGGGTTAAGTTATAAATCTAGTCTAGGGTGGGCAACTTTTTTTATAACACGGGCCAGAATAAATTTTACGTTTTTCCGCGGGCCGTAGTAGTTAATTGACGCCTTTTTGTGACTCGTAATTTTTTTAGTCTGAAAATATGAAATAAATAAATAAAAAGTTTATTACTACATTTATTTCTCTTATCGTTTTCGAAAATTACAAAGAATTGGAAAATTAACTATTAATTAGTTATTTTTCCAATTTAATAATCTATTAAAGATCTCGCGGGCCGGATAGAAACTTTTCGCGAGCCGTAGCTGGCCCGCGGGCCGGGGTTGCCCGCCGTTGATCTAGTCTACTCGTGATTCACGTAATCGCGCGAGAGCGGCCGAATATCTAGCGGGCAGGCAGCTAAACAGCCCACAACCGGTCCGGGATATAAAGTTAGAAGCTTTATGTGTGAAGCATCCACCAGCTAAACCGGGTGACGTTGGTGCTCTGTAAAGCGCATGCGCCAATGCCTATAATCTGGCTGCTTGGAAGTTGACAGGCAGGTGGCTAACAGCCCACAACCGCTCCGGGATATAAAGCTGTACTCTTTACGAGTGTGTCGCTTACCCTGTTTAGCCGGGTGAGCTAAACCGGGTGAGGTTGGTGCACTGTAAACCGCATGTGCTAATGCCTATATAATCTGGCTGATTGGAGACTGACCCGGTTTCGACACTCCTTCCGCCACCGAATTATTCGAATATACAATAGCAATCTTATCGTTTTTTTCACATGTAGTATAGAAATTTGTAAAAGATACATAATGCAGTTATAATAAAATATTAATTTTAATTAATTCAAAGTACGTTAAAATATGAAAATTTATATTTTATAAAATTCAAGGGAAAGTCATTGGAAGGTGGAATCGGCGCTTCCATCGCTTCCAATGACGGCACGCCACTGAACTGTTGACGGGAGTTTAAAAAAATCCATTAAAATATTTGATATATTTATTCCGCTCTCCCATCTTATATTACTTACGGGTTTCAATGTTAAACCGGTGATATTACGATTATAGTATGTCCCATCTGTAAGGGAATGCAGAAAAAACGTGTACAATTCTTGTATAATGTTAAAAAATTAACTGTTACTTTGGCATCATTATTTACAACCAAATTTAATGAATGAGACGTACAATGGTACAAAAAAAGCTCTAGAATTTATTTTCCTTAAATGTACGATCTAAGTATCGGTTGTCATAAAAATTTCTTTCCACTTTTTTCCCAAGACTACAGATATTCGAGTACAAAGTAACTGGTTTCGAGTTATTTCTACTAAGAAGTAGTTAAATAATTAAGAGATTAGGGAATGGTGACATAAGTAAAACCCTGCTGACTTAAACAAAAGCTTAACCGAAGCAATTACTAGCTCAGTACAGTGGGGAACTGATTTCCGTGTACACCTGGTACTAAAACGAATTGCAGTAGTTAGAAAACAAATGACTATTAAGTTTAACATATTTACATCTATGGTGAGAAACGTTTAAAATTTACAACGGCCCTGTCGCGTCCTTTGAGATATACTAGTGATGCGACAAAAGAGGCATTTGACATTGACCGGTATCGGCACCCTCGGGATTTGTCATGCATGCATTCACTGTACACCTACCAAAATCGTCTCTGTTTCCATTCGTGAGCCACTCGCAGGGAGCAATTTTAACTCAGTGGATTGTTTAAATATTTAAAAATAAACAATATTTTATGTTATTTTTATATACGTTTCTTCGCAAAAGTATATTCATACAATTGAATATTTTGTACCAGGTATGTATAATTGTATATCCATTACAAATTTTATTTTACCAAGTAAGTTTTAATAATTTTATTTTTAATTTTAGCCCTTATATCGTGGCTAGCGATTTAAACTGTAATTGTGATATTGAAAATTTACTTTAAAAAAGTTTTGGCTCAAGACAATATAATGAAAAAGAAGCCAATAAAGAAGCCAACGCCTAAATTAAATATAAGTACTTCGACAAAAAAATTTGTTCGACATTTTCACGATAAAATTTATCAAGACAAACTGGCTTTGTGGATGCATAAAAATGCAAAAATTGTTTTGTTGGCCTTGCCTATTATTTTCAAATGAAATTAGTGTGTGGAATAAGAATGGCTTCGACGATTTAAATAATTTGAGTAAAGCTAGAAAAAGACACGAATATCGTAAATGTCACATCGATTCTTTCGTAAAATTGAAGCAATTTGGAAATCAAAATAGAATAGAATTTAACATTAGTAAACAATATAAAATTAATATTGAAAATTATAACAAGATAGTTACGGCTAATAGATATATTGTATCTAAATTAATAGATATTACATGCTTTTTAGCAAAGCAAGAATTGGCATTTAGAGGGCATAGGGAATGTATTGAATCTAATAACAGAGGTAATTATATTGAACTCGTTTCTTTATTAAGTACGTCAGATAATCAATTAAAAATGCATTTAGAGAAGTCTACAGTTTTTACTGGCTTATCGAACAAAATTCAAAATGAGCTCGTTAATTCGTTAGGAAACGTTTTATTGCAAGAAATTAAAAAAGAAATTGAAAACGCAAAATTTGTTGCTATAATTGTAGACGAAACGACGGACATTAGCCACAGAGCCCAGATGTCGACTGTATTTCGTTACGTGAAAGAAAACGGTAACGTCGAAGAAAGATTTGTGGGCTTTACTGATGCGAGTGAGAACAGAGACGCAAATTCGTTATTCACTCACATTAAGAGTTACTTAGACGAATTTCGATGCACTAAAAAATTAGTGGCACAAACATACGACGGTGCTGCCGTAACGGCCGGACAACGTAATGGTGTCCGAGCTAAAATTAAAGAAATATCCAAACATGCTATTTTCGTACACTGTTATGCTCACAGATTGAACCTAGTTTTCTCTCAATCTGTTGGATATATAAAAGAATGTAAAATATTTTTTCAAACTATGACAGGATTTTCTTCATTTTTTTCTAAATCTTCTAAAAGATCTCACGCCTTAGATCTAGAAGTCAATAAGCGTTTTCCTTCAGCCACACCTATTAGATGGAATTACAATAGCAGGATTGTAAACTGCGTTATGGAGTATAAAGAAGAATTAAAACTTTTGTTGTTGAATATGGTTGAAAGTCCAGAACAATGGGATTCTGATACTACAATTGCCGCAAGAGGATTATACCATTATTTAATAGATTTTGATTTTCACTTTTTATTACTAGTTTTTCATCAAATATTTGCACATTCAGATATCCTTTTTGATATATTACAAAAAAAAAATTTTAATATAGCATATTGTATTACTAGAATAAATCACTTTATTGATTTTTTACGACAGAAAAGAAATGATTTTGATTTGATTTGGGACGCTTTGAAAAAAGATGAAACTTTTTTAGAAATTCAACCAAAAAGAGGAATGAGACATACTGATATTGAGTCTAAAAAGGATTTATATAGACGTCTGTTTTATGAAATAATGGATACATTGATACAAAATTGTATTGACAGATTTGCCGACATAAAATCTCTAGAATTTTTATCACTTTTAGATTTTAATAATTTTAAATATTATGAAAAACAATTTCCCGAAGAGAGTTTTAATGCTTTGCGTAAATTTTATGGAGAATTTTTTAATTTATGTAAATTACGTAGTGAATTGCAATATTTATATTCGTGTCCGGACTATATTGGCAAGTCACTCTTAGACATAAAAAATATTATAATTAATGATGACCTAAACAAAGACGTACTAATAGAATTATATGGTTTAATATCATTAATTTTTACAATACCATCTACCAGTGCGTCTGTTGAGCGTAGTTTTTCAACAATGAAGCGAATTCGTACATTCGCCAGGAACACTCGGTCGGAGGAAAGATTGTCGTCGCTAGCGTTGCTTTCTATAGAAAAAGAACTTTTAAATACGTTGATGGAATCAACGACGAGTGACTTTTATGATAAAGTAATTAACGACTTTGCGGGAAAACATCGCCGAATAGAGTTAATTTATAGAAAATAAAAAAAGAAACAAGTTTTTCTATAATTGTATTATGTATGTATTATTTGTATTTTAGAATTAAAGTACATAAATTGTTTATTTTTGTCATTCGCACGTACGAATGGACCCTAGACCATCACTGACGCGCAATTAACTGATTGCCCCTGAAAGTCGGCTTCTTACAGAAACACAGCTTCCCTATCATCAAATGTCACGGCACGCCACTGGTTGGTGTCAGAAATTGTAAGTAAATTGTGGATAAAATGTTTGTACTTAAAAATTGTTCTTAGTACTTCTGTGAAAATCGCGTATGTTTAGAGTGAAAATTCGCTGTGACATGAATTTGAATTGTGCCTAAGTTTTGGATCATCTTTGCATTTTAAAAATACAATCAATTTTAATGCGTTTACATTATCTTTCCTTTCTGTTTTTGTTTATTTTTAAACAGTTTTCTCTACGAATATGCTTTATTATTTAAATAATTTCCAAAACCTTTGTCAAGAAAAGTGGGAACGAATCTTTAATTATAGTGAAGACGAATATAACCTTATAGTCTGGGGTAGGTAACTATTGCTAGTTTTTTTTTACTTTAGGTAATTTATTTAATTTCGAATATTATATAGGTACATTTATTTTAACAACCGCACTTTATTGGACGTTGGGCATCTTCTACACATTCCTAGACGTAACAGGAAAACCTGCTATTTTGACTCGCTACAGAGTACAGGATTCCTCAAATTATCCAGTAAATTGATTACAGTTATGCTAATTAACTACTTTATAAAATTAATTTTCTGTAGTTTTCATTACGTTGAACTTAAATTTATTATTTACATTACAGTTATTAACATATTTAATTTCTTCTTCGTAATAAAATTTAACTAAATGTAACATTTCTTTTCCTTTTCCAGGTGAAATTATCGAGAGTTTACCGTATCATATAGCAAGTCCTATTTAATCAAATTTTTGTTGGTATTCCATTTAACGTTGTTGGTTATAAAGTGTTAAAATGGAGAAACACCAACAATTGGATCACATTGCCACCATTGCAATGGATTGCATTTGAAATTTTGATATTTACAGCGATTTATGAAATTGGATTTTTTTATTCACATTGGTAAGAATCGCATAAATACAGTTATATTTTAGATGTAGCGCTTTCCAAAATAGTGTTGCTCTGGTGAAGCGCTAACGGATACACGTAAATGGATCATCCCCGTACATGTTAAATATCAAAGTGTTCAGTATCTGTGAACTAATAAATGTACGGTACTATTTTGCATTGCTTACTACACCACAACATAATGAACCAACTATCAGTGTTCAGTGATTTTATCCACTTGGCCACTAGTTTTTGTTAAAAACCCTTTCTGCTCTGATGGCACTAAGAGAGCCTTTTTAGTAAGTCCATTACGGATTCTGCCAGGCCACAATAGGCGACTGGTTGATGAAGGGCGGGGTCCGACATATCCGAACGGACCACCGTGAATAATTTCTGCAGTTATTCGACTCGTACAGATGTGATTCCGGCTCCGCATATAGCAATAAGCTGTCGCATTGACGGCCATCCGGCCATCACTTGGCTACTGGTGGACCAATTGGATAAATCCACTGAATATTGGTACCGTAGTTAGACTCGGATTCGGGCTAAGTAACAGGATGTCTGCGTGGTATTTCCTGAGTTTTCTTCGCGTGTCTAACATCAAATTAGAGGCAAATTTTTATACGAAGGTTCTTCCTATAAAAATTTCCATAGGAATATAGTGGTAGTAGGAAAATTATATATATATAGTAATGTTAAAAAGTGTTCTCAAATAATATTGAAATTACTGGATGTTAACTCATTTTTCCCGTGAGAACTGAGAAGATATTTGCCTCGTGCTTATTATAGCACAATGGTAGTGGTTGGGTGATGAGGGATGGGTGATGACCAGAGCCGAATTTAGTCTTGTTCTACCTTATGCTGCAATATACAGGAGGCCGTTCCTCCTATACCAAATAATAACAGACAATATGTATAAACCGTATTAAAATAGAATGAGACTAATCTATAGCTTATTTATCTTATACGAAAATCCGTTCTCTGCCTGATATCCGACCATAAAAAATTCCTAAGGTTTCTAAACACGGACTTGTACAGTGTGGGTTTAGAAACCTCACGAATCACAGATCTCCTTAGCATCAGCCTGAAGCCTTCATCACCTCAGCTAATTTAAGGATTTCTAAAGTTCTTTATGGAGATTTTTCACAATCTAACATTCATTTTGCAATAATTCTTCAATATTTATTTGTAGTTTTATAGTAATTAATTTGTTAGTTCTCGGAATTGCATGGCGGCAATAAATATTATCAGTATATGTCTTAAAAATAGGGATTAATTGATAAAGCTTTAAGAATTTTATTGTCATATAAAGATTTACCAATAGAGTAGTACAGTAGTAGATCATTGTGATACCACTTTACAATTATTATTGTAGAACAACAATAATCCTAGGCTGGCATATGTCATAATCTTAATAATATTAAGCTCTATGGCTTTTCATAATAATATTATTTATTTATTTATTTATTTGGAATTTTATAGGTTATTGCATCAACCAAAGCTATATAAATATATTCATAAGCGACACCACGAATGGACTACACCAATTGCTATATCAGCTATGTATTGCCATCCAGTCGAACATGTTTTATCAAATTTGATTCCACTTTCTATGGGTCCTCTTCTTATGGGATCTCATTACATAAGTCACCAATTATGGTACATCATTGCCGTTTTATCAACTATAAATGACCATTCTGGTTATCATTTTCCTTTCATTTCGTCGTGTGAAATGCACAACTTTCATCATTTAAAGTGAGTGCCGTGCTTCATTCTCCGAATATTTTCTAATTTACTACTTTCATAATTTTTTTTTCTTACAGACTCAAGCAGAATTACGGTATGACAGGGATTTTCGATCGTTTGCATGGAACTAGCACGCAATATCGAAACAGCAAACAGTTTCAACGTCATTATATATCATTTTCATTTGTTCCCATGAAAGATTTATATCCAGATGATTAAGAATGCCACAATTAATTAATTAATTAATTAATAATTTTCGACTTATGAAAAAAAAATTGTACTTTTTATATAATAATGTATTATATTAGCAAATACGCAGCGCAATCATGCCGCGAATAAATACATAATATAGTCTGAAAGCGTATTATACATGAAAATATATTATTTTTAATTTCTAAATTTGAGATTCTTCCATCCTTGATCAAATTATGTACAACGTTTTCAAAGTTTCTTTAATAATTAATTTGAAAACACTTTAGAAAGCACTTATTCTTTGAATCATTTTGAAATCTGCTACATTAAGAAAAAAATCGGAAATAATTCCTTGCAATACCGAGGAGCGGAGGTGAATTGATCACTTAATCAATCTGACATATATATATATATTAACTCGATGTATACATATATATATATATTAACTCTTTTCACCCGTTGGCCTGTTGGTTAATGAACGGAAATGGGATCTGAGGTACACGGAATCGAATAACATGAGAGATTTTTCAGAAATGGTTCGTTCGGATATGTCTGACCCCGTCCCACACCACCTGGCCGAACTCATAATGGGCTTGCTAAAAAGACTTTCTTAGTGCCCACATGGCAAAAAGAGT
Source organism: Centruroides vittatus (assembly GCF_030686945.1). Lineage (NCBI taxonomy): Eukaryota > Metazoa > Arthropoda > Arachnida > Scorpiones > Buthidae > Centruroides > Centruroides vittatus. Next base: position 1,814,325 of record NW_027120768.1, read on the forward strand.
GTGAGGAAAAAACTTTTTTTGCCTTGTGGACACAAAAAGTTTAATTAAGCCCATCGTAGGTTCGAAGAATACCTTTTAATTAAGCCCATCATGGGTTCGGTCAGGCCCACAATGAGCGGCCAGATGGTGAACCCAATAGAGCACATAGTAATGGCTGAAACACAGTATTTAAGTATTTAATCTTTAAAAAAAAACACCGAAAACTTGCCTAACTTTACTCTCTTGTAACACGACACAGACGCGAATTTTCGGTAATTCAATTCTGAGTAATTTCATTCAAACCACGGGCTTTTTTCCATTTATTCTTAGAATTTTTCCAGAATTATAATAAAAATAACTACATTACAGAAAAAAGGAGGAAAGTTTTCGGAATGAGAATCGAACTTCGTGATAGAAACATTATACTTAACCGAACAATTCTTCAACCGCGCCTATAAAAGAATACAACCATAATATAAAAAATTATAATATATATTATAATATTTTTCGTTGCACATTTCATATTATATTTTTAAAATTAAAAATTTATAATTCAAAATAATTTAATTTTTCATCAAATTAAATGTCATCCGCTAGAGGGACAAAAACCGTTTCAAAATGGTGGCCATCATGAAAATTCTGTTCGAAGTGGATTTTCATTAGTAAACGTCGGTTAGTGTTTTGTTAAACATCGTTTTATAATTATAATAAAAAAAAAATACCTGGTATATGAATAAAATACATAAATATAGCGAAAAGTTAGCATATTGTACAAAACATTTGTGGAATTATTCAAATCTTCATCAATATATAACGAAATGAATTAAATTTTTACTGCATACTTCGCGTTTAATTATTATATGCATGTAGAAACAACCTGACTCCATGTTTGTATATATAAATTATAATTCGAAATACAAATGCAGCTCTGAATGAGGAGGTTGGATCTTGTAAACCAGAGTTGTAAACCATGCCCACAGCAGTAAAAAAGGAGACCCCAAAATTTACCTCCCTCCCCCAGGGAGGTAAATTTTGGGGTCCACTATCGCCCCTAGACACTATCAGTTAGTGTCTAGAGGGGTCCACACACCCATTTAGAACTGCAATTTTACCAATCAAGATTTTATGTAAATAATAATTAAATGTATTTAAGCTCATTGGATATAAATTAATCAAAAATTATAAATTTACTTAAGCAAATCTGACATAATAATAATAATAATAATTGAAATCTTGCAGAATAATGCTCCATTTTTGTCAATGTTCTGTAAATTTTTAACATAATATTGAAAGCATCGCTCTTACATTCCAGTAATTTATGACGTTTGCATTCGCTTTTAATAAACGTTTGTCGAGTACACATTTAATTCTCATAATGATGATACTTCAATTATTCATTAATTATCTATAGAATTCGACTGTATAACCTTAGTTGATTAAAGTAACTGGAAATGTTAATTTGCTCTAGAAACTTTCTGGATATTAAAGATTTGAACTTGCACAAAATCAAAATATTTAATATACTGCTTTGATTATATCAATGCTTCTCAAACTAACTGATGATGTGGACCTGGAATATCTTTTCCGTTTTACTAATGTCTGATACCATGTTTTTGCCAAATTACTGTATTCAAATATCATTGTTTCACATAACAGGATCTTTCTGTTTAGGTGCATTTACAGGATATCTCAAAAATACACTGCATAACCTCGGGAAAGAGTTCCTCATATACGGACAATAAAAATAATTTATATCGACGACACGGGTCTGGAAATGCTTGGTTTCAGAGTTTTGAGGGTCTGTAACTCTGCACATCACCTTACAAAGGTGTGTCTGGGTTTCTAAGTTATTAATGGGGAATGTCTTATCTCCCACATGTGATGTTGATATAAACTATTTTTGTCTACATTTGAGGAACTCTCCGGAGGTTAATCCATGTATTTTTGAGACATCCTGTATACTGTACCACTATGACATAACTGGCAATATTATATATATTTGAAAATGTGTTCTTTTATACCATGTTTTCTTTTCTTCAAATTTTTGTGCACAGATACTGTTCACAGACAACCACTTTGAGTAGCACTTGATTAGATAATTGTTGCAAGCTTCATTTGTTGTTAATGCTTTAATGAGTTAAGAAAATACAAAAGTACTACAACTGTAATTCATTATTTAATGTTTTAAACCATTATATTAATATTATATCCATGATTATGATTGTTTAAAAGTTAATAGTTAGTTACTGTTTTTTTTCTTATTTTTCTTACAATAAACAATGTTGCATAATAATAAACAACATATGTATAGTTTATCTGTATTCATGTACTTTCCATAAAGTCTTATGCATTTTAAAACTGTAATAATGTAAGTTCTATCCAAAATAAAAATGTATGATGTACTAAAAAGATAATTTATTCTAATTTTTATGGACAATATAATAACTGAATTTATTCTAATTAAGTTGTTTTAATTTTCATAATGGATGAATATGTTTACAGAATTGCAAAATTTTACTATGCTTTGTATCACTACTGACAAAGATTGCATTAAATTTTAATACTTTTATAATTGTATACTGTAGAAACTAGAATAAATTACTCTGTATAGTATCCTTTTAATCCAAAAATTTTTCTTGGTAGACGATCTCACTGCTTTCCAGTTAGAAAACTATGACTTTATTCCAAAAATTGAACTACAAGTGCATTTCAGGTTTGTTTAAGTTTCCAACCCCTCTTCAATGCTGTTCAAAAAAATTTATATACAAATTGTAATTAAGGACACAACATTATTTAAAACAGTCCAAATTATCTTTTTGGATTGTTATATATACCTATAGAAGATAAAGATAAAAATATAGAAATAGAATTTTTAATATGTGCCCTTATATAATATGTAAGTGTTTGTATTGTAGAAAAATTTTTTTAATGTGATATTTAAATAATGTTGTGTCCTTAATTACAATTTCTATATAAATTTTTTTGAACAGCACTGAAGAGGGGTTGGAAACTTAAACCAATCCGAAATGCATTTGTAGTTCAATTTTTAGAATAAAGTCATAATTTTCTGACCGGAAAGCTGTAAGATCATCTACCAAAAAAAAATTTTGGATTAAAAGGACACTATACATAGAAATTAAATAAACAGCAACCATACTATATTAAGTAGAATAAATTACTTTTCCAATGCATTTTACACATCATTTTTATCTTGAATAAAATCAAAGTTTTTGCAGTTTTAAAAACGCAAGTACTTTTTAACACATCTACTATAATTATTGTTACATCATTAAAAAAATATATAGAAATATCTCATATAGTGCAGTGAATGTTTTTTAGACTAATAGTGAAATTGAGGTCAAAGTTTTAAACCGTGAAAACGTGTTTAAAACTTCGGCGCTGCTTTCCTGTAAGCCTAGAAGTTTGACAATGGCGCTTGGAATGTCGAGCATGATTCCACTGACTTTCCAAACACCATTGTCGAACTTCTAGGCTTACAGGAAAGCGGCACCGAATGTCCGATGTACACGTTTTCGCGTTTAAAACTTTGGGCTCAACCTTGCTATTACTGCATTAATTGAATCCACACTAATCAGCAAGAGGGATGAGACAGCTGGAGATTTTTCCCCAAGCCCAGAGAAAACTTACCATAGTAGTTCCTTCATGTATAAGTTAACATTATTTTTTACTAATAAAAATAAAATTGTTTGATTGCTTTGTATTAATAAAGAACCATTCTATGTATATTATTTGCTTTTTCTTTTCTGTATGAAGCACCTGATAAGAGATTTTACATTTTCTAATGCTCTTTGTGTAAATGTTAAGTTATTTATCTACATCAGTGTTTCTCACTCCAGTCTGTGAAAAAATTTCACCAGTCCACAGAAAAATATTTGACTGTATTGTCACTGATGCAGTTGATTACAGGTGACAGTTAAATAGTAGCGAGGTTGAGGCCAATGTTTTAAATGTGAAAACATGTAAGCAGTGTTTAAAATCTGCTATTCATTAGCACCCTTCCCCATTAACTCCACATCTGCGATGGTCGAGAATTCAGAGAACTGAGGGGTTACGAAGGGAAAAGGAGAGCTTGGACAGGGGAGAGAGGAGAGAAAGGTCACCACTTTTTAGACTGGACATGTGTGTAACGGACGTTGAAGTCATCTGTTCTTGTGATTGCCTTACTTTTTAGTTTAATTGTTGTATTATTAAAATTTGTAATATTACAAAACATGTATGTTGGACGTTCAGTGCCACCTTCCTGTAAGCCTAGAAGTTTGACAATGGCATTTGGAAAGTCAGTGGAATCATGCTCGACATTCCAAACGCCATTGTCAAACTTCTAGACTTACAGGAAAGTGGTGCTGAATGTCTGACGTACACGTTTTTGCATTTAAAATGTCAGCCTCAACCTTGCTAGTAATCTAGAGTTACTGTGTGTACTTTATTACATACAGTAACTCTACATAAGCATAATTTATAGTTGCATATAATTACTGGTCCAGTATCCATAATTTTACCAGTCTGTGGTGAGAACTAGATTGAGAAACACTGATTTAGATTATTATTCAAGATTATGCCAGAAGCTAATCTTTTAAAAATATGCACAAAAAAAGTCCAAATTGTACAACACCAAATGGTAGCAAGTAGGTAGTGAGGAATATTTGGCTGGACTGAGTTCTGCTAATCAAATTAGTTTATGCTTACATGCAACCAACTTCCAGTACTTTGAGTATTCAATCACAAATGTTTTCATCTTCGTTCAGAGGCTCTCTTCAGGTGAAATAACGAGTTGTAGTAAGAGAACAGAATATTCGAATAGTTTAGAACATTTGGAAGCTCCGTAGAACTATAACTCTTGTTATTTCGCCTGAAGTGGGCCTATGAACAAGGCTGAAAATATTTGATTGGATACTTAATTCGCTGGAAGTTGCATGGTAAGCATAAACTAGTTAGCATATAAAGTTCCAGCTTTTGGGATATTTCTATGCTGCTATCCATTTACTAACTCTTCTCAGTTTAAATTGGGAACAATGCCACTGGCAGTGTGTAGTAAAGTCAAGGCTGTCAAGAGCTTCTATGAGGCCTGAGATAGAGAGGGCTAATCACTGAATATATACTATACTTACATGCAAAGTAGATCTATATGTTCACTGCACTTCTCTTAAGTATATGCAACTTTTTATTAAAATAAATTGTTAAGTTAATAACACATATAAAATAATAATGATCCACTTTTTATCATTGACATTTATATCATTTTTTGTTAAAATTTATTTTTAAAACTACAGTTAGAAGCTCTTTTATTTGTATTAGACTAGCAGTGACTGAATTAATTGAATTTCTTGACATATATCATAAACTGCATCCAGTAAATCTTGCATTAAATGAAGGTATTCTTGTAGACTGTTTAATATTTGACAAAAATGAAAATCATAGAGGATATTAGAATTTTATATATGTCATTATAAACTACTATACATGCTTGTAACTTAATAATATGACAACTATTATCTAATTTATGGTTGAGAGGACTCATTCTTTTTTCTAAAAAATCTCTTTCGAATGTAGGGAGATGACTGTTTTGTTTTCTTTTATTAATGGGAGAATTTCTCATGATTTATTATTTTTCAGAATGAATGAAGCATATTACAAAAATTATATATTTTTCTGACATATTTCAGATTCACAAATATTAAAAGTATTTGATTGTGATTTTATATATACTTCAAATGTTATTGAAATTTATACAATAACGAGTAATTATTTAATGTGACATAGTCACAATGCTGGACTGCAATTTTTAATCATATTTTTAATTTATTTCATTTAAAATATATGCTCTCCACCTCAAATTAGTGCTGTAGTGTCTTGCCTCCGTACGTCATACTTTTCTATTATTCAATGGAGTCGTGCCAATCATCTATTAACTGCTTTCAGGGAAAGGTTTTGAATTGAAATAATGTGACTCTCAGATTGTTATGGAAGTTTTTATACAGTTAATTGGGGTCTCCTGCCCATAAGGTTTCCATATCTGGTCTCGTCTTTCATTTAACTCCATTCTCAAAATTAAGGAAAGACGGACGGATGGACGTCAGTGGGAATTTATAGGTCTACAATTTTTTTAAATTGCAGCCAAATAAAAAAAGCTCATTTGCAATTGTTTTTTATTCAAATGCTGTTTACTAAGAACTTTTATTAAAGACTATAAAGTAAACATTTTTGTACATGTAAGCTAAAGTATATTTTGAGAGAATATTTTTAACTGGAAACTTACTTGCAGTGCTTTGAAAAGTAACAGAATTTTGTTGCAATTGAGGTGCATCATTCCAAACTGTGCTATCCAATCACTAACATAAAGAACTATAATAACAAAGTGCTTTTATCATTAAAAGTATAACACAGCATAAAATTTAATGTAGAAAATTAAATTTTATTGTAAACTGTGTCTTATTCACATTTTAAATTATTCCAAATCCATCCAGCTTATAAACGTCAGTATCTTCTCAATTCTTTGTTGAAATTATAATTTCGTTGGCTAATATCACACATTATATCCATTCTAAACATTGGTTTATAAACAAGTGTTAGCATTAAGCTTTAAAAGATTTTAATGAATACTGAAAATTAAGTGAAAATGGATAAGATGCATTTTGGAATGATATGTCCTAATTAAAATAGTAACTTTAGTAAATTAATGGAATACATCTCATAAATTGAATAAGATTGTCAATGTCAATCATTTGATTTATCTGTTTACTTGTTAAACTTTCTTATAACAGAATTCTGAGACTGTGTGTTATAATTATATTATATTAGCATTAATAAGTAAGCTTTTGAGCAGGGTAACAAAAGACATCAAAACTAATCAATATACAGATGCTCCTTGAATTACGATGTTTCGACGTACCATATTTTGTGCATACGATGGCCAATGCGAGGAAAGCGGAAGTGTGGAAACTGTTAAAAATTGAATTCAAGCAGCTCATGTCTTAGCATCCCTAGTCAGGAAGTGTGCTTCAGAAAGAAAAGATATTGTTAGCACTATCACCATAGCATCTTCATCCAGCAACTAATATTCCACTATCTCTTTTAACTTTTTTTCTAGGGTTTTTTAATGAAATTTTATTGCATACTTTTCTGGTGGATGTGACAATATTTGAAAGATTATAAGAATGTGTGTAATATTATCATAATATACTTTTGTACAGTTTCTTTTGTTTCATTTGTTCTTTTTTTCCTTTATTCTGTATACTTTACAATATAATATGCAATGTTACGTACTGTATAACCTTGCATATAGCCTTTTTTATTTACAGTATTTATTTTTATTTTTGACTTATGATGTGTTTTTTAGAAAGAACGTAACCCCATCATAAGTCAAGGAGAAACTGCAAAGGTACATCCATTGCAGCTATCTCTTAAGCTGCAAAATACTTAACACTTTCCTCTGTTTCCATATGGATGCTCTCACATCAAATAATGTCCAAAAAATATACTCCTCAGAAGAAACATGTGATAAACTTGTCAATTCATTATTTTGATTTATAAAATTTTTTTCTTACTTCATTGATAATGACTATCTGTAAGTATTAAAAAAACTGTTTAATACTCTATGAATTATCCTTTCAGCTTGAATTTAGAATTATAAAATTTTACTTTTGATTTATTTTTGACAATGCTTACAAAGTTTTGTCAAAATTTTGACAAAATAATCTTAAAACATTATCTGGATAGCTTACATAACATTAAGAGTATTGTTGATAATATATGACCACAGTGGCCAAACTGTGCCTTGTAAGCTCCATTTCAGTCTTCAGACCCATTTGGCTTCCATATACTTTATACAATTTCTTTTTATAGACTTAGTACATACTACTTACACATATACAATATTTTTGTGAGTATTCTGATTATTATGTATTGTAATATCCATAGGGATTGTAAGTTTAACTCACAACTCAACCTTAAACAGTCAAATATTCATACAGTCAAAAGAGATAAATGATTGTTTACTTAGTCAGTCAGTCATAAAGTATCAATGGTAAAGTAAGAGTGATATTTACTGTAGAACTATATTACATCTATACTTAGATGATGTGGCTCTCCAATAGGCATTCCAATACAGAATGTGGATCTCTTGTATTTTTCATAGGCGGCATATGTCTCCTGTTATGACAATTTGGCCAAACTTTGTCACAATAGGAGCCATTAACATGTCTAACAGATTTTATCAGATCATATATCAAGATATACCATCTGTTAGACGTTTACTTTAATTGTCTAATACATGATGTAGCTAAATATATAGAGAAAGTAATAAACAAAGTGTTTTGTTATATATATTTGTACACTAAATAATTTAATATTGATTTATAATTTTATGCATTAGTTTAAATGAAAATTTGATTATATGCTTTTGTATATTGTAATGAATTTATAGTTATTCGCAATGTAATTAGTATGCATTACTGATGTTATCCACTATCTCATGCTGTTTTATATTATTAAGTTATTGTTATTTCTCTTTATGTTTCTTTTGGGAATACAATAAGCAAGAAAACAGAATAAAAAATGTAATAAAGTATAATTTGCATAATAATGATAATGATGTAATTAAATACAGTATAATAGAAACAATTGACAGTAGTGAGTTCAGAGTTAATAAAAAAACACTATATATTTTAATTGCTATACAAATTATACAGCAATTAAAATGTTTGTAACAAATAATTTAATTATTTATCATAATAAATCATCAAATAAGGTTGTAATGCAAAGATATAAACTAGGTCTCTTGTAAAAGTAATTAAATTAAAGACTATAATTTCATTTTTCTTTTATTATAATAATAGAGAGTATTTAATTAAATAAAACAGTTGAAATTCAGCAAAGGTTTCTAATGACCAAATATTTTCAGATTTAACTGTAATTTTATACTTTGAATTTATTTATTATTTGCTATACTCTTGTATAATTTAATTTTCTGGTGTTAATATTTTATATTTATTTATTTTAATTGTTAAATGCTTGTTTTTTTCCTGAATTTAAGTTCTTTTGCATTTATATTTCAAATTCTTTCTGGTCTAGAATCAGGTAACAACTGAAAGTTGTTGTTTTCTATAAATTTTTTCTGGATTTTAATGATTTGCTGCTTGGATTTTTCAGTTTTTTTTTTGTATAATACAGAGTATACTCTACACAACAAAAGTTGTAGTCACCTGCCATTACATGCACACCATGCACAGTAAGCAGGAGTTGCAGGTTTGACTCCTGCTCTGGACCAATCTTTTCTTCCAAAATATTCTAAGATTAATTTTAATTAATTAATTAATTTATAATTATTATATTTAACAAAAGATGGTAGCTTGGCAGCTAGCCTCATGATAAATTGCTTAGTAATTATTTAGCCTTAATAGCCTGATAAAAGAATTTATTACACTACATAAAGTGAACAACTTTACAAATTAATATGTATTTGTATTAACATACAGGAACAAACTGATATTTGTTTGATGCATTAACTCATAAAGTTTTTTGACATAAAGGTGTTTGATGGCCAACATCATTGGCCCTTTTTGTTTGACCAAAATGAGAGTTAATGCACATAATTACTTTGATATGCTACAGTGGTACCTGATACAATTGGCAGACCTTCAACTTATAATCATTTTTCGACAAGACAACACACTACCACACTGGATTTTGATTGCAAGAAGATTCCCAAACTAGATGTTTCCAAATCATAAGATTGGCAAAGATAGGCCAACACCATTGCCACTGTAGATAGGGAAATGCTACATTGAGTATGAACAGAACTGGCATACTGATTAGCCAATTAAATGTCATTTATGCCACCAGCACGTTGAAGTGGACTGAATACAAAAATAATCTGTAAGTTAATGTATCAAATAAATATCAGTCTCTTTTTGTATGTCAATACACATTTATAAATAACCTTTATGTACAATACACATGTATTTTATATTCTTGAGAATTCTTGTATTATAATAAATAAAATTATGTATTTGGGATGCAATTTTCAAATTGCAAACCTATGGATTCCCACTGAAAAATCAAACATTGTAACTTGAAGACCCCATTTCTTAGCCACGGCAGCTAAGAAATACTACAGATATATTACGTATTGTTTGTTTTAGCCTAACCTATAAAAGTTTAACTGTTATCTATAAAACTGATAGCTGCATTTTACTATTAAATTACATGAAACATTATAAATTAAAAATTTAGAGTAGTTTCTTTCTGTTTTCAAGGAAATACAAATTTGAATTCTATATATATATATATATAAAAGATATAATGACTTTATTTGACCTTTAACCACCAAAATATAATAACATCAATCTCTCTGGGGAAGGTTCAGACAGCAATTACCTAATACATTGAACAGATCCTATGCAACTCTAAGGACAGAATGTCACATAGTGACATTCTGTTTTAAAGAGCTGCAATCCCTCATAATTTTTAATACTCTAGTGCGATCTTCTGGCAGCTGGAGAAATATTTTTTTTAAAAGACGTAACGAGCAATCATTTATTGTTACATTGTCACAATGCCAGGCTGCAATTTTTAATCATATTCTTAATTTATTTAATTTAAAATATATGTTTTCAGTCTCAAATTAGTAGTGTCTTGCCCCTGTAAATCATACTTTTCCTTATGACAACAGAGTCATGCTGGTCACCTATGTAACTCCATTCAGGGGAAATTTTTGAATTGAATTCATGTGACTTTCAGTCTAGACTGGAAGTTTATATATAGTTAATAGGGGCTTCCTTACCCTAAGCTTCTCATATCTGGTTTTCACTTTCATCTATCTAACACTGTTCTCGAGATTAAGGAAAGACAATGGACATACAACTGGGAATTTATAGGTCAGCAGTTTCAAAATTGCTATCCAGAAAGTTGAAATTTATCATTAACAATGAATAATGCTACTCAACATTGTCAATAAAAGTCAGTATGTTGTTATTAAGCAACTTCCTTTTTAGTCTTTCATACTCTTTAGGAGTTAATAAGGTGTCAACATCCTCATTCCAGTCCATAGTAATGGCATTACTTATCATGACTGGATTTTCCTTAGACATATTATTATCCATGAGAGTTAGCAGGACATTAAATACTGAAACATCTGTTTCTCAGATGGTCAACATAGTTTTGTGTGTAGACACCAACAACCTTGATTTTCTAACTGACTGATATACTTTCCATCATTCTATCTCCTATTTGAGATCTTCCATGCTTGGATGACTTCAGAATCACTCTAACTCGATTTATGTGATTAATGCTCAGAATATGGGATCTGACAACAATCTATAACCATATGCCCTACAGATTTATTACTAAAACATGCCCTTTTGGGATGTTTATGTTCTTCTTCTTGTCTTTAAATGATGTTGACCCAGTTTGATTTTATTCTTTAGATTCTTTGACTTTGGTGGATGATTATTATAATCTGACTGTTGGCTTGCTTCTTCAGATTTATTGGAGAACTTTGCTAAACTTAATGAAGGTAGCCATCCATCTCGTTCTTGTAGGAAGACATATTTTCTCATCAGCAGATCTAACCTCTGCAGAAAATGGTCCACAACAATGTCAACTAATGCTTTAAAAGCATAAGTATCCTTTGTATAACACAGTAGTTAAGTTCCAAAAAAGTGCCGTGTTATGTGAATCCCTGCCATCCGAAACAAAGGACTAATGCAAAACAGGGTTAGGTTCCAAAAGTTAACAAAAGTATACTATTGTTTTTCATTACTAAGAGAAATATATTTATTAAAGCAATTGGTAATTTATCCTCAATCAACAATTAACTGACAATCGCAATTAAAAGTACTGTATTACTTGTTAATATTAATTTTAGTTAAATTCTTCCTACATAATATCTAAATAAATCTTGTAATCTGTTGGCAAACTGTCAACATTTTTCAACCTGATTTTTCTGCTTTCATCAACTATTTCTGCTATTCTGTAGGCAATAACCTTAACTTTTCTAGCATTACTAACTTTAGCTTTACACAATTATTTCTCAATTCTTCCAGAAGGCATAGGACAGCACATTGACACTTTTCTGTAAAAGATGGGAGTGTCACCTTTGTCCTTAACTCTTCTGCTATTTCGAAAGTCATAAAAAATCTCTACAGGTTTGAAATCCAGGATGGCAGTTCAATGTTTTCCTCCAGCATACGAGAAATAACCAATTTCATTCTTTTAAGACATTTGTTGATCTTATCCACTAGAGTAGAATAGTCCACATTACGTCGGGAATCAATGTTAAAATCCAATATTTCAATTGTACTGTACATATACTCATTCTGTAATTCTAATTATAAACTTTGAGAGACTTATCCCTGGTAATGCTATAAAGCGGGGCCAGGGTATGTGCATTTGCACCTTAAAATAAATAATTGAATTGAATTGAGTCCATATTACAGTCTGACCATTTGCAAAGATTCTTCTTTTGAATTTAAAACATTCAATTGCTAACAGCTTCTATTCTTTTCATCTCCATTTCCACTTTTATCTGATATAACTTAATTTTTAGTTCAACTTTCTTTAACTGGTATTCATTACTGTTTTCTTCTGTGATGTGCCCTGTGTATTTTCTGTCACCTCCTCAGTTTCCAAGGATTTCAAATAACCATCATCCTAGCTCTTTTGTTCTAAGATAGCTATGCCATCTTGGACTTCGAATTCTACACTTTCATCGATATCCTTAAGCTTAAAATAAAAATTAGATTGATTCACCCAGGCTCTAGTTCTATCTTTTTTCTCTAGTTGTTTTGAATATTTTCTGTTTTCCTCAGTTCTCCAAAATGCCAAACAGTATGGATGATTTGAACTTCTTCAAGGTTTTAGACTCAAATTCTGGTAAATTTTCAATCTTGTAATGAAAAATTTATGTCCTTCAATCCTGCCGACCATGCCAGTTAATGTTCTGATGTTCTTCCAGTTGATTTCCTCCAGTTCTGAAGAACGTCAACAGGTTCTTTGGACAAATCTGTACAATTATTTTTATAAAAGCAATAAACAAATGTTTATTTTCCATATAATATTACTACAAGACACAAAAAACAATAGTTTCTGGAAGGAAAGTCTCCACATACATTCTTTACCAGAACTTTTGAATTGTTCTGATTCCAACTGTCTTCAAATTCTACTCCATTCTCAAATTCCATCACAAGACATTTGTGAACTCGACTTGCAATTTTCGAATTACATTAAAAAACAATAAATAGGACTCTATGGAATCCTAACACAAAGATACCAGAAAAACTGGTGTATCTGTATTTGTAAAATTTTAAAATTTTAGTTTGATATTAAATAACGAATTGTCTAGTGAGAATTCTCTCCAGATTGATCATTTATCATGTACTTTTTGTAATGGAAAATGATTTTTTAAGTACTAAAACTTTATAACAGGCTGATTCTTTAGTATTCTGTTCATGATATAATATGAGACATTTCTTGAAAATAGATTAATTTAAAAATGGAGTGTCAAGAAAATAAATTTATTTAAAAATTACAAGAATTAAGTTTTATTTAATATATTTAAATACTATTAAATTAACTTTTTGTTTAATGATTAAAGCTTTCTTACTAGAAGTATTTATTTCAATTATATAATTAATAATAAAGAAATTACAAAATGTCACATCAAAATAATGTAGAAGTTTACTTTTTTTTTTTTTTTTTAAATCTAGAGTTGTTAATGCAGTCCAGATGAGACCACAACCGGACTTAAGTTACATCTTGTGTAAATGATCTTTCTGTTCTCCTTGTCAATGAGGTTTAGCGTACGCAATGAGAAAAAAAAATACTAAAATTCCTTTCATATTTCTCACAAAAGTGCAATTGTCTTCTGTTTCTTAAGGTCCTTGAACTAAGAATAAAGTGTTAAATTATCTGAACTAATACTTGCATCATCTTTGGTAATTATGTTCTAATATAATATTTCTTTTTATAGCTTAATTAATGCACATTTAACTGGTTAAATTTAAATAATGCAAATGTTTTTGGGCCAGTTAACGGGTCATCCTCAGAGTCGACGGTTGAAGGTGGAATGCCTTTCTGATGCTGGCATTTCATCTTCAATTGCCACGCCTAAATATGGCTTGTTAACCGGGCCAAAAATGTTTGTGTTATTTGAATTTCACCACTATTAAACATACATTAATTAAGCTGAGTAAATACAGTGGCTGGATCGCCCTTACTTTTATATATATTTAAAAATAAAATTAAAGATATGTGAATGTACAGACGAGTAAAAATGTTTGCTTTTTGTAATTTTATTCATTATATTCTATTTTAGCATAAATATAACTTTGTTAATTATTAATTGAAAATAATTAGCATATTGTGTAAATTTGATAGACAAAAATGATTTTAATATGAATGAAAGTACAGTACATAAGAAATAAATGAGCACACAGCACTTTACTGCATTTTACTTTTATTCCTAGAAATTAATTTGAACTTCTCATGGAAAAATTTCATGTACTTGCATTTATGTATTGCACTCCTGATTTTGAACATACATTATATAAAAGTGGTTGCTGTATTTGAAAAAATTGATGGTAGTGTGTATACAGAGACAACCCATAAATAAATAGACACCCTTATTTTCAGACACTTTTTTTTATTTCACAATATCTACATAATACAAATGCTACATATGCATATTAAAAGCCCACTTGTCACACCACTTGCTTTCTTCAAAGCCTTAGCCCAGTCACAGAATCAATGAATTCTACTATCTTGGCTTGTGGAATGTTGGTCTGCTCAGCACTCAAGCAATCTAAAAGTTTTTTGTGGGAAGCGGGTTTTTGTGAATGTCATCATATTGCACAATCTAGCAGATTCCAGACATTTCAATAGGATTTATGTCAAGTGACTGACTGGTCCATGGAAGCTTGCAGTCGCAAGCCAATTCTGGATCTTTTTGGCAGTGTGACAAGGAGCTCCATCATTCATGAATAGAATGGATGATTTTTGTCCATCAGACCATTGCAGAATATTGGAAGACTCTTCTCCAATACAGCAATGTATTTATTGGCGTTAATATTGTCTCATGTATTTGTCGACATTTAGGGTGTCTGTTTATTTATGGGCTATCTCTGTAGGTTATTACTGTACTGTACTGTACATTCACAATTTTATGATTTGTTTTATAAGTACATACACTTACTGTTATTTTTTACAAAAAAATTTATTATCACTGTTTGCCTTTGCTGTATTCCATCTAAAATGTATTATTTTGTTAACAAATATATTGGCTAGTTGCTCAAACATATTGATATTGTTCACTTCTAATGAGAAATCCTGTAACTGTCAAATGTAGTCCAGTGCATTTCAGATTTTTTATTTTAATTCCACTGTCATTTTCCCAAATCTTTCTTTTTTCCAGTATTGTTCTCACTCTCAATTTCTTCCTCTCCATCATTCTTTTCCTCCTTTTCCATAAGCTTTTATGCAATTGGATCCCACTTTCCATATACAAATTATTACCAAAGTTAACATAAGTTTCAGCTTGAACATTAGCAAAGTGTGTAGTGCATCAAATCTGACATTTCATGGAGTTTTGTCTCCAGTTTGTCTTCATTTTCCACAGCTCCTGAAGCTGTGGTAGCAACTAAACCAGCTTTCTGAAAACAATTTTGAAAAGTCTGTAAAGCTTTTTATGCTTTTGCCAATCACTGTTTAACATCTAAAACATTGATTTCTGTTGTAAGTTCCAACACAGGGTTGCACATTTCTATGCTTGCAATAATATACCACAAAAGCATTCAGCAATATGTCATTTCAGATAGAATTGATTCCTTGATTTAATGGCTGAGTAACACTTGGTCTGTTGGGAGGAAGAAATGAATTTGTTTCATGGATAACAATTTACATCATCCAGAAATAAAAACACTATTTTCTTCTGCCCTTTCATTCTAGTGTTAAATCCAATTACCCATTCATCCATGAGATCTGCCATCATTTGTGCTTGCTTGTTTGCTTTCCATATTACTTTGAATTACATGACATTGGTATCTTTAAAACAATGTTTTTTAAATCTTTTAATAACCAATAGCTTTTCTGTCTCATCTGTTAAGCTGCAGCAAAGGAAGACATGTAAGCTTGTCCACTGAATGTGTACCACCAGCAAATTTTTATCTTTGAAAGTTAGGGTCTTACTCTGCAAAGCTTTAAAAAAACAAGCCAATCTCATCTTTGCTGTAAATATCTTTTGACTTACATGTTAATTCTGCCAACATTTACCAGTTATTTTTAACATTTTTCTTAACATCTTTTGTCTCTCATACAGTTGTATTTGATGAAATGTCATGATGCATTCTAAAATTTATCAGCCATCTATGCTTTAAAATCTGTGACACTCAATTTCTCAGAAATTAACTTTGATTAAGTTTGTAAAATTGAGTTAGACACTGGAATTTTGCAGGCCCTAGAATCTGCACACCACTTTGGTCTTTTGTAACTTTCTCTTTGTTCTTGCCATTCTTAGTATCAGCTTTTCACATTAGTGTTGTAAATTTGGGTTTTGTCAAGATGAAAATGATCATAAAATTGTCAAACTTGGCTTATTTTTCTTAATTGAGAGATATCACTTCTGTGTTTTTGTCTGACATGAGGGACAAATAAGTAGCCATCTCAAAAGAATTTTGGAAAACTACAGTACTGTGCTCAGCTCATGTTAGTACTTTATCATTGTTCTTTCATCCTCTTGTGTCTTCTGTCCTCCCAACAGCTGACTGGCTATGGGAAAATTTTCCTTCTCAAAGTTTCATCAACAGGAAAAGAGAAAATTTTTGGAACTTTAAATTGGATTCATTGAGAGTGAATAGGTCTTCAGTTTTTGCCTTATCAGCAGCAAGTTGTTAATTGTAACAAGTGTAATTCTTTTAATGAATCAATCTGAGATAGTAGTCTGATCACATTGCCACAAGGACAACTGGGTTTTTTCTGGTTATATGCGATTGAACTGTATAACATTTCTTAGAATTTTCTTCTCACTAATTCATACTACCACATGGATGACATTAAAGTTTGTTAAAGCTTCTTCCTCAGCTAAAAGCATTCCATTGTATACAAGTTAATTTTAGCTGTGGGACTAATTCATCCGTATCTGTTTCTGCATTAGTCAGATTCTGTTTTCAGACAGATCTTTGTATTAATATATGGAAAATATTGGGACTGAATAATTTTTCGTCTTCATTAAGATTCCTACTTTTGCAGACTCCGTCTTAGTCAGATTTTATTACAATTCTTTTGTTAGCTGGAAATTTTTTTTAAAACTCTTTCCACCATGTGGGCAGTAAGAGAATCTCTCTTCAGCAAGCACAGGCAGACCCCACATATCCAGACATACCAACCCAAAAAATTCCTGGGTTTTTTCAAACTGTTCAGATTCAATCCTGGTCTTCCAGAGCAGAAGGTTGCCACCTTAAACACTGTCATCCAACTGTTGTTAGCTGAGGATCATCATATAATGGATTCAATAGACTTACAATTCAATAAGTACCATGAAAGTTTCTTCATATAGTAAGTCCCTGTGTATGAGATTGCTATAGTCCAACAGCAAAAGAGTAGATGAAAGAAATAGAAGGAGATGTGACCTACAACATCCCTTTCATCTGATATAGACTTTACCAGCTCAGGCTGACTCAATGTCTACTCTTTCACTGTGTGGACTATAGTTACAGACAAATTATCATAAATTATATCACATTTTTTTGCATAATATCATTCATTTCTTTCATTAGACAATTTTAATTATATGAGAAAGTAATTACCACATAGTCATAAAAAAGAGAGTTTTACTTTTA
Source organism: Centruroides vittatus (assembly GCF_030686945.1). Classification (NCBI taxonomy): domain Eukaryota; kingdom Metazoa; phylum Arthropoda; class Arachnida; order Scorpiones; family Buthidae; genus Centruroides; species Centruroides vittatus. Next base: position 1,832,153 of record NW_027120768.1, read on the forward strand.
AACTTATTAATCTACTTAACAAACAATGTACTGACAATCTTTTAATTGTCAGTACATTGAAATGATATTAAGTGATAAATTAAAGGTGAAAGAACTTATCTTTTTTATTACTTATTTAATACTTTTACAATTTATGCATCAGTATTATTAAGTTTATTAAAAAATATTCTAATATATTAAATTACGTAAAGAAAACATTTAAATTAGCATTTATGTTTTTGTTATCGTCTATAGCAATAGTTATTTAGCTACATAAAATATCTTGTTACGAATCTATAATTAAATATATTTTAACAAATCATCCAAGCTTTTTCTTGGCATACAATTTACTCAAAAGTATACGAGAAACAACATGTGTTTGTAATGACTCAATTTTTCTGCCGGTTAATGATATTAAAGCGTTTCATTAAAATGAATGTAAATGGAATCAATGAATTACAATTTATTTTAACGATAGTTAAATGGGTGATAGTACAATTAAAGAATATCATTATTAATTGATTATGGCTTGTTTATTTTTATTATGGTACTTAATATCTTAATTTTTATTCATAGAATTTTAGTCATAATTGTTGCTATTGAAATGTTTTCTGTACGTTTGAAATTAATATCTATTGATATTAAAATATGATTAAAATTATCAGCTTGCAAGCAAAAATGTATTGAAATTATCATTTTTTTCAGAAATACATTAGATAAATTATCATATTAAAGATATAGATTATCACAAATGTACCAAAAATTAATGTAATATTTAGCAGTAATATATTATATTTAATGATGCATTATTATTAAAATAACATGTGGAAACTAGTCATCATCTGATAAACTTTATAATGATCATAGGGTTGGATATTTGTGATTGTATCGGCCTGCCACTTTCCAGGATACAGCATCTGAATTGGATCCTCAAATTTTTATCTATGGTTTGAAGTATTACCCTATTGTTCATCATCCTAACTTTCCATTGTGAATCTGTCTGAATGCCTATGGGCATGAAAAAGACCCCTCAGTACCTACAGAATTGAAAGAGTTAAAAAAATAAATAAATTCTGTCTTATTATTAAAATATCTTGATTTTATTATAAATTAAACTAATAAATTAACCTAATATAAGAGATATGTAATGTGTAAATATTTTTTCTCTTTGACAAATAGCATAGAATTGCATTTTGGAAAAATAAACAGGTCAGTCTGCTGAACATTTGGTGCACACTTGCAGATTACCAGTGATCCATGGACCATTTGAGAACCATTTCTTTAGAATACTTTAATCGGCACTTCTTGTACACTATAACTATCCAGATATCTAAAACATCTCAGTGCTCCATGAACAGAAAAAGATACATGCATTTTGCAATTTCTTTCATAATATATATTATACCCAGGTTGTTTCAAAATGAATGCTACCATTTTAAATTACTGTAATTATGTTCATTATTATCCGAGAAGTATGAGGCATACGCCAGTTGATGGAGTAATCGTCTGAGTTTCATCTTCCGTGTGCATTCAAACGTCTTGATGTTTAATACCTCTAGGAAGCACCGTAAATTAAAATGGCAACTCCACAACAGAGAAGGCGTTTTGTACACTTTAAGAAATATATATACATACATATCTGTCTTGACCAATCACCAGGAACCAAACAGTTGATTCCTTGTGATTGGACAAGATGGATGCATGAAGGCATTTTAGTATTCTTTTATGTATATATATTTCTTAAAGTGTGTAATACCATTTGCTGTATTTAATCGAAAGGCATTTTGTGTTCAGCTGTTCACAAAGTCAGAACTCCTCTTCTTTGTGCAATGTGAGAAATCTGCAGGAGCTATAGAATTGGGGCTGCTATGGGAAGAGTGATAATGGACATGCTGTAGTTAGCATAGGAAGAATTTGAGTATCAGTTGGATGTGTGTCATGTGACACAAGACACATTGAGATATTGTAATGGGCAAATGTGAAACTTGGACAATTTTTCAATGTTTTTATGTATGTTTTAATGTTCTCGGATAATAACTAACATGAGTACAATTTAAAATGGTAGCCTTCTTTTTGAAAGATCCTGTATATATTACATACATAAGGAAATTATACAGGGTGGGCCAACGAAAATGAAACGGCAGTGTTCGTGTTCGTCCAAGCAAATTGCTTGGACAGGTCGATTTTATTCTCGAGGGGACATCTTATGCAATAAAGTTTTTGCGATTCTGAATATTAACTAAACAAACATTTTTTTTCGAAATAAATGTTTGTTTAGTTAATACAAAATAGATGAATTTTTAAAATTTTTTGTTGTCTGTTGTATTCAGAATCGCAAAAACTTTATTGCAAAAGATGTTCCCTCGAGAATAAAATTGACCTATCCAAGCGATTTGCTTGGACGAACACGAACACTCTGCCGTTTCGTTTTTGTTGGCCCACTCTGTATATATGTGTGTATAATTTTCTTAATGTCTTTTGCTGTCAGAAACTTATCTTAAGGGATCTCTACAACCCAGAAACATTAGAGAAATTAGACCAAATTAAAATTTAAGTTGAATATAGTTTTATTGAGATTAGACTACTTTTATTTTTAACTTATTCTGGTTACTGAAAAATCCTAAAATCCTTATTGTATTTAATAGGAGTAAACACCTGTCATTTTGATGTCATCTTTCAATATCAGAGAGACAGTTTATTTGCTCCTGTTGGATTTATATTGGTGTTTGTCTTAGTATATTGCATTTTTATTAATGTATTTATATTGTATATCTTAGTGAATTGTGTAAATTTCAGTGGAGCTGAGTTCAAGTGAAATTGTTTGACTAAAATATTTCATACTGACAATTATGCATTCATTTAAAAATTATAATGTAATAAATTTTCTAGCATTTTATACAAAATTTAATCTTTAAATTTTTATAACTCTTTTATATAGAATTTCGTGTTTTTATGAAGTTGAAGTTAGCGAGAATGGCTTTTGTTGAAGAAATTCATCCAAACTACCATATACTAAACAACGGCAATGACGATGACGACGACGACGATGATGCATTTAGATGGAAAATAACCGACGAACCTAATGACGTTTTGCCGGAAGCTGCAAAGTGCGAAATAGCTGAATTGAAGAGTGACAGTGTAGAATATAAGAACATTGAAATAAAGTGCGAGTGTATTTTGACTGAAGACAGTTCTCGTGATATAAATACTGATGAACAGGAGGATGATATCTGTAATGTAAAAAATGAAGATGTGTGTGATAATGATAATATAAATGGTAAAAAACTGGTAAAATCTTATACTAGGAAAGAGAATAAGTTATTAATTAATGAAAGAGATAATGGAGAACTGGTCGACACTATATATAATTGTTGTGGTAAGGAGTTTACAAAGTACACTGGGTACAAAATACATCAAAGGAAAGTTCATTCAAGAAAAAGGATATATATGTGTGATATGTGTGATAGGAAATTTGTAACTATAAAAAGACTTAATGCTCATCTAAAAAATCATACACACAGGGCTCATAATTGTAACATATGTAACAAAGAGTTTTCTACAGCTAAATGTTTAAAACTTCATAAACAGACACACAATTCTGATAAGCCATTCATCTGTAACTTTTGTAGTAAAGGATTTAGGAGGAAAGGTGACTTACAGACACACATTTTTGTTCATACGGGCGAGAAGCCATACTTCTGTAATTTATGTGATAAGGCATTCATCACGAGCAGTAAATTAAAGACGCATACAAGAATTCATACCGGTATAACTCCGTATGTTTGTACTTTTTGTGGGAAAACGTGTATCAGAAACAGTGATTTAAAAGCTCATTTGAAAATTCATACTGGTGAGAAACCATTCATTTGTGAAATCTGCGGCAAAGGATTTCAAAGAAATTATTGCTTGCAGACCCATCAAAGGGTTCACACCGGAGAAAGACCATATGTTTGTAGCTTGTGCCAGAAATCATTTATCAATGGGAGTAAACTTAAAATACATTCGAGAATTCATACAGGTGAAATGCCATTTTTGTGCGACATATGTGGGAAGGTGTATATGACTAGTACTGATCTGAAGACACATCTAAGGATTCATACCGGTGAAAAACCATACATCTGTGATTCTTGCGGCAAGGCATTTAGGAGGAGCTGCGATTTGCAAACACACCAAAGAATACACACTGGAAACAGGCCTCACATATGCGAATCCTGCGGAAAAGGTTTCATTAATAATAGCAAATTGTTAAATCATCAAAAGACTCATACCGGTGAAACACCTCTGAACTGTGATTTCTGTGGTAAAAAGTGTTCGTCGGAAGAAGATTTGAAGAGTCATGAACAGTCACACATAGGAGAGAAGTCGTATGTTTGTGACTTGTGTCACAAGACTTTTGTAAATAATAGTAGACTACAAATGCATCGTAAAATTCACAGTAAGATTAAATCATATATTTGTGACTTTTGCAATAAGAGGTTTTCAAGTAATGTCAAATTACAGATCCACAAAAGAATTCACAGCAGAGAAAAAGTGGACAAAAGTCGTGCAAACAAGAGTCACGACTGTAGTTTTTGTGGCAAGATGTTTAAACAGCATAGACGTCTCAAAAACCACATTAAGAAAGAGCATCCGGATTCTGCCAGCGATGGTAGCAGTGATGAATTGTACTATACAGAGTAATATATGACACACAGTTCAAAATGTAAATAAATGTAAAGTAATCATAAATTATTTTGATTATTAAAAAGTATTAGTGTTCCAAAGAAATATCATACAGAGCAACAAACTATTCTGAGCTATATGAAACTTTCATATCAGTCTAAAGAACAAGAATCAAATTTTTAAATTATTTTAAAAACAATGTTTTATATTTTGAGTGGATTCTACTAAGTCAAAGATTGTAAATAATTAAATTATTCTTCTGGTTTCCATCAGTTCAGCTTTGTTATCTATGGTACCTGAATTCAGATTTATTTACGAATCTGCAAGTTATATACAAAGTTACGCCATATAAACTTATGCTATGTAAGTATAAACTCATTTTTAACCAATGTACAAATTGTTTATTTGTTCATGTTACTGATGTTATGGAGTTTTATATATTTAAAGCAACTATATATATGTATATATCATACAATGTGTCTTAACATTATATTTGTTTTTAAAAAATTTATTTTTAACTAAAATAATTATTTATTAAAGACATACTGCTCATCATTACAGATCCTTAATGTAACATTAATCAACAGTGTAAAATATTAATTAAAATGTCATATACAGGAGATCTGAAAAGTTACCATGCAGCGAGAAATTTGTAAGGATATTAAAGTTATACATGTGACATTGCATACCAGATCTGTAAATTGTACACAATACTGTACAGCCAGCCAGTCGACTGGTACCAAACGGACAATGTAAGGTCTTGTAGCAATATCTTACATATAGCTTCAACGTTGTTATAAATTTCTCACTGCTTGGTAACTTTTCGGACACCCTGTACAGTCCGTAATTTTATATGTTCCTGTGATGTTAGAGAATTTTAGATGTTACAATTTTATAATTACAAAGGGCAACTTTAACAAACACTTTATTGATTAACATCTGCATTCTAGTTTTGAATTCGTGCATGGTTTTTAGTCATACGGAATATAAAAGCTTTGGTCAAACAAAAAAAACATTTTTATTGATAGTTATTTGTATCTTTAAGAAAAAACAAATGTTACATGATAAAAATTTGAATTATTTGTAATTATAAAATTGTTTAAATCTCTAAAAATGAGATCAAAACAGTCTTGAAAATGATCAAGACTGAAATGTTAGTCAAATATAACTCATTGTTTCAAATGATAATAACCACCAACACTGCCAAGTATTATTTTAGAATATTCAAATATTATTAACAAAACAAAAAACAAAAAGCATTTGTTAATGTTTCAATGTTTGTTATATTAAAAAGGAAAGAAAAAATACAAAAAATGTTTAAGAAATTTATGCATTTTTGTATATTCCTATGTTTATTTTTCAAAGAGTATTATTATGTTTATATTTGATATTTTTATTCGTGTAATTAATTTATATATATATATATATATACATACATACATATATAAATAAAATATAAACATTTGGAATGAAGTTTATTCTGTTTTTTTAAAAGGCAAACACCTTTTAAGTATCAATTTCTTTCTTAAATATTGGAAAATTGTTGGCATACCATTTATGAGATAAGCTTATCTGAATGCAACTGCAATTATCTAAAAACTTCATTTTCTCAGGAGTATTTTTGATAAAAACATTTCCAAATTAAAAAGTTAATAAGTTAGATATAAATTCAATTATTAATTTTTTTAATTTAGGTAATAAAATGTCAAGTAATTATCTGATGTACTGCTGAAAGTTGTTTTTTATTCCCCTCCTCCTGTACAAAGTCATTTAAGTTATATGAAGTGTTATTCTATAAGCTAAAGAATTTAAATCTTATCTACAAATTATTCCTTATAAATAGCTTAAGAATAAAAAATGTTTTATATATTATTTTTTTTTATTCTTTAAGAAAATGATGCATCATTTACTCTATTTGAAAAGAGTTATAGTCTTTAAACTTTAAGGAAAAAATTATTTTTAAACACCTTGAATGAAGTTATTCAACGAAACTGGAACGATTTTATAAGTAGCTTCATGTAGTGCATGCAAATTAATGGTGAGAAAATTGATAATTTCCAGCTAAATATATATACATATATATACATTTTCCTCCACGTCAACTTTAAAAGGTGATTTTAACGTGTAAATTCATGTATAATCAATGTTTTTTTTTTTTATTTAAATACTGTATATTAGCAAATAATATACAGCATAAAATTAGGTTCTATATTACTTTTATGTATATGAGAGTCAATTCCGAAAAATTTATCCTATACTTAGAAAGGTATTGTGCGGAAATAAACCTCAACCAAATCAATAAAGGGAGAATTATACGTCAATGGAGAGATATCTTCGTAATACTAGGCATTTAAAACCTTATTTTATAATAATAAATTAATTCTAGAATATATCAATTTTAAATATTAATCTATCACGTTAAATTATACGTTTAATTGTAGAGTTTTTACGTTAATATCTAAAATTAATGAGATATTTCATATTTATGAGTCTAAGTTCACTTAGAATCTCCAGCTAATTTAGGTGTATCTAGTTTTTAAAAAGCTCGTATGATAAAGGAAATGATAAAATTCAGATTATTTTTGAAGTTCTGAGTAAAAGACGAAAGAAAAGAAACAATTTTCTATCGATTTTTCTTTGTCATTAATTTTATTTATTTTTCCTAGACTTATGTCTCTCAAATTAAGGGAAGTGAAATCAAAATGAGTGAGCGAAGAAAAATAGACGTAAAAAATACGTAAAATAATTGATTTATTGTAAAAAAACTCGCTAACTTGTCAATATTTTTTGAAATTTTCGTAATTGATTGTGCTCAATATCTATCACCAATTTTTTTTTAAATTTCTAATTATATACATTTCTCTGACACGTGAGACAAATTGACAATTAAAAATTGTCGATTTGACTCACGTGTCATCTGTTTTTGAGATAAATTTGTCAATTTCGTTTTAAAAATAGTTGTCAATTTCGTTCACGTGTCGTGTTTTTGTCGAGAAGAAAAAGCTCATTTTCTGTTTTAAAAAAAATCCAGCAATGATTTGTGTAACTTTCCCAGCAAAAAAAGTAAAAATTGTATCTGGCGCCATCTGTTACGAGACTTTTATTTAAATTTTTTTTAAAATTATTAATTATTATAAAATGGCAAAAAGCTTAATTTTGTGGATACAGATGGATCTTATTTTTAAAATAATTGTAAATGCTAGTAACGAATAAAATCGTCATTAAGTTTTACCCCACTCGAGATAGGACACGTAACCCTCTCTATCTCCTCACCCCGTCGACCTTTAACCACCTAAATCTGATGGCATCGATCTCTCTAGTACACAAACGTCCCTGCAAAATTTCAGAAATTTTCGACAAAAGACACAGGAGTTATTAAGCTTTAAAGAAGGTGAACAAAGTCGTTCTCCACATACACCCTAATACAAAAAAGCCCAAAATTTTTTGCATTTCTGGCTGTTTCAATGTCTCATGAGTCCAAAAATATAAAAATCTTGGGGGGAGGGCATTCATTGACCGATCGCCATACTTTCCCTCTGTTATATAACAGTCGAGAAAGTAAAAATTTATTATTTTTAATTAAATATTAGAAATTAATTTAACTGAAATTTTCTAAATATACAGAAAGACGATAAGGATCCTTTAATGGGAATAAATATTTAAAAACATAGAACTCTTCTTCTTTTTTTCTTAATAAATCTAATTAAAACTAGAATTCTAATTAGTACTGTATTTAAAAGTTTGTTCTCTTATAAGTTGCTTTTCCATTTTTCTTTATATAATTTGAAGGTAAACTTAGTTTCTTAAATTATAATTTAGTTTAGTTTCTGATAAAAATATAATTATCAATTTCTAGTTAATAATTAGAAACTGATTATTGTAATTAGATTCACGTGTCGCGATTTTGAGAAAAATTTGTCAATTTCTCCAGAAATTGACAGATGTAAACAAACAAAAAAAACACATTGTCAGTTTCGTGTTTCTTTCAAAACAAAATTTTTATTTCTTTTTATAAAAATTTCATCAATTATTAAAATTAGAAATTGATCATTTTAATTAACGGTTGTTAAAATTGACAATTTCTGACAGGTGTCTCTTCTTTAGAAATTCTTTTTCTTTAGTAAGAGTTGTTAATTTATTTCAAAATATGATCAATTCACCTTAAGAACGGATCATTCTTTTAAAGGAAATCTTAAATTTCTCTTTAAAAATCGCCAATTCCTCTGAAAACATGTTCAGTTTCACTCAAAACTCCTTAATTCCTCTGAAAAAGTCTTCAATATCATATTAACAATTAGAATAATTATGATAAATTCGAATTATCAAATTGTTTACTCCGCTATAAAATGACATTTTAAAGGAAATTTCCCGTTAAAAATATTTTAAAAAATAGCAAAAAAATAAATAAAATAAAAGAATATCAAGTAAACAGCGAAAATTGATGCACACCAAGAAAGTGAAAGATAAAATTAGAGAAGAAACAGTCCCCCCCCCACTTAAAAGTTCAGTTTCGGGTTGCAATTTTCAAATTCCCACTGTCCGTTCGTCCTTCCTTAATCTGGAGAACGGAGTTAGATACGTGAAAATCGAGACCAGATACGGGGAAACTTAGAGTCGGAGCTCCCGATTGACTATAGGAGCGATTTTTCAGATTTAAAAGCTATTTTAAAAATTACAGCCCGGCATTGTGATCACGTCACAATAAATAATTGCTCGATTTATCTAATTAATTGTTTTTATTTTTTAAGTTTAAGAAATTTTTAAAATTTAAAAGTTTTATGTATTACACATTTTTAAAAATTTAAATAAATAACTAACAGGGCCGGATTAACCAATAGACAAATTAGACAAATGTCTAGGGCCCGTAATTCGGAGGGGCCCGGCTTCAGTTCAGAATCTTTCTGTTTTAAAACGAGTTAAAAATTATTTAAAAAATTCGATAGGACAGGAAAGGCTGTCTTTAACAATGCTTACTAAAGAAAGAGACACACTCAAACGGCTAGATTGATCAATTTTCTGAAATGAAAATCCAAAAACGAAAAATTTAAATATTTTAAAGGCTGATTAATGGCTAAAATTATATACATTTTTCGTTGTACCAGAAACTCTTTTGTTGTACAATTATTATTGTATTAGTGTTTGTATTTTCTATTATTAATAAAAATTTTAAGTGACATTATTTAAGATTTGTTTAGAAGCAACTTATTTAAATGGAGCCCCAATTTAAATTTTGTTTAGGGCCCTCTAGAAGCTTAATCCGGCGCTGATAACTAAATATATTTTTTTTTATCCGTTTTCTTAAATTATTTTTCGATAAATATATCTAAAAAAAAAAATAGTCTAAATTTAAAAACGTCGTTCTTAATTATGACGTCATAACAATAAATCAAAATTTAAAATGTTTATTGAAAACATACAAATGACGTCATCAAGTTTATAAAAGAAAGCTAATTAAAATAATGAAAGAGAAGACAGAAATAATTAAAAAGTTCTAAAATTTATTTTTTCAAAAAGAAGTTCAAACGAAATTACAAATAAAAGAAAGTAAAAATAAACAAAAAAACTTTTTAAATAGACATGACGTCATGTAACTTTACATAACTTAATAAAAACGACGATATAAAAAGTTTGGGTAGACAAATTAGATTAAATAAATCTCAAACGAATTACGAACGAGGAAATAATTTAAAAATCGCACGAAGAACGGATGGAAATTTTTATTAATTATAACCTATGGCGACATTACGGCACGAGTGCGGGATTAACACGTCGACAGCGCCTTGGTGCGAACGGAAGTGGAAATCGTAGAAGTCGGACGTTTCGGTGGATTTTTCTTGAATTTTTGGTGTCGGGAATCTGTTAATTTTTTTTTTTTTTAACTTAAAATAAAGACTTCTGACATCGAAATAATGAGTTCTAAACGTTGTGCCAGATGCGAGAAGACCGTTTATCCGTTAGAAGAACTCAAATGCTTGGATAAAGTAAGTAACGTTGGTATTTAGGGTTAAGATTGAAATTGACAATTTTATTCGTTTGTTTGTTTGTTTGTTTGTTTAATCGCATTTTCCGATGCGACTTTCGAAGATGCGTAATTAATTAAAAATGCAATTTACTTAATTCAAATTATTTTTATTGATTATTTAATCATTCGCGTGCATCGCTTTTGCTTTCGTAAAATCGACATTTTTTTAATATATTTTTTTATTTCTCCGTGTTAAACGTCAAAATTTCGAGTGCATTTGTACTTGTCAAAAGATACATTTTTTATTTTAATTTTTATTTGTATTTTTTCAAACTTTTATTACGTAATTCTGACGTTTTTGTTGTTTTTAAATGACGCTAATTTGGTGATAAGCGCAGTTTTCGGTAGTGGTCACTTTTTAGATAATTTTGTAAATATATTTAAATAGTGACCCCTACCGGATTTTTAAATTTCTACCTCTGATTAGGGGAAGAAAAAAAAATTGTCTTGTTTAATAAATAAATTTTAAAATATTTATATTTAAAAATGATGGAATGAATATCAAATATCGTTTTGTTGCCTTTAAATGGAGCTGTTTTCGGTAAGGGTCACTTTTAGGTAATTTGTGTACCTCTATTTAACTAGTGATCCCTACTGGATTTTTGCATTTTTACCTCCAGAATTAAAAAAATATATATATAAATTTTTTTTAATTATAAAATAAATATCAAAGTCTAAATAACATTTTAAAAAAAAGTTTTTGTGATGATAAGGATGATTGGCTTCAAAAATATATAGTAGCATCAAAGATGTGGTAATACCATTGACATTTAAAAGCATAATTTGTGTTTAACTTTGACATTTTTTAAAAAAGTATTAGCTATTAAAAATCATAACATGGGTTTTACATGTAAAAAGAGAATAGATTCGAATTTTTTTGTGATAGGAATATTATAATTCTCTTCTCATAAGTCATACATCTCTTGAATCAATAGACGAGTATGCCCAATGCAAAGATGAAACAGTGTTTTATCAGGATGAAACAGATATTGAAAAAATAAAAAAAAGCATTAACGACATTACAAATTATAATTTTCATTCAAAGCAAATAGGCTTTCAACATCATTTTTTAAAATTATCTTTTATTATTCATGTATTAAATAGTTTAACTTTTCTGTTAGATTTTATACCTTGGCATTGTTCTATAAAGTGTGTACATTGTCAGAAGTGTATAGTAATTAATACACAGTATTCAAGATGCTAAATTCTTTGAATTCCATTTTAAATTTTTTGTATTTACTGTTGCTGGTGTTGGTAGAATTAATTTTTAATCTGTTAAAACATTATAATTTGCTCATGTATTGCCTTTTAAAGTGTGTAATTGCTGTTGATTTACCAATTTCTTCTTTGGTTTAATTAAATATTTACTCGAATGGTTTAAGTGACTGAAAATAGTCTACTTGAAAAGTCTGAACTAACCAAAATTATGTAATAATGTTTGTTGTATTTTAGATTATTGATATTATTTCTTAAAATTCCTGTAAACTCACATAATTGTAGTGAAATATAGGAGAATGAACTTGTATATTTGTTGCTTTTTTAACATTCTTTAAGGTGATGCTTATCTATAATGTTTTCAACGTGCGTATCACATTAAATATTTATCAAATATTGCTTTTATTATTGATGTTTTATCATAATTTGGTATAACCACAGTTTATATAATTGTTGAAGTTTAAAATATAACAATAATAATAATAGAAGTATTGCTGAGAATATAAGAATGCATATAAATCCAAGGATTGTATCCATTTACGGTGGTTTTTTTTTCTATTGGTGACAGCATAATGTTTTTAGATAATTTAAAAAATATATCATATTAGTGATGAAACATTTCACGTCTAAATAATTCATGTCATAATAATATGCATATTTATCAAATACTTAATCACCAATGTATGTATTGTTGTTATAATAAAGATTTATATTGATTCCTCTATATATATTAAGACATTTAATGATAAAAAGAATTTAACTCCTCAAATTATGCACTTATTATCTCATTCGAAGTGTACTACTTAATTACATATTATACAATTAGATAGCATGATTAATGAACATAATTTTCATAAAAAATATCTATACCCTTCAGCCGTGACTGTGATTAAATAAAATAATTTCTATTCTTTTGATTTGCGATCAATTTTTGTAAATTCTTCCAGTTTACCGTATCTTAACAGTCAATAGGAATATAATTTTTCTCCTATCATAAGTCATATCAATAGACGATTATGCCTGATGCAAATGCCAGATTCGAAAGATTAGTGAATGATTTTGTATAATTTCAATCAGATTGCACAAAAACTTGTTAGGTGAATAACTGAATCGATTGCTATATATTCCAATTAATAAAATTGATGTTATGTTATCTTTGACATGGTTATAAAGTATGTAAAAGAAAATTAGGTTATAAATAAATATTCTGTTGCTTTACTCGACATTTTAACTATATTGAATAGTTGCCAGAGGAAATTATTTTATAAAAAATAATAACTCTGCATTGCATCTATGAGCAATTCAATCTGGAGTGATGTATCTTAAAACAAACTGTATTGGATGCTAGCACAGTTTTTAATTTCCTCTGTTTTTATTCTTTAGATGAATTTCCCAAACAATTTCTGGAATTGGGTACATGAATTAATCAATCTTATGTTCTCAATTATCGTGGGATGTAATTTTAGAAAATTAGTAACACAAGGAGGCGAGTTAAATTATTTAATTACCCTTTAAGCTCTATCAAAATGCTTAAACTGGAAGAATATGTAATTAATTCAGATTTAATTCTACTAGAGATGTAAAATAACTGAATTTTAGTAATTTTTAAGTAAGCATAAGATTACTTTATTCATTTTCTCTGATGTGTATTAAATATAGTTGATGTACATTACTTAATTTATATTTAACTACGCCGATAAAATTATATATTGTCACTCGGTCATCCATGAGAAATTTCTCTGGTTGAAAAGGTTCTCGGTTTTGCAAAAACGGAACGAGGATATCTGCCGAAATTAATAAGTGTACTTGGAAAAATTAACCATTTATACTAATAGGTAATTATTTTTAAAGACATCAATGCTAAATTCAGTAAAGGAAAGAAATCTATTAAGAAGTTAACTTGCAATTATGAGAGAGAAATGTCTGTAACATCTGTAACTTCCCCCTTTTTTTTCCTTTCTCTTTTGTCTAATTTGCCATTATTCGAGCGCAGACCTGTAATTAATAAAGTAAATAGGCTAAATAAGAGTTGTCGTCCCGTTAACTTTCGCATTTAATAGAGTCTAATAAGCATTTTTGGATTATTTTTAAAGAACATATTATTATAAATTTTTATTATAATGATCCTTACAGCCTTACCACTACAAATGTGATACCCTCTCTTAATGTACCTACTCCTAAAAATATTTTCAAGATTTACGAGTTTATTGTTAGCATTTTAAACCAGATAGCAGTTAATGTATTATTTATTCTGTTTATCAACAGGTTTTTGCTATTAATACAAGAAATTACTCATGAAAGCAGTTTAATTTTATGATTAATTATATAAAAAATAGCATTTAGCTTCACCTCAAAATTTTTTTTTTTACTTCACTGGTGTTGTAGAGGGTGGGTTTTTTTTTATTTAATTTTTTATTTATAGATTGTCACCTTGTCTAAAAATAGCACCTAGCTACAAAATGGGAACTAGGGGTCAGACAAGTTTTTTCTATTCTGAATGGTGGCATTCATATAATCCTAGATTATTCTAAAATACTTCTCTGCTCGAGTTGATTTCTGTAGTAGCATGCTAAATAACCATTAAATACATATTGAATGGTTTGGGTCATTTATATTATTAATCATTTTGTAATTTAATGTAAAATTTATTAACTGTTTAAATCATTTCTATCCACAAGACAATGCAATTATTTAATGTGTCATAAATATTCATTATTAGTTGTATTTTTAAAATTGTACGCATTATTCTTGTCTTCACAGGGTGTTTTTTTTTTTTTTTTAATTGTTATACAAGGGGTGGAGAATTTGCACTCTAGCCGTATTTCTTCATAGAGATAAATGTGATAATCCTGTTTTCGATATGGAACATCTATTTGGAATTTCATCAACAGAAAAAAGTCGGGTGGTTTACTTTTTGTTAAGCAAATGGTACATTAAAAATTTAAATTCTTAGTATATTTTCTCGTATAGACTCTTGAATAAACTATAAATTTCCAGATATTTGCATTGATTTTACTTTAAAAGTGGCTGGTGAAAGTAGGAAGTTTATTATTTCTCATGTTTAGTGACAGATTGTTGACATAGAAAAACACTTTTTTCCCCTTTTTAATGTAATATAAGCATTGGTCTAAATGAAATGAGTTGATGGACATTCACTGTGTGTAAATTATAATGTCACATGGTTGAACTGAAGAGAATTCTGTTTACACTGTCAATAGAATAGATTCCTAAAATGGTAGGCATTTGTAATTAATCTTTACAGTATCCTAGAAAAATTTGAGGTCATCTGTGTTATTGTTGTAGAGAGAAAGTTGAACTAGAATTGATTTTTGTACAACTCAGTAATAATTAAATATTGTTACAGTTATTTCAACTCATGTAAACAATAATTTGAGTGGATTTTGAGAATTTGCTGCTTCTAGATGCCTCAAAACAAAGTTTTTGTTTACTATTTAATTCAAACAGATCCATATCAAAGTTCTTAATTTTTTTTTTTTTTTATGAGTTTGTTTACTTCAAGCTTAATTTTGTTCCAAGAATTTGGGAAGTGTTCTTTTTTTCTCTGCTTATTTAATATGTTGTTTATGAAATCTTTTCACTCAAAATCAAGATAGCTCAGTCTTTTAATAATTTATACTTTCTTATAACTGTAATTGATGTAAATTTACAGCATTAATATTTTATTTTTTACTAGATATGGCATAAATTATGTTTCAAATGTCAAGAATGCGGAATGACGCTGAATATGAAAACGTATAAAGGTTTCAACAAATTGCCATACTGTAATGCGTAAGTAGACCACAAACTATTTACTTAATTTTTCTTACTATTAATCCCTAAAATTTACATCATATAATGTAGAATAGAATTGTAAATCAGTTCATTAAAGGTCGAGGACGGGATTTAAGCAGCTTGTTTGCTGCATCGGTTTTTAATCAATCGGTAATGTATGCTAATAGAGTAGCAATGGTTCAACGAATGACGAACAAAAGGATCGAGATTATCGACAGTAGTTTAGAGATCAGAAACTTTGGAATTTGACTTTTAATATTAAAACTTATCTCAGAATGATAATGTTTGTGATGGATCTTTTGAAAGTTTAACTTTCAACGATTTTTAAACGTAATTTCACATTTTTAAATATAAAAATAAGTAAATAAACCTCTGTTTTAAGTTAAATTTATTGCTCACCATATAGAAATGCATTGTAGCCCAGTTTCTGAATGAAATTCTGGTTTGAAATAGCTTTGTGTAGCTATCTGACAAGTTATTTCTCAGATAACTGGATATACGAGATGAGTGAATACTTGGAAAACCTGCAATTTATAAATAATGCATTCTTAGAAGAATTATAATTTGGGAGTATTAAAACTTGTGATTGTCTAATTTTGCAATTAAGTTGTTTTATATAAAAACAATCAGTGACATGAGAAATTTGAAGAGAGTACAGCAAACACTCAAAGTTTTAGCTATTTAAATAGATGTTAGCTTAATATATCATTGTCCTCTTGGAAATTTATTGAAATCCAATATTAAAATATGATAGAATGAAAACTATTAAGAAATATATACACAAAAAATAAAGAATAAAAAAAATTTAAGTGATAATTATGTTTTGTTACATAAAAATTTAAAATCTAGGATTACAGAATGAAATAATTCATTTTTGATGTCAACTTTAAATATTTAGGTTAAAGGTGAAAGAAACTTTTCTTGAAACTATGATGATAAATATTTTTAAAATGTAACAGAGAGAGAAGAATTTACACTTCTAGATCTGCTTTTTAGGAATTTTAACTAATTTTTGGCATAACAAAAATTAAAGTCGGTTGGTGGAGTTCAGCAGTAAAAATGTAGAATTTGTTCTATCTTGAGACTAGTTATTTTCTATGAGTTCTAGTTGAAGCTTCCAGCTGTTCTGTACTTTTGCATAAACACTTCCTGAATAGGTTAAGTAGGCAAGATATTTAAACTAAATGCCTCCAAATTCAGAAGACTGCCAGCGACGTATTGTTCTCGGGCCAAACGTCCTAACCAGAAATTTCTTTTTCCATTTTAATATTTATAAAGGAACTGTTCCTAAATGTGCCACGTAACATTAATCATTTAAATTAAATGTGCGTCATTGTTGCAAAGGAAAATGATTATTAAAAAAAGAAAATTTGAGAAGTGATGCAGAGAGATTATTTTGCAGTATCATCATTATGAAAGATTATTTTCTGCAGTTTTTTCATTGATTATGTAAGAATTATGATGTTTGAATATGTAATATATTTGATTTGATAAAATGTCTTGAAATAAAAACATTAAAGACATTTTTATTTAAAATTCTGCTGAAATTCTGTATGTTGTAAACTATTTTCTGTAGTAAAAGATATTCTTGGAATTTGTCGACTTATACTGACCACCATATTTAGTTTGTAAGCAGCAAGTGCCATTAATAAAAATAAAGCATGTAGCATTCTCGAGTTGCTTATCGATAAGTTTGTTTAATTTATAGTTTTCGACTGTTATCAAACTTGTAAAAAATAAAGGAAACATCTGTTGAGATGTGTCTCGACCCAAAAGAGTGATTTATTGAAAGGATAAACATTTAATTACGGACATGATATTTCTATAGTGTGTGCGCAGTGTAATATAGGATGCCTTATATTAATTTTATCATTAAATTTTTTATTAGATCAGTGGTTGTGTGGCCATATTTGTCACTTAATCTGTGCATCTAGATATATAAAGATTGGAATATTAAGACATTCATCATGGTGGGAAAACATCTGACTGACATCTCTCCAACATAGATGACAACTTCTTCTATTTTAGATCTACGGGTCATCAGTTGGTTTTGGCACTCGACCAAATGGGGCCAGTCATTGGTCTCCTGTACTCTTTTATGGGAATGGTATCCCAGAACTATTAAAATAAACAAACTTAGTTATATTTTAGTTAAGTTAAATTTCATCACCTCCTCTTTGGATTTTAAAAGGTGGCAGTAGGATGCTGCGATTGTTATGTAAGACCAGATGGGATCAAAATACATCCACGTTCCTCGGAGACAGATGTGATTGATGGTGACTGACTGACTGACTAGCTCGGAGTCTGGATGTAGTTATTTTTGTTCTTTTTCTCAGTTTGTTGACTGTAGTACAACGAGGAAATTAATAGAAATCATAGCTAAGTTCAAACACTTTTTGTTGATTTAATTGAAGTGTAAACTAACCCGGCAGGTGTTCCGCATCCACAAGCGACAAATTTTTTAGTAAAAGTCAGAAAAAAATAAAGGAAACTCTTCTGCTGGATATGGAAAATCTTAGCTGGAAGGAGGTCAAATTGGTTAATTACATGTCTCATTAAGGAAGAGATAGTCATGCCTATTAGTTTCCTTTATGTTTGTTTCTTATTGCTTATCATCCACCATTTATTGTGTTTGAGGTTTCTGATTGACTGTTACGTGTATTTATTCGCTTGTATAGAAGGGTATTATGGATATTATAGGTTCAGTAAAGTTGAAAAACAAGGCGTTTAAGTGCGATCACGAATCGCCATTGATTTCAAGCAGCCATCAGAGGATTTAAAAGATTGACGTAACAATGCCCTTTCTCGACTAGTTCAGTTTGCTTGTCCGTCGGTTACTAGGTCATATTTTGCATTCTGTAACTTCGACTGGCATGACCCATATTCAGGCAAACAATAGAAATCGGGCGTGTTGATGTCTGAATAAACGTAACCACTCGGAAAAGATGATGATAATAATGTGTGTGCCTCGATACGCGAATAATTCCAAAAAAAAAACGCTCTTAACCACGTGATCTTTTTTCCGCTATTTCTGAAATCCACACCACGTGGTTTAGCGTGGATCGCGGTGTTTTGAGGTTAAGTGGCGTTTTAAAGTTCACTTCCGGTTGTAAAGTCGTAAATGAACTTACAATCGGGGTTTAGTGGAGTATTTCGCGGTTTTATCTCGTAAGATTGCGCGAAAAAAAGGACCGGAATATTCTTTAAAACGGAGCTACGAAGCCGTAAACACGTGGGGGTGGAATTAATCAGTTTGGTGGTCACCGGGCTAATTTTAACTCGGAAGTGCGTCATCGGTAGCGTTTTCGACAACCCGTTTTTAACCGCAGCTGCGGCTAGAAGCATCCACTCTTATTACGAAAGCCGTTAAAGTAGGCTGCTTTAAGAAGGCGGCTTAGCTGTCATTTCCTGCTATGTAATTCTGATGTAGTCGTAACTGCTACGTCACGCCCTCGAGATATTTCCATATTCAGACATACTGGAGTAGGTCATGTGACAGTTTCGTTTCGGGGGGGAGGGGGACGAAGCTCATTAACGTGGCGTCGAGTGTTTATGGCGATTTCGTAAATGTGTATCATTTTTCTCGATCGGAAAACGATTAAAACGAATTGTTTTCATTTCTAATTTGAGGCCTGCCTGACTGGTTTGTCACCAAAACTGAGTTTCTTTTGGAGGGTGGGAGGTTTATTAACTCAATAAAAATAATTTCGCTTTATGTAACCACATTATTTTATTTTTTTTTTGTTTGCTTTAATAGTGGAAACTTTGTTGTTGTTGTTGTTGTTTTTCTTTTTCTTCCCATTTTAGACTTAAATAAAGTGTAATGCTGGCCACGTTTTGATGGAGTAATTCAGACAATAAAGATTTCTATCCTGCGAGGAGTTGTCGGTTTGCGTCTCGTATGCGTTGAGACGAGTTCTCCCACTTTGAGCCCAAATTGACTAATTACTAAGTTTGTAGCCCATCCGGTACAAAGCAGCATACTTAAAATTGGTCATTAAATTTTATAAATATTTAATTGTCTAGTTTATAGCTGATAATTATCATGTACTGTTATACTCTAGGTAGATTGTAAGTCTCACTGTTTTTGGTTCACATGTCCTAGCCATTTCTCCCTTCAAAATCAAATAAGCTTATTATAGCAGGCTTAAAGTGGTATGTAGAGAGACTAATGCCTTCAACTAAATTTACGGTGTAATTAATTAAAGTTAAAAGTTTTTGTACAGTTATATTTGCAAGTAATTGTTAATTTTTGCAGTCATTGTCCTCAAGCCAAGCACACTGCAGTAGCTGACACACCTGAAATCAGAAGATTGGCAGAGAACACTAAATTGCAGAGTAATGTGAGTTATTTTAATGTACTTTTCAAAAAATAAAAACAAAGTCGACCTATCCCTTTTATCTTCTACTTTGGCTCATGTTGGAGGGTCTGCGGGTCTTACTAATTTTTCTTTACGTTTAGCTGGGGTTTCTTCTATCAACTTAATTAAACAATTTTAACGATAAAATTACCTGTTATTAAAAGGGTACATAAGTTTCTTGCTTATGTTGATATATTGGTAACTCAAATTTTTTATAAAATAGGTGAAATACCATGAGGATTTTGAAAAACAAAAGGGAAAGGTTACACAGGTTGCTGACGATCCCGAAACTGTACGTATCCGTAATACCTCAAAAATTATTAGTAATGTTGCCTATCACGGCGATCTCGAGAAGAAAAAGCAGATGGAACAAAAACGTCATCTCGTGCCAGAAAAGAATGGCATACCGCATCCTGTGACAAATGGTATGCAGTTTTTTTTGCTTAATAACTTCTTTTTAGATGTACAGTACATATGAATATATGAAAATGATAAACGTGTGCGTTAAGAAGTCGGTTGAATAGCAAAGGACGCAGCTTAACATATCTTGGCCGGATCATCTTGAAAAAACCGGAGTTTTCCTATACAGCAGGCATATATCTTAGTCACATCAACCGTCTGGATGTCGTTTTAAATATATTAACATATTTGGGTTTTAGTGTCTGGAGTTTTATTTCTATTTGTTGTTGTTTATACATTCAATAAATCCTAGAAGAGTTAGGAATTTTCGCTTTGTTTTATGTAGGATTAAAGGATTGTGTATTTATTCAACAGTACAAATTTAGGATTTATTCTAACGAATATTATGTATTTTCTTGTTAAAATTTAATATTCAGGTTTTAACACAAGTTCATTTTATATATACAATTGAATTTGTCATTGCTACATTTTTAAAATGTTTTTCATTTTTATAAAATGAAAATCCTTGATTATAAGGAAAAAATATGTAAATTATGAATTTACATTCATAATTATATCCATTTTTACCAGGTTTATGTCTTAGAATTTGAATTTATGAAAAAAGTAATTTTCAGTCTTGTTAATAAACAAGTTTGTCCACATCAATTCTTAAAAAGTTTAATTGTGTTGTACGATATTTGTAAGTTATATCGGTACGGTATAATTATGGTCTGCGTATGTACTTTTATTTCAGAAACTAAAATATTTCTAACCAGTTATAAGCTTGCATTTTTTTTTTTTTTTAATTATTTGGTTGAAATATTTTTGTTGTTTATATTTGTAAATTATTCCAGAATATTTCTATAAAAAAGAATTAAGGGCATTTTTTATAAATAGAAACTGATAAAACCGACTCTCGAAAGAAAAAAAATAATTTGGTTATCAAGTGGTTTTAGGCAATTTAAAATGGAGATTTAATCTGTCATTTTTTTCAGGGCTTTACAAACTGTCATTACATTACAGCTTTGTAAAGCCATTATCAATAGAATGTACAAGGATCTTTACTAATTTTATTATAAAAAATATTTTTGTGCATGATTGTTTCTGTAAGGTATTTACCATTTTCTTTTGTTTGGTGTACTGTTTTAGTTCTTTAGTTGTTTCTGGAGATCTTTTTATGTAGAAATGTGTTTTGAAGAGAAAGTTAAAAGAATTTTACAAATATTTATGATAAAATTAATTTAAAATAATATTTTTTGAATGTTATTTTAGTCCTTAATTAACTGTAAGAAATGATGATGGATGACCTTGAACCCATTCCACTGATATTTTACCTGCTAGAAAAACATTCTTCATGAATCTTCAAACTGTTTTTGACTTCCTGTGGAATATTTTCTTATGAAGGTTAATAAACGTCTTATCTGATGTTTCATAATTTTGATAGCTCTTGAATTTACTTAGTTCAGTGGCTTGTCTTTTCTGGTTTCATCTAAAGTTTAATGAAGATTTTCCCCCTTGTAGATACTGCTTTGATAAATGACTTTTACAGAATCATACTCTGGAAACTTGTCAATGTTATTCTTAATTTATAACCAGCAACTTGTTTAGATTACTTGGTGTCTGAAGTTGTATCAGATCATCGTCTGTGAAGTTCAAACTTGAATATTACGAGGAGTATGACCTAAATTTGCTTTCTTGTTTATTCTGAGATTGTGACTGAGATATATGCGTATCAACTCGAGAATGTGTAAATTTTATTAACATCCATCAAGAAAATTTGACTTTTAAATCGTCAAAGTTTAAAATTCGAATTATATTCTGTTTGAGTTGTATAAAAAAATCATACAAAATAGTAGAATAATTCCTTACTATCTAATATTAAGATTGAGGTGAATATACAGTATGTTAATTTGATATTAATATATGATTATCACACTGGAAATATTGCAATACTTTTAGTTTTTTACGAAATTCAGTAATTCTTTTGTCAGTCTGTAATTTTATTTTTAAGAATAGTTTAAGCAAAATTATTAGAATTAAAATTTTTATAGCTAGCTAGAATAAGAATGTAAGTTTGAGATGCTTAAATATTTTAAAATGTATAATGCTTTGTATTAAATAATTTTATCGTAAATTACTCGGTCAAATAAGCTCTCTAAGAAATAAATAAGAATCAATGTGAGGAAAAAGTATTCCATACGTTCTTATTCTAACCAGTTTACGGTATTATAAAACTTTAATTAGAATATTAATTATTACCCAATTACTAATATGTATTCTAATCATATAACAAGAATGATTGATTAAATTTCTTCCTTGGCTCCTATTATTACCAATAATAACACTTATCGTAACTTATAGCAGCCACTGCATCACCACCATCTCCCTCGCCACAACCACCAATGTCACCTTCAGGAAAGATAGCAGATTATGATCCCATGATACCCCCAGAAGCCCATGAATCTCCCTATTCCTCCAAACTTAGCTCTACTGTCATCTATACATCCCAAGAGGGACCAGGTATCAATTATGCAATGGAATAAAAATATTTTTGATTTTTTATTTCTTTCCAATAACACTTTACTCTTCTGACTTCTACCTCAGTCGTCCCATTTTATCCTATGTATTTTGTTTTTATAATTTTAGTTAATTTAAAAAGATAATTTATTTTTATTTCTTTATATGTTTTGTTTTCTCTGATGATTCGCAGTTAACAGTTATCCCACACGTAAGATTGGTTCCATTGCTGATTATGACCCTCTAAACGAATCTCACGCAGCTGGTTACAGAACAGATCTATCAAATACTCCAATGTACTGTGGAGGTGAGATAAACCGAAACATTAACAACTCAGAAGAATTTTGAATTTTTTTATTTTTTTTATTTTGAAAGTGTTTTTGAGGCTGGGATTCTTGAGAATGCTTTATTTGAAACATTAGAAATGTAGCATTGATGCATTAATATATAAAAAACTTAAAGTTCATTTTCTTAAATAAAATATCAATAAATTAAGTTGCATTTAAATTTTCTGTATATATTACTACAAAATCTGGTAATTAAATATTTCTACATGTGATTTTATGATTACAATTTACTTGCATTTTCTAATGTATCAGTAGTCTTTATACTAGTATGCAGGAAAACAACCATGTGTAGTAAATTCTTCTTATCGTAATCATGGATATTGTTATTGTTCATTTAATATTAAGTTAACAGGTTCCAAAACATTGAGTTAAAATATACTACAGAAACATCTCTTATTGTATTCAGCATTTGATCATTGTCATTGGCTAAATGAGCACCTGTAAGGTCCATCTTCACGCCTGCCACAATTACAATTTGTTATTAGTCTTAACCAGTTCTTTAACTGTTGTTTTTTCATAATACAGTACTTTAAATTGCTAGAATTTCTTCAGTTATATGCTAGATGCCATTAAAGATAGTAACAGGCAAATGATACTGCTATAATTAATAAATCTTTGTTATACAATTTTTTAACATGTCCTTTTAATGTCAGTCAATATAGCCAGAGTTTCTTATGATTGTAGTTTTATTTACTTAGTTCACTTAATGTTATTGATACAGACAAGTGCCCAGGTGTTACATTAAGCTAATTCTACTGTATTTGTAATTTATTATTCTCTTGCACTAATTTCACTAAACGATTAATTTTACAACATTCAGAATGGTTTAAAATTTTGTTGTTTAAACTTTACATTCTTCTTTAACTGCACTTAATTACTAATTATGTATCAACACACACCAACCTTTATAATGCAGCCTTTTAATTCAAATTAATATTTTCTGTGGGGTGTAGTACAAGTAGCTTTTCTTAAGCATATTACTCTTAATTTTGGGGTGAGAGACTCGCATCCATAAGCGTATTCTCCATATTGAATTCCATTAAAAAATTAACTTTGTTTAAATATTTTTGCCATACAGATTTTGTATTTTTATTTCAGAAGCTAACATTTAACAGCAAACAGAATATTTTTCTAGTTTAACATATCAAAATTTTAATACATGATGATATTATTTGACTGACATAGAATACTTCAATAGAATTTTTTGTCATTTAAATATTAATTTTGATAACACAAATTAGCTTTATCTATTAAAGTAGCATCTAAAATTTTGTTTTATTTAAAATAATTCAGAATATTGTTTAGAATAGCATTTAGTTCTTTCATGAATAATAATAGTATTATTTTATAGCTTGCCAGAAAGAAAATATTTAGTTAAATTGAAGAAATTTATTTTGTAAACACATATACAATTATTCTAAATTAGTTTACAAATAAATTTATCGTCTATTTCATCCCAGATAAGAGAGGATTTTTCTAACAAGGGGAGGGCACGACCTGGGAAATTCACTTTGGGATGAGACTTGGTATATAGGTAGTACTCCTTTAGGATGTTCAATCCTCAAAACAAGAAAGCGCAATGGCCAGCCAATTTTAAGAAAAAGGCCTTTAAAAATTCGAGCTCGGCTTATGTACTAATAAGTTTCGCTAGGCCGGCAGCTTCTGAGCAGCTCGGTTGACATCGTTCTTGGCTACCGCCAAGTCGTTCAAGGTTCAAATCTCTGTCTCGATTAGTATTTTTTTTTCTTTCTAAACATTTTTTAAAATAAGTATTTTGAATATATATAAATATTAAAATTTTATTATAATAAATAATTTCATTTAAAAAAATGTTTAACACATATTACATGTCATTTTAATTATAATAATACAAAATAATTAATAATAATAGTTATAAATAATTAGTTATGAAACAATAGTTTTCATTTATTATTCTATTGTATCAAATTTTTCAAAGGTTACTACTCTTATTAATTCTCACCACTTAAAAATAAAAAGTATAAAACATGTCTTTTATATTCATTCTTTACTTCCATTTTAACAAAAATAAACAACTAGAATGTTTCCAATTCCAACAGTATTATATAAATGAGATCCAATTTAACACTTCAGTGTGAAAAGTATCACATTAGACTGACATTTTCAACAGCAAAACAAGATTTTTCTCAAGGTCATAAAAATGTGCATGGACTTATGGACTGACCTGATATTTGGAGTGTCAGTTTACTTTTGGATTTCGAAGAGATCATAGTGTTCCGTAATATATCACACCATAATACAAATAGTTTCAATATTTTACAGTAAAATGTCTGTGAATGAAGATACTATGTTTACCAACAGTTGATGATGATGATTATTAATATACTTATTAATTATTTTGTATTATAATAATTAAAATGACATGTAATATGTGTTAAACATTTTTTAAATGGAATTATTTATTTAAATAAAATTTTAATATTTATATATATTCAAAATACTTTTTTTAAAAATCTTTAAAAAGAAAAAAAAAATACTAATCGAGACAGAGATTTGAACCCTGAATGACTTGGCGGTAGCCAAGAACGATGTCAACTGAGCTGCTCAGCAGCTGCTAACCTAGTGAAACTTAGTAGTACATAAGCTGAGCTCAAATTTTTAAAGGCTTTTTCTTAAAATTGGCTGGCCGTTGCGCTTTCTTGTTTTGAGGATTGAACATCCCAAAGGAGTACTACCTATATACCAAGTCTCATCCCAAAGTGAATTTCCCAGGTCGTGCCCTCCCCTTGTAAGATGACAAAGGATGATATGATTAATTTTATAAAGTTACATAAACTTGGTGTTTTTGATTTAAATGTTCATAATTACTGCTTAAAATTCCCTGAAATGCTGCAGATTTCTTAAGCCATGCATTACAAAACTTGTTAATCTTTTATAATACTTATTAATATTTTAAGAGATTGATTTATCTCTATTTATTGAGTTAAAAACTGGTTTAAAAGTTGGTTTTTAATACTTTCAAGCACCTATTACTGGAATTTTAATATTGAAATTTAAAAATTTAACGTGGTGTAGCCCAGCGTAGTAGGCTTGCTGCTGATATTGCCTAATCGTTAGTAATAAATGCACTTTATGACTTCAAAAAATTTGAAAGGCTAACAAGACTTAAAATTCAGATGAAATTGTGGAATTAAAACTTCATTTTGCATAGAAAACAAGTCTTTATTTTAATGTGAATTGCTAGTGTTGCATTTTTAATACATCATTTTGGCATTTTTTTGAATCCCAGCCTAGTTTTTAGTTTTATAACAACTCTTGACAAATGATTAAAACTAACGGCACCATTCTTATGATTTCAACATGCAATTTTTTGATAATTGAATAACATTTTTTAATATAAAACCTTGAAAATGCATGCATTACAATGGAGAGATTGTATTAACTGTTTGTAAATATTACATGCTAGAGTTTTCTTATACAAATAAGTCTAAAACACTAAAATGTTATCTTAATAACCATTCTGAATATATTTTTAAACTATTATATTTAATAATTTATGACTAGAGATCTAAATAATAGTTTTTATTATTTTAAATTGACCAATAACTGATGGGAAATTCTGGATTAAGTCTGACATAACCATATTAAATTTATACCTGGTGGCTTTGGTGTATTATATGTACAGATATTGTTGAGACGTTACTTTTTAAATGGGCATCAATGAGTTAAAAATAATTAGTTCTGTTAATTCATCCCAAAATAACTGTTTTAGCTGCCTTTTTAGGCAGCTAAAACAGTTATTTTGGGAAAAGACAGAAAATGCATTTTGCCTGGAATTTTGTATCTTCATTTAAATAAAGTTTGCTCAAGTCTAGCATCTGTTTAGTAAAACTGCAGTGTGGTTATTGGACAATTTAAAATATAGTAGTTTTATTTATAAAATATCTTAATATCAATAAATTATTTTAAAAAACAACATTTATGACAGTTTATAGAATATTTAATTTATGCAGTAATTATATTTAGATAGCTCACATTACAATGCACTCTTGCTAATCTAAACTCGTCTTAATCCAGGCCAATTTTGTTCGTTCTACCGTTAAATTTTTTAGTCAAAATGTTAAAAAAAAAAAAATGCGAATTATTTTTTCAAACAGAGATTTGTGAAATTACTATATACTACACATTTTAACTTATATATGTGCCAAATACAGTATAAAAAGTTGTAAAAATGTGCATATATTTGTCTGTCATCCTTTTTGACTTTCTTTTCTTTATGTATAACTTCACAAATTTGAAGAACCTTGTACAGTAACTAGTTCGGATTAGCAAGTGTGCACCATAGCAGCGGATATAAAATTATAAAGAAAATAAATTTATAGAATTTGTCAGTTATAAGATTCACTTTTAAGGTTTTGTAAATTGTAAAGTTCAGTCTGTTTAATGTTCTTTCCCATTTATTTTCCTTTTTTGACTATATGAAAAGTTTTCTATACTTAATAGACTGTGCTGTGATACAGATGTATTATTGATCTATAGAAAATACATAATATAAAAAATAAACACACAATTATTTATAATCGTATGTAATATAAACATATGAGCTGTATTACAGTAATTAGATATTAGTATACATTTTAAAAAGTAAAAATTAGGAACCAACAGTAGTTGCTATAAAGATTTATTTAATCTGATGTTTTTGAATGGAGTATTTCTTGGAATGTCAGATGTGTGTGTGTAGCTAGATTTTGTAAATAAGAGAGAGATACAAGGAATATCCAGCAAATGAGATAATTTTATAAATAATTTATTGTGATGATGCTAGGCTGCAATTTTTAATTTATTTAATTTAAAATATATGCTCTCCACCTCAAATTAGTAGTGGCTTGCCCCTGTACATCATACTTTACCTGCTAGCAAGAGTCGTGTCAATTTTCTAACTCCTTTCAGGAGAAAATTTGGAATTGAAATAACTTGACATCCTGTGCAAACTGGATGTTCCTGTAGTCGGTCAGGCCTCCTCCTCTAAGCTTTCCAAATTGCTCTTGAATTTCATTTATCTAACGCCATTCTTAAGATTAAGGAAAGACAGACGGGCAACAGTAGGAATTTATAAGTCTACAATTTTTTCAAATTGCAGCCCAAAAACAAATGTTTCTGACGATTTTATTTGTCGTTGTTGTTTTTATTTAGTAAATTATTTTATTTGCTGGGTATTACTGATGTCCTATCTTCATTTTTACTTATGCATCTAGTTTTGAGTGTTCATAGTTATCAGTTTTGTAACTATATCCTTTGATTCTGTTAGCTTTCTTTCTAATTAGTTCAACTATTATTGATTTTGGAGTTACTAATTTGTTTTGATTATTGCAAACTTAACAATCCACAGTACTAGTTACTAAATATAGTATGGTCTTCATATACAAGAGGATTGTGCTGGCTGGGTTAAACAGTAGGTCCAGATGATCACCTAGACATTTATACAGCCATCTACAATTAATAGAAATATGTTAAAATGTATTTTATTTAATTTTCACTGCATGTACTGAATTTCATAATAAAAATAGCTATTGTTTGTATTAACAGTTAGAATTATCCCTGTGCATTCAAGAGTTGATCTGACCATTTGACATCTGGAAAAATGCAAATTTGTTTATATCACTCCCATATAAAACAAGATCATATTGTATTTTATTTAGTAGCCAATACTGTAAATTGTGGATTTACCTAAATTGAAAATCTTTAAGCTTTATTTTCATTGTAAATTCAAATTCTTATCTATAAATATTAGAACTTGAAAAATAGAAACCTTAATTAACAGTATAAAGCAGGTGGGCAAGCAAGAGTTCAGTGAGAGCCAAAATGTAGGTTTTGCAAAATGCATGGGAGCCGCAGTTCTGTACTGTCGTGGCGGATAGTATGGTAAGGCGTGCAGATTTTATTATATAATATAAATATAATATAAAACAAATATTGAATTTTTTTAATAAACATATTTTCACAAAATTATAAAAATAAAATTGTAAAAATAATAATAAACAGAAATTAACACTTTCAGCAAGAGCTGCATTTGCCCATATCTGGTATAAAGATTATCTACCTTTATCATAAAAATATTTAAAATTTTATAGATGAGTTGTAGTCACCATTTTATATCTGAAGTAATTTTAAAAAATCCAACAGTGAGTTGCTTAACTTTCCTGGCAACATTTAAAACTGCATGTGTGGCATCATCTGTTATATTTTATTTAAAAAACTGTTTATATTTTTAATTATTATAAAACAGTAAAAGATTAATTTTGAAGTTAAATATGGGCTTTATAGAAAATTGTAAATGCTAATGACGATTTTACTTGTCATTAAGTCCAACCCTACTTCAGATATGACACACGACCCCATTTATCTCCTCATCCCATAGTTCTTTAACTATCAAAATTTAATAGCATCAATCTGACTAATATATGCTCTGCAAATTTTCAGAAATTTTCGAAATAAAGCACAGGAGTTAAGCTTCAAACAAGGTGAACAAAATTGTGCCCTCCCCACACTTCAATGCCAAATCCAAAAATGTAAAAATGTTGGAAGGTCATTTTGTGACTGATCACTGTACTTTCCCTCTATTATATATAACAGAGCTGGGAAAGTAAAAGATTCAGTCTGATATAAAATCAAAATTGAGAAGAAAATGTATTTAATAAAAAAAAAGAATTTAGTGAAAGATTGTTGAAAAGTACTTAGAATATTACTTAACAGAATTAGACAAATTTTAGGATTTATTAGATTATAGTGAAATAATTTCATCTGGAGTGTTGTCTAGTTAAATTATTTAATCATTAAGTTGTCATGAGATAATGATGCAATTTGGTGACAAATTTAATTAATTAAATTAATCAAAGTTTTAAACAAAACTAATTGGAATCCAGCATTTCATTAATTATTATTAATTTTCATTGCTGTTCTTTATCTATTATTAATGTACAAGACAAATCATAAGTAATGGTACAAACCATATCAAGATAACTCAGCATTGTATTTATTTTTCAAAGTGCACGGAGGAATATCTACAATGAATATTTTACTCTTAATGAGATATAAGTAATAAGCGTTGTGCAGAGATGTACTTAAATAGATTTGTAGACCAGATTGTAAGTATATGGCACAAAACACATTAAAGAACCATAATTCTGATAAACACTTAATTGCAGACAGAAGGACTAACATTTTCGATCCCTTTGTTCATCTGTGATTAAGCAATTACCAGAGTTATTTATGGTTCTTTAGTGTGTTTTATGCTGTATAAAGATTAAGCAATACCGATTTATTGGCATATTGGAATGTTCTCAGTATATCAGATGTATGATCTTTCTTTTTTCGATAGTATGAAGATTACAACTATACCAATATGTCTGTGTATTGGAATGTTTCTGGTACGTCAGCAGTGGTAAATTCTACAAACCGATGCTCTGATCTTTATTTTTATTTTCGGCAGCAGCTATTAAAAAAAGAAAAAATAACAAAGAAACGCAAGTGATTGAAACGCTGGTTTGTGAAGCAAACTGATTCCAATGTGCAAATATATAGGTATTGGTGTGCGTGTGTGTGTGTGTGTAGGTATTGGTCGTGTGGCATTATTTTCCTAAAAGACTAGTAATAGAGCAACCTTCCTGATTGCTAAATATTCTGTTAGACTTTATACTAGTTCAGAATATTAGTTTTCAACATCTAGTTAGTTTTTTGGATGATAATTAGGTAATTTGATTTAATTTAAGCTTGCATTCAAAAACTACTTCAACTATTATTAGGAATTCCTCGACTCTTGGTTATAATTTTTTTTTTTTTTTTTTTGTTACTTTTTATCATGTATGGTGGAATCCGGTTATTATAATCACAGAAATGTTATCAATTGACTATTATCATAATCAGTTGGTCTAGAACACACTATATAAAATTAGTTAAAAATAATTTGCCAATTATAATCAAACTTCATCTATTGTTATCAATTGTGATGATTACACTTGTAGACAAACGATAAAAATTCTTAAAAACTTTGTACTAAATGGACCTTTTTTCAAAGCATACCTTTTATCTTTTACATATTGTAAGGGTGTATCAAGAATTCTTAGAAAATACATGCAGTGTAGATTGTCACTTGAAGTGTACCTTTGGGGATGAACATTCCTATTTTGATTTCTAGTTTAATTTTGTGATCTGTTGAGTTAAAAACAGTTGTTTAGAAGAAACGTAATGCATATAACTTACATTGTATTAAGTGTACAGTTTGTGACAAATATAAATTGTACATTCGTACTGTAATTGTGCATAATAAATTGAGTTCAATAATGAAGGTTTTTATCCTGTATTTAATGTTATCAAAAGTTGCAAGTCTCTAAATGATCATAATAAGCAGATTCCACTGTATTAAAGTATAATGTACTCAGAGTGATTTTACTAATGTATTTTAGTAAATTGTTTCCTTTATATTAATTTATAAAGTTTCTTCCTAAGTCTCATTACTTGTAATTTTACTGATACTGCTAAATCATGTTTACAATTTTATGATTACTTTTTTTTACACTTTTCATTTATTTTCTTACAAAAAGGAATTTATTTTAGTAGTTGATCGAACTTTAATAAATTGCAATGTGTCATATATGTCTTTGACAATTGATAGCACGACGAAATGATCTGTTTATTGATCAGTAAACGATGACAAATTACCCAGATGGTTCCTAGATAAGCAATAAACAAAGATGTGGATAAAATATTGCTTCGTGAACGAATTATATTAATTTTAAAGCATTTTAAAAGCTTTAAAATTTGTCAAGAGTTGCTTTTTTTATGTAAGCAGAATTACTGTTTTTGTTTATTTTTTTTTTAAGTACACGAATACATTTTTGAATGAAACACTGAACTTTTTCCAGCTGTATCAAATCAAAAATTACATTTACGAAAAAATAAACAAGTTCAAAACATTTAGAGAAGAACTTAAAACAAATATGAAATAGTAATAACAAAAAAAGAAAATTTTAAATTGAGTTTTTGAAGATTGTTTTTTAGACTTTGAAAGCACTAGAATATTTGATTTTTGTTAATATTACTATTTCATACTTCATTAACAGCTTGTTATCTCTATGTTGTACATAAATATAAAAAATAATCTGCCAAATTATCTCTGGCTACATTAATTAAGGCCCAACAGATGATCTGGCTGATTATATGGCATTAATTAAAAATCTGGCCATTGGATTTGTTGGTATAACATTACAAACTTTAAAACATTTATTTAAGAATTTCAATAGAAGTTACATTCAAATTTAAGCATGATCTAACTGTAAATTATTTCTGTGAAGTGTATAATTGCATCAAACGTTGAACTCTTGTAATAGGTATGATTTTTATCAGTTCAATCTGGTAGAAATTAATTAATTTCTGTTTTTCCCCCTCTTTTGACAGCTTGTAAATAATTCAATATATTTTATTTAAAATAAAACAACTTAAAAAATTTAATTAAAAGAAATGTTTTGGTTCAACTTCAGCTTGCAGCAACACTTAAACAAATACAGGTTACATGCTATGTTTCCAAACATTTTGAAATTTAAAGTATACATGTAACATTAGCATTGTATAATGTTGAATGTAAATTTTAAAATCTTTGGCAGCATTGCATGTATGCTACATTCATTTTGACTATTATGAGCCAGAGTTCGTCGAACTAAAATTTCGAAATATTTCTCCATCAATTAAATTTTGGTGTACTTATATACAGTGGGTGATCGGTTAACGAACATAATCCATTCCAAGACTTTGTTTACTATCCAAATTGTTCGTTAACCGATTATCGATTTACCATAGGTTTTTATGGGAATTTGACTAATTCGTTCTGGAGACCCCAAAAAATAAAAAAATATAAATAAACATAGTAAGAAAGTATATATGTAGTATAATAATAATAATAATAATAATAATAATAATAATAATAACAACAACTACAACTACTCTCCTGTGGTCACCATTTGATCATGGTGGGAGAGCCCAGTAATTTTACTGATCCATAGGGCAATGCAGGCTGGAGCACAAGCTCCTGGTAGGGACACCCATACCAGTAAGGTCTATGGGGAGAAATGAAGCTAAGAGTGCCACACCCACATTCTGTGGAGATATTTATCATGGTAGTAACCAGATCTAAGTATGATACCAGCTCGGACGTCACCCGTGTTAACAAGGTCTGCATTCGTGGGTTAGGCAGAGGCTCACGTTCAAAAAATATGCCACAGTCTGCTTTGCTTATCGGTGGCAAAAGCAGCACCGGCCAAGCATAGCTACTGCAATGCCCTCAATAGATGTGAGGAACCAATCTAATCTTGGTGCTTCTGTGGCAATGCATCCACAGACCACAAAGGCTGGAAAACCACGCTAACGGATGAAATGGACAATAGAAATGAACGAGTTTATCATCCGTACTTACTACACCATCACAAAACTCGAAACAAACATGACAGCATACAGACAACAACTACACCAAAGATTCACACAACAATATTCTCACCTCACTGTCACCAAACAAAGAATTGTTGATCAAAAAAGAACAATTATACACAACAACCTTATTCCACAAACAACACTTGAACTTATCAAACAACAGGTTGCTGATCAAATACATCAACAGACAGAAACATCTAACATTAATGAAGATCATGTAACCTGTCAGGATAATCCAGCAACAAGCACTGATTACAGCACCACACTACTACTACCACTATTATTGATACTACAGACACTTCCTCATCCATCACTGATAACTTAGACATAGATTTAATTACTATGCTCTCACGTATATTTCAGGAAATACTCACTAAGTATACAGGCACAGATCCCAGACAACGACCACAAATACCAAAAATCAACACGACAAAGATAGTATGAAAAACACTAAATTATGTAAACACTCGCTTAATACTACACTACATTCATTCAATTTCTACACTCTCAGACATTCATATATTAGTTTATGCTGGGGCAGTCACAGTAGTGACACACCATGGACTGAAAATACAATCGCAGACAGATACACAGAAAACGCAATTCTATCACACAAGCCTACCTGACAGAGAAGAATAGAAACACAAATAAATGACATTAGACAGCAATTAGGCAAGCTGACACAATACACTAAAAACAACATAACACCCAAATTAAGGAAACAGCTCAAAAACATTTTTAAGAAAATAAAAACACACACAAAACACGAACATCACAACACACGCATTACAGAATACATTGATACACTAAAACAAAAACTTGCAGCCAAAGCACATAGACTCAAATGATAAAAAATATGTTTGCTATGAAAAGAACAAAATTAATTATTTACAAACAATGAAAAACACTTTTACAGACAAATTAGTACCAAAACAAACACTAATACACAGCACAGTGGTACACCAATAGAAGAACAACTCACAACTTATTGGTCCTCTCTTTGGTCCACTGCTGTTACACAATGCTGATGCAGGCTGGATCAAGGAGGAGAACAGAAACTTGCACAAAATACCAACTATGTCCTGTGCTGAAATAAATGTACACGACATCCACTACTCTGTTAACAGAACACACAACTCGAAGACACCTGGTGTAGACAACTTTCACAATTTCTGGTACAAAAAGTTTACATCACTGCACCAGGAACTAGCTAAACATCTAACACACATCATCATCAATCCACAAGACATGCCAAAATTTCTTACTCAGGGCATCACCTACATGAAACTTAAAAACAATAATACCACAGACCCCACACGATACAGACCAATTAGGTGTCTTCCAACACTCTACAAATTATTGACATCCTGTATCACAAACAAAACATACAAACATGTTGAAGAACATGACATTCTTACGGAACAACAAAAAGGTTGCCATAGAAATCATGGGATGCAAAGAACAGTTACTCATAGATTCAGTCATTCTATGGCAAGCACACAAACAACACAGAAACATACACATGGCATATATAGACTACAGAAAAGCATTCAACAGTGTTCCACACAGTTAGCTGCTACATATTCTACACATGTACAAAATACATCCATTACTCATTGCATTCTTTCAAAACACTATGCAGCACTGGAGAACAACACTACCTCTCAGGGTTAGTAACACTTCCATACAAACAAACCAAATATTCATCAGGCAAGGAATTTTTCAAGGAGATTCCTTGAGTCCTTGTTTAGCCCTGAACCCTTTATCCAGTATGTTAAACAATGCACAATATTGCTACAATATCAGGCATGAAAAAACAACACACTAGACACTGTCACATCTCAGCACATGGATGACATAAAACTTTATGCATCCACACAAAAACAACTTCATCAACTCCTACAAATCACACATTCATACACCAAGGACATACAAATGGAATTTGGCCTAGATAAATGCAAAACACTTCACATAGAAAAAGGAATCCTGAAGAAAGATTTTGCACTTTGAAATGGAGACGTTATTGAATTCATGGAAGAGGGCGAGTTCTACAAGTATTTAGGATTCCAACAGGCCAAACTAACAGAACATGCACAAATAAAGTAAAGATTAATTAAAGAATACCAAAGTAGGTTAAATGCTATTCTCAGAACAGTTAAATGCAAAACACCCAGTTACAGCAATAAACACACATCCCAGTACTCACGTATTTTTTTGGAGTTATACATTGGACTCACAGAGATCTCGAGCAACTCCAAAGGAAAACAAGAACACACTTACTAAGCATAAACAACATCATCTTAAATCTGCCACAGAAAGATTAACCCTTCCACATAAAGATGGCAGACATGGCCTGATGACATAGTTAACCTTCACTACAAACAAATACAGTCACTGCGAGAGTGTTTCCACAGAAAACAAGAAACATCACAATTACATAAAGGAGTAACCCTAGCAGACTCAAATAACACAATATTAAACTTACACTCATGTCATATGGACACAACACAACATATAAAAACATAGATGCCATTAAGCAATTGTGGGCTCGAAAGGCATTCCATGGCAGACATCCCTATGACCTGGCTCAGGATTTTGTTGACAAAACTGCATCAAACAGCTGGTTAGCTGGGGGATTTCTCTTTGGGGAGATGGAAGGATTCATGATTGCCATACAGGATCAGGTCATAAATACTAAAAACTACAGAAAACACATACTCAAAGATACAACACTCACAAATGACACGTGCAGAAAATGTCACATCATGCCAGAAACTATACAACACATCACTTCTGGTTGCAAGCTCTTGGCACAGACAGATTATTTACACAGACATGATCAAGTAGCAAATATAATACACCAAGAGCTTACAAAGAAACACAAATTAGTAGACATCCATGAACCATACTACAAATACATTCCACAGACAGTATTGGAAAACAACACGCACAAAATGTACTACGACAGAGCCATAATCACAGATAAAACAATTTACAATAGACATCACACTCATTGAGACGACAACAGACCAGACATCACACTCATTGACAAAAACAATAAAATCACATACATTATAGATATAGCCATTCCAAACACTCACAATATACAAAACACGTTCACTGAAAAAATTAGCAAGTACACAGAACTTGCCCAGGAAATAAGGCATCTGTGGAAGATGGATAGAGTGCTTATTGTACAGTACCTGTTGTTCTCTCCTGTACAGATGTGATACCCCACACACTATGCAAAAGCCTGGGAATATTACAATTGAATAGAAATACATACATCACACTAAAGAAGGCCACAATATTGAATACATGCCATATTGTTAGGAAATTCTTGAATACAGACACTGACACACTTATTTAATTATAGTTTTGTTTTGGTTGCTATGCCTTGATTCTGGTCTGGCATAGTACACAGCCACTGGTGTCAACCGAGTATAACCCACTAAACCCAACATAATAATAAAAATATATATATATACACAGTCTTGCGTTTTTATTAGATGTTTTTTCTGTTTGTGGGGTTTAAAGAATCTGTCCAATGTCGATTGCTGTTTCTCTCTTCTTCAGGATTTTTCGGAAGTAATTAATAGCATTGTAATTGTAGAGATCTCCAAGCCTATTAATCTCATTCTGGTTTGGATGCCTGTTGTTCTGACATCCTCCCACTTCCTCAAAAGATCTTTAATTGCTTGAGACTTCTTGATATATCTTTCATAGCTAAGATTGTGTTTACTGTAGACCTGTTCAAGCCATACTGCCTAGCAATATCAGACATCTTCTGCCCACTCTCTCTACCTTGGCTATTATATCTTGCTTGGTTTCTACAGCATAGTTCTTGACACTCCACTCTTTTTATGCTCCATAATATTATCAGTTTTTTTTTTTTTTTTTTAAATAATAAGTTCAGAAAAACACTTACAAAAATTCAGAGAACAGAAATCAACTAGTGCACAAAAAATTATTTAAATGCAAGGCCCAGATGAAATTTGAAATTTGATATTAAAACATTAACGAATATCCAATGGGACAGTTAAACTCTCGCCTTTCGTAAATAAAAACTGATCTAAAATTTAGAGTAACCACCTGACAGTCTCGCGAAGGCTATAAAAAATTATTTGTCAGAAAGGTAAACAAAAAGCTGGAATTACAAGGGAGAGTTTCAAAATTCGGAGGAATGCTATCTGATCGGTATCAGGTCGAGTGTCGATGTCGACATCTCCAGAGCTCCAAAAAGTTTCGAATTGTCACCTGGACACAAGAGAACACCAATCGGTATTCACTATTTTATGTCGCTTCCTTTTCTGTATGTTCTGTGAAGTGTTTGTTATCCAATCACCCACTGTAGTGTATTTTTCTTATAACATACAAAATGGTACCTAGCCTTACAGAAATTTCCAACATGAAGAGTTTGCTCACAGTGGAAAATATATTTGCAAGATAAGAAAACAAATATTATAATTTTTGTAACTGTGTTAACTTTAATTCATAGATGTGTTATAATGAATTTACAGACTTAAAGTTGATGGTTAGCTTAAAAAATTGCCGCAGGACTTACACCAAAAGTTTATAATATCGTCATCAAATTCGCAAGTTAAAAACACACCTACATTTTATTTTATAATAAATGGCCATTCCAAATATTGAATTAATTGGAATCAATAATAATAATTTTTTTATAAAATTATGAAATAATGCATATCATTTGATACTTCAGATCACTTAATAAAAATACTTAAAAGTGAACTTGTCTTAAAGAGAGGTTTCTTTGAGATTGTCATTTTTAAATATTTTCTTTTTGAACAGTTAAATTTAAGTAACTATTTTTGTTGTTGTTTACAATTTAATTAATCTAGTTTTAGAGAAGTTTGAAATAGTAATATACACCAAACCAAATATAGTGCTTGCCTAATTAACAGTACCCAACACCAACAAGTACTCTTGAATAGCTCTTTCTATGAATATTAAATGGGAAGAGCTGATATCTGCGAATTACCAAATATGAAATTTTTTTTAATGACAAATTATATGCATATAAACATCTCAAAGCCCAATATATTGTATTGAAACCAAATGATTGCCAGATTTAAATTTGGCGACTTTTCCACTATTATTAATAATTAAATACTGGGTATTGAAGTTAAGACCATTTATAAAAAATATACAATATTTTCAAGTCTTTTCTTTATCCTTTAACACAACCACTGAAGTAACAGTCTTAACTTCAATATAGAAGATATCCTGAGTTGTCATGAAAAATAAGTAAATACTGGGTAATTTGGTAGGCATTAGGTGCCATCTCTTATTACATTTAATAACTGTAATTAAATTAATATTTATTAAATTTAGAATATTCTGGAAGAAAAGAATTGGCCTAGAGGGGGATTTAACCTGCAACCGTTGTTTACCATGTGGATGCATTGCCAGTTATGCTACCTGGACTTCTGTCCGATTCCTCACATCTGGACATATTTAATTTAAATATAACTTCCTCACTTACTTATAGCACCAACTGGGGATGAGGGAATTACTTCATGGTTATATATAAATTAAATATTACTTTAATTACAGTTATTAAATTTAATAAGAGATGGCCCCTAACTCCTACCTATATAGTAGTGCCAAATTACTTTGTATTTAATTATTAATCGTAATGGTAAAGTAGCCTGATTTAAATCCTGCAAACATAAAAGTACACACTAGTATTTTTTATTCCAAACTTTGCAAATTCTTCAATACATTTTGCATATATTACTAGTGTACCTGAATTTATAGTTTATATAATAGTGTAAAATAATAATAATAATAATGAAAAAATATATATATCAAAAGTATAAATGTTTTTATTATACATTTTCTTTTACAAAAAATGTATTTGCATTACTTCAGTTTTTGTAGTTTATTTTAAATCTTAGGTATATGAAATGAAGCTAAAGAAATTT
The DNA here is from genome assembly GCF_030686945.1 of Centruroides vittatus. Taxonomy (NCBI): domain Eukaryota; kingdom Metazoa; phylum Arthropoda; class Arachnida; order Scorpiones; family Buthidae; genus Centruroides; species Centruroides vittatus. Next base: position 1,871,853 of record NW_027120768.1, read on the forward strand.
TTGAACAGGCAACATTCAATGGAATAATGGCACTTTTATATGTATAAATAAAATTACTAATAATGGCTTTAATTACATATTATTAATTAAATTACTTATGATTCAGATGGTATAATATGAGTAGAGGATAGACTACTTCTGTTGTTTCAAATTGTTTGCATACATCAGCAGCCTAAGATAATTATCAGCCATACCAAACGTTTCCTTCAAATGTCTGATCACTTAACAAAACTTTCCACTAGCTGTCATTAGCAACAAGACAAGTTGGCAATACAAAGTGCTGTTGTTTACTTAAAAATTAAGGCTAAAAACATGAGATTTAGACAGAAAATAATTTTAGTTTATGTTGGATTTAGACCTGCAATACTTCATTGTTCTGTACTGTTTTGTTTTTGACACATTCTTATATAAGAAAATCAAGTTGTCACATCCTAGACCAGGAATGGCAAATCTTTGAGTCTACGTGCCACATAGTAAGCATAACGTATCTTTAAAAATGTTTATGCATGCTGAAGTTTTAGACTTTGAATAACAATATTTAAATAAATTAAATATGCTTTAATTAGAGTAAATGTAAAGAAGCTGATTGGAATAGAAGAGATGATTAGGTGGTAAACCAAAAGGATGATTGGAAAAGAGCAATAAACCATATGTTGTGTGCCAGATGATGTCTCCCAATGTGTCACAGTTTATTCCTGTCTTAGACAGGACTGTATGGAAGAATCTATTAGTGATTAAAGAAAATAAATTGAATACTGTCACAAATAAAAATGAACACACATCTATAGCTTCATTAATTAACAATCATTTTTCACATCATTAATCATAGAGATCAGCTCAGTTTAGTCAGCTTCACCTTTGCTATTTTGTTGGAGTATCCAAAGCCAGTGTTTGTGCTTATTTTAGAGTGTAAAATGCAATTAATTCTGCTTTGCCTCGTGTTTTACAAAAAAGCAAAGTTAGGTAGTTTCTTTGCTGTATGTTCCAGCCACACTTAAGACAAAAAAAATCCACAAATTGGATGTGACAACAGAATGTAAAGAAACATTGAGTAAAATTATTTTGCAGAAATGTATCTCTTCGGTAATTAATTTAAACTAGGAGAGATAGAATAAGCAAGCAAATATAAACTTATAAGAAAAATCATTCAAATTAAACCTTAAATAATAAAGAATTTCACTGATTAAAATGTTTTCTTTTATTTATTTCTTACTATGAATACCATGTTATTGCTAGATTATTGTGCAGTATAGCTTCTTTATAGCTTCCAAATAAATTAAATTGTCAAAGAATCAAGCAAAAAACAATCAAGGATCATTTAATTTATTACTTTTTATTTAAATGTATTAAATTATTATTTTTTAAAATATAATACACCTTCAAACCTATAACAGGTCCAGCAGAAGAGAGTATACTTCACTTTACAAATGTTTTTGACTTAAGATCTGCTTCAGGTTCAAACTTCTAGAATGGAATGCTCCCAAGAACATTGGCTTTGTTTAAATTTAAGTTTGACTGCTGACAGATTGGGTGTAACTATTCCCTATTGATGTAATTAAGGTCATAGAGTTGCATCAAGAAGGGTTTGCTATGTATGTGACATGTGTTTTTCATCTTTAAAGTTAATCCATCACCCTTGCTGGTCTGCTTTGAATATTTCAAACATTTCTAATTCCTTTATTTTGTCAGTATGTGTAACACACCTTATTATGATTACTTGGTTTAAATTTGCATGCACATTGTTGTAGTTCAGTTCTTTAGATTTAACATTGAGATTTTATTTACATTTTAATTAAAGCACAACATCTGTTATAACTCATAAGATTATTTAATTAATAAATGCTAGTATTTTCTACCTTAAAAATTAGATTCTCAGTCTACATAATACATAGATAGTTTAAAAAGATGTTTATATTTATAATTTTAAAAAATAACTCCACTAACCCAATTATTTTAATTCAAACCAAACTGCCAAATTATTGGGCTATAATATGGCTAAGCTAATAATTAGATATGAAATAATTTTTTCTAGGATTGGCAGTTAGGCCACCATCTTGTGATAATTTCAATAATTATAATAAATTAATTTTTAATTTAGAATTTCTGGAAGAAAAGAATTGACCCAGAGCAGGACTCTAACCCCCACAGCTCCTGCAAACCATGCAGTTGCATTGCCAATTATGCTACCTGGACCTCCATCCAATCTTTTCATATGGAACTGTTAAATTAGATGTAACCTTAGGGGTCACAGTGCCTTGGAGACAACTTAAGCACCCGCAACCCTCCTCATCACTTTTACTACAGCACGGTATATACATATGGCAACCCCCGGAGCAAGAGTGATCTAAGTCCAGTTTTTGGCATTATATCCGTAACGTGGAGTTTGCTTAAAAGTATCTGCTTTATCTAATGCAATACAGATTCAAGTAGAATTTATTACATTCCAGGTCCAAAAAGAATATATGGGAAATATTGTGTAAAGTTTTAACTGGATCATTCTTGCTCTGAGGTTGTTGTAAAAAAATTACCACTCGCTTTAATTAAAATTGTCTACCTCTAGATAAATTATTTTGTATCTAATTATTGTAACTTGGTCATATTATAGCATGATAATTTGGCTGTTAATCTGGTTTAAGCCTTGTATAACTAAATTTAGTATCAGGGTATCTGCAGGTGCCATTACATGGCCACAGGCATCTTGGAGAGCAATTATCATTGGGCGAAGAGAAAGCAGTAGTTATCATAGGCCACACTATAACAGACGTACAGTACAAACTTAAAATTTTGAATTTTTTTATTAATTTACTTTCTATACAGATGCATTTCAAGTTTCATTCTAAAACTCTTTTTTTTTTTTAAATACAAATTAGGTACCAGTAGAATTAAGATGATTGCAAATACATAATAATTGATTTTAACATAAATAAATTACTGTGAATTTCTAAACAAATGACAATAATAGTACAAGTATTATTCGATTTTCACAGAAATCCATCTCAGTTGACATGATGATATTTTTATAAAATTTCAGTTATTGAAGTTAGAATACTTAATATATTTTCTTCAGTTGTATTATTTGTAAATACTTTTTTCTTTTAATAGATTCACAAGATATGGGAGGTATGATGAGACCAGCAGGGGTAAGTTTTATCAAACAATTTTGTTTTTGTGTGTATTTATGTTTGTATAAAACAAAATGTAGCCCAGTTTAAGTTTTTTTGGGCTAGAATTACACTATTGTATGGTTGTCTAAAGGTAATTATGCTAATTTCATCTACCTTTAGAGACAAATCTGAATTTAATTTACATAAAAAAAAAAAAAATCAAAATCATTTGAAAAATGAATTTCATGAGTGAACAAGAATTATTATATTCTTTGAGTGATAGCTTTTCAGACTTTTATATTAATGTTATAAATATCTTAATAATATGATTTTAGATAATTTGCTCTATTCGGTAATTAAACATATTTTTCATATGTTTTTACATTTTTCTTTAGACATTTCGTGCCATGTACGATTACTCAGCACAGGATTCCGACGAAGTGAGTTTTAAGGATGGTGACGTTATAATCAATTGTGTTTCAATTGACAAAGGATGGATGACAGGAACAGTGAAACGCACAGGACAAAACGGAATGTTGCCAGCTAACTATGTGGAACCCATTAACTAAGAACTTTTATTAACTTTTGACTTCACCACAGCTATAGCTGTTGGGTCACATGTGCAGCACTGTGAACAAATCTAGCTCAAAAAAAAAATTATATTAATTATTAATTAATTAACACAGCTTAGCTCAAATTTCTGCATTATCAAATTACTAAAGGCACATTTTTATTGGCGTTTGTTCATAATCTTGTGCCTACATTGCTCTTAGCTGTGCTACTTTTCTCTTCCGCTAAACTAAAATTCACTTTTAGCAGTATGGAAACTTATTTTTCCGAAAACAGTGTTAAACAAAACTCTTCCGATAATACACGAGAATTCATAATTTGGAAAGTTTTAAGACGAAACGACTCTGCACTTCACGTGTCAGTTCGGAAACTCACAATGCTGTCGACTTTGATATTTGTATTGAGGCAGAAAGTCAAGCATGTTTTATTGTTGTAATGAAACTTGTATTGCCATATTTGTTAACAAGAATGTGCATTCCCCATGCTTTGATGATGATAACGTGCAATTGATTTGATATTGCTAAGAACTCCTTTTTTAAATAGGAATTTATATTTAGAATTTAATTGTTTTTTTTTCTGATTATATTTAAAGAATTTATTCTTTGTTTAACAAATTTAAAAAAAATTACAATTTGAAAAAAATGCAACTGTTCTTCTGGATATGGAAGGATATCCTCCAGGAAGAATGGAAAATTGTTAATAATAATAATAATCTAGAGCATTGTTTTGAAAATGATTTTTAAACTTAGACCTGTTCTCTTTTTGCTTGCTTTTCTTTTCTAAAACTTGTCATTCTGATAGTCCATGTAGGAATTGTTATGGCTCGAAGTGAAAACATGATTTATACTTTTCATAAATGTATTTTCTACTCTTTATTTAAGTTTCCTTTGCTTTTGTTTATATACAAAATGATTCGAACTCTGCATTTTTTTTCTGTCATTCCTTTTTTTATATGTTACATAAAATTTTTTTTCAAATTAGTTTGCAGTAAGATTTGACATTGTAATAAATTGGTATTTTTTCGAAAAATTACATCTGTGTTGTCCATTAAGCAATACAGTTAATTTTTTACAACACTTGATCAAAAAGAAAAAAAAAATATATTATATATATATATATATATAAATAAATGAAAAATGATTTTGTAAGATCTTTCTTCGTGGAAAAATAACAAATTGTTGAATGTTTAAAATTTTGTAAATTTTTGTATCTACATTGTGATTTGAGTGAGATTTGTGCAGTAATCCTTCTGCATAAAACACCGTTTTCGAAGCTGCAAATAAGACAAGGTACTGTTGTTTACTCAATTCGCACAGACTGGCGGACACAAACAGTTGCAGACTTCTTGATGGATCAGAAAACGGAATGAGATACTGCATGATATCCTTCGAATTAATCTATATTTAACGTTTTTTGTATTTACGCAATATTAATCTGAGATATTCTTGTTGTATATCTGTCCAAACAATGAAAAAAAAATACACTTTACTATGTAAGTAGGTAAATAAGGTTTTGCTAATTCAATAAAATTGAATTTGGCTTTTTTTAAATTTTACTGTTTTGAGCTAATTAAAAGACAAATGAAAATGTATTATTGGATTGGTAATTTAGTACTCCATATTTACAAAACTACTGTTGGAAGAAAATTATACTTAAGGATGACTGAAGATGAAAATTCTATAGGTGTGTAAACTAGAAATCAGTAGTGGGAATGTATAGAACACTTGGAAATTTTTATATTAGAAATTTGATGTGGGGTAAACTTTTTACTGTGGAGCATTTTAGAGAGACGTGGAGCTGAAGGAGAGGGGTTAGATAGAGGTTGGCAAATCTCCTTAAGCCGGGTCAAAGTTGAAAATACACCACGCGCGCACGCTTGGGATATCGAAGGAAAGTACACTGAAGCAGCTAGAAATTATGGTTACTCTGACGACCAAAGATCTGTGGCTGAACAACCTGGATGTTATGATGTCTCATTTGTTACTAGGTGGCTCTGAATCTCTGAAGAAGGAAATGGCGTGCCACATGAAGATTTTGGTATGAAAACCTTGATCGCCCATCGAGAAGAGGCTAACCCAATCTTGAAGAAGCATTGTCCGGAAGGAAATTACGTGTTTTGGCCATATTTGGCAACGTCACAGTTGCTTCATTTGACCAACATAGGATTGTACATTCCTCCCGAAAACAATGTGTTTAATGTATCCCAACTAAAACCAATTTAATGGTTTTGTACCAGTTAAAGTAAAAACTGTATGGCGGAGTGGGAATTCGGAACAAGATTTGACGATTTTTTTTTCAGATCATTTCGAACGTGTGTGAAGACTGTGTTCAAACGGCAGCAGACAATGAAGTTAATTCGATTCTGTAACATCAACTTCCTGAATAAACTCTCATTCAGTTTACAAACCCTTAATTTGACACTTGTTTTAGAAATTTTGTGGTTTATACGCTCACACTGCCGATGATATGGCTAAATTTAAACTTACAAAAACTATTTTATACAAGAGAAACAATCATCAATTCATTTGTTAGGTATCTAAATTAGTTTGGATTCTAATCATTTATACTTCCACTAATGCAAATCGTGCCTATCCACAACACGATGCCTGGTCGCAACCTCTTAAAGTACCAAATCAGCAATTCATCCATACCAAACTGTTTCCATCTGTTGTAGTGGAAACAAATGCTTCATTAACTAACTCTAAACCAATTTATAATGAAGTACAACAGAAATATTCCTTACCAGAGACAGAAAAACTCATTAAATTTTATTACTTTATTTTCAAAAAAACAAAAACATTACACATCAACTCTAAAAGCGTAGAACTCGAAGTAAAATTATTCAAAATCGTCTTCGAAGTCCGAATTTTCCAGCATGTTAGCCCACATGTCTAATAAAACTAAATCAGCAGGCTCTAAATCCAATAAATCATCTAAATCCAAATCATTCATATCGTCTAATGCTGAAATTTAGAATAAATTGTAATTATTTAAATAGCAAAGAACTCCATTAATTAAAGTAATATATGTAAATACGAACCATCAAAGTCGTCATCGAATGATGCTGGATACGCATCAGTTGTTAAGAACGTCGAAACTAATACACTGACCAGCAGCAATGCAATTAAGGATTTACGAACCATTTTATATATTATAATGAACTGAAAATTCAGAAGTCTGCTGCACCGACACAGATCTTGCTGCTGTTTTAAATTTATATTTCCTCTTTATATACGCTCAGTAACTTAGAATGATGCTCTTGATTGACGTCAGTCTTCGTACACCTGTTTTATCGATTCATATCTGCGATCGTCGCATATTTTAAATGTGATATCTGTCCATTAAGTTGTTTTCTGATGATTCATCGCATTCCTTTTGTAATTCGCATCCTTCAAAATGGCTTCCTTGCAAAATTTATATAGTCGAGTGCGTAATTTTAGTGTTCTCTTCAGCATAGTTTCAATTTTTTAAAGACTGTTGTGCTAATTCCGAAAGAAATACAAAGGTTGCTGTTGAGGACGAACAAAACAGGAACTTTTTTTTTGAGTGCAAAAAGAAGGTTTATTTCCTATAATTTAAAAGGATGTGCATTTCGGGCTTAATGCCCTTCTTCAGATCTAATATTATAGTGACAGCTGGGAATAACTAAATTATTAAAACCGTGGGTAAAATAAGTAAAACTGTAGAAATAATTTTATTTCTACAGTTTTACTTATTTTACCTATGGTTTTAATAATTTAGTTGTTCCAGCTGTCACTAATATGGGGACTGAAGAGGGGCATTAAGCCTAAAGTACATGTCCTTTTAAATTATAGAAAATAAACCTACTTTTTCCACTCAAAAACAGTTCGTGTTGTCCTCAACAGCAACCTTTTGCTAATTCCGAAGGAAATACAACGAATTGAGAGAACAGTGAGCAATCAAGTACTTTGTTATTTAATTAATTATACAGCTTAAGATTTTTCTACTGGGCTATTGGTATTGAAATTGTTGATTCATGCTTATTGGGCAAACAATTGGAAATTGTAATCCAGTTCTGGATTCTATTCGTGTTAACGGTGTAAGAAGAATTTCCATTAAACAGGTAGCTTTTAAGACAATGCTATGGAATTACCTTTGCTTCTATCGTATTTAGTTTTATATTTTAAAATTACAAGGAATTAATCATTAAGATTTAATTAACTGTGTTAATTCGTAGTAGGACAAAGATTCGTCGTGTGCATTCGTTGTTAACGGAGGTGATTTCAAGAAATGGAGGAAGATCCTTTGAAGCCAAATTCTATATTCAATTCGTGTTGATAAGTAATTTTAAATTATTTTCTAAATAATTCGGAAAAATCTTAGTTTATCTTGAAGATATTTTCAAATGGTCAAAATTAAGACAGTGTTCATTAAACGGAAATTTTTCGGAGAAAAATAAATTGTAGTATATGGCACAATAGAAAAATCAAGTTTAAAAAATGTTTAGATACTTCGTAAATCGTCTGAACACTTATGCTTGAAGCAACGTTGAAACAGGCAAAGTCATTGCGCTAAATTCATTAATGATAGGTGTAGATAAATTTATCTACACCTCACTATTGGGCAAACACGTATACTTAAGTATAGTACGTGTTTGTCCGATACAATTCAAACTAGTGTTGACCTCACGTCAAAACAATCTGAAATTGAAAAATTTTAATATTCAAAAATCCCAGATGAGTTTTGACAGGGCCAAACAATGCGACCCTTGGAAATACTATGTGAGAAGACATTTTGTCGCGAAAGATCACAGGGAGAGGGAGATTTCTTGTTTCTCAGCTGAACGGGTGATCTAATTAACAAGTAATCGGAATGTTAATCAGTTCGAGTTTAAAAAGCAACGCCTGTTCTTTAGTAACGTTAAATTATTCTAATGAGTTTCTTTATTTCAATTATTATTTGTGTTTAGTGATTATTTTATGGTGGTTGTGTGTGTTCAAATTCTTTGAAACCAGCAGAACCATTTGGCCAGTGTTGGGTACCCGTAAAATTTAACTCTCATATAAATTACATTAAATATCAAGAGAAAGTTAAGTAGAATGAAATTTGTTTATTTTCTAATGAAATTGAGCTTCATCTCAGAAAATTATATCTCAGGACCAGTTAAAAATTAATTGTAGTCTTGGTGTTTACGACATTCTAAATTAAGATTTTATATTTAACGTCGTCGTCCATTAGAATTTTTTAATATCAGCTTCCACGAAAATACTGTACATTGATGCTGATGGTTATTGTATGTATACTTACTGATTAAACACTAATTAAATTTATCAAATACCGATTCAGAAATGACTTACAGATTTAATAAACTATCGGCAAACACAATCATCAAACATTTTATTCTCCAAATCAATTTTCCTTATTATTGCCGTTAAGAAAACATTAAAAAATTTTTATTAATCTACATTCTCGTTGTATATAATTTTAATGTGTGATGAATAGCGAGACATTAGAATAATTAAAATATTTTAAATTTTCAGGACAGAGTTCTGCATCAAACTCTTCACAAAGTCCAACCATTTGTTATCCGAAAGTACGCATCAAATAAATAAATCGGAATGAAGCTAATTTAATGAATTGACCACATTTTAATCATCATTTACTACTACGTCTTCTGTAGTACCAGGTTTTCCCAGCGACAGAACCAAACAGAAGAGAATTTCTCCATTATTCTGGAATATTCAATTTAAAAACAATGTAAATATTATTTTTTTCATATAAAAGTGATTTATTTTCAAAAAATTTCACGAAATTTTATCTGTGAAATACAAAAGGAAACGTTTTAGTATTTCGCAGATAGTTTCTATAAATAAATATTTTTAAAAATTAACATTTCGACTAATGTTAAATTATTAAAAGCAGTTTATATTAAAATGTCTGGATGGAGTTTACCATTGATGAGACCATATCAACCCAAATATATATATATATATATTTAAAATTATTATTGAAATCGAATTGTAATTGTGTTAGAGTCGAGAATACGATTTAAAATTTTGAATGCAAGAATAAACTTTAAGCAGTTTTTATTAACAAATTAATACAGAAGTCCGGACGGCCGAGCGGTTAATTGGATCGACGAGTACAACAGAATGAGAATAGTGTGTGAACCCAAATTACGTGTCGTACACAATGATCACGTCTACAAACGAGTCTAGTGAATCATAATTTCGTACCATCGGGGTAGTGCCACCAATTCAACGTTAATTACAAAAAACTTCTATGGGCTCATTTTGACGTTCCACTTGGTGCCCGGGGGTACGTGCCTACCTTCACCCGTTAGTTACGCTGATGCGTATCACGTGAACTCTAAGTTGTATTTTATCGTTCCATACCACAGGCACTTTTCCAGGCCTGTCATGTATTAGTTTGTGTGTCGATTGTAGAAACGCATAATTCTGGAAATTGGCTATTTTTTTAATTAAACGTTCTGCTGCTGTTATTTTAAAAGGGAGTCCTTTTGGAAAATCTTTTATAAGTTGGCCAGGTCCACAATGGGACTGTCAGATGGTGATGGACCTGCTCGACATAGTTGGACAGACCACCACCGCCACAACCCAAAGATTCATCTTATTTTCGACTGGTTCAGATTTGATTCTGGGTCCCCAGAGTGGTAGGCTGCCACCTTAATCATTCGGCCATCAAATTTTTTGATTTTTCAATTAAAGTGACTTTTATGTAGAAAATTTTAATATGGGTATTAGTTACATAAAATTAAAAAACAGCCATATGTATTATATTACACAGAATTCTGGATTTATTCTAGAATTGTATAAATTTGATGCAATATCATATTTTTGAAATATTGAATAAAAATTGCAATAAAAGGTAATTAAGTAAAATAAGAAATGATGCGGGAGAACAAAGCCAAAAGCAACTATTCGGTTGGTTGGTCCAAAAATAAGTTAACATATGTGAATTTTTACAAAAGTTTACAAAACATGGGGATGTCCATTAATTATATGTACAGTTTGAAGGAAGGGGGAGGGGTCGCGAAAAGTACATCGTTGTACACGGTGAGGAGGAAAGGGGCGGAGGCATTGTCTAGCAAACCTGACAAGCCTACTTTATTAGTCAGACGAATAAATTGTCACAAAATATTTGCAGAATCTTTTAAGCCATTTCTCCACTGTGAGATGGGTCCACGAAGTATTTTACACGTAATTAAAAGGGAGCGGATTTGAGAAAAGCACGATACGTCATTGCATATCACACAGCAGGGAGGGAGCGAACCAAAAATGACTCAAAAACTACACAACTAATGGAAGGCCTCATTTTTATTCTTTTGTAGAGTTGACATCTTTTGACCTTTAGTTTGCTCATACATTTTGTTTTATTGTATATGCGTAGTTTTCAATTATTTTAATTTTTCCTCTCTGGTCCATATTATATTTTCTGTTTTCGTAGTGTTAATACCGAGTTAATACAAAAACGGTATTTACCGCCATCTATGAGTGATTATTGTAAATCTGTTTAAAAAGTTATAGCACTTATTTAAAATTAATTTCTAAAGAATATAATATATTAAAGATATAAGACATACTAATTAGCCTACTAAGCTCATTAATTGAGCAGAGTCATTTATTGGGCTGAAATTTTCAAATTGCATACCTCTACATTTCCACTGTTGCTGTCTGTGCGTTTGGACAATGGAGTTAATTAGATGAAAATCGAGACCAAATACGGTAAACTTATTTTTAAATTAAAATATTAAAAATTGCAATTTAACACGCTCTCCATTATGTACTATGTAAGTATACAGGTTTTATATAGCACCAAGTTTTTATAAAACAAAACGGTCAAAAAAAGCTAAAACTTAGAGGAAGTAGAATCATCTCTACTGGGATTCGAACCCGGGATCTTTGAATGCAAGTTCAACATACTCTCCCCTGTACTACAGGACTTTCATTTACTTTTTTTCTTTTAAATTTATCTTTAATAGGTGATAAATGAATTACGGAATTTTTTTAAAAATGTAGCAACGAGTTGCGTAACTTTCCCGGCTGTTGTGAGATTCCATTTAAAAATAACTTTCATATTATTAATCAGAATAAATAAATTTGTGTGGGGTCCCACCTATTATGAGATTTTTTAATTAAAATCTTTTTATATCATTGATTGATATACAATGGAAAAAAATTAATTTTGAGGGTAGTGATGAGTTTTATACAAAATTATAAATGCTAATAACGAGAAAAAAACCTTCGATGTCCGACCCCACTCGAGATTCGACCCCCTCTATCTTCCCAATCCCTCGACCTTTGACCACCAAAATTTAATATCATCAATGCCCATTATACACAAGCTACCACACCAAATTACGTTTTTCAATCATTACCCAATCCTGAGATATTAAACGAAATAGATTCTTTCAATATTTTATCACTATGCATGCCACCAGCGGCCGAGTGGTTAAAAGGATTTTTTAACTACCGGTAAATATCAAACTCAGCATTTTTAAACATTTAATGAAACATCAAACACCTTCTATCGCTGAGAAATGCTTATTTAACGAAACACTAACACACCCTAATAGAATAGGCCATCTTCAGGTGTAATTGAATTCCAACGTATTTTAAAATTTAACGATGGAACGTCCGAACAATATATAAATTTAAAACGAATATAATACATAAATTAACAAATAAATAACAAAATAAAATATATTAAATACACTGAAGCAACAACGATATAAATAATAAAATACATAAAAATACATCATTTTATTTTATTCTCAGCGATAGAAGGTGTTTGATGTTTCATTGGCTACGATTTAAAAGATCCATTTAAAGGAAGTTTGGCCGGGTTGTGAAGGACAGGACCAACATATCAGGGTCAGACCACCGCGAAAAAATCCCTAAGGAGTTACTCCCCGGATTCAATTTCGGATCCTCTGAGCATGTTCCTCCGAGCATGTTCCTATTGTATAATTTGTCTTGTTATAGAAAGTGGCATCTGTCTGACACACACTATAATTCAGAAATGTCTTTTAAAGGGGCTTATTTATTTAATAAATACCTATTATAATTTTTATTCAATGATTTATTTCAGGCTGGCCCCCGATGTGATTTTCTGTGGCCTGCAGCCACGATGCTCTAAAATTAAATAAAACAGCTTACAGATCAAAATTAACTGATAAATATCTGCCATAATGATGATTGTTTGTTTTCAGTTTTTGAATCCAGGTATTGGAATAGTACTAGGAGGAAGATAACGCTGGCAAGTTTCCGATGGAAACAATTAATTTTAGTTTTATAAATATGTACATGTACATGAAATAAAATAAATGTTTAAATTAAAGCAATACTACTACAATTATATATTGTTGAGTTGAATTCTCTGGACTACATAATGTGTTTTAATTGCCCTATCTATATTCCTGCATTTTCACTTCAAATTATAATTTTAAGAAAATTTGTAAATTTGGCCCGCATGAATCTTACCAGTCGCATTAATGGCCCGTTGTTTAAATAAGTTTGACACACCTGATTAATTTTATAGCTAATTAGCGACCGAATGGTTAAAAACGTATATACAGGAGCGAAATCTGACCCGACTGGTCGCGGGTTCGCGCCTGGCCACGTGGAATTTCCCAGATTTTCTTCACCAGGTGATGGAGTGGAGTGATGGGATAACGCCCATCACTCCATTCCTTTATTTCATGTATGGTCTACTATATTTTATATGCAAGTTCTATGGATAAAATGTTTGTTTTGTGAAGTTATGGTAACGCAACACTTGGGCAATCTGCTTAGGGGGATGCTTTCCGGGAGGTTTTTTAAGGGTAACCGGCCGTATTCAGACATTATAGACGTGGAGAAAATCCGGAAAAGCCCACGTTGCCAGCCCGTTCTGGCGAGGCGGGAACCCACAACCGAACATCTAGTGTTCAGGGAACGGAACCGCTTGGTCACTGGTAGTCCGATAAAATGTAAATCAGATAAATTAGTGATAATCGAAACTATTCTCTAAATTTTAAATATTCCCCTTCAGAACAGCATATAGGCCGAAATTGTTTAAGTGAATATTTTGTTTCTCTTACATTACTGGATAGCTTACATCACAATTTACTTATGACAAATATTTGTTCCTCGGTGTTAAATTTGTTTTATCCTCTAGGAATTATAATTTTTGTTTACTTTTCTATAGCAGAGAAAGTGTGGCCATCGGTCAAAACTGACTTTACCCAGAGTTTTACATTTTTGGACCCAGGAGACCTTGAAACATCGAGAAATGTAGAAAAAAACAGGTTTTTTTCTGTGTGGATGTGTGGAGGCGCGATTTTGTTCACCCATTTCAAAGCTTAATAACTCCCGTGTCTTTTGTTAAAAATTTATAAAAATTTTGCAAGGAGATTTCTGTATTAGGAACATCGATGCTGTTAAATTTTGGTGGTTAAAGATTAACGGGGTGGGGAGATAGAGGGTGTTACCTGTCGTATCTCGAGAGGAGTCAGACTTAAGATTTTTACTCGTTATTAGCATTTAAATTTTTTTTAAACTAATCCTTACCATCAAAATTAAGCTTTTTGCTATTTTATAATAATTAAGTTATATAAAAAATTTTTAAAAATATAATATAATAGGTGGCGCCATACGTAGTTTTAAACATTGTTACCGGGAAATTCGTGCTACGGGCCCACCAGTGGCCGAGTGGTCTCCGTTGCAGCTCATAGCAATGGTGACCTGGCCCTAAACACTGGGAAGTTCGGTCGTGGGTTCGCGCCGCGACTCGGACAGGCTGGCTGCTAGGAGTTTTCCGGGTTTTCTCCTAGCCAATAACGACTGAATAGGAGGCCAGTTCCCCATAAAAGTCCTCTCGGAAGGCACGGTTTCCCGCGCGATACGTTAAGGCCGTGAGAAAAACGGCCGGCTCTTCGGTCGCATAGCGATCATCGCGACACTCATCGGAGAAAAAAGCTATATATATATATAGGGCTATAATCTCCATATGAACCAACATCATACAAAGACAAGAGGAGGAGAAGTCGTGCAACGAGGTTGCCAGCTTTTTTTTAAAATAATTACATCATTTTGTTGAATATTACTAAATGACTGTCGGATCGCTTCGTTAGACATCTAGCACGTGTTCGTGAGACATTTTTAACCTTACAAGATTCTAATTTATGTTCCGAAATTAAACAAAATCTGTTTTAATTTACTTTTCAACATAAAGTTTTACATGATACATATTTTATGTAGAATTCATTTATAGAGAAAACACAAACTAAACTGCTTAAGGCTTCGTGCTACGAGGGGCTTTGTAAATTTATTAATATTTGACTCGAAGGGCTTCTTGTATATATTAGAGCTTAGCAAGTGTAAATTCGGCTCTATATTTTCTTCGCAGACATTATTCTCACGCTCATAATCCAGAAAGAGTGAGCAGCAGTCTAAAGGAGAGTACAGCCCTAAAAATTCGGCAACTTTCTCCACACCACCCTGTCCAGACGCACCGTCTTTGCTTCAGACACACTCATGCCTCTTCTAGCAC
This sequence comes from Centruroides vittatus, assembly GCF_030686945.1. Classification (NCBI taxonomy): domain Eukaryota; kingdom Metazoa; phylum Arthropoda; class Arachnida; order Scorpiones; family Buthidae; genus Centruroides; species Centruroides vittatus. Next base: position 1,887,041 of record NW_027120768.1, read on the forward strand.
ACTTCCTCACATTCTCTTTATTTCTCAACACCTTACATTTTTTCAGATAACTTGTTCCATCCAAAACTTCCCCTACCATCTTTTCATGTATACTCTCTTCGAAGGTTGTTCTCCTTTCACTTTCTCAACATGGCTGAATCAATGTAGAACCAATTTACTTACCTCTGAAGCACACTCTTCTAGCACGTGTTCGTTTCTCACGTGTATTTTCTTCCATTTAATAATATTAACTCACCTTATCAGCTTAAAATGGCGGTGACAAATCTTATAAAATTATTATTTATATTCTAACATTAATTTTATTTCTCGGTCTACACACATTTCCCACCAAAGTAGTTCAGTATTACAAAATTGTAGTGACAAATTACTGTTTTAACACTTAAAAATTCTAATTTATGCTTTAAAAAATTAAATAAAAGTTATTTTAATTCACACCTCAGCATAAACAATTTCACGTGATGCACATTTTATACGTAAACAAGATACAACTTTAACATTATCTTGACATTCTCCTCCTTTAGGGGGAGATAATATTAAAATTTCAGTAAATATAAATAACTACTACTATTATTATTATTTTTTAACTAAACATTTTAAGACATGTTAACTTATTTCTAGATATTTTATTTAATATTATATGTGTCAATAGACAATTATTTTGACCTTTATCCTAAAAAACTTGCATAAAATATAGACAATACTTTTCTTTCTTGTGGAAGTAAAATGATTTGTTTGTTCCTTGTTACAACGTCGTACGAGGTATTTATTATTTAATATTACTGCTTTGCCCAAGATCAAGTTTTACTGAAGTAAATAAAAGACATGTTTAAATCAAACACGATCTAATAATAATGGATAATGACTTATAAATAAACGAATAACTTGTCTATCGTTTACCGTGCTCAATATGTATGATGATAATAAGCGAAAGAATAAAATATAACTAAGTGCCTACTAAACAATACACCCGTCTATTCCCTGAAGAAAATACTACCCTTAAAAACACTTATCTACCCCTAAAGAGGATACTCTTTCTATATCCTAAAAACTCCTATCGTCTATAAAAATTCCTCTTTACCTCCAAAAATACTTCCCTATCACTAAAATTATCTCTCACCCCTAAAGAATAAAATGTTACTTTTTAAAACCTTGTTAATTATAATTTATTTTCATAATTTGTATAAACAAATTTAAATGTAGTAAAACGGCATTTTAATACGAATTAAAAGAAATTAAATCTTTTAATTATTTTTCTAATGACGTCGCAACATCTGTTAATGATACTTTTATTTAAATTACACAAATGACAATTTAATTAATTTGTATACTTTTACCCTCAAAAAAGTTTCTTTTCGCTTTCTGCGACTGAATTAATAAGATATTTATTTAGCACATTTAAAACATTCAAATTACAAATCTTGTAAAAATCTTTTTATTGTTCTTTGGGAATTTTTAAATACTTTAACAATTTTTTAAAAATTTAATTAACTTTATATTTAAAATTTACTTTATGGTTTTCTTTACTTTAAATACTCTAACTATAAATTTTATTTCCGTAAGCAAAATATGATAAAGGGCTCTTCAATGCCCAGGCCCTAGCCTATCTACATTCGTAATTTAAACAAAATTATAATTTGAACAAATACAAAAAAATATAAGTTTTTAATTGTATAAGAAAAATATTTATACTGTTCCGTAAAGCGTGCCCGAAGCCTGGTCTGGCCCCTTCGTGTCACGAGCCCTTAAGTGCTGCGTAACTGCGCTTAATAGTAGTTACTCCAGTGCGCCTATATCTCTGTAAAACCTCAAATATCTTTTACCTCTTTTATACTTTTCATATATTTATATCCATACGTTTTTATCTTCTATGCCAGGGATGGCGAACCTTTTTGAGTCCGCGTGCCATATTGTAAGCATACTTATCTTTAAAGATGTTAATGCGTGCCAAAGTCTTAGACTTCGAATAATGATATTTAAAGAAATTAAACGAATACGCTTTAATTCGAATAAATGTAAAAAAATCTGATTGAAAAAATAGATAATCAGGTAATAAACAGAAAGGATGATTGAAAAAGACAGAAATCATATGATACATTACGTGCCAGATGATTTCTGTTACGTGCCACAGGTTCGCCATCCCTGTTCTATGCCATCTATATTCTCTATACCTCTCATATAGTTATAGATATCTATATCTTTTTACCTTCTTGCCTTTGACTCTCTATTCTTTCTATGCCTTTATTCCTTTCTCTATTCTCTCTTCTCTTTTGCTTTATTCTCTATACCTTCTATTCTTTCTATACCTTTCTATGTTCTTGTCTTTCTACACCCTTTATACTTTCTATATCTTTTTACTTTCTTAATCCTCTAAACCTTCTATAGTTTCTACACCTTCTACAGAAAGTAAACAAAATATGGACAGTAGAAAAAGTATAATAGTTTATAATAATTTCTATTTAATAATATAATTAGATATAAATTATTTCCTATAATTTATAATGCATTTTCGATATTTCATCATCATATATTTAATGTCATATAATACTTCGAAGTCTTAAAAAGTAAGTAATAAAGTCTTCAAGTAAGAATTATCATAAAATAAAGAAATCACTTACATTGTTATCGAACAATTTAGTTTATTCTTTTATTTTACAGACAATGATATAGAGATTTTTAAAAATTTTTATAAATAAAAATTAATTTTTTTTAAATGTTACATTAAGTGAAGTGTAAGACTCATTTTCAGTTTTATTAAATGAAATATTTAAACAGGTTTTAATCTCAAAAATTAAAAAAATTTAGAAACTTAAGTTTTTCTAGAATATTTTCTCAACAATTTACAAGGAAAAAACTTCTTATATTAAAGAAATTAAAATATTTTCTATATTTAAAGATTAGTTTTGTTTATTGTAGAAATAAACAAAAATTTTCAGAAATTGTTTTTGTTTTTTACAATTAAAATTTTTTACTATTTCCAAGGCCACTTATAGATCGAGAATAGGCCTGGCCACTTACCTTTTTGAGACCTGAAGTGCTAAGTTAGTTCTCTCTCCTCTCTCCCTCTTCTCTTTTTTCTCTCTCTTTCCCCTCTTACTCTCTCTTCTCACTTCCCCTCTCTCTACTCTCTTCCTCTCTCTCTCTCTACTCTCTTCCCCACTCCTACTCCTTTCTTCTCTCTCTCTCTTTTTCTCTTCCCCTTTCTTTCTCCCCTTTTCCTTTCTTTCCTCTCTCTTCTCTTTATGTCTCTCAGAGTTCAGAGAGGCTCTGACAGCTTACCTTGAAGCCTTCTGATAAACAAAAATAGCCTTAAAAATTTTTTTATTATACGAGGTACAGTACTTTTTAAATAGAAAATTCTCTTTTTACGAATTTTATTAATTCACACAACGGAATGAATAATTTGTAGCAAAAGTTCTTGAGGCCCTTGTAAATGCGAGGCCCGAACTAAATATCTTTTTACAGACCTCTTGTGATAGGACCGGTAATTACTTAAATATTACTACGTGATTAATGAAGAAATTAAAAAGTAAATTATGATTAATTATAATCCACACATTTAGATTACTCCCGTAGATTATAGTCTAAATACTAGAATTAAATTAATGCCCTTGAAATAAATTTTACTTTTAAAGTTATTATATAATTTTACACCTGCTTTTAAAAGGCCAGAAAATATATTAATTTTCTGTATAATTATTGCAGATTGCTTAATTATTAGGTTATATAAAGAAGCATCCCTTGCAGCATCAACAGTTTCCAGTTCAGGTGAGTACTTATACTGTAATCTGTATAGAACTATACTATTGATATATTCTATACATTTACTACTTTATAATAAAATTGATTGTAAAATATTTTAAATAAAAAAAAATTTTTACAGATTTTATTTTCTAGATTTTAAAATTTTCATTACTTCATTTCTAGAATAAAAAATTCTATAATTTTAATCTAGTTTTAGTTTGTTTTATTCTAGAATTAAAAATAAAACTTAGATTGAAATTTCTGTATAAGAATTTTAGATTTATTACAAAATCAATTTTGAAGAATAGTTTTTATACTCAGTGCCGTAACTAGCCATTCCTGTGCCCTGTGCAAGAATTTGCATTTAGGTCCCTTAACTAATTAGGTTTGGGAAATTAATAAAACAAATACACGCTTTTTGGGCCCCCCTTCCAAGTGGGCCTTGTGCGGATGCACCTGTTGCAGTTGCCTACTTACGGCACTGTTTATACTTTAAGAAAGACACAGTCGAACCTCCAAACAACGGACACTTTAAATAAAGGCCACGTTTTATGTCCCTTTCAGTGGCCGTTATTCAGAGGTTTTATTATATAATTAAAAAGTATATGTTATGATGTACAGGAGCAAGGCACTATTAAAATCTACAGCATATATTTTAAATTAGATAAATTAAAAATTGCAGCCTGGCATTTTGTCGATTTTTGTTCTTGCAGTTCTTTACAAAAATAAACAATTAAATTTGATTACGGAATAAAGTATAAGTTCAAATTATTCTAAAATTACTTATAGACCTATCTTAACTTATTCTAGAAAAATTTAATTTAATTAATTTTATTTACGTGAAGTTCATTGGATTTTAAATATATCTTTTCTCTCTAGAACATTTTTTGTAGCAGTTATGTAAGATATAATCTTTCTGTTTCAGGGACGTGCTGTCTACAAAATTTCTATTACAATTTAAATGTTATAGATTTTGTTTTCCTTTTTCAGGAATTAATGATTTTTCCAGGCTTTTTGCGATTTAAATAGGCTTTTATAAATTATTCTGTCTGTTTCGGAAATTAAAAGAAAAACCCTTTCAGGAAATTTTTACTGAAATATAAACGTTAGAGATTTTTAATTTTTGAAACAGAATAACCTTGCTAGAAAATTTCTATTACAATTTAAACGTTACAGATTATTTATCTATTTCAGAAATTGACAAATTTTCTAGAATATTTCTGTTCAATTTGTTCAAAAGTTGTTAATTTCTGAAATAGAAACAAAGCTCAATTTCTGAGCTTTGTTTCTATTTAAAGAAATCGACAACTTTTCTAGTATTTTAGAATATTTCTATTGTAATTTAATTGTTATAAATTAATTTTGTTTCAGAAATTGACGAGTTTTCTAGAATATTTTCTATTACCGTGTAAAATGCGTGACATTTTAAAAATAATTTCGGATATAAATAAATATTCAGAATTTTTATACTATTTTTAAACGTTATTTAAGCTTCGTTATTAACTAATTTACTATTCTTACCGAATTTAAAATAAAAGATAAATAAAAATACAATTTATTTTTCTATTATCAAATTGATTATTATAAATAAAAAATATTCTCTATTATAATCAATAATAAATATATGCACTTAAAATTGGATTATTTATCTATATTCATTTTTTCTTAATATTTTAATTATACAGCGATATTTTTAGTGATAAATGCTACAATTTTTACATGTAAATATTAATAAATGGTGAAAAACATGTAAAATTTTTACACGAATCTGCAATTTATCATCTGTAATATATTATTATTTAAGTTGTCATCGCTTTCAGGAACGAATGTGACCAAAGCTAGCCTTAAACCATTGTATAAGTTATAAAACTAATGTTACTAAAATATTTATTAACTGTAAATATAACGTTTTAAAAGCTCTACTCACTATCAATAATTGAAAACAGTAAAAGCTGAGTTCCGTGGTGTTGAAAAATTCTGTGTATTTGTTAATTAATAATATATACTGGTGGTGTTCACTGTCAATGTTCAGGCTCAGTACTCGACAGAGAGTTTATTAATTTATGGTATAAAAATGGTAAGATATATTCAAATCATTGATTTTTATCGTAAAAATTTTTTAAGAAATAGTTGAATTGTATAATATTATTAACATTATTGTTATTTATTAAAACTTTTAAGGGTCTATACTGTAAAATATCTTATGTTATATTAAACTATGTTCTTCTGTTACTACTTTACTCTTTTAGCAGTTTCGTAAAACAGATCTTTATATTCAAAAATAATTAATTTCGTGTACTAATACTTTAAATATTTGTAATTTCAGAAATGGATTCGAAGGAAAAGGGTTTTCTTCTAACTCTTTTCTTTATTACAAATTGGTGTTTAATTGATGCTCGGCTAGTCAATGGAATATTCCAAAGTAAGTAAAATTGATTTCATTGTAAACTAGTTGCGTGTTCCTGGCGGTACTCGAAGTTTTTGGGGTGAAAAATTGGTAGAGGTTGAGTTGGGAGAGGGTCTTAGTAACTGAAATATATTAATACATTTATTAACTCGAGCATTTACAATAATGAAACTGCAAAACACAATTGCTTGGGTTTAAATAGAGGTGAGTTTTAGGGGTCGATCGGGATGAGGACTCTACACTATATTTTCTAGTTTGTCAAAGATTATTCATCCCAAATTTGGTGCAGATACATTGAACGGTATAGAAGACCTTACCTAGCATACAATATTTGTCAGGAATTAACTAGATAACAGCTACAATATGCCTATTACTGAGATTTTGACAGGTTTGACCCTGCTGACCCTAAATGGGGCTGGCAGTCCATACGGGTTAGCCTCGTCAAGACCCCATGAATGAGCAACACGGAGCGAAGCTCCGAATTAGGATTTCTCAAACGGGATCCCGGAATCCCGGTTGTTTTTTTAACCCGGGAAATATCCCGGGAAATTTTTTTTATCACGGGAAATCCCGCAAATTTCTTAAAAATTCACTTTTTTCTTATTTTATATTAATGTTGGGGAAATTTTGCAAATAGAAAGTATAATTAACTCATAAACTGTCAGAATACATTTGTATTTATTAATTTTAAACCTACTTATTAGTTTTTTTTTTTAATTTTTACTCGTTATGGCACTTCACAAATGGTCAATAATCAATACGTTGCTTATTTGTGGCAGGACTCTCAAAATTCTTTACCTGTAATATCTGTAATAATTGTGCTTATGTTGTCTTAATTTTTAACCATGCCCAGTAGCTTCAATAACTGCGTAACGCCAAGTTGTGCAAATTGGGCCAGAATACGAACAAAGTCTGCAAGTATGAAGTTTTTCTTCATAACCTGATTATTAAAGACAAACGAACTGCCGAATTATTGGGCTATGATGTTTCAACTAAAGCAGTCGAGGTAGACAAATCAAGAATACTAGGGAACAAAAACTACAATCTCGAAAACGAACTAGAAATCTTTCAGGATACAGGTGAAAAACACATAATATTTTTCTTCTCTTAAATGCATTAAACACAATTCCAATCACATCAATTGAATCGGAAAAGGCATTCTCGGTAGCAAGACTTTTCATTACTAAAATAAGAATTAGATTGAGTGATCGGAGTATTGACCATCTTTGCTTTTTAAAATCTTATAAAAATTTACAATATTTTGTATTATATTTTATTTAAAAAACGAAAATTGCCTTCTAAGTTAGAAGTTTGATCTGAGTTCATTTTTTAAAAACTCAATTCAAAGCATTTTGTTGTTGTTGTTGTTGTTGTTGTTGTTGTTTGTTGTTGTTTTGTTGTTGTTGTTGTTGTTAGTATGCAGTTTCCAGTAAACTGTAATAAATTTTTTTTATTTGTGAAAATTTCTAGTAGTTCAAAGGAAATTTTTAATATATATCTTAATAGCGTTATGAATATGATTCTGGAGGTTGCGGAGCGTCTTAAATTACTTTAAAAGACGAAAAATAATTATATCATTTGATTTCATGATAATTTGTATATCGTTAAAAATAATTAATTTTGTCCCGGGATCCCGGGAAACAGTTCACTTTTATCCCGGAATCCCGGGACAAGCAAAAGACCGGGAAATGAGAAACCCTACTCCGAATCATACTATTCACGATAAATTATGGCGGTTATGGTAGATTCGAATCCTAATCTCCCAAGTAGATGGGATGATCCTTATCAAAGCCATTTCGCAGATCTGAACGTATTTCGAGTTGTAATTAAAATTTATATAGCAAGCTGCAGTTGAAGATAAATTAAAACTTTTTTTAGTTAAATTATGTTATTTTAATATATTAATAGTTTTATTAGAACACCTATGGCTGTAAGAGTCTCTTAACAATTACGGAGTGAAGGCAGGTATGTTTATAATTGGTCATTAGTTAGCGAATCAAATATAAAGATAGAAAGAACATAAATATACAAACTTAACTACATAGTAGTTATGCTGTAGCATTAACATTAACGAGAATTTATTATTATTTAAATTAGTTTTTAAACATTTTTACTTAGGTTGATTTTCAGTACGAATCAAACATATCCTGATTTTTTTACAGTTAGTTTTCCATTCCATGCTCACGCTAGCCTATCCCGTTGTGAATGAGTATCATCCATTAGACTTTAGATATAACGTGCTGATGATTCATACCCTTAAAGCCTATAATATAGCTCACAACACAGAATGTGCTGCTAATAGAGATTCCTATTGGAATTGATTTAAGTCAATTCAAACAGGAATCTTTATCATGAATTCTTGTAACGACTTTACACGTAATAATTTTGTATTTTAAATCTGTATCAGCAATCTCTGGTTAAAAACAGAAATGTGATTTAGTTAATTTTATCTAAATTAAAAAGTTTTGCAATAAAATTTTATTTAAAAACACTGATTTTATTATTATTATTTGCAGATAATCATGAAGCACCAAAATGGCCTTATAAAAATGCACTTGATTCACCTTTAAGTATTAATTACAAAACTCCGCATCATAAAAATTATAACGTTCCCCCAATTGTCAAAAATTATCCAAAGTATAATGATCAAAATAGAGAATTGTCGTGGATAATGAATTATTATCCATTAATGAAAAGCGACCGCAACGATGATGATGATTATTATAATTTAGATGATGGCTCTCCTGAAATGCCATGGCTGAATAATGATTATTCCTACTTTGGCGATGATGATTCTTATTTAAATAAGGGCATCTTTTTGAATTCTAATTTAAAAATTCCAAAAAATGCTTCTCAAGTGATTCATCATTTCATATTAGAAATTCCTCATAATCTATTCGAGGGTGACAACACAAAATCCAAGAATCAAAACCTAACTGATGATCTCTGTATGGCAAAGATTCTATATCCATTGTTTGAAGGCAGAAGAGGTAATAACATGATCATTGGTTACATGGATCATAGAGTAATGATGAATCCGGGTATGATAAATACAGAGTTGAGTGAGAACATGTATAACTCTTCTCTCTTCTATCAAAATTACGCAAATTTATATCACAATTTCACTCGTACGATGATCCTAAACCATAAGAAACTACCACTTTACCTGGATATTGCACACAAAAAGGTGTTTATAGGCTATTTGCATCATTTAATTCTCAACGCAACTAGTTATGCAATGTTAAACAGAAATTTATACATGGAGCAAATTTTAAAGCAATACCCAAATATGGATAATAATTTGATGCAAAGATTACATAACGAAATGCAACAAAGTTCATTAACTAATATGCATCACGTGTTGGTGAATTTGCCATATCCTGATAATTATGAAGAATTTTTAAGAGATCGATACCCATTACAGTTATATCAAGGATATCAAACGATTGTAAATGGAATGAATTGGAATGGTTATCCAGCACAGAACACTAGAGTAGCTTTCTATTTACATCATCCATTGTCCATTCCAAATTGGTATAATATGAACGAAAACACAGGAAATGACAATGAACCATATCTCCAAAGATATTTGAGTGCTTTATCAGATGACATTGCACACAAACACAATTTCTTACTCAATCAACCGCAACAACATAACGCAGTAGCATATAATTATTGGTTGCAAAATAATGATGTTCCAAATAATCAATATTTTACAAAAATTATACTACATTATTATATTCCCTTGTCAAAAACACTTCTTTCTATGAATAAGTTGAAGGAAATATTAAGGAGAAAACAAGAGTGGTGGAGACATAACAGAGAAAGAAACAATAGGGAACCACTTACATCTGAAATGCCAGACAAAGACTCGTGGGAGTTTGCAACAGAAAAAATTATAGAACAAGAAACGTCCAGTGAACCAACAAACATAGAAGAAATTCTTGAGGAATTGAAAGAAAAACAAGAAGAAAAATTAATGCAGAACATATGGGAACCGACAGGACAAGAAACGTCGAGTGAACCAACAAACATAGAAGACATAATTAAGGAATGGAAGGATGAGCAAGAAGAGAAATCGACACCGAACATATGGGAACCGACAGGACAAGAAACGTCGAGTGAACCAACAAACATACAAGAAATACTCGAAGAATTGAAAGAAGAACAAGAAGAGAAATCGACACCGAACATATGGGAACCGACAGGACAAGAAACGTCGAGTGAACCAACAAACATACAAGAAATACTTGAAGGAATTGAAAGAAGAACAAGAAGAGAAATCGACACCGAACATATGGGAACCGACAGGACAAGAAACGTCGAGTGAACCAACAAACATAGAAGACATAATTAAGGAATGGAAGGATGAGCAAGAAGAGAAATCGACACCGAACATATGGGAACCGACAGGACAAGAAACGTCGAGTGAACCAACAAACATAGAAGACATAATTAAGGAATGGAAGGATGAGCAAGAAGAGAAATCGACACCGAACATATGGGAACCGACAGGACAAGAAACGTCGAGTGAACCAACAAACATACAAGAAATACTCGAAGAATTGAAAGAAGAACAAGAAGAGAAATCGACACCGAACATATGGGAACCGACAGGACAAGAAACGTCGAGTGAACCAACAAACATAGAAGACATAATTAAGGAATGGAAGGATGAGCAAGAAGAGAAATCGACACCGAACATATGGGAACCGACAGGACAAGAAACGTCGAGTGAACCAACAAACATAGAAGAAATACTTGAAGGAATTGAAAGAAGAACAAGAAGAGAAATCGACACCGAACATATGGGAACCGACAGGACAAGAAACGTCGAGTGAACCAACAAACATAGAAGACATAATTAAGGAATGGAAGGATGAGCAAGAAGAGAAATCGACACCGAACATATGGGAACCGACAGGACAAGAAACGTCGAGTGAACCAACAAACATAGAAGACATAATTAAGGAATGGAAGGATGAGCAAGAAGAGAAATCGACACCGAACATATGGGAACCGACAGGACAAGAAACGTCGAGTGAACCAACAAACATAGAAGACATAATTAAGGAATGGAAGGATGAGCAAGAAGAGAAATCGACACCGAACATATGGGAACCGACAGGACAAGAAACGTCGAGTGAACCAACAAACATAGAAGACATAATTAAGGAATGGAAGGATGAGCAAGAAGAGAAATCGACACCGAACATATGGGAACCGACAGGACAAGAAACGTCGAGTGAACCAACAAACATAGAAGACATAATTAAGGAATGGAAGGATGAGCAAGAAGAGAAATCGACACCGAACATATGGGAACCGACAGGACAAGAAACGTCGAGTGAACCAACAAACATAGAAGACATAATTAAGGAATGGAAGGATGAGCAAGAAGAGAAATCGACACCGAACATATGGGAACCGACAGGACAAGAAACGTCGAGTGAACCAACAAACATACAAGAAATACTCGAAGAATTGAAAGAAGAACAAGAAGAGAAATCGACACCGAACATATGGGAACCGACAGGACAAGAAACGTCGAGTGAACCAACAAACATACAAGAAATACTCGAAGAATTGAAAGAAGAACAAGAAGAGAAATCGACACCGAACATATGGGAACCGACAGGACAAGAAACGTCGAGTGAACCAACAAACATAGAAGACATAATTAAGGAATGGAAGGATGAGCAAGAAGAGAAATCGACACCGAACATATGGGAACCGACAGGACAAGAAACGTCGAGTGAACCAACAAACATAGAAGACATAATTAAGGAATGGAAGGATGAGCAAGAAGAGAAATCGACACCGAACATATGGGAACCGACAGGACAAGAAACGTCGAGTGAACCAACAAACATAGAAGACATAATTAAGGAATGGAAGGATGAGCAAGAAGAGAAATCGACACCGAACATATGGGAACCGACAGGACAAGAAACGTCGAGTGAACCAACAAACATAGAAGACATAATTAAGGAATGGAAGGATGAGCAAGAAGAGAAATCGACACCGAACATATGGGAACCGACAGGACAAGAAACGTCGAGTGAACCAACAAACATAGAAGACATAATTAAGGAATGGAAGGATGAGCAAGAAGAGAAATCGACACCGAACATATGGGAACCGACAGGACAAGAAACGTCGAGTGAACCAACAAACATAGAAGACATAATTAAGGAATGGAAGGATGAGCAAGAAGAGAAATCGACACCGAACATATGGGAACCGACAGGACAAGAAACGTCGAGTGAACCAACAAACATAGAAGACATAATTAAGGAATGGAAGGATGAGCAAGAAGAGAAATCGACACCGAACATATGGGAACCGACAGGACAAGAAACGTCGAGTGAACCAACAAACATACAAGAAATACTTGAAGGAATTGAAAGAAGAACAAGAAGAGAAATCGACACCGAACATATGGGAACCGACAGGACAAGAAACGTCGAGTGAACCAACAAACATAGAAGACATAATTAAGGAATGGAAGGATGAGCAAGAAGAGAAATCGACACCGAACATATGGGAACCGACAGGACAAGAAACGTCGAGTGAACCAACAAACATACAAGACATAATTAAGGAATGGAAGGATGAGCAAGAAGAGAAATCGACACCGAACATATGGGAACCGACAGGACAAGAAACGTCGAGTGAACCAACAAACATAGAAGACATAATTAAGGAATGGAAGGATGAGCAAGAAGAGAAATCGACACCGAACATATGGGAACCGACAGGACAAGAAACGTCGAGTGAACCAACAAACATACAAGAAATACTTGAGGAATTGAAAGAAGAACAAGAAGAGAAATCGACACCGAACATATGGGAACCGACAGGACAAGAAACGTCGAGTGAACCAACAAATATACAAGAAATACTCGAAGAATTGAAAGAAGAACAAGAAGAGAAATCAACACCGAACATATGGGAACCGACAGGACAAGAAACGTCGAGTGAACCAACAAACATACAAGAAATACTCGAGGAATTGAAAGAAGAACAAGAAGAGAAATCATCACAGAACATATGGCAACCAACAGGAACTTCGAGTGAAGTACTTGAGGAATTGAAGAAAGGGCAAGAATTGAACCCTATGTCAAATATAAATAATGGGAACTTGAATGGAGAAATAGAACAAATCAATTCAAATGAGCCTGTTAATCGAGAAAATTGGGGACAAGAGAAATTAGAAGAATTTACCGAATATCCTAATCCCTCGTATCCAGGCCAATCTGCTCAGGAAAATTATAATAATCTTGAGTACCAGCAAAATCAGTATTATCCGAATTTTAATTGGAATTCTACTGATCAGACAGGCATGCCACAGCAAGACATTTCTAAATGGAATTATTCTATGCAAGAGTTTTCTTCAAGATATCCTGAATATCAGCAGAATTATTATGATTATTTGCAGTACAAAAATCATTCTTTTCCTGTTAAGCAATATAATCAAACTATGTGGAACAATAATATGAAGAGTCAGTATCCGTATGGTCCAAATTCTAACAATAATTGGATGAATATGAATATGTCGTACTTGTATAATCATCTAAATGGAAGTGGCCAATACATGAATCCTCAAGATCAGCAATATTGGTATAGATATTCTCAATTTTATAATCAAAGTGGCGAGTCTATTCCAGGTTATAACCGAACTTATTATTATACTATGAATGGATCAATGCCTCAAAATCAGTATCTCTGGTATCAATATCAAAATGGTCGATACCCTCAGGGTTACAATATGAGCTATTATTATACATTGAATGGTTCAGTACCACATTCTCAATGGTATCAATATCAAAATGGTCGATACCCTCAGGGTTACAATATGAGCTATTATTATACATTGAATGGTTCAGTACCACATTCTCAATGGTATCAATATCAAAATGGTCGATACCCTCAGGGTTACAATATGAGCTATTATTATACATTGAATGGTTCAGTACCACATTCTCAATGGTATCAATATCAAAATGGTCGATACCCTCAGGGTTATAATATGAGCTATTATTATACATTAAACGGTTCAATTCCCCAAAATCAATGGAATCTATATTATAATAATCAACCACAAGAATATAACAAAACATATTATTATACTATAAATGGTTCAATGCCACAGTATCAATATCAGTGGTATCAGTATCATTATAGACCTGGAATGGAATATTATCCATATCAAAATGAATCGCATATTTCTTACATTCAATATCCACCAGGATATCAGAATTATCAATATAATAACTCTTTCCCTGAAAATCAATCACGCTCTACCATTTGGAATAGAACTTATTATTATACTAGTAATGGTACAAGAGTACCATACTATTCAAATGAAGAATATTGGAATGGAAATCAATATAACTCTTACAACAAAACCTATCGTTATACAATCAACATAACTCTGCCTATGGAAAGGTACAATTTCAGTAGTCCAGAAGGATGGCTTCATTCCGAATATTTTCCCTATCAGAATGGTTCAATGGTGTCCTTCAGGGATAATTCAGAAAATATGGGTTCTAGTTATAATTATTATCGCCAACACTCCTATAGTCCATTGCAATCTCAGTATAAATGGAATGCAACTTACTACTACATGATGAATGGAACTGTTCCTCAATATCAATATAATTATAATTGGAGCCACCCAGGAGAAAGTGATATGAACTTCTTTTATCCATATCAAAATGGATCAATTGTTTCCTTCAGAGATCTTCCAGAAGGTCAAGCATCTCCCTATCAGTACATTTATCATTATAATACTACAGTTCCAGCAGGATCGCAATATAGCAGGTGGTATACAACTTATAACGAAACTGTACCTCATCAATATCAATATAGTTACAATATAAGTCAATCCGGATATCAATTTGATCATTATTACCCTTACCAAAACGGTTCAGTTGTGTCATATATAGATTATCCTGAAGGTTCGATATATTCTTATCAATATAACAGCAGCTACCCTACCGGTATGCAATATCATAAAACTTGGAATACAACTTATTATATGGTAAATGGAGTTAAATATTATTATAATATAACTCAACCTAGCGGATCATATCAATATCAATATCCTTACCAAAATGAATCTAATGGATATCCAAGTGGTTCAGTTTACAGATATTATTATCAATATAACAATACTTATCCTCAATATCAATATGGAAAATGGAATGCAACGTATTCTTTTGTTATCAATGGAACAAATCCCACAGGAAATGGACATCCTATAGATTTATTTTTTCCTTTTAGAAATGGTTCTGTGGTTTCTTACATTGAAAATCCAAGTAGTTATTCTTCACATTATTATTCTTATTACAGAAACGGAACTGCGCCATATTCTGAAAGTCATGATAAAAATCAAAGATTTAATTATGAATCTAATACAGGAAACAGTGGAAATTCTGGATATATACGCTATACCATAACACCAAACGGGCAAACAAAAAATGAATCTTATTATCCTGAAGGCCAAGGAGCTTGGAGTTATTCATGGTATAGGAATGGTTCAACAAATAATGGGAATAGTCAAAATTATAAAAATTATGGAAACAATGGGTATTATGTAGCAAATACGACATATACTCGATACGGAGGCTATCAATCTGAATCTCCTCATAAAAGTTGGAATTACACAATGACTTATCAGTATCCAAACGAAGGAAATATGAGAATGTATAATAGATCATGGGTATCTGGTTCCTATTCGCCTGAAGATTATAGAAAATATGGTTCTGGCGAGTATAATCGTTTTAACCTCAGCCTTTATAGAAAATTGAATGATCAATCCTGGCAATATCAACATCCTGCTGGAAATTCAGGAATGTGGCGCGCTAATTTTACTTACACTTACAAGTATCCTAATGGAACAATAGTAACGCAACGTCATTCTGGTTATAACAGCAATATGAATTTATCTGCATGGAATTCTTCAGCACAACTTCACCAATTATCTTCGCAAAGTTTTGAATATCCAGCAGTAAGTCATTCAAGAGCCTGGAATATATCTGTGAATTATGGTTATTTTCCAAATGGTACGAGATATTACACAAACGGAGAAAATAGTGGAGGAATATATTCCCAAAACACATATGATAATGGAGGAAAGGGTGCAGTATATAGTTATAGCAAAAGTAACGGAGGAAATGGCGCTTACAATTTTAATACACTTAACGGCGGAGTAAATGGTAGTACCTATAGTTATGGTACACAGAACAAGGGAGGAAATGCTGGTTCCTATAGCTATACCTCACATAGCTCTCATAATACTGGAGGAAATGGTGGTAGCTATAGCTACACTACACATAATAAAAATGGTAAAACTGTTACCTATTATACTCAAAGAGCGTTTCAGGTGATACAAGTCCTCAATCTGTAACTGGAGGATATTACAGTGGAAGTAGTAGAAGTATGACCCTCAATCCGTAAGTGGAGGATATTACAGTGGAAGTAGTGGAAGTATGAGCCCTCAATCCGTAAGTGGAGGATATTACAGTGGAAGTAGTGGAAGTATGAGCCCTCAATCCGTAAGTGGAGGATATTACAGTGGAAGTAGTGGAAGTATGAGCTCTCAATCCGCAAGTGGTGGACATTACAGTGGAAGTAGTGGAAGTATGAGCTCTCAATCCGTAAGTGGTGGACATTACAATGGAGGTACAAGCACCTTTACAAAAGGAGGAAATGGAAAATATACAGTGCAAAAAACCAGAATTGTATCATCACCACAATCTACTGGCAACTCTTACAAAACCTATGGAACCTACTATCGAAGCAGCTCGAGTAGAGTCAAGAGAGACGAATCTTCTGCATCAAAAACTACTAAGGAAGATGCTTTGAGTGATGCATCAGCTAAAACAACATCCGAAGCGGTTAATATTACACGGGTGTCAAATATAACCAAGAAACATTCTACACAGAATATGACATCAGTAATACTCAATGGAACAATGCCAAAATCTCTCAATTCTTCGACAAATATGAGAAATGTTACTGATGTCAATAACTTAAATTTGCATAAACTATCAATAATTCCAGCAAATTTAACCGCATTTAACGCATCCCAAAGCAGTTTAAGTGGTATAAATAATACTGAATCAATGTTTAATAAAACAAAATTTTTGTCAGTTCTGAATGGGACTAATAGTATTGATACTGCTCGACCTCAACCATTGAAATTTACTTTATCTTTATCAGTAGCAGTAGATACCCCCGACATTACTGATGCTAATTTGAAAAATAAAAAATAAAATAATCAGAAGTTAAATAATAAATTACATTTTGCTTCTTTAAAAAAATTGTATTATGTTAATGATAATGAAATAAATATTTTCTGGGTTAAATTACTGCATTTCTGATCAATTATTTTTAGTAAAGACTTTATTCATTATTCGAAATCTAATATTTTAAAAATAAAAAACAATTCTGTGTGTTTCAAATGTTTAAGACACGCGTATATCCATACATTGTATAATATGAAAGTCAAAATATATAGCTCATCATAGACTGCGTGACTTATCAAGACAAAAACTCATAACACCTTATATATAAGCAGCCGTGTTTATTAGAAACTAACTAACGTTTTCGGTCGTATTTAACGACCTTCTTCAGGATAGAACATCAAAAAATCGAACAGAAGAACATTTAGCAGTAACGAACAAGCGTTTGGAACGTTTTTAAATGAACATCTAAATAGAATAGCGTGCGCCATCTCTACATCGATGAGTATTAAATAACACAATACATGAGAATAATGTAAAAATAGATAACAAACAGTGAAAAATAATAATATATGCCTCGTGGGGATATTAAAAATAAAATACGAACAAAAGAATACGGTGCGTGCCGAACATCTCATATAGCCGAGGGAAGGGTAGGAGCTGTGCGGAGACTATGTTACGTAAAGAGTTAAACGTATCCATATGAAATCTGGCATGAATATTTTTCGATTCTATGAGGTTCCCATTCCCATGGGACCCACCAGTGGCCGAGTGAAAAGGACAAAACCACTGAACACAAGTGTTCAGCAGGTTTGCTCCTGGCCAACGGGCTGGCCACGTGGTGTTCCGGGTTCTCTTTACCTTTGTAACACCTAAATAGGTGCCATTTTCCCATAAACCACCTCATGGACATCCGCCGAAAATCTTCCAGGGGGCAAAGCTTACAGACAAATAATTAGATCAATAAATTTTTATTTAAATTTTTTAGGTGTTTTTAAAAGTAGGTTATAGAATGCCTTACACCAGTGATTCTTAACAGGGGAGCCGCGGCCCCCTGGGGGTCCATGCCAAGAAGTTTGCCGGGGGGGACCGCCAAATTATGCAAAATTTCCTTCAGAATACAATAAAAAGAAAATTGACTATCGTATTGAAAAGTGAAATAACAAAGATAAAGTTTTCCTATTTAGTTTTTTTTTAATTTATTTTTTATTTCTTCCTACATACAACTTTGTTATTACAGAAGAAATAAATGCAAATATGCTACTTACACCGCAGTATTTACTTCTTGTATTCTAAAGTAATTCTATGAAACTATTAATGCTTGGAATTTTAAAAATAATTAGGAAAAATAGTAGGCTTAGTAGTAGGCTTTGAAAATTTAAATATTTTTGCAAAAGATATGCAAAATCTTTACAAGTTGTGGGTGTTTTAGTTTTAGTTCAGTTTTAGCATCGACTTTGGATCGATTTATCGACATGTTTCTTATTTTATTTTTTGTTAAAAATTAATGAGTTTTCATGTTTAATTGTGAAGTTTGAATGTTATTTAAATAGATAATGAAATACCGGTAATAAAGTTGATTTACATGTATTATATAAAAAAAATAAAGAAATAATATAAAAATCAATTTATTATAGATAATTTAACAAATATAAATTATTATTTAAAAAATGTCACAAAAAGTTATGAAATATTTGGTGGGCCGTGAGTATAAAAAGGTTAAAAGAACCAATGCCTTAGGGCTGTTTCACACTATGACCAACTGGTCCGACTCCAAGTCGTGTTGCCATGGCAACAGCAGTCGGCCGACCGACTGGTCGTTCCAGTCGGACAGATTTAAAAAGTTAAATATTTGTAGTCTGGTCGGAGCAGTCGGTGAGCTACAGCCAATGAGAGCTTCGAAGCTAGAACCAATCAGAGTTTAGATTTATTCGAAGTTAGAAAATGGCGGAAGGTACAGTTTTCTCGGAAGCTTTAATAAACGAAGTCAGAAAATATCCGTGGCTTCATGATATTCGGCGAGCCGATTATAAAGACAACATTAAAAAAAATAATTCTTGGACGGAGATTTCTAAGAAACTAAACGTTGAAGGTACCCTACAAATACCCTTTTTGTTGGGCAAGCATTGACTATAAAACATTCCAATAGATATTGTTGCCAAAGATATGGCCTGACGATAAATTGTAACATATTCAGAACTACAGTTTCTGGATGCGAATGAAATATGTTTTAAAACAATTCGAAATGCACGATCGCTTTCCATGACGGCCATGTTTTCTGCGTAAATTGAAAAACTTACCATGATTGGTTAGTGTTCTGATCTGTAACACGCGTTCCGATTGGTCCTTACGAGTCGGCCACCGACATAATCGTACTCAGTGTGAATGCTTTTACTACTAGTCGGTCCGATTATAGGATCGGTCGGTCGAGTCGGTCATAGTGTGAAACAGCCCTTACACCCTCAACAATCGGACAAAGGCATCCCATTTTCGAGGATGTAGGGCAGGGCTGTCCAGCCTGCAGGCCGCAAGAGGTCCGTAAATGTAATAAATGTAGCTCAACATAAAATATTAAACTTCCTTAAAACATTGAGATCTTTATGTAGTTATTTTTTTAATTTTTTGAACTTCGCGCGGCGTTGTAATACTTTTTATTTAAAAAAATTGTCACAAGATGCCAGTATACAGTACATTGATAAAGTGTCTTTAAAAATATACGTTTCCTAGTAAAGCCGCTTAATCCGCTTTGTTAAAAGACTGTTATAAGCTATTTTCGCTTTAAGTTTGCGCTAGCAAGGTTTACAAGCGCTGATGACAGAAGTTAAGATGGCTGCCACCATAAATTATACAATCACTGTACCTCAAATAAAATGATTCGATTACTTTGCACCAAAATGAGCCACTCTTTTTTCTAGTTTGGCGCACAAAAAATCATTTAGTACATTGGACTACTTTTTGGGCTACAAAAATTTGACTTGGCTACATAAATTATTTCATTGTTTGTTTCCACCTGGAAAGGCAAGTCTGCTCGTGCTAGCTTTACGTGTAGTTTTATAGTTTGTGTGGCCCGAGACAATTTTTTTCTTTCAGATGTGGTCCAAGGGAGCCAAAAAGTTGAATATCCCTGGTATAAGGCATCTTAATCATTTTTACGATTATAATTTGTGCAATTGTTTACTTGATTCTAGGGAGACGCAAGTTCGTTTCCCCTCTTTTCAGACGTCCATGTCTCCCCAATCACTACTACACTACTAAATCTCTCTCTTAACTTAAGCCGGAGCAATTTTTGTATGTTTTGCAGTTTCATTATTGTAAATACTCAGGTCTATAAATGTACCGGTACATTTTAGTTAGTAAGACCATTGTTTTTATCCTTCTCATCCAGCCCAACCTCACCAATTCTCACCCTCCAAACCCCGAGCAACACGGGCGCACGCTGCCAGTTAAATATAAAACAGTAAAATATAACCCTACAAATACCCTTTTTGTTGGGTTATGTTTATTTGTTTTTACATTTTTGGACTCGCAACTTCAAACATCGAAAATTCACTGGTTTTTTCTGTATGTATGGATGTTAGTGTGTGGGGAAGCACGATTTTTTTTTTACCTACTTTGAAGCTTAATAACTGCCGAGCTGTTTGTCGAAAATTGGCAAGGAGATTTGTGTACTAGTGACATTGGTGATATTAAATTTGGTGGTTAAAGGTCACGGAGGTGGGGAGATAGAAGGGGTCACGTGTCACATCTCCAGTGGGGTCAGACTTGATGATTTTATAGGTTATTAGAATTTAAATTTCTTATAAAACTCATTAGTATCTTGAAAATTAAGCTTTTTGCTATTTTATAATAATTAGTAATACAAAAATATTTTAAATAAAAGTTCCTAACAGATGGCGCCACACACAATTTAACTTTTTTGCCTGGAAACTTATGCAACTCGTTGCTGGAATTTTTGTTTTTAACAAATTATTAAAAATTAATAAATAGTCTCCGATATAAAATAATATTTTTAAAAGTCTTTTCTTTTTTTCAAGCGATGTTTTATTGGTTTATCTTCAGGTGTTATGAGAAATTGTTACGTTATGTAACCATGTAGGGAAGGAAATAAACACTTTACCAAATACACGACTGAATGTAAACAATTTATCAAATATATTTGTAAAATTGTAAGAATTTTTGTTTTTTTTTTAATATCAAATTTTCGGCTAGTAAAAAAAACAAATCAACTTTAATAGAGGAAGGTAAGTTGATCTTGTAAGCATCTACAATAGGAAATTGTTTTATATACTTTCCATTCTTTCATAATTTAAACTTGATAAGTTATCTTTTTTATTTTGTTTTATTTTTTCCATTTCTTGGATATTAAAAATGCATATTTAAAAATATTTCTCCTGTATTAAACACTATAAATAGTGTTCAATACAGGGGAAATATATATATATTTTGATGGTATCACCTAGTTTAATTTAGCAAAAAAACAAGAGAAAATGTGTAAAGGATGGCCCAAAAGTCATTTAACCGAAATTAATTAAATAAGTCAGTCAATTCGGTTAACTTAATTTTGGAGCCGCCCTACATATTCATATGTTTATTTATTTGTTTATTTATATGTAATTAATATTTAAATTTAAATAAATATTTTAAAATTAATATTTTAAATTAATTTAATTAAAATGAAAGTTATGTATATAATAAAAGAGACAAATATTTAAATATAAGGTATTTATTTATTAAATAAAAAATATTTTAAATTAAATGAAAAAATTAAATTTTTAAAATTTTTTATAAATTATTTTTATATTCTATTTTTATTTTTATATTATCCAATAAATTATATAATTATTTTAAAACTTTTTCATTTTTATCATTATTAAGGGATGAAAAAAATTTAAAATAATTGCTGAAGAGTTAAATAAATAAATATATAGGCCTAAATAAATGATGATGATGATGATGATGAAAAAAATTCAAGCTTTACTCGGACTTTAGTATTAATTAAGTCCTAAGGAAAGATAACGAAGATTATTAAAAGAATTTAAGCTTTTCCTGGTGTAAAATGATGAAGATCGAACAAAAATTTTAAAAAATCAAATTTTATCGTCATTTTAAAATATAAAACTTGTTCAAATTTAATTAATCTTTAAATAATTTCCATCACCATCATCGTATTCAACACCGTTTAAATAAATAAATAAATAAATAAATAATATAATATATATATATATATATATATATATATATATACATACAGGCCCTATACAGTAATAAAAAACAACGAGGAAATAGAGGTAAAAAGAATTAAATGTATAAATTTTTAATTGTTTGATAATTTAAATTTATAAAATTCTTTATCACAATTATCATCATATTCTCAACCACTTTTTTTTTTCATCTTCTCATTTATCTTTATTACGATTATGATCTTAATGATATTTATCATCGTCTAATAATGCCGAAAAAATTGGATATTATAATCGTTATTAAACAGTGGATAAATTCGATATTACATTAAAATCGTTATTAAATTATATATATAGAAATGAAAAAAAGAATTTATACCTTTCAATGATGATGAAATTTTAATTTTATTCATTGAATTTATCATCGTTTCACTACATAAATTTAGGTAGCGAATTAAATTAATTAAGTGATTATTACGATGATGATGACAACGACCAGGATGACGCTGATGATAATACGAAAGTAACTTCAGGTTCTTTAAAATAGATTTACAAATTTGTTTGTTTTAAAATTCATTTTGTTTATCTTAAAACTTTATAAAAGATTAAAACAAGTCACAAACAAGCACTTAAATCATCTTTTGACAAATAAATAAATAAATATATAATAAAAATTATTCAGTAAACAGTCGGAAATTTCTTCATCATATAAAAATTTCCTGTTATTTTCCTGTCAAATTAAATAAGTAAAAATTATTTTATGTAATTTCACATTTCTTTACAATAAATCAGGAAAATAAAATATTTCTATTTAAATTTATTCATTTAAATTAATTACAATTAAACTTACATAATTATGTTGAACGGAAGATCATTTACTTCACTCTTCATTAAATAAATAAATAAATAATAAAAATACATTATAAGGTACATTTTCTTGTAAATATCCTTTAAGTAAATTATTTTAAAATATTATTTATTTATTCGTGAAATTTAAACAAAAAAATATTCAAAACTACAGCATTAATACTTGTTGAATGACGTCACGCATAAATATATTTAAATATTTAAAATTATCACGTGTCAAATTTTTCGTGGGGTTTTTTTTTCAAGTGATAACAGCTGTCACATTAAGTTAAATTTAATGTGAAAACGTGATTTTTGTTTTTGTTTTTTTAATGTAAACGTCTTCAACATTGAAAAATGTGTGCGTCATTATTTCGCATAGAACATGTTCTAATTGTAATTCTTGCTTCAAACTTTTAAATTTAAGGTGAAAATTTAGCACCGCGACATGAAAAAACTGCAAAAATTTACGAATTGTAACAAAGAAAGTGCAAAATTCGCGCTTTGTACCAGGGAAAAATTGCAAAACTTCTTTCACTTAACAAAAAAAAACTACAAAAATTTCACTTTATACATATATACCCAGTCTTGCATTTTTATTAGTCATGTTTTTTTCGTTTGTGGGGGTTAAAAAATCTGTCTAATGTCGATTGCTTTTCTCTCTTTTCAGGATTTTTCAGAAGTAATAGCATTGTAATTGTAGAGATCCCCAAGACTATTAACCTCAACCTGGTTTGGATGCCATTCTGAGACCGTTGTTCTGACATCCTCCCACTTCTTCAAAAGATGTTCAGATTAATAGCAGATATCGGAATTAATCCTCTTTTTCAGAAGAAAACATATCTCGCCGAGTTTCTTGGTGTTCTTCATTCAAGAGTTCTTGGCATTCTTCTGTCGTCAGATCAGTTTCAGGTTCCATTATGAGCTCTTCAATGCTCTTTATTTCTCAGTTGTGAATTTTGTTACTCCTTAAACTGCTTGAGTCTTCTTGATAATACAGTATATTTCTTAGATAAGATTGAACTGCAGCCTACTGTACCTGTTTAAGCCATACTGCCCAGCAACATCAGATATCTTCTGCCCACTCTCTAGCTTTGCTATTATACTCTCACCTTTCGAAAATAAAAACCCACGCAAAACTTAACGAGTGCCCGCCCGACAGTCTCGCGAATGCTATAAAAGAGTTGTTTCTGTCAGAAAAATAAATGGCTGGAATTACAAGGGAGAGTTCAAAGTTTGGATGAATGCTATCCGATCAGTATATACCGAGTTGAGCGTCGATGTCGACGTCTCCCGCGCTCCGTAAAGTTTCGAATTTTTGCCCGAAGACAAGGGAAGACTAATTGGTATTCATTATTTTACGTCGCTTCTTCTTGTGTTTGTTCTGTGAGGTGTTCGTTGTCCGAACATAAAAATCATTCGCGAGAGTGTTCGTTACCGTTCGTTAACCGATCACCCACTGTATACAGTAAATAAATTTAATTCATGCAAATTAGAATATCCTCTAATTACATTATTATAACTTATTATCCACTTTAAAATTTAAATTAAGTAATATATTTTAATGAAAATGATTCAGTTATGCTAATGAGGTATTTTAAATTTTATTTTTAATAATTAAATACAATTTTTTTTTGTGTAGTTTTATAACTAATAAATGATTTTTCTTAGATTGAATTAATGAATCCATTTATGAATCCCGCTTCAAATTATATGGTTATTTACTGTGAAGGAGGACTTTTTATTACTTTTCAGACTGACGATGATCATGAAGTAGGATTTTCTTTCATATTTAATAAGAGAAGAATTTATTTAAGAAATTATTGAGGGTATCTATGAGGATATTTAGCTATTACTTTTCCAGCTGTTATATGTAACAGAAATGTTATTTTTTTATTCACCTCCATACTTAGTGGTGAGTAAAAATCTTGAGGGTTATTTTTTAACTCACTACCGGGTATGGTGATGGGTCAAAAAATAAACCACCAAGATTTTTACATCTTTGGACTCATGAGTGCAAAAAAGTTGGGGGATTTTTATGTATGTGTAGTGTTTGTGTGTGGGTTTTGTTATCTCACTTTGAAGCTTAATAATTCCTGTCCCCTTAGTCGAAAATTTTTGAAGTTTGGCAGGGATGTTTGTGTGTTAGGAGCATCGATGATATTAAATTTTGGTGGTTAAAGTTCACGGGGTTGGAAATATAGAGAAGGTCACGTGTCGTATCTCGAGTGAGGTCGGACTTAATGAAGATTTTACTCGTTATTAGCATATATATATAACGCATCTCTACCTCAAAATTAGACATTTTGTCATTTATTAATAATAATAAAAGTTTTCAAATAAAATCTCGTAACAGATGGCGCCACACACAATTTTAACTTTTTTGCCGTAAAAGTTATTAGATATAAAGAATATATTTGTGTAAATTACTAGAATACTGTTTGTTTGTATCAAGTGATGCTACAGATAGAATAGAAGAATAGGCAGCATCACTTGATATAAACAAACAGTATTCTAGTAATTTACAAAATTATATTTTTTATATCTAATAGGAACTCCTCCTTATACAAAAATTGCAGTAATCATTCTACATTAACTTTAACACAGTTTAAGAAATTATGTGCCATAATTGCTATTTGAGGTCAGGGATAATTGTGTTTGGTAGTTAAGTTTAATTAACATCAATCCACTTCATTCCACTTTAAAATCCTATTAATATCTTCGGATGTGATTAAAGTTATGAAAAAAAACATAGAAAACAAAGAGAGGTGTTTACGTGGCATTAATCTTATATCTTGCTTCTCTCCTTTTTTAATCTTAAGAAACAGGAGGAGTAGGAGATAAGGATTCAGCAATACAATTCTATACCTTTCAATATAGACATAATATATGATGCGATGAGCCCACATATGATATAAACATTGAGATTTAAAATATTTTTTACGCTCGCTTTCATACAATATAAAAGAAGTATGAATTCATATTGTAATATGATGTGTTGCACCATAAGAATGATTTTAGTATATAATAAGGGCACAAGTGAGTTTACACATAAGCTATAACTTAGGGCCTCGGTCTCGCTTTATGAGGTACAGCTTCAGGCCTCATTTTATAAAGATACAGCTTAAAGTCTCATTGTAAGAGAATAGAGCTTGAAAGACCTCTTATAAGTTACAGTTTGGTCTAAGTTCATGCCGGGATAAGGGATAAAGGCTCTGTAACACAAGTTAAATCAATCAGAAAGTATAATTTGAAACTATCTAAACATAACAGATCATATAAATGTTTATTTATATTTAAAATAAATGCAATACTTTCGAATTTATGAGATTAAAACTCAATATTTGCTTTTTTTTAGTAAATAAGGGTAAGATATATCGATTATTTCCTTTATAATGCATGGAAATATTTATTTATTTATTTATTTCTATTATATAAACATAGAACATGAATATGAAATATATATATATGAAGCTTTTAAGAAATAATATTTTTAACTTAAAATCATGGATAAAAAATAGTTAAAATTAAATATTCCATGAAGAAGAAAGTAATCAGAGTAAAGTACTGAAGAAAGAAACCTTTTATCCATTTTAGTAAACTATAAATAATCTATTATAGATAAAATACTCATCAAATGTATTTGTTTTATAGAGTGCTTTCAAGAGTATTTTTTATATAAATATATAAATTACATTCTTTCAAGACTTTAAGCGATACTAAAACATACATATAATATATATATAGCCTACTTGTATACAGTATGCATATTTTAACTTAAATTTTGTGTACTGCATAGAGCAAAATTTTAATGATTTAAATAATACAAATTGAAGTAAATTTTTTTAATTATAGGATTATATAATTATTAAAACATATTTTGATACTTTGATGTACACTTTGATACTTTGATGTACACTTTGATACTTTGGTATAGGCCTGCACCTTGACACTAGTATATACCTTGATACCTGGTATACACCTTGATACTTGGGATACATTTTGATACTTGGTATCAGCGGCGCCCTCAGACTAAAAAAAGAGGGCACAAGTTATTAAAAAAAGGCATCGTACGTACATTATACAAGAAGATATTTGAGATATTTGTGTACATATATATAAATACAAGTGTTCCTTGATTAACTCTGTTAATTAATCTCTATGCTACCGCGTGTATCAAAATCGCATCCATCAAATACAGTGGTACAGTACCTCGATACTTCGACCGAACAATCACGTTCCGCTAGAAGAAATTTTCGGTTAATAACAGATATTTTTATTTAACTTTTGTCATCTGTAAGAAAAGTTTTCTGTGATAAAAATGAGTAACTAATCTATAACTGTAAACTGTATGTTTGTTTATTTGTTTGTTTTTTGCTATACACTACTAGGCCATTCGACCAATTGCTACGAAACTTTGCAGTTCCGTTAATATACTACTAACTTATATAACATCGTACATACCATCTCAAAATATTTATTGAATTTCTATATATTAATTTTTGTGTAAATTGGATTTTCTGGATTTAACAAAAAATAATTTAAATAATAAACCGAACTAAATAAAATTCGTGCAAAAAAGGATAGAATTTAAAAAACAATTATTATATTCACTTAATTACTGCGTTCGGTCGTGGGTTTGTGCCACGCCAAGACGGTGAATATAATAATTCACCATCAGTTCACCAGCTCCGTGGCCAGCCCACATGGAGTTTTCCGTGTTGTCTTCAAGTTTCAACACTTAAATAGGGGTCAGTTTTTCACAAAATTCTCTTTGCATTCCCTCGGCAGGTCGCTCACGTGTTGCACAGAGTAACCAAATAAATCAAACTAATCTTTATTAATCTTTATATAAACTCGCTGTTTACGAGAAAAACTTCCCACGTAGTTATAGGCATTCTGATAATGTTCTTAAAATTGGTTTTATTATATATATTTTTTTAAATTTACGATTAATAACTCCGAGTGTAGCAATTGTTGCCAGGGGTATTTTATGAAGCCAGGCTACTTTAAAAATAAAATGAAACCTTAGAGCAGGGATGGGCAACCTGCAACAGACACATAGAAACTAATTTAAAACTAGCAGTGACGAATATTTAACCAAATATTTCCAATATATTACGTTTACATCAGTTCCAGAAGCTAAATTAATTATACGTAATCCTAATCGAATTTATAATTATATATGAATAAATAATTCTGATGTACTAACATTTTTTTTTCTCTTTCTCTTGTATGCGGCACGCATCAGTTCAAGTCTTAAAATGCGGCCCTTACGTAGAAAAAGGTTGCCCATCCCTGCCTTAGAGCTCCCTTGGGGAACAACCCGACGACAAAGGGGGGTGGACTCATTCCCCAAGTGCCCTTACATTGGGGCACTTTGGGAATGCTTGGTATACTACTTGATACTTTAGTGTAAACTTCGACATTTAAACCATAGACTATGGTTTAAATACCAAAGAACAATTACAGGTATAACAATTGTGAATAGTATAGAAACAAGGCTATAGTTAAACCAGAGGTTCTCACCCTCGACCTTTTATCAACCCGCCTCTTTTTTTTCCGCTAATACAATTAATAATAATAATAATAATTAATAAATCTGATAATCCAGTATTAATCCACACACCGTTTTCATAAAATAGATCTACCCACGTGGAAATTTACAATCGAATCTACATTATTTTATGATCGGCAACATTGTCCAATGCTACTAATGTACAGGTACAGTACAGTACCTTTATTATTATTATTATTATTGGTCTATTTAAGCTTATATAAAAGCTTATAACAATTAATTATAAATATGGTCCATTACTTTTCAAATATTTTCACTCTAATTTAACGTATTATAATAAATTGGCTCTGTATTAAGTGGCTACGCGAAACGACGCCGCGACGCGTCGCGTGAGAAAGAAAATATCTAAATTTCCTGAACAAAATTTAAGAAAAATATTTTAAAATAAACGTTATTATTTTTATAGTCTTTGTAAGAATAAAAAATAATATTTTTATTGAATATTTTCATATTAGTTCTTCATATCTTGACGAAAGCGACGCGACGCATGCGATGGCACTAAACGTAAAGATTTCATGAAATATTTATTGTAAAAATTGATTTACAAATCTGTTACTTTTACAAAATTTTACGTAGAAAGTATATAAATTATTTAAATTCTTTAAATCAATATTAAAAAGAAAATAGTAAGTCTGAAAAATTATCGTTGAGAGACGCGACGCGACGCGACCCGACTACGCGTAGTAACCAAATAAAAACGTCTAGAAAAATATACTTTAAAACTATAATAATTACAAAATATTTAACTTTTATTTAGAATAAACTATTAAATTAGTAAAATGTTATTTGCTTTCAAGGAATGAGTGCCAAATAAATTGATTTTATATATAAATCATACGTTAAACGTCATAAGAGAAATTAATTTTACATTATTTTTTTAGAAAATAAAATAATAAATATGCTTTATAACAGAAAATAATTTCAATTTGTGTATTTTTAATACATAATTTAAAACAGAAAAATAAATTTTTGATTTATACTTTTCTCTAAATTCAAAATAATTTATTTCTTTTTCTCCTTTACAATTTAAATTATTCATATTTTATAATGTTTACTTAAAAGAAATCAAACTTGTCTTTAAAAAATTTTTTCAAAATACAAAATGTTATTTTATAAAATAATTTTATATTTTCATTAATACATTTGTCGTTGATATATTTCTTTATAAAATTTAAATTATTATTAATTAAATTAATACATTTTATAGGTTAAAAATTAATAAAAATGTTTATAAGTTATTAAAATTACATTTTATTATTTTTTTACATTAAAAAAAAAAACATTCATTTATATACTTAAAATGTATATTATGTACTGTATATTATTGTTTAACACTTAAAAAAACAATCTATTTCGAATTCAAATTATAAAATTGCTTAATCATTTTTTCTTTAAATTGATCCATTTAAGAAGTAAATAAGTAAATAACGTAAATTTTAAATAAATATATTTAATTTTTTTCTTATTAAATTGACAAAATAAATACGAATTAAATAATCTGAAACGAATTAAAAATAAAATAAATAAGACAAATTGACTTCGTAATGTTTTTTTTTTAAATGTATCAATTTATTTAAAATTAAAAAAAAATAAATTTGTTAAAGGTTTTTTTATGTATAAAACTGTTTTAACACCTACAACTGTTGTATAAACTGTTAAAATCATTAAAATTAGAAAGGAAGTATTAATTATCGTGTTATATGAGTAGGTAACACCTACCTACTTACATAATTACGCCAAAGTATGCATAGACGTATACATATATATATATGCATACATCAAATACACGTTCGTTTTGTACCGCCTTCGTGAAAAAACCAATGACGATTGGTTGATAGCACCTGTTTCGTCATCTGACCATTCCATTAACTAACACGATAATAGGGAAACTGCTTTCTTTCATTCCAAAACTTCTAGTTGAAACAGCGAAAAGATTATCTGGTTGTGTTATCAATAAAATGAAGCGTGTAAAGTTATTTATATTGATACTTTTACTTACTTTAATAATGTGCGAGGCAAAAAGGAAGTTGAGATCTCCACCTAATTGCGAAGCACTCTGTAAGAAAACTGGTTATCATGGAAAAATAGGAAACTGCAAATGCGGGTTCACGATTTTCACAAAAAGAGTTTTTGACGAGTGAGTAGAAATTTTTTCCTTTTACCTGAATTTTCTTACCTCTTCCCTCATTTCTTTTTTAAATTTTATTTATGAACAGTAAACTAGTAATGTATAAATATAGATTAGAAAAATTTATTATATTATTATTACTTTTTTTTTTCCTAAATTTTTGTTTGTTTCATTGTATTTTGTGGGCGCGTATTATATAATATTTTCCATATCACATTACCAGAAAATGTTTCATGTTAGCGCGAATAATATTTTTTAAATGATTAACACCAATCAATTTTAATTTTACATTCAAAATAAAAAATAGATTATTTTTTTCTCTTGGATATTTTCTTCTATTTCGTTAAATATAATTAATTTCAGAGTTAATTACAATTAATTTTCAAACTCTTGAACATTGGCGTAGCGCGTCAGAAAATAATTGATGTAAAAAAAAAAAACGTGAAAGAGAAGGTGAACATTACATTTTACTGGCCAAATTTTAATGTAATTTAAAATAAATTGAATCTCTTGAACACTGATTAAGAAAATTTATGTTAAAAATGTGAAAGCTGAATTAATTTTAAAGCAATTTTAGACGTAATTAGGATCTGTTGAACGCGCATGAAGCTTTATTCACGTTAAAAGACGTAATTGTGATGAACATTTCCGCTTCGTTTGTTGAATGTAATTAATATTAAAGTCATTTAAATGCGCTTTGAATCACTTGAACATTGATCAATCAAGTAAATTGAAACCGCGATTGTAAATAGCAATAAAATTTTCATGTGTTAAAGTGCATGTGAAATTGATTCGTTTCTACGTAGGTGAAAGTGATTAATTTTTTAAGCCATGTGCAAAATATTTATTTTATTCTTTCTTCCTAATAGTTGTTTATACACCGAACTTTTCCTTTGAAATATAAAGAGCAGTGCTCATTAATAGAATTTTAAATTTGCTAAATTTATCCTGAATTTACCTTAGATGGAGAAAACATTAATAACTCGAATAATTTATAGGAAAGTAAACTTAATGCTGCAATTATCTTTCTATCATTTAACAATTTTATTAAAATAATTCCTTAAATATCGAGAAAACTATCGATAAAATAATTATAAATATTAAATATTTCAATATAATTAATCACTTAATTATCTTATAAATTCATTAAGATTATTCGGAATATTTTAATGAGAATAAATACTTATATATATATATATATATATATATTTTTTTTTTTAATTTAATGAAATTTTTAAGGAGGATCCCAGAGTATTAATTATTTGAAAAATGTAGATTATTATCGCTTATAGTTGCAAGTTGCAAGTTTAAATAATTTTCTTAACGAATACTCAAGTAAGGAATTTCATTTGAAGAAAATTCGTGATAATAAATAGATTTTTATTATATAAAATTAAACGAATAATTTAATAAAAATTCGAAAGTTTTATTCGGAATATGATTAAAAATTTTTATTCATTTTTACATAATTTAATATTTTCTAATGCCAATTTAATGTTTAATAGTTTATATACGAGTTTTAAAGCTTATAAATAAGAAAATTGGGTTAAACTTTATTTATAAGTTTCTATATTGAAGTGATATACCATATAACTCCATTAATATCACGTTAACTTAATGAGATTGAATCATACTTAGCACGTAATTCCATACATTAACAAGCGTAATATAGAATTTAAACGAGTTTAAACGCTTTAATTTAGTTATTAAACCTCTGTACAACTTAAAAATATTGATTAATTAAGCGAATTATTTAAATTTATTAAAGAGTAACTCATCTGTTTACTGAAAAATGGCCCTGATTTATTACATAGCGATAACATCAACAAATTCTCGTAAAATCGGATGTAAAATTAAAGCAGTCTGTATTTAATTAATTGCAAATGTTAATGAATGAAATTATTAATAATCTTGTATAATAATTTTTGTACATCATTAGACCAAACAGTTCATTAAAGCGATGCTGGCTCATTACTGTAACACATCCAGACCTACAAATTACCCGGTTTACTCGTATTATATACATCCTAACTTAAACAAATCTTAAATAAAAGAGAATATATTTACAGAATTTTAATATAATTAAAATAAATATGACAAAAAACTAAGATTTTTTCTAAAATAATAATTAAAAAAAAGTAACTTAATTAAAAACAATTTCGCGACGTTGTTACTTGCTTCATACAATTTACCTTAATTTTCCGCTTAAATATATTTTATAATTTAATTAAAATTACGATTTATATGCCGATAGAATGCCAATAAAAATTTACATTTAAAAAAAATTTAATATGTGAAACGATTATGTCCTTAGTTTCCGTTTCTAAGTAACGGAACTAAATGTATAGGCTACTTATTATTGACTGAATTAACCTTAAATTATAATAAATAAGGCCTTTTCTTCCACGAAATAATTGATTTAAAAGCACGAGACCATCGAAGCAAATTATGCCTTTAGTGGGCACTGTTATTTAATAACAAACTAAAGGCATAATTATTATACGAGGGATTTAAACTTGGGCCTAAGCTACTAATAATACTAATTAAAATAAACTGTCAACGAAATAATAAATTTAAACTCTCGAAGGCTCATAAATCGTATTTTCATAGCGTGAAGCCCTACACCGCATATCCGTAGGGCGAGGCCCTGAGCCTTATATTCATTGAGGCTTCAAGCTGTAACTTCTCTAGCTGACGTATAAATCTTACTTTATTGTTATTTATTTTGTTATTTTTTGCTTCTTAATTGCCGTTATACCCTATTTTCTATTATTAAATGTCTGTTTATTACCTTCTGTGTTCTTGTTTTCCCTATTATTCATCGCAGATATCTATTTCTTGATTTATTACTTTAATTTCCTTGTTCCTTGTGTATCTTTTTCAGTTATTAATTCATTTCTATAGTTCTTGCCTCCTACATATTTATTCATTACATATTTGTTCTAGAGAAGATTAAATATCTAGAAGCATTTGTACTTTGTTAGAAACACGAGAATATTTCTACTTCTATACGTTTTTTTCTTTCTAAATTTTTTATTCCTCGATTTTCTTTCATTAATTTATTTTATTTGATGAATATTTTAATTTTTTCCTCAAAAATTTTAATTTCTACGCCTTCGTTATTTAATATTCTACAGTTTTCTAAACTTTATATGAATAAATTCTCTATTGAAACTTTTATAACTTAAGTTTTAAATTATATCATGCTGTAGTATTTAATACACTTTTTCAAAATAAACTGTCACTATACATATCTCTAAAATTCTAATATTCCTATACTCTATACTCTCATATAGAAGTTACAACAATGCCTAAATGCCTGTAAGATAAATAATGCCTATAGGCATGTAGCCATTGCTGTAATTTCTAAATGAGAGTATAATATACTGTATAAGAGAATTAGAATTTTCAGTAATACGTAACAGAAGTTCGTGTAGAATTCTCTACTAACATAAACTAGAGCAGTATACACTATAGTATAATAGTGTATTTATTATAGTATAGACGATTGTATCCTTCTGTACTTTATTAAAGTATGGAAGTTTGTATCCCTCTGTACTGTATTATAGTATAGAAGTATATAATATTATAGTATTATATCCTCTGTACTATATTAAAGTATAGAATTTCGTAATCATCCACTCTAAGATAGTTTAAGCCTTATATATACATCAAGATAAGATCTTCAATAGGATTTATATTATATTCTAGGTGTTGTTCTTCGGTTAATTAACATATTTAAATCTATTTTTGAATTAATTTCAATAATACTAATTAAAATAAATACTTTAATAATCAAAATATTGAACTATTTTATTTTTAAATTAAAACAAATACGTAAGGAACTCGTAGTGGAGTAAAGGAAAAGGCCTTGAATGATATTCTGATTTCTTAGAATTTAATTTCTTCCTTTATATTTAGAAAAAAATAAATAATATTTTTCTAGAAAAAAAAAATTATAAAAAATATGTTTAAAATATTTTTATACGCCTCATAAATGAAGTGACAAATTAATCGAATATTAAATTTAATTAAACGAATGTAAATAGTTTATGTTAATTAAATTTAATTATTTAAATAACTAAATAAAATTTGAATTAATTTAATTTTATTTATTTTTATTATTTATAGTGAAGAAACGCCAAGATTTGCTCGTCCTTACAGGTATATAAATTTAAATTAATGTAATTAATTAAGTTTATTTATTTATTTTTTAATTTTGTTAAATTAAATATAATAAATTCATTTTTTAATTTAATTAATTTTAAAATTTTTAAGAATATTTTTTAATGGATAAAGTTTATTTTTTTTAAGTAAACAAGTAAATAAAACTTATCTACTTATTACATAATTTTTTTTAACGAATTAAAATCGTCGTCTCATCTCTTTATTACAGCCTTTAAAATTCCATTAGTTTGATAGGATCCATTTTCAAAATATCTTTTTAAAAGTTTTATAAATTAAATTATTTTTCTTATTAAATCATTATATATTCAAGAAATTAAATATTTTATCTTCAAATTAATAATATTTTAAAAATTAATGTAAAAAATATAATCAATTAATTTATTATTGACTTAACGCGTCGCCCTTCTTAAGCGAAGCCCTGAAGGTCATTTGAAGGTCAGAATGTAAAAGGGCGCGACGCGACGCGCGAGGCACGCTTAATTCATCATTTAAAATGCTTATTCTTTTCTGCGTCTTCATTAATTTTTGCTCCAAAATAGGATTTTATCTTTAATTATAATTAATTTTATTGTGTTTTTAAGTGTTAATTTCTATTTTAAAAAAATTAAATATTGAATAATTTTTACTTTAACTTAATACATTTTATATTAAAATTGTTTTAAAATTGTTTTTTTTTTTTTTAATTTTAATGAACTACTACAGACAATTTCGCCTCCTCATAATATTGTAAAACTGGAATTAAATCAATTAATTTGAGGTTTTTTAGTTTAAAACGACTAAAATTTTATTGTTGAGAAGCGAATATTTTTATTTTATAATCTCCAATCTAGTCTTTACTTTTCTAAGAAATTCTACGGACAGACAAACACACGAACTGACAATATAAATTTTACCTCCCAATTTTTACTAACTTTCTTAGAAATTTAACAAACAATTTCTTACAATGATATAAACAATTTCTTAGAAATCTTGCGGATATTCATACGAACAGACAATAAAAACGAATAAAATTATTATAAGAACGAATTAAAAATTTTGAGTGACAATTACTTCCCCCCAGATTACATTTTTAGACTCGAGGGACCTTCAAATATCCAAAAATGCAAACAAATTTGGACTTTTTTTCTGTATGTTTGCAAGGATTTCGTTCACTCCCTTTGAAGCTTAATAAGTCTTGTCTCTTTGGTTGAAAATTTATAAAAATTTTTATGAAGGTTTGTGTATTAAGGTCATTGATGCTGTTAAATTTTGGTGGTTAAAGGTCGAGGGAGTGGGAAGATAGATGATGTCACTTATCACATCTGAAATGGGGTCGGACTTCATAAAGATTTTATTCGTTATTAGCATTTACAATTGTTTATATAACTCATCCCTAACCTCAAAATTAAGCTTTTTACTATTTTGCAATAATTAATAATGTATATAAAGTATTTTTTAAATAAAATATCCTAACAGATGGCATCATAAGCAATTTTAACTTTTTTGCCGGGAAAGTTACTCAACGGGAAAGTTTTTAAAATTGCAATGATATATTTGTAATTATTTTCTATTAAAATAAATATTTAATTATGAATAATTTTTTGATTATTTTATATTTTTTATCTTCAGCTCAATAGCATCATCCTCCAACAGAATATACAAGAAGTTTCAAAGGGGCCTGAATACAATATTAAAATTAAATTCCCCATTGTCAAGTTTTAAATAAGGTAAATTAGATTTTTATATTTCAAGATTATAAGTAAATATAAATATTTATTAATTTTATTATTATTTTAGTGGAAAAAAAATTATTTAAAATGCAAAATTGAGAATATAAACTATATATGAAATGTTTTGCATGAATTGTTTACTTATTTATTTAATTTTTAAAAATAATTATTAATTATTTTTATTTTCTAGTAAATAAAAACAATGTGTTTTTTTTTTGTATTAATTTTATAATAATTTTTTAAAATTTAGTTTAATTTTATATTTTTAAAAGGATTAAATTTTTAAAGATATTTCTGTAAAAACTTGCTTTAATTAATAATAAAATAATCAAAATTTAAAAATTGTAATAATAAAATAAAAATAATAATTAAAAATATAACAAAATAGCACTTTTTTTAATAAAAAAACATCATTTAAGAAATTACACTTTACCTTTAAAATAATCCACTTCTAAATGAAAAAATTAACGAATAAAAAGAATCTTAAAATTTATTTTAATATTAAATAAATAATATACGAAACCGTTTAACATTTATATCGACTGGAGAAAATAGAAATTAATATTTTAAAGATTAAAAAAGAAAATTAGATATAATAATTTAAATATAAATAAATAAAATTCAAATTCCAAAATTGAAAAAAATAGTAAATAAGGTGTAAGAGAAATAAGTTGAAAGTTTTGTAAAATAGCTTTTTTTTATTTTTATCTTATATTTTATTTTATTTTACTTATCAGATGAACGTTTCCTCTGAAAAATATTCTCTTACATGATGCAATATATTAGATTACCTGCTTTAAATTTTATTGGTCTGTTCATATTTACAACATCCTTTATAGTAATTTAAAGAAGTTGTTTTCTACATCCAATAAATACTATTAGTACAAATGCGTTTTTTTTGGTTACTTTCAACATATGGAAAAGTAGAATGGTGTTTAAATATAATAGTATTTTTTTTTTTTTTTACTAATTTAAAATTTATATAAAATTAACGAAATTTGATTAAATTGTAAGTTCGTTATTTATCCTAAAAAATAACATTTTCTTTTCCTTTACTATTGTAAAATTTTAATTAATTGATTAATTCAATTGATTTAGTGTCTCAGCAGAGCCGGATTAAGTGAGAAAATGCCCCCTGTGAGGGAATTTAAAGCATGCCCTTCTCTCTCTACTTTCCCACATCTGAATTTGAAAAATAAAATACACTCTTCCCTGTTTTTCCTCTCTTATCTCTCTTTTCTCTCGTCCTCCCTTTCTTTTCTAGAGGTTGCCGCATAAATAAAACCACTAAACACTAGCAATTGGTCGCAGGTTCGCGCCATACCAACTGGCTGCCCACATGGAGTCTTCCGGATTTTCTTCACGTTTTATAACTCCTAAATAGGAATCATTTTCCATAGAAAGACCTCTCAGGAGACATCTCCTTATTAACAGATCGCCAATACGTTGAGTTGCCTTATTCCATCAATTCTATCCACGAGCGAATTTAGTGGGCGCAGCAGCACTCGCTTTAGGGAATATTTACCAAGCAAAGCATCGTCAGGCATTAATTTAAAAATTTGTTAAGCTTACTATTTCCTTTCTGCGCCATCTCTAAATATTTCTGGATCCGCTATTAATTCTATCCTTTTTTAATGCCTGATATTTTGCGGATGCCCACTTTATGCCTTATTGTTAATCCGGACCTGTGTCTTTGGGTTAAAAAGTACTGTATATATTATAATTGAAAATAATGTAAAATTAATTCCCGTGTAAATA
The DNA here is from genome assembly GCF_030686945.1 of Centruroides vittatus. NCBI lineage: Eukaryota > Metazoa > Arthropoda > Arachnida > Scorpiones > Buthidae > Centruroides > Centruroides vittatus. Next base: position 1,925,828 of record NW_027120768.1, read on the forward strand.
AGAAAAACGGGAAGAAAAACTTTGATTTATTTATTTTTTATCTTTATTTTCAGATTTCCAAATCCAGATGTGAATAAATTAATGATTAATGATGATAATGTATTAAAAACTGACGAGACAAATAAATCCTTCATCTGTGTACTTCCTTAATTTATCAATGAAAATTTATTTATTAATGAAGATAAAGTAAAGTATATCTATAAACACACAAAAATATATATATATATATATATATATACGTATTAAATGTTTTTCTTTTAACATTTGAATAAAATGTATAAACAGAATTTTAATTATGTTAATAATAGAAAATTAAGTTAAGTTTCAATATTTACTAACAATCTGTATTGTTGAAACTTCATTAATAAAGTGTAAATTCTAAATAAAAATAATAATATTTATCATATATTTCTCTAATTAACATAAATATTTTATAAATTATTTGCTTTTTTTCTTAAATAATTTTAATTTGAATTTTTTATGTTTCAAGATTCACGTAATTCGCTATTTGCGATTTCGATTTTAAAGAAATAAAAAATATCGCGCGATTAATCGTGCGAATAATCGCACGATTAATCGCGCGATATTTTTCATTTATCATTATTACGTTGATCGCGCGAGAGTGGTAGTATTGCGTGATTTGCTGGCGATTTAAGGACCTCTTTTTTTTTATCGCGCGATTCGTTAGCAATCGTGTCATACAACTGTCTAGATCACTAATGATCTCATTAGAGATCATGAGACATTGGTGATACTAATGAGATCACTGGATCCGGCTAAGTAATATTGATAGTAATAGCGAATAGTAGAAGTAGCACCATTTTTGGTATGGTTTTAGGCATTTTTCTCATAACTTTTGAGTGTTGTCAACAAAGGTAACATCACTAATGCCTCTTTCTCATCCATTTTTCTTTTTTTATTCTACATAGATTTGCTTTTAGTAGAAACTAGGAACTTATCTGAACTTTTTCGTTTCCTAAAACCATAAAAGGTGATGCTATAAAGTTACATAGTACAAAAGTTTCTTTGATAAATTATATATAAACTCTCAGAAAATAATTAATCTCTTGTTATGTTTGGTATTTAGATGTGTATTAAAGAAAATCTCTTAAGTTATCTGAAAATCTGCAAGAATATCCATTATTTTTATATTTATTAATGGTTTATATCCTCTTAATTCCTGGGCATGAGCTATTTATAGTTTCTGTTTTTTTTACCTCTCTCGCTTTCTCTGCAAATCCTTTTGCGATAATCGCTATAAAAAGCATTAAAACAAAGTTTCTTTAGTAAGTTCAATTCATTGTAAAAATTGCATAATTGATGATTTCACTTGGATAATTTTGTAACCATGTTAGAATATTGTCAATTTTTGCGACATTTTCGTCAATTGATGTCGAGTCGCATTTAAAACATCGCAGCTATTATCGCGTTGTCGCTACTCGTTTGTCGCAAATCGCAAACTATGTGAACTTTTTCTATTTTTTTTAGATTTTCTGTTTAACTTATCATAATTAAATTATTTTTTAAATTATTACATTTAAAAATTTAAATTACCGAAAAAAATAACAGAAAGTGTATATTGTATGCCTTCCATTTCATATCATTAAAATATTTTAAACAATTTACCATATTTTATTAAATGATGAACAAGTAAAGCAGCTTCTTAAAATACAGTAGAGAGTCGTTAATCGGAACCCCGGTAATCGGAACGATTTTCAGTCGGACTGTGTCGTGCTGAATCGAACGTTTTTCATACTAGATTTACTTCTAAAGTATAATTTTCATGTTTTTATATTCTTCAATATATTTATTTTGTTTGTACAAAATGAAGAAATAATTTTTAACGATACGATAGCCTCGATTATTATTATAAAAATTTTCGTTAGGCTTAAAATAGATGAAAATTCAACACGAAGCGACACGCAACGGAGAAAAATTTGAACATCGGACAGGTTAATATATTTTTTCGTACATAATCGGTAATCGGAACAAATCACTAATCTGAACAACCCCAGTCCCCAATTGATTCCGATTTACGACTCTCTACTGTATGTTACTTTAATTTTTAAGTCAAGTGTTTCAAATTTATTGGATTTCTGAATAAAAAAGTAAAATTATTGATGCATTTAATGTTGTTTCAGTTTCAATTTCCTGCGTTTAAGACACGAAAATTGCAAATTTTAAGGGAAAAAATCGAAGCGTAAAACAAGGAAATCGATAGAAAAGAATCAATATAAAAATAAATCGAAAAATAGAATCTTATACATTTTGTATAAATTTATTTAATTTTAGTATAGGAAAACCTAAAATAAAAGTCGTTGATAAAATTATAGGTTTTAGGATAGAAATTCAAAGGGAATTCTCATAAAACAAAAGCTCACGTGTAGAAAATACCACGGGTTTATTTACCCATTGATATAATAGCTCGTCTGTATAATAATAAAAAAAAATTCTATGGGTACAAAAGCCCATTGATACAATATCTTATTTGTATAAAATCTCGTGGATAGAATAATTCATGTGCGTATAATTCTATGGGTGCAATAACCTATCTGTATAAAATCCTCTTGCTACAATAACACTTGTATAAAATCATCTTGATACAAAACCTTATTAGGAAATGTGTTTTTATTATTAATAATATTTTAACAATGTTATATAACACTTGACAGTAAATTTTTATTCATAAAAAAGATGAAAACTTCAACTTTCCGAAAATATATGTATATTTTCTATGTAAATAACGCATACACATTAGGCTGCAATTTTCAAAAATTTGCATAAATTCCCACTGGCGTCTGTTCGTCCATCCGTTTGTCTCTCTCTCTCTGTTCTTCCTTAATCTCTCGAAAACGGAGTTATTATATAAATGAAAGTCGAGATCAGATTTGGAAAACTTAAAAATTTTAAATGATATTTATATAAAATATACAAAATAAGTAAAAAGAGACTACAAAATTCTCACTCATTTCTATTATTTGTAATCTTAATCTTTTATCTTTATAATGCTATAATACACTCGAACCTTTAATAAACAGCCACCTCTAAGTGGAGGCCAATTTTCTGTTCTTGTCGATGCACAAAAATCAGTTAACCAATGTATAGTTTCTAATTTTATTTAATTTATTATTCAATACAAAATAAATAAATAAATAAATAAATAATTATTATGTTTTATATTTATTATATTTATTATTTATTATTATTTATTAATTCCATATTTTCTTTCCACATAAATGGAAAGAAAAAATATTTTCTTATTTCAGTTTTGTATTATTATTTACATAAATTTAATCGAAAATATTTATAAAAGTTTCATTATTATCTTATTTATTTTTCTTTCTATTCATATTTTACATGAATAAGTATAAAGAAAAAGTAATTTTTAATTTTACATTCAACTGTTCACAATCAATTATTGAAGATAAGTACATTGTTAAATATTTATTCCACGTTTAATTATTATTATTATTATTTACAAAGGTTTTTCGGGGAACAATTCTTTGTTTTGTATACTAACAATAGATTTTAAGTGATATAACTTGAGGTATTAAATAGGAAAAAATTAGTTTAATAACAAAGCAATAAGGTTAATCATTCGGTAGTTACAGATGAAAGTGTATACAGGTAACTTACTGACGACAAACGTTTCTTCTTTTCTGGATTATTTTTCTAATAATAGGTTCCCTAATTGTTTCTAGATAATCACTATTTTCTTCCCCATTTTTTCGGTCGTTATTTATGCTCACAAATCGATTATAGAGCGTTACGGACGTACTTTAATCATCGACAATATTTAACAAGTAAACTTAGTGTTTATAAGTGTTTAACTTATTTTAAATGTTTATTTTTATTTAAATAATTTACATTTTTTGGTGGATATTTTCTTTCTATTCGTCCCCTTTTCAACAAGATTGTCGCGGGTTTTCCCCGTTTTCTTCACGTATGTACAGTACACCTAAATAAGGGGCCTGTTTCTTAAAGAACGCCCCCTGTGGGGGTACAAATCGCCCAAGTTTTGCTTTGCCTTATTTTATCGATCCAATCATTCTCCACGCGAGATTTAATTGGGCCTGATTTACACATAACGGGCCTCACGTTTTGAAATTAAATATGATATGGAGGAGAAGGAGGTTATTTTGTGGTGAAAGATGCTTATCGTATGATATTTTCCTACACATTAAGCTATTATAGCAGCTTGTCATTAAATAAAATAACATTAAATTGATGTTAATCATTAAAAATAATCCGCAAACTAATTCAAACACTGACGTATAACATTCATTGCGTGAAATTTCTGCAGTAAAGGAGTGCGGCACTTAATAAAATAATAATAAAAGGGAAGTTACTATGCAGAGAAGACATATTTTAATAAAATCTATGTAATAAATTATGTAAATAATAATTTCAATCAACAGACCAGACTATATGTGTAATTTAAATATAATTACCTCATTAATGTGTTGTTGTACACGAGCATACGTACTGTACATGTGACGTTTCTCTCATATTGTATTAAATCTAAATAGGGGCTTGATGGATAAGGCAAATCACTTATGTGTTGCATTGCCTTATTCACCAATCCTCTTATAGTTTTTCTTTTAAGTAGAGAAAAATAATAAACATAAAATATCATACCACACTTTCTTGCATTCTCAATTAAATGTTGTATGTTATATGTTGTTTATAATTGATTTATTATATAATTAGAATTTTTAAAAAATATATAATTAAAAAAGAGCAAAAAAAAAGTAAGTAGGAAGTACGATTAAGTCTTATTTTTTAAAATTCATAAATTAATTTGTGTCCATCGTCATGGGATACAATTTCGAAGAAACTTGAAGAAACGAAAAACATATTTCATAAAATTAACAAAATTCCCTGGCAAATAAAATATGGTTAGAGCACTATAAACATATTTTTTATGTATATTTTTTAAATGATGAATTAACAGAACTAGAGGTCTTACCGCCAACTGATTTCGGGGCCCCTTTAATGCTCCACCTAATATTTATTAATATAATTCATGTTGGAGGCCTCTTAAGTTCGAAGGCCCAATATTATAAACAAACTGAAAATTCCCTTTTCTAATATAGTGTACAAGTTATAAGCATACATGATATCTCTATAACACACCCAAAGAACGCTTTGTAATGATCTTTGTGATGGGTCTGTCAAGACCTTCGAAGACGTCTCCCAGGAGGCCTTTCTATTAGAAACTGGCCCCTGTTTAGGTGTCATATACGCGAGGAAACCCCACAAAACATCACGTCTCAACCCGTTGATCAGGCGCCAACCCACGACCAATTACTAGTGTTCTGGGGGGTATCCACTAATCATGGGTATCGATACACATTTTGAATAATAAATAGATTCTAGTCATCATAATGATAAAGAATTGAGGAATATTCTAATATATATCCACTTATTTAGTATAAACGATTTCAATTTTGAGTGGGTGTGTGTATATATGCGCATTACACCCACACATCAGAAGCGAGTTTATCATAAACAGGGAAAATCATCGGTGCATACTGGACATTCAGTTAAATGTCATACTCTATTGTGGCGGTATCCACCATGATGTATTTATTTCGTAAACGTTTACATGTGATGTTTCTTTTATACTAAAATTATTATTATTCATGTTTATTATTAATGTGCTGTCCGTGTAAATGTTTGTGGTTGTTATAATATTTTTCTATATTTTTGTTTTCCTAATTTGTGTATTTAAATGTAACACAAGGGGACGCTACAGGTGACGTATATATAGCAAGGTCTATATATAGGGGATGTAGAGGAGCATGGGATATCTTTTTTCCTGTGTGAAAAGTAAACAAAGGAACTGCTTGAGGGACAGAGAGACCAAGTGAGTAGGGAAAGGATAGACTAGGTTTGAAATTTCTAAATAAGTTGGACCGGATACCACCAGTCGTATATTGTGGATATCATCAACGCTCCCTTGCTGGCTGTATACCCAATTTTTGTATAATTAAATGTTTTTTGTTCTGAGTGTTGACTGTTTTATCATGCTCAAGACTCAACACTCCACACTATGAATGCTTGATGAGATATGGACCCTTTTGAGGCACCCAATATAGGGCCTATTATATTTTAGTAAATATATCCGAATAATGACTATTGTAAGAAAACCGCAGAGGATTTATTTTTAGCAAGTTTTGATCTTTCATTAGCAGTTTTTTGTTCGTGTGAAGACTTAATTGTTTGTTTTGTTCAGTTACGGCAACGCAATACTTGGACGATCTACCTAGGGGTGATGCCTTCCGGGAGGTCTTTTTAATTACTTAAATAATTCATGGTAATTATCAATCTTACATTACTTTAATTACAATTAAGGAACGTAATTCCTATTAAAGTAATCTGGAAAACGTTTATTTATGTTTTAGTTATTACCATAAACGAAACCAATTATTGAAGCCGGTATATTTTGAGTATATCCATTTAGTTATTCTCTCCAGTCCTCATTTGTAGAATATAAGCTGTAATCATTATTTTCTCTTTAAACAGAACAATCACTTATGAAATTTACTATTTTTCTATAATTTTATCCCTCATCATTGATTCAAAATACGTATTGAAAACTTGAATATTTTTAGTAATAATGTATACAATACACCCTCAAACTTTTTCAGAATTAAAATAAAATGTCATAAAGTTTATTTATTTTAAACTTTCTTTCTCCATATTATATGCACGAACTTTATGGTCATACTCTTGTAGTCTCCACACTCGTATACTTCATACTTCATGTGTAAAATATGACGTTTCGTATGGTCTTTGAAGAGTAAAATTTCATGAAGTGTGATGCTTAAAACCGTCACAGATTGCTAAAGCAAATTGTATACCTTATTCTTAGGCAATCTCGTGCATAGGAACTATATGGCACTCATGCAGAGTGCCATAAAGTTCCTATGTACAGTACATCGCGTAAGAATGGACAAAATGTTTCTCCTCTATCCTACAACAATAGAAGAAGACCTAACATCAGCAATCAAGAACTACTTCCAATCACCAAACATAGAAGATATGCAATACACCAGTGCCGGATTAACCACTAGATTCGTGAGACGTATGCCTAGGGCCCAGACTCTCGGGCATCAAAATTTATCAATTTTAACGTTGCAATTACGCATCAATTTACAAATACTGCAATATACCTACAAGTAAATGTTATTAGTTTGTGATGTAAAATTATGTACGATAGGCCCTAATCTTCAGTGCCTAGGGAATTAGGAAAGCCCTAATTCACACTGAGTAGAGTATGAGAAAAATTAAAATTTGTGTTGATAATTAATGGAGCATAAGAGGTTGTTTGTAACCATTTTATGTGTATATTTTATAAAATAATATATAATTTCACGTCATTTTTCATCAATTTGAAATATATGTTGTTTAATACTTTGAAATTGTTTATGTAAAAATATAGTTAAACCTCTGAAGAACGGCCACTGATGGGAACATAAAAAATGTTCGTCTTTTGGAGGTTATTCTGTATGCATTTTTGTTCAAAAAAGTCCGGGAAAATGGTCGCTGTTCACAGGTTGTCCTTATTGGCGGTTTGACTGCATAAAATCTATATAAATCCATAATATATGCAAATCATTGAATAAAACCCGAGAACACTGCTAGTTGGTCGCGGGTTTACGCCTCACCAACATGCAGTTTTTCGGATTTTCTTCACGTGTCTAACACCTATATACGGGTATGACCGGATGGCTTAGCGGTTAGGGTGGCAGCACACCAGTCTGGAGGACCCGGGTTCGAATTCGAACAAGTCGAATAACTCCAGGAGTTATTTTGGAGGGTGATCCGTCCGGATATGTCGGGCCCCGTCCCTCACCATCCGGTCGAACCTATGGACTCTAAGAGGGCCTCGCTAGAAAAAGGCCGTCTTAGTGTCCACAGGCCGGAAAGAGTTAATGAAAACCTAAATAGGAGCCAATTTCCTGTAAAAAGTCTTTCCGGAGGCATCCTTCATTGGCATGTGTTGCTTTGCTTTACATCATCAAACAATAATGTACATTTTAAATTATGTTAATTAAATTTGATTAAAAATTAATAAAGTTCATTAATTAATTTGTTAAATTTTGGTATCTTTATATAAATTAGCTGAAATTTAAATAATTTTCCATTTAATGGGATTGCACTTATCATTTACTGTAGAATAGAGCAATGCTAAGTAATTTCCGTATTACAAAATATTTATAATTATAATTGAATTTTTAACCATTTAATTAAATTTAATGATGCCATTATTATAATTTTGTAGAAGTAAACTACAGGATTAACAGTTAACAAAGTAGTAATGTGGTTTTATTTACATTATAAATAATCTTTTATATTACTAATAAAAAATTTCAGGCTACTGACGTAAAATTTTTATATGTAGTAATTAAGGCTAGGGCATCTAGGCAGTAAAATCATACATAACTTATCACTTGGGGCAAGATTCGACTCCGGTCCCCCAAAGTGGAATTTTTATGGGATGGTCTGGATATTTTGGGCCCGTCTCTAACTACCCGAACTCGTGATTGGCTTGAAGAAAGGCCTTTTAGTGCCTGTAAGGCAGAGAAACTAAAAAAAAAAAAAAAAACAGAGCCAATAGCTATTCGTTTTACTTTTAGTACGTGAATGTTTATTGGTTTAATAGTCTATTACTCGGTTTTCAATTGTGCGCCGACGAAAATCGGAGACGATTCAAAATCGACCAATCACAATTCAGTATATTCTATACCAGTGTGTAACAAGATGTCTGCGCGCGTATCTTAGCCTGCCAGATGTTGCGTTAAGAAACGAATGGGGATTCCCAAAAAACTCCTGGAAGAAAAATATTTGAAATCGACACTGTACAGTACATGAGACCCTCTAATTCAAATTTGCCAGCGCCCCACGAAGCTCGATATATACGGGACCACCCCGAAAAATTTCTGGAGATTTTTGACACGCCAAGATTAGATGTCGGATACCCCAGAACAATAGGCTTGCAGATTAACCGCCTCGGCCATCTCATACTGCGACGAGTTTGATGTTTATTTGTATACGACAACGCGACACTGCCGAGGGGATGCCCCGGGGGACTTTCTAGAGGAAACTGGCCGCTATTTAGGTGTTACTAACGTGGAAATAAACGCCGAAAACTCCACGTGGACGGCGAGTTCTCCACAGTTGGCCAGGTGCAAATCCGCGACCAGCTACTAGTGTTTAGTGATTTTGTCCACTCACTGATAAGTTAGTTCATTTGAAAAATATGCTTGGGTTGACTCGTCCCACCACGTTTAGACATAAAGATATTACGTTTGTTTGTTAAGTTAGGGCAACGCAACACTTGGACGATCTCCCTTAGGGATGCCTTCCGGGAAGTATTTTTAAGGGTAACTGTCCCCTATTCAGGCGTTACAGACGTGGAGAAAACCCGAAAATCGTCACGTGGCCAGTCCGTTCTGGCGAGGCGCGAAACTGCGACCGAACTCCCAGTGTTCAGGGAACGGAACCGCTTGCCCAACCAGATATTATGGTCAGTCTAAGAAGTATCAATTTGGAATTTTTCCTTGGAGTGAGTTTTACAGAGTTTGTACTTATGAAACCTTACATTGCCACATGCAAATTGTTGAATGTGACAATGTAAGCTGCATGTTGCATGTGACCGAGTTTCATGTTTCTATTTTAATACAGCATATATATATATATACCGTTTTACGTGGCAACTTTATGTATTATTCATAAATTAAGAGTAAATTTATTATAAATTTTAACGCTTTACGCTGCATACATGTTATTATTATTATTATTTTTTAAATTTAATTTTGATTTTACCACTAAAAACTGTATTTTGAATAAAAGTACGTAAATTGATTTTCAAATTCCGTCGTCTATTTTGATAATTTAAATTCATAAAGATGGAAAAATTGAAAAATACGATTAAATCGTCCCTTCTTAATGCACTATACAGCCATTTTGCTGCAAGATGCGACTACAGCGCCAAACGTCGGAAACTAAATTAATTAATTCACCTTGCTAAATTTCACGTCATTCTTTCCAATTTATCATTGTAAAACCAGAGAGATGACGTCAAATTGACGTGAAATGTATACAATGCCAAGCAGAAACGAACAATAAAATCAGATTAAATTTAAATTAGCGACGTTACTGTCAAAAATTGTCATTTTGATCCTCTTTTAATTTATTTTATTCGAATATTTCAATGTAAGTAGATTAAATAACGAAGATTTCCATAAGCTGGTTTAAGTCACGTGATTCGATTGGAGTATTTAAAGCCAATTACATGCCTTTTTACTCGTCATTTGCGGGCGAAAGTCTAAAGGGTGAGAGAATATTTCGATTTAAATGTTTAAAAAATATTAATTTTAATAAAATTAATATTTTAAATATTAATTTTAATTTTTATTCTTGCAGATAAATTAAATAATTTACAAAATGGCTCTCTTCAATTTCTTATGCTTAAATTTAATAATTTTCATCATATTTTCTGATACTTCTCATGGCTTCAAGAATCCCCCATTCGATGTGCAAAGTAAGTAGAAACGTTTTGTTACGCTATGATGGCGCGCGCCAAACGCGACGAGCCACTTTATTATTTCTCTTTAATTCTCATTTATTAATATTAAATTTTACACTTCAAGATACTTTTTTAAATAAATAAATAATAATTTAATTTTTATTAATTAATAAAATAAATAAATAATTTACAATCTGTTATAAAACGTTTAGGAACTTTTAAAACGCGGTCAAGTGCTTCTCGCCGAGTAACGCGACGCGCATCCAACGAAAACACGCGGAAAAAATTATCATTTAAAATTTAATTCAAAATAAAACTAATATTGAGCGAAATCCTATTAAAACAGCGCTTTATTTCTTATAATAATTATAATTTAAACAGTTGTATAATTATGAGTTTGCGGCGTCGCGAGTCGTTATCAGCGCGTCGCTTACAACGCTACCTAAAACAATATGGCGGCTTTAAACGGTACAAATTGTTTAATGTATTAAAATCATACAAAATTTTCGGTATTTAATAGTTAAGTTTTAAAATAAATTAGAAATTATATTTTTTTTTTGTATTTTATTTTTTAAAAAATAACAATAAATTCGAAGAGAAATTCAGAAAAATTAATTTTGCAGCGGAGGGAGGGAGCATTACTCAGAAAATTCACTTGAATATTTTGGAAAATTTTAATTGATTTTATATAATTAAAATAAAACATTACATATATTATGTATAAATTTATCACACACACACACACACACACACACACACACACATATATATATATATATATATTAAATGCCCACTTTTTGGCGGGTATATTCAGTTATGGCTGCTATAAATGCTATTTAATATAGTAAGTAGTAATGGTGGTTTTAAAGAGTGCTAATGAATCGAACCCATTAAAATGAATGAACTCTCGTAAATAATATAACTTTTCTAAGAAAATAAATAAATATTAAAGCATCCTAAATATGAAAAATAACATTAAAAATTTATTCTATAAATATCTGTTGCTTATTTGATTCAATTTTAAAATTTAATTGCATTTATCTACATCACTAGAAGCGATGCTAAAAAGATTACCAATTGGCCAATTTCGATATTTTCTTATCGAATAAAACTTGAGTTTATAACGAGGAAACTTTTTTAAAAATTCGAATTTCTCGAGAGTTAACTTATAAAACTAATCTACGAATCGTTCTCCAACACTTACTTTTTTTTAAAATTTAATTTAATTTCTGTAAGTTTTTAATTTACATATTTTAATTTTAGAATTTAAAGATGTTTGGGAGCTTTCAACATCACTTGATAATCATCCCGTGATTCGTAAAGGAGGAAGGACTCCGTCGCTTCGTCTCCGTTTCGGACGTAGAGCTCTCACCCCTTTCAATTCACCATTAAAAATTCACTAATTATTAAATACATTCTATTACTAATTAATTAAAAAAATATAGCAAATATAATTTATTTAATTAATCTTATTAACAAAATAATAATACATAAAATATATGAAAAAAACGCAACATTACGTAAAATGTCAATTTATTTTATAAATGTCATAAAATAAATAAAATTTTAAGTGACGAATCAGTTTAAATCACTTTATTCCTTCGATTTACTTAAATAAGTTCAAATTGAGACATAATTAAATTAAATACAATCGAACCTGTACAATCGAACGAATTGGCTAATTGTAATAAGAATTTAATTTGAATTATTATTTAAATTCGATTATTTTTGAATATATTTGAAACATATTTGACCTTCTTGAATCTAGTTCCATCGCCAAATCGAACACAATCGTGGAATGATCTCAAGACACTAACAAATTCTTCAAGAGCGACTGGTTGTCTGTTCAACAGTCCCATCACTACTTCTGAATCCAATTCACCTGAATTAGGAATAATTGGATTATATACAGCATCGAAAATAATTTCTCTATATTAATTTTCCTAATAAATAATAAAATAATTTAATATTCACTACAAATTGATTCCTAATAGCTTAATTATAATTATATATATAAATTATAATTAATTACATTCTCGAATCACAAATATTTAGATTGATTTACATTAAAACTAAAATAAAATCACTTAAAATCGGTTACAACATTTAAATTTAAATATACAATTAAGTATCATTTTAATTGTAATTAATTAATGCAAAATTAAATAAGTCACATGAATTAATTTATCCTAAGTTTATGATATTATAAAGCTTATTTTATTAATAAATTATTTATAAATTAGCCTTTTATTGATTAAAAATAATTGCTTACACAACGAACGTATATAATTCTGAATAAAATAACATTTTCGGTTTACCTAATAAACTTCAAGTTAATACCTTGTTACGAAATGAAATTTAATTTAGACATTGTTTCATAATCAACCAATCAAAATATATTACATTACATTTAAATTGATTACCCCCCAAAAATAGTAATTTGTTACAATGAACATTATCCTGGCAATTGTTATGATTATACTTTTCAAATTAAATATCTCTTTCAAACTTAGTAACTACAGGTGGCGCTGTCTGGTGAAGCTGATTTAGCAGACAACGGCACCTATACTTTAACTGAGTAAGCAAACTAATGGCAAACCAATTGGTTTGCTTACCTAGCTGTAACGTTATGTACCGTTAGCCGTATGGTGGCACTTCTTAGTGGCTTAGAACACAAGTCTATAAACACAAGGCCAGGACACGAATGTTTACTATGGAGCCACCATATTAGTTCCTTAGTTCCAAGGTCACGGTATATATTTCACGGAATTCCTTTTATAATTTCAAATCGCGTATCTTTTCATTTAGAGGTTACTCTGACGTATAAATGCAACATGTTTACACTAAAAGATAGTATATGCAGCAAATAGCATTGTTTCTATCAATAGATGAAGTTATAAAAGCAATAAAAATTATAAAATATGCAGTAAATTTTAGTTGAATTATGCTTATTGAATATATTTAAGCCTCTTGTATGGCTGTTGTTCCTGCTAAAGGAAAACATCAACTAGAAAATGAAAATAATTGTGAATATTTCTTATGACGATATTATGTGGTTCCTTTGGTAAATGTATTTTTTTATCTGAAAAAGCAACGTTTAATGCCCTAAAAACATGTGTTCAAAAAAGATTCTATATTGTAAGTAGGGCATGTTTTTTCTTAATGTATTATATATTAAGAAAGTTGAATACATTTTCAAACAATAAAATGTCAACTTGAGACAAAAAATCTTTATAGCAGCATTTTTTCAATTATTACCATGAAAATTTATTATTATTATTCAATTCTAATATATCTGGTTGTTCTGTACATATCATTAATAAACTATTACTTATATTAACTCTTAAATCATCACTCTTCTGGATCAGTCAGCTGGAAAACGGAACACTCTTACACTTTTGGCTGAGGAATTTTTACAATACCAAACCATTCTTAAAAAATAGATAACAAGAAATTTAACTAATTAAAATAATAAAAACAAATAACTAAATTCGCTATAGAAACACCGTAAACACAGCGTGAAAGGACCCAATATGGCGACTGCCGCGATACATCACAGTACGGTATCGTATCCAGACCTTGATTAGAAAGTGCACCAATGATGCCACTGTACGGGAATTTTCCGAAATACCGGTAATATTGCATTACATATTGCAAAAAGTTATAACTTCTGTATATGATTTTTAGTAGCTAGATAAATAGCGGCCGGATGGCCGAGCGGTCAAGGTTAGCAGCCTGCCGCCCTGGGGGACCCGGGATCGAATCCGGACGGGTCGAAAAATCCCAGGAATTTTTCGGGGGGTGGTCCGTCCGGATATGTCGGTCCCCGTCCCTCACCACCCAGCCGCTCCATTGTGGGCCTGGCCGAACCCATAATGGGCTCGCTATAAGAGGCCCTCTTAGTGCCCACAGGGTGGAAAGAGTTTTAAAAAAAAGTACCTAAATAAACGTTCTAGTCTTAGTAATCACAGAGAAAAGGCGGGGAAATGTGAATATTTCCCAAAGAAAGGGTAGGGGAATCTACCAATAAGCTGTTGGAAGCACTGAAGTGCACAGCAGGATTGGATTGATGGAATAAGACAACACAACACACGGACAACACACAACAAAGGAGGAGTGCTTCTCGAGAGGACTTTCTACGGAAAATCGCCCCATAAACATGAAAAATCTCAGAAAATTCCACGTGACCAGTTTGTTGGCGAGGTGAAAAGATGCGACTAATTACCAGTGTTCAGTAGTTTTAGCCGATTGATCACTAGTGAGCCTACAACTGGAATGTTAATTATTTTCAACCGAAATTTCTACCTGGAAACTTAGATTTTATCACGGTTGGTAGAAAGTCTTTCCCTGTTTACTTAATATATGCTTATATTTAGTGTTGCCACCTTTTCAAACTCGCTGACCCGGACGGCAAGTCAGGTTTGTTCGAACAAAAGTTCCTGACGCATGCGCAAAGTCATTTTATAATGCGAAAAATAAGGTGCATGCCGGTTCTAAATCAGTTACAGTTAGGGACTAGGGACTTACTTAGGAGTAACGTAAGTAACCTAAATTAAAAAAGAAAGAACTGACAACTCAGTTCTATACAAGACGTGTACAGGCGTACAAGCAAATAAAAAAAAAAGGTCGCCAGAAGGTATGTTGCGCGCCACACGTCGGCATAAACAGAGTAACATGGCGAAATGGCAGATGAGTTTCAGTCAGTGTGAGATCTTTTGCTGTTAAAATAGTGTAGATTTACAAGAACTTCGTTTCATCGAAATTTCACAATTTCTACGAAATTCCAGGACAAAATTAATAGTTCACCCGGACAGTGAGTCAATTCCCGGACTGTCCGGGTGGAAACCGGACGGGTGGTAACACTACTTATATTCTTAAATTTATATAGTTTTTTTACTTTGTTTATTATAGGCATAAATGATCTAGGCCATATTTTATTTTATTTTATTTTATTTTATTTTAAACAAAGTCATTTCCATTCATTAGAAGTTTTGTTATGCACAATACAATTATGAAAGTAAAGATTTCATTGTAAATTTGGTTAATGTTACCTTAGGATCCAAGATGGCGACGGGGGAAATTTTTCCCTACGTTGGAGACTGCGACAGGGAAAAAATTTTTTCCCTAGAGTCGAGACATCGACGACGTGGGGATTTTTTTTCCTTCTTTCGGTTTCTACCATGCGTTCGACGTGGCCGAGTTTCCTGTAACCTCGAAATGGAGACGGTAGTGTATATTTGTGACGGTAGAGGGAGCTTTTTCGTAACGTAGTGCGAGAGTTAAATCGGCGGGAAATACGTAGGGGTGTTACGAACGAATATGCAAATGCATAATCTACGACATGATTTCTGTTCCTTTCTGGGCAATTTTATGCAAATCGACTAGTTTCCAGTTGGAATCGTTTACTGCAGTGTTGCGACGAATTGCGTGTTGGAATAATTGCTGTTTTTTTTTTCTCGTTATGATATTTCAGTTTTTTTCCTTCCCACCTCCCCGCGTTTAGTTTATTGCCAATTGTTCGATAATGAGTAGTTTTGCCGATTTGAGTTTCAACGACGAATTTCGGTCGAGTTGCACCACCCGTGATTTCCACAAGTTAATGGAAGACGACTTTTTGGAGCTAGGTTTGCCTCTCCGTATCGATAACGCATTGAAATTTGCTGTAAAATTAGGCATACAGCCGACCGAGTCCGTTTGCATTCCGTGCGATTCTAAATGCAAATTATATTAACGGAGTAATAGAGAAAGCCGTTTCTGGCGATGTAGTAAGTGCGGAACGAAGATTTCTGCCTTTGAAGGAACATTTAAAAGTAGATTTGGCCACATTTCTTGGGGTTGCATTCTGTCGTTTATATGGCCAAGTAGTAATAAATCGAACGGAGGGAAACGCCAATCGACGAATAAAAGAGCAGCCGAATCGAAAAGAACAGGGAAGAAAAGAGCCGCACCAAGAGAAAAGGAAAGTATCGAGGCTGGCAAAACCGAAAAAAGAATGGATCGGAAAGGAAAAAAAAAAAGTAGGAAGAAGTAGGCAACCACCATCGAAAAGTGAGTAAAAAAGTTCTTTTTTTTTTTTGTTATTTCGGTTAACGTCCGCGGAGTCTGCAGAGAAATTCAAGATGGCGGCCGGAAACGCGGCCATCTTGAATCGAGGAAAAAATTTTTTCCCCGTCGCAGTCTCCAACATAGAGAAAAATTTCCCTCGCCGCCATCTTAAATCCTAGGGTAACATTAACCGTAAATTTTATAGTGAAGCAGGTAAGTGAACTGTACAACTATGAATTTGCAATAGTGTTTTATATATCCCGTCGTATATGATGGGCAATCAACTAATAATAATTTAAGTAAAACTTAATAGTATTTATAACACACTCATTGACAAATAATTACACCAAGGAAGCGTTGGACTCGAATTAAAATTTTAGTGCGAACATAACGGCCATAGCAATAAGTGATTACAATATTATAACAAGTAGACATAGCAGTGGTACAATTCAAAGCAATTTTTATACCCTGTTGGACTTTCTTTTGCCTGGATACATATAATACGCTTGAACACGGAGGCATACATTTATTGTATGCTATTTTGCGACAAATTTTCCTACAGATGTTGCAACTGTCGCTCCAGATCCCTCACACTTGTAGATGGTCGAACCCGATGTATCATCTGGATCCACGAATGTCCGATGGATTACACGTGGAGACCGAGTAGGCCAAGCAAGTGTGACGATCTCACAGAAGCATTCTTGATAAACCCTATCTGTATGTGACAAATCATTATCTTGCTAGATGTTTGCAGCCCTGCCAAGAAAGGCAACACGTGGGGGACATTGACGACACGATGGTCGTCACAATACTAGAGATGACCGATTGTTTACGAGATGGTTCCCCTGTTTATCACGTCAGTAAGGAGCTGTCCATAAATTACGTCCGCATTTTTCTGGTGGAACTCGGGTTGAAATCCAAGTTAATCCAGAATATTTTTATGGGGTTTGATCAGATACCCTATCACCTACTATCCGCAAACCCGGATTCCGCATTGAATGGCGGATACTGGACCCGGTTGAAAATGCTGCAATAGGCCTTTCAGGTTTCGATGTCTGCCTATCATGTCTAAGCAAAAAGGCCTCTCGGCATCCGCAAAGCAGAGGGGAGACATTTATAATTAGTATTAATTGATTATAACAGGCCATGAAACAAATCTTACCATTTTTCTTTGCCATCTCGAACGTCACAAGTGGGCTTTGTCCACATCTTCTAGTTTTACAATAAATCAGAACAGAGACGTGAAGTAGTATGAGTAACTTGGGAGTGTTCATAATTATTCTACCACGGATAAATATTCCTTTATTGTTATATACAAACCCGCCAAGAAGACATACAAATCTTTCTTAAATATTTAATATTATTTGAATTTGTACTTTTATATTTTTTGAATAATCTGACTTAAATATTATTTAATTTAAGAATGGTTTGTCCATCACAATACCATTTTACGTTATTAAAAGAGTAAAAAACAAAATTTTTGAGAAAGAAAAATAAATTATATTTTCAAACTATTTTCGCATAAATTCTTTAAACTTTCCTGGCTTCATCGGATTTCGAAAAATATTTAATTTAGTTTACGAAATCCTTTCGATATTTATTATACTAAATATGGAAATTATTGTTTCGCAATGTATTTATAAATTATTTTATTTTATAATATATTTTTTTATTTTAATAACAATTTTAGAAACGAGATGGCGTACCGTGTTGTTGTATTTTTTTTTCAAAGATAAATTAAAATTAATTACAGTAAAAAAATTTAAAATATGTACTATTTTATAACATACAATTAAAATGTTTACATATTAAAAGAACAAATTTTAAAAAAAAGTTTTTAAGTTAAAAATAAATCCTGCCCTCTAGTGACCATTTTTTAAACAAAATAAATGAGCGTTATATTTTCGGATAAGTGACGTATGACGTTATTTAAAGGTTTTTGTTGATTTGTGATTAACATTCATGTAATATAAATATAAATTCTTGGATGTAATATATACATCCAAAAATTTGTTTTTAAAGGCGCTTAAGTCAAATAAAATAAGAAAAATTTATTACGTATAATACAGTACTGTATTATATATAATATACAATATTACATTGCATTTGTAGGCAATTTTATGTATGAAAAAGGTTTAAAAAGGCGTTATTTTGGGGGTCGGGAACGGATTAACACTAAGATAGCCATATTGTACCGCTTCTTTTCCTAATGTAAACAGTCATTATTAGAAAATGAAATTTTAAATAATTCCAGTATTTTCATATTTGTTATTTTATTATACTCATTATTAATTAAATTTGCCTAGCTTTATATTTTATCACTTTTTCTTTTCTAAGTTTTCTATATCTATTTTCTGTAAAGATAGACAAGCAGTAGCTCTATAGTAGCGCTTCTATTGTAACCAGAGTCGATAGATTACTTAAGTGAATCAAGGACCAGTATGAGTTAAACGCGAAAACGTGTACGTCGGACGTTCAGCGCCGCTTTCCTGTAAGGCTAGAAGTTTGACAATTGCGTTTGGAATGCCGAGCATGGTTCCACTGACATTCCAAACGCCATTGTCAAACTTCTAGGCTTACAGGAAAGTGGCGCTGAACGTCCGACGTACACGTTTTCGCGTTTAAAAACTTCGGCCTCAACCTCGCTAATGTTGCTGGTACAGTACACTGTTATGGCTATCAAGTTACAACGACGCAACACTTGGGCGATCTATCTGCCTATGGGATGTCTTTTTTAAGGGTAACTAATCCCTATTCAGCCGTACAGACGTGGAAAAAACCCGGAAAACTCCACATGGCCAGCCCGTCCAAGCGAGGCGTGAACCCCTAACCGACCTCCTAGTATTCAGGGAACGGAGCAGCTTGGCCACTGGTGGGCCGTCTGTGTAAAGTATATCTGTTTAATAAGTAGGTCTGTATCATATCTGTGACAATATAATTAGAAAAATCATAGCGTAACCTCTAATGCATTTAAACATCCACAGAAATTTAATTCGAATAAAGGTAAACTTTATTTTTCAAATAATTTATTAATTTTAATACTACGTGAATTACATAATTTTTTTATTTGATTCGGTAATAATAAGCTGTATTTGGGATGTCATACACTTTGTATTTTTGACACACAGGAACAAAGATATTGCTTTTCTTATGACATTTGCATTGTGTCTATATATGTTAGCAGTTTATAAGATATTCTGCACCATTAAAAGTAGAATATGAATGCAGAATTATCGATAGCCTACTCCTCTCACATCTTTCCTTGTTTATATGTAGGTGTGTATATATATACACGATTAAAATATCAAGTAGCATGTCTTTTAGATTCTGTATCGTTGCTATCATTGTCACTAAAAATAATACTGTTTGAGTTCTTGCCATCTTACATTTGTTCTATTTGTCAACCTCTAACTCATTACACTGGACAACAAAAAAAAAAAAAATGTTTTTGAATGTTTCCTTTATTTCATGAGTGAAATCTTACTAATTTTGGGGTGAGAAAATTGAATATGACAAAGAAAAATTTTTATTAGCTCTAGTTTCTGCGGTATACAATAGGTGATTTTAACAGCATAAGAGAAAACGATACATTTTAATTGCATATGCTAAAAACATTGAAAGTGCTTTTGAATTTTTTTAAAATTACAGTAACATTTTAAGAGTTCTAAATTAATAGAATACCTGGCAGGTGGTTCGGTGTGAAGAGAATCATGTGGTGACTTCATGAGATCGTTTTCTTTTGGCTTGCCTCTTGTAAGTGAGTTCTGGAGCATCCCTACACACAGACCAGCAGTAATTTGCAAGCATTGCTTCATTTCAATGGCCCTGATATCTTTGTTCCAATACAGAAATATCCTGGTGGAATCTTTCCCCATGTTCATCACTGACAGTCCCACAACTAAGAGGGTAAAAGTCTAGGTGGGAATGGAGAAAATGGATTTTGAGGGACCTGTTGCAACCGAGTTGATGATATTTTTCCAGAAGTATTGTCACCAACTGAGTGTAGTTATCGTCTCTTTTGTTGCCTAAGAATCCACGAATCCCTTTAAGGCTTCCCAAGCTTCCTTTTCTTTTCCCTCCAAAACTTGGTCAAACGCAAGTGATCCTTTACAAGTTTTCGAATTTGTTGCCCAACAAAAATACCTTCCTTAATTAACCTTTGCATCACTCAATCTAGGAAATTTGTCTCTTAAGTACTTAAATGCCTGTCCTTTCTCGTTCATACCTTTGACAAAAGTTTTCATTAAACCCAGCTTGATATGAAGGGGTGGAAGAAGAACATCTTTTGGGTTCACGAGAGGCTCGGCAACGATATTTTTCTCGGTAGAGTCAAGGTTTCTTGCAGGCCAGTCCTCTTGAATGTAATGTGATTTCCTATCTCTACTGTCACACATACATAAAAAGCAACAGTATTTAGTGTGCCCCAGTTGCATTCCTAAGAGTACAGCGATGACTTTTAGATCGCCACATATTTTCCACTCGTGCTTAGCATAATTGATTGAGTCAAGGAGGGCTGTCATGTTTGCATAAGTCTCCGCCATGTGAGCAGTATTGCCAACAGGAATAGAAGGAAGACGGTTGACGTTGTGAAGTAATACAGCTTTCAAACTAAGCTTGGAGGAGTCTATAAATAGCCTCCATTCACTTGGAACATGGTTCAAATTCAAACATTTCATCAAGCCATTAACGTTGCAGCAAACAACCAGATTGTTTTTCTTCTGAAAAAAAGGAAGCCGATTCCTCTGACGTTCTCTGTACTGTCAGACCCTGACATCACATTGGAGAAGATTCCATTGCTGTAGTCTTGAACCTAGAACAGGGGTGGCGAACCTATGGCACGCGTGCCCAAAGTGGCACGTAAGAGAAATCATCTGGCACGTAATGTATCATATGATTTCTGTCTTTTTCAATCATCCTTTCTATTTATTACCTGATTATCCATCTTTTTTTCAATCAGATTTTTTACATTTATTCGAATTAAAGCGTATTCGTTTAATTTCTTTAAATATCATTATTCGAAGTCTAAGACTTTGGCACGCATTAACATCTTTAAAGCTAAGTATGCTTACAATATGGCACGCGGACTCGAAAAAGTTCGCCATCCCTGCCCTAGAAGTTCCGCCTTCTGCTTTGACAAGTCTATGTCTCGAATGAGATCACTCAATTCCACTTGACTCAGTCTGTGTGGTGTATCATATTTTAACTCAAAATCAGGGTCATGAGATATTGGAAGGCTTGTAGGGTTCTTCGTCTTCCATACTGTCTTCGTTTTCTACTTCAAGCTCATAATGTTTAGGTGGAGTAGGAACTGGTAAACTGTCTGAATGTGGAATAGGTCGAATAGCAGATGGACGATTTGGGTATTGAACTGTTACTTTTTTCTTCTTTGACAATCCTGCCTTTAAAGGTGGAGCGAAGCAGAAATAGCAGTCATCTGTATGGTTTGTAGGCTCCCGCCAAACCATATGCACAGCAAAAGCCATAGATTGTTTTTTATTTTCCAGCCATTCTCGTAGTATAACTGAACAAGAGTTGCAACATATATGTGGAGCCCATGACTTATCCCGGTCCTCTACCTTCATACCAAAATAATGGTGATAAGCAGTCTTCACGAGAGACGCCAGATTTCTGTGACGAAAATGTTATTTCACCACAAATGTAACAAAAATTGTTCACTAAATTAACACATTTTCGTGGCATTTTGGTATAACCGGTATAATATTACACTTCACTCCAAAACCAGGAATTTGACTTGACCAAGCAAGAGCACTACCAAGAGTGAGATATTCTACAACTGTTCAAAAAACAGTCATAAAATCTATTTACAATGTAGTGACATTTTTTCTTCGACAGTGTAGTAAATGTATACACATTGTGAAGTCGAAAACTTGATAATTGCAACCAGATGTTCTGTTCTTTATAAATGTTTTTACATGTATAATAATTTTATACAAAAATAAATGAAATATCTTATATCAGAAAAATATATATTCTATAATAGAGTGTACTTTTATTATATGCTGATCTGAGGAGTTTTACAGGAAAAACGCCAACGAAAATTTGAAATAATTGAAGATTCACTATTTTGTAATGAAACATTTTTTTACAAATTTTACTATAAAACCTTTCTCGTGTATTTTGTATTATTTAGATTACGTCAATCATTTTAAATTATAATTTAAAATGAATAAAATTCGCGGATCATATTTTAGCTCTTGCGGACCACTGGTTGGGAACCGCTGCCCCAAAGCAAGAGCTAATCGGTCATTTTTATAGTGATTTTTGAATTCAGCAGATGAAAATACATAAGAATATGCTAATTTTGAGCTCGAAACAAAATCATTGTTGTCCAGTGTTATCTGCTTGTAAATATGAAAACTGACTTTTAATACTTTTCTCCCTAGTCTGTTCCTAACCTTTTCTGGCTCAACTTTAATTACTCTCCATCTCATGAGTAAACACAATATCAATGGTAAATGTTATTTACAATTGTATAAATAACATAGACCATAGCTCCTTTGTCACTGCATTCTACAATAATTCTCCTAATATTAATAAAAAAGATATCCACTCCGAAATCCACTCTAAATCCCCTTTTTGTAACACTTCACACTGTGTCTATATATTTTTGAATTATGCCTTATTGCTTGCTCTGATGGGGTGGTTGGGCATGCCTTAATAGCAGTTACAATAGAAGCGCCACCTGATCGAAAAAATTGAATAAAACCATATTTTATTTGTAAATATTATATTGAAATAGATAAGTATGTCTATACATTAATATTTTATATATTGTTGATTTTTATTTGTGCGATTTTTTTAATGCGAATTTTTAATTTGTGCGGTATAGTTGGCGACTAGTCTCGTGCGATTCGTCATGTCTTACGTTGACTTATTATAGCTAAATAAACTTATTATAGCATAAATGCACTTATTATAGTAATATTATTGCATGAATATGCGAAAAATGAAATAATTTACTTTTTAAGTCAACAAAACACCACCTGGACAAAAATATGTAAAACAGACGATAGACCAGACGATGCAGTCAAGTGCTGACATCTGTTGTCAATAAATTCTATTTCGTACGGTTTTGAGTTATTTTCTATGTGAGACTTTTTTTATGCGGTCCCTGTTGACCGCATAAAAAAATATTTTTTAATTGTGTCGCGAAAACTATTATTTACAGCCATTCGTGAAGTTTCGTGAGATTTTTTTTATGCGTTTTTTTTAATGCGGTCCCTATCCCCCGCATAAAAACAGGTTTGACTGTATTATATATTGAAATAGATAAGTATGTCTATACATTAATATTTTATATATTGTTGTATTACGAGCATTCATCAATTAAACTCCAGTCTCTGACTGCACACGCGTTAACTTTGTTCATTTACTCCTATTTTATATATTGTGATCTATATTATCGCTGTATGAAGCGACTTATAAGTTGTAGTCTTAGGTATGTTCGACTGGTTGAGACAGTGCATACTTTTATGTAATTTGGCGTAATAGTTAAGGATTCGTTGGCTGCGTCAGAAGACCCTATAGTTTCCATGCGGTTTAGTATTTTTCTGTTGAACGCCCTCCATGGAAACGCTACCTGGAACATCAGTGTTTGAAGTAGCTGTCTTCCTTTGCCCTACCTTCAGTAGCATTTTTTTTACTCCTCTTCGAGCATTAATTAAGAAATCCTTTTAAGTAACACACACTGATGCCAATCCCAAAACAAACAGACTCCATTACAATTCAAATATTCAAATTACATTACGTAAAAACGAACCGATAACTGTAATTGGCCCATTCAAAACTAATAATAATGACGTAATTCGAAATCACCAATCGGAGACAGCGTGTTGATATAACTTGTGTTTAATTGGTACATTTTAAATAAAGAATTCAATGACGTATTTTCTGAAAAAATTTTAATTAATTATTCATGAATAATAACAATTTTCAAATTGCTGAAATATATTTTATTTTTTAAAGATAATTTAATATTTATACATATATATATTTTTTTTAAATTCAAATAATAAAAGATGACATAGGATCACTTCTAATAAAAATATAACACTACAGATTGAAGAACACATATTTGTTCGTTAATAAACTTCATCGTGGAGGGATCCACCTGTCACACGTCCTCTTGACTGAAAAATAATATTTTTATTATTATTTTATTTAAACATTTGCATTTAAAATTTTTGAATTTATAAAAATATTCAAATTCGATTTTCTAATCGTCCCGATAATGGATTTAAATAATAAAAACTCGAACCCGTTTTAAGCGCCAGTGCCTTATTTATATATAGAAATTAGAAATCTTCTTAGGCTTTAATAAAATAATTTTAAAAAATCTTCTAACATTCTCTAAATTAAAAAAATAATAATAATAAATTGATAATGTAAATGTATGAAAAAATTAAGTTAAAATTTCTTAAAAACAACATTTTATTTTATTTAAAACTGAACTGAAAAACATATTTAATTTACAGCGCCATTTACCTTTTAATTAATTAATTAATTAACTTACCACTTCTGTTAATTTTAACTTATCATTGACGCTTCTTCCAAACCTTAAAAATTAGAGAAAAAAATTAATTAAACAGATTAATTTTCTATTGATTAAACAATTGTTTTCGTGTTTGTCCATCACTCCGTATTATAATAAATAATTTTTTATGTTTTAATTATATAAAACGAGCATAAAATCTAACATTATGTTTTATTTTTATTAATATTTTTCAGTTAATATATATATATAAATGATGTCGTAATTTGTCAACAGCTAAAAGTCCATTAGAAAAGAATTCATCTTTTTGAATTTACAACTGGTTAATCCCATCAAAGTAATACATAGACTTCATTAAAGAGATTAAAGTAAATGAAATGACAGAAGGTATCAAACTTTATTGACTTTTATTCTAGAGATTAATTTTTAAAATAACTTTTTAATTGCCTCTTTGAATGATTTTCTTCCTCCATAAGCTCATTTGCATAAGTTTTTCCACACATTACATAATGTTATTTTATTTTTATTTTTTTTAATCTCTGATTTTTTATTTAAAATTAAATGCTTTTAATAAAGAAAATTAATAATTAAAATACATTTATAATAATTATTATTTTAAAAATTCTTACATTTGGAATTGTCAGTAGAGTTGCCATTTTTTACGAGTTAAAAAAATAACTATTATTTAAAATTTATAATTAAAATGATCGCTTTTATATATTTTTAATGATAATTATTATGTTTTCGTTCTGCTAGTTTAAAAAAAAGTTTAAGTTTTTGCCGTTGATGTTTTTGTTTCTTGCGATTTTCTTAGGAACTTAAAAAAGTTATGTTTCTTACGCTTTTTATAATATTACAGTAAAGTTTCTAAAAAAATCACATGTGTACATGTAATAAAATGATAAAATATTATCGTTTTTAGAATTATCTCAATAATTTTCATTTTAACATGCAAAAATTGAAAGGAACTACGAGCGATGTTTTCTCTTTTTTGCTACATTAATATGCAATATTTTTAAATTTTCAATATTTTTGTGTTTAAAAAAAAATATAAATTTTTCAGCATGCAAATACTGTATAGTATACTGCGTTACATAACCGTGTATAACTACCAAACTATTAAACTAATCACAATCAAAATTTGTGCATGTGTAGAACATGTAAAATGCATTAAAATATCAGAAAATTATCTTATTTGATCAATTATTTAGAAAGTTACAGAATTTTGAAACTTGGAATAATACCACAAGATAGATGTATCATATGAAACAAATTTGATTTATGTAATTAGTATTTATTCAAATTTAGAACCCTTAAAATTTTCATAATTTTTAACCAATAAGTAAGATTTTTGAAATTGTAGGATGTAATACAGAGCTATACTTAAATATTTATCATTTGGGGAGTGGAAGCTGATTTTGCTGATTGATATCTATGGCCTTCCTCGTGCCCTTTTTTAACGTTTTGTATTTCTCTTAATCCTGAAATTAAAAAAAATCTTTCCTGTGGAGTTCACATTTGGGGTGAGACGACCCTCAAAAATACCCAATAGCTTCTCCCCTAGTAATAGAATATCTAGCACATTTTCTTCTTATAATCACCAAAATTCTAGACTTACCTCGGACGAGCT
Source organism: Centruroides vittatus (assembly GCF_030686945.1). NCBI lineage: Eukaryota > Metazoa > Arthropoda > Arachnida > Scorpiones > Buthidae > Centruroides > Centruroides vittatus. The sequence continues at coordinate 1,952,552 of NW_027120768.1, forward strand.
AGTTTAGAATAATAGCTGTCCAGACGTTCTAGAAATCGTAAAGTTTCGGCAACATTCGCTACGTCATCCCCTAAAGGATTTCCATCCACATTCCAAACAGCAATTCCTACCAAGAAAATCAGGATAAAGAAAGTGAACTCGGAACTTACTCTACACATGTCGAGATGTGTGTGATGACAACTATTCACAACTAGCGATTTAATTGTATTTTGTACTCTGTGGTGCCGAATATATATTTTACACACTACAGACAACCAATAGGAGTAAAGGATAGATGATGACAATAAAGTTAATCCGTTTGGTCACCACCTCTTCCTAACATTAACGGATCGATCATTGAAAAGTTTCTCGAGTGAATTCGAATAATTTTTAATGTTCGAATAACGTTAAAATGTTATTAAATAAATCTTTAACAGGGAAATTTCATAAATTTCACAAATATTTATTAAAATCGGAAATACAGGTTAAATCGGAAGGTCAAATTTGTTTTGTATGCATGTTCTTCAGCACTTAAATGTTCGCTTAGAAACAATGAAATTATTTCATATAAAGGAAACATATATGTGTAAATCACAAAATTTTTCACTGAAAATTTCGTGTATTTCAGCCATCATTAAAGTAGTAGCGCGTTAAAATTCTTAATAACTATTAAAGAATTTCTATAAATATTTTTTATCAATAGAAAATGGAAAATTGTAATATAAAATTGAAAAGTTTGCGAATTCTATAATTGTTTTAATATAAATATATTAATTAATTAAAAGTTAATATTGTTGACTACATGAAAACATTTGAAATCTTTGACATTTTAGATTATAAATTCGATCAACAACCCGCAGAGAACAAGAAAATTATTAAGTGTGGTCTTATGCCATTAATTCACATTTGTGTCATTAGTTCGATTTTCGAATAGAGGAAGTAAATTCCGTTTCCATTTAAAACGAAAGCACTTAAGTCGCTAATTAAGAAAGTAATATTGATTAACACGTGCCGAAAGTAAATATGAACACTTAGAAATTAAAAAAAAAAAAAAAAAAAAAAAATACATTGTGCACAATATACAAAATTTATACAGACAGCATCCAGAGGACGCTTTTTTACGCTTAATTTACAAGCGCGCCCTCTGGCTATCAATTAAAAATTGAAAAAAGGAAGTTTGTAATTATTTTTTAAATTTAAATTATGTACCGTTTAATAAATATAATATAAATTCAATAAATATTTTGAATACTGTATTTATTTGCAGTACTTTTTAGTTAGTAACAGATTAATCGTATTAAAATCATAGATGCGGAAGCGCATTATGAATAAATTAGTCTTAAAATAAGATATATATGCATTTTATTAGTGTATTTAAATGTAAATTTATATATTGCAATAGAAATTCTTATTTAAACTACTTGAAAATAAATTTTTAAGTATAAATTTTTATATTTGATTGCTTAAAAGTTATTAGTTTTGTATATTAAGAACAGGTGATAACGTGCAAACTGGCTAACGAAGCGGTCCGATAAGGCGTCAACATTCCTCTCTGGGGATCCGGGATCGAATCCGCGCGATCAACAACAGGAATTTTTGGAGGCGATCTGTCCCTCAACACCTGGCCGCCCCTATTGTGAATCTGGATGAACCAATGACAGATATAGAGGGGAAAAAAACCCTCTTAGTGCCCACAAGGCGAAGATACACTTTATTTTGTTACGGCAACGCGACACATGGGATGATCCCGGAACAGTGGCGTAGCGAGGGTGGCAAGGGGGTATATCATGCACCGGGCGCCACTCACAGAGGGGCGCCCAAATGGTCTCCAAGACAAACTATATGTGTTTCTGGAGGGGGAGGGGCGCCAATAAATTGTCGTGCCCCGGGCGCCAGTTATGTTCGCTACGCCACTGTCCCGGAAGGATTTTTAAAAGAAACTCACCGGTGTTAATAACGTGAAGAAAACCCGGAAAACTCCACGTGGCCATCCCGTTGGCCAGGCGAGAACTCCCGACCAGTTTCGGTTGTTTTACCCACTCGGCCACTGGTGAGCTAATACTTAAAATATTTATTTAAAAAAAATTTTGATTTTTTCCAAATTAAATCTAATAAAATTATTTTTTCAAATTTTATTTATATTTTAAACCGTTAGATTTTTTTTTAAATTTCGTAAAATATCTAAAGAATGTAATACGTAATTTTTACGTTTAGCGCCACATATCTTTATGTACAAGTTATTTATTTAATTATTTTTTTTAATAATTAATTTGTTTGATTCAAATTTAGTTAAAATATTACAAATTAAATTATAAAATATTTTATAAAAGATAAATATTTGAATTATAATAAAACTAAGAGAGCAGCTGGTCACGCTATGCAAATTCAAAACAACACAATTTGAACTTGTCATTTAGACATATAACTAATCCTTAGAGGGTCATTTAACCTACGTAAATAGTATTTGTGACGTATTAAATTATTCCGAGATACTCTTACGTCTCTTCTGCGTCATTACACGTAAGTTTGAATCTCTAACAACTTGTAAACAAATTTACCTTTTCCAATTCACTCAATATAGATAGAAATTTGACCTTTTGATAAATTCAACATTAATTAAAAAACTTTCAAAAAATTTAATATTATTTAAGTGATTAAAATTTAAAATTTCACAATATTTTTGCATTTAAATATTAAAAGCACAAAGTCTAGATAATCTTATAAAAGTAAATTATCCAAAGAAGGATTTAAGGAATAAATCATGAAAATATTCTTTAATAACTTTATATATTTTATTTCTCTATGTTATTTCTTGATAATTTTCTTAAAATAATAATTTATATAATATTTTAAAATAAATAATTTAGAAAATTTAATGTGTCATATGTTTGAAGTTGGAAAAATGTAAAGACTTCATGCACTTATAATTGCAAAATTGAGCTTTTATTAATATAAAAAATCGTCGAATTTTTATGTATAAAATCTTAGAAAATATATTTAATCATAATTAAAGGTAAAATTGTAGTCAATAATTTTAAAGTTTAAGTTGCTTAGTCGCTTATGAGGCCATCTTGTAAATAAATCTGCTATGAAAATGAAATAAATTACGCGTCATATTACTTTAAACATGTTTTAAATAAATATATTATAATCACGTCACACTATATTGATGCAAGACGGTTTATTTTCTTCATGTTAATTTACATAATAAATTGTTGTTAATACAGAGACTGTTATCGAAGAAAGAGAAACAAAGAATGAATAATATCTAGAAAGAACTCGAAATAGCGTTACTTCTTGGATAGTAGTTACGATTGAAAAGTGCGCCATTACCTCCGCTCCTCCCGAATCTGTAAGAAGCGAGAGCTGCGTAAACCACTTTTGTAAACAAAAGAAAAAAAATCTATAGAAAAATATCTAAACTGTAAATTTACCTGGGTCTTCCGGCTATAACGAAGAATTTATCCAGTTCTTGAAGATAAGATCTTAGTTCGTCGGGGCTGTTAAAAACCACAGGTTGCGATGCCACATCCAACAACGAGACATCACTTCTATCACCATGCCCTTGAACCGTTACAGATGCAACCATGATAAATATGAGGCAAGTATAGTAATATTTACCCATTTTTGAAGTAAAAATATTCATCTGTACTGAATATAAACAAGTTATTTTTTATTAAAAAATTCTAAATTTCAACTTACGGTACCTTAAGGGATGTGCAGGTTTCAAGATCTAGGTTATATATGGGCAGCTCTGCACATCTCCAGTTATATTATCACCCCTTATATATATATATATTACAAGAAAGGATGATCTAAGTGGAAGCTGTCATGATCAGCCTGCTAACGAACAAAACACTGAGAACATTAAGCACTCTAGATGTATAAGAAACCTTGCTGTGCACCCACAATTAAGGAGCCTCTTGAATAGTACAGTGATTCATTTTGCTTAGAAAATAATTCCTGTGGAAATGACAACTTCTCAATAATATCTAATAAATCTCCCCCGTCTATCTTTGTTCTGGAAGTTTTTTATATCGATCATTATCCGCCTTTAAGCTATTTAAATACTATTATTGCTCTTTCCTCTTATGGATATTTTCGATTACACACGGTATAATTAACGAATATAAATTCCTTTCTGTCGATATTTATTCCTCTTTCGTGATAAGTTATAGAGCGGGATAATTTTAGATAAGGGCTGAGTTAAGTTTATCTGAAAACGTTAATTATAAGTTAAATACCACTAAAGAGTGTACTATTCTGTGTTTCTTTTCTTTTTTTTTTTTTTGTTGATTTCTGTAACTAGAAAGATCTATTTTAATCAATTATCTTCTTAATAACAATTCAGCTTGTTGATTATTAAAATATTTAGCTTAATTGCTGTTTAATTACTTAAACACTTACTTAATTGTTTTAGTTTCATTTACAGTATTCTTTTCTTATCAGTTCAACACTCGTTACTTATTTTTTACGTCATTACACAATTATTTTTAAAAAAATTTAGTTTCGTTAATTGTAATTAAACCTTAAAAATTAAACCTTTAAAATTAAATTTAAATTAAATTAAATTTAAATTTAAATTAAACCTTTTTAAAATTGTAATTCATTTTAAATAATCATTTTAATCAGATGTCCTTTTTTGTAGTCAATTTCATGATTTATTACGTAAAATAACGAAACTGACTGATTTTCATTTATAAATAAATTACACCGACAAATTAGAAAAGGCCGGAGACAATTAATAAAACTGATTTTTACTCCGTTAAACTGTTTAAAAAAATCAGCTGATGAGTACAAAATTGATTAGAAAAAGGCAGTTTAAACGGAAACCGAAACAGATAATTTAATTACAATTAAATTAGAGATAAGAATGAAAAAAAAGTGACTTTATTCATTTTTAATTTAGTTTTATTTTAAGGCTAATTATAACCTTTGTTTATGCACGCGATCTCCACCAGATGGCGGTAAAAATTTAATGCTTTTTCTATGGTAATGTAGTACGGTACTGTACACGAGACACTGCTTTTTCAATAATTGTCCAAAACGGAAGCAGATTTTAGCGTTAGAATCCAACTTAATTCGTCTACTAATAAAACAAAAATAATAAAATTAAATATCAATAAAAATAAATTTCATCAGATTTATTCAAGTTAAATCAGCAGTTTCGATTTCAATGTTAATTAATTAATTTTATTATTTAAAATATTCAATTTTATTCTTTATTAATCAATTTCGTTGTTTGTTAGTGACGTTTCTATTGCGTCATTTTCATCAGCTGTTCTAATGTAAATAATCGATTTCCTATTATTTAAACCGATGAATAAAAATAAGCTAAAAATGATTCATTTTCAAAGCAACTTTTTAAATATTATTTGCTTTAATTTTAATAAAACATTTTTTTAAAAAGAAAAGAAATTATTATTTTTTCAACATTTTTTAAATGATTTCAACCGTCGTGACCTTCACGTTTTCTTCGAAAGAATCCCTGTTTTCTACGCCCTTATAGAATGGTGAAATTGTTGTGCTTTACTATTTGTATCGCCATTAGTCAGACGTCGCTACACAGAAAACGTTTATTTAGTGGTCAATAACCTCTTAAACTATAAAACTTTACATCACAAATTCGTCTACGATTTTTTTTTCTTTTTAATTTCTAAAGCAGGAAAAAATATCTTCGTATCACCTCGATGTCCAATCCTGTAAAATGCAGCTGTGCATAGTTGACACACAAATCACTTCCTGGTGTAATTTATAAATTGAATTTTCATTTGTTAACGGTACAACCCGACCGATAATTCGTGTTAATTTATGATTCTACACTAAATGTACGAGTTTAAACACGAGAGAATGAAGAAAAATCCCTAAAAATTCGAACCCCTCCCCTCAAAGTTGTAAAAGTGTCGGTAAGTACAGCATTTTATTTTCTGGAAGGCGTCGATGTGAAAAATTCTGGTTTGCTCTTATACTGTGTATATAAGTACAGTACAGTACACATCGCCCCAGCTGTCGATCACGTGACGGCCACTACTCACACCGGTGACGTCAGCAACAGGTTGAAAGCAAAGTCGAACCCGAAAGACAGATAAGGAACGTACTTCGATAAAAAGTAAGTTTAATAAACTCTTTGTGTGTTTAAAGTGTTTTATAAACACGTACAGGGTGTTACGTATAATTTAACGTGTAAAAAAATCTATTTACAAGTGTGTAATTTGTAAAGTTTGTAAATTAAGGAAGCTTTATGCATTTAGGTCAGAAGGTCACGTCTTTCATCTTCTAGCCAATTTCTCATACATTTCTGTTATAGACAATTTTTTTTTTTTGACACCTGTCAATTGCCCAATACGTTGACAGGATGTTATTTATGTACCGAAAATGCTGACGTTTTGCATAATCTCTATGTATTATGTTGCATGCTAGCCAACACCCGTGCATAATTTTTCATTTATTCTTTATTAAATTATTAATTTACTGTCTAGAAAGTACGTTATTCGTGTATGGATGCGTACAGTACGTGTATTTTTCTAATAAGTTTTCTTTGTCTGTGTGTATTTATTTACGTATATATATATAGCTTAATTAGGAACAAAAGTCAATTTTCCCACTCCTATATTTAAACACGTTTTTCCTGCATTTTATTTAGGATAAGGATGGAGGATATGTTGTGTAATGTATTGTTACTTTGAAAATTTGCTCACCGCAGCACATTTTATTTTTGTGTGTGTGTTGGCTTTGAATATTCAATTTTTGTTGTTTTTTTTTTTTTAACTTTCAACTGAATAATTCAATAATAATGCAACAAGTTTCTTATTATTCTTCTTACAGCTGAAATTTGTACACTCAAATCTTAGAGTTAAAGGCATAATTTATGTTATGTTTCTGATTATAAATACATTAGAAATGGCCATAGATAATCTGTACAGCTGTATGCTTCTCTACAATTATTATATTAGTGACAGCAGAGTAATTCAGGATCAGTGGTGATGTCAAAATAATAATAATAATAGTAATATTGAATACCGATTCTTTCAATAATGCAAACGGCACATTCATATTGAGTATATCAAATTAATAATTGTAGATTTGTAGTAGTAATGATGGAGAATCTAGTTAGCATAGTTGTTTTGGTGTTTGGGGGCCCTGTCAGCTAATAAAATATAAACTTTGTGGGGCCCTGCAATGATTTTTGAATTGGGCTTGTAATGCTCTTGCTCGTAGACCTTTCCAGGTTTTAGTATTTTATTTATTAAATTCTTTTGTGTTTAATTAATTATCATGCAATAATTAAACCCAGTGCATGGAGATTTAGATTTGTAACTATTTCTTTTGAATAGATAAGGACCTCTCGTGTGGAATGAAGCAATGGTGTCATGCTTCTGTTTCTGCATTCATTCTCTTAGTACCAATGCATTTTTCAAGAATTTTTTTTTTTTTTTTTCAATTCTTAGTAATGCTTGAACTGGTACAATATAAAGAAAGCGATGGAATTTTTAAAGTTAATATTTAATTTGATGTAAAGCTCTGACAGGTTGTTTGTAATGCCGCAAATTCAGTTACGTAGAATTTCTAAAATGTGTAAAAATGGAATATAACCTATATTTAGAAAAACAGAGTAGTAATTCCGGCTTTTAGAATACTCCAACACGAGTGCAACAGATTCATTCCTGTGGATATTACAAGATTCTCTGATACCTAATAACTTGCCTAATAATTTATTTAAATTTCAAATATTGGGTGTGCCCCACACACATCCACTAACAGTGCCAGCTTCAATGATCTTGTCTAGTATTTTGATTATACTTGATGGCGGTTTGTAAGAAAATGTTCTGTGTAAATATCTGCTCAAAGGTTGCATTGGATAGCTAAGATTACAAATAAAAATTTATAATAATTTTTCCTAGTCTTAGTAGTAGTAGCCTGAGTTTAGTGACTAAAGCAGGTGGGTGGAAGTTGCATAACTTCTTACATATTTCTGTATTTATAATGTGCATGTTGGTGACATTATTAGTGTAGCAGATAACTTATAAACACAAGCAAACATACATTAATGATGTATGAAAAACATTGACAGTTATCTAAGATATCATGATAAAATAAGAATTGAAGGAAACGCACATAAATGATTAATATTTGACATGGGTTTATTAAATATAATCACCCACTTGCACAAGAGCATATAATGAAGGTGCACATTCATTTTTTGATTAAAATTTACAGATTATTGCATGCAGATTGCTACGACGTACAAATGTTCATTTGATAGCACCGAACGTTGTAAATTAATCAAAGTTTTAGCATCTTTTGATGTCGGTGGTCACTTTATTGCAAAATAGGATGTATTCTATAATGACAAACATCCTTTATGAGCAGGAAACATCTGCTAAATTTTATTACATCCTGTAGTATTCTCTTTACGGGGAATATTAAGTGTTTTATTTTTCTTTATAATGAATTGTAAGGAATTTTATTTTTATTATTTTATGAAAGAAGGAAAAATGAAAGAGATTTATTCAGCTAGAAAACCTTCTTAAGAGGTTAGAATGTAATTAAAAATGAGACAAAAGAATTGTCTTCGTCCACAATGCATAGGATTTCAGAGTATTCAAATTGCGAAATCTTGCAGCAGGATCTAATAATACTTATGAAATTCTAAACCGGTCGAGACGTGTGGATTAATTGTCATTGAGCACATTTGTAATTTTGTTTAATTCTGCTCTCGTACAATACAGCTCTTATTTAAAATTGTGGAATCGAGCATTTGGAAACTCGTTTATAAATTCAAATCTATGTTCTGCAGTCTGATTTTAAAATTCTGCGCAGGTAGGATTTGACGGAGCATAGATCACTTGCAAATTTCGGAACGTAACCGTAGTTGACATGATCAAACAGTCATCTTTATTGAAGAGGACTCACAGCAACAAGAGTAACTCGAAACAAGGTAAGTTGCATCAAATTGCTGCTTCTGCTTTGTATCACACAGTGTTTGGAAACATTTAAATTATTCGAACTTTAGGGAACAAGCACTGGATTCATTCAGCCGAGGCACTGAAGAGTGGACACGTTGTTTATTTGGTTAAAGTAAGCATTTTATAAATTCTCTTTAATTAGTTTGTCTAAAACAGTTTTATGCTTTATTGGATGAATTAATTATTAGAATGTAATTATCTGCAAATTATGCTGTATGCTTCGAGCTAGCACTTAGAATTTGTAACAAATTTCCACTTTAACTCGTGATAATTAAGGTTTGCAAAAGGGTGGCAGTAAAAACTGCAATTGGTCAGATGGTCATACTGCAGAGAAGGATCTGGATTTAAATCCGACTCAGATCGCTGTTCTTTGTTGTGTGTAGATGAGCCATTGAGAACTGGAGAGCTGAAAATTTTTTCCCAAGACAAGAGAAACAATTAGAGGCCCATAGTGGTTTCTCTCCCTATAAATTAAGACTGAAATAAGTAGAATGCTTTTTGTTAGTAAAGAAACATTTATTCAAAAACAAAAGGGGGCTAAAGAGGCCTGCTCTATCCTCAGATCCTGTATAAGCTCTCAATGGCCTGTAGATAGATGGATTGATGTGTCGTCCTCATTCTTCTTTGCCTGTGCTAGTTGACCTATTGCGGATTGGGCTTACTCATGACAAATGTAATTGTGGTCAGTCATAAAGTTTGTGTGCCGATACTTCACATTAACACAAATAAATACAAAAAAATGCTAAAACAGCACTGGAAAACAGCAAAATATTAATGATATTGACTATTTAAATTGCATTTAAAGAATAGTTAATCTGAATGTTTGACTAATACATGTGCATAATTTAGCAATTTATCATTAATTTACATTCAGCTATGCTTTGGCTGGCAATGCTATGGATATAAAGTGCCGTAAGTAGTAGTGTTGTCTTACTTCCATTTGCCTCGTCACATTTGAAGTTCTGTGGTTAATTTCTGTTAGTAAAAATCAAAACTGCAAGCTTGATTAATCTTTCTGTAGTTCTACTCTCTGCAAAAGTAATTTTACGTTCTTCCTAGAAAAAAGAAATTACTTGTGGTTTCGATGCCAAACATCTGTACAAGGTCGACATTTTCCGGTAAGCATGGCTAATGCAAACCATGTCAAAAACTTGATATGCATCATTTATATTCGGCACCACGACCGTCATTATAATAGTAATTTGTTGGCGGTAATTTCAGCTTACGTTTTCACAAAACAGGTTTTCCAGTAATTTAGAGAGCGATGAAGTTTCTAGGAAAACAAAAAATCGTTTAAATTAATATTTATACAATTAAGAAAAATGAAAAATCATTTAAAAACAATTGGAATTATTTTCATTTTAAGTTTCTAGGAAGCACGGAAGTCGAACAGGCAAAGGGTATAGATGTCGTCAAGGAAGGAATCAGAAAGTTGAAGGTACGTAATTATTTTGTAGCAAAAACAGAGTTTTAAAGCCGATATTGAATCAAATTCTGCTATTCAGTTCAACCAGCAAGTGAAACGGGCTGATGGCACAAAGATTCCGAAAGTTGAACTGACCATATCCATAGATGGCGTAGCAATCCAAGAGCCAAAAGCCAAAGTTAGTATAAATGAAATAAAAAGCACACTATAAGTCTAGCTAAAGCTAAATATCTTTTATAATGTTTGTAGAAAGTATACTACACATATCCCCTACATAGAATATCATATTGTGCTGATGATAAGTCAGACAAGAAATTCTTCAGCTTCATTGCAAAGGAGATAGAGACTGATAAGCATAAATGTTTCGTATTTGTAAGCGATAAACTAGTAAGTAGCTTTACTTTAATATTCATGTATATTTTTGCGGGACATACAACTAACACGGATGTTGTCCTCAGGCAGAAGAAATCACATTGACGATTGGACAAGCATTCGATCTAGCTTACAGAAGATTTCTAGAAACATTTAACAAGGATCTAGAAATGAAGAAACGCTGCATGATATTGCAAAAGAGGGTTTGTACGGTTCTTAATTTTTTTCTAATTCTTTTGAACCAAAGTTGAGCCCATTTTGTTGCCAACTAGGTTTGTGATCTAACAGCAGAAAATGCCGAATTAAAGAAGAAAATATCTGAATATCAACAGCTCATCGATGGCAATAAGAAATTGGACGTTCAGGTATAATTTTGCATCTGATTTGTTTGTGATTAATTTTAAAACTTCTAAATTGTTACTTTTATGTTTAAGGATCTTCTTGGCGATGAAATGCCAACGGTCGGTAGACGACTCGAAAATCTGTTGCTGGCCGACATGGAGGACGTCAACACGGGAAACAAACACGTTACAAATGGTAAATCCTTTTCGCACAACAACATTTTGTAATCTTTGAGCCTAAAAGCCGAATTTTTCAGGCAACACAGATTTGTTTGGTGCGGAACCATTCAATCCAACACAATCGACAGTAGATGATCCCTTTGGAATGGGTGATTTCAGCGCTTTCTCAATAAAAGAAATAGATCTGGAGAATGCAATAGGTGCAATCGATAAAAAGCTTCTAGAAATGAGGGTAAGTTGAAGCTTGTTTTTTCACACCAAGCATATTTACAGATTTTTTTTCCTCAAATAGGATGGTTTCAGCTGCGGACTTTCATTTGGCAATGATGACTTCTCCGCAGATATTTTGGATACAAGTAAAAACTAATTGATATTTGTGATATATTTAGAGCAAGCGGAAGATTTATACACATTTTTTAATGAAATTTATTGTATTTATTTAAGCAAAGATTATTAATATAGAAATTTTAGTAATTAAAACATTTTATTTTCTTATTTAAGTTTACATTTTCCTAGTCTGTGCTTCCTCATGATGGTTGCAATAAATTCAAACCGCTCCATACGATTTCTCAGTCGCTGATATGGATTCTGCCGGCAGGCAAAAATTTAATTTAGAAACAGACCATCTGATATAGGTAATAATCACAAAAACATACCTGAAGAAATTCTAATGAATACGAAGATGCTTTGTGAGGAAGATGAATCACCCATGCATCCGAAAGGACATAAAACACAAACCTATATCAAAAACATTGATTTGTTATTAATAAGAACGTGTTAATTTTAAGATTTCACACAAACTTACCCAGATGCAAATAGTTCTGTACAGTGTGTCACTTTATTCATACCATAACCGGTGAAACGCTCGTCGTACAGAGGTAAGTGAGCAGAATTTCTGTTGAAATAAAATCAATGTAAACATGAATAGCTTTCATATTTATGAAAAATATCAAAACTCACTGCACAACTAGATACGGTTCGTATTTATCACTGTAGCCGTGCACTTGATAAATTCTATCTGCCCTGTACCACTTCCAGTAGTCTGTGAGTCGGTGAGATTCCGCAGACTCGGATAATCCTGATCGTTTGGTAAAGGAATGCCACTTGTAGAAAAATGGCATTATCTAAAGCTAATTTAAATTACAATTAACAATCAAAAGGATACTAAAAGGAAGTATAAAGGGATCTTCTCTGTGAAGCAGCTGAAGTAATTCTTCTTTTGTTTGTGGAACATTGTCTCGTTTCTACTAAAAAAAAATTGATAAGAATCTCAGTCGAATTAATTACTTACAGATAATGCCAGGAGGGGGAGGAAAATTACAATTACAACTGCTCCAAGAAAATACTTGGATTGCCTCTAGAAATGCAAACTTAGTATTCTTGTGTATACCTTTCATTATTTTTACCTGAGGTAGTTCGATATATTCGAAGGCAGGCACTACGAAAGCAGTCTTCGGATTCGTACGCAAGTGTTTAATCACCGACGCAAAGTGCTGTTGGAAATTCGGGGAGGGTTGGAAGTCCGCGTCGAGCAGGAGGAGAAATTTAGTTTCCGTCTGTCTATTAAATTTAAGTAATTTATTTAAGGACATTTATAATTTTGAGTGCAATATCTGTACTTACTTTATAGCAATGTTTCTCAGCAGATTGATGGGGTAGTCTCCATCATTGCTTTGACCATAGACCAGCGTTACAGAGCATTTTCTTCCCAAGTTCAAACTCTTTAGCTTTTTCTGGATGTAAAGTCTAGATTAAAAAAAAATTTGAACATAATGATAGAAGAATTAATGTATAGTACCTCATGAGAAAACAACAATGCTATGTTTAAAATAAGAACACAATTTCAACAGCACCTTTAGTGTATTTGGTCTCCAACATTTTAGCAGAATTATCATAATGATTTTATATGAGAGCTAGACAAACAATAGAAATAACTATAATTGGTCTGGGACAAAACTTGTCAACCCATAGCTCATACATCACTGTCAAATTTTTGTATTGCATGATAAATTTTCATATCAAAGACTTTATATAATAGCACAGTGTCGAGTTTTAAACAATTCAGCAGTTTAGTTATAATGTTAATACATGATTAGAACACACCTAATAAAGTTGGAGCCCAAGTCTCAAATTATTCACACCACTCCATAAGAGTAGTCAAGTGATATGGTAAATAATATAGATTTATTGTTCAGTTTTCTTATAACTATTGAGTATCCTTTAAAATTTTATACTTCTTGGGCAAAAAACACTAAAATATATAACATTGGAATTCTCCAACAAACAATAGGATTGATCTACTTATATATATGTTACAGTCGATGGTGTGATACTTCATCGTGAATGGTAGTCAATCATTGCTCATTGTTTTTCTAGAGCATCACACACAATAAAACTAAATGTTTTTAAATCCAGGAGATCCCAAAAATGAATGAATGAATGTAAGCCTAAATGGGGCATAAACTCTAGTGTAAGTGGCAAACCAAAATAAGGGTTGTGTCTTGACAAATCCGAAAGTAGCTCAGGAAATTATTTTTAAAAAATTTACAAATGTATTACACTGTTGATGGTAGAAGATGCTGAGAAAAAACAAACCCACTCTTACAGAATTATGATAAGCTATTATGAAGACAAATATATGTAAATTCTATAGGCAGAAGAAACACTTGCAGAAGAATTGAATAATTAAAAAATTTCTGGATTAAATTCGTCTGTTTTTTTACATAATGATTTATTAAAATTGTATTTATTTAAGCATTTATGAATGATGTCATAATTTTAAGCCGATCATCTACTCGCCATGCTAGATGTAGTGAACGCCATTATCAACTTTCTAGAATTGCCAGATGGCGGCACTTGAATGTCTGATGTTCACATTTTGGGCTGAAAATGACGGCTACAACTTCAAGTTGGAAGGACCATATGGTACATTACGTCGAGTATGATAGGCCAAATTTCGTGGTTGCTAAGTACAATGGGTTAATGAACAATTCAGATAGCAAACATTATCTTTGAATGGATGTTTGTTAACCGATCACCCACTGTATGTATGTGTTAGTCTATATTCGGAGGCAAAGCTCTCTAGTAATTATATCCTGGTATTAATTCGTTGACAAAAATGTTATGCACTCAAACAGAATTATCTGATTTACTACAAACTTGGCTCTGTCTTGGACAGGTATGTAAATGATTACAACTGTAATCTGATTGTGCCAGGTAATGTTACCATATGCCTTAAAATCACTCAGCCTTTTTTATTGGATAGCAGGGTACTGTGTTCAGAATTTTTACTGTACCTGTTGTTTGGAGGTCTTTGAATGCCAGGCATGCTTGTATGATACTGTTTCTCAAACTCCATAGGATGACCAATGTCTTTCTGATCTGATTTTGGGGCAATGGATACATGGAAGCTTGTACACAATCACCAGGAGAGATGATTACAAGGCAAGCACAAACAGACACTTTGTCCGCCATCCAGAGATGGGTGGGAGCCTTACTACAAAATTCCTGCCTCTTACCATAGACTCTTACCATTACCCCACCATTGACAGACAAAAGCAGATGCAAATTTGCATGCATGGCAACTGCAACGCATTATTGGCTTAACTTGTGGTTCCGTGAGAGAAAGGCACAGACTGCTACAGACTAGCATTGCATTGTCTTTACCAACAAACCCCAATTCTGTTTGGGATCGTACTTCAATCCCTCCATTACTGTTGAATGGCATAATGTCCCCACTGCCGGCTTGCTGGTACGAGGAGCCATCTCATACAAAATTGGTCACAGATGAGATGACATGACACAAGCACAACATTTTGTGCGTGTACTGCTGCCTTTCATGGCAGGGCTTCAAACAGCTATTTTCCAGCAAGATAACGCTTAGCTAAAAATAAATGGTCTCCTTTTTAATTTGAACTGTTTAGGCTATCCCTCTGGGTTTGAATTAACGAGAGTATACCATATATGGTATCCATATACCCAACTATCACAGGCAAAGAAACCTTTAGTACCTTAAATTGTAACCATTGAAATTAGTGAAACTTTGTGCATATCTGGGTGCTTAGTTTTCATTACTCATATGACATTCCCCAAGACATTTTTTATTGCTACATGGTATGAAGTAAACCACCTCACTTTAGGAGATTTTCCCATGCTGGAGAGCTGGCTGTTTCTTAGTCTAGCAGTTACAAAGATTAACTGCAGAAACTAGACTATCTCCAAGACTATATATTTCTTTTGTATTGTGCATCCCATTTGAAAAATTCAATGAATAAAATATTAAAGTTCTGTAATATGTAAAAGATGACAATTGAAACAAAATTATCAAGTTGGAGTTTCCTTTAGACCTTTTTTTCTTTATCCACAATAAATAGAATCTATTAAGCTCCTAGTTTATCGACCTAGTGAGGAGTGACTACACACATTAATTAGGAACACAAATGCTTTGAAGGTGTTAAAGACAAAATTAAAGTGTCCAGGAAGCTCGGTTCTATATTGCCAATACTACTTTGTTCTCTGTCTATGCATTATTTAATCAATGTCCTATCCCAATAAATATTTCTCACACAAGTCCATAAATTAGCAAGCAATAAACTAAATGCTTAAAAATACATATATTTTAGCTGAAAGATTTCACTGCTTCCCCTTTAACCGAGTGATCAATCAGTAGCTAATAACATTTTGCTGCTTTACAGTCTGTAGAGTGACGTGATTACATTGTATAATAGGTATCAGACCAAAAATTATGGTGATTTTTTTTAATATATTTTCGTCCCCCTAATGAGTGGTTTTCATGTAAAGTTCTCTGCTGTTTTGGAGAACATTCTGCTTAAATCCTAATACTTTTAGGGTTTCTATTCCATCCTTTGATACCAAAAGCACAACATAGATTTTATCACTTCAAAGCTCCCAACTAAACTCAACTCTTAAGGGCTCAAAGTTTTAAGCACAGCTCATATACTGGTCGATTTTACACTATGACAGCACAGCAAAATGGCTGAGTCTGCAGCGAACTCACTTGCCGCATTGGCCATCTAGGTTCGATCCTACCTTCGGCTAACTTTTTTTTAATTGTTTTAAAAATTATAACTTTTAAATAAAGTTAACTGATTTCCTCTGCAGCTTCTGATACTTTCGCGATTTCTCTATTAGGCCTAACAGACATTTTCAATTCACAATATTTTAAAAATTCCGATAACATTTCACAGTACAGAATGCTCCAATCCTGCGAAAGTCAAGAATGAACTGGCACGTTAGTTCAAGTTTCTGGAGGAATAAGGGTGGGTAAACCTGTATATATTGTACTGTAGCATGTAAGGACCACTGTTCAATTAGTTCTGTTAGGGACTTGAAAAATTCCTGACCATCTGCCTATCTTTACAACGAATATTTTTAACCTCTCCACAGCTTATAATGTCTTAAAATTTGTAATAACTTTTTAATACAATAGTAATTAAAGTTTTAATTTACCTCCATTAAAAATGTATTTGAAATTATTCAACTTTTTAAAAATAAAATATTACTGTATCTTTAATTCACATTTTAATTAGCTGTAACAGTCATTTCATAAATAAAATAAAATTATTTATGATTTAATTGATAATATTTTTAGGTCATTAACTTTATTTAAAACAATTAAAACAAAGTTATCCGAAGATAGGATTGAACCTAGATGGCCAACGTGGCAAGCGAGTTCGCCACAGACTCAGCCATTTCACTGTGCTGTCGTAGTGTAAAATCAACCAGTATATGAGCTGCGCTTAAAACTTTTCGAGCCCTTTTTCTCGGAATGTTCTGGCTAGTGTGCTTTACAATTCTTCTGGCTGGACACCCTGGACTACTAACCTGCAAAGTCTCATCCCAAACTGAATTTCCGAGACCGTAAGGTCACCTTGTAAGACTTTGTCTCTTTTTGCTAATCAGAAACTACATCAGTATATTAAGTCCTATTTATAAACAAGGTCCAAGTAGACAATTGATTCTAGACAGTTATATTTTATCATAGGTGCACTGATAGGTGGCTGCCACTTGAAAAATAATAATACTGCACTCGCAACTTTTAAACTGACCCGTCGAAACAAATAAATGACATCAAGTTTTAAAAGTGGAGATTTTCATTCTCGCTGTATTGGGAATTCGGCCAAGAGTCAAATCTGAGAGTTCCCTAAATGCAAGAATATGGTCTTAACACACTGATTCTACACTTTCTTTCCATCCACCTATAACTTTATTATTAATGACATTTTTCAAGGAGAAGAACAATGCCAGAACACAGGTGGGAGCAGACATGGATGCCTCTTCCAATATTCTAGGTATGAACTGGGTGGTTTCTGGGAAATTTCTGGCATTAGTCCCAAAAGAAAATACATTCTCAGGATGAATACAAGGTGAGTGGTCATTCCTGTAGTGGGAGGTAAGGGGAATGGATATAATTGCATAATGTGTTTGCCAGGGAGTGGGGGCGAGTTGGAAGCTGAGTGACGTTTTTACAATATTTAGCAGTAGAATCTACACTCTGCTTGTTGCAGCTGTTTTAGTGCAACTAAGAATGGATGAAGCCCTGAAAGTACTAGGATTTAAAGTGAAATTTTTCATCTTGATCTCCAAAAAAGCTGAGAATTATACATATTTATTGCATTACTTTATCTGTTTTTGTTTGAATACATCTTGTATCAATTAATTACACTTTAAAGACGTCACTTTGCAAGTTAGTAGCTGAGACCAAGGTGATGCCAATGCTGTCCAGGATACCATGCTAAGGCAGAAGATACATTTTGATAAATGAAAGAAATCTAGATAACATTTGTGTATTAATGTAAATGCAAAAACTGAAAGAAGAGAATTATACAATAAATTCAGTGTACTTGTTTACATGACGAATAAAATACAATCTGTAATAATTGAATTTTGTCACACCATGGCAGCAAGTTTAACGAGTTGTTTTTTTAACCTTTAATCACCAAGTAACGTTCCTTATCGGTAAAATAGCAATATATCACCATAGTTACCAAATGAACAACTGGCCAGTAGCTCAAAATCAAATCATCATCATCTTGGTTAAAACATAATGATGCCACATTACGACACTTTTATAAATTTTAGTCTGTATTTAAAAAATAAGTTTAAAGTAATTGTAATAGTAGTTTATCTCGTCTACTAGTACTTTATCAATTAACAGGACTTATACAGGACAATTAAGTCTTGTTAACTGATAAAGTACTAGTAAACAAGGTAAGTTTAAATTAAGATAAGGACACAAAGGCATATTAACTATTACAATTACCTTTGCCATTCAACGTCTTCTTTAGTGGTTCCTTTCAAAGGAATGTACACGACTAGCGAAATTGGACCGTTCCACTGAGTGAGGCTTCTTTCCAGAATAGATATTCTGTCCATGGAAATTTGAGTCACCAGAGTCACTAAATCCGTCACGTCGTTAGTTTTGATGCTAAATGATTCAAAATCAAAATAAAGGTTAAGAATTGTTCTGCCATTTAGTAAAAAAAAGCTAAAAATAAATTATAGCGTACTCTTGTTTATTAGCTTTCCATAACGATTCTTCCTTAAAAACCCAATTCTGCAGTTTTCTAGAAGAAACACGATGGGGGCATTTCTGTATAAGCTGCTCGGCGGAATTCCATAACTTCTGATGAGTTTCTAGAAAGAAAAACTGATATTGTTAGATCCCAACTGGATTTTTGTCAATTTCCATAATGCAATTTGTAATGCGGAAGATAAGTTTCCATCTGAAAAGTCCAAATTTGTTATGTCTTAGAAAAGGACAATTTGATGCATATACATTGAGTCTACGGCTAGTATTAAAGATCTGTACTTTTATATTTAGCTACATTTCATTTTTAGTTTGTGTGGTTCTATTGAAAGATTTAATAATATAAAGTTATAAAGTTGACCATAACCTTTGTATGCCATGTGTATATCTCGCTAGAAACAGTTTATAGGTGTGTTTATTTTAATAAAGCCAAAAATATAAATGAATTTTGTGTCTAATTTAATAAAAGATACATGCGGTTACCTTGAAGAAATCTTAAAACAGTTTGTGGAGGAGGAAATTGCAGAAAGCAATACATTTAGAAATTAATTTCGGCAAAATCTGTGACCAAAAGGCTTAATCTTAGTGTTTCTATGAATGGACATTTTAGTGTGAACGTAATGTATTATCCAAAATTACTCGGTTTGGCATTTCAACGACAAATCAAAAAACTTTGTTTATGAAAGTCGTGGCAATCTACCACTCCAGAGACCCGGGATCGAATCGCCCATATTTCGGGCGTGGTCTGTCCAGATGTGTCACCCAGCCACTCCATCGTGGGCCTGGCTGAATGCAAAATTGCTCATTAAAAAGGCCCCTCTTAATGCCAGCAGGGCAAAAAGAGTTTTAAAAAAGTATTTAAAGTAAGCAATTCCTGTTATACATTATAAACATATTGCCGTTCTGCACGAGACAACGATTAATTACACCATTTCCACTATTGGAGTCATCATAACTGATACAAAAAATATAAATATAAATACACAGGCATAAATGATTAAAAATATTATTTTATTATAGAAAATGCTTCATTAAATACTTTTCACTCGTGTTTTAATCTTCAAAAATGCATAGCCTATCTCTAAACTCGCTAAAATGAAAAAATTCCTTGCATTAAGAAATCTCTCGTGACTCTAATGAGAAGTTTATATTTATCATCACATAAGATACGGCACTGTAGTTATACATCATTATTATAAAGTTTATTGTAAACAATTTAAATGTGTTTACATCCAATTTACTTTAAAAAACTTTAAATTACACACTGTTTTCTTACTTTAAATTTAAATATTCTGCCTGCCTGCCACATGGCTGTGTGGTAAAGTCCTAGTAATCCAAACAAACCCTCATGAGTTTAAATGGCGTGGTATAGACTAAACTAGACCATCATTCTCTATCTGTCAATAATGCTGGATGATCTCATTGAAGATCGGAGCTGCTCATTTGGTGTAACATATAAACGAGGCAGTTCTAGTAGGTGTGCAGTTCATGCATACTTGCATACAAGGGGCCGGATCCCCAGGCTAGCCATTACTGTACTTTAACGAATAAAATGAATATTTTAATATAGTGGTCGGTGACGAAATAGATTGATATTGCACAACAATGGACGATATAGCCACACAGTTTATGGTTATAAATAAAGCCAAAGTGTACACATTGGGTGTTTTGCATCAGAAAAGTTACCAAACAGTGAATACTTGATCACACTAGACATTTTCCATCCAATAGCAATTTCTAATTTTTCCAAAATTTTCATCCATATATTATTTTTTAAAATTTTATTGTGATATTCTCCCCCTGACCAATCATATAAAAGTAGATTTCTTCCACCGGCTCAATAAGGTTTTTGTCGCATGCTACCATAACTTTTGAACAGAAAAGGTTTCCTATTGAGTTCGAAGAAATCTAACCATAGGTGCGATTTTGACACCCATAAAAGGGGTTGTCACTGGGCAATAGTCTATACAAATCCATTTAGCTGAACAAAATTGTGTAGTGGAAGCTATAATTTAAGGTACTATGGTACTAAAAGAAAAGAGAGTTCTGTGTTAAAGGTGATTTGAAAGCAAGTGTGGGTTATATGTTTGTTTTAAATTACAATTATAAACCCGTCGACTAGCTTTTCTTTTGTCTGAAGTCACCGAGAGCATCTTTAGAAAATTGAAAAAATCATATACATAACCCAGACATATTCACCTTTCAATCCCTATTATTCATTTTCTTTGTGTCAATTCACAGCACGGTGTAAGAATACGGGTGATACCACTCTCCGTTCGAGGATGTTGGCAAAGTGGTCGAGCTCACTCAAGTATCCACCAGATGTCATGACAATGTAGAAGTCCAACTTTTACAATTGATTACTACTATCAACAATTGCTAATCAAACTCTAATTTGATTATTTTATTGAAATTAACACAAAGTAATAGAATACATTTATAATTTTTTTTTTAAATCTTTATTAAACTTATATTTTTATACTCTAAAAAGGTTTAAAATATATATTACTTTAGTTATTAAATGTCATTTAAGCTCGTAAACCATTAAAAGATTTTTAATTTTGCCCCCATAAAAGTTGTGTGTCGTAGTATAACCTCTCAACAATGGACATTGACAGGGAGTGACAAGTTTTTCCTTATTTCAAGGTGTTTAATGTTTCTCAACATTGTTTGTCGAGAAGTTTTATAAGGAACGCTGATAATTTCCTTTCCATCATTTTTATATACTCTCCACGAACAAAGAATTTGATGTGGAGAAAAATGCTTTCCACAAAAATCGTAGCATTCAGTCAGTTCTTGAGCTGTACGCAGTATTACTCGTTTTTTATTTTTTAAATAATTCCAAATCTTTTGGTGCCTTAAATACATTTACTATTTGTTTCTTGGATAATAATTGCCTTTGCAATTATTCACACATCATTTATAAGACTGATAGTGTTTTTAAGAAATTCTTACAAAATCATAACAAGGTAGTAGTAATTGGTAAACGACAATACAAAATGGACTTCCTGATAAGATGGGACCCAGTTGTGAACATCTGAAATATGACCACATTCCTGATAAATTTTCGACAGTCAAACAACAGAAGTGGTATCACCTGTATTCTTACACTATGATTCACACTTTAATTATTACTACACATTCCTATTTGAACTTCAACCAAAAATCCAAGATTTTCAAGGTGAATTCTCTCAGTTTTTATATAATGTCATCATTTCAGAGAACTGCTCAGAAACTGACTTGAGTTTGTCATGTATCATTACTTCTTATTGCAGTAATGCAAATTTTGACAAAATATAATTATATACATTTAAAACGATAGACTTAACTTCATTGTGCAATATCCCTCACAGTTTACATTACAGGTATACCTCACCTTATGTCGATAATTGGTTCCAGGAGAGGTGATGTAAGTTGAATTTACTTGTGTAGTTATGAAACTACAGTGGAAAACGCCAATAATGAGCACTTAAAGACCGCTAAATAAGATGACAACACAGAAACACAGATGTTTTCGTGTTTCATTCTCTAGGATTTATGATGATTATATTAACATTTACTGTAAATGTACATATTTTAATATGATTTTATGTGCTTTTAACACTTTTCTAGTGATATTACAACTTCGATATTTGTGGCGGACAGATGTAAAGTGAAATAAAATGACTTAAACTTGATTTTTATTTTTCCATGTACTTTTTTGACAAACGACGTATAATCAAGAACGACGTCACTCGGGGTATACCTGTACATTGGTGTCAGCAAACCATTTTATTCCACTTCATAAGCAATCCAGATATTGGTCCGGGGCACCAGGTAGCCACAACATGCATAGACTTAAAATGCCCCGGATAACACAACAGAGTCTTTAGATTTATCCACTCCAATTGCAGCAGCATTGTGACCTCTATAGTCTCAAGTTAAGTGGTTACGAGATGTTGTTTACATAAAACAGCATTACTTTCTGCCATACTATTAACAAAACAGAAGCTAAAAACAGTGTCATTAGCATTTTGCTTTGTTTTATTCATTTTTTAAACTCCGGAGTGTGTGAATCCATTTTATATTAATTAAATTAATATTCACTTAAACGTCTATTTTAGTATTAAATTTAAGAGCTGGCAATCGAGTTTTCAACTTGCATCAACTTGGGAGCAATTGCATATATCATAAGATGCGAAGCATAATTTTCTCCCATGTCATTATCAGAAACCAAGTTAACTCAACCCCAAAAACATGGCTTTTGATGTTCGGCAATCAAAGGCTGCCTTGCGGGACTTTGTGGCATCTCTTCTGATCTTTTATTTTTTCTTAAATGGATAACAATTATATATAATGCTCTCAGTTCCAAGAAATAATCCACATAAAAATGTCAATGCCCAAAGTAAGATTTGAACTTAATCTACACAAACTAGAAACACGATTTAACAAACTCTTCTACCACATCAACAAATTAGGATATTCAAAATGCTTAGGATTATTTCTGTGATACAGAGGATTGAGTATAAATAACACACATCTTTATCCATAATTATCATCCAATTTTGACAATTAAGTGAAGTATATACAGATCAACCTTGTATTTTCTGACACAGTTCCAAAGACTTGCCAAACCAACATTACATGATGATAATCAATCAATATATATTATAAAAGTAAGTGTACAATGTGCGTGCCACTTAAACTCAAAAACAAGTCCCGGTATGATCAAGGGAGTTATATGGTGTGGTAGCCCTCTATCCCCCATCCATGAAGAAAGTTCCTGTTTTTACCTGAAGGGCATGCTGTTGAAGATATAAGGGCTGGAAGTTTCGCCCTCTAGAAATTTCTAGAACAGTCCAGAACATTCGAGAGCATTCCAGAATGTTCCGGGATGTTCTGGAACGTTTGGGAACATCCCAGATCATTGTGGAACATTCCAGAACACTCTTGAATACTCTCGAATGTTCTGGACCCAGCGCAGAGCCCAAACAGTTAGGAGTTGAAAGTTGAAATTTAGTACACAGGGTACGTCACGAAAACGTTTAGAAAAGATTTTTTGAAATTTTCCCATGGGGGAGAGGATTATAGCTTATCCTAAAGAACTCAGCTTCTACTGTACTATTTTAGATGCAATTTTTTGTTTTTAACTGCGTTTTAGTAGAGTACTACGTGGGGATGAAAGAAGTTTATTCCTTAACAATGGAAGTGTTAAGAGAAAGCGGTGTGCAAGATTTACAGGTGCAGATGCGGTTTTTTGCGAAAAATCGATCATATTTTTAGATCCATCTAAAAATTCTCTAATTAGTCTGGAAACAGGGGGACCTAATTCTTGTATTCTGTGAAAACGGATAAGATTGGCTATAACGTAATAATTTTAATCTTCGCTATCATTACTTTTTGCCCGAGCAACGCCGGGCTTATCTGCTAGTTTGATAATATATCTTAATACTGCTAATTGTATACCTTCCATCTCTAAAGCATTGTAAACTGCTAGAAACTTAAATATGGATTAAAGTTTTGATTGGCATTTGCATTTGATATCACTGATACTTTCGTCTCCTTAGAAGCATATTAATAATTGCAATGTAACAATTCAAATAAACACAGATGGCACTACACAATACTATCTGTGACCATTCTGTCTGACAGATGGAATTTTACCTGACTTCTCTTAATTCTGTCAGGATTAAAAGCAGTGCCGGAATATAAATGCGTAATTTGTATAATTTGATCGTAATCTCATGTATCAAAATTAAATGAAGCACCATTATTATGAAATTATGAACAGATTATTGCTTACTACTCTTTAAATGTTTCATATTTATTTAATTTAAACTAAAAATTAACTTAATAAAAGATAAATTGTTCATGCAACTCACCGTGTTGAGGAAGAATGCTGACATCCGTAAAGTGGACGGTACCTGAGAATCCGTAACACGTTAGCATGACAGTGATGCTTGCAATGGTTTTGTTTTCCGGACTTTTGTAATTTGCACTGTGTAGAGTTTGCGGTTTTATATTGGGCAAGAATTGAATCCTGAAATATTTTGCAATTGTTAAAATCGAGTGAGGGCAAGTTTTTAATTCCTGTAATGAAAATTGCTTTACGCAGTCTAATTTAATACTGTTTAAGTTCATTATTTCTTTAAAAATTTTATTAAAGTTCTTGTTAGCAATAAAAACTCTTAAGAGGATGAATGCCCTATCTTTCATCCCTCCTCTAGATCTGTCCCTGGTTAAAATTATAATTTTAAAGAATAGAAAAATTTTAATGTACGAAACATTGAAAAATAAACAAACAGAACAACCTGACTACATCAGAACTTTCATCCGATAATTTTATGAGAACAAAGGCACCAAATGTTGCTCCACTTGTCTGCAAATAAACATAGTTTACATTCTTTTAAATATTTAAATATTCAAATATATAGCAATATGTATATTATATACAATGTCTGTCTGGTAAATCCTTCAAAACATTTTTGGAATGCTTCATTTGGGATACTGCAGAGTTCTGATAGTGAATTTTCCTTTATCGAGTCAATCAACTCAAAACATTTTACTTCAGTTTTAATTTGGGGAGTAAAAACAAAGTCCACTAGTGCTAGATCAGATGAGTAAGGAGTGGAACAACAGTTGTCTTGCATTTTGCCAAAAACTGACATTAATAGTGATGCATGCACAGAGCATCCATCAGTTTGACCTCCAAGCATAGAGCATTTTCCAACGATAACCTTGCGAAGATGTTTCACTACTTCAAGATAATATTCCTTTGTCGCTGTTCTGCTTCTTGGAAGGAATTCCTGGTGAATAACTTTCTCAGCGTGACTTTAATGCTGAGAAAGTTAACACCAAATGCTGTTTTTAACATTTCAAATGTCTCCATAAAGGATTTTCCCAATTTAACACAAAATTTCACACAAATTTGCTGTTTATGAAAATCATTTTAAACACTTTATTCTCATTTTAAATACCATAAAAATCACAAACACACAACACTCATTGATATAAACAGGAAGAGCACAATGACTATGCAACATCATGTAGTGCAGTTTTCACTAGAATACTTACCAATTCTGCCACTACATGGAAGCATGATTCACATTCTGTTTGCACTTACTAGCAGGCAAATTGGAAAGTTCCAGAACTTACCAGACAGACCTTGTAGAGTGGAAACTCAATTATCCAAACTGATTTAAAACAAGTATAATGTGTAGTGTTGTATGCAACACAGAATATATAGACTCTCACCTAAAACCTTGATCTTTAACCACAAAATATAATATACAGAGACAAATTCTTTATGTAACTGGTAATCACTACCATCATCTGTCAAAGAGCCTATTGCTATTCACAGGCTCTCTAGTCACCAGTCGATCATAGCACCATGAAGCTCCATCACATATGCAACACTTTGTTACATATATGATCGAGTTTTGTAGAACTATAATCGACAGACAAAACTTCACAAAACTTTAAATGCACAGCATTTATGTTGTACCAAAAACACAAAAGCAAGTTTCTGGATTATCCAGCTCCTATCAAGTTTGGATGATCAAGTTTCCATTGTATATATATGTATATATATAATTTAACGTGCAATAGCATCAAAGCAGAACATATCTAAACTTAGATGAAATAATGCTAGACTTTTTGGGCTATAATTGTTCATTTTTAGTTAGTTAAAAAATTTGCAGAATTATAGCCCAAAAAATCCATTATTATTTTACTTATCAAACAAATTAAATTAAAAATATAGTTCAAACTATATAATATTATAAAAGATCAACTAATAAAACAAAAAAATCCAACAAGTAGTATAATTTTCCAAGCAAAAAAACCCTAGTATAAAATTAAAATTGTTTGTGGCACTATCTTCTTTGAGATTTTGTTTAAAAGATAATTTCTATATTATTTATTATTATAAAATAACAAAAGCTTTAATTTTGAAGATAAAGATGCATTTTATAAAAAAAAATGTAAATGTTAATAACAAATAAAACCTTAATTATGTCCAACCACGACTCAACCCCTCTTATCTTCCCACTCTTTGACCTTAACCACCAAAAGTTAATAGCATTGATATCCCTTATACATGAGTTAGTTTGTTTAGTTATGGCAATGCAATGCTTGGGCAATCTGCATAGGAGGGAATGTCTTCTGAGAGTTTTTTTAAGGGTAACTGGTCACTATTTGGGCATAACAGACATGGAGAAAACCCGGAAAACTCCATGTAGTCAGCCCGTCCTGGCGAGGCGCAAACCCACAACCAGATTCCCAGTGTTCGGAGAATGGAACAGCTTGGTCACTGATGGACCTATACACAAGTTACCATGTCATATTTCATTTCATCTTTACCACACCTTGTGACATTAAATAAATTAGATGCCAACACACATGTCCACAGAATTTTTCCTGTTTTTTTTTTTATTTTTTAATTCAAGAGGTCTCAAAACATGAAGATTTGCAAAATACCTGGAGGATCTAATTTGACACGATTCTAATTCCTTTCCCTTGTTATGTATACATAACAGCCAGAAAAGTAATATGCCACTTAAATACAGCATTTCGTACAGTCATAGAATGGGTTTTAACTGTATCATCATCAGCCCTTTGTCATCCACTGTTGAACATAGGCTTCCCTGACTTCTCCCAAATTTGTTAATACAGGTTAATATAAAATTATAATCAATTTGACTAGAAAAGGCAATAAATATATACAATACATACATCAGGAATGGCCAAAATGCCTCTTGCAAACTGCATACAGCTCTTCTAGACCCTTACCATGGCTACCATATAGTTGAACAATTGCTTTTTATAAATTATACTACAACATTGCACAACTTTATCATATTGTGATACAATTGAGGCAGAGCCAGAAAGAAGCAATCTGTGCACTTATTAGGCTCAGAAGGCAATCCTTGTACCTGCTGGCTACGGGAGAGGCGACCCTTGCATTGGCCAGATACGAAGAGACAATCTTTGCACTAGCCGACATGGAGGGGTGATCTAAAAACAAAGCAATGCTCATCAACTGCTTTGTTGTTGTGTTTTGTTCGTTTCTCACATCTATTTTCCATTAGGCACACACAATGCTGTTTTTATTTTTGACCTCTAGGCCTAAGTCTGTTAGTCATATCAGAGGGCACAGACATTGTCAGTTTAACCTCAGTACAGTAGGTGATCAGTTAACGAACATAATCCGTTCCAAGACTTTGTTTGCTATCTGAATTGTTCGTTAACCGATTATTGACTTACCATAGGTTTTTATGGGAATTTGATTAATTCGTTCTGGAGATCCCAAAAAATAAAAAAATATATACTTTCTTACTACATTTATTTATATGTAATAATAAAAACACATATATACATAGTCTTGCATTTTTATTAGTCATGTTTTTTTGTTTGTGGGGGTTAAAGAATCTGTCTAATGTCGATTGCTTTTCTCTCTTCTTCAGGATTTTCAGAAGTAATTAATAGCATTGTAATTGTAGATATCCCCAAGCCTATTAACCTCAACCTGGTTTGTATGCCATTTTAAGACCGTTGATCTGACATCCCCCACTTCTTCAAAAGATCTTTAATTAATAGCAGATATTGACATTAATCCTCTTTTTCAGAAGAAAACATAACTCGCAGAGTTTCTTGGTTTTCTTCATTCAAGAGTTCTTGGCATTCTTCTGTTGTCAGATCTGTTCAAGGTTCCATTATGAGCTCTTCAATGTTCTTTATTTCTCAGATGTGATTTTTGTTACTTCTTAAACTGCTTGAGTCTTCTTGATTATACTGTATCTTTCTTACAAGGGGAGGGCACGACCTGGGAAATTCACTTTGGGATGAGACTTTGTATATAGGTAGTACTCCTTTAGGATGTTCAATCCTCAAAACAAGAAAGCGCAATGGCCAGCCAATTTTAAGAAAAAGGCCTTTAAAAATTTGAGCTCAGCTTATGTACTAATAAGTTTCGCTACGTCAGCAGCTGCTGAGCAGCTCAGTCGACATCGTTCTTGGCTACTGCCAAGTCGTTCAGGGTTCAAATCTCGGTCTCGATTAGTATTTTTTTTTTTTCTTTCTAAAAATTTTTTAAAATAAGTATTTTGAATATATATAAATATTAAAATTTTATTATAATAAATAATTTCATTTTAAAAAATGTTTAACACATATTACATGTCATTTTAATTATAATAATACAAAATAATTAATAATCATCATCATCAACTATTGGTAAACTGATAGTATCTTCATTCACAGACATTTTACTGTAAAATATTGAAACTATTTGTATTATGGTGTGATATATTACGGAACACTATTATCTCTTCGAAATCCAAAAGTAAACTGACACTCCAAATATCAGGTCAGTCCATAAGTCCATGCTCATTTTTATGACCTTGAGAAAAATCTTGTTTTGCTGTTGAAAATGTCAGTCTAATGTGATACTTTTCACACTGAAGTGTTAAATTGGATTTCATTTATATAATACTGTTGGAATTGGAAACATTTTAGTTGTTTATTTTTGTTAAAATGGAAGTAAAGGATGAATATAAAAGACATGTTTTATACTTTTTATTTTTAAGCGGTGAGAATTAATAAGAGTAGTAACCTTCGAAAAATTTGATACAATAGAATAATAAATGAAAACTGTTGTTTCATAACTAATTATTTATAACTATTATTATTAATTATTTTGTATTATTATAATTAAAATGACATGTAATATGTGTTAAACATTTTTTTAAATGAAATTATTTATTATAATAAAATTTTAATATTTATATATATTCAAAATACTTATTTTAAAAAATTTTTAGAAAGAAAAAAAAATACTAATCGAGACCAAGATTTGAACCCTGAACGACTTGGCGGTAGCCAAGAACGATGTCGACTGAGCTGCTCAGCAGCTGCTGACCTAGCGAAACTTATTAGTACATAAGCTGAGCTCGAATTTTTAAAGGCCTTTTTCTTAAAATTGGCTGGCCATTGCACTTTCTTGTTTTGAGGATTGAACATCCTAAAGGAGTACTACCTATATACCAAGTCTCATCCCAAAGTAAATTTCCCAGGTCATGCCCTCCCCTTGTTAGATAAGATTGAACTGTGCCCTACTGTAGACCTGTTCAAGCCATACTGCCCAGCAATATCAGACATCTTCTGCCCACACTCTACCTTTGCTATTATACTCTCACCTTTCGAAAATAAAAACCCACGCAAAACTTAATGAGTGCCCGCCCGACAGTCTCACAAATTCTATAAAAGAATTGTTTCTGTCAGAAAAATAAAGGGCTGGAATTACAAGGGAGTATTTCAAAGTTCAAGGAATACTATCTGATCAGTATATATCGGATTGAGCATTGATGTCAATGTCTCCTGTGCTCCAAAAAGTTTTGAATTGTTACCTGAAGACAAGGAAAAATCAATCGGTATTTGCTATTTCCGTTGCTTCTTTTTATGTTTGTTCAGTGAAGCGTTCGTTATCCAAACATGTGTTCATTGTCCGATCATAAAAATCTTTCACTAAAGTGTTTGTTATCCAATTTATTCGTTAACCGATCACCCACTGTAACCCCTGTAACCACGAAAACCCCTGAATTCCTATTTTTTTAAATGAATCCTGATTACATTTTTAGATTCCTCGTCTCAATTAATGGAAAATAGCAAAGTTTTATCAAAGTCAGCCTTCTTTAAATTTTGAGAACAAACTCGAGTCTATAGAGAAGACAACCAAAGACTTGCTAGTAACTGAAACATCGCACAATTCATGCAATATCCTTTTATTGCATGCACTTGTGAAATGATGTTATATCTCAAAAACAAAGTCATAGACCAAGATGGGGATTGTCTATAAATTAACACTAATTTTATATCTTTCAACTACCATCCCACCCCTTGCAACACCATTGCAAATACCCACTTCCAAAATTATGTAACGTATATCCTCAATCAATTAATTATATCAAGAAATAATACACAGCATGGGATACAAAACAGCAAAATAAACAGTATGGTTCCTTATGCAACATTTCTGAAACAAAAATGAATCTATTCTTTTACCAAAGAGTTGAGACCTTAGCATTATACTTGCATAACATTTTGTAATGCATTAAAATGATTATGCACTTCCCCTCCACTCTTTTCTACATTATGTAATTTATGGAGTCCCATAACCTTTGTGCTGTTGTGATTCTGTCGGTAGCATAATTAGAACTGATATTAGAGGGCCCAAGTTAGAACAAACAATACTATGTTCACCTTACCGTACTGTGGATATAGTCACTAGTGGTGTGAATAAAGAATAAACTCATATATTGTATATACACGAGTACAGGTGCATTTGTCACATTCAAATTTTTTCCTGTACGTAGTACTTTATTTTGATTTATTCATTTATTTATTTACAAAGACAATGCACCCTCCCTGGATACATTGCTGGATTTTGCCAAAGAAATATTGGATGTGAGAGACAGGTTATACATATAGGTTCAAACAATCCAAGAAAAATTCCCAGTAGATCAAACCAGATTAAAATTAGAATCACTCAAAATGATTTGTACCCCCTCTTTGGGTACAAATGCACCTTTAAATGAGATGGTTGGGACCTTATCAGAGATGCAGATCATGCCCATAGGAGTAAAAAAGTCAAAGAAACTGATGGTCAGCAAATGATCCTTCATGAGATATAGATTCCCTGAAATTGGTCCATCTGGATTTCCGGACCTTCAAAGATGGAGTAAAATTTAAAAATGAAAAGTCCGAAACTATTTCTCAAAAACATGCTAGAAAACAACTCTTTTCCACTTTACTAGAGATGGCCGAAAGCTTGTAAAATACTAGAAATGCCACTTCACCGATTACTCCTGGGGCACAATTGAAGTTGTGCTGCATGCTCAATTAAGTCTATCACAGGTTTAACAACCAGATAGGCTAAATTTTAGGAGACTATATGTCACACATAGGCCATCAGTTCCTTTGACTTTTTTTACTTATAGAGGCACAGTCTACAGCTCCATTAAGTTCCCCAACCACCTCATTCAGAGCTGCAATTTTACCCTTCTAGCTGGTTCCATACACACAGAATATGTAATAAAAAAAAAAAAAAAAAAAACAATTACTCAAATCTCTCACCTGAGGTTCTAATTCATCAAAGGAAGCGCGAACGTTAATGTCTATAATCCGTAACAGACTCTGTTCGCGAATCGGAAGATACTGATAAACGGCGCGCACTCCGTCGCTCTTACATTTCGTACTTAACACCTGAAACGGAAACAGAAATTAAATTTCCAACTGCAAACACGATTTTAAAGCTTCGTAAAAGTACTTTTGAGCAGAGGCTCCACTTCTGATTGAAGCATTGCACGTTGACGTCCCATTTAGCGTGATCCATCCACCACCCGTGAAGGGAGATCTCGTGCTGAGGCGTTACATCGCTTGATAACAGGTTCATTGCTGATTTCCTGTTCCATATCACTCTAGGCAAGTTTCTTTGCTGTTTTTCATTGATTTTCCTGTAAAATTTATTTTAAAAATCATACTAATAATAATTATAAATAGTTATTATAATGCCTACATAATCCAGATGTATCTTTTGTATCCCTTTATCAGGTATTTACATTATAAACTTCACTGGATAATTATCTAGCATCACTTTGGTAGGGATTCTAAGAGGGTGACATTGAAACTACACTTTAATTGTAGAAAATATCAAAATATAAGTTACCAATTCTCATCATCTGTTATGTAGGATATCAAATGAGTATATATAATGAATATAGATATCAACGAATGGAGTAATATAGCAAATAATATCATCTGAAATGTGCTGGCTTGCATCACTAACTTCCTCCATCTTCTCCAGCCTATCATCCTTAATTACACTTCTGTCCACCAGATGCCGTCGATTTGATTTGCTTGTACAATAATTGGAATAAATTGAAAACTAATTGATTATATTAAAGTAAAATAATAATAAAATAGCTTTAAAATATATAATTTATTAAATAATTAATAATACATAAAAATTTCAGAAAAATTTTAATAGTAGTGTTATATTTCGGTCACTAAATGGCAGAACTAAATGATAATGCCTTCTACCTGTTGCCAGCTGTAGTTCTTTCCTAATTAAATTAAATCTAAAAATTAGCCCATTACGAATAAATAATGTACTAATTACTAATACGAATTTTAACTATCCAAGGCAATTTTTTTTAACTCTCCGCCCTGGGGGCACTAAGAAAGCCTCTTTGAGCAAGCCTATTACGGGTTCGACCAGGTCCACAATGGGGCGGCCGGGTATCCAAGGCGATTAAAGACGTTAGCTTGAAAAATTACATATCGGAAAATGAAATATATATGCTTATATAATTTTAAATAATTTGTTGATTATTCGTTATAACAAAGGTTTAAAACATTCGCCATAATAAAGCTTTCTAATTAACGGGATTGGAGGCTAACATCATTAATGCTCTGGGGGTCCCGGGATCGAATCCGGGAAGTCGAAAAACTCCAGGAATTCATTTATAGTCGGTCTGTTTCGAATATGTCGGGTTCGGTCCCTCAATCAGTTTCGACTTATCCGAACCCATGAAAAAAGACCCTTCTACTGCCTACAGCGTGAAAAAAGTATAAATGAAAAAAGTTTCTCAAGTCTCCTTTTTCTGTAACCGCGAGGGTTGTAGAATCAAACGGCCTTAACAATATTTACCTAGAAACCCAGAAAAACTGATAAATAATCACATTTTTTACAGCAAGTTAAATGCTAAATCGTTTTAACGATCATAAATTTCTGTACCCACCAAAATATTAGGCCGGATGGCCAAGCGGTTAGGGTGGCAGCGTGCCGCTCTAGGAAACTTGGGATCGGATTCGGAAGGGTCGAAAACACCACCAACAGTATTTCGGGGACGTCCGTCTATATATATCCGGTCCGTCCCTCATCATCCGGCCGCGGCTTGCTAAAAAAGGCCTTCTTAGTGCCCACGGGGCGAAAATAAATTTTTAAAAACTTGCCAAAATGTATTGATTTATATACACTAAAATTTCGAAAAATAAATAAATAAAATAAAATAAAGAATAACTATCATTTCTAAGTTTCATAATAATAAAACGAAAAATACCATAGTCTTAGAATAATGATGATAATTTTTTATAGGCCTACATACAGTTAAAACTTCGATTTAGCATCACCGTTTCTTTGCCTTGGAAATTGGCATTAAATCCTGTACGGCGTGACGATTTTTTTAGTTTAATAAAGCATTTTTACGACTAAAACGCTTTATTAAACTAAAAAAAATCGACATTTCTTAATGTAAACCCATAGACCACGTGATGACAATCGACAGAACATGGCGGCAATGACTCGTATGTCGCTACTCTGATATCTAGGTACTCTAGTTGTAATGCTAGAAAAGTGGAGTAATAAATATCTCTGCCACTTCGAATGCTGTAATCGATTTGAGGCGACGGTTCGGTTCGAGCGCAGCCAGAGCTGGCTGTAATTATATACTTTACATAGAAAGAGAAAAAATGCCACTTCTCACCAGATTTGCACTTGCCAGACTTACACCCAGTCATGAAACACTTATTCGGCATGCTGTTGTTTCTTTTTCTCGCAGAAAAAAATTACAAAAATTCTCGAAAATGGCAAAACTATTTATTAACCAAATGGATAAAGCGACTCGAGTGCCAGTTATCGGCAACCTGACACATTAACTCTACTTTAGAACATAGCTGAGACACGATTATTATAAGGTTGAAGTGTGCCAAAAAAGCGTCTAGAGACAAACTTTGCCACCAGGGCGGCACTGCCAGCAATTCGGTCCACTTTAGTTACT
Organism: Centruroides vittatus; assembly: GCF_030686945.1. Lineage (NCBI taxonomy): Eukaryota > Metazoa > Arthropoda > Arachnida > Scorpiones > Buthidae > Centruroides > Centruroides vittatus. Next base: position 1,987,180 of record NW_027120768.1, read on the forward strand.
GCTATAGCAGGTTTGTTAATATAGAAATCGTTTGATTTTGATGTAATAATGCCTTCTCAGTGGTGTGTTCTGAAATGGCTATGACTCTTGTAAAAAAAAGTGCCAGTTTTCGTTTCCGAGAGATCCGGAAAAACAAAATGCGTGGAGAAGAAATATACCAAGAAACTTCGAAATCACCAAAAACTCCTTTCTTAGGATACAATTACAGATGCGAATGACAGTGTTGAACCTTAACAGAGCTGTAGAGTATGTCCATAAGAGCAAAAAAGTCAAAGGAACTATACCTCTAAATGTGACCTTTCGCGAGATGTAGCATACAGAGAAGCGTTTACAACCAACACTATTTCCTACTATTTTCCCCAGGAGCAGAAGGAACCAAGAGAGAAAATTGCAGGGCTGACCATAACCAAAAGTCATGGAAGACTCCTACATCCTTCCAAACAGCTGCTGCATTTACTACTGTTATGTGAAAAACACATTTCTCAGTATGTAGAAGACAAGAAATTTGTTATTGTTAGGATATTTGATGATATTGTAACAGATAGTAATTTGGTCTTAATCACTTTAGGATGTAAAGGTCATTTTGTACCGTACAGTACATCAATATAAACTGTATAGAATGATAGTGTACTGTATTGTGCCTTGTGTACTGTATTGTATCCACATACTCTAGATGAAAATAGGCCCGAGTTGCTGATAGCGCCGCCCTTGTGAGCTTGTCCTAGACAAATTTTGGGCATCCTCCAACCTTATATTCTAGTAATCGTGGTTGGGAAACCAGTATATCAATCGAATCTGGTTAAACTATATATAATTTAAGATGTCTATGGATTAATTTTAAAAAGATATAAATTAAGATACATTTAAAAAATGAGGCTTAATGTGGATTATTTTCGTTATAGAATTGAAGATAATAATTATAAGCATAATAAATAATATATAAAAGAATGGTTTAAATTAAATCGGATTTAATGTAATTAATACAAATTTAAAACTTCGTTAGATTCCTTCTTTGCAGATGGCGCTTTACAGAATACGGCACACGAACGTTGGGTTACGTCACTTCCTCCCAATTCATTCTTTATAATAGCGTCGTCTTACAATAGCCATAATTATAATAGCCACAACTTATTGCGGAAATGACGTAGAATCGACGATTCTACGTCATTTCCGCACCCTATTTTGTCTTTGCTTTTAAACAAGTTGTTGTTCTGTTCTAACAAAGCCAATTTTTTTTTTCCTTGTAAAATTATTTCAATTTAGTATAATTATAATTAAACGTCATTAAACAATTTCCTGTTAATATAACCTGTTATACGACATTTTTACATTCGGTTCCTTCCAAATTAATAAAGTTTTGAATAATTTTTATGTCAGGCGCGTCGCTTCGCATGACGACGACGCCATGCGCGACGCATTACGAAGCGCTAAAAAATAAATATTAAAAACTTTATTGTAATTTAGTACGTTTTAAATCAATTCGTTAAGTAACTTAGTAACATACTTATGTATAAAATATCAAAATAAATCGAAAGCAAACATACATTATTCTAATACGTGACGTGTCGCATTTACGACGCGAAACCTTCCGCAGCGCATGATGTATATAACGAAACTTAAAAAGTATATTTACAATAAATTTATTTGTAGATTTTATATTTAAACATTTTACTATTTAACGAATTAATTTATAACTTATTATCGTATAATTAAATGCCATTTGTGTATTATCGTAAACATACTACGAGACGCGTCGCGTCTCGCAACCATTTTGGAAAAAACAATTTTAGAATAAAATATAAAATTATTTTTTACAAAGCGCAATTTCCGCGTAATAATGTCAACCTTTTCTTTAAAATGCCGAATATATTTGAAATCAAGACAATTTGTTCCTATTATTTCTGCTGCCAAAATATCCTCTTAAATGGACCATTTTGTTGTAAAATGGCACAGAAAAACATGAAATAATTGCCCTAAAAAGGGATAAATTCCTATTTAATCGCATATTTCAATAAAACAATAATATTCGAGTTTTAAAGCGTGACGGACAGACAAGAGTAAGAAACCATTGGAGAATTTATATATAGAATTCTGCTTAATGTGCGAGTCGAATTTTGTTAAATTTATAAGATTTTTAACAAATATCCAAGTAATTTAGAAGCTTTAATAGGGAAAAATGACCTTTAGAAGAGCCGACATTTTAGATTTATTTCGACTTCTTTAAAAGTTTATCGCTAAAAATCGATAAAAATTAAGTAGAAACACGATAAAATTGTCTCGTTTTTTACCTGTTTAAAAGCCAAGTATAACATTTTTTTCGCTTCGTCTTGCCTGAAAGAAGATGTAGTCAACCGATTTTCAGACAAGCAAAGTTTTAACCTTTTTTTTCTTGTTTTTTTTCTGTTTTACGCTTTTGAAAAATTCAATCTAAACAATAATCATCCTTGTAACTATCGTAAAAATCTTTTAAAGACGTGTTTTGTCTGAAAATGACGCATTTTCAGACATAACATTTGAAAATTTGAATCGGAGACAATACTTACGTAACTGTGACGTATTGGTTTAATTTCACAGATTTTATCATTGTTGCCAATTTCGAAAAAAATTAATAATTTTATAAATTATTTCCGTTATGTTTAAAACAGTGTTATTATTATATTATATTATTTTTAAAGATTTGTTTTCCTTTTTAAGTAAATAGAGAGATACGCCCTTTCTTCAATTTAACTTTAAAAATATTAATAAAATCGAAGAAATTAGCGTGACGTTTTAGGTTAATATCGTTTGGTTTTGATTTTGACATGTCAATTTCGGTTAAATAATTAATTAATTATTAATTGATTAATTAAAGTTGTTGTTTTTATTACATAAATTAAATATTTTAAACACGCATTTATTCCAAAATTGCAACGTTTTTATCAACTAAAAGTTAAAATAATTACGGCTAAAACTTATAAAATCGGTTAAGACAATTACGTAATGGTGACGTAATCGGATTAAACAATAATCGTCTGGTTTATATTTTAGCATTGTTGCCAATTTTAGTTAATAATTAACGCGGATTTATTACATAAAAGCCTAACACGTCGGTTAGACACTTTATGATGGTCATTTTTACGTCTTTTTATTTCTCGGGGGGTTAATCGAAATGTTTAAAAGAAAATAAAAATAAAAATAAAAAAAAGGTGAACGTCCACCAGGTGTTGCGCACACCTGCTACGTCCGGGGTTTGTTCAGTCGTGTGTTGTGGGGTGGATGCTGCACTTAGACTCCAGGTGCTGCCGTGTAGAACCGTTTCTATGGCAACGGACCAACTGATGCGTTTCCGTCCGTTTCCTTTCTCGTACGATTCAGGATCAGCGAATTTGTTCTCAGTCGTTCGTCGCTTTTCGTGTTATTGTTGCGTAGATTCGAGTTCAAGGTAAGTTCGACTGTTTTAAATCTGAAATTTCAAATTTCGCCCCCTGTCGTCCGTAACTAAAACAACGCCGAGTTGCCACGGTTACCGAAAATTACCTTTCGGGCATTTTTTTAATTTTCAACGGTTTTACGTCGGTAAAACACGAGGGAATTTTTTTTAAAAAGTATTTTTCGAGGGGTTTTACGCGTAAAATCGTAATTTACATTAAGCCTATTTGTCAGAATTCGCGTTTTTAAAGTGTAAAACCAGACGTCGCCGTGGTAACAGTTTTAAAAACATTCGTTAGTTTCCATGGCAATAGATGTTTTGTTTTTTTTTAACTATTACCATGGCAACAATTTTAAATTTATGACCGAATGGGTAATATTAATGCCACTTTTTGGCGGCGGTTTTCTAGGAAATGGTCACAAAAGGGCGATTACTATGGTAACATCCTGTTTACTCGAAAGATACAAAAGGCATGAATGGTTTTATAGTCAAATGATGCTAAGCAACTCTACAATAATCGCCATTTTTGTTTTGTTTTTTCTGCTGGATATTTGACTTTTTACACGTTACTATTGAGCTAAAATCCAATATTTTGGATGATCTAAACAATGAATCATTTCAAAAATTTAGTTAAATGATACAGATCATGCTCAAAATTAGTCTCTTCTGATTTATTCATTGAAAATCATGCTTAAAATCAATTATTTCTATTAATTTAATCATCACAGTTCAAACAGTTAATTGATTTGGCCTCATAATCACGATTGAAGCTGATTTTAAGCTGTATTCTGCTTTTAATCTTATCAATTAGCCAATTTTACATGATTCATTCTCACTGAAAATCAGTAAACTGCACTAAATTATTGTGTATCTACACATGTAGCTGTATAAATCAAAGGGATGTAGCAATGCATTCCAGTTTAACATTTTTTTTTTTATACTAAAACTGGAAAAGTACCCATAATATTTTATGATTTTTGAAAATATAGTACAAGTAACCATTAAAAAAAGGGCTATAAAACCATCCGAGCTTATCCTTCAACCATAAGTTCTCTATGTTGATATTTGTCATTGCTTCTTTACAAATTTTATGGTTCCTCTGGCTGCCGGTATCTCGATTTGATGTAAAAAGAACTCTACTAGTTTTAAGATACAAAAATATTACTTAAATCGTCAAGTAAAAATCCACTTAACCTTTGTCGGAGGTTAATACTGTCTTATGCAAATTGCTCCCTTCCTACTCGAGTGTTGACAGTGCACCACACCACGCCCTTCCCTTACCCAAATGTGGCCTCAAGCATTACCTTTTTCGAACTACTTGAACTCTAAAAACAGTCAGAAATGTTGGGGAAAAGCGGATTGGTGAGCAGCAAGATATATTCGAAGAGTGAAAGGTATTTTTAGTGAGGGTGTCGGTCAAAGTTCTCTGAATTAGTTTCGGGTGCGGTGAAAAGTCGACAAGTTAGCTCTTAAATTAGTTGCATAACTCCTCTTAGTGGCAATAAGTCAAGGCGAGTTAAGAGGAATGTATACCCTACAATTAATTGTTTTGTGAAGTCTTAAACACTAAAAATTATCTTGCATTTGTTTTAGATAACACATGGCATCGCAGTCGCACATTTATCCGCCAAAACATCTCGCTTTTGTCTCGCTTGCCCTAGGTTTTCTGGTCATTTGGACTGCAGTTTTGGCTGGATTACTAGTATCGAGGGCAGTCAAGGTAGTGTCTTTCGTTTATTACTCTTAAACTTCATAAATCTTGGATTTTTTAATATTAAAGTGTATGTTAATATAAATTTTAAACGTTCTGTAGGATAGTCACATAGCGGAAGAAACTACGAGAGTTTTTCACACGCACGAAGACGTTGGAAAAGTAACGTTTGCACTCGGACATGAATTGGGTAATTAGTTTAATATAAAATAACTTTTAGATACGTTTTAATTGTGACTTTTTTTTATAATTAAAAAAAAAATCTTTTTGTAGTGTCTATTGTCGATTGGTTACTCTCAAAAATTTCCGAAAACGTGACAGACAGAGACATTCTATCTGTCACTTGGAAATTCACCGATAGTGTGCTCGAGAACATACAAGAGACCAGTTCGCAACGATGGGTTCATAGCGTCGTGACTCTTCTAGACACGATAGAAGTGAAGCTGAATAAATTTCGAGAGACATTAACTCCGAATACAAATCCTCTACAAGTTATAGATTTTTATTTAGAACTAAATAACATGATCATTAGAAAGTGCTTCCTTCTTGACTACGCAGGTCAACACCTTCCCATTCCCAGTCTGTCATATACTTTGTTTCTAAAGGGAATGACTCAGAAATTCGGAGAAATGGCCTTCGGAACCGTCTACGTCAAATCCGATTTGCCCGTAAACAAGTCTGAATTTCTCTCCCTGAGAACGGGTGGCGACGAACTGATGGAATCTGCCTTTCACTTCACGCCCAGAGCCCGAACCAAATGGTGGGAATTACAGGAACAGGAACCCCGGGTACAGAAAGTACTGGGTGCCATGGCAGAAGATCTCGTCTCCGGAGGATCCCTGAGGGGTCACCGTGAACTGGCCATTCCCTATTTGGACGGCGTGAGAGAACAAATAGCAATGTTACTCCTGACCAAAGAAGTACTGAATTCTACGCTTGCCAGTTGGGTGGAAAAATTTGCTCAGAAATCAAACAACACGCTCGCCTTTCACACGTCGATAGCCTGTGTGGCAATTCTGGCCGTAGTTCTGTGTCTGATAGTCACCGGATGCTCGTGTAACAGTCTGAATCAAACGGAACAGAAAGCCGAAGTCACACAAAATCAGGACACATCGTCTGACAGAACGCAGATCTTAACGACTCCAGATTATTTGAAACCTCAGTGTTATTTGTAGATTATAATATTAATATTATTATTTATCTAATTTAATTACTTAATTTGCTTTTATACAAATTTATATATAGTATTTTTAATATACAATAAAAGATTTTATAAATAGAATTTATAATCATTATTCTATTTAATAATTATACTTACTTTTCTGCTGCCGTCTAGTTACTTCTTTTTGTCATTCATCCATTCAAATATTTGAGTCATAGCACAAATGGCATCTGTATCTGTTACATCCAAACAATAGCAAACTAGTGATTTCAGCGTAATTTTATAAATCATTATGGTATAAATTAGCTGGAACACACTACAGTTCTCAAATTGGAGATGAAATACAGCAATACTCCAGTATCTGAATCTCGCCTACAACAAACGTTCTTTGACTTGTATATTGCAACAGATACTAAACAATCCTGCTATTACAAATTTCTTTAAAACATTGAAGCAATTTTTGAATTTTTCCAATTGGTGTCTGTTTTGTTTTGATGGTGTGCACACATTCTAATAGTTATGCAATTTGTGATAAAATTCACTAAATGGTTCATTACAATAGACTCGCTACTATAGGTTTGTTTTATTTTCATTGTTGTATTGTTTGTACAATAGTCATTTATATACAGGATCTTCCAAAGTGAAAATTACAATTCAAAATGGTAGCAATGTTAAATTATTATCTGAGAACGTTACGTAGATTAAAACATTAAAAAACAGTCAAAGTTTCACATTTGCCCATTACAATTTAACGTGAAATGTCCTCTCCCGCCAAGTCGCCATTTTTGTTTATGGCACTTCCTAGAGGTGGTACACAAGATGCTTGAATGCAGACAGGTGATGAAACTCTATGGTTACACGTTGCATACTCCTTGGATAATAACATAATTACAGTAATTTGAAATGGTATTCGTTTTGGAAGATCCTGTACAAACTATACAACAATGTTACATTTCCATAGCTGTCTATTGTGTATTAAGAAAACACTGTTTAACACCCCTGTTAGAAACAATTTATTTATTGCATTATTAGTAATAATGAATGCTTATGTGATGCTTGCATGGAAATTGGAGTTTTTAGTATGTTACAAACAGTTATTTTGCATTGTTTTAGCATCATTTGGGTTATTCAGATGGACAAGTTAACATTAGAATTTTCCCATAAGAAATAAACACTTCCTGATGTTCAAAATCATCTTTGGGAATACATTACAGCTGTAATTCATATTGTATTGATTTGTAGATTTGTTTTTGTTTCTAGTATTTTAACAACTAGTCTGCCATACACAATACACAACCACACAACACTATAATCTTGCCAACTATGATTTTATTTTACAGGTATTTAAATTACATTAATAAAAAGAAATCTTTTAACATCTTAATTTTTATGCAATTTGAAACCTACATTAAAACATCGGTTAAATCTAATAAATACTTTTTGTAGTTTTAAATTAAAATACTTTCCTCAAAAATATTTTAAAGGTAGTGTCGATAATTAGCATAAACGATGCACCATAATAAATTATTCTAAATTAAGTATTTTATGTGAAGTTTCAAAAACTGTGCCGATGATTATTGCAAAGGAAGTTGATTTCCGTTAGTGTACTTTCTAATAGCTGCACATTTGTGATATTGCTTTGGTTTCTAAATCTAAGACGCAAATTCATATAATGGAAACTAGACAAAATATCGAACTGTTGATTGCCTGACGTCAAATGTATATATTTGAGGTTGTCATCTTTGATCAGTTGTTTTAAAAAATATCATAAATTGGAATGTCTCAAGTCATTACAGAAGCGAATCCATACAGGGCCAAGAAGAAATTACACTTTATCGCTCGTGACTCTAGCCGTCATGCTTCCTTTATTTCTACATTCTATGATAATTTTCGTAAAGTGCTATCAAGAAAGATCGAACTCAGCAAAATTGTTTGTAAATAAATCTACTTCTTGCATAAATATTCCTCATTTTTTATCTTCCAAACCAGCTCTCATCTTGCATATATACAGATAAAACAACTTTAAAGAACTTAACAAAATATTTAAATAAATAAATGTTCTAAATTATCACATTACCCGTGAAACCTTAAAACTAACGTGTATATGTATATACACTACTATATACAAATACAAGATAACAATACCACAATTATGCATGGTCAAGGAATCTCTCATTCCATAAACAGAAGATAATCACTAGAATATTGTCTTCATTGAAGATACAATTACCCATAGCCATAAACTGCCTTTAAAATTATTTATGTATGTATATATCACAGTATCTAGTGCAGTCACCTGTCAATCATCTGGATTATTTCTGCATCACGTAAATAAAAAAATTAAAAATCAGTGTGGTATTTGGTAACATAGTTAAAACTTTCTTTAAATAATCCAGATAACTGATGCAATGACTGTATCTAATACAATAAATTTAATAATTTATGTGTGTATGCTGTCACAGTACTAATATCAAGCTCTAGGAAAATAAAAACATAACAGTAACAAAGTATAAGAGTTAACAATCACTTATAAATAATTTTCTAAACGACAGAACGCTTATAAATTAAACTTATCCCGATTCATTTTGTAATGTCAAATATCTATAAAATTAGATAATAGTACTTTTTCAGAGGTCGGAGTTAATTGCCAGGTCCTCACACGCGTTCGTCAACGTCTGAAAGTCCTCCTCGAAGAATTTGTCGAGCAGTAGACACTCGATCTGATGATCGTCTAGTGTGTCTGCAGTGCCTCCGCTCGCCAGGCTGTCTGTGTCTGAGAGATCCTCTTTCTGAATGCGCAGCATGTTGCAGTCTGCACCTGAGACTTTCCTTGACTGTATTATGGGACTGTTCGGATTGGTCACAGTATTGTTGTCCTGAGTTTTCGTTTCGTACCTGTCAAATACTCCGTTTGACGAAATAATATACTTGTCTTCTTGAAACAATTGTATACTTTTGTTTCCATCGCCCGTATTCAACTGATTAACACCCATGTACTTTGATTGATCTAATTCGTCACAGATACTCAGCGCGGAAGGACTAGGAGAGCAACTGTCTTGCGAGTGACCCGTAGGATCAAGATGGGACCCATTCTTGGATTCGTTAAGTAACTTTTGATTCGTTTTCTCTTTGGAATTTAATGCAGATGCAGATATGATGATTTGTCTATTGCTATCCAGATTATCTGTTTGAATATTCTATGGGTAAAAATATAAAAATCAAAGTTATTTGAAAAATTTACAGAATTTCCTATGCGGAAATTTGAAGTCAATACTTACAGTAGTATTTGGTAATTCTCCATCATCAAAAGATTTTATCGATGAAGGCGAGGAGAACGAATTAACAAGAATGGCCGTTTTAGCACTCAGAGAATCGGGAAGCCTTAGATATATATCATCTGTTTCCGTTTCTATAGATCTCCTGCAGATTTGTTTCTGTTCCTGTAAATATATCAAACAGAAAAAGTTAATATAATACTGCATAAATACTTGAAGGAAATGCTTAAAGGCAGTTATAAAATGTGTTAGTTTTCTGGTTAAAGGCAAAAAGATGGGAAAAAATTAATTTAATTTTTAAAAGAACACCAATTTACATATTTAATTAATAACAGGTAGCTTTTCAACACGATGCTTCAGGCAAGAATGCAACTGTCTGGTTTTAGACAATCAAGCTACATTTAACAAAATCTGCAATTATTAGGCCAAGTAAATGCAGCCAAAATATCCAATAAAAAGAAAACAACAATTGAATGGGTAAATATTTAGTATATATACTAGGGGTGGTCAAATGTCATTACGATTGGAACCATATACTGTGTATCAGAAATACATGAGCGGCATCCTGTATTGAAATGTGTATACTTACACATATATAGAAGAATAGCACTTAGGAGTAGAGGGTCTGACTTAAGTAATAAGCATCCAATATACGAGAGTCACAATAAGGGTCTAGAAGAGCAGCAGTTTGGCCACCATGGATTTATGTAATATAATAATTACAGCACTTCCTTTCCAAACAATTCTATGCTGCTGCATTGTTTAAACACAAATGCATAAAACTTAATTACAAAAATAATTTCAAACTTTATGGACAAAATTCTGGCCTTTGATATAACATATAGTTTAAAGAAAACACTCAATAAACCACTAGTAGTTGAACAGTACTTAAACTACTTTTGAGCTAGTGTTTATCTTTTATTTTACTAATAAGATCATCAAGCTTAATTGCACACCCCTCAGCCAAATTCTATAATAGTTAACTATTTTTGGATTTAAGCTACTTTTTACATACGACCGACCATTCAAAATACATTAAAAATAAATACGTCTTGTATAATATTTGTTCTGTGGAAGAATAAGCACAGACTTGTGCTGTTAAACCTAAGTGGAAAAAAAAAAAGTCGTGTCACTTTTTACATTAATTTCACAGGTGCCAGGTGCAAAATCACCTAACGAGAGTAAACATTTGTTTCGTGCCATCAGATCTTGATATTTTTTTTTTTTATAAATATATATTAATAAATAATGATAAATAAAAGTTGCATGTATACTAGTAAAGCAAGATCATTATATAAACTTGACTTGTAGTATGGACATTTTACTGTTTTGTTAAAAAAAAATCAAGTTTGGAAATAATATTTATGCATGTGATTTTCTGACTTTAATTTAGTGAATTTTTTAAGGCTTTCAAAATTAAAATGCTCGTTTGATAAAGGAAAATTTAACTGAAATTGATAAATCATTCATAGATTCAAAATAAATTGCTTCTCAGACTCGTAGCCGACTGTAAGAAATATCTGAAAACTATTTTGTCATTTCATATATTCTGTAGATTTAACATAAAATACTTGACTAGGAGTGTGTCCTTTCTCTTCTCTGTATTGGAATATCTAATCTGTATTAACACTTAATTTTATTATTAGATCATATATTGACAAAAGTTTCCAGTTGAATCTTGGAGAAAAATGATTAAATCAATGAATTTTTAATTTTTCTGGGGTTTTTTCACAAGCAAATTATAAAATACAGTATTGCATTGATACTGAAAGATAGACAAAGTTTCCCTCAATCGAGGGTGTGAGGTTACGTACCTTGATCACTTTTACGATTATAATCTGTGGATTTTTAACTTGATTCCAGGTGGGGCATTTGCCCCACCTGGAATCAAGCCGTCCGACCCCCCCTGTGACACCTACAGTACTTTATAATAGTAAAATTAGTAAACTATTTTTCTCAAAATTTCTATGAAGGAGAACGAATTAAACTTGGGGAAAATCAATCAGATTCTCTTGAATAAACATTATTCTTGTCATGCAAATATGGCAAGAAAATTTCTCAAGCTCTAATTCAAATACCTTAATAAATTATCCATATAACAATTTAATTATCAATAACATTTGTGTGTAAATTTTGTCATAAAATATTCCAATACAGTTGTTCTTCCCTCATCAATGTACTAGCAAATTTTAAATGTTTTTCCTCGGAATTCCTCTCTCATATACTAAATTTACCTTACACTCTGACTACATATTAATACTTAACCTTTTAAACAAGTAGTAGGCATTTTTAGAAACTAAAAACAATCTATTGTCTCGCTACAAAATGTCGTCAATAAATCAAAGCAGCGGTTGGCTGCACTTCGGTATGGCTGCAAACGACTTGTCTGTCAAACTTGACGCACTATTTTTACAAAACTGTCAAAACAATCTTCAGTTGTGCAGACGAGTAGTTAATTTAAAATGTAAATATGGAAAAACCTAGATAAATTGAATGAAACTGCATAAAAACTGCATTATGTAATTGTCCTGACAGAATAATTCAAATAAGAGCTTTGCATACAAAGTAAAATTTTATGAAAGACAGTTAAGATTTACTAATATGCATAAAAAATGTGTTGTTTTGTAATTTATTATATTTTTTATCATCAGGAAGTTTGCATTATATATATAATGCAAATATAATATAATTATATATAGTTATTATAGTTAATATTATATATAGAGCTAAATAATATATATATATTATTTAGCACCCATCTACTTTCAAATGTTTAAATGCTTTTAAAAAACTATGAATCACAAATCACTGAATGCAATTCTAATTTTATAGTTTGTTTAGCTTCCTTTTGGAAACATATCATTGTGGATTCTATAAATACACACATATATAAATCTTAATCATTTGTTTGTGTATATATATTTTGCTTTCAAAATTATATTTGGCAGTGAAAATGAATTTGAAAGTGATCCAATTTTGTTTGCAGATGGAAATACCTTAATTTCATGTATGTAAAATGTTTGTAAAATAGAGATTTCACCACTTTAGAAACCAGTATTAAATTTTTTAAGTCGGTAACCTAAAATTAAACCAACAACAACACAAAACACCGGAATGTTAAAAAATAAATGGCACTCCTAGAACCTATATCCAGTGTGACGAAAAAAATGAAAGGGCTCACCACAAACATTTTCGAACTGCTGCGAGTTCTTCCTCAGGTGTAAAACAGAGTTTCTGATGAGCGGAGCAATCGGTTTTTCATTAACCAATCACTCCATCCCATCAGAAACTGTTTTATACCTGAGGAAGAACTCGCAGCAGTTCGAAAATGTTTGTGATGAGCCCTTTCATTTTTTTTCATCACACCAGACATAGGTTCTAGGAGTGTGATTTATTTTCTAAAATTAAACAATGTGAGATTAAATTTTAGACACATTATGTTGTTTGAGAGAATTTGTTTGCTTTTTATGCAGCTAGAATCATTTTGCAATTATTTATGCACTTGCAGAACATATTTTATAAACTTAAATATGTTTTTATTGGGATAGTGGAATTAGTATACCAAACCGCTGACCCTGGTGCCTCGATTTTTAAACTCCCAATTCCAATTCTTTCATTAAAACTACACTGCTAGTACACAAACATGCTGAAATTGTAAACATTTTGTCATGAACCATCAGACTACTTTCTATACTTAGATGTAACCTTTAAGTATAGGTCTAAAATCTGAAATTGAAGGTGGCATGTTTTACCAACACTCTACAGAATTACTAGTCAATTTGCACAAATATAAACCTGGATTGTGTGCACAGAACTTATTAATATGTTATATTAAGATATTTAATTTTTGATGGTAACCATGTCGAGTAGCAATGTTGTGGATAATAATCAAAGGCCTTATCAAGTTTTATTCGTCTCATACCATAAATATTTACATTATTACAGGACACAAAAATTTAATTTTATTCAATTTCCAACATTATTTATATAGAGTTTAAATACAGTAAATTCAAAAATTCCACAGTCTTGTCTAATTTCTATAATGTTTGAATTCTGTCTTAATTTATTAGAACCCAATGATTTATTTGCCAAATAATTTAATGCCGATACGGTTTCAGAAATAGGTAACAAACTGGAACGGAATAGAAAAATACTAATTTAAGTGGAATCAAAATAGTCTAGAAAACTAAAACAACTCTCCTAGTAGATTTAGACTTCTTAGATCTATCTTCAGGGAATGCAAACAAAATTCAAACAAAGTCAAATACTATAAGTCTGATCCCATGGGAGTTACGTTGATGTTTGTTTATTCTTTTATGAATGAAGCATGGTAATGAGTAAGGAAAAACAAACTGAAGTTATCTTGGCAAGGACCCTCAGTCGGCACAAAGTCACCGAAGAGTTCGAAAGGCTAGATTTGGACTATCATGCACAACTGGTGGAAAGTCTAGATACAATCGTTAAACTTTTTGACATTGGCAATGAGTCATTATCAAATTAACTCAAATTCATTCTACCTTACTTGGCACATGCTTCACCTCAATGTGACCCCTACGGGTCCAGACTTAGACATCCCGAATAAATGTTTCACATTTTGATTTTGTTTATAATCCATAAAGACGGATTGCTGTTTTTACCATTTTTGACTCCAATAACGTAATATTTTTATGTTTGACTTAAATATTTGTTGTCAGTAAATACAGAGAATTCTCTACTGTTCCATTATAAAAAAGAAACTCATTGTTTTAATAGAGATAATAGCTGATAAAATTTTTTGGCAGATTGCTCCTCTAATCTGCAAACTTGCATTCAAATATTATCAAAGTAGTAATAAACTTTTAAAGTATTTCAATTTTATTTACTAATCCAAAGCCTTTAATTTAGCAAGATCCATAAAGAAATACTAAAGTCAAATAAGTGCTGTAAGATGTGTTTTTAATACAAAACTGACTTTCAGGAGCATTTTTCTGGCTTCACGTTCAGAAGTTTCATGTAGTGAACTGCTTTGGAAATGTTATAAGACTTCACGATGCAAGATTTTTTTTAAATAATGAAATCCAACTCCGTTTTATTTAACTACAACTTCTGATTTTAACATCCAAATATAATCACAAAAACGTTTTGTAAGAACTGCGACAACACATTATTTAATAAATTTCATCAATAAAAAATGTTCTTGAAGAAAAAGCAAATTTAGCAAAATCTTTATTTGGTATTGTCTATTATAATAAGTACAAAATATATTTAGACATGTTGGGCTACAAAATAAGGTCGAAAAAATAAGGGTTTGATAGAAATGTTTTGGCCCACTTAGGCTAAATAGCTGAAAACTTTAACAAGCAGTTTGAGTTTCCTGTTTATTTACATATGACACCAACTTCCATTAATTTCTTATAGGTTTGTGAATTATCTAATCAGATCTTGACAAAATTATATAGTGATTAAATACAATTTGTGTAAAATTAAGTAAAGTACACTCCAAGTATTGTTACCAGCCAGTTAATGTTATCAGAATTAGCAAGTCCGTAAAGCTACATTTTAAAATACATAATAACAACTTAAATTCTGATATCAATAAGTGATACCTTTATCATCATCTTTACATAAGTAGGTTTTTTAAGCTCTTTTTTTTGTGTTATCAGCCAAAGCTTGAGACTGATAACACAAAGAGTGCTTAAAAAGACCTACTGATTGCATGCTGCAGTCTTAACCAGTGCTTTAAGTGTTAATTCTTATTTACTTGAAATATAGTAATTTAAATTTTTATACCGGTTGTTATTGTTTGTCTGCTAGAAATTTTAACATTAGATGAATTATGCATAATGTGAAGATTTATTAATTATATTTTAATTATAACATGTCTTTTTAATGCCAGAATCGATAAAATCAAGAATTCCCTCTAATTATAATCTGATTTACTTACCCCACTTAACATTATCGGTCTGGCATTTGTTTAAACCAACAAGAATAACAAAGTAATTAGTTACTTTATAAAAAGCTGAGTCTATTATATTTAAATATTGTTTTAAAAGGTACATGCAATTTAAGTTTAAAATTTATCTCTTTGGAAATGAATTTAAAATCTGAATTTTAAATTAGTCATCACCACTACCATTTAATATGGGATGCACATGAAAATTTTATGTATATTTTGTACAAATCCTAAAGAAATGTGTGATCCTAAAGTAGTGAGTAGTATGTGGCTCATGACCCTATCAAAGAAACAGTAATAGCACTGATATTACTATTAGTTTGTTTATAGTAAATGTCTTTTCTTCAATATTATGACCTTACCACTTGTTAAACAAGTATATAAACATAGTATTATATTTGGACTGATTCCAAGAGCTGGAAGTAGAGGGAATCAATCTACAGGACAAGATGATGGGCAAACAGGAAATAGAGACCAGACAGGAGTCAGAATTTCATACAAAAAAGGTAGTTTAGGTGCACTTTAGAAGTAGACTTTATTCACATTTTTAAAACAATCTTCATTTCCTCATATCAATGTCTTATATATATATATATATATAGTGTGTGTGTGTTTGCAGGTACACACACACACACACACACACACCACACACCACACGTGCACACATGCTGATAATGGCTGAAAAAATTGTATTACATAATCTGGAAATATTTATACAAAGTGTATACATCCTCTTCCATAACATAAATGTTCAGTTTGTTGTTGAACTAGCTAACTAGAGATAAAATTCCAAATACTGTAAAAGAACTAGGACTATGAAATTTATCGAAATTTATCAAAATTTATCAATTTATATCTTTAAAGACTACAACACCCACTAAAAGAAAATTGCACCCATCCAAACCAAGTCAAATATGAACAAAAGATTTTTTTTAAATGTTATCAAAACACACTACAGAATGCCAAGAGAAACTAATTTTATGTTTAACAATCTTTCAAAAAAATCTTTTCATCAGTTTTCATAACACTTTCGATTACTTTATTATTTTTCTGGGAATAATTTTGTTCTCTGGTACAATAGCTCATTTGTCATTCTTATATCAGATGTCTATACCCTATAATTTTTGTTTATTCACTATAAATATGATCACTTCTGGTGCTAAAGGCAATACCATATTTTTTGAGAGAACTTGCAGGTGGCATCCTATAACAGATCAACTAGAATCTGCTGGTGGAGATCTGTATTTCTTACTTTAAGTAACAAGAAAACCCTAATGGAGCAAAAACATGGTTGGATTTTGATCCAGCAAAATCCAGCCATAATTTTACTTCATTTGCTCCATACTTTAAAAATCATACAATTTAGAAGTGACTTCTCTTTAATTTGCATTCACAAGAAAATGCAATTCAAATTTTGTGATCTATTAAACTTTATAAGTGTGTAATTTGTAATAATAAACAACAGAGGGATATAATTATTATAGCATTGAAGTTCAAATCACTTAGATTTCGTTTCTTAAAATTCAAAACAAGAAAATTTACATTATTAATTCTTTTAATACACATTAAATAATTAATGATTCCTTTAATGTGTTTTTAAATTTATAAAATAAGTGCTCGTGATTAAACAGATATATTTATTACATAAACAGCCATTTGTATCACCCCACTGTTAGTAACAGTTGATAAATATGGTGGTTTCTCATTTAATGACCACACAAAATTACTTGTTAACTGAATCTATTATTTTGATAGGATAAGGAATTAATTCCAGTTTATATAATCTCCTTTAAATTAATCAAAGTGTTAACTTGAAAGGAAAATCACATTTATACTATCAAAAACCTCTGTAGTGATAAACTAACTTTCTTGTACATTTATTGTAATGGATTAGACTGATAGAACAACAACACTTGGGTGATCTGCCAAGGGAACTATCTCCCAGGAGAACATTTAAAGGAAACTTAGCCCCTATTTAAATGTTAGATATATGAAGAAAACTCAAAAAAATCCACAAGCAGCCTGTTAATGAAGCACAGAAGAGTGTTTGGTGGTTCAATCATTTCTATCACTGGACCATTTACTGTAATTGTTAAAAAGGTTTAACTGAGAACCAATCACTATCGATTTCATACGTAGGCAATAATAGCAAAATTGGCATAACAGTATCTTTAATCAAATTCCCACTCATTTACAGAAATGAGCATCTTTGTGCGAGATAATTCACAAACTAAAATCGTATTAACAAACCACTTGTTAAATGGGGTTCTACTATATCATCATAAAAAATTATTTCTTAGACTTATAACTGATTGTATTAGTTGCTATAGATGAACCATAATACATTTAAAAGATTGTTTTACATATATTTTTTCTCATAAAACAATTACTTAGTTTTCAAGCAATATTTTTTGTAAAAAGTACATGAGGTATTCAAAAAGTTCCTGGAAAATTTAAATAAAAAGACAGCAAATCAAATTTAGCACTTTATTTTTCAACATATGTTCTATTCAAATTAAAACATTTTTCCATACTGTTTCATCACTCTTTTAAGCTCTTCTGGTAGAAATCAGTTCTCTTTGATTCTAGCCACTGCACTACAAAACATTTCACTCCATCTATTGATCACCAGCAAATGTCTTTAATATCTTTTTTTTAAATTTCAGAATTGAAAAAAGTCTGATGGGGCTAGATATGGACTAAAACTAGTCTTAACAAGTTTATGCTTGCATCAATTAATTATAAATATAGCATTCTGTTTATGACTAATAATCACTTTCTGGAAACTTTCTAAAGAGTTCTTACAAAGGCCCCTTTGTTGCCAGGCCTTTACAACTTAGAAAATTTTAAACTTCTAACTGTTATGTTTCTTGTTTTATTACTGCAAGATGTTAGAAACATTGATTTTTAGAAAAGAAATCATCAAGGCTGTAGGCAAGATACGAAGCCTTAATGGGCTGTATCCGGCCTGCCAGTTTGCAACCCCTGCTTTATGATAACATTTCTTTAAACTGACTTTTTTTCAAAAAAATTAATAGCTAAATATGTTTTCCCCCTTCCTGTGAAGTCATTATATTTAAATGATTTAATGTTAACATTTGATTTTAATTTTATCATCAAATCTAATTTGATTTTTCTGGAAACTAGTATTGTAGGAATCAAATTTTTATCAGTTTATTTACTTATCATTTTCTTTGTGAAAAGAAATTGCTACTAGAAAACTAATTTAATCTTACAAGATTTATCTTAATCAATGACTCAAACAGCTTTTATGTTGTACATATAGTATAATGTATGTAGATGTATACAAATTCACTTTAATCCGAAACAAGTAAAATGGCCAGGCCGTATTTGGGACAAGGCTATGTCTTAGGACTAAGCAGGATCATTTTGACGCTCACGGCGGGTCTCGTTCTCATTCTCCAATCATCTTTGGTATCGCTGGTTTGAGCACAAGTGTTCAAACTTCGCCAGCCACAGCCAAGACCATGAGGTCATCCACGATGCATTTTCAGTAAAATTAACATATCTAATGTTGAAATTTCTCTCCGTTGCATGACACCCCAGGTTGAATTTTTGTCAATGCGAAAATTTCCCATTTTTGAAAAAAATAATGGTGGCTATTGTATCGTTTGAAATTATTTTTTTATTTTGCACAAACAAAATATATATATATTAATAAATGTAAAAAGAAAAAATAATTATATTTCGGAAGTTAGTTTTAATATAAAATCATAAAGACGTGCCATCTGGTTTCAAAAACATTCCAATGATGAAACAAGATATCTCTGGTCAACGGTCAAGGTTAGTACGTGGTGACTGGAAATACGTGGGGAACAACACGGGACAGGTAAATGGGATTTTTCAAAGAGTCGTTTGTCAAAATTCGATTTCACAACATTCGTATTTCCAACTTCCCAACCAGCAATGCATGCGCAAATCTTGCACTACTGCCTGTTTGTAGAGAGTGTCGCCATTTTGTATTTTATTTTGACTCAGTTCTCGGTCCCCTGACTACCTACAAGTCTGGTTTTTTTTATACGTACATGATTTGGGCACCTAATACTCTGTGCCAAATTTCAACTCCTGACATGTACTCTTTCATACCTCTAAGCTTCATACACAGCAGGCAGTACAATTTTATAAACAAGACATAGTCTTGTCATAAATTCGGTTAGGTAATTTAAGACTTTATTGTATAAATTTAACACAGGTTACACATATGCATTTCAAGTTGTTGTAATTTCACAACCTCTCCGTCAGTGCTGCCAAAGAACAACAATATGATTAGAAACTCGACATCATTATCATCTTTTACAAAGATTTTACAATAACACTTACATTCTTTTAGAGAGAAAATAACATAAAACCTCCATTTTCATATCTGGGTTTTTCCATAAATTATATAAAATGTAATTTACTATAAAATTTATAACAACATAAAACATAGAATTCAATAAACTTTAAATCTACATCCAGTTTTATGTATTTACTGGGTTTTCACTTGTTATAAAGATAACAAGTGAATTTATGGAAAAAACCCAAATATGAAAATGGAGGTTTGTTATTCTCTCTCTAAAAGAATGTAAGTGTTATTGTAAAATCTTTGTAAAAGATAATGATGATGTTGGGTTTCTAATCATATTGTTGTTCTTTAGCAGTACTAAGGGAGAGATTGTGAAATTACAACTCAAAATGCATATGTATAACCTGTGTTAAATTTATACAATAAAGTCTTAAATTACCTAACCGAAGTTGCTGTGAGAAAATAAACCAAATTTTTTGGATTAAAGTGAATTTATATACATCTAGAATATACTGCATCCCTATTACGTAGACACATAGTATAACATAATTGGTTGAATCAAGAAATAGTTTCTAACCTGTTTCCTCTCATTCTTCACATCATTTATATATGGTATACGATGGTGTGAAGGTAAAGGTGATTCAGCTCCAACTCCCTCACCTCTCTCTTGATTCTGTAGTTCTTTGGATTTACGCCTATGATGTATTTCATCACTAATTTCTTCCAAATTATGAAGGGCATCAGAATAACTCATTTTTACTTTTGTTACATTTTCTTCTAACTGCTGGACTTTTCTTTTTTGTTCCTGTACAAATATAATTAATTATACTAATTACTAATTGATTTTTATATTAATAATTCTGATTTACAATAAAATAAAATTAATTAATTTATATTAAATCAAGAAAAAATAATATTTATAACCGAAATTATAACTGTTATTAAATTATAATGCACTTAAACATTAATTAGCTAGTTTTATCAGTGAAATTACATACTTTTATCAAACTACATAAGTTTATTGCAAGTTAAGAAGCTTGCATGCACACCAATCATCAGAAATATCAAATATAATTATTAACAGCATAATCAAAACCATTAAAAAGTCATTTTTATTGAAGTTATATGTAATATCTCCTCGAATTAACCTGAATGAAATAATAAAAAAGAATTTAGTAGTAGATGAATATGTTATTTGATTACTATATCTTATATTAATATTGATTAGTGTCAGTAGTGATTCAGAGATTCTAGTTTATTATACTGTATGTTATTTGAAAGCTTTTGTGTGTGTCATTATACTGTTGTCAGTTTAACACTGCCTTGATTTTGTTTGGCCACTATAGCCATATTAGCACCCAACAGAAAAATGCATTAATATAAGTTATATTGGTCTAGAAGTAATATTAATTGGGTAAAAGGAAGGGCTACAATATTGTAATAGTGTTAAAAATACAAGTAAAAGATAAAGTGAATACATTTTATTGAAATTTCAATGACTAAAATAATCAATGCATTTATGATATGTATCAGAATTGGATACAGAAAAACAAGTGAAGCATAAATAGTTCTCACAGTGACCACAGCATACAAATGATTTACAATTTAAAGGCTTCCCAAACAATCCTTTTCTGGAAGAATGATTGCAAAGCTGAATAATAGAGCAAGTATGATATCTCATTGGAAGCTCTTGCACTTGAAACCAAAAATATTTGATCATTTCTTTGTAGCAACTGGCAGTGAATTAATAGTAAACAAAAGACTAGATTCACAATTGTGTTTCACTGCTGCAGAGGAATACTGATGACCATCAGAAGAATGTAGTCAGAAATATGTCTTCCAAGTACAGAAGAACATATCTATAGGCAGAACAATTTATGTGGTCTTGGCTGGTATCATTCTCATATTGATGGTAAGTCCTTTGACACTCTGGATTTGAATCCAGGCCAAGCATCATGAAGTGGTATGGCTGTCTTTGATAGCATTTTTTTCAACTTCTGGAAAGAAAACATCAGTAAACAAGTCTTTAGTCAGATTTTTATCAATCTTGCCAGATGATGAATACTTCAAGTAAATGTTTCCATGGATAGAATAGGCTGTCTTTGATTTTCAGGAAAATTACCACTGTTTTCTCGAATATATAAATAGAAGCAAGATTAATCAATTCTGATCATAGATTGAATTGTGTAAGAGTGATTGGTTAGCATCTTCTGATTAAACCAAAGAAGCACAGTAGAGAGTCATTTATCCGAAAGCCGGTCAACCGAAACGTCGGTTACCCAAAAGCTTTCCAGTCAGACTGTGTCGTGCTGAATTGAACATTTTTGATACTAGATTAACTTCTAAAGTATAATATTTTTTTAAAAATATTTTTCAATATATTTATTTTGTTTGTACAAAATAAAGAAATGATTTTTAACGATACAATAGTCTTGATTATTATTATAAAAATTTTTGTAAGGCTTAAAATCAATGAAAATTCAACACGAAGCGACACGCAACGGAGAAAAATTTCAACATCGGATAGGTTAATATATTTTTTCGTACATAATTGGTTATCCAAACAACCCCAGTCCCCAATTGATTCGGATAAACGATGCTCTACTGTAATGATTAAAGTTCCTTTATAATCAACAGTTCTTCCAGATTTTCATATTGAAATCCAAATTTACCACTGTTATACATTAACAGCAGGAAGCCATCCTTTTCATTGTTGATATTGCTGATTTACTATTCAGCTTTTGCTTGGATGACCCTTTGTGACCAAATCTTTTGGTAAATAATTCTATTGATCTTCTGGCTGAAATGTAATTTACTATCTTAAATATTGTAACCCATGATTTTGACGCTTTGAAGTTCATGAGTTTTATCTCTATGCTGACTTCACAAGATCAGAATAGAAAGTGACAATCATGATCTTATAGTCCTGCTTCCACAGACCATTAAAGAATAATGGAGTAATTTCTTGAGCTTCTCAAGAAACCTGCACTTGATAAGCTCCTTACATAAGTTAAATTTGTTACTAACAGAATCCTTACTGTGACAACCAGGAAAAATCTTGAAAAATCTCTATTGTGTGCAATTCTAATGTCTACCTCATTCTGGAACCTGTTATCTTATAGATACCAGGTTCTTTGGCATTTTTGTAGGAATTGAACTATAGAATAATCTGCTTTTAGAGACTGACTGATAAGCCTTTTACTTCCAAACTTACAATCAGTTCATAGTTCTTTGTCAAAGCATATCATAAGATCCACCTCTTGTACTTGATCCTCTTCCTTGTGCATCATTCAACAATCTCCAAAATCCAAACCATTGATTATTTTGAAGTAATGGTTATAGCAAATGTTCATAGTTATTTACAGGTTCCTCTTCAACAATACTAACAAGGTCTATCCAAAAAATTGACAAAGTAGAGAGGTTGTGGCCAAAGTTATCAACATGAAAATGTGAACATCAGACGTTAAGTGCCACCTTCCTGTAAGCCTAGAAGTTTGACAATGGTGTTTGGAACGTCAGTGGAATCATGCTTGATGCTAGACTCCAACCAAATGCCAAATTCTATCAGGCTAGATGTGACCGTAGGGCCGGTATCTCTTTGATACCGTGTCAGGATGACACCACTGTATCCTTAGATTGATACAGAGAATCGTAAAATTGCGCGAGCGGTTACATATGGGTTAGACCCGGAATGAAGCAAGTGGAGAGGAGGACGGAAGGAACGCACTCGGAGATTTTTATATATAAAAATATACCCGTTTATTTACCCATATATCCAATTAGATACAAGACAGTTACTTTACAGAGAGATTGATAAGATACATGACTCACGATCTGTGAACGTAAATTCTACACAGATTAGAGAGAGAGCTTACAGATATTCGCGGGTAGGATAAATACCTTAGGATATATGCTGATCGTATCGATGAACATATGATAGATGATATAATATCTTCGATTCTAGATTTCAGGCTAAATGTAGATTAATCCAATTGTCCTAGATTTCAATCCAATTGTACGCTAGTCCGAGGAGGATGAACAGTGGAGGAGGAGCTTGATGACGATGGGTAAATCCGAACAGGGACACACACACAGTCAAGTGACAACCTCCCCTGTCTTACTCATCGTACATCCTTTTTATATGGAGAGGTGTTTTGCAGGCCCTTCCTTGATTTCATCAGAGGAGATGATCTTCTTGGACCAATAAAGTGATGGGTGACATAGTCGTGACACAGAAATTTTACTCATCTTAACAAGGAACTTAACTCGTGGGAATTGAGTTCAAACCGATCTTATCAGAAAGTTTTATCAGTTGATTTCCCATTAACTAACCCTTTTTGGTCTACTTTGTTCCATTTTT
This sequence comes from Centruroides vittatus, assembly GCF_030686945.1. Taxonomy (NCBI): domain Eukaryota; kingdom Metazoa; phylum Arthropoda; class Arachnida; order Scorpiones; family Buthidae; genus Centruroides; species Centruroides vittatus. The sequence goes on from NW_027120768.1 coordinate 2,011,335, forward strand.
GTATAAAATGTAGTTAAATGTTTTAATTAAGATTATATAAAGATGATATTAAAAGATTATAAAATTACATAAAGATGTTAAAGTTCACAATATAAAGACCCTGATCTTCACATAGATATGGCTAAATACTAAATAAATTATGCAACCAATTTGGCACTGGAGGGAGGCGTTAGGCACCATCTCTTATTAACTTTAATTAATTAAAATTATAATTATTAATTTAAATAATTTAGAATTACTGGAAGAAAAAAATCGGCCCAGAGCAGGACTCAAACCCACAATTCTTGCTTATCGTGCAGATGAGTTGCCAGTTACGCTATCCGGACCTCCAGTTCAATCTCCTCTTCCAACATTTATAAGCTTACGTTATAACCATTGACAGTTATTACAATGCTAGTTGGGGACGCATTCAGTGCACACTTCCTGTAAACATCTTCCAAGGCACTCAACCAACCACCACATAATTAAGCTTATGTTATAACCATTGATGGTTATACCGTAAGCTTATATATGCTGGAAGAGGAGATTGGACTGGAGGTCTAGATAGCGTAACTGGCAACACATCTGCATGGTAAGCAGGAGTTGTGGGTTTGAGTCCCACTATGGGCCAATTTTTTCTTCCAGTAATTCTAAATTATTTAAATTAATTAATTAAAATTATAATTATTAAAGTTAATAAGAGATGGTGCCTAATGCCTCCCTCTAGTGCCAAATTGGTTGCATAATTTATTTAGTATTTAGCCATATCTAGCCCAATAGAATTTGGTATTTAGTTGGAGTCTAGCTTTATAGTATATTGAGTCTAGTGATGTTATTTATCATGCTTGACGTTCCAAACACCATTGTCAAACTTTTAGGCTTACAGGAAGACAGCACTGAATGTCCAAAGTTCACATTTTTGCATTGAAAACTTCAGCCACAACCTCACTAGTAAGATGTCACAAGCTGGGTGACATTCTTCAGATTCACATTGACAGTGATAACAAGAGCTGTAAAGTGAAATTTAAAAATAAAAAAAAGAGATTAATTACTTCTCTTAAAGTATGATTCATCTAATATATGCAGCTAATCAATAACTGGAAGAGCATTTATTAGTGCTATTCATGTAATACAAGTAATATGGCAGGATTTGTCAATTTTATTACAGTACTTACTTTGCATCTCCTATTGGCCAAACAAATTGAGATAGCACTAACAATACTTTCATGACACATTTGATAATGGCTTTCAAACAATGTAAAGTAATCTGGAATCTGTCTGAATTATTATTGATCATTTGCTTTTTAGAACAGATTAGAATATCTGAACATCTGTAACTACATTTTAATGTTTGAGAAATTTGTCAGCTTCAGTAAATAATTATAAAAATTTCATATAAATAAAGTACTTTGGAATTAATTTTCATGTATGGTCTAATAATTTTCTTTATGAATATGAAAACAAATTCCATAAAGAATTTATATAATAGTTTCAATAAGATTAGTATAATAAAGATAAGCTTTTGATCTCATGCTCGTGAACAAAATGCATGAAAATTTAATAATAAACTAAAATAATAACAATAAAATTTTGGAAATATAAATTATCTATATCAGTGCTTCTCAAACCCTATGTTTGCAGACCAGTATTTTTATAAAATTAAATAATTATAAAACAGAGAAGAGTTGCATTTTTTTTTTTGTTTTGTTTTAATTTTTAGATTGAATTAGCATGAAAAACAAAATTTAATTCTAATCATTCTGAAAAAAAGGGTTTGTGGGCATTGCCAAGAAATTTCCTAAGCTGATTTCAATCATCAGTCCATCTCTAGCACTAACTTTTTAAATAATGAAATAATAGACTTTTAAAACATTTTAAAATTGTTTTATTAAATTAATATATAAAATTATGAAATCTTAAGTGAAATCTTGCTTGAGCTCAATAATAAATCATTCACAGACTGACACTGGTTCACAGACATGTTTCAATAGTACTGATATATGTGATTAAAACTGACCTCTAGCATTTGATTAAACTGAGCCTTCATTTCAAAGTATGGTCTGAAAAGAAATACACATACATATAAAAACAATTTTATAAAACAACTACATATAAAGTATTTTAAAATTATTTAATGAGAATATCTTAATATTAAATTAATCATGTACAAAAATATAATTTTTTGTAAGTTATAACTTAAAATGATAAATCAGAGCATTGTTGGCTCTCATGCAAGGTTTTTTAAAAAAATAATACATGTTAAGAGAATAAAATATTTTTTTAAATTACAGATCATTTATATTTTACTAACGAACATACATATTTATAATGTAGATAATTAAAAAAAATTTCTTCTAACTAAACATTTTACATTTTAAATGCTGAAAAATATTTTTAAAATGAATCTAGTGCAATCATATAAAACTTCTTAGATTACACACACAAAATTTAAATTATTGTTTAACCACATGCTTTCTCTTTTTGAGTTTTATATTTAAAACAGAAAATATATTAGCTTCAAATTATCAGGATTTATACTTAAAAATTTGAACTAACTGTATATATTTTAAACACTAACTGAAATACAAATTTCAGGTCAGGTAAAAATTATCCAATAATTCAAATTAACCAGATTCAACTGCATTTGTTTACTATTAATTTTTGAATAAATCAATAATTTTTTAAATTAAAATTTTGTTTATTTAAACATGAACATAAAATAACAAATATATTCATGTAAAACAAAATAATAATAATAATAAACCAAACTGTGTTTATAAGACTGTAAGATTCATTACAGAAAGAAAACATAACCAAAAATACTGATAATAAAAAGTAAATAAAATAAAAATTTGTATTCATGACCTACTGCTATACTTACAAGAGTTGTAACTGATGTTGATTGGCTAGATTGTTTATTTCAAGTAAACTTCTGCGTGTTGATAGACTGTGATTTAGAAAAATCAATATATTAGAAAAAATGAATTTATTCATTTCTTCAACAGTATTTAGATTTTTGGGTCAAAATCAGTGTGTGATATTTTATATAGATGTTTTAAAATTAAGTTATTTAGAAAATTTTATAAATATTCATGAATTTAAATTCATTCAAAATTCGTATATTATGCATTTTTATACAAAGATATTTTAAATATAATAATATGTAAAGATTTTTTGTACATTTTTGCTAGAATATATTTAATTGAATCAATTGTTTTAATTCTTGAAAAGTAAAATCTACTTGGAATTAAAATATTTTAAATTTTAATTCAAATTTTTCTTAAAAGAAGTTTGTCATTTGGTTTAAATCTGTTAAATATATTTTTAATCTTAAATCTTTCTCATTTTAAGTAAAATTTTTAAAATCTCTGCAATTTGGCAAGTCATTACAAAGATTCCATTTGTTATTAATATGAAATAAATATTTCATCTTATATTTTTCCAAAGTTAGAATCTTTTATATTACATACCATATTCAATAAACTATATCAAATTTAATATGAAAATATTCTTAAGCAAATTTCTTGACAAATTAACGAAAAATCTATCAATAAATCACTACCTAGACACAGATAACCGATAAAAATAATTATTTTATGCCAGTACATAATATGAAAAATTACTTTTTGTTTTTATGAATTAATGAGAAAACAAATTCTTCATATATTTTGACATACAGCTATATTTATTTTCATCAATTTTATCGAGTTTATAAGAATAAAGATATACACAAGTGCTGCTGAATTTCATATTTTTTTCCTCTGATAAGTTTTAAATGCAAAAAATTGAATGATATTTGAAGTAAATTAACATTTCAAATCATAATCAACTTGCATATTTTAAAAACTTTTAATTTTAATTAATAATTTTTTCAAAATTATAATCACTGGAACAGTTTCAATTTTTTCAATAAAAAAAACTAAAGTTTGTAATAACTATGATTCCTTGTCTTCTTGAATCTAACTTATCTATAATTGAATCTGGCATTTCAGTTTATAATATACAGTGCTTGACAATTGCTAGGGAACAGTGATATATTTCCCATGAAATGCTTCCCAATGGGAACACAACTGCTTGAATCAACCTGCACTATTATACAATTCCTGCAATTTGCATAAAAGGTGTTCATCAGCAGTTGTTCTCAGTGCATAAACCTTTATATTATAGAATTTTGGTCTGAAATTAATAAAATTATTAATTCATCATTTATGTCATTGTTCTTCTGTAACTGCAATGTGATGAACAGTTGGATAACTTCAGAGAGGCCAGAATCACTGAAGTTGTAGCAGTATTGGGTGTGTCTAAGAGTGTGATTTCCCAATTGAAAATAGCTTTTGAGTCCAGAGGAACAGCCTTATGTATGCACAGTGGTGGTCAGAAAAGGTGCAAAACATTCCAAGAGAATAATAAGTATGAACGAAACAGTACTTCTATTTTTATCTTTAACTGTCTACTTGGACATTGCTTATTAGTAGGATGTTACACTGGTGTTTAGTTTGATATTTGATACAAAATTGACAGTTAGATCAAAAAAACAAAACTTTTATTAAAATTCACCTGTAGTAGTAATTTTTTCTATACACATACACATATGTGTGTTTTGGATTAACATACCCCTCATCAGCAGTATTACCAAAAACAGCTAAAAATAATTAAATAAATAAATAAGACAATGTGTATAAAAAAATTCACAACAATAAAATCATTTTTTTTTTAAGCTTACAGTAAGGACATATCGTAATTGCTTGTACAAAAGAGTTATATTTCCAAATTTAACAATTCACTTAAATTCATTTTTCTATATAAACCAAAATTATATTAAAATAATAAATTTTAAGAAAGATTACAATTAAAACTGATAAATTCCAACTTACACCAAATAATTGCATTTGCTATGAACTTACATCATCAATGACTCTTGATAAGTGAGTTTATCACTTATTTACACCTTTTGCTGTTTATACTTCTATTCCTTCACATAACTGCCAACCTAGCAAGTGCTTCAGGCACTTGAGTATCCCCTGAACCATATCATGGACTGAATGCTGTTGGTCTATACGCTTGGAACACACTTCATGGGCTTCCATTATTATCTTGTCATTGTTATACCAGAGTACAGTGGTGTAGAGAGCATCGTGACTGGGAACATCGGCAGTGGGAACAAGGGGATGTATTCAAATAAATCCCAGTTCAGTGTTGTACGCAATGCTGGATATTAGTTGGTATGGCAAGAATGAGAAACAGGATACCAACAACAAAGCATTCATGCAGTTTAGAATTATGATCCTGATATGTCATAGTTTGAGCAGGTATCAAGATTAATGGAAAAATAACAACTTTGCATCTTTTCAACAGAGTCAGTCATTGGAGAGTGGTATCGTCACGAGATTCAGAAGATTGTGTTTGTCTTTCCGTGGAGCAGAGTCCAAACTTTGTATTTATAGACAACAATGCCCATCCACACAGGACTGCTCAAGATGTTCAAGTACAGTACATTCAACACATGAAATTGCCTGCATATTCCTTGGATCTCAACCCAACAGAACTTGCCTAGGAACTTATTAACTCCTACAAAAACTGCACTTGTACAACTAACAATCCTACAATCATCATATGCAGTAAAAATTTTCTTTATTCAAACATTTTTAATCATATTAAATGATCTTTCAGAAATCTTATTTGCCTAGGAATACTCAGATGTTTTGCACAGAGAAAACTACCATCTGGGACTCTTCAGGATCTTAAAACAACCTTAAAAAGAAGAATGGGAAAACATCTCAACCATACTCCTAAACAGTCTTGTGGACAGTATGCCAAACAAATGCAAATCGTGCTGTTTGAGGTACACCATACTAATTTTGCCAAATCTGCAGTATTCATACGGGCCAAAGCATTTACTGTTATGATACCACAATGATCTATATGCACACTTTTCTTGTTTTTGTTGTCCTGTTCATTTCCATAGCAACGAATGCCTGCCATTTTATGTCAATAGAGAGATCATATTCATTATGTCATCAGAGAGCCTCTATTTAAATATGATATGGAGTTCTTCCTTTAGCAGTGCCCACTAATGAATGATTATGCCAAAATTTGGCACTGTTCCCTAGCAATTGTCAAGCAATGTATATAACTGTGTGTCAATGAAACATAACTTATAAAAAGTTTAAATATAAAAATCTAATAATAAAACACAAACTATACCTTCCAATATTTATTATTAATTTAAACAATAAATATTGGAAGATATATTTTCTATTTCATATTATTATGCAGACTGAAGAGAAAACTAATTATCTGGGATAAAACAGTTTTATCATTATATAGTCTCTGCATTAAATCAATTTTTACACCTGCACTATTTATACTTATTTATAAATTATGAAATAAATATTGTTATAATGCAAATGCTACTAAACATTAAATTTACTGTGGTGACTGATGCTATTTCTAAACAAATAAGTTATAAGCTGTAGTATGACAAACTCAATTTAAGAAAAATTTTTAATGTTTAAATTAAAATACCTCTTTTGAAATATTTAAAAATGATTCTGTACATTATTAGATATAAATATATATTTTTGAGATTTCACTGCAGTCTTACATACATAACAAAATAAAATAATTGGCAGTGTAAGAAATAATATAATGAAAGTGTAAATAATTTTCAATTAAAAACAACACAAAATAAAACACACAAATTAATGTAAAATCTGAAATGTAATTAAAAATTTAGTTTACAACAAACCTTGATTTTACAATCGCTCTCTTTAATTCTTGATGTAAATGTAAAACCATTTGCTCGGCTTCATTGTAAGCAAGTGATGTTTCTTGATGCTCTCTCTCACTTCTAACTCTTTCAATTTCTGCTTCATTGACCTGACAAAAAAAAACAAATTTAAATATTGAAAAATGTAATATGTTTATTATTATTAAAATATCTAATAATTATATTTTACCCTTTTGGTTGCATGATTGAGCATCTCTTGCCATGCAGGATCAAATGTTCTTCCTTCTTTCTGCAAACCTTCTTCTGCCAAATGAACCATTTCCTTAGCTACAGTATGAGCACTGCTTGCTCTTTCATAACGTAGGGCAGCTTTCTGTGATTCCGCCTGAATCTGAAAATTGATAAAAACTGTATTTTAAAATTTTTAATTTATGATATCACATTCAAATACTGCTTTCATATGAACTTACCTCTTTAGCTCTAATGCGAGCATCGTAATATGGCCGAGCTTTCTCAATACAAGACCCTAATTTACCGGTTAACTGATTTATTTTTTGAGATGATTCACTCAATAACAATCTAAAATTGGAACGTGCTTCCTGTTTTCAAATAACAGATTATAAAATAAATTTTAAAAAATAAAATCAAAATACATATCAAATTACAATTAAAAATATTGCTTTACATAATCAAAAACATTTTTACTTTTCTTATCTATATTTTTATATTAGAGATGCCACAAAATCAAAAATTAAGACTTGAATATTTATTTAAATTCAATTTTATTCAAATTAAAAAATAATCTGGAAAAAAGCTGGATTTGGACCAACATTCTATAGATTTAAGCCAGGAAAATAAATAAAAGGTTCAGAAATATAACTTATTTGATTAATGTATTACAGAACATCTAAGCAAGAGTCACACTGTCATACAAACAAACAAAATGAGTTAGAATGTGATTGGTTGAAATTATTTAAACATTAGCCATGAAAAGTTGATTCGTTGAACAAACAGATGTTTGACAAAAGTTGAGATATTTCTAACTCCTAATGAATTGGGAACAGTTCTGAAATGGGACAAGCTGGCAGTTTGTATCTACTTCGTAGTGGCTCTTATGCCAATGTGTATCTTGCTTAAAATTCAGAAGTAATTTATTATTCTTTTTTTATATATTTAACTTTTCAGAATTAAACTGTTTATCCTCAAATTCTCCAAACGGGAAATAGAGAAATGCATTTAAATAGAATATTCTTAAAATATTTACTAGGTAAATATAGCTTAAAACATTGATGTATTTTAAATTATATTCCCAAGAGTATTCCATATTATATTTTCTACTATTTTCCAAAATATACATCAATATTTTAAAATGATTTCATCTAGAAATATGTTAAGCTCAATTTTAAAAGCCTCCTTTTTTTCCTTTCTATTCTCCACTTAAAAACTTTCTAAATATAAAATAGTCTAATTTAAAAACTTTATTAATTTAAAGAAATTCATAAAAACTGGCTTCTTTAAAATAAGAACTTTAGAGCACTTCAACAGAAAAAAAAAGAAAAAAAAAAAAAAAAAAACAGATTTTTAGAGCAGAGACAAATGCCAGATAGTAGCTTGGCACGATACCATTTTTCCACCCATTCCATTTCGATCTTATTATTCATTTAATCAGTAGAAGTATAAACCTTTCTATTCATAACTTTTTCAATAATTTAAAAAATGAATGAATTTGTCATCAAACAAAAAGTCAATATTAAACAGCAATAAAATCACTCCATATAAAAGTTCTGCCAAGTAGGAGCATCTAATCACTTCCAAATTTTAAATACTTAAAAATGTAGCTTTAAAGTAGTATGTTCGGTAATTAGCATGTCTTACTTAAAAATATGACATTATTTGACTATTATATAGAGTTTATAAGAATAATAATGATTAAATTTTGAATAATAAACAATTAATATTTTATTAATAACTAAATGATTGGTGATTAACTTATGTAATTTTTTTTGTTTTACATCAAAATTTTCATGTTTTTCCCGATTCTTCTATCAATGTATTGTCAAGTTGATGAGTGTATGTGTACTCTCCCGATCAATATGGCTTGGAAGCTATTTACATGTCAGTTGTAATAAATTAAATAATTATTTGAATGATATTTAAAAATTAATTAAATACACACTACTTACATCCAATTCAATTTCCAATCTATTTATTAAATCTGTTGCAGTATTAAGTCTCTCTAATTCTATCTGAAATATAATTTAAAATAAAATACTTGTAATTAAATATTTAATCAGAATTACAAACAAAATTAACTTTACTAATGATTTATGAGAATCATTTTAAAGTTCTAAATTATCTTTAAGTAGAGTCATTAATAGAAATAAAAGAATTTATTACATTAATATCAATCTAAATACGATTATAAGTTTTAATGTTTATTATATTTTATATGATTAGAAGTAACTATTTTATTTACAAATAAACCTTATAAAACAATAGTACATTAAGCTTAAGTCTTAAGTTTCTCAGAGCTTTAATGATATTAGTTTCCTTGTGTTCACCACACAATATCAAAAAGGCACCTTTCTATGATTAAACAATTAAATATCTTCCTTTAGAATTTTCTTTTTTACTTTTTTGAGTTTGAGGTCTCAAAATTTTGAAACTTGCAAAAAAACCCAAAGGATTAAATTTGGCACAGTTACAATACTTTCCTGTGTTACATTGTAACAGCCAGAAAAGCAATTGTGTATGGCACCATCTGTTATGAGATTTTATGAAAAAATAATTTTATATTACTAATTATTATAAAAAGGCAAAAGGCTCATTTTTTAGGGTAGCAATGAGTTTCTAAAAAGAGCTTAAACTCACACAAGTAAAAGTTTCATTACATCTTACCCCATATGGCCCTCCATCTATCTCCCCACCCTAAGTTCCATACTGCAAAATTTAGTAGCATCAATGCCCTCTTATATACAAGTTATCATGCCAAATTTCATTTCTTATCTTTACCTCATCCTGAGATATTAAACAAAATAGATGCCAACATACAAACACATGGAGTTTTATCCTTTTTTTTTTGTTCGGGAGGCCTCAAAATGTCAAAATTTGCAAAAAATCTAGAGGGTCAAATTTGACATGATTACAATACTTTTCCATGTTATATACATAACAGTCAAGAAAGTACCTTACAGTTCTTATAAAGTTGATGTATAAATAAGTCCACTTACAATTTGTTTCTAATTTTATTAAAATAAATAACTATTAAGTTATTTTCTATTACAATCGCTAAGTATTTTTCAAATGATTTCTTTCCAACAAATGAAATTATTGAATCAATATAAGACAGAAAAATGACAATAATGTTGAATTACAAACAACATTACTTAAATTAGAATTTCAGGAATGAAATTCAATTTCTTTGAAGTATGCCTTGACTAAAAAAAAAACAATATATTAGGTCAAATATGAGTTGTTAAATTCGAACAATGCTATTTTTGAATTTGATAATCTTATTAGATTTAATCTTTATATTGCATATAAAATATTAATGCATGTAATTTTCCTACATCTACCAAAATAGAAGTAATAAAAAATTGATAAATAATATTCATACAATTTATTTTGTAGGCATAAATCAGCAATTTTGTTTATAAAGATGCATTTCTAAAAATATTAATCAAATTTAAAAATATTAATATCAATTCCTCCACCTACTCCTTCCTTTTCTTCTTAGCATAGATGCTCTTCTGCTTCTCCCTCTTCCAATCTTCTTTCTTTTCAATATTCCTTTCCACACTGACCTCCCATGCTTTCTAATTCTTTTCTACCCCATTATGAGATACCCTACTTCTACATTATGAGATACCTTGGCATCTCTTGATTCGTCACTCAGACCAACATCTAATGTTTGGTCTAGAACACTAGGTTTTTCATTGTTAATTTATTACAACATTATGTTTTTTGTCTTTTCAAAAATTAAACTTTTTCGACAAATTTTAAAATTTTTTATTGCGCCCTTAGGAACAAAAAGGCTGCCGACCTGTTTTACATTATTAAAAACAATTTTATGTAAGGTATTTTAAATAGCATGTCAAGTTACAGGGAAGGAAAACATTTATATAATGAAAAAAAATTTAATATCAAAAATTTAAATAATATTAAATTAAAATTTATATTTTCAAATAAATTATGACTTCAAAACCAAAGAAGTATGAAGATTTTTAAAACATTTGTATGTTCTTTTGTCTCAAAAATCAAACATAGAAGACACTTCTGATATGTTTTTAAAAAATGCTAAATTAATTTTGAAGTGTAAAATTTATTTAATATACAATTTAATAAAATTAAATTTAAAAAGAAATACATATAATTTTAAATTACAGTTCGATTGTGTCAAGACATTATGCCATTACCTAAGAAAATTATTAAATTCCAAGCACACAGACAATTCCTATTGATTTATTATTGTTACAACCTGTCTGCCAATTCGATAATGTTTAACCTCTACAGTGTCACAAAATAATAAATCTTGTGTCTTGTCATATGTCTTATGTTCTTTCAGTCATAAAATTTTACAAGTTTAAAATTTGGCATTAAAATCAATCAAGCATTCTTTTCTTATCTAATTTAGCATTAAACTTTTAACCTTAGAGTTAAAAATATGTTTATTTCCTTCACTTCATCTCAGACTTATTTTAATAATAAAATTCTTTGTTAAAAATCTATAAAATATTTTTAAATAGTCCTGTATAATTTATAAATATTATTATAAACTGTTCTATAGCTCTTTAAGTTTTAATATTTTTAAGGAAAAAAATATGGAAAGTTTCATTTCTTTTAAATTTTCTCAATCATGTAATAATGTTCCTGGTAATAAGGAAAGAAAATCAATAAAATAACGAGCGAGGTAAATGGTAAATCAATTTACTTGAATAAAAGGCATTAATAATATATTAATCGTAAATATTTTGTTCTATTTTCTGTTCTTTTGCTTTATTTTGAAATAAATTATTTTATTCTGGGACAAAAATTGAATTTACATTTAATCTTGCATCAAAAATGTCATTAACTACAAAATTGTAAATTCTCGTATTTATTTTTGTGAAAATTAATACATGATTATTTGTATAATTAAATTAGAGAGTTGTTTTAAATCTTAGTAATTAAAAATTTTATTAAAGACTAAGATAAAAATCATTATATAGGTATGTACAGTATATACAGGGCTTCCAAATGAATGCTACCATTTTAAATTACTGTAATTATGTTTATTATTATCTGAGAAGTATGTGACATAAACCAATTGATAGAGTATCTGAGTTTCCTCTCCCATCTGCACTTAAACACCCTGTCTACTACTTCTAGGAAGCAGATAAATAAAAATAGTTACACTACAACAGAGAAGGCATTTTGTGTTCTGGCATTCACAAAATTGGAATTGCTCGTCATTGTGCAGCACAAGTAATTTGTGGCAGCCTTAGAATTGTGACTGCCGTGGGAAGAGTGACAACAGACATGCCCTAGTGAGCTTAAGAAGAATATGAGTATTGGTTGGTTGGATGTGTGCCATGCGACACAAGGCGCATGCATCGAGAAATTATAATGGGCAAATTTGAAACTTGGATAGTTTTCCAACATTTTAAATGTACATTACAACATTCTCAGATAATAATTAACATATTTACAATAATTTAAAATGATAACTTTTTTTTGGAGAACCTATGACCTATATATATATGAAGGCATAAAACAACCTGCCAAAACAGAAAAAATGTTTGGTACCATGCAATCCCTCTTTACATAGGTTACTGTATGATTTCCATGTCAGGTTTTTATTTAAATATTTATAGAAAAAATCCATTCATAAGTTTACTTGTGAATAGATCTTTTCCATCCATAAATATTAAATAAAAACCCTTCAGTATCTATGAATTACTAAATATATGATTTTGCAAGAAAACAGCATCATTATCATCAAATCATTTGACTTTTGAACACTCATTTGTAGTGATGAGAATACAATTCATATCAATTGAGATACTCCAGTTTAGTGCAACACTCGATTTAGTGCCAATTTCAAGAAGTGAATCAGATTATATAATTATGATTTAAAAATGCACTCTCAAAAATGTGTGTGAAATTTGCAAGCTGAACATAATTAAAAGTATTAACTCTTTATTGTAGAAGATAATTAAATGAAAACTTTTCCTTTTTGTTAAATTACAAAGTTTATAAAATCAATAATAAAAAAAATTAATATTTTCATTTGTATTGTCACTAAGAGCAAAATATATTAAGGACAATCTGAACGTGGCTATTAATTTTGTATTTTAATAAGGAAATCCAATTAGGAAGTGAAATTTCACTTACAGGAATACCCCGAACTTACGTGATAGGTGGGACCGAGCGATAACCGCGTAAGTTGGGGTATAATTTCGCATATAAATACAAGTTATTTTTAATTGGGGCTGGAGACAAAAGAAAACAATAATTTATAAAAAAAATGTTTAATAAAATCTTAGATAATACATATGTATAACAAATTATATTATTAAAATCGTAAATCGAAGTTATTTTGATGTAGAAGGCTTCATAAAATCCAACAAATTCGTCTGACGACTCAAAGCTTTTTTTCTCCCGCAAAATTTCCTCGTAGCATGCTAATAATTTTTTATTTCTCATTTTGTAGAAGAAATGTGCTCTTCGTTGGAGTCTATATTTTCTAAAATATGTAACCCCTATTCAATTGAACTGAGGCCTTCTGTCAAGTTTTCACAGCTTCGAAAATTTTTTCTTTATCTTTTATAATTGTTCTGACCGTCGATTCTGGTAGATCAAACTTCTTTGCCAATTCACAAATTTTCATTTTCATATCAAAGTCTTTAATAATGTTAACTTAACATTCCAAAGATAAAGTTTTTCTTTTGTTTGATGCAGAAGAATCGGTTCTACTTCGTTTGGATGACATAGTAGAGTCTCTCAAGTCTCCATAGATATAACAAACACAGAAATAAATAACACAAAATAAATTGTAGCTACGCGTCAATTCCATGCGACACGTCTGAACATGTAAGCTGAACAATAGTGTGGGGGAATGAGTAATCAAGAGTTGCGTGGACCTCAAACAAAAGATGAATCGTCGAGATTTGAAAATCGCGTAAGTTGAGGTATTACTGTACTCATTTTTTTTATTACTGTACTCATTTATATATATATATATATTATATATTTAATATATAATTATAATATATATATATATATATATATATTTAACAAGTTCATAGATATGAATATGATTAATACTATTTTTATACTGTAATCTCTAAGTAAATTCTAATCAGCCATTCACATCTGTATCAGGGTGGCAATTAGTTATTCTAATTTTGTGATTCATTCTAGATAAGTATCAGTGTATTAATATTAAAACATCAAAACATAGATATAATGACACCATACAGGTGATGAAATATTGTTATATTGAACTTATATATAAAACTCCACTGATAGAAGGTACATAATTTCTTATATTTAACTGAAATAAATAAATTCTTTCTTACACGAAAAACCTTGACAATCCAGTGTTTTTATATACAACTGCAAACGTTTTCAACCCCTTCGGGGTCTTCATCAGGCACAGCACAAAGGTAGTTTCAAATGCCCGTGAATGGAACCAAGAAACCAAAGCGAGTTCTATTCCAATTTTTGAAATCAAAGAAATTGGAAGATAAAAATGGAACATTATGCACGAGCTATTATCTATTATCTACGCCTGCGTACTATTTACGTTCACCGCTCTTTAAATTTAAAACAATTAATGCAATATTAAGTTATTTGTGGGTGTGGGATTCCCTCATAGCAAAATTTCCATGCTTGCGAGATGTTGATTGCATCCTTGTAGTTGATGCACGTGTTGTGCAAACCCGCTTTATATATCTCTAGGGTCTCCAGCGTTCTGAGTTGGTCCGTGTGTTGTGACATTCTGATTATACGGGCGTTTTTGAGGTCGGCAGTGATTCCCTGCTGTGTGGCATACGTTGCCAGTGTGGTAGATAGTTTATTATTGGCAATGTCGTACCTGTGCTCTCGGAGTCGCTGATGGAGGGAGCGTTTGGTCGAACCCACGTAGACCAGACTTCTATTAAATCTGTCATCCCACAGGGGAACCTCATATACGCCCGGTGCGTGTTTCATGTCCAAATTGTCCTTCCCATTTCGAAGTAAGCTGTAAACTGATCGCGGTCTCCTGTAAGTTATTTTATTTCGGGTGCTGGATGCGATTTCTCTGTATATCGCATCTAAATGGTGGTTGTACTCAACTATTTTTCTTGCACTAATATCTGCGGATCTTACCCCGGCTTGTAGGTTGTTACGAGTATTTCCCCGTGCGTACTTGCGTGCCATGTTGTACACTATTTTTCTATCATAACCGTGTTGAGATGCCACTTCCTGGATACGGCCTAGCTCGGCCACTGTGTCTTCATACTTCGAGTTGTGCGTGAATGCGCGCTTAATTAGTGCCCTAAAAGCCGCTATCTTATACGAATATGGATCCTCCGAGGAAGCTGGGATGAACAGAGGTACATGGCATTGTTTGTAAAATACTTTATGAGTGATTTTATTATCTCTTATTTGAATGTCCAAGTCGAGGAAATGTGCGGAGGTGTTGCTTTTTTGTTCCAATTTAACGCTTAGCCCATACCCGTTGTTGTTCATTGCATTGATAAACTCATTTATGTCTGGTTCTGCCTTCCATATGATAAGGATGTCATCTACATACCTCCTGTAGAGGAGGATGTTGGTAAGGAATGACGGGATTATTTGTTGTTCAAGTCTCCTGATCACTAGCTCGCATAAGTCACCCGATAGTGGGCTACCCATGGGGACACCTCGTTTTTGTACGTATGTTTTGTTATTAAACCGGAAAAAGGATGAGTAACAGAGGATATGCGCCAATTCTAGTATCTGTTTGCGGTGTGTATAGGCGTGTGGTCGGGCGAGTAATATATCCCTGAGCTCGCAAAAGCACGGCTGTATTTTAATGGATGGGAACAGTGATACAAAATCAAGAACGGTGATACACGTTGATTCTGTAGTGGTAAGAACCCTCAATGACTCCACCAGTTCGATCGGATTCCTGATAGCCCAAGGGTACGCCCTCATTTGGTCACACACAAGTTTGTGTATGGCCGATTCTAAAGCCCTGGTGGGGGATCTGGCCTTGTCTAGGACTGGTCAGAGAGAGGGTAGGTCCTTATGAGTTTTGGCAAAGGCGAACAGCCTTGGAACGTCGGGGGACGCCACAACCGCCCTACGCAAGCCCCACTCTCCAGCTAACTTGGTTTGTGTGAAACGTTTCACCCTTGCCTGTAACCTTTGGAGGTATCCATCTTCCGCGTTTTCACAGTCAGTGTCTGATGTTTATGCCTGACGTGGAACACCTGATTACCGGGCTTCCGGAGGTCCAAAAGGAATATTACAGGTGGAAAGTGGTGAGCAAGATAAGCGAAAACAACAAGAGGAGGCAAGATGACGGGTTCTGGAGCCTTATACATGCATCCAGGAAATGGTTAAGGCAACAAAACAATGTTATCCTCAGAGCTGACAAAAGCAAGTCCCTGGTACTAATGAAGAGATGCACATACGAGGCTATGATGCAAAGATACATCAATGACACTGACTGTGAAAACGCGGAAGATGGATACCTCCAAAGGTTACAGGCAAGGGTGAAACGTTTCACACAAACCAAGTTAGCTGGAGAGTGGGGCTTGCGTAGGGCGGTTGTGGCGTCCCCTGACGTTCCAAGGCTGTTCGCCTTTGCCAAAACTCATAAGGACCTACCCTCTCTCTGACCAGTCCTAGACAAGGCCAGATCCCCCACCAGGGCTTTAGAATCGGCCATACACAAACTTGTGTGTGACCAAATGAGGGCGTACCCTTGGGCTATCAGGAATCCGATCGAACTGGTGGAGTCATTGAGGGTTCTTACCACTACAGAATCAACGTGTATCACCGTTCTTGATTTTGTATCACTGTTCCCATCCATTAAAATACAGCCGTGCTTTTGCGAGCTCAGGGATATATTACTCGCCCGACCACACGCCTATACACACCGCAAACAGATACTAGAATTGGCGCATATCCTCTGTTACTCATCCTTTTTCCGGTTTAATAACAAAACATACGTACAAAAACGAGGTGTCCCCATGGGTAGCCCACTATCGGGTGACTTATGCGAGCTAGTGATCAGGAGACTTGAACAACAAATAATCCCGTCATTCCTTACCAACATCCTCCTCTACAGGAGGTATGTAGATGACATCCTTATCATATGGAAGGCAGAACCAGACATAAATGAGTTTATCAATGCAATGAACAACAACGGGTATGGGCTAAGCGTTAAATTGGAACAAAAAAGCAACACCTCCGCACATTTCCTCGACTTGGACATTCAAATAAGAGATAATAAAATCACTCATAAAGTATTTTACAAACAATGCCATGTACCTCTGTTCATCCCAGCTTCCTCGGAGGATCCATATTCGTATAAGATAGCGGCTTTTAGGGCACTAATTAAGCGCGCATTCACGCACAACTCGAAGTATGAAGACACAGTGGCCGAGCTAGGCCGTATCCAGGAAGTGGCATCTCAACACGGTTATGATAGAAAAATAGTGTACAACATGGCACGCAAGTACGCACGGGGAAATACTCGTAACAACCTACAAGCCGGGGTAAGATCCGCAGATATTAGTGCAAGAAAAATAGTTGAGTACAACCACCATTTAGATGCGATATACAGAGAAATCGCATCCAGCACCCGAAATAAAATAACTTACAGGAGACCGCGATCAGTTTACAGCTTACTTCGAAATGGGAAGGACAATTTGGACATGAAACACGCACCGGGCGTATATGAGGTTCCCCTGTGGGATGACAGATTTAATAGAAGTCTGGTCTACGTGGGTTCGACCAAACGCTCCCTCCATCAGCGACTCCGAGAGCACAGGTACGACATTGCCAATAATAAACTATCTACCACACTGGCAACGTATGCCACACAGCAGGGAATCACTGCCGACCTCAAAAACGCCCGTATAATCAGAATGTCACAACACACGGACCAACTCAGAACGCTGGAGACCCTAGAGATATATAAAGCGGGTTTGCACAACACGTGCATCAACTACAAGGATGCAATCAACATCTCGCAAGCATGGAAATTTTGCTATGAGGGAATCCCACACCCACAAATAACTTAATATTGCATTAATTGTTTTAAATTTAAAGAGCGGTGAACGTAAATAGTACGCAGGCGTAGATAATAGATAATAGCTCGTGCATAATGTTCCATTTTTATCTTCCAATTTCTTTGATTTCAAAAATTGGAATAGAACTCGCTTTGGTTTCTTGGTTCCATTCACGGGCATTTGAAACTACCTTTGTGCTGTGCCTGATGAAGACCCCGAAGGGGTTGAAAACGTTTGCAGTTGTATATAAAAACACTGGATTGTCAAGGTTTTTCGTGTAAGAAAGAATTAAGTTTCATCCAGTCTACAGGAAGAAGTATAGTTGAAATAAATAAAATAGAACTCTTCAAAAAATTATAATTTTTTTTTTCCTGAAATAATCTAATTTCAAAGAGTTTTGAGTATAAAATTAAATTATTCTAAAGATATTACAGAAGTGATTTATAAACAAAATTATTGCTTTTTTTTATTTTTTACTTTTTGAGTTAATAGGGAAAATGTTATATAAATTTTTCATTAATTATTTATCTAAAAGTAGAAGAAATACATGCTTGGAATGAAAATCAGAATTTGCATGTTAAATACAGATTTTCATGCTGTTTTTTTTTCACAAGTTCACAATGCAATTGTAGTAACTGAAATTTTATACTTGCTCGTAATGATTATCATCAATGGGAATAATAAGGTCAATTTCTTTTATAACTTAGTGATTACATTTTTTATTTTTGTAAGAATACTGGGTTATATTCAATTACTTTTGTTTGTTAACAATCAGAATTAAGTAACAGTTATTGTCTTAAGGTAAATATGTATTTTTAAGTTCTTTTCCCACTACCAACTTCAACAGGCAGTTAACAGGCAATTGTTATCAATCTTACGAGGTAAACAGTGCTTATAAACTAAATGTTAATTTTAATCATTGTTTGCTTGTTTGTTATTTCTTACTTCAATTAAGTTATTGTAAAAAAATGATATTGCAAAAGACAGCAGACAGACAACACCAATTAATTAATAATAATGATTATAACTTGGATATTTATTAATTCTTTTAACACAGTCTTTTAATATCAGAGTCAATAAAATCAATATTTCCACTAACTGTAATTTCATTTGATTATCCTGCTTAATGCTATCGGTCAGTATACAATAAAACCTTTATTTCATTAATTGTAAACTCTAAACTTTAACAAAATGCTTTATTCTTAATAATGCAAAACAGAACAATTACATTAAAATAGTTAATAAATTACAACTTCTAAATAGAATAAAACTATTTAATTTGATAGAACTTAAGATTTCAACGCTTAAGATAGTGATGAGCATTTGGAAGCAATATGTAGAATGACTATTATAGGTGTTAAAAATTAATAGAATATATAAAAGTCTTATCTCATTGAATTCAATTTTATTCCAACAAATTTATTCTGTACGCATTACAATTGTCTATATATAAAAATTGAATGTCTGTCTATTTCCTTTACACTTCTAAACCCTTTGACCAATCTGGATCAAATTTTTCCATCACACTCTAGAATCCAGAGGTAGAAATAGGCTATCGTAAAAGATCGACACCACCGATTTAATTCCCTCTATACCTTGTAATGATTTAAGTTTAATGCATTATTACAAAATCATACTAATAATTAATGGAGAGTGCTACACAGTCCATGAATTATATTCTTAGTGATAAATTCAACAAGTATAGGAGTCATCATCTGTATGTAGAAGTTCTTGAAATAACACAGTTGATTTGACTTGACTTTGGCCTAAAGTATGATTTCAATATGGTTTAAATTTTAATGTTCGTTTTTATTACTTTTACCCAGCCATAAAACAGATTAAAAATATCAGTGTTAAAAAAAAATGAAGTTCTGGTTTGCAAGGGTACAGAATACATCCAAACACACAACAAGGTTCAAGAGAAATTAAAGCAGTCCAGAAAAATCTGCGGTAGATAAATATTATAGCAACAACCACAATAAGGTTACGATAAAATGGAGTAGCGTTTTGGCTAAACCTACACATTAGCGACAAACAACCTTTTCTAAATGCAGGCCACAAGCAAATTTCAAATTTCATTTTTTCTTATGGAATTGCAGGCTTTAAACCTGCTGAGTACCAGCATACTTCTTAACTGCCAGTGCACTAGGTATTAAAATAATACGTACTAATGATATGCACACTAGTAATATATAGCTTATTCTCATGTTTACTGATCCAGTTTGGTTTGGATTTTCATCACAAACAGCAGCTTAATTTGGTTTGTATGAACAACACAAAACAGAAAACAGGAGAAAAATTAAATTGCCAAAGTCCTGGAGGTCACATGTGGCCTGCTCACAACTAATTTAGACCTATAATTGGCCAGAAACATTCATAGATACAACTCAGGTTATTTATTCTGAAAGTTATTAAGAGCTCAATGACAATATTCTTAGTAAGGAAGAAAAAGTTTCAGGAACATAAAAAATGATAGTAGAAAAGGAAATGTAAATTAGCTGAATATACTAAAAAAAATTAAAAATAAAATGATAAATGATAACCAAAGGAAAAAAAAGTTCCTTAGAATTGATCTTTTTTGATAAGGTAAAAAATTAACAGTTTTCCTAATATCTATACAAGAGAACATTTTTTATATATGCTACAAGAGTAATAAAAAAAATTTATAGGAAATTAACAACACTTCTATAAATACATAACCACCACCATGCCTGAATTATTCTAATGACCAAAAATATGCCTGGATTAAGTATAGTTAGAATGTACCTAATATCCATGAAGTTAATTAGCTAAGTTCTAGCTTGACAGTTAATCCAGTCTTATAGTACTTCTACAATTGAAATTTGTGTAATTATAATTTGTCAATGATAGAATTAATCAGAAAATCACAAATTCTTACATTTTTGTCATTTTACTATCCTTTCATTGGTGACTCTGTACAATTCTACATAGCTTCTACTTTCTCCAGTCTTAACAAGATAATATTTTAACAAGAATAATTCATTCTCTTGTTGAATTGATTTCATCTATCAATATGTCATTCAATAACATTGATATCAATTTATTAATTCAGCATAGATATTAGAAACTTACTTCATTATATTTTGCTGCATAATTGTCAGATCAAGCTGCAAAATGTAATAATTTTTTTTACAGCCAATGTCATAATTCTTTTATATTTCCAATGCTTGGCATTACTATTATTATTTAATATCATATCTTGTACTTACAATTTCCAACTAATTCATTATTTTATTTGCTACTTAATGTAAATATTCAATAGTTTGTTTATATCAATCCTGTGAGGAAATGTTGCTTAATTTTTTGCAATATCAATTAACAGAATATTGAGTTTTAGTAATACAATATCAATTATTATTAATAAAACATTTACAAACTTAATTTATCTTTTATTCATCTTAATTTATTAATATTTTATATTAAATATGAATAAATTTTTATTAAGATTAAGAGAAATGAAATTATAACCTGTTAAAAAATAAATAAAACTAGAAATGCAACTTTTCTGAATTAAAATTTCACAAAATTTTCAAAAAGGACTACAATCAAAGCTAGAATAGAAAAAAAAAAGCAAGGTGCTAATGTATAATTTTCTTGTAATACCATCCAAGTCAAAAACCATTGAACACAGAATTACAAGGGTTGCTATGTAAGATGTGTGTTCTCTTCCAAACAGAAGTTAACCTGGAAATTTGTACAAGCCTGTAACAGTTACACTTTCTTCCAGACAAATTCAAAGTTACCCCTTAAGACAAGCATGGCCAACATACGGCCCGCAGGCTGGATCCAGCCTGCGTAATAAATTTATGCGGCCCGCGATTAATTTTTCAATATTAGCTATTTAACTTCCAATAATTGGTCGAATGGATTCGCGATACTTCTTTATTTTTTGAAAAAATTCCATTGTAGAGATTTACAATTTTTGTACTCGTCTGTGTGATAGTGCCAGAATAAAAAAAAATGATAAATTTAAAATATTAATATTTATCATAAAATAATATATGTTAGATAGTAATTCAAGATATACAAGTGATATTCAATTTAACTTAGTAATTCATGTGCTTTGCTAGAATATAATACTAATATATTTAAACATGTATTTAGGTAAATGAATCTTTTTTGTATTTAACATTTTTTAATTTTAATATTTCATTCGGCTGAAAAAATTTTCTTTCCAATTTGTCCCAAGGGGCAAAAACTGTTGGCCACACCTGCCTTAAGACATTCCTACTTAATTGTGTTGCCTGTTTGGCCTGTGTAATGTTCCTTTGAAGTTCAGCAATATGAGTGGTCAGCATTCTGGTTGTGGCTTCTATACAAGGCCCTTATTAGACTAGGCCGCCAGGGCACAACTGGCTGCGCCACCTGGCGGCCTAGTCTAATAAGGGCTAAGATGCACTAGCACAAGTTGTAATGCTTAACAGAGATTTTTAAAGTCCACATTTTTCCAATAGAACAAGATTGTCTATATCATTTGTTAGTAACCACCTGAGATGGGTTGGGAAAATATGGCTAAAACAAAACCTTTATTTCTAAATATTTTTGTTAAAATTCTATATATCTTTTACAGGAATCACAACCAGAATGCTTACCACTTATACAGCCAAACACCAAAAATTACATAACTCAAGCAGGAATGCCTTAAGTAGTAGCTTTGAACCTGTCCAGAAGAAAGTGAAACTGTTACAGGCTTGTACTGTACAAGTTCCCAAAGTTAACTTTCATTTGAAAAACTGTTGGACTTTACAAAGATTGCAAGTCCTCACTATACAAGTAAATAGACCAAATAAACCATAGTTTCAATAGTATTCTCCATAAAATCCACCTCAAAATGTAATAAAACCTATGTATCCCTAATATACATGTTTAATTTGAATTAATTCTAGTTACTACAGAGTATCTCATAAGTCTGGCCCCATAAGAGTTACATTAATGTTTGTTTATTCTTTCACAGCATGATACTAAATAAGGAGGAATGAATTTAGGTTATATTGACAACAAGGACATGCAGTCAGTGTAAAGTTACTAAAAAGTTTAACAGGCAGTTTAACCAATCACATAATGGTCCGGATGCAGCTTTTTAAACACTGATGACTTAACACTGACTGAGGATCCTCATCATTAAAATAACTTCAATTCCATCCTTGAAACCATGCTACAAAGCTTATGTCTGTAATCAAAAACACACATTAACAACTAATTTAACAAATTAAAATTAATTATTCTAATAAATATGAACTAGATCATTTCTACAATGTTTTCTTAATATCATAAGTAAATTTTAGAGTAAGATGTGAACTCTGAACGAGAGATTTGCCACTCCCTCAGAGTTACAGACCCCCCATACAAATAAAAAAGTTAATGGAACCATGCCCAAGCATGCAGCCCTTTACGACATATTCCAAAAGTCAGTTTTTACCGTGTACCGGTACTACTGCCTATTCTCTACGCTCCGCATAGGTCAAGGCTGGCTATTGCTCGTCTCAATCGACACTTCACTGTAGTCGTTCCCCACATCCCCTAAAACCACATAACATAAAGTACCAAATAGTTAAACAAGAGTCTGGCGGAGTGATACAATTCCCAAACCCGCGTGACCCAGAAGTGGACCAATTTCACAAGGCTGTATCTCACTTAGGGTCACACACAGAGGTGCGGTTCCTTTGACTTTTTTGCTTGTACAAATTCAGTCTACCACTCCGATAACACCCCAACCGTCTCATTCAGGTGTGTAATTTTTGTGTTTTTAATGCACTTTTATGACGATTTTGAGTAAATTTTCATAGATTATGTATTAAAAACAATTTACATGTTTCACATATTAAAGTTTATGGTTAATGTTACCTAAGGTTCCAAGATGGCGAAGTTTATTTATAAAATGAACACAAATGGCATCATTCACATAAATTAAAGCTTTGCTTTCCAATTTATACGAATCTGAAGCACGAAATGATAAAATTTCGGCAGAAGTTACCTTTAAGTCTCTCTGATGTACGTGTATGTAGCAGCAAAGTACCTAAAAGTAACGTCTACACAAATTTCCATATTAAAGTAATCAAATCACAGCATAATCCTTAATTCAACAATACAATATTATATATTAGGACTAACTTGTACTCTTGGATCTACAGATTCTTCCTGCGACTCATTCCACTGGAAATCATTAATTTCCGAGGACATATTCCCGTTTAGCTCAGAACCGAACGACCTTTCCACCATTGCCGACCATTCTTATCGTCTGATTAATAAGTCCAACCGAATAGCAGTGTTGCCGGCTGCGAAATTATTATAATTATTTATTGTTTTTTAATGTATTACTTTAAAATGTTTTCAGTACTTTTATATAATTTTAGTACAAGTTTTTAATTATAATTATAATACCTAAAAAATTCCTGGAATTTTATCGATCCGTCCGGTTTCGAACTCGGGTTCTTCGGAGCGGTAGACTGTCACTTTGACCACACGACTGTAATTGGTGTAAAAGCTACCGTAGAAAAGTAGAGATTATATTTTAAATCGAAAATAAAAGTTTTAAAATAAAAAACGGAAATCGTCACAAAACTAATTAATTCGATTAATTATGGCATCTAGTATTTTATTTTCTTTCGATTTATTCATCTACTAGATACATTGTATTTTCTGGAATTGTATAGGCCTAGAAACAGAAACTGTACAGACTATAGCGGTATAGTCTACAAAATTCCTTTTATGTTGCAATGTGGACTGTACTTGTTTTCGTCACAGTTAGGATTTTAAGAATATCTTTCTCTTCGGGGTTCTGTTATTGCCAGCAGGTCCACATCAAGACTTCCATGTCTTGATTTTAAGTCCTTGTAGCTATTGATAATTCCTTCCTTTCGGTCATCAATCATCTTTGTTCTTCTTCTTTCTCTCTTTCTCCTGCTGATTAGCATTCCCTCTAAAGCATTCATTAGTAGGTCACCTTCCCTAATCACATGGCCTAACCAGTTAGCGGTTTCTCTCTTAACATATTTTGTTAAGTCCCCGTTTTCATTCACCTTTTTTCAAAACTTCATCATTACTCATCTTGTTTATCTAGCTATATATACTTTTTTCTATTCTTCTCCGGATCCACATTTGTAATGTTTCTATTCTCTTTATGTCTTTCTGCTCAGAGTCCAGGTTTTGATTCACAATACTTTTTCATTTTATTGTAATCCTCTTTTTTTCCATTCTCGTTTTCTTGTTATTTTTTCTCCTCTTTTGCAATCAAAATCAATCCATGTACCCATATATCTGAAGCCATCGACTTATTCAATTTCTTCATAATAAATTCGTGTTTGTTCTTCTTTCCTCTTCTCCAATTCAGAATACTTTAGTTTTACTTACATTAAAGTTCATCGTATATCTCTCACAACTTCTTTTTAATCTCTTCAGCATCTATTACATGTGGTTTTCGTTTTCCGCAAGAGGAGACATGTCATCCGCAAATTTTAAACATTGTATTGTTATTCCGCCTATTTTGGTGCCTCCTTCTTCACGAAGAGACTCACGTACCATTTCTTCCAAATATATATTACAGAGAATTGGCAATAGACGGTTCTCCTGTCTAATGTCCTCCCAAAACAAAACTCTTCACTGAAATTTCCTTTTACTTTTATGACCGCTCTCTAGTATTTGTATAGGTTGAGAATCATATGTTTTTTTCTTTCCAATCAACATCTTTTTATCTTAAAATATCCAGTAATTTTCTCCAATTCACATTATCTAAATGCCTACGAAAAATCCATCTCTAGTGATGCGTTGTCCTATGGGCAAAAAAAGCAATTGCCTGGAAACGAAGAAAAATGTCTAAAGTCAACACTGTATATGGAACCCCCTATTTCAGATTCTTCTGAGCCTTACGAAGCTATAACACGCCACTGTCTATCTCCAATTCTTCTCGATACTCCTATCTCATTCCTGGTACAGTAGAGAGTCGTTAATCTGAACCCCGGTAATCGGAACGATTTTCAGTCGGACTGTGTCGTGCTGAATCGAACGTTTTTGACACTAGATTTACTTCTAAAGTTCTAAAGTATAATTTTCATGTTTTTCTATTCTTCAATATATTTATTTTGTTTGTACAAAATGAAGAAATAATTTTTAACGATACGATAGCCTCGATTATTATTATAAAAATTTTCGTTAGGCTTAAAATCGACGAAAATTCAACACGAAGCGACACGCAACGGAGAAAAATTTGAACATCGGACATGTTAATATATTTTTTCGTACATAATCGGTAATGTGAACAAATCACTAATCTGAACAACCCCAAACCCCAACTGATTCCGATAAACGACTCTCTACTGTATTTATTACTTTTCTGAATCCGAATTGTTCTTCTCCTACATATTAATTTAGTTTCCTGTATAGTCGTTTTCCCACTATTCTCAGAATGTTAGAAGTGTGAGAGATCAGGTTATGATTGACGCCAACCCCAATGACTCGAAATCAGTTAGCCCCCATAATATTTTAAGTGGTGCCAGGTTTTCCAAAGTCGAAGGATAAAAATGATTTTTTTATTATTTTATTTACATCTGATATTGAACACAAACTAATTAACATAAAATAAATTAGCTACACGAAGGGAGAGCTACAGTGGCATAAGCTCTCCCCATTAATACAAAATAAAAATTTATCTATTCTAACTTTAAAATGTTTTTAAAAACATTTGAGATGTTAAATATGGTTTTTCAGATCATCCACAATACAGTCGTTATGCACATATTAACGAAAGGTTATTATTATTTTAATATTTTAAATTTTTTAATTTGGTCTTCTCTGAATCCGCCACCGTGTATAAATAGCCAATTGCTTACACGCTGTAAGTATAAATCGCCACATACTTTAAAAATAAGTAGCATATTTATGAATTTTGATAAGAAATTTATAAATCCGTTAGTTGCCCTACCGTAAGAAACATTACTGTTAATTTCCTTTGTTGTTGAAATCACAGACTATATTTCAATTGCATAATTCTTGGAAAATTCTGTAATCCTGCGTCTGCAGATGTATAGGAACTCTACCAGTGATTCAATGATCCAAAACTTAAAATTTACTTATCACATTACACACATTAATAGATGCATTTCGGGGCGGCAGACTTACATTTTACGACCCTCATCAGTAATTTGTATTTAATCAACAGTCTCCTTAAATGTGTAACAAAATTTAATTAAGTGACGGTTGTTACACTTTAGAGCAACATGAAGTTTACTTTTAAAGACCAACGGCCTATCGCGATAGCATAAAACGTCGTCTAAGGCAGCGGTTGCCAACCATTCTGACCTCACCGACTCCTAAACTCAGTTTTGAATCCCGCGGTCCACTTCTTCTTCTTTGTCCTGGCTATATCCCAGATTATTTGGGGTCAGCCCGGAATGTCAATTTGCGCCACGTTGGTCTATCTCTAACTGTTTCTTCATCCACTCCCCAGTCCAGCATATCCGTTTTTACACACTCAATCCACCTCTTCTTAGGTCTTCCTCTACCTCTATCTCTCTGTACTTTCATATTTAGTGCCTTTTTGTTACATGTTCCTCATTCCTTCTCACCACATGTCCAAACCATGTCAGTCTTTTTATTTTTTCTGAGATAAATGCTACCTTTAGATTTCCTCTAATGTAGTCATTTCTAATTCTATCCATCCTTGTGACCCCGCACATCCACCTCAGCATACGCATCTCTGCCACATGCAATGGCTTCTCTTCGGTGGCTGTCGTTGGCCAGCACTCGCACCCATACATAAGCACGGGTCTGATGACAGTTTTATATATTAGCCCTCTTACTTTAAGTGGCATGCGTTTGTCACAAGTTATTCCTGTCACCTGTTTCCACTTTAACCACCCTGCATTGATCCTTCTAGTAATCTCCCTATCAATGTTGCCATCTTTCTGCAACAGAGATCCCAGATAGCGGAATTCAGTACTCTCTGGCAATGGTATTCCATTTAGTTTTAATGAACCAGTACCAGGGAGACCGTCAAAATTACAGAACATATACTCCGTCTTCATTTGGCTGATTTTTAGTCCCTCATTTTCCAGCACGTGTTGCCATTTGTTTAGCCGTCTCTGTAGTTCTTCCCTGTTCTCATCAATGAGGACAATGTCATCTGCAAACAGCACACACCAGGGTACGTCCTCTTGTACAGCAGATGTTATCGCCTCCATAACTAATAGGAAGAGGTATGGGCTGAGTGCTGACCCCTGATGTAATCCCACTCTTACTTCAAACATGTCCGTCAATCCGGCTGCAGTTCTAACCTGCGTGCTGGCCCTATAGTACATATCTTCAATTGTTGCAATGTACTGAAGCGGCACACCTTTCTTCCTAAGGGACCACCAAAGGACTTCTCTCGGGACTCTGTCATACGCTTTTTCCAAGTCTATGAACACCATATGCAGGTTTTTCCTCACAGATCGGTACTTTTCCATCACCTGTCTCACCACGAATATGGCGTCTGTAGTACTCCTCCTAGGCATAAATCAAAACTGGCCTTCAGTGACACTAGTTTCCTCTCTAATCCTTCGTTCAATTACCCTTTCAAAAAGTTTCATTGTGTGAGCCAATAGTTTTATCCCCCTATAATTATTACATTCCTGCACATCCCCTTTTTCTTTATAGATGGGTACTAAATAGCTTTTTCTCCATTCATTGGGTATAGTTCCCTCTAACAGTATTTTGTTAAACAGCTCTGTTAACCAGTCTGTTCCCTCCTCTCCTAGGACTTTCCATACCTCAATTGGTATCTGATCCGGGCCCACTGATTTCCCATTTTTCATTTTATTCAATGCCAGCTTTACCTCCCCTTTCTCTACCATGCCTACTAGGCCAATATTTGGCTCTACATTTTCAGTGTTAGTTTGTCTGTCATTCTCCACGTTCATAAGGTCTTTAAAGTATGTTTTCTACCGGGCCTTAATTTCTTCATTTTTAGTTAACACTTTGCCATTTGTGTCCTTTATACACTTGATATAGGACATATCTTTACTCCCTCTGTCTCTCATTTTCGCAAGTCTATATATGGCTTTTCTACCCTCTTTTCCCGTGAGTGATCCATACATTTCGTCCTGGGCTTGTGCCTTAGCTATGGCAACCACTGTCTTCGCCTTCTTTTTCATCTGCACATAGACCACTCTTTTCTCTTCCCTTACCTTATTATCTCCTTTCTCATTCTGCCAACTTTTAAAAGCATCTTTTTTCTCTCTTATAGCTTTCTTAACTTCTTCATTCCACCACCATACCTCCTTCTCTATTTTCCTAACTGGCTTAGTTTCTCCCAGAAGTTCCTTTGCAATCCTTCGTATTTCCCTGGCCACCTGTGTCCACCATTCATCTACCGAGTCATTGCACTTCGTGTTCCGATTAATAACACTTATTACTTTTTCTTTAAACTCCCGCGGTCCACTATCATAATTTTTTTTTTTTTTTAACGATACAAACATCTATACTTTATTTTACTTTATTGATATGAAATTCACTTGTTTAATTATAACAAATAAGTTCATAAACATTAGAATACCCCAATGAGTGAGAGAAAGCAACCAAACATTTTGCATTTTTGTACATTACTTCGCGTAACCTTGAGTTAAACTGAAAACAAAGTTTAGTATGTATATACAGTATGTTTATGTATATATTGGAAATGCCATTCATTCATTTTTATAATGATATAGTTAATTGATTTGACTAATTTAGGGTTTTACTTAAGAACCAATACATAAATGCTTTATGGTCTTCCACAATTTCTCTTATGACAAACAACCAGATCCAAATACTACTAGACAACATTGCTGAAAGACAGGGCATGCTTCATATTATGCATGATAAAATTATGGCATTAGGATTCAATTCGAACTCGGATCCTACACGGCTTTTGGCATCTTACCATTTATCATACCGCTGTCAGAATGACATAAATAAGAATAATTAATGACTTGACACCGTGTCGCGCTTGATTTTTGTTGACTACGAACACAATATAGTGCTTTCGACGATCACTTGGCTTTTCTTCTCCCTGTTATTTAGTTGAGACAAGCATTACGTGCGTATGTAGCTCGTTTCGGGCCTAATATGCCCCTCTTCAGTCAACTAAATATTAAGACGATGACACTTTACAACCAATGTTTCAGGCAATGGCACTTTACAACTAATGTTAAGAACGTTGGTTTTAAAAACTTTTTAACTTTAAAACTTCGACTAAAATCAGTATTCTTTCCGTACATGGTAACTTAAAAAGGTCGCAGGAACCACAATTCACAATGCACTAATCAATACTAAACTGTCTGAATTATTCGTTCGTATCCTATCCGATTCTTGCTTCACGGCACTTCAGCTGTCGTGCTCATTAGCATATTCTATCGTGTCCGAGGTTAACTGATGCGGAGTTGGATTTTCGTGACTATGATTGAAGATAATAATTCTTATAATATGTTTTATAATATTTTTAGCCAATTTCCATTTATCTTAACGCCTGGGTATTTATTAATGCTGTTCTGACTCTTAAAAATTTCGACACTTTCTTTAAACTTCCTATTATATGCTTTAGGTTCTTTATGTAAAATTTTTATGTTATTTTGATCAATGTTACAACTGTTTATCGTGCAATGCTCGAGGAACGCTGAATTAATTCTACGATATTTGAGATCTGCTACGTGCTCTTTGAGTCTTATTTTCATTTGTCTCTTTGTTTCACCTATATAAACTTTTTTGGTACTGCATGTACATGGGATTTGGTAAACTATATTTCGCATTTCTTCTATTGGTTGTGCTCCTTCTTTAACAGTTTGCCTAGCTTTGATTCTGGCCGATAGCTTGTCGTACTTGGGTGCTAATTTGATATTAATTTTTTGTGTTTCTTTATTTATTTCTTCGTATAGCCCTTTAATGTATGGGAACGTAACGTATTGGAGTTTTAAATTTTCTTTTTTACTTATAGTGATATCCGGATTGTTAAGCTCTCTTTCCCATGCGTCAAGTAATCGTCTCGGATAGCCATCTAAGATGAATTTTTTCTTTAGCTCCAGTATATTTTTTTGCGTATTAATTATTTTACTTGTTCTGTTTCTGATTTTTTTGTATTCCATGGTAAAAATGTTCCTTTTTATATGTAAAGGGATATTTGAGCTGTATTTTATGGTTGTATTTATTGCGCACGGTTTTTTGTAAACTTCAAACTCGAGTTCATTTTCTCTTCGTTTTATCGTAATATCTAAATAACTCAACTTGTGCTCTATGTTATCTTCTTCTTCCACTGTAAATTGTATATTTTCGCTTATATTATTTACCAACTTAATTATTTCTTCTATTTTTACTTGTGTTTCATTATATATAATCAAGATGTCGTCGACGTATCTCCTGTAAAATTTTATTCCGTTTATATTATCAATCAGTTTATCAATGTCTAACATTATCAGCTCGGCCGATTTAGGTCCTATAATAGACCACAGGCTGATACTTTCGACTTGTGTGTAGTATTTATCGTTTATTTGAAAATAGTTACTACGGTAACAAAATTCTATTAAATCTGTTTTTTCTTTTTCCATGTTAAGTTGTGTGAGTTTATTTTCGATTATATCTCATGTTATCGACGGGTACTGTACATATCCACTATATCTAAGCTGGGCAATTTTATATGTCTCTTCAATGTTAAGTTTTTCAGTTCATGCAACAGTTCATCGGTGTTTTTAACGGAGTAATACGAATTTTGATATTGGCTCAGTTCATGTTTAAGAAATTTTTCTAGGTTATACAATGTGGAATTCCTAAAATCTACAATTGGCCTGACTTTCTCACCAACCTTGTGGGTTTTTAATTGGATATTCAGTTTAGGCGTGCGTTCATTATCCTCACTGAGTATGAACCATTTTTGTTTATCATCTAACTTTTGTCTCTGATAACTGTCTTTCCTTTACTTATTGTCACATATTTCTTTTTCTTATTACTAAAATGAACTGTTAAAAACACCGATGAACTGTTGCATGAACTGAAAAAACTTAACATTGAAGAGACATATAAAATTGCCCAGCTTAGATATAGTGGATATGTACAGTACCCGTCGATAACATGAGATATAATCGAAAATAAACTCACACAACTTAACATGGAAAAAGAAAAAACAGATTTAATAGAATTTTGTTACCGTAGTAACTATTTTCAAATAAACGATAAATACTACACACAAGTCGAAAGTATCAGCCTGTGGTCTATTATAGGACCTAAATCGGCCGAGCTGATAATGTTAGACATTGATAAACTGATTGATAATATAAACGGAATAAAATTTTACAGGAGATACGTCGACGACATCTTGATTATATATAATGAAACACAAGTAAAAATAGAAGAAATAATTAAGTTGGTAAATAATATAAGCGAAAATATACAATTTACAGTGGAAGAAGAAGATAACATAGAGCACAAGTTGAGTTATTTAGATATTACGATAAAACGAAGAGAAAATGAACTCGAGTTTGAAGTTTACAAAAAACCGTGCGCAATAAATACAACCATAAAATACAGCTCAAATATCCCTTTACATATAAAAAGGAACATTTTTACCATGGAATACAAAAAAATCAGAAACAGAACAAGTAAAATAATTAATACGCAAAAAAATATACTGGAGCTAAAGAAAAAATTCATCTTAGATGGCTATCCGAGACGATTACTTGACGCATGGGAAAGAGAGCTTAACAATCCGGATATCACTATAAGTAAAAAAGAAAATTTAAAACTCCAATACGTTACGTTCCCATACATTAAAGGGCTATACGAAGAAATAAATAAAGAAACACAAAAAATTAATATCAAATTAGCACCCAAGTACGACAAGCTATCGGCCAGAATCAAAGCTAGGCAAACTGTTAAAGAAGGAGCACAACCAATAGAAGAAATGCGAATATAGTTTACCAAATCCCATGTACATGCAGTACCAAAAAAGTTTATATAGGTGAAACAAAGAGACAAATGAAAATAAGACTCAAAGAGCACGTAGCAGATCTCAAATATCGTAGAATTAATTCAGCGTTCCTCGAGCATTGCACGATAAACAGTTGTAACATTGATCAAAATAACATAAAAATTTTACATAAAGAACCTAAAGCATATAATAGGAAGTTTAAAGAAAGTGTCGAAATTTTTAAGAGT
Source organism: Centruroides vittatus (assembly GCF_030686945.1). Lineage (NCBI taxonomy): Eukaryota > Metazoa > Arthropoda > Arachnida > Scorpiones > Buthidae > Centruroides > Centruroides vittatus. The sequence goes on from NW_027120768.1 coordinate 2,044,467, forward strand.
CAGAACAGCATTAATAAATACCCAGGCGTTAAGATAAATGGAAATTGGCTAAAAATATTATAAAACATATTATAAGAATTATTATCTTCAATCATAGTCACGAAAATCCAACTCCGCATCAGTTAACCTCGGACACGATAGAATATGCTAATGAGCACGACAGCTGAAGTGCCGTGAAGCAAGAATCGGATAGGATACGAACGAATAATTCAGACAGTTTAGTATTGATTAGTGCATTGTGAATTGTGGTTCCTGCGACCTTTTTAAGTTACCATGTACGGAAAGAATACTGATTTTAGTCGAAGTTTTAAAGTTAAAAAGTTTTTAAAACCAACGTTCTTAACATTAGTTGTAAAGTGCCATTGCCTGAAACATTGGTTGTAAAGTGTCATCGTCTTAATATTTAGTTGACTGAAGAGGGGCATATTAGGCCCGAAACGAGCTACATACGCACGTAATGCTTGTCTCAACTAAATAACAGGGAGAAGAAAAGCCAAGTGATCGTCGAAAGCACTATATTGTGTTCGTAGTCAACATAAATAAGAATAAATAAAAGCGTTGCATGTTGCTTAACTAAGTATTCCTTGATAAGACAAATTATACATATTAAATTAATTATAATTTGTGACAGTTGACTTAAATCAGTCGATTCATGATTATTACATATTGTACTCCATATTAATTAGATTAGATTGGATTGATGGGAAAAAGCGACAGGACACTTGGTCAATCTGCCAAGGGGATGCCTCCTGAGAGAACTTTCTATGGGAAACTGGTCCCCGCTTAAACGTTAGATTCGTGAAGAAAACTCTACGTGGTCAGCCAGTTGGTCCGGCGCGAACCCGCGCCCAACTTTCAAAATTTAATAATTTTATTCAATTGGACACTGGTGGCCACGCATGTTACTTTATACATTACATACATTGCATGAGAACTATAAGAAAACAGTAAATTATTTGTATTAATATGGTATTGAATGTCGATTTTAAATTGCCATTTGAGAATTTTTTATACGTCTTAAGAACAATTATGTAAATAATTGAACAACATTATGCCAAAACCATCCCTTTATTTTATATGTTAAAAACAATTTTTATCATTAAATTATTTAAAAGAGTCTTAAAATTTACATTAAATAATAATAATTCAGTATTGAACACGTTAAAATTACAATGCAATCTTAGATACAACATTAAGGTGCGATTTGACAATAACGTCCGGTATAACCTTTACATTTGCAAGAGATATTAGTAGGTTTGAATACAGGCATTTTAGGATCTATTAAATATTTCCATGAAGTAAATGGTTCATCTGGCCAATAACAGTGTCCTCTTCCTTTGCAAATTAATTGACTACAACGATTTGTATTGAGTACCACAGTAGCTATTGTAGGAGCCATCACATCTTTCACATACTTAGCCGTCAGTTCACACTGTTGTTTAGTTAAAACGTGATAAGAAGAACCCCAAATGATAGCGCCATCTAAACCAAGCGAAGCAATTTGCCCTAGCATTCTCTTGAAATCCATCTGCACATTAATAAAGTGTATATAAGAATTATAGTTTCTTAAAAATCATTATATATATATAAATTTTTACCTACCGATGGTATTGTTTCATTAGTACCCGGTAAAACATAATTTATGTACGGATAAATTGGTGTATTAGGGTTGGCTACTCTCATGGTTTCCCTCAATCGTGCATCAATCCACCAAGCTCGTTGAGACATATTATATTTTTTGATATGAGATTCTTGAGTATAAATAGATGGACAAAGTGCAGTAGATTGATTCCATAGCCAAGATAGTCTGTAAAATATTGATGTAGTGAAAACTTTTGCGAAATAATTTGCTAAGATAAAAGAGATAGAAATATACCTGGTATTTTGCTCCCGCACTCTAAAATTACAAGTAAATTGTGATGGTTGATCTTTTCCATTATAATTATAACAATCAGGAAAATAATAGTAGCACCAGCCTGCATCAGGCCTCATATCTTTAGCAAGTTTCAATGTTTTCAACATCCATTCCCTAAAATCAAGGAAAGTTAGCATTAATATTCAATTAAAACAATATACCTTTGAAATCACTCGATAATATTAAGTCATCTTACTTGGCACTTTCTTCCCATTCTTTTTTAGCAGCTTCTTCAATCCTCTTTGATGACCAATCTGGATGTTTACTTTTCACAAGATCTATCGATCTTTCTCTATATACTTTCATTTTTCCCCAGTTAAAATCCCAGCTAGGGCGCCACGATTCCCAGTCTATCACACCAATTCCATCGAACTTTGGATTTGGTATAAATTTCGTAATATCATCTTTCGATACCTTTAAATGCTCTTTTAAATCTGCTACCTAAAAGTAGAAAGTATTATAAAATTAGACTATTAAAAAGATAAAAGCCACTTTTAGACGGTTACGCCATTGGGTTGCGCTACTCAGTCACGTGTATCAACGACTCAGATGCGCCACTAAGTGACATCTCTCGGTAATCCGTGCGAAAAGCTCCACGCCATTGTGGTGTCACTTGTGGTGGAGATCTGCGACTCGTTACCACAGACGTGAGACACTAACGCTCATGTGAAAGCATAGCTTCGGAAAGGTGAATGGATGAGACTAAGTGGTCCATCTGAAAGCGGCCAATGAACACTACTTTATTTACGTTAGAAAACCATAATAGTAACGATGATGCAATTGTGAGTATTAAGCCGTCTTAAAATGAATTCGCAATATAATTAGACATCAGTGGCGTGCCGTCATTGGAAGCGATGGAAGCGCCGCTTCCACCTTCGAATGACCTTCCCTTGTATTTTATAAAATATAAATTTTCATATTTTAACGTACTTTGCATTAATTAAAATTAATATTTTATTATAACTGCATTATGTATCTTTTACAAAATTTCTATACTACATGTGAAAAAAACGATAAGATTGCTATTGTATATTCGAATAATTCAGTGGCGGAAGGAATGTCGAAACCTGGTCAGTTTCTAATCAGCCAGATTATATAGGCATTAGCACATGCGGTTTACAGTGCACCAACCTCACCCGGTTTAGCTGGTAGAAGCAACACACGCATAAAGAGTCCGACTTTATATCCCGGACCGGTTCTGAGCTGTTAGCCGCCTGCTAGATAATCGGCCACCCTCGCCCGATTATGTGAATCATGAGCAGACTAGATCAACGGCGGGCAACCCCCGGCCCGCGGGCCAGCTACGGCTCGCGAAAAGTTTCTATCCGGCCCGCGAGATCTTTAATAGATTATTGAATTGGAAAAATAACTAATTAATAGTTATTTTTCCAATTCTTTGTAATTTTCGAAAACGATAAGAGAAATAAATGTAGTAATAAACTTTTTATTTATTTATTTCATATTTGCAGACTAAAAAATTACAAGTCACAAGAAGGCGTCAATTGACTACTACGGCCCGCGGAAAAAACGTAAAATTTATTCTGGCGCATGTTATAAAAACGGTTGCTCATCCTAGACTAGATTTATAACATAACCCAACCGATAGGAGTTTACTGACATGTTTTTATGATAGTTCTGTATAGTTGACAGGAGTTTTTAAAAAAAAATCCATTAAAATATTTGATATATTTATTCTACGTTTATTCTGCTCTCCCATCTTATATTACTTACGAATTTCAATGTTAAACCGGTGATATTACGATTATAGTATGTCCCATCTGTAAGGGAATGCAGAAAAAACGTGTACAATTCTTGCATAATGTTAAAAAATTAACTGTTACTTTGGCAGCATCATTTACAACCAAATTTAATGAATGAGACGTACAAGGTACAAAAAAAGCTCTAGAATTTATTTTCTTTAAATTTACGATTCATATATCCGTTGTCATAAAAATGTGTCTTTCCAATGTTTTCCCAAGACTACAGATATTCAAGTACAAAGTAACTGGTTTCGACTTTATTTCTACTAAGAAGTAGTTAAATAATTAAGAAATTAGGGAATGGGGATATAAATAAAACCCTGCTGAAAGAGCCAGAATTTTACTTAAACAAAAGCTCAACCGAACCAATCACTAGCTCAGTACAGTGGGGAACTGATTTCCGTGTACACCTGGTATTAAAACGAATTAGTTAGAAAACAAATGACTATTAACTTTAACATATTTAGATTTTTACAGCTATGGTGAGAAACGTTTAAAATTTACAACAGCCCTGTGGCGTCCTTTGAGATATACTAATGACGCGACAAAAGAGGCATTTGACATTGACCGGTATTGGTCGGCACCCTCGGGATTTGGCAACTTGGTGTATGCACGCGCCGCACACCTACCAGGACTAGTAGCGTAGCGAGGGGGTTGCAAGGGGGTGTATCATGCTCCGGGCGCCACTCGCAGAGGGGTGCCCAAATGGCCTCCAAGACAAACTATACGTGTTTCTGGAAGGGGAGGGGGCGCCCAAATGGTCTTTAAGACAAACTATATGTTTCTGGAAGGGAGAGGGGGCGCCAATAAAGTGTCGTACCTCGGGCGCCAGTTATGTTCGCTACGCCACTGTCCAGGACGTCTCTGATTCCATTCATTAGCCACTCGTAGGGAGCTATTTCACTAAGTGGATTGTTTTAAGATTTAAAAAGTAAAGAATATTTTGTTATTTTTATGTACGTTTCTTCACAAAGTTATATTTAATTATAAGTTTCTTTAAAAGTATATTCATACAATTGAAGAATTTTTTGTACTAGGTATGTATATTCGTCACACATTTTGTTTTACCAAGTAAGTTTTTCTGATAATTTTAATTTTAGCCCTTCATATCGTGGCTAGTGATTCAAAAATTTATTTTAAAAAAGTTTTGGCTCAAGACCATATAATGAAAAAGAAAACATTATTAAAAGAGAAAGACCAATGCCTAAATTAAATATAAATACGTCAACAAAAAATTTCGACATTTTGACGATAAAATTTATGACGAATGACGATTCTTTCGTAAAATTGAAGCAATTTGGATATCAAAATAGAATAGAATTTAACATTGGTAAACAATATAAAATAAATATTGAAAATTATAACGAGATAATTAGGATTAATAGGTATATCTAAATTAATAGATGTTATATGTTTTTTCTCAAAGCAAGAATTGGCATTTAGAGGGCGTAGGAAATTTATTGAATCTAATAACGGAGGTAATTATATTGAACTTTCTTATTTATTAAGTACGTCAGATAATCTATTGAAAATACATTTAAAGAAGTATACGGTTTTTACTGGCTTGTCGGACAAACGAATACGAACGGGCCCTGACGCGCAATTAATTGATTGCCCCTGAAAGTCGGCTTCTTACAGAAACACAGCTTCCCTATCATCAAATGTCACGGCACGCCACTGTTAGACATATGACGGGCTTCGATTTTTTACATTATGGAAGGTCTGACCCGCAATGGGATTAAGTAGTATTTGAATAGGACGTAAATCCGGAACAATAGAAGGAACAACTTTTGATGAAACATTAGAAAATCTAATGTTTCATCAAAAGCAAAACAGTTTACTTAATTATTTACCTTTTTCAACATTTAATTGTCTTGATTCATTAATAATTACAAATTTTCACTGTAGTAATAATTCATTAACAGTTGCATTTCTTTAAAATTTCATTCAAAAATTTGTTTCGATTATTATCAATCGATGGCGTTTTAGTAGCATTTCGTTTCTTTTTTAAATCAAATAACACTACTTGTAAATCATAAAAAGTAAAATAAGATTAAAAATTATCAATGAAATTATTAAAATGGGGAGTGGAGAAGAAGGTAAAGATACAAGCTTACCACTTGGAGAAAATTTCGAATCAAAGGCAGTTCCATGGAGGCTACAAGGACTTAAACCTTTCTTATTGATACAAAACAATTAAAATTCATTTGTTCGAACTTCAAAAGTTGTTTTTAAAAACTAGTTATCATGGCAAGTATGATTTATCAAACCACTGCAATATAATCATGTTAATAAAAGATACTTGTAATTATTCATACATTTTTACTTTTTGAGTTAGCCTCTTTTGGGTTCTTCTGGATCCGCCATTAGATTGGATCTCCAGAAATCTTCATGGATGTTGACAAATCAAAGTCAAACCATTCAGATATATCGAATTCCATTTTTTTAATACTTGGCTATTCTCATTGTGACCCTTATCGGATCCTTAATGACACGGAAAAATCCTCTTAGTAGTTGCAGGATGAAAAGAGTTAAGAAAATAGAAGATTGAATTTATGAAGATATTTATCTATATATATAAAAACGAATGTATGTCTGTCTGTGTGTGTGTTTGTCCTTCATGCATTACCACACCATTTATCCGATTGCCATGAAACTTCGGGAAGTTGTTTAATACACTCCCGCGAAGGTTTGTGGCATATGTGAAGACCACCATTTCCCCCCTTCCAAAAATATATTTATATATGGATTAAGGCTTTTATGTCCAACAGATGGCGCTAACTCTGACGACCTAAGTTTGCTTTTCTGTGAGACATTATGCTTTTCTGTGAGAATGGACTAAAGCAGATCATTTTCTATCTATTTATATAAATAAAATATAACGTTCGTTTGTTCCTACCGATTCCTTTGAAATTTTGACACAACGTTGCATTCGAATATGCACGTGTTTTTATATAATATATATGTCGAATTCCCCCCATTGGGGGGAGATGGACAGGATTAAGGCTTACCGTGAAGAACTTGGCTTCTATTGTACTATTTTAGATGCGGTTTTTTTTTTGCGTTTTTAATTGCGTTTTAATAGGTTACGTCAACAGAATATACACTAAAAAGGGATTTTTCGATATTTCCTTGCGGGGGAGAGGGACAGGATTAAGGCTTACTTTGAAGAACTCGGCTTTTATTATACTATTTTAGATGCGTTTTTGATTGCGTTTTAATAGGGTACGTCAAGAGAATGTACACTAAGAAGGGATTTTTTTCAAATTTTCCCCACGGGGAAAGTGTTATACATTTATAATAGATACATTTTGAGCCACAACAACGCGTGGCCGGGTCAGCTAGTAACTTATAAAATCTTAGGATGCTCGATTTATTTACTAATAGACTATAAAACGGCTAAAAAATTATAGTCATAAATCCTTCGTTTAAATGAATTAAACATTTAAATAAATTATGAATAAGACTCGGTTTTCTTAAATTAATAGAAAGGCCATAACTTTGTAATTATTCTCTACAATTCAGATATTTTAATGTAAAAAAGTTGATTTTGAACCGTTAAATAAATCATTCTTTATATGAAAATGTTATTTCTTAACAATATTTCATATAGAGAAATTATTAGTGTATTTTTATTTCATCTTTTTATAAACCAAATAAAAACAATGCATATTCTTCAGTGCATTCACTCACATCATATCATTTGAGTCATGTTCGTTTATACTTATTGCATATCCATAATGTAAATAATGGTAATGAGGTATTTTACAATACACCACATTACGATACATGCAGGGGTGCAGACAGGGGTTGTAAGTTAGGTAATTGCCCCTTACTTCTATTGATTTATCTTCCCGGAAATCGACATGCACCAAAAAATTTTGGCACCACCTTAGTATACATGATTCCTTTATTGTATGCCACACGCAACTTTATGCTTGAAAGTCGATTCATATATGTCTAATAATTAATTCGGTAAATTGCCATATGTTCTCTTAGCAGACATTCTCATACATTCGATTGTAAATTGCACAATTGCATATTCAGTTTGATAATTAATTTCATTTTGATTTATTGTGTAAATATAAAATTCTTCTATAACATAATTTAACTTTTCTAAACAAAATTTCTGTTTACTGTATATGTCATGAATGTGTACTGTATACAGTTTCAAATATGAATCATCTTTATATAAATAATAATAAGTATTGCAAGGCTAATAAATAGTACGAATCATGGTTTCGTATGGTTTATACATGCTCTAACTTAATGAAAGTGGATTAATAATGTAAAACTTCCATGACCTTGTTTCAATAACTTTGCAGTGATTTCTTATCTTAATGATTCCAAAGAAAAGGATTTTGCTATGGTTCAAGGCTGAACGTAACCAACGTTTGTTTGTTCAATGACCTTTTTTTTTTTTTTTTTTTTTTTTTTGTTTAACCAGAACATGGTAAAGATAATATTGACCGGATATATTATAACTTTACTATCGTCATTTCCTTTAAAATATAGAGTTCAATAGATTCTCTTCCGGGTTCTGAAACTCATTCCTCAACTCTTTTATCTGATAACAAACTATAACTTTATAATTGGAAGAGGCTTTGTGGAAAAATGGATAAAATAAAAGAATTAAAAGTGACTTTAAAAAATATACTTTTGATGCTTTTATCGAGGGTAATACATGCATAAAGATTACTGGAAAACTTGACGAAATATTTAATTTTTTGGAGTAAAGTGTAGCCCTTTCACTGCATCGCTCTTTTCTTAACTAAGGATTGAGGGTTTGAGTCAGAAGTTAACCAATAAGTATTCTCATACTTAAAGTAAAATAAGTGATAATTGGTTAACTCATGACTCGTGCTCCTTGATTAAGAATTCGAACATAAGAGAGTTGATAAATTCAATTTAGCAAAGAGAAATAGGTAAAGAAAGTCATAACTTACTTGTAAGAGGCCTCCATTAACGTCACCTTTAGTAGAATCGATATAAGGGTATTTTCCGAGTTGATTTTCATAAAAAATAACTATTTTATCTCCATTAAAACCCTCTCCCTGATTAACTAATACTTTATGACTCGTTAAGTCTTGTGTTATATTAATTTTATACTTTTTACTGCAAAGAAAAGAAGGAACTTCCCAATATACCTTAAAATCTGCTTGAGCAGAGTAAATTATAGATATGAAGATAGAAAAAATACTTATCGAATGCATCTCTGCTGTTTGGATGTTCTGTGTGTGTCATCTGGGATGGCGAAGCGATTTTTCTACCTTATGCATGTGACGTAACGTAATCTTAGTGACGTAATATGTGAGGTTTTAGCGACACCCCTTCCCCTAAAGTTAGCTTTCCCGAAGGCCAAACTAACTTCCTCGTTTTCATTTCCTTTATTTTCGGCTACCGATAATGTTTTTACTATTAATTCTATGAAAATTTTTCTATCTTCTTCGATGAAATCAGATGGAAAAATATGAAGAATTAAAGGTGCGCTAATTAAACCCAACGTGATAAATGTCCTCGAGATATTTTGACAACTTGACTCATGAACATTATTAAAATTTAATGAGAAACTAATAATCAGAAATTAACATCAGCTGTTCGGATGACATTATCATCAAATTTAGTTTTGAGATAAGTAAAATCGACATTAATTTAAAAATAAAAATTATTAAATTCGTTAATTATATATTATTTTATTGCATCGAGGTACGAATAACAATATAATAAAACTAGATTAATTTATTTTCAAAAATTAAATAGTATTATTTAAAAATTTCAAATGAAAAAAATAGCAGACGAATTTTGGCGAGTGCTAAAAATCGTCTGCTTTTTTTTATTCGATTTTTTTCCTTCAAATCAAACTTTACTAATGCGTCATAAATTGAATTAATATCAATATTTTCTAAACTAAAAATATCAATTCAGATAAGAAAACAGAAGATATCGATTACAAGTAATTTTAGATTTTTAAAATGATATGACGCAATTTCCGGTTTGTATATTCAAAATTCAAATATGTAAACATGTTTAGATCTTCCACGTGCGTTTACGACTTTTAATCTCTTCCTGTTTCTGTAAGTTATGAGTAAATATTATATAGAAATTGGGTTATTTTAATGTATAGCTCCATAAAGGACAACTTATATATTATGAACATGAAAAATGAGAGTTGTCATTTTTCATGTAAATAATATATAAGTTGTCCTTTATGAATATTATAGAAAGATCATTAATATTACTAAAATATGAAAATTTATTATTTCTTCTTAATATTATTTATTATTTTATGATCACCTATGAAGCTTTAATGATTAAACCTGTAGTTTATTCCTTGAAATAAAATAATTTGATATTAATTAATTAATAATAAATAATAGTCTAAATTAAATTAGAATTAAATCTAATCTAATAATTGATAAGGTATTGAAACATGGAAAAATATTGTTATATTTTTTTACGTTTTCAAACCCTTAAAGCATACACATTACTTTCCATCCTTATTAATTGGAAATCAGTAATGGTTTGCTTAAAGAATAAACTAAGCTTTAATTCTTACTTTAATTTAAAGCCTTGGTAAGTAAAAGTTATCATAAAATACTCTTTAATTTTATATTACACGTGAAGTATCTATCTTATATTTTATAGCAGAGTTTATCTACAATATAAGTTTCTTACCATCTGTTTGTATTGTTTTATATGATATAATTAAAGAGATAATTTCAATGTCACTTCTAAACTTTGCTAATGATAAAAAGAAAATTTGGTTATGATAATTTTGGTTAAAATATGTTACTATGCTGTTTAAAAAATAATAATAACAAGATTTTAAATTAAAAAAACCAAATTTCTAACTCAGAATTTTTATAAACAATTTTCTTAATTTTAGATTAATTAAAGTCTGTTTTCAACTGAACAAATCAGAAATATTATAAGCAGAAGCATAGAAATTTTTAATATTATATTTTAGAATAAGGCAGAAAACTTCCAGAATTGTAATTTTTGAATGATAAAAGGCTTATTGGGTAAAACTGGTAAACAATGGTTGTGGGTTCGCACCTCATGCCGTCCACGTGGAGTTTTCCGGGTTTTCTTCACGTGTGTAACACCTAAATAGAGGTCATTTTTTTCCGTAGCATCTCAGTATCATGCATGCCACATGTAGTTTTCTAGGTTTAACGTGTAAATAGTAACCAATTTAACCATAAAAAATCCTCCCCCTTGGCAGATTGCCCACATGTTGCGTTGCTGTATTCAATCAAACCAATCGTTTAATGATAAAAGAAAAATCATGTGTAATTGTGCTATTTAATTAATTATAATTAAAACGAGTTTGCTTAATGATTAATTTAAAACACAGAATTATAGAATATTTGCATATTTATTAATAACAAAATACATATATTTTTAATAACTAATTCAGCATATAATCAATTTTTTAGTGTTGTTTTGTATTTATTTATTTGAATTGTTGATAAAAGAGTAATTTCATATGTTTTATAAGTTCATGATCATATTATTGTTTTCATTGTTAATTTTGAAAAAATATAATGCTGCAAATAACAACAGATATGTAGTATACTCTCTCTGTAAAGTCTGAGAAAACACAACATTCATGTTCAAATGAAGACAAACTTGCAACTTTAACACGTTTACGTGCCACTAGATCGACAGATTACATTAAAACATTAATTTTTCGAAAAATTAAATATTTTATTTTAAATAATAATGATAATGAGAATATTTAATAAAACATCAAGAAAACACTAATATTTTCATTGCACTTTCGGCACTGAAAAAGACGTTTTACTATGCTTACTATGGATCCCGCTCCCTTGTAGACCATGCTGAACCCATAATAGTTGCATTTTATCGTGTGGGCACTAAGAAGGCTTTTTTCGATCTACAACAGATTTGACAGGCCCTATAGTGGAGATGGATGAAGACTAATAGGTGCGGGACAATACCCCTAAAATCGTTAAAGATAGCGATCCCAGGAATCTTCCTGGGTTTGATTCTCCAGCGGCAAGGTTGTCAGATTTCTACGACTAGATTGAAGGACACTTAAAAATGAAGATTGAAGAACACTTAAAAATGATTAATGTTATCATTCTCAAACTTTAATCATCGGCATTTAAAAATGGAAATATCAACAATTGAATAAATTGCATCCTTTATAATTTAAATAAAGCATGGGGACAGTTTAATTAAAAAGAGGGATTATCCTTTGGAATATAGGACGTCTGGTAACATTATTCAGAGTAGTAGGATGATATAGAAACAAGATCATTTTATTGACTTCATACAGTAGTCAAGTGTAATTTTTCGATTTTTAAAAGAACCACCATGTTTTAGAATTTTTTAAATTCAATATTGCCATACGAAAGAAATTCTGAAAAGTTGACTACATATTTCCGATTCATTGGAAGTTTTAATGCACGAAGATTGCAGTACCTCTGGGAGAATTTTGTATGGGAAATTGTTCCTTATTTAACACACGAAGAAAACCCGGAAAATTCCAAGTAGCTAGCCCAGGGGTGGTCAACATACGGCCCGCGTAATGGGTTTATGCGGCCCGCGATTAATTTTTCAATATTAGCTACTTAACATCCAATAATTGGTCGAATGGATGATTCGCGATACTTCTTCATTTCTTAAAAAAATTTCATTGTAGAGATTTACAACTTTTGTATTCGTCTGTTATAAATTTACACTATCTGAAGAACGAAAGACCCCACGCTCACTGAAACTCATCTGCCATTCCGCCATGTCACTGTTTATGCTGACATGTGACACACAGCGCCTCCTGTTTGTCGACTTTTTTCTTTTTCTCTTTTTTTTTCCTTGTACGTTTCTTCGCATTGTAAAATGACATTGCGCTTGCGTCAGAAACTTCTGTTCGAACAAACATGACCTGCCACCCGAGTCAGCGTGTTTGTATTTAACATGATTTAATTTTAATATTTCGTTCGGCCCGTGAAAAAATTTTTCTTTCTAATCCGGCCCGGGGGCAAAAACTGTTCGCCACTCCTGAGCTATCAGTTCAGAGGTTTTATCTACTCGGCCATTGGTTGGCTTCCTCTAAGTTTGAAAGCAAGCAGTTACGTATTTTAACGAAGATTCTCTGCTGAACAGATAAAGATATGACTCTCCACAAACACCTTTGCCATCTCACGGATAAGAGGACACACAGGCCTGCTCGGCAATGAGAGGGCTGACTTCCTGGCCAGGGAAGCTGCCAGTCTCTCTTCGAATGAGTGTCTTTACTCTCTCATTCCTGCCTCCTACATTAAATCTCTCCTTAAAACTGGGGCAATCAACACCTGGCAAGAACGGTGGGACAACTGTCAGGAGGGAAGGACAACATGGAACTTTTTACCCAGCGTCCCAACCAGTAAACCAACCATTTACAGCCATGACACCCACCAGCTCAGTCAATTCCTGACCGGCCATGGTAGGTTTAACAGCTACCTCCATAGGTTTGGTCATTCTGATAGTGACCTGTGCCATCTCTGTCGTGTTCCGGATGGAGTCCGGCACTACATTTTCTACTGCCCGATGCTGGAGGACTTCAGAGAACCTATTCGTCTTCTTCTTCCTTTGGGCAGCAGCTGGCCCTGCCAAGAAAGCCTCCTCCTTCAGGATAAAAATCTGACTTCAGCCCTTTTGGACCTTGCGAAAAACTATTTACGCCGCACTTCTATCAACTGAACAGTGCTTCAAGGACTCCAATGCTTCCCTGGTTCTGTACGGTTCAAGGCAGGGCCGGATTAACCAATAGACAAATTAGACAAATGTCTAGGGCCCGTAATCCGGAGGGGCCCGGCTTCAGTGCAGAATCTTTCTCTGTTTTAAAACGAGTTAAAAAATTATTTAAGAAATTCGATAGGACAGGAAAGGCTGTCTTTAACAATGCTTACTAAAGAAAGACACACTCTGAAACGGCTAGATTGATCAATTTTCTGAAATGAAAATCCAAAAACGAAAAATTTAAATATTCAAAAGGCTGATTAATGGCTAAAATTATATACAGTAAGACTCCGCTTAACGCTGATTCAATATAACGCGGTCTGCTCGACGCCTAAAAAACGCTCAAAATTTATGCTGATTCAAATTAACGCAGTACTTCATTGATTCATATATAATACAATTATTCCCAAACACGAACCAATCTGCAAAAGGTGGCAATTCGTCGTAGCGTTGTTCTTCCCTTAAATCTACGTTTGTTTTGTTCAATTTTAGAAAAAATATAACATCATGGATGCCATAGGAAATACACACTTCGCTTGGCAAGAATTAACTGATAAATGCATGAACGGAGTGTGGAAGAAGTTATGGCTGGAGGTATCCAAGAATTCTCATCGAGAAGAGTCTATCGCTGTATCGTTAGGTTGACAAAATTGTCAACTTAATCGATACAGATGTAGGCGAGCAGGAAACTGGGAGTTACTGCAGGTTTCTGGTAAGAGCCTTACCAACGACTCAAGAACTGGCAGAACAAGGAATTCGTGTAGAACTGGAAAATAAAGATTCTGAAGACGAAGAACCAAAGAACTTGCTACAGATTTCCTTAGGAAAAGTTTGGTAACGATAACCGATATCGTTGTAGCGAATGATCCAAATTTTGTTAGGAGTACCAAAGCAAAACGAGGCATTTTTGATGCGATCTTCTGCTACCGACATTTGCTTAAGGAAAGAAAAAGAAAGCGACCAATGAAACTACAGGATTTCATCGCAAAAAACAAGTTTATGTGTTATTTAACATATATTATTATGAGAAAATTTATATAAAAATTACTTAAAATTATAGTAAAATTGCTTATTTTTTGGTCGCGTGTTCCCGTATCCCTATTTACTCTATGTTAAAATGGTCTCGTTTAGCGCTTTGTGGTCTAGGAACGCATCCCCCGCGTTAAGCGGGGGATGCGTTCCTAGACCACAAAGCGCTGTACCAAGCTGTGCAAAGCAAAGTACCAGAAACTCTTTTGTTGTACAATTACTATTGTATTAGTGTTTGTATTTTCTATTATTAATAAAAATTTTAAGTGACATTATTTAAGATTTGTTTACAAGCAACTTATTTATATGGGGCTCCAATTTAAATTTTGTCTAGGGCCCGCTAGAGGCTTAATCCGGCGCTGGTTCAAGGTATTCATTAGTGTGTTTATGTACTTACTCATGTATATATTTCTTTTGTATTTTATTTTACTCGTGTTATTTAGCCATATTTCTGTGTGTTTACTTTATGTTCATATCTCATCCATTGTATTTTAACAAGTTTATCCAATGTATATAGTTTATAAGCTTTATTATGTATATAGCTCATTCATTGTATTCCTTCATAATGTATTTACTCCTTTATTTTATTTTATATTATTTTATTTTTGTTTTTACTCTTACTCCATTATTCATTTTGTACTGCTTGGTCTGTAACATGTAATTCTCATATACTCTATGTATTCTGACACCGTCCCGGTTGTGCATATGCGGTACTGGGTTTGTGTACTAATCTCTGTACTGTACATTAAAAGTTCAATTTCCTTTCCTCCTCCGAAGATTTTTATTGAATCAATGGACGTGCATTCTGACGAAGATAAAAAAATACTTGTGTGATCAACTCGACTTTCTAGTTATACTGTGGAAAATTTAGCTGACCAGATAAGGCTGTTCATATATGATCTTTAATGCTATTAAAAATCACTCTTTTGTTATAAAAGCTAAATTTAGAGTTAATTAAATAAAGCGCTACGTTAACACTATGGCACTAAGTTCAAAATTTAAGCACTAATAAACATAAAAAGCCGCTTAAACTACGGCGAAACTCCTAGTTTGACAATTACACAGTGCACACAACAGACAGCCGGATTGGCTGAGCGGTTAAGGTATCAGCCTACCTCTCTGGAGAACCTGGGCATGAATCCGAACGAGTTAGAAAACCAGATGACTTTTTCGGGAGTAGGCAATCCTAGATATGTTGGGCCTGACGCTCATCACCCGCCGCCCCGTTATGGGGGGGTCATTTTTCGTTCGGTTAAGCAACCGAACGTAAAATGATCCCCCAAAACTTGATAAAAAGGCTCTTTCTCCTGCAGGGCTGAAGAAGTAAAAATTCAATTGCATACAACGAGATCCGGCGTATCAGGCCCCATGAAAATTTCTGTGAATAGATCCGAACTCGAATCCGGACCTCTCAGGGACCCGGTTTGACGCTTTTATCCGCATTGACAAGATGCCTGTTTGTATAAATAAGTAATCACAGTACGAATTCCTTACTTTTACTTTAATTTGAAAGCGAAGATTTAGACATTTCAAATGAACCAATAAAGAGTATTAAAGAATTTAACTAAAAATTTTTAAATGATCCAATCAGATGCAAGAATTTTAAATTTTAAATATTTGAATTAAAAAAAAAATTAAATTGCTTTGAATAACAAATATATTCATAAAATAATATTTTATAAATAAATATAAAAAATGATAAAACATTTTTAAAACGGATTAATTTTTATATATTTGAAATTATTAAGAAAAACAAAGATAATAATAGATTTTTTAAATACATATGTGGCAATGCTTTCCGTATGGTCACGTGTCAAACACGTTGTTGACTGGAAAGGTCGACATTTTTAACTTATGAACTATTTAAATTCAAAATAAGAATAAAATGGCCCGAGAAAGTCCAGAAAAGGCTGGGTAAATAATTATAAAATCGAATCTACGTAAATTAATATTAGAAAATATATGTTAAGTGAAAATGTGGTTTAGATTAACCAGAAGCTTTTTATGTAAAAATACAACAAAATTAACATTATATAAATTCTTTAAAAGGTGAGTTGGAAGCTTATCAATTTTATTATCCTTTTAAAGAATTTATATATATATATATAAAATATTCGATTAAATTGATGACTGAGATCTAAAAATCAAAACATTTATGGTAGAAGTTACTTTTTAGTCCATTCATTTGTATGTTTATAAATAGTTGAATGACCTAATAGTAACTTTTACCAAAACTATGTTAATTAAACTGTTGTTTTAGTAATAATTCATTTAGAAGTTAAGATGTAAACTCTGAATGAGAGGTTTCTTACTCCCAAAATTGTAGACCTCTATACGAGCAAAAAAGTCAAAGGAACCACACTAGGCTATTTTCCATGCTCTGCACATAGACATGAGCCATAGCAAGTGCCTGCGTGGAAATGAGCTTCCAATTCCCCCATACGACTATATAACTTCAAACAATCAATGAACAGTCAAGTGGCCTGCTCAAAGCCAGAATAGTTGCATGGGCTAAATAGCTAAATGTGGTAGTTTTGGTGGAGCGATGCGACTCCCGATTGTCTGAGATCCGAAAGTGGACCTATTTTGGGGATCTGTATATTTCCAAGGGTTGCATGTAGAGGTGTGGTTTCTTTGACTTTATTGCTCCTATGGGTATGGTCTACAGCTCTTATAAGGCCTAACTGTCTTATTCAGAGGTGTAATTGTACCCATTTGGATCTCAACATAATTAGAATTTTATCTATAATATTCTGACACAAACTGAGTTATAATGTATGAAAATCGGTGAATATTTATTTAAGTTTTATAAATAACTTGAAGAAAATTGCAATAAATCAAAATTACAGTGTTAAAAAATGGTTTCTTTTGCTTATTAATAATGTGAAATTAGGCTATGTGACTTTACTATCATTTTTACTCTATCATGTTTCATAAATATGTATGTCAACAAAGAGGCTCTCCATAAATTATGTAACATAGATGTGGGTGGGTAATTGTTAGGGGTATTCACAAAAACTAGATTGATCCTTGGATAACAGTGATTTATTCTTGTTTTTGAAGTATTGTATGGTGAATCATGTTTGTTGTTGCTTTGTATGTTATACATGTAATTAAATAATGCAACATTCAGTATCCTCTGTTGTGCTGTTTTCTAATATTGGCACTCCAAGTTGGTAATTTTATCTTGCAGCACTCTGTTTCTGTATTAGAGATAGTGTACTTTTTGTACTTTTAATAATACTTGTAAGAAACATTACAATACTGCTCAGCACTATATTTTCCAGCACCTTGGTTGAAAATCAGTGCCTTAGTTAAGGGGGTTGATCAGGGATATGCTATGCCTTATTCAAATTTTAGGGGGGGAATGTAATACAGTGTTACAGAGCATTATAACAGGGATGGTACAGGTAACCCCCGTATTACACGGGAGTTACGTTCCAAAAAATTGCTGTTATGTGAATCCGTGTTATATGAAACAAAGAAATAGTGCAAAAGGGGGGTTAGGTACCAAAAATTAAAAAAACATGCTGTTAAATCCTTCATTAAATCGGATTTATGATTCACAAAAGGCCGATGCAGGCATCGGGGCATACAAAATTACAAATAAAAATAATAATATACTGAATATTATACTGTAAAAATATAAAATATATATAAAATAATTTATATTGTTAATTTAAATAATTGCTAGGGTGCCCCTAGTGGCCATTTTTGGCATACAGTGATAGAATCCAGTTTTTCAGCTTTATATAGTAGATTTTTTAATGGGTAAGATACTTATTTAAGTAAATATTTTACCAGAGATTATTCATCCTATATGATGATCTCAGCATGAGAATCATCAACTGGTAACAGTTTTTAATACATTTCATGTTGTACGAGGGTTTTACCTAATTCCCAAACCATGTTAGAGTGAACCCATGCTATAGAGGTGCCGTGTTATACTGGGGTTACCTGTAGTTGAAAAATATAAAAATAGAAAATAACATTATGTAACTTATGAGTAATTCAAAATGTTCTGCATATTTTCTGCTTGCTTGCTTGCTTATTCACTATAGTCTATAATATTTAACATTAGATTATGTGTAGATAGAATGAATGAAGCAATGTGAATCGTGAAATATTAGGAAATTAATATTTAAATATCATTTTAGTGAAGGTGATCAACCTTTATCCAAAAAAGCACTTAAAAAGCAGGCTAAAGAGGCTGAGAAAGCGGCAAGAAAAAGTGAAAGACAGGCTCAGAAGGTGAGTATTTTTTAATATTAAAATTTCTTTTTTTTTTTTTTTTTTTACCTTTCAATGTTTATAGACTGATGAATATTTCAGGAAGTCGTCGAAGAAGATGACTATTCTAAAGATTTCTATGGGAAATTACCAATGATGCAATCTCATAATAAACCAAAGAAACTATTACATAAAATAAGTGAGTTAACAGCTGATTTGGCAGATCAGAAGCTATGGGTGAGAGGACGATTACATACAAGTCGAGCAAAAGGTAAAGTTTTGATGTTTGATTTTTATGACCTTTCATTTAAATATCAAATTAAGGTTAAACTCTTTAACATATAGATAAAGAATTATGTGTAACACAATGTTCTGAAATTATAGAATTTGAATTTAATCTGATGGTTACTAAAAGTTAAAGTGGACGTTAAAGGTTCAATCTTAAGTTCAGCATATAGCCAAACATTATGTAAATTTCCAGCCAAAAATTAGGTTTAATACCATATGTTATAAATGTTTACGACCATTTTACTTTGGTCTTCATCAGGCATTAGCAAAAAGAACTGAATAAGATATTTTAGAATGCATACAAATTTCTGAATTATTGAAAAGGTGTGGTTATATTGTGAACTTCCTGTTTGAGTTGTATGTGTGTAATTTTGAATAACAATGTTTAAAGAAGTGAAATGATATGCTTTAATTAAAGTAAATGTAAAGAAGCTAATTGAGAAAGGGATGATCGGTTGATTGTGTCAAAATTGTATATATTATGTGCTGGTGATTTCGCCCAACATGCCACAGATTTGCCATCCCTGCTCAAGATCACAGATTTGAATTTTGCTTTGGATATAGATGCTAATGTTTGTCAGATTTTAATGAAGATTATTATAAAATACAAAGATTAACAAAATATACTGTTAAAACATGCTAAAACTTCAAACACTGAACTAGACTGTAATCTTCAACCACAGGAAGTTTATGTAGGATGCTGTAAAAATCCTGTATGAACATCATCATCTTATACCTCATTATATGAAATGCATTTCAGTTCAACTCTGTTAAGTCTTTGAATGGAAAAAACATAACATTATTTTCTCTCATCATCTCTTCTCACATCTAAATGCCTTAGCAATTATTATTTTATATTTAAACAATACAGTTGTTATCTTATTGTATTAAACAGATCTAGCCATTGATTACTCAACTTAATTAACACTTCTTTTCATGGCAGTGAAGTTTGAATAATGCTTAGTTAATGCACCTATAATGGTGATCAGATTTCACCACTGTTAAAGATGCTTTAATTAAGCTAAACAGTTAATTTGGAAGAATCCATAATAATTTTAAAATTGATATTTTGTTTAGGTAAACAGTGTTTTTTTGTTCTCCGTCAACAACAGTATTCAGTGCAAGGACTTGTGGCAGTATCTGAGACCGTCAGCAAGGCTATGGTCAAATTTGCCTCAATGTAAGTCTCTAATCAAGTTATAATAATTACACAGAATAATTTGCATAGAAATATATATTTTTTAATTATTTATATTGTATATTGAACTGTCAAATGCATGTTTAGAAAGCTATAAAATTTATTGATAAATTTCTTACAAAAAAAAGAAGTTAAATAATATCTACATTAAGTACTTTCTTCACTTTTTCATGCATGAAATCATTACACAAAATGGCAACAATTATATTTCTGATCAGCTTTTAATGTGAATATTTGTGCAATTTTATATTATTTTCTATTAAGTCTTCCAAATATATGCAAAAGATAAATAGTCTATTTAATTTTTATAATATTTTCATTTGTTTAATGACAAAGATTGTAACTGAATAAGCAAAAAAATGTTTGTTAGAATGATACATTTGTCATCAAATTAAATGATTCGTACTTTGATGAGGAGAAGAATTTTTAATTTGTCAAAAGCATTTAATTAATATATAATTTCTATTACAAATTTAATATTTTCGTAAAGTTTCTTTTTAGACTGCAAATTATTGATGTACAGGTATACCTTGTCTTACATTGGTAATTGGTTCCAAGAGAGGTGACGTAAGTCAAATTTACTCGTGTAGTTATGACGTAAGTCATAGTTTCGACTTACGTCGTAACTAAACGCCAATAATGAGCACTTAAAGATCGCTAAATAAGGCAACAACACAGAAACACAGATATTTTCATGTTTTGTTCTCTAGGATTTATGATGATTATATTAACATTTACTGTAAATGTGCATATTTTAATATGATTTTATATGCTTTCAATGCTTTTCTAGTGATATTACGACTTCAATGTTTGTGGCGGACGGATTTAAAGTTGAATGAACTGACTTAAACTTGATTTTTATTTTTCCATATACTTTTTTGACAAACGATGTATAATCAGGAACGACGTAACTCAAGGTATACCTGTATATTACATAATTGTAGTTGATAAAGTATTATGTTCAATAGTTTCAAAAGTATTTTGCAGGATTTTTCTGCCCTATGGGCACCGAGATTCTCTTTTTTAGCAAGCCCATTATGGGTTTGGCCAGACCCATGATGAGAGACAGGGCTCAATATATTCAGACCCATCATCCATGAACTCTTTTGGGATTTTTTTTTGATCCATTCGGATTCAATCCCAAGTCCCTCAGCATGGTGGCTGCCACCTTAGTTGCTCGGTCGTTTGGCCGTCAAAGTATTCTGGAGGTAATGAATTTCTTCGAGAACTTTGTTTATAAAAATTAATTGGTTTTGAGTCACGTGAACTGAAATCTAGTTGAGAATTTCACAAAAATTACAATGAACGAATATTAACGATTAGCACAGAACAATTATTTTTCTTATAATTTTAACTCTAAAAATACTTCTTGAAATAAAGAATTTTTCAGAAACAATAAAATAAATGTTTTGAGCCAAAAATCTTACTTTTAGATTATTTATTGAAAGATTTTTTAATTTACAAAAAGCTTATATTTCTCCAATATATACCCATTTGCTATTAGAGAGTGCTATCTGTAACTTTTTTCTTGTTGCAGCTGCACTGTTTATTAGAATAAATATTTAAAACTTACAGAAATGTTACAGAAGTGATTAGTTTTGTTGTAAAACTAAAGAAGTATATATGACAACAACTCATAACCCAATTTAATTAATTAAAACCAAATGATCAGCTGAATTATTGGGCTATTTTTGGACTATGTTAAAGAATAGTTACTTGTCATTTTGACTAGACTTATGTGGATATGCTGCCATCTTGTATTAATTTTAATAATCGTAATAAATTAATTTTTAAGTTAGAAATTTTTGGAAGAAAATAATTGGGTCAGGACTCAAACCTGCAACTTTTGCTTACCAGAAGTTTCTTACCATCATAATTTGGCTAAAGATGTATACAAAAACAAAATAAAAATTTAAAATAACAGAATTCTGGTGTTTATAGAATGTTAACTTTATTGTTGGCCCAGAACTTTACCTCATACTGTCATATGAACTGAGCATATGAACTACCAACTATTCTATGAACTGAGCTTTACCAACCAACACTCTTTATGTTAGTTACATTCAACTGTCAGATATGAAATGGATGCTCTCCTCTTCCTCTTTTCCTATAGTCAAACTATGAAGTTTCTATGGGAAGACATTTTCTAGCTATCCTCATATATCATTATTTTGGCATGTGATCAAATCCTTAATATTGTTGTATAGTTTAATTGTCAAACTGAGCTTATTATGCTTAATAATACACTTAAATAATTTTAAGAGTTCTTTTCAATTAAGCTAAAAAGATCAAAATTAGCACACAACGGTAAATTTATCTTATAAATTTGCCTATTACAATCATTTGATTTTGCACATCTGGAAATATGCAAATTTTTAATAATTCTTGATAAGCACTCACTGATGACACATCATACTTCTGTTATTATTGAGAAAGAGCATTAGTGAAGCCTCTTCTATGTGGCTTACACAATTATGTTCATTCTCAAAATCTGTTTGATTGATTATTTATTTCTCATTTGATTAAACTTTGCCATTTTGTATTAATTGCAATGAGGAATCCAAAAATGTAATGAGGGTCCGTTTAAATGTAAAGAATAAAGTTCATGATGTTGTTTGTTACTTTAATATCTCTGTATATTGAAATGTCTGTGCTCTCTGATGCGACTGAGTGCACGTAATGGAATTTGGGCCTAGGGGTCAAAAATAAAAACAGCATTGTGTGTGCCTAATGGAAAATAGGCACGAAAAACACACGAAGCAATCAATGGCAATTGCTTTGTTCTTGGATTGCCTCTCCATGTTGGCAAGTACAAGGATCCTCTCTCCACACACGGCCAGTGCAAGGATGGTATCTCTCATAGCAAGCAGGCACAAGGATAGTCTCTTTTGTGGTGGCAAGTGCGAAGTTCACCTGTTTGCATCTGTCATGTACAAGGATTGCCTCTTTTGTGCCCTAAAAAGTGTTGGAATTGCTTCTTACTTTCTGGCTTTGCCTCAATTTTATCACAATATGACAAAGTCGCATAATGTCCTAGTTTTAAAATTTTACACAGTTTGAATAAATTCAGATATAATTCCTTCATTGTTTATCAGATGATTTACAATGGAGATCTTTTGGAAAGATGGAAGTGGGCCAATCCTGGGTTGAAGTTGACTTACTATTAACAGAAACAGTCTGTCATTCTTAAAGTAATTGAGAAACCTGAATCATCATCATAAGACTGGGACAGGACCAAAAACCACTATCTGATTGTGACTGCTAAGTGTCATAGGGGATGACAGTAACTTATTCTCCAATGAGCTCTCAGCTGCTTCTGGAGTGATTGTTTCAAAGCATACTGTTTATAGTAGGCTTCAGGAGAGTGATTTTTATGTAAAACAATCAGTGGTATGCATACTTCTATCTCATGGGAGAGTCCATTTGAATTGGTGTCACAAACATCGCTCCTGAATCCAAGATTGGTGATTTCATGTTCTTTTTGGTGATGAGTCTAGATTCAGTCTAGACACTGACTCTTGATGAGTCTTCATATGAAAAGAACCTAGGACTCACTAACATCAGGGAGAGGGGGGGTCTCATGGTTTGGGCAGGCATCATTTTGAATGGCCTTACATCTCTCCATGTGTTTCGGGGAAACTCTTTGACTGATCAAAGATACAGGGATAAGTTCGCTTTGTAAGACTTTTGAGGGGCACCAATAATCTCAAATTTATTTATATGAACAATAATACTTGTCTACAAGGCAGTGCTGGTCAATGAATTATTTGAGAGTGGGGATATTTGGAGGATGATTTGGCTAGCCAGATCTGACCTGAATCCAATAGAGCAGGGGTCCCCCCAACCCTATGCCCGTGGGCACCATAGCGCTCGCCGATCGTTTACATGTGCCCACCGCTGTGCGACCACGATAAAAATAAAAATATTTCAGTTTTCAATAAAATGCTATGTAAAAGTTTTTTCGTTTTTAATTATTAACCACTCAAAAGTAGAAATGGCATTCAACACAGATAAAAGCACAAAGCGAAATGCAACTGATCTCTTTTTCCCCTCACGCCAAATCTTCACCAACCAAATTTCCCATACCTAAAATGAAATAAACTGGTCCATTTCTGTGATTGCCGTGACAACACAAACATTTGTCTGGAGCTCATCCAATGTTGCCATATTTGGCTACTTTGCACCAAATTTGGCTACCCTTTTTTAGTTTGGCGTAAAAAAATATCATTTGGCGCATTGGATACTTCTTGCACTACATAAATTTGACGTGGCTACATTTTTGGATACATATTATTTATAAATATATTACTTGAATAAAAATGCACTTTAAAATGGTGTTTTGTTGTTTTTTATTAATTACAGATCCAAATAAAACAAATATTTGTTTTATTATGTTTTTCAAGTTATGCTTTTCTTCAAATACATTTTTGTTTGTCTCCTTTATAATAAATGAATTTATCTATTTCTAAGTAAAAATTGAAAGTGTTGGTAGAAATAATTTTTTTAAATATCTTTTTTTGTGATAAAGTTTTAATACTTATTACTATAATCTAGACATGTTAATTCTTAAATAATAAAAGTAGAACAAAAGTAATATTAATTTTCCTATTCCAAAGAACTTCTCAAGCCACAGTTATTTAATTTGAAAGTTGACTGAGATTTCTTTATTAAACTAATATGTGCATTTTGCATATATCAGTTCCCTTCGTCAATTTGGTCTTAGGTTTTTCTGTTTTAAAAGATATTTTAAGCGATTTTAACTTTTCCTTTTTTAAACTTTTTCTGTCTTGTAGGCACTCAGAAGGCCTTTTTAAGCAAGTTCATTATGGGTTCGGCCACCACACAATTGGGCTGGTGATGAGGGAACGGGGCCCTACATATTCGCTTGGACCACCCCGAAAAATTCCTGGGGATTTTTTGACCAAATCGGATTCAATCCCGGGTCTCTCCAGAGGGGTAGGCTGCCACCTTGACCGCTCAGCCATCCGGCCGTCTTTAACGTTTCTTTATGTTATTTTCGATGATAAATTTAATATCTGTTTTTAATATTTTAATTTGTTTCTGTAGTCTACTTTCTGTACTGTGGGGTATAGGCATTCTTTATCTATTATTATTATTAATGTGCAGTGCGTATTGGCTTAATAAAGAAATCTACTAATCAACTTTTAAATTAATTAAATAATTGTAGTTTGATAAATCCTTTGTAATAGTAAATTTGATTAAAAAATTAATTTTTCTATGTAATATTCTTGATAGTTCGTAATTAATTATAGTCTATCTTGGCAAGATCATTTGTTGCATAATTCATTGCAATATATTTTGCAGATAAAATGAGTGTTCTCGACATAAAATACATGCACATACTGTAATTTACTGACTTGTGAGTCTTGCCATCCTTACTTCTGATCAGTTGACATGCCTGTAAATTGGCCGAAAACATTTATCATGATTAAAATAATTGCTGGAAAAGCACGAATGGTGTGTTTTTATTTTAGTCTCAAATTTCGGGTTATTAGAAAAGAAATTTTTGAGTTGGCTACTTTTTATAAAATTTTGGCTACAAACACTAAAAACATCTGGCAATACCGAGCTAATCTCGTGAGAGCCAGACAGTAGTGCTGTGAGATAAACGTCGTTATTTATTCTTAATTATATGCTCATATATTTTGTATACTGTGTTTCCTCCTTCATTTTTTTAAATACTTCCTTATTTTTACCCCAAAATGAGTGGATCAAGTAAAAGACAACAGACCTATAATTTTAATACTGAATGGGAGGATTCATATTGCTTTGTCAATTTAAAAGACAAATGTATTTGTTTGTTGTGTGGAAATAGCGTGGCGGTGCCGAAAAAACATAATGTTGAACGTCATTTCCTGACAATTCATGGTACTTTTAATACGAACTTTCCACTTAAATCTGAAATAAGAAAGAAGAAAATAGATCAGCTAAAATTAAATCTGTCTACTCAACAATCAATTTTCACTAGGCCAGTGTTAAGATCTAAAAATGTCACTATCGCTTCTTTAAAAATTTCTCACATACTCGCAAAGAAGAAAAAGCCTTTCCAGGATGGTGAGTTGTTAAAAGAATCATTTCTTACTGGCACCGATTGCTTATTTGAGGGATTTTCCAACAAACGTGAGATTATGTCAGCAATACAAGACTTACAGTTGTCAGATAACACCATTACAAGAAGAATACAAGCCATTTCAAAGGACATGCAGACTCAGTTAAAGAGTGACTTGGAAATATGCGAGTGGTTCTCATTACAATTTGACGAGTCTACAGACATATCAGACACAGCACAGTTAGCAGTTATGGTGAGAATGGTATTTAGTGACTTTACTGTAAAAGAAGATCTAAAAATATTACCCATGAAAAGACGAACAACAGGTGAGGATATCTATAAAATATTTATAACATATGCAAAGTCGATAGATATGCCTCTCCAGAAGCTGTCTACGATAACCACTGATGGGGCACCAGCAATGGTTGGTAATGTCAATGGATTTATTTCCCTTTGCAAAAAAAGATGAATCATTTCCAAACTTTATGTCGTATCACTGTATTATCCACCAGGAAGTTGTGTGTGGTAGAGTGGTAGAATACTACCCTTTGGACACGTGATGAAAATAATTACAAAAATAGTCAACTTAATTTGCCCATCTCCTTTGTAACACCGCCTTTTCAAGGCCCTATTAGAAAATCCTGAAGATCCTGATCTCGTTCTGCATACTGAAGTACATTGGCTCAGTAAAGGCAAAGTTCTTGCTAGATTTGTAAATTTAATTGAAGTAATAAAAAATTATCCTCAATGCCAAACATCAAAATTTTTTTGAACTAACAGACCCTCGTTGGCTAGCAGATTTGGCTTTTTTCACAGACATAATGGAAAAACTGAATTATAGAGCTGCAAGGAAAGGACAAACATATAGCCACAATGATAGGGTCTATAAACTCGTTTAAAGCTAAACCGGTTTTGTGGATATCACATCTGAAGATGAAGTCCCTTGTGCATTTTCCAAATATGAAAAAAATGATAGGCAACAGTGAAGTTGACTTATCAACATTTGTTATCAACCTTCAATTACATCAAAACCAGTTTGAAAAGCGCTTTCAACAGTTTAATGTCATCAAGTTAATGGTCACCTTTTTTGTCAATCCCTTTACTTATTAAGTAAATGTAACCGAACTAGCTACATATATTTCAGAGCTTGTTCAAGTAAGGACAGAAGATCTGGAGATAGAAATTTTGGATCTTCAGAACGACATTGTCCTAAAGTCCATTGTATCAGGTGAGAATTTCTGGAATATAGTTGAAAAAAACAAATTTCCATTCTTGAAAAAAAGTAGCATATAAAATAAAATTGGTTTCGGTTCTACATACTTGTGTGAATCATTGTTTTCAACAATGAATATCATACAATCAAAGTACAGATCACGACTAACAGATGAACACCTTGACGATTGCTTACGAGCAGGAATATCATCATACTCTCCTAATTACGAAGCAATGGCCAATGAAACGCAATGCCAAAAATCACATTGACTTTCAGATTTATATTTTTTATAAAGAATTTTTATACTTTGTAGATTTTGTATGCATTGTTTAGTAATTACTTGTTTTGTAAAAATTATTGTTAATATTCTTGTGTATGTTTTATTACATTTTTGGAATTAAATGTTTTTTGTACATTATGTGTATGTACTGTACAGTACAGTACTATTAACTATGTCCAAATATAAATTCACCTTGAAAAAATAAATGGTGCCCGCCGTCCGACCAGTATTCTAGAATGTGCTCTTAGGCACAAAAAGGTTGGGAACCCCTGCAATAGAGCATGTCTGGGATGGCCTAGGTGCTCATTTGATCTTGCCTCCTCCCAGAACACTCCCCAGAGCTAACAATTGCTCTACTGGAGGAGCAAGATTTATTGCCAGAAGACCTCTTCTACTGCCTGGTATTTAGCATAAAAGCTCATTGTGAGAGTTGTATAGCAGTTAGAGGTAATTATACTCCCTATTGAACCCCTATTTTTTAGAGATTGGCTACCTCAGTTTTGCATATATTTGGTATAATTTTTACATTTTGTATTTTTTCTTATTCATTTTTTATTTAGTAAGGCTAGGTTGATTACTTATTGAATAAACTATCTGTGTACCAAATTTCATAAATTTTAATAAAGTACAGTCTAACTTGGTTATAACGTCATTGGATGTAACGACAACCCTAATGTGACGTCAAATTTTTATCGGTGCCACGACTTTACTATACTAGATAATGTTAAAAAACCCGCTTGTAACGACATAAAACCCTGTTTTAACGTCATATTTGAAGCACTCCCAAATTTACAAAATTAGATTACAAATTTTATTTCACAAAGAAAATACTACGTGTTTAGTCCTAGGGTCTAGAACAACTGTGGGTGGTGCTCTCACCACCTGACTTTGGTGGGGTGAGGTTTGCTACACTTTTAACAACGTGACGATCGGTTATTATGTACTCATTTTCAAATTATTTTATGCTAAATTGTTAAATATTCTATTATTTTTAATATAACATATTACATTAAATAGTTTATAAAGAAATAATTAAATTATTTTTAATTGGCATACATTAGTTTAAGCTTTTGTTGCCTTTTGATTCGACATTATTCTCAAAACCGGAAGTTCTGCCATTATTGAAATTTATGACAAATAGAAATTTCTTATAAAAGGTGATTTTTGAAATTTTTAATTACATCGATGTAAACTTAAACATAATAATGTAAATAAAGTTGATTTAAACATGTAGTTTGCATTTTTATACATATGATAATAAATTTATTATGATAATAATAGACTTCGCAGATAACGACACTCAGTTATAACGTCAAAAAATTGCCGGTCCCATGGATGACGTTATAAACGAGTTGGACTGTATTTGGTAAAAAATTCTAAATTTCATGTTTGTTTACTTAATTTTGGACACCAGTTTATTTTAAAGCAATTTGCCCAATCTATTTACAAGAAAATAACTTGCTTTTTATTTTAAAATTCAAAATTAGGATTACTAAAGAATCTATAGTTGATGTGGAAGGATATATTCGTGTTGTTCCTCAGAAAATTGAAAGTTGTAGTCAGCAAGATGTTGAACTACATGCACTCCAAGTATATATAAATTTACTTTATTCTATTTATTTTACAAGTTCTTAAATTTTACATTGAATAATATCAGTTAGAATTATTAGAAATGTCTGATTGGTTTAATTGTTTCTACTTCTAGTTATTTGTTATAAGTGCTGCTGAAGCTCGCCTCCCTCTCCAGATAGAAGATGCTGCCAGACCAGAAAATCTTGATGTATGTCTTATTTTTTTATAATTTAAACAATATAATTCCAACAACTATGTTTTGTATTTGATGATAAATGCTTGTAAACAGGATCCCGAAGGATTAAAAATTCATGTAAACCAAGACACTCGATTAGACAATCGTGTGCTTGATCTCCGAACTCCCGCCAACCAAGCTATTTATCGGTTGCAGGGTGGCGTTTGTGAGTTGTTTCGAGAAGCATTGAAAAGAAGACACTTTACAGAGATACACACACCAAAGATAATTTCTGGTAATATCTAAATGCTTGGTTATTTTTGTAATATATAAAGGCATTTCCACATGTTCTATATTTGCCAAATGCTGATGAGCAAACGTTTTGTCAATACCGAGTAATGTGGTTGATTTATTCGTGAGTAATATTCAGTTCAGTATTCAGTGCTTTTCACTCCTTGTCGGTACATTGTGCCAAATCGAAGGAAGACAAATAGACAATTATTCAACAATTGGCAAATACTAAATGTGTGGAGCCTTCTTAGATAAATTTTTTAAAAATTTAATTTTACCTACAGCTGCAAGCGAAGGTGGAGCAAATGTTTTTGAAGTTTCATATTTCAAAGGTAGTGCATATCTCGCACAGTCTCCACAATTATATAAACAAATGGCAATTGCAGCAGATTTCGACAGGGTTTTTACTATCGGAGCTGGTGAGAGTCTGGAAAATTTTGTTTAATATGTCAATATATTAGAATATCTCTAATTTTACTAAAATTTTATTTAGTATTTAGAGCAGAAGATTCAAACACTCATCGGCATTTGTGCGAATTTGTTGGTCTTGATTTAGAAATGGCTTTCAACTATCACTATCACGAAGTTATTAATGTTATTGGTGAAATGTTTGTTGAGATGTTTAAAGGTTTGCAAACCAAGTAAGAATATTCAGCAACATAAATAGTTAAGAATGTACAGAAAATTTTATTATAAATATTTTATTTCAACAGATATGCTGACGAAATCAAAACAATCTATAAACAGTATCCTGCTGAACCTTTTAAATTTCTTGAGCCAAGGTGAGAAGAATTTTTATAAGCATTTCTAATGATTAATGAAAATTAAACATTTAATAATTTATATATAGTCTGAGGCTTGAATTTCCCGAAGCCATTGCAATGTTAAAAGAAGCCGGAGTAGAAATGGATGAAGAAGAAGATCTTAGTACACCAAATGAAAAATTACTTGGAAAGTTAGTGAAAGCTAAAGTGAGTTTATCAAAATTATATTGTTAACTAGTGATGTAACGAATAGTATATTTGGCCAAACTATTTGGCTTGATTAACGCACGTACGAAAATTGGCGCGCAAACCGCATTATGGCAAGGATCGCGCACCTTGCTCTCTATTGGCCCGCTGTCACTACGATTTTTCCTTCCAGTAGGTCTAAATTATTTAAATTAATTAATTAAATTATAATTATTAAAGTTAATATGAGATGGAGCCTAATGTCTACCTCTACTGCCAAATTGGTTTATAATTTATGTAATAGCCGTAAATAGCTTGATATGATTCGGCAGTTGTTGGTATTTAGATGTAAGTTATAACTTAAGTTATTTTATTTGCAATCGATCTTTTTAACTCTTTTTAATTAAGCACTAAAATTTTGTTTTTACTACGTATTTGTAGACTGAATAGTACCCTAAGGATATACTTTAGTGGGGACATATGGTCTAGTTTCTCCCCAGTTATGGAACAGTTCAAATATATTATTGGGGGTTTCTATTTGTGAAGTTTTGTGATATTTTGTTGCTATTGTTTTTGTCAATATTTTTAAAATTAACATGATTTCAAATGTTATCTTTTGTATATAATGAAAAATGCTCATTCTTTGCTTTATATATAAAATAAATTATATATTAGTTACTCATCTTCTAGAAATAGATAAATAATTCTTTCATTAAATACGATAAGTTTCAATAAAACGTTTCGTAAAAAATATTAAAATATACGTGAATACGAATATAACATAATTAACTAAACAATAACATTAATGCCCAATACATTCTAACCTACACGCCATCAATGCCATAAGATATCGGGCTAGATAAAGGCTATAATATTATTTAATTACGAAATAATTTAATACTAGAGTTAGATGCTATTTCTTATTAACTTTAATAATTATAATTTAATGTTCAGCATTAATAAAAGTTACCAAAATGATTAATTTACTGTGTTTTTGTTATTTCTTACTCCTGTTTTCAGATATTCGGTATTCGGCCGAATAGTGAAAAATAGGCCGAATACCGGGTAGTAACTGAATATTCGTTACATCACTATTGTTAACACATAAATATTTTAAATTTTTTGCACAATTTTCTTTGTATGTCTTAAATTTGTAATTTATTTTGTAAACAGATACCACACAGTAAGGTATCAAGAATATATATATATGTAAATTGGCATTCTACAAAGGTCAGATAATAAACAGACACTCACTGAAAAATTATGTTGATTTTAATAAATTCAAATAAAAATTTATGTTCACGATCATGTGAACATCTTTTTTAATTAATGGATTCTCCATAGGATATCAGCCTACCATTGTAGGATTACAAACATACATAGGCTTACACATCTCTGTTCAGATTCTCAAGATGGGTGTATAATCGGAAAGTGTTAACATTTTTTATATTTTTCTCTGAAGAAAAACATTTGCATCATATTGAAAAATTCACTTGACACGATACACTTGAAATGATAATATCTAAGTGATAAACATAACTAAAAGTGTAGCAATTGTGGTAATACTTACTGACATAAGATGATAAACATATAATTAAAAGTGTCAAATCCAAATTTTATATTAATTTACTAATAAAAAAGAAAGAAGGAATTCAGATGAATTTTTTTAATTCTTATTTTAAAGTAGATTGTCTCTCATTTTGAGAAGTTTTTTAAGATAATTTGGATACTACTACTAAGAGGGTAGAGGAGGAACAAGACAAAAATTAGAAGAGATGGGGAGGGAAGGATACGTAAAGAGAGCAGTGTGTACAAAGGTAAATTCCTTGCAAGAGTTGTTTTGACTTCCATAGAGTGTACATAATCACTGCTAGATATGTTGTTTAATGCCTTATGGCAGCATTCTTTTTATTAGTGGCAATCTTGACTTGGTAATCTGTATCTTGTGGCTCTTATCAATGCAGTTAGTGCATTTTTCATACTTTAGATATGTAAGTAGTGTTATGGCACTGCTCAGCACTATTTTGCAACATCCTGGTTGAAAGCTAGTGATACCTCTGTTTTTGTCGATAATCCATCCAAAAACAATCGGCGAAATCTGAAACTGACGAAAACCGAGGCAATCATTTTCATATGAATCAATGTACAGTATAGTAAATCCAATTAATTTGTTCTAGACACTCCAAAATACATACCAAAACACATTTTATGGAGAATAAATATTGTGTTTAATACTAAAAACAATAAGAAATTAATATAAAATTAATATAAAAAACTAATGTAAAGAATAATGAACATTTAACATGGCATTTGAAGGATTACTGGCTCTGGAAACTTTTTTTGGTTCCATGATGAGTTAAAAAGAAAGGAAAACAATGGAATTATTTGGCTAGATGCGCCGGGTAATGCTCACACAACAAGAAACAATGCCAAACTGAGCAGGAGAACGCATGGGTTGCCCTATGTTTTTGCAAAATTAGCAGGAGGTGATGTGGGCACACTGATGAAATTTGAGATAACTGACAAACACCGAGACAAATTTTTGGCGTAAAAAATTAACGAAAATTGAAACTGACGAAAACCAAGGTATTATCGTACTTTCTTATAGCATAGTTATACAGAGTAAGTGTCACCTAACAACTACCAGGAGTGCAATCAATAGGGGTTTCACCCCAAGCAAATATAAACATACAGTAAGACTCCTCTTAACGTGGGAGATGCGTTCCTAGGTGACTGAGCGCTAAACGAAACAGTGTTAAACAGGTCATCTTAACATGTAAATAAGGGGGATACGTGAAACAGAACAGAGAATAGGAAAATTTATCAGTTTTTTTTTTGTTTTATTTTGTAACATTTATTGTTAAATACTTTTTTATTACATTAATTATAGACCTATTTATTGCTAATATCGAAATTTATTCATAAAACATTCATGAAAATAAAAGAAAAAGTTCGAGTAAAGAAGTTATGTTTGTGATGAGGAAGGATCTTCCTCATTTGACATCTTTTGTTTCTTTGTGAAAAAAGTCATCTAACGTTGTTTGCCTTTTCCTGTTTTGTTCAGCAAGCAGTTGTCGATAGCAAGACATCGCATCCATGACACTTCGTCTTGCCTTTGAACTTCTATCAAAATTGAAATCATTTTGTATAAACTGATCCATTGTTTCAGTTATACTGGCTAAACTTTTTTTTAGAAAATCCGTCGAAAGTTCCTTTTGTTCCTCATCTTTAGAAACGCTAATTTCGTCATCTTCATGCACCTGTTGTTCTACTAATTCTTTAAGATCGTCATTGGAAAAACTTTCTCCAGTTGTAACTTGCAATAATTCTTCAATATCCTGCACATTTATATTATCCAACCCTGTTTTATTAGCTAGCTTGACAATTTCGTCGACACCAACAATGGATTCTCTTGTGTCAACATTCTTGATTAGCTCAGCCATACATTCTTCCATACTCCTTTCAAAATATTTCTCAATCACCTCATTCCAGGAAAGATTGATGTTGTCTACAGCATCCATGATATTATAGTTTTTCCAAAAATCTCTAATGGATTGTTTATCTGCTCCATCTGTTTAATCAATCAGTTGTCGGAATGTCCGCCGCAGATAATAAGCTTTAAAATTTGATATTATGCCTTGATCCCAACACTGCGTGCGATCTCGGGTAATTCCAATACTACCGTGTAATACCGAAACAGCGTTAAGTGGGGTCTTACTGTACTATTAATACTGTATTTAACAACTAGAACAATGATGATACCTTGGGTTTTATATACTCATATATTTGTGGGATCACTTGGGATTTAGTTGTTTAAATTTATGGTCATAACCGTTAGTAATTACTATGTTAAAAAGCAATATATAAAGAAACAAAAGATACTTGCATGATATTGACTGAGCAATTTTTATTTGAATTAGAGTTTTGTTTAGAATACACTTTGTAAAGGTCGCTTTTAGCGTCCTGAGTCGAAAAGCCGCACGACAGAGATAATTAGTTCCACCTGGAGCTGGGGCCATAAACGGCCGGAAGGATCAAAGGAGTAGCGTCTCCGCTTAAGGGTCATGTGTTGGCCACGTGCCGGCCGGCTTGGGAAAAAGGAAAATGTAAATAAAGCACGGACGCAAATGTAAGCTACGTCGGCAGGAAATAGGGCGGACGTCTTTGAAAGCTCTAAGAAAGGGAAGGAACTGATTGGTCGCAGGAGGTAGTAGCAGGATCCCTTAAATTGGTAGGGTGGCGAGGAAAACGGAGAGAAAGGGCGAGAGACCGGATACGTGGTGATCTCTGACACTAGGTAAGCCTTTGAGGTGTATAGAGAGAGCGTTCTCCTCTTGGAAAGTCCTCCGGAAAAAGGTTAGTGTAGAGACGGACGGCCACGCGGTTGAGCCATCTCCGGAAAAGCGACTTGAGTTCCCCGGACAGACAAGCCGACGTGCGACATCACAGCTTTGTTACAGTAGCGTATGTAATGTTGTTGAACATTGTACAGACTTTGTAAATATTTGTAGTGTAAATAAACTGTATATAACTACTTGTTGAGTGTGGAGGTGTAGCTTTCCTCGAACCATCTAACGGACATTCTCGAGTCGTAAAGAACAACTCGAGACGGAACATTTGTAAAGATCGTGATGGATAATAAGGATCTTCACTCACTTTATTAATTAATTAGAGTACACACAGTTTTTTTGTGTATAGTTTTGGCTTTGTAGAAGGGAAAACCCACAGATAAACTATAATTAAACATCAAAACTATATTTGTTAGTTAGTTTTGATGTTTAATTATACAGTAATACCTTGGTTTTTGTTGACTTTGGTTATCATCGGTTTTGGTTTTTGTTGATTTTTTCACGAAAAATTTGTCTTGGTTTTCATTGATTGTCTCGGATTTCGACAGCATGTTCAAGTGACCTTGCTGCTAATTTTGTGAAAACAAAGGGCAACCCACGCGTTTTCCGGTGCAGTGTGGCATTGTTTTCTCATTGTGTGAACATTACCCCATGACGGCCCACCATTGGCTAATGGTTCTGTTCCCTGAACACTGGGAGTTCGGTCATAGGTTTGCGCTTTGCTAAGGCTAGCTGGCCACGTGGAGTTTTCCGGTTTTCTCCATGTCTATACGCCTGAATAGGGGCCAGTTACCCTTAAACGGATTTTCTGGAAGGCATTATTCCCCTCAATATGACCATCATAAACGTATACTACTACTATTACATGACAATTACGTCACACTTTACCACAGGGCGATATAGGCTAGAATCTCATGTCCAACTAGCTTCTACAAGAAAAGACATTATCCCGCGTGTCTAGCCAAACAATTCCATTGCCTTCATCTTAATGCTAATTATCTTATCTTTAATTTTAATGCTTTTATCTTTATGCTAATTAGTCTTTTATGTTAATTTCTTATTGCTTTTAGTATTTAACCTTATATTAATTATTTATAAAATGTGTTATTGGTATGTATTTTGAAGTGTCTAGAACGAATTAATTGGATTTACATTGATTCATATGGAAATAATTGCCTTGGTTTTCATTGGTTTTGGATTTCGCCAATTATTTTCAGACAGATTATCGATGAAAACCGAGGTATCTATCTGTTTGACAAATGGAATATTAAATTATAGCACATTGTTCATGTTGTAGCAGGTTATTTAATAACATATTTAACTTAATGCCAAATGATTATCGGATTACATTGGGCTACAATAATGCTGCTAATTATTAATTAAAAGTCAAATAATTTAACAAAATTCACGCCTAAATGCTAATTCCAACAGTAAACGAACAAGAAACTTTAATGTTTGAACGTTTTCGGCTTCTTTTAGAGGCCCTCCTCAGGAATGTACAAAAGAACAGTTCTATTGTTTGAAAATTTTCTAATCGTTGAATATGGCTGTGTTCCAGTTTTTTTTTTTTTTTTTAATATTTAACGATGTACCGTACGATACAAAAATCATTACGTTTAAACATAAAATTATATTTTAAATAAAGCTATAAATAAACTCATTATTATTATTATTATTATTATTATTATTAGGTGTGCGATGTAAACGATGTGGAAATTGTTTTCTTTTACATAGCAGAAAGACAAATATTTAATTACACATAAAATTATTGTTGTGCTTGTGGCATTGTAAATAATATTTCCACGATTGTGGAACCGGAATATAATCGGAGTCAATGCAACCTCCCTTCATGCTTTCTATATAGATCTCAACAGCCTCCAACGAGCGTAAGTCGTGTCGGTCAATGGCCCTGTGTAAAAGAGTAGCTTCATCCCAACATAGAGAAATCCTGTGTTCGGTAGCATACTGGGCTAGTGCAATATTACACTGCCGCTTGGAGACATCATATTTGTGGTCCCATATTCTAGCCTCAAAGGATCTATATGTGGATCCGATGTATGTTACCCAATGATTGAAACGTTCGTCATGCAATGGGATGTGGTACACTCCTGGCACTTTCTTGTCGTCGGACTTGTCTTTAGCATTAGTTAATAGTCGGAAAAGATTCTGTTTTCTCTTATATGTTAAACGCAAGTTTAAATCCTTAGTGATTCTATTATAAATTTGTTGAAGGGACAGTTCGTAAGATATAACCACCCGATTCTGCTGTGTATCCTTAACCCTCGTGTTGAAGGTAGTTATCGTAGATTGCTGGTTAGCAGCGAGTCTGTCTATTAAGGACTGGTGGTACCCGTGTGCAGATGCTATACACTTGACTCGTTTCAGTTCGCTGTAAATATCGGTCATCTCAGAGCAATGGGAGTAAGCCCTTGAGACTAGGGCCCGGAATGCCGCTATTTTAAAGGGCCAATGGTCTACTGAGTTAGCAGGTATGAAGTGCGGACTGTATGTTGTTTTGCGGTAAATATTAGTATTCGTGGCTATATTTTTATTTGTCATACTAATCTTGACATCCAAGTAATTAACTTCAGTGCTACTCTCCTGATCTAATTCTAGTGTTAGCCCGTATGCATTGTTGTTAAACATTTTTAACACTCCCTATATCAGGTTTGGTTCTCCATATAATCAAAATATTGTCTACATACCGTGTATAGCTAAGGATATTGTTTTGTTAGTTTGTTACGACTCTTTCTTCTAATTTTTGTAAGACAAGTTTGCACAGATCCTCGAGATGGGTAGCACTACCCATTGGTACCCCCCTTTTTTGGATGTAAGTTTGACCATCAAAGTAGAAAAAGGAAGAAAAGCATATTAGATGCGTAAGTTCTAATATTTGGAAATGGAATCTCTGAGTGTCAGGTGTAGTAGTGAGAAAAAATCTCTTAGCGTATAGAAACATGGTTCCAAACGAATGGAAGGGAACAGCGATACAAAATCAAATACAGTAAGATATTCGTTCCCATTTAAATTTATATTATTGAGTTTGGCAATTAGTGCTTTGGAATTAGAGACAGTAAAGCTGTAAGCATCAAGTTGGCATTTTAATAGGCGATGGATATTCTTCTTTAACAAGAACGTGGGAGATCTGGCTTTATTGATTACAGGTCTTAATTTTTGCTGAGGTTTGTGTTTTGGCAAAAGCAAAAAGGCGGAGGGTGTCAGGGAAGCTAACTATTGAATGTTGAAGGCCTAAGATTGCAGGTAGGCCACTGCGGGTGAATCTACCGACATGACTTTGTAGCTTTGTTGTGTAGGAGATCTCAGTGGGTTGACATTGAGTGTCTACTATATATTGGTATAATATACTGACATCGGTTGCCCTTAGCAAGGCAATCGTCATCATGCTAAGGGCAACCGATGTCAGTATATTATACCAATTTCCTAGTATGCCACTATGGCCAGGAACAAATACAAAAGTTATCTTATTAACAAGATTTTTAATATGGTGCTGGATATATGTGATTTTATTGCTATTGCAATTGGGATTTAATAGAGCTTTTAGGGCAGATTGAGAATCACTGTAAATGTTGATAAACAGAATTTTGTTTGGCCCAACTGAACAGCTTGATAGATAAAGGTATTTGCAGGTATCTGTACCTTCTAACATATTGGGCAAAATATGTCAGTTTGGAGGAAGATACAGATACTTGAGCAGACATGAACATGGGGCTTTTGGACCCATCTGTGTAGATATTAATGTCTGCATGGTTATCCATGGAGGAATCAAATGACACCAAATATACCTTGGGGATAACCTTGTTTGCAGGGTGATGATCAGAGATAGGGTAATTGCAATATGGTAGCATTTGAACAGCCGTAGATAGGAGTTGAGCCTTGATGTTTGTAGTTCTGATGTAGTAGTTTAGAACCTTTTCTACAATACATAGTGGCAAAGGAAAGAGCTCTGCTAGAATCAGAGAGAGAAACAATTCTGCAGCACTTTGAAATTCTGATGGCAAACTGTCTTTGAAAAAAGAGTAATTTACTGCTACTGAGTACTAGTTACATGACCCCAATTAGAAGCTGCATAAAGTAGCATTGGCTGTATTGCCCCATTATATAGAGTTTTACAAGCTTTATGATTTAGTCCCCAGGTGCACCAAGCATATTTTAGCAGCATGTAGTTTATTTTCTTGGCCTTAGCCAAGATGTAATCATTATGGCAACGGAATGTGGTTTCTCTCTATTCTCTCTTCTTTTGTTTTGTATGACGTTTCTGTTTACACGTGCACTAGCTAGTCGATCTGACAAAGGTTTTTCCGTCCTTTTGTGAAAATTAATATAAAAATGAATATTATGACGTTGATTAATGATGATGATGATAAAAAGATTGTTAATAATTAAAAAATAAAGTTTTTTAAATAAATTGTTCATTCAAATTTATTAAATTTTTATATTTTTAAATTTGTTCACATAGTCTTTTATAAATAACAGTACATATTAATTAATTAATTAATAATTATATATTTTGGACCTAAGGTTTTAGGGTTTCATTAAAAAAATTTATTTTTGTTAAAATCTTTTTATAAAATTATGCCTAAATATTACGTAAGATAGGGAAGGGGAGGGGGATCAAAGAAAATATTATGGTTTCTTACACAGGGGTGGGTGGGGGTCTAGAATGGCCGAAATCGCCCTTACATAATTTGTGGACAGCACCTAATGTAGTCCCTGAGCCCTGCCAAAGATGTGGGTGATGGTGGCATATGAACTATGTCTTTTACGTATTCTGACAGAAAAAAAAATCACATTGGGTGAGGTCCAGAGATTTGGGATGCATCTGTACAGCATTAAGTCGTCATTACTTTATGCCCAATTCAGTGGTATGAGAGTTCTGCATTCAGGTATCAATGCACTTCAGTATGTTAATGAGGTGGACCCCCATCCTGCTGAAAGACAGTTATCAGAAATACCTATGCTGCATAGCCACAATTTTGTCAACATGTGCCATGGTGCCACCTGGTCTGTTGCAAGGAAATCTTCACATGTATATTTCAAATTTAGAGAGTTGCTTTTTCGTTTCATGTCTGGCATGGATGACCCAGCTTGATACTTTGGAAGTTAAAGGACTTTAAAACCTGATGATTCATTTGTAATAACCCTGTATGTTACTGGCCGAATGGCTGAGCCCAGGAATTTTTCAGGGGTGGTCCATTCAGATATGTTGAGCCCCATCCCTCACTACCCAGCCATCTCATTGTGGGCCTGGCCCAACCCATAATGGGCTTGTGTAAAGAGGCCTCCTTAGTGCCCACAGGGCGGAAAGAGTAAAAAAAAAAACCCTGTATATTAGTGTCTTGTATTAAAAAATCCAGTTCTATTGCATTGCTGGTCCTTTGATCATAAATCTTTATAATGGTGATTCAGAAGTCTGTACAAAACAGACTCCGTCCTAAAGGACACAATTGCGATGCATATACACATTAATACTCACGAGTGAAAAGAGAACATTCGGCATTCATTAACTGTCACTCACACACACATTCTATAACTTATCTTAATAAGGAGAATCATTTGCTGTTGTATAGACTTGAATCATCCTGTACAATTGTTCATCCTAAAGCACTTCTAGAAATTTGTAGTTTATAAACAGATCTGTTTAAAAAGTTGGATTTTTAAAATTTTAAATAAATATATTAATTGGTCTCATTTATATCCTTAGTACGACACTGACTTTTACATTCTGGACAAATATCCATTGAAAGTTCGACCGTTCTACACAATGCCAGATCCACACAATGCCGTAAGTATGCAATTAACATTTCACATTTTTAAAAAAATTTTCTTAACTCAAATAACATTCAGTAATTCATTCAAATGACTTTTAGAAATCATCAAATTCATATGATATGTTTATGAGAGGTGAGGAAATATTATCTGGTGCTCAGCGAATTCACGATCCTGATTTTCTAACCATGCAAGCGACCAAACATGGCATAAGTAAGTGGATTTTAAACTAATTTTTACATTATTACAGATATGTAACTTTTTTTTATTTTAATTAGATTTAGAAAAAATTAAAGCCTACATTGACTCGTTTAAATATGGATGTCCACCTCATGCTGGAGGAGGAATTGGTAATATTTAAAACCAATAGAGATGATGATTCTAAATTTTTCTGCAAAAAATATGTGACATTCCTTGTATTTCAGGGCTAGAACGAGTTACGATGCTGTTTTTAGGCCTGGACAATGTTAGAAAGACTTCAATGTTCCCAAGAGATCCAAAGAGGCTCACTCCATAATTGATATTTCAATTATTTGCATTGTGATACAATTAAATGCTTGTAGATTTGAATGATAAGCTTGATTTTTTAAGATATCGAATGAAGTAGATGTCTATAGTATGATAGAATTAAACAACTGCAAGTTTGTGATGAGAAAACAATTTTATTATTTAATACTTTTAAGATTTATAATAAATATTAAGCATTTTTTTTTTTTTTTTTTTTACATAAATGATTCATTATAAACTTTATCAACCTTGAAGTTCTTATAAGAACTAATTAAACATATGATAATAGCATTGGAAGCAAGGATTCAGCTTGAACATTTGTTAATATTTAAGTCTGAATATTTAATTTCAGATACTATTTTAATCATTGGGTTGACTGAAATCTTCAGATCTGAATTTAAATTTCTGATAAATCAAACTGTAATTTGATTTATATCAATGGTGGCTTATGAGCCATATGCAACTCAAGTTCCATGTGGCTTAGATGCTGGTAGTGCAGTTTGGTAAAATATCAGATCATTTTGTTTGTTTGTTTCATTAAGTTATGGCAATGCAACACTTGAATGATCTGCCTAGGGGGATGCCTTCCGGGAGGTCTTTTTAAGGCTAACTGGGCCCTATTCAGACATGGAGGAAACCCAGAAAGTGGCATGTGGCCAGCCCATCCGGGCGAGGTGCAAACTCACAACCAAACTCCCAGTGTTCAGGGAGCAGAACCACTTGGCCACTGGTGGGCTCATTTTATTTGAAAATCTTACTTAACATCACTATACTCTTTCAAAAATGATAAAATTTGAAGGAATAAATCACATTATATGAACATTGTGCAATAAAAAATCTGATTGATAATCAAGATGTAATACCATGATTATTCCAGATAGTTGAGATGGTAAAAACAGCAACCTGCTGATCTAAGAGAACTGGATTCAAGTTCTGTCAGGAATATTTTTATGGGTGACATGTACTGGATATGTTGGATCCTGCCCTTCATTTTATCCACTTGGTGGATAAAATGACTAAATGCTGGTTTGTGCCTCGCCAAAGGCTTGTGTGATTTTCCAGGTTTTCTTCATGTTTGTAATATCTAAATAGGGACTAGTTTCTCTCAGAAAGTCCTTGGGAGGCATCCTCCCTCAGCAGATCGCCCAAGTGTTGTGTTGCCGTAAACAAACAAACCATCTATCTATCTTTATTGTAAGCTTGGCTGAATCCATAAAGGGTATGGTTAGAATAGCTCTCTTGATTCCCTTGGGAGAAAAACTAAAATTAAAAAAGTTTTGCTAATACATAATTACCTTCACACTGCTATGTTATGTTACTCTATCCTAAAGTCTTACTGAGTATGCAGCCTGTTGCCAGAATTTTCTTTCATGTGCTGCTTTATCAAGTTTAATAGCTGACATATTAATTGCTTCAGCCTTCTGGTCATTATTTTGCTACAGTAGGCTCCTATCAAATTTTGGAGAGGGTTTTAGTCCTTTCTCCCTTTGTGCCTGCAACTGCGGCTCTTGAAATGTCTGATTGAACATTCAATACCTGTACACTACATACTTCATGTATATGTATAGAATGTGTTTTTAGTAAATTTTGCTTGCCAAAACAAAAATTTTCAAACATTTAACTCATTGCTCATTGAGAATCCTGCTAAGTATTGAGTCATACTGTGTAAATTCAGTTAGTAATTTCACTAAAACTAGATTTTAGGAAGCTTGATGGTGGTTTAGAAGTAATAGTGGTGATGTAATAGGTTAATACATTCAATTTCTAAAAAACAAACTGGATGGCCAAAATAATAGACATCAGGCTGCCTCTGTGGACCTGTGATCAAATCTGGACAGAATCCAGAAACTTCCAGATATCTCAGGCCTTTCCCCTCACCACCCGGCTCCCATAATGGGCATAGTTAAAAGGCCTTAGTGTTTGCAGCGTTACCTGGAGCCAATATGAGTAATTGGCTCTGGATTTGTGCCTGACCAATGGGGCTGGCCATGCATTTTTTGGGTTTTCACCACAAGTTTAACACTTAAATAGGAGCATTGGCCTCTGTTTTAGTGTTAAACATGTGAAGGCAACCTTGGAAGTATTACATTGATGGTAGAAGACAATACAATACGTGGGCCACATATGGGACGACAATTTCTCAAAGGGGAGGTGCTTCACAGAGGGATTTTTTATGGTAAACTGGTCCTTAAGTGTTTAGATTCAAGAAGAAAACCAGTCCATTGGTGAGGTGCAAACCTATGAGCAATTATCAGTGTTCAATTGTTTATCCAGACACAGACAATTCTGTCACGAGGGTCTGTCCTGTTGGCAGATCGTCCTTATCTTACATTGCATTACGTCACCAAAAATGATTTCATATATTTTTTGCATAAATCCTTAATGCTCAATATTTTTACAATTTAGCACATTGTTTATGCTTCATCAAAATAGAGTCTAATCCAAATTATTCTGACAAGGAAAGGACACTTCAGAGAAAGGTGATAAAACAACCTTATCTATCGAG
This sequence comes from Centruroides vittatus, assembly GCF_030686945.1. NCBI lineage: Eukaryota > Metazoa > Arthropoda > Arachnida > Scorpiones > Buthidae > Centruroides > Centruroides vittatus. The sequence goes on from NW_027120768.1 coordinate 2,088,334, forward strand.
AGGCCTTAAAAAGGTGTGTTGACGCACAAAAAGTCAGGTGTCATGGCCAACACATTAAAAAGATATTTTGCCGAGAAAATGCCAACAAACATCAATTTTTCTCACCAAAATTATTTAGTGCTTACAACCGTTCACCTGCTTTAGTTCTTGGTACCAAGATTCAAAACTGGATTGGATTAGATTATTGGTGTTTAATGGTCCAAGGGTCTAATGGACCATGCTGTGTCGTCAAAAACCTGATAAGGACAGTTTTCAAGTATGGATATTCATTAGAAAGACCTGCATTATTCGGAATATCCTTCCCTTTTGCTTTGAATGTGATTTCTCTCTGAAAAATGTGAATAAAATGAATTTTTTACTCTTACAGTTAGTGTGCTCACCAGTGATGCCTGCAGATTATACAAAAGGGAACATTGTACAGTACATTATGCAAGAAGCTTCGAACTCTATGATACAAAGTTGGATCAACAGTCTCACAAGGTGGTGCCGGTTGCACTCAGGGCTAATTTGGCATTGAAAATGAATGTTTTTGGTCAATATACAAGGAACAAATAACTACATAAAAATAGTTGCGTGGGACAATGAACGAATATTATTTATTAGTTTCTTTTATATTTGCAGAATAGGATAGAAGTCATGAATTTTATGTTTGTTTGTGGAATTTCAGCTCCACTTGGGGATTAGGAAAAGGGAAACCCAGACGAAAAAGAGGACACGTGTCCCAACTGCCTCATTGTAGGAGCTAGGGTTTCTCATTTCTTGGTCTTTTGCTTGTCCCGGGATTCCGGGATAAAAGTGAACTGTTTCCTGGGATCCCGGGAAATCCCGGGACAAAATTAATTATTTTTAAGATATACAAAATATCATGAAATCAAATGATATAATTATTTTTCGTTTTTTAAAGTAATTTAATACGTTCTGTAACCTCCAAAATCATATTAGGAGTGCTGTGTAAGATATATATTAAAAATTACCTTTGAATTACGTAAAGTTTGCTGGAAACTGCATACAACAACAACAAAATGCTTTGAATTGAGTTAAAAAAAAAAAATCAGATCAAACTTCTAACTTAGAAGGTAATTTTCGTTTTTTAAATAAAATATAAAAATTTACAATATTTTGTATTATAAGATTTTAAAAAGCAAAGATGGTCAATACTCTGGTCACTCGATCCAATTCTTATTTTAATAATGAAAAGTCTTGCTACCGAGAATGCCTTTTCCGATTCAATTGATGTGATTGGAATCGTGTTTAATGCATTTAAGAGAAGACAAATATGTGTTTTTCCTGTATCCTGAAAGAATTTTAGTTCGTTTTCGAGATTGTAGTACTTAGTACTTCTTTTGTTCTCTAGTATTCTTGATTTGTCAACCTCGACTGCTTTAATAGAATCATGATAGCCCAATAGTTCGGCAGTTCGTTTGTCTTTAATAATCAGGTTATGAAGAAAAACTTCATACTTGCAGACATTGCCAGATTTAACAATCGGGGCCTTGGGCGCGCATACGGTGGAGGCCCCCCTTTAATTAAGAGTAGGCAAATTTGATGATTTAGAAAATTTACACAAAATATTGCACTTCAATTAGATTTCAACTAGGAAGTTGTAAATTTCATTTAAAAATAAAGTTATTGTAAACATACATATATTTTATTGTGTAAAACTAATTATTTTAATTTAACTGAAAAATACCCATGTGAGATTTTTTTCCCGAAATTTTTCGATGTTTCATAGGTTTTTTCCCGAGTTTGGTTTTCTCTGCCTGTGGCCCTCATCATTAAGTCACACTAGGCTGTCGCAGTAATAAAAAAAAAAAAAAAAAAATTACGTTTAAACATAATTTTTTTTAGTTTTGTGGGGGCCCTGGGCACAGGCCCCAAATGCCCTTATGTAAATCTGGCCCTGCTTGCAGACTTCGTACTCGTTTGTATCCTGGCCCAATTTGCACAACGTTACGCAGTTGTCGAAGCTACTGGGCACGGTTAAAAATTAAGACAACATAACCACAATTATTACAGATATTACAGGTAAAGAATTTTGGGTCCTGCTACAAATAAGCTACGTATTGATTATTGACCATTTGTGACGTGCCATAACGAGTAAAAATTAAAAAAAAAACTAATAAGTAGGTTTAAAATTAATAAATACAAATGTATTCTGACAGTTTGAGTTAACTATACAGTAGAGCGTCGATAAGTGGAATGGCCGGAAAGTGGAACGATTTTCAGTCGGACTGTGTCGTGCTGAATCGAATGTTTTTGATACTAAATTTACTTCTAAAGTATAATTTTCATGTTTTTTATATTCTTTAATATATTTATTTTGTTTGTACAAAATGAAGAAATAATTTTTAACGATACGATAGCCTCGACGATTATTATAAAAATTTTCGTTAGGCTTAAAATCGACGAAAATTCAACACGAAGCGACACGCAACGGAGAAAAATTCAACAGGAAGCGATACGCAACGGAGAAAAATTTGAACATCGGACAGGTTAATGTATTTTTTCGTACAAAGTCGGAAACTGGAACAAATCATTAACTGGAAGGACCCCAGTCCCCAATTGGTTCCACTTATCGACGCTCTACTGTACTTTCTATTTGCAAAATTTCCTCAACTTTAACACAAAATAAGAAAAAAGTGAATTTTTAAGAAATTTCCGGGATTTCCCGGGTTAAAAAAAAAACCGGGATCCCGTGATCCTGTTTAAGAAACCCTAGTAGGAGCATCCTGATGCTCACATTTCAAAGGTGTTTGTGGCTTGGCTCGTTGCTTGTCCAGTTTGTACCTAAACTTTCTGTACATCAACAAAACTTTTGCGTTTGAAATCTTTGCAATATGAATCTTTGAAATTACAATATTTTTACACGTTAATAACATTTTACCCATTCGGCAATGGCAACTGAATTTCTGTGCATCAACATAACTTTTTAAGGTCTTTCAGATAGATCATGTTTGATTTTGCACCTTTGTCCTTGCACCTTTTCTTGTGAGCATATAACATACAAAATTCATTAAATTTAAGTGTTCATCTTTAATTAAAACCAGTGGAAAATGTAACGCGATTACTGAAAAATTGATCTTAAACTTAAATAAAATGTACAAATTTTCTTAACCCTCATCTTGAAGTGTATGTATCATGGCCGAGCAGTCAAGGTGGTAGCCTGCCGCTTTAGGGAAATCGGGATCGAATCCAGACAGCTCAAAAAATCTCCAGGAATTTTTCGGGGATGGTCCGTCCGGATATGTCGGGTCCCGTCCTTCACCACCCAGCTGCCCCATTATGGGCTTGCTAAAATGAGACCTTAGTGCCCACAAGGCGGAAAGAGTTATTTTTTTTTAAAAAAAAAGTATGTATCCTGTGGGTACATGGCTTTTTTTCTATGAATTTCTCAAAAATAAATAACAGTTGAACGGCAGGCTTTGCAGTATTTCTCATCTGTTGTGTTCTGAAGCGATTCCTACAGCAGTTTTCAAGTTTATGATCCTTTTTCAGGGAAATTTTACGAACAATAATACCTTACAAACCACCTGCAATAAATTCTTTCGCAGCGTGAGGGCACTGTTCTCTGGATTGTCTCACATAAAAATCGCGATTGTTGTAGAATAATAACTCTACAACAGGCCGGATGGCCGAGCGGTCAAGGTGGCAGCCTACCGCTCTGGGGGACCCGGGATCGAATCCGAACGGTCGAATAATCCCCAGGAATTTTTCGGGGGGTGGTCCGTTCGGATATGTCGGGCCCCGTCCCTCACCACCCGGTCGCCCCATTGTGGGCCTGGCCGAACCCATAATGGTCCTACTAAAAGAGGCCCTCTTAGTGCCCACAGGGCGGAAAGAGTTAAAAAAAAAAAAAATAAAAAAAATAACTCTACAACAATCCTACGCGTTCTATCTTTTTCTTATTTCACTGTCCGGAACCAATTCCGATTCATTTCAAATGGGCCATTACAACTATTTTTGACAAAGAAATTTTATCGCTTCGGTGTTATCGCTCGGCTTTCTCGAGATCAGAGCATGATAAATTTAATACTTTCAATTTTTCAATAATTAAAATTTATGTTTATTACATAGCAATACCATTTAGTAATTGTGACACAAATATTTATTTGGTAATTTTATTAGTATTTTTTTTTTAATTATTAAAAATTAAAATCTTAAAGCTATATTCACATCTATGTAACAATGTCGCAGACGGCGGCGTTATGTTACCCGATTAAGAACCATAGCATTTATCATTTTTGTGAACAGACACGATCATTTTGACGTGCAGTACGTTATTTTATGCTATACACGCTGACATACAGTTTCGCATAGCACTTGAACTAACCCCTTCGTGTAGTGAATATGTAGTCGGCTGGAGTTGCTTAATTTCTCCGAAGCGTACTTCATACTGTTGATAGGACGTCGAGAAATCGATAAACAATGGATCAGTGGCAAACCTTTCGCGAACTTTTAAATGATGTCAAACATTATTGTACAAGGTCTTTTGCCACATCCAAATTGGTTTTTTAAGTGGTATAAACACGTTGTTTGCGACATTGTTTCATAGATTGAGAGATGGAGTTCGATAGAAACGGCGTAACCAGCGCCGAAGAGAATGGTTTCTGTATCACGATAATGCATCGAGTACTCATCACTTGTGCTTTAAGTTGATGAGTTACTGAACCAAAGAAAATATCAAATTGAATGCGAAGGTCAAACTCTTGAATATTCCGAAGGAAGCCTTTCAACGAAGATGCTTCAACAATGGCAGGATCGATGGGCAAGTGTGTGTCTGTGCTGTAGGGTCCTACTTTGAAGATTACATAAGCGTTTCTATATGTTCTACTGTTACGATGCTATATCAGAATTCCGAGAACTTTTTGACCGCTCGTATAATTTTGATTTGGTTGGTTTGCTGGGATACGGCAAAACAATACGTGAGCGATCTGCTCAGGAGGGATGCCTCTCGGAAGGACTTTCTATATAAAAAAAATAGTCCTTATTTAGTTATTAGACACGCGAAGAAAACCTAGAAAACCACTTGTCCAGCCTGTTAGTGAAGTGCGAACCTACAACCAGCTATCAGGATTTAGTGGTTTATTCCATTAGACCACTGGTGGGCCAAATAATTTTGAATGCAAAACATTTAAATATACATTTAGACAAAAATACTGTGTTGTTTAAATGTGTAATGGTTTCTATTTTCATCATGTATAATAACGAGAAGTACTCTTACTTTTTATTCTCTAAATTAATATTCCCTCATCAGAAAACGGCGCATAATGAGAAAATCGAATCCGGACCCGTTTTGTGGAATTGCTACACGCTCTCACCTCGCCACGGATAGCGTCGGATCACATGATTTCTAATAAAATAATTTTAAAATTCATAAATAAAAGCTAGTTTTGAAAAAGAGGAAATTATTTAACACTTCCCAATTAAAAAACAAAAAAAAATCAACATAAATTAGTTTAAAAAATAAGGAGACGCTAAAGGATTATAAACATTTCTCCATAAATTCGAACGATACGTATTATATTAATATTTTTATCATAATGCAAATTAATCTTTTAAATGATTAATAATATTTAAATTTAAAAATTAAAAAAGTTTTTATTAAAAATAAAATAAAACTTTAAAATATTATTCTATTTTAACTCTGCCGCCTGGTGCCGGTTTACGGAACTAAGTTATGTTTTTTTTTCTTTTAAAGGAAAAGCTTCCATCTTTTTGTTTTAAGTAAGTTTCTGTTGTTTATTCATTTACATTGACAGAATAATTAATTAATTACTTAACAAAGTGACGTAAATAATCTATTTACAGTGACGTAACCTTTGCATTGCATTGTTATGTGTTATACACTTGACATTGGCTGCTTGTCATACACAAAACTACAAAAATTCATAAAAATTCAGTCAATTTACCTTAAAAATTGTATATTTTTTGTGTTATTTCAGTTAATTATTGTATAAATTTGGTAATGGAATTTATAATTTTCAAATTTTTTTGATATTTTTGGCTGTAGAAGGGTCAATTGAACAATAAGCAATGACCACCACCTCCTGTGTCATTGCTGTGAAAATATTGGATTTACACATGTTTGACAGCATTAACGAATGAAAGAATGGATTAGGGTACGATTACACCTCCAAACAAGATGGTTGGACCTTATCGAAGCCATAGATCGTACCCGTAGGAGCAAACAATTGAAAGGAATTGTACCTCTATGTGCGACCCGTGGCAAGATGCGGTGCCCCGAAATCGGCCTATTTCTGGGTTGCACGTGATCAGGAGTTGCATCGCTCCACCGAGATTATTGCATTTAACTATTTAGCTGGCTTTAGGTGTTTGTGGAGTACTTGATGTTATATAGTTGTAGGGAAGTCTGGGAGGTGTGAGTGACTGCGTGTGGAGAGTCAGTTGAGATGAGCAATGGTGAGCCTTGACAGACACAGAGCGTGGAGAATAGGCAGTGTACTGATACCCGGTAAGAACTGGCCTTCGGAGGCGAATATCTGGCAAGGGGTTGTGCGTATAGGAATGATTCTGTTGACTTTTTTTGCTCGCATGAGGGTCTATAACTTCGTGAGGTGACAAATTTCAGAGTTTACATCTGGCTGTACTGGTTTCGTTACAGTATAAAGATTATATGATTAAGTTGGCAATGTGCAGAAAATACAATGAAGAAATGAAATTCTTCCATTAAGCAGTTATTCATAGGCTCGGAGATAAGCTATCAAATCAACGAAAGACAGAATCTTACTATTGTTCTAATTAGTCGTACAATGACTAAATATAGAGATTCTGTTAAGAGAGTGGACAAAGACTGAATCCTGAACATGATCTTGCTTGCAGAATATTCATTTGAGCTTGTGTACATAGGTTGTTTTCAAAGGATTGGAGACTTGCCAAGCTAAGTTGACAGCTTGTTGCTTTACAAGAGCCAAAAGATCTGGGTCCTGTGCACGAAGTATAGCCTCATATCCCATTAGCTTATTTAATAGCATTTATGTCTGGTGCTATACAGTTCTTGCAACTTTCTTGAGACAAAGGTGGCATAGATGTGGAGTAGAGATTCACAACCTACCAGTTTTTTCTGTATTAGACTACCAGTGAGTTGTAAATCTCTACTTCCTCACACCTGCTTTGTCTGAGGAAAGGATTTTAGAAAGGACCCATGACCTTTTGTCTCTTGTAAACTAAGTTTTCAACTTGGATCAGCAGTTCTCCTCTTCTTTGAAAAGGAATTATATATGCAATCTTAAATTATCATCCAGCATAGAGAAGAGAGGACAGCTGAAGAAAAGATGGAAAGTCTGGAATGGGTCTTATACATAAATTGAAGATTTGGTAGAAAATATCATTCTGTATGGATCATAATTAACTTGTAATAACTAATTGAAATAAAGAAATAATTCTTGTCCAGTAAACTATCTTGTAACATAAAACACATATATTGGCAATGTTTTTAGCTAAAATATATAAAATTAACTAAACTGAAAAGTAATTTTGTTGTCATTTACTATATGAGTTGTTTTCAAAAATGTGAAAGATACAGTCAGGTGTTTCTGCTTGAGAGATGTATATTAGCAGTGGTGGTTGTGAAATTTAACGTAATAGCAACTCGATACTGCTTGTCGTCTTAATCTTGTGATAACGGTGCACTTGCATGTTTATTCTTTGAGTAAGTGCCATCTAACTGTAAGTTGAATAGCTAGTGACATTTATGTGTTGTGTGTATTGGGTGATTACTCTGGTACATGCCATGCATATAACTCTGTAATATAGGTTTGATAATATTTTTGAAAACAGTAAAATTTTACATATTATTGTAAAACACATTTAAAAAGCTTTTAAATACATTTAAATATTTTCCTGTTAATTGTAAATGGCTGTGTAAGTGTATATGCATATGTAGAAAAACATCTGGACTATTTGAGCAAGAGTACAGATTTTTGTGTAATTTCATCTTTTTGTGTAAAATGTTGGCTTGTAAATACATAGACCCAACTGTATTTGTGATGTGAAAATGCTTTAGATGGTAAACTTGTGAACAAGATAGTCAAGCGTACAAGATAGTCAGCGTATTGCCTTCGAGATCCAGCTTTGAGTTCAATTTGTACCGTATAAACTATAATTGATTATAGATATTACTAGTTGGGGCATTGCTTATCATCTCTTACTTACCTGGGTTAATCTTCCCCATGTAGCCATTCATATACAGTAGAACTCTGATTATCTGAGGTAATGTGGATAACTGGTACTCTGATAACTGGAAATTCGGACAGAACAGACAGTTGGTACATTCTGAATTTAAAATTATGAATATAAAAGATTTATACCGATATGCCACAGTGAGCATAGGAAGTTGCATATCAATTGGATGTATTCAATGTGACACAAGATGCATGTATTGAGAAATAGTAATGCACAAATGTGAAACTTTGACTGTTTCCCAGTGTTTTAATGTATATCAAAATGCTCTTGATAATTAATGTAATTACAATAATTTAAAATGGTGGAATTCCTTTTGGAATGCTGGATTCTGTTTATAGTTGAGTGTTATGGAAGGGAAGTAGGTGTGTAATTGTCCCCAGTTGCATAGTGAGTGACTTGTATATATACATCTTCTAAGTTGGAAGTGAAAGATTGGAAGAAGATCCAGGTAGTGTAATTGGAATCATCTACAGGAATTGCAGGTTCAAGTCCCACTCCGAATCAATCTTTTCTTGTAAAATATTCTAAATTAATTAATTTAATTCTAATTATTAAATTTAATACATGATTGTGATTTAATTGCATATGTTTAGTTCAAATTACATAACATCTGTAAATTGAATTAGCCAAGTTATAGTCCAATAATGAATCCATCTTTATCATTTGATTATTAACATGATAAGAGAAATATATGATAAGATGCTAAAAATATTTTAAGTATTTATAATATAAGAAGAATTAGTTGAACTAGCCACTGTAGTTCATCTAATGAAGTAAGCAGTGTGCCGTTAACATTGGACGAGATTGGAGAAATGCTAATGTTTTTGATCCGGTTAACAGGCCATTCCCAGGTATAGACAGATAAAAAATGGATTGCATACATTGGATAGGAAAGAAAGATGGGATAGCATAAACAAGCAAGGGGAGGTAGACTACGATGGTAATGGTTGATGCAAAAGACTAATGAGATATTCCTGTATGGCACTGGCATTATACTTTTATCTGTCCACACTTCAGAACCAAGTGCTGAACTCTAGTTCTGTTGGGTTTTATGTTTATCATCAGGAGTCTATAATTTCACTTGTTCTGATGACATACAGTTCAAAAGCATGGATTTTCTAAAGTCATTTCTGCAAGAAAACAGTTTTAAATTAATGTTAATCTACTTCAATCCCTAAATATTCAAAATGAAAAGACAGCTTTATTTGGAGAACTTGCACATTATTATACCATACATGTTCAGAATCAAGTGCTTTTGGATCCTTGGGTACGCATTTGAAATTGGATCATCTGCTTAAAATACTTGATACTTTTTTATTATTTTTTTTCAGTTAAAAATTCTAAAGGCACTATTTTGTTTTTTGTTCTTTGATACAGAATAAGTACTAACTGAAAACTGTTTTTAGAGAGTGGCAAACCCTGAGGACTGTGCAGCTCCAAAAGCACTTTGATAATGCGTAACTTCTCTGAATAAAGCAGTTCTGTTCTTAGTTTAGATTTATGCTGGTGAATCTTTCTAAACAAGTGTGCTAGCAATAAACAGTATGTTTTTACATTATTTTTATTATAAGAAAATTTACTTTAGATCGTTATATTTATAAATATGTAGTACAGTCAAACCTGTTTTTATGCGCTCCTTTTATGTGCGATTTTTATTTGTGCGATTTTTTTAATGCGAATTTTTAATTTGTGCGGTATAGTTGGCGACTAGTCTCGTGCGATTCGTCATGTCTTACGTTGACTTATTATAGCTAAATAAACTTATTATAGCATAAATGCACTTATTATAGTAATATTATTGCATGAATATGCGAAAAATGAAATAATTTACTTTTTAAGTCAACAAAACACCACCTGGACAAAAATATGTAAAACAGACGATAGACCAGACGATGCAGTCAAGTGCTGACATCTGTTGTCAATAAATTCTATTTCGTACGGTTTTGAGTTATTTTCTATGTGAGACTTTTTTTATGCGGTCCCTGTTGACCGCATAAAAAAATTATTTTTTTAATTGTGTTGCGAAAACTATTATTTACAGCCATTCGTGAAGTTTCGTGAGATTTTTTTTAATGCGTTTTTTTTAATGCGGTCCCTATCCCCCGCATAAAAACAGGTTTGACTGTAATTAAAATTAAACTTACAGATTTTATTATATAATACACATAACCTTCAACAGCTGGATGGCTGAGCAATTAGGGTGGTAGCTTACTGCTATGGGAACCTGGTATTGAATCTGGATGGTTCAAAAAACCCCAGGAGTTTTTTGGGAGGTGGTCCATCCAGATATATTAGGCTTTTTTTCTTGCTACCCAGCTACCTCATAGCGGACTGGCCGAATTAATAACAGGCTATCTAAGAAAGACCCTTTTAGTACACAGAACAGAAAGTTAAAAAATAAAAATAAAAAAAAAACATGCTACTTTTAAAGTAAGCTTATACTTTAGCTATGCCTTTCTGATGGCATCTATATTACTCGTCAAAGCAGTCCCAGAAACTGTTTTTTGCAATATCTAATGGCTTGCATTACTGCAGCTTTTTGCTTGCTGAAATCTATATTCCTGCAACTTCTCTTTTATTTTAGGGAATACATAAGTGTGGAGGCAAAATGAAGGAAGCAAAATCTAAATAAAATAAGAATATAACTACAAATATTTTAAGCCAGCTCTTTTTCTATAAGTATAATTTATTTAACATACAACATTTCTGTAACAGAAAGAGTGACTTTTGTAATTCTGTATTGATCAGATCTTCTTGCAACATCTTGAGATATTGAAGATTTAGCTCTCATTTTAATATGTTTTCTCTTACATGGTAAATCGTTATCAGTTCAAACAGAAGTGAAAAATTTGTTTCTTTTTTTAAGGGTAATTTATACATTTAAATAATTTTATATTTAGTGTCACAGTGCGAAGAAACGACTCATCCAGAAAGCCTTCTGGTTGATACAGACTGTCAAGATTTACCGGAAGTAAGGCTTTTTTGTGCAGTAACAAAATGTTTATTTTAAATTTAAGAGCCGTAATAACATTTTAGATTCCTTACAGAAACGTAAAGGAGGATGGCCAAAAGGACGAAAACGAAAGACTAGACCACGAGATGTTAATGCCCCAAGACTACCTCTCACGGGATACATTCGATTTTTAAACGAAAACAGAGAAAAAGTCCGACTAGAAAATCCGTCTGCCTCTTTTTCTGAAGTGACTAGAATTTTGGCCGGAGAATGGAGTAAATTATCAACTAATGAGAAGCAGGTAATACGTTAGTCATAGTATGTCTCATTTTGAAATGTTCTTTGTTTAGTTTACGCTTAGAAATTACATCTTAATTTTCATTAATTTCAGAGGTATTTAGATGAAGCTGAAAAAGATAAAGAAAGGTATATTAAAGAACTGGAAAAATACCAACAAACTGATGCATATAAGATATTCACTAAACAGAAACAAGAAAAAAAGTGTAAAGGTGACATTTAAGCATGCTCTTTGTGTGATGTAATGCATGTTTTACTTACTTATTTTTGTCCTGTATTTGAAAATACAGAATATTATAATCAAAGTATCCAAAATTAAAGTCTGAAAGTCAGTTTTTACAAGAAAAAAAGTATAAATAATTTAACAAGATTTTAGGATATTTATTCCACACACTAATTTTGATCCACTTCTACAGTTTAAATTTGCAAATAACTACTGCAACTTACTAATTAACTGACTTAAAATCCAGTAGGGAGTGAGCATCACTATTGAAGATGGCTGTGAAAGGCATTTCTTCTTAATAAAAGTTATTAACAATGTCTTATATGGATTTACCTGATTTAGTAAGGTGTAGTGTTGCAGGAAGATTGAAAGCAGTTCATTCTCAAGTCCATCTATCTAGAGACTCAATTATACATCCACAAGTAATTCAACGACTATAGCATTGACTTTGGGAAATTGTCTGCAATAACAACATGCTGAAGGAGTGCATGCCATTCCATGTATTTTCAAAAGGCGGTCTGATTACTTGGCACTGTAAGGATGAAATCTTTTGTAAAGTTTTTCAAGATTCTGTTGGTTTCATGTCTTTTTTCCAACTAGTAATGCTTGTCAACACAAGACTCAACTTGTTCACCTTGAAAGTGAGAATATTGAAAGACGGGATGAGCATTTAAATCCCTGTGAATCAGACAGAATATGCCTGTGGTATATTATGAGATTCTATGCCATTTGTCATCTCCTGAGAACTTTTCTTGAGCTATTTTGTTGAAGAATGCAATTTGTTGCTTGCTGATCTAACCTAAATCATGCAACATGATCTTGAGGGATGCATCTGACATCTCGGTTTGGAATGAGACAATTTATCAAATGACTTACTGTTACATGTAACATTAAATGTAATATCTTCAGTTTTTTGACTATATGTTTTTATATTTTTATTATTATGTATTACTAAATTTCAATAAATTCTATTGAATGGATTTTAGTTATTTTTTTGAAAATGATTTTTGGACTTTAATTTTGGATGCTAGTGTACAATTTAGTATTAAACCTATAGGGATTCTATCATGTATTCTATGAATGCAAGTATTCTTAAAGTATGACACTATTGCCTGATTATAATGAAATATTATTTAATAAAATTTTTTTCTGTAATGAAATGTAGAAAATAATTTTATAAAATATTGCATTATAATCGGTTATGATGAGAGAATGTTGAAAATTTGACAGACAGCGAATACCAAGAGAATAGATACTAAAAAGAATAATCCTGTAAAATATGAATACCTAATACTAATACTATAAGGCAAAATAGAACTTTATAAGCCTCTATTTTGAATCAGATAATTGTTATATAAATATTACTCTATTATTGTCAAATACATTGATCTTTTCAAAAGTTTTGAGTCTAATATTTTTACAGTTTACAGCAGGGATAAGAACTTCCCTTGCTGTCAATATCTCCTTAGTCTTTTGCATCAACCTATGCCATCATAGTTTTCCACTTGTTTACTCTAGTGGGGTCTTTCCTATCTTCCTTTTCTGATACTGACATTCCACCTTCAACCATCCATGCATGAAAATCGCTCATTAACTGTGTCAAAAACATTAGCCTTGTTTAAACTTTCTCTAATTTATAAGGTATTTTACAGTTTTTAATAGTAGATTAGACAAGTTCTATGCTACTAATGAACAAAGCATAGTTCTGTACTTTCATTCAGTTAAGTGCTCATATTTAATGAAAATTTTCTTGATTTTTAAAAAAAAATTTCATATAGGATCTTAAATTATTGTAGCAGTAATGTCTTCTTACAATTGGTTTTATCCAATTTTTCTTCTGTATTTCATGTTAAAATTCTGAATAAAAAAGATTGTTAAAGCAAAATAGAGCAGAATTCATATTTGTAAAGAATCCAGTTAATTTCATTTAAGTTCTCTAGCATATAAGCTAAAATTTTATATGATTCTAACTATATTTTTTCCATATTTTTGTATTTTTTTTTTATTTCTAGATATGATGGATGATACTCAAGGAAGTTATTCTTATCAGTCCTCAACAATCGAGGTTATTCATCAATTTATAATTTGCTTCTTTACATTTTTGCCTTTATATATCTGTGACAAATAGATTTAATAATTATAGATGTTAAATCCTGAAGGTGGTCATGACGAAGATATTCCTGGATTTGATATTCCAATATTTACAGAAGAATTCCTGGATCACAACAAAGGTATTTGGACTTATAACATTCAGTTTTGTAGATGAAAACCCTAAAATTTCATAAGACTTAGTATACATTTTTGACCATAGCTAGAGAAGCAGAATTGCGACAGTTGAGAAAATCGAACACGGAATACGAAGAACAAAATGCGATACTGAGTAAACATATTGAAAATATGAAAATGGCAATTGAAAAATTAGAAGTTGAGACACTCCAACAACGCAACAATAGCAATGCCTTGCAGCAACATTTGGGAGAACTCAGATCTACATTGGCTGACAGTTTCTCCAATATACCTTTACCTGGTAATTTATTTTATAGTTATTTTTCAAATAGAGTAGAGTTAAAAATGAACCAAACTTTTGGAACAGATTTTATTATACAACACACTGAAACATTTACATCATAACCTATTCAAAGTATGTTCCTTCTTTTGTTAGCATTCAAATTTCTTGTCAGAGCAGTCCTGGAAGCCTTTTTTTTGTTTTTAAGGGTTTTTTGATGTGTTTTCCTCCTCTACTAATGATTGGAACCTATTTTAAAGAACAAATAAAAGTTTGTGGGAATGATAGAAATAAAGTACTTTCTCTTCTTAGCCATATATTTATTGACTAATGATGCCTGTGTGACTCATAACCTTATGTTTAACATAAGGTTTTGAGTTTTTTTTTGTTCTTTACATATACACTTCATGATGTTGATAGTTTTGTAAAGGGTTTATTAAGTGTCACATAAATTGCATGAAATACCATATTTCTTTGATTAAACCTTGATCTTCAAGTGAGTCTGAAGGAATGAAGGTGCTGTTTAAAATAAACCACAGGTTGAAAAGCATGGGAAACAATAATAAACGATGCTTTTAGCCCACGACTTTAATTTAGATGTGGGAATAAAGTCACATCACATTGTAAAATGAATTGTAACAAGGCAGTTGGCTTTACACAGTCTTATGGATTTGGTATATTTGTTTTATTTAAGGCTTTAATTTAGATGTGGGAATAAAGTCACATCACATTGTAAAATGAATTGTAACAAGGCAGTTGGCTTTACACAGTCTTATGGATTTGGAATATTTATTTTATTTAAGGTCTGGAAACCAATTATTTTAATAATAGTAAGTTTATTGTTAGTTTCCCTGCCTTTTGGTTTCTAATATACTTAACAATATTTTATTATTAATAGTGGAACAGTCTACCAGAATTCAGAAAATGTGGGAGAAAATAAGACATTTACTGGTCCCAAATAATGTGATATATCATATTATTATATAAATTTTATGCTCGATAGTTTTAGTTATTTAGTATATGGGTTGTATTAAAAATTGTAAATACAGTGCACTTTATATATCAAAAATTCCTTTGTATTGGTTAACTGTTAGTGTTATAATTATATGTTGGTGCTATGTGTTTGTAAGCTGATGAGGGGTCCTTGTACCAGAAATGCATCCTTACCTGAATTTGAAAGTGATTATTAAAGACTAACATTTTTGTAAAAGATTTGGTCTTTTTTTTTCTGTCGGCCTTGGTGCGATAAGCCCTCCAAATTGTTAAATCCTATTTATTAGGCTATCTAACTGTGTCTAAACATGGGAAACATGTTGAAGTACTGCATTGTATAGGATAATTTAGTTTAGAGTGACAGATTTTTTTTTGTTTGTTTACACACACTATCATGTGAGCAATAAGAGGGTCTTTTTTTTTAAAGCTGTTTGGCCAGGCTCACAGTTGGGTAGTGAGGAATGGAGATTGACACATCTGGGAAAGATCACTCCCGAAAAATTTTTGGGGTTTTCCTGCCCTCCTGTATTCAATTCCGAGTCTCCAGAATCAAAGAGTGAGGTCTTAACTACCTTGGCAGTCTGGCAGATAGCCAAATTTGATCCAGAAGATGGTAATTAAGATTCTGATTCTAACAACAGGATGAAAATAAGACACAAATAAATGGCCTGTAAATTAAGATAATTAAGATAGTTCTTTCAGTTTTTACCCACTTGTCTCCAAGGCCCAGTTTAATACCTTATGACAAGAGAGTTGCAAGGTATTAAATCTTGGCCTTTGAAAATCCCAGGTCTTCAAATAAACTTGGGATATATGTATATTACATTTTAAAAATAAACCCCCAGGTTTAATCAAGGAAAACCATAGTAGCTTGCTGCTCTAGATGCTTGTTTCTTATTGCAAACTTTCACTGACACTATTACACAAATTTTTTGATCCACTGCTTGTGACTGAGATGGATTACAAATGATGTTTGTATGCTAGCTTAGATTGGAGTTACAAGAAAGTGATGCCACCAGCTCACTTGGTTTTCTGTAGTTCATTTTTGACTTGACTTCACAAAACATTAGTGATAATTACCACTATTAAATCTTTTATTTTAGGTACAAACGAAGTTCCCACCATTGAGACAATTGACATGTACATGACGAAGTTACATTCAATGATACTCGATAATCCTCAAGATCATGAGAACCTAATTTCAACTGTTCGAGACATTGTTGGAAGATTGGATTATCAAGGATAAATTTTGTAATTTAATTAATGGAAATTTCAATATTTTTATTTTTGTTTTCACGTGTCAAAAAATATGTAATTAATAGAAATGCATTTGAGAGTTATTTACAATTTGATCATCTAGAATGTAAGAAAATTGTTTTTATCTTGGTGTTTCATAGTTCCTATAAGAGAATCGTTTTATTTAACTATATTTTTAAAAATTTATTCAACTTCTAATAATTAAAAATGAAGAATTTTCATCTATATTTTTAAAATTGAATAGAAAATGTTAACAGTTTATCAAAAGGATGTTTTGTGCTGCTTAACGTCATGCAGTCCAGTGTGCCAATACTAAAAGATATACTTTGTAGTAAACACTTTATGATTTTTTTAATTTTATACAGTATTTTTTTGTATAATAATTAACACAATTTATCATTTGTATATTTTTATAGCATATTTGGGAATTGAAAGTGTAAAATTTTCACATTTGATTGTAATTAATTTTTGTTAAAAATAATTTTATAGCAAAGTTTTAAGATGAGTGTTGCTAACATTTTATTGAAACTCTGTTTTAACTTTATTATTGGTTTAGTATTTTCAGTGAAACTGAAAAGAATTTAATTCAATTTAATTACACCAGTGCTTGGTTATAAAGTTTTTGTAAGTAGTAGTTTTATTTATATCTTTGTAGCCTTGTCTATATCTTTTAGACATGTTAAGCAAGTGATTTATTGCTTAACAATCTCCAACCCTTATACACAGTCAATTCTTAATTTTATTGTCAGAGACGAGTTGTAATGAATGTAATTTTAGGAACGAAAGATTGCGTGTAATGTAAAATTACCAAAACGTCATTATTTGGTTACGAAATTTGCACACAGATCAAACAAGTGTTCAATATAATGATACCTTTACTCACTCAGTCAAAAGCTTTAGTTTCCCCAGATAAATGGCAATCGCAAGTAAGCCTGGACAAAATTTTGTGTGATAGAGAGAGTATTAGACGATAGCAAACAGTTTTTCAAATTAGTGGCATTTTGAAATGATTTAAGGAGATAAACTAATTATACCAGAATGCTTTCCGATGCCAAATTGCAAGTGAGATGACCGGCTGTTGTCTATGAGTTCCGGTTGATGAGGGTGCAACAAACCAACTTCTCTGATTTTCAAAAAAATCGTGTTTCTTCTAGCGAAAACTTAATCCACGTGGATCTGGGGTACTAACACTCTCGGTGATTAAGTCTGTTACGTGTCAAGTCCTTTTGTGGATGCAAGATTAACTTAATTTGTGTTAAGTGTATGTCTAGAATTACATTGACAGGTGACAGCATAGTGCATATCCTGTAAATAGTTTTGGAAAGTATGAACATTTGGTTAATTTTATTACATCTGTATATATTTAGCAATATTTTGTATATAGTCAAACTTGAGTTTTTAATCATGATCACTTTTCTAATTAATTTTTTTTCATAAGATTTAATTATGTTCCGACAGACATTAAATTACAGCCTTTTAATTTATATCCCATCTTTAGCTGTATTGTTGATTTTTACTATTTTTATCATAAAAACTTTATAACTTTTAAGACAAACTGAAAGGGAACTTATTGATTGTTTATAATTTTTTATTTGGTAGTTTTAATATATATTTTTGTAGATACTTATTGTATTTCATGTCAGGTACTCATTCATTACGTTTACTTTCAGGTGAAACAGTTACATTATGTTTTATTTAGAGTTTAGTAAGTACTTATGAATTTCTTCTATACTTGTAGTTATGTGATAACAAATAATGGGTGATCAAACAAAGGTAGGACTCCCACGAAGTAGTGCGAAGAGTTAGGCTACCTTCAGTTTGTAGCATTTTCAAACTCCCCCATGCTACTACTCGTGAGTTTTTCTTTCGTTTGATCACCCCATATAACTTGAAACTAATTCTTGACAAAATTCATTTTATGTTTGATTATGTATTATTTTTCAAGGTTTTTTTTTTTTCTTCAATGTTTATTAAGTATTTTAGTAAACAAATGATTAATTATATCAATTCTGAAGAGTCACAATTGTGACCTACAAAATTTAAAAAAATAAAAAATAAAATAAATAAATAAAAGAGTAAAATGAAAACTGCATACTAGAGCAAGGATCAAAATCTTCAGTTTCAAGTAGAGTCATGCAATTTCATATTTAAAGTCCGTACAACTCTTTCTTGTAAGTCGTTTCATTCGTGGCAAAGACTGTTGATCCTTGAACTAGTTATCAATTCAGGCTACATTTACTTAGACCTTTATTATGGTTTACTGTGCTATTTAAAGTTTAAATTACAGCAATTCTAGTAAAATTTTAAAAGATTTTAATGAAGAAATGATATCTGATTCAGAATTTTCATATTTTCTAATAATGTCGTGAGATTGGCAAACGTTTCTAGTGGGCATTTTAATTTTATATCACTTTATATAAACTACACATTGTTGTAACAGT
Source organism: Centruroides vittatus (assembly GCF_030686945.1). Taxonomy (NCBI): domain Eukaryota; kingdom Metazoa; phylum Arthropoda; class Arachnida; order Scorpiones; family Buthidae; genus Centruroides; species Centruroides vittatus. Next base: position 2,107,206 of record NW_027120768.1, read on the forward strand.
GTTAATTCTGTAAGAAATGATTGCAGATTTGCTTTAACATCCAGGCAATTTCGGTTACTTTAGACCTCTTGGAAGGACCTATATCTCATTCAGCTAACATGTTAAATAGTAAAATGTTAAATGTAGTGTAGAGCATATAGTAAAACTGATATATTCTCTTAAAATTTAATCGATAATTATGTAGAAGGAATACAATTATTTGATGTTTACGTCACGAGAAATCGAGGAAACAGGATAAAAGTATCTTTTGGAAAGCTTCTTGATAACATAGAAACATAATAAAATCAATATTTATAGTTCTCATAGGATGCATATCCTACGAGAACCATATAACGAAAGCATGTGTAATTTGCACGTGTTTTTGTGCTTCACGTTACCAAATACTGCTTTGCAGTTTAGCCTTTACAATAATGTGCAGTTTCAGGGTTATATTTAGCATGGGGATGGTTTAATTTTTAAATTTTTCTACTATTTTAATCATTATGTAAATATAGATGCACTATCAAGTGTGTATATATTTTTTGGTTTTGATTTATATTGCAAATTTTCTCGGTAGCCCTGCAGAGAGCACACAATTTCTTATATTATAGTCGTTCTAGGTGTTTCACAAAAAAAATTGATATTGATATATATATATTGGGAGTTGTGAACAAGTTTTAGCGGACTCGAGTATTAGAAATAGGAATTAGGTGTCTTTTAAGATAGATTATCGGGCTTCTATCACTTAAGATATCTTCTTTTCGATGCACATGAATCATTTTCCTTTAGCAAATTAGTTTAAACACTGATTATATTTTAAGATATATCATTTTAGACACTACGTAATGGATTTTAGGTATGTGAATTTTTAATTTTGTAAGGTGTATCGGTTAGTTGATTCAAGGCTTAAATTTAAATATATAATTCGTGATTATTATTTCAATATTTTCTTCAGGGATATTTAAATTGTGAAAGAAACAATTTGCATTTTCTCAAGACCTCTTCCATTAGAATAATATAGTAAAACTCAATTCAATCAGTGTTATATTGTTCAGACCATTTTTTAGGTTTCTAATTGATCGCACTTAAGTTCATGCGCAGCCATGCCGTTTCTTTGTTTCGCAGTGTGACAAGTGCTTTATGCACCCATTTATCACATGCGAATGTAAATGCTATTACTTAGTTTTTCTATGTTATGAGCAACTTTTATCTTCATTTTTTGGGTTAGAATCAGCATTTTGCTGCATTACTAAACAAAATTACTCACTAAATAATATACATTCAACAATTTTAATTATTTTAAAATTAAAAGAAACTGCTTTATCATTCAAAAGATGAGTTTTAGAGATAGATCAGTGTAAAATCAGTTCCGTTCAAAGGAATAAAATGCGACGAAAGGATAGAATAAAAAAAGAAAACTTCTGTCTGTTCTGAATTGCCAATTTTCGAGATATTTCAGAGTTATAGAATTAATATAACAAGAAAAAATATACTGTATATACTTAATGCTTGTGTAAATTGTACTAGATATCATGTGCATATATTTGTATTGTAAATATGTGTGAAATCTTGTATTGATTTTGTTTATGGTAGGAGAATTTCAAGTTATTTTTTGTTTAACGCAAGTAAAAACAGTTCGTGTTTATCCTAAAAACTTGTATTATTAATTGTGACTTGCCTTTACTTCTTGTTCCCTCTCCTACATTGTTTAATTTGAAAATTGTATAATTGATTTTTGAGCTATTGTTGTAATGTAGAATAATGTAAATGTTATTGCTAGATACTGGCATTAAATGTTAAATTGGAGTATGCATCATTATGGACTTTCCTTCTTTTTTGTTTTTTAAGACCAACTTAAAGTTCTAACTGCCGACAATGCAAATGATAGAGTATTTGCATGAGAGCACCTGCACATAATGGGCCATACTGTATACTTTAGTCTTTACCGCAGGTGTGATTGACTAATAGTGGAGTTGATAGAGTTTTCAAAAGCACCTGCCAGCTGCTCAGAGGATCCAAAGTTGCAAAACCAAATTGCAACTTGGAAGCATTTCAATATGTTGGATTGTTGTCATTTGGCCGACTCCGTTACAGGATTTCGCCCCATTCATAATGAGGCAAAATTGGGGTTGCTACAAAGCCTGTGCTGTGTTTTATGTCAACAAATCAATCACAAGAGAGTCAGTTAGGAGTGAGAAATGAAAAATGATTATACATTCGAACTTCTCATCAAAATTAGCATGATTGAGTTTATATTTAATTTTAGTACCAACACAACACTAGTGGTTATTCTAGCCGTTCCCAAAGTGTGTGCTTCGGTGCCCTAGGGCACCACGACTTCCTCACACAAAATATTATAAAATGTTTATAATGTTAGAATTTGTATAATGTACTTGTTAGAATTTGACATAGGGTGTCTTGGGAAAATCTGCATTTAGCAAGGGTGCATAGAATCAAAAATGTTTGGGATCCACTGGGTTATCCAGTTATTTTAACAGAACTAGGTGACATCTTTCTTGATACAAGGTAAGTTTTAGCTGATCTCCATGCAAATATGCTGTTGACCCCCAATGGTTTGAGTAGTGAAAATTAAGAGTTACAACATAGCCTATGAGCTTGTCAATAGTTGAAGCTCTTGAGGACCTGGGTTTGAATCTGGATGGTTCGAAAAACTCAATGGAGGTGTTTCAGTCCCAGATATGCTGGGACTTTGGAAAAATGAAATGGCCTTAGTGTCTTTTTTCAAGATACTAAAGCCAATTTCATTGTTTCTTAATGTTGTTTTTAAACAGAATGATAATAGAAAATTATGTACAATGTAAATTAAACAAGCAAAATATGTAAATTTATGATATTCTGAAATTTGTGTAGAAGAAACTGCATGCTTTAAGTACCATTTACCATTACACATTGAAGTACTAGATGGGTCACTATGTATGGTTGGCTGTGGTAAGTTAAGGAAGTTCAGACTGGGTTCGAACCCTCCAAGTCTGACTCTCATAACTTATCTTAGGCTGTACACAGGCACATCATTTTTGTATCCCTCAACCATGCTGGTCAATCCCATTGTGAATCATGCTCTCCCATAACACACAATTGTAATCCTGCAACTTCATTCCTCAGTATTTAATCAATTAATCAGTATCTTTTATTATAACTTGCAGACTGCTCCACAAAAGAGAATGTAAAACATTTATTTAAATTATTTAATTAAAAATTCTAAGTATTAAATTTAGCAAGAGATGGTGCCTAATGCCTAACTCAAGTTCCAAATTATCTTAAATTATTAATATTGCTATAGCCGTTTTCTAGCCCAATAATTCGGCATTGGTTGGTGTCTTTATGTAAAACATTTCTTGTCAGAAATGGAAATCTGATGATAGTTTTTGTAATATAAGTGGTGACTGCTACAGGAAACTACAAAGTAGTTGCTGATTATGAAAATTGACAGGTAAGCATCTGATTTAATTTCTCTACAATAGAATGCATATTGGCAGGCCCATCAAAAGCACGGTGTTTGATTGTCTCTTCTTAAATTTTATTAATTTAAAATGTCCTTTAAACAGTAATTTATTTGGAGAATGCAATGTGAACGAGATGAGATACCTGGGCATCATTTTTGACAGGGCACTCAGCTGGAAAGAACACATAAATAAAATCCACCAAAGAATCCATCTTGAGAAAAGCAACTCACTCATGCAAATTTCTAGAAATGTCTGGGGCTTGAACCACCAGTCAGCAAGATTGATATACAGAGCGGCAATCAAGCCTGCAATCCTATACGGTGTACAGGTGTGGGGTGAATCAGCAAACAAAGTTGAAACAAAAAGAAAACTACGATCAACACTAAGGAAATTTATGATAAACATTTGCAAGGCTTACAGAATGGCCCCAACTGATGCAATGTTGGTTCTAGCAAATATCTTACCAATAGATCTCAGGGCCAAACAACTCGTGTAGGAATGGTCCTAATAAGGAAGACATTAACAGCTTAAACAACAAAGAAATAGAAGACAAAATCGAAAAGGGAAAATTACCATCAGACATTGCTGAACTCATTCAAGAAATAAAGGTTAGCCAACTGGAAAAAGCAACAAAAAACATGGATACAATTAGACATCCAGCAGAAGAGAACAGTTACAAAGCAGACATAGATCAAACACATAACAACCAGGGAGAACAATGGAAAATTTTTACGGATGGATCAAAGAATGCAGAAGGCTCCGGAGCCAGAATAGTCATATACGACCCAAAAAATTTTAAAACATACCAGGCGAGTTTAAAAATGGCTAAGTATTGCATGATTACTCAAGCAGAGCTTTGGACAGTCTTCAAGGTTTTGCAGCACATAGACAATAAACCCCAGAGTTTTAAGGGACCAATAAAGGTATATGCAGATAGCAGAGTCGTAATCCATGCACTGAGAAATCAAAACAGAAGGACACAGCTAGCAAGGAACTTATTGAATTGGCCCAGAAATTAGGCAAAAATAAAATAATAAAATTCCAGTGGATTCCTGGACATGAGAAACGAGGGGAATGAACTGGCAGATAAGTTGCAAAGAGGGCCACAATAAAAAAATCTCCCAACAACATATAAAAGAATACCACTCACTGTTGTCAAGAACAAAATCGAGGAAATAGTTGAACAACAATGGCGGGAGAAGTGGGAACACTCCACAACTGGGAGAACTCTATACAGATTCATACCACTAACCAACAATAGACAGACATACAGCCATCTGAGACCCAACTATGAGCTCACACAGTGTCTGCTAGGACATGGAAATTTCAAAGCATATCATTTTGCTTCGGCAAGAAAAACAACGATAAGTGCGACACCGATACCGACAAAACAGATTTCTCTCACTATCTCTACGAATGTAGTAGGTATGAACACCAACGAGAGAAATTCCAAACAGTGTGTTATAGCTGGATATAACTGACCACCAAAAGAGAGTGAATTGATTCAAAACAGAACCCTATATGGACATCTTTGCAACTTCATTAAAGCAACCAGAAAGCTATCGTCAACAAAGGAAAGAAGGAACGAAAACCAATGAGAAAATAACCGAATGAACAATGGACTGACACTGACATCTCAAGAAGCAACTGGCAGACAGTCGGAATAGCACCTGGATCAATACAACAGAATTGATATTGTGTAAATAATGTAAATACTATGAAATTGTTAAGGTTAAATTGTTTAAATGTTTACTTTCATAATTGCATTGTCATGCCATTTTGTTTTTGTTGTTTTTTCTTTGTTAATAATGCTGGGTTTAGGCGACTCATGTGACCCCCTCTGACTTCACCTTCTATGCTTTCCCCTACTCTCTGACTTTTGTTCTTTGTTCCTTTCATTTCTTTAAGGCAGTGTTTTTCAACCGGGGTGCCGCAAAGTTTAAGACCTTTAGGCATTTTCTTGGAAATTTACTTAAGTGTAGATCAAGATAACTCATTGTCGGTATTTCGACAAAATTCAATGGACTTAAATTTTGATTTTGAACACGTAGAAACACTTTTTGCATTAAAATGCTACTTAAAACTGTCAATTTTTAAAATTTTTCTTCCTGGGGAGGAGTCCCCTCCTCGGACCCTACCCCAGCATTGCGCATAATATTCGTTTTCGCAAAAAGTTCATCTCCCCCTTCCATTAGCCCCCCTTTTCAGATTCTAGATCCGCCGCCGGTCAAGGGTGCCGCGATTTTTTATTTTTCAATCAAGGGTGCCACTCAATGAAAAAGGTTGAAAAACTGCCTTAAGGGGTAAGTCAGACAGCTCTCTTAAACTTTACCCAAAAATAAAAAAAAAAAAAATGTAAACGAGTAAAAATATTTACAGTACTTCATAAATGGAAGCAGAAGATAACCCGTGGGTTATCATCCATAGTCAAATATGACATCTTTTGTGATATTTATGATGTAAATGTTAAATGTTGAAACATCCTGACTACATCTGTTATAAAATTTCTTTATTGATTTTTCTCATGATACTTTCCGCAAAATTTTCACAATAGTTAAGCCCATACCAGTGACCAAAGTGAATAAAAATCTTGGAACACTTGTCGTGGGTTCACATCTGACCAGCAAGGAGACTCCATGGTGTTTCTGGTTCTCCTTCACATGTCTGATACCTAAATAGAGCCAGTTTCCTACAGATGGCATTCTTGAAAGCACCTCTTGGCAGATCACCCATGAGTTGCATTATCTTCAACCATCAATTTGATTCAATAGACTCCATTACGGCTCAAGCTCACCCATAACTTTGCATAATTTTGACCAGTAACACAGTCGTGCTGGTGTGTCCTGTTGATCAAGCAATTGTTTAACGGAATAATACTTTTGCTAAATTTACATAAAGATCTGTTTGAATATAAATTAGAAATAAGGAACAACAGATGAATTTTCATAAGAAATTTGATTTAATTTCGATTACAGGATCTTTCATTCTTTTACAATCAAGAATATTAAGTGCAATCAATACCACAGAAAATCATTAGGGAGATGTAAAAATATGCATTAGGTGTTGGAGAATTTCCAGTTTAATTCGAATTCATGTTGAGATTTCATGTATTTACTGAAATTATAGTGTTTTAGAGTAGTTATACGTTTTTGATGCTTCCAAATTGTGTAGATGCAATGGTGGAAGTGATGACCATTCCAATAATTGTAAAAGATTGTCGTCGATTCACCACAAAGACGTTCCACGCAGTGAAAGAAGGTAGTTCTTCCAGACATTTTGATGAAAATCGATCTGCCAACCTTTGTGCAGATTCCTCTCTACAATTGAACGAACTTTCGTACATTACTGTCGAAATTTTCAAGGCCGCTTCGGTTACACGCGAAGAAGAAATGCAAATTTGGCTAAAGAGGAAGAACTGGAAGAGCGCAATACCAAGAAAAAATGCAAAATATTCCGCTTTAAAAGAGAAGGGAGGGCCAAATAAATCACAAAGACTTAGAGCAAGAGTTAATCCCACCGTAATCGTCCAGTATAACAACATGGGAGAGAATATTTCTTCAATTGCGTCTGCCATTTTCTTAATTGTCATATAAATTTGAGGAATAGGAAGAATTTGTTCTGAAGGATCTTCATGGTTTACGAATCTTCCTGATATTACATCAATGGAATCTCCGATTAAACTACACAGAGACGAGAAATACAGAAAGAAGTGATACTGTCGCAAAATGAAGAATATCGCATGGATTATTTCAGATATAATCATAATTATGCACGAAATATTTTCTGATATTTCCATTCCAAACAACGAATGCAATTTCCTCAAGTTTGATTCGTCAGTTACTTCGAAAATTATAATAAAGCAATATGCAATGAGGACATCCAACCATACAAGAATCACTCTTACGAGGAGGATTTTACGTTGCTTTCTATTGAATCTTCCAACTAAATTCTTTTTATACAATTCTGATATTTCTTTAACTACTCTGTATTTAGATAAATGGAAATAATAAAGTGAAATTTCCGTTGTTACTGAAATTAAAATAATCAGAAGCCACTGTAAAACAAGATCCACCGTCCACGTACCTTTGAAATTTGCGATGAAGCCATAGAAGATATAGAAAATATAGAAATTCATGGCAATGAAGTTGATTATTTTGCCGATAGTCAGCTTGTTTTCATCGAATTTCATCCCCAAAATACTCATACTCTTCAGCAAAGGCTTCCAATATTGAAAGAAATCCTCGCATCCTTCTTCCAGATTTAATTCCATCTTATTTATTCGTGTCTCGCTCATATTTCACTGTGGAAATTAGGAGAAATTTTTCCTTTCGAGTTTTTCCTTTCGAAAATCTGATTTATCGTGAAATACTTCCAGCATGAGAAGGACGTTTGAAATAAATGGAAAATTAATTATTCAATTCAATCGCATGTCAATATTGATTATGATGAATTATTTACATAAGTATAATTAAAGCGAAGTCGATTTCTGTAATAGAAAATATAAAAATTCAGTTTTCGTGTGAAATTGCTTTTAATCTGTAAATTTACTGTCACGTGGAGATCCGGAATCGAATTCTATTCAAATCCTATAATTTATCGTGTGTGGTATAGATGGGGTTTTCTTCTTCACTCGTGCCATGCAACCCCATTGAGGGAAAGGCCCTCCTGTTACGGGGGCATAATTGCTGTAGGCCACGTAGCCTTAATAACACTAAGGAATTTTTCGTGGCAGTCGCAGCTTCGTTTCTCCTACTTGGTTGCCCCTCTACGGGCCTAGCATGATAGGAATGGATTAAAAAGCGACCTTTTAGTGCCGAATTTGGCCCTCCGGGTTTATGTAAATCTCGACGTTCTAAGACATCCGAACCCCCAAAAGGGAGAATTTGTGTGTGTGTTGGCGTCTATTTCGTTTCATATCTCAGGATGGGATAAAGATTAAATAACGAAATTTGGCATGGTAGCTTGTGTTTACGGGGCATTGATGCTATTAAATTTTAGTGTTTAAAGGTCAAGGGGGTGCGATATAAAAGAGTGGGGTCGGACTTGAATATTTTATTTGTTACTGGCATTTACAATTTTTTTAAAACTCATTTCTAACTTGAGAATGAAGCCTTTTTATTATAATTAATAATATAAGAGCTACTTTTTATTTTACACAATTTTTAACTTCGAACCAGTGTCACAGTGTTTATTAAAATTAGATATTTTTAAAAACGAGGATTGTTTTATCATGATTTGATAAAATTACACCTTTTTGGGATTCTGTTACTAGTTAAATTTTATATCGTAGTATTATTTGAAAATGATCGAACTTTTTGATGGTCCCATTAACCTCCAGTTCGAGTACTGGGAAAATCGAACAGGAAGCACAAACCAGACTTTCTAGTTTTTTTTTTTTTTTTTTAACTCTTTCCGCCCTGTGGGCACCAAGAGGGCCTCTTTTAGTAGGCCCATTATGGGTTCGGCCAGGCCCACAATGGGGCGACCGGGTGGTGAGGGACGGGGCCCGACATATCCGAACGGACCACCCCCGAAAAATTCCTGGGGATTATTCGACCCGTTCGGATTCGATCCCGGGTCCCCCAGAGCGGTAGGCTGCCACCTTTTTACCGCTCGGCCATCCGGCCGTCAGACTTTCTAGTTATGAAACTGTAATTAATTTTCAGTTCTTCGCGAGACAATTATTCTCGTTCTTGTCATTCAATTATTCTTTACGAGAATGTAAATAATTACTATAGTGTTTGTTTTCGTGAAAACATTTCGTCTAAGCGGGGTTGTTGACTATGATTACAAAACGGTCATAATTGTTTGTTCAGTGATATTTAAATTTTATTGAGAAATTTTCTGATAATTTCGCCTCCTTGTCTGTTTCTAATTTATGAATATTCTTATTTATTTATTACAATTTTAAATGGCTGATTGTACGAAGGCAAGACTTCATGCAAAAGTTTGCTTCTAGTTGTTGTAATTATAAACCGAATGCTAACGAAAAACCTTATTTTTCAGGATAAGGCCCTCACCACCCATCTGCCGCCGGCTTCTACACCAATCGTGGGTTCGGCCGGGCCCACGATTGGTGTAGAAGAAAATGCCCTCTCAGTGCCCACAGAGTGGAAAGAGCTAGACATGTACTATGTAAATAAACTGAACAAAACAAAAAATCACCATTTACAAGATTAATTCGATTATTTTTGCAATTTGAGGCTGAATTTTGGGCCTCCTCTGTGTTTGGAGCTCAAATTGTTCTGACCTCAAAACTGAGAATATCTCTAATTTATAGTAGTACTGTATACTAAGAAAGCCTCTTTTAGCAATCCTATTATGGGTTCGGCCACGCCCACAATGGGGAGGCCGGCGGTGAGAGACGGGCCCGATATATCCGGACGGACCACCCCCTAAAACTCCGGGATCGCATGTGGACGGGTCGAAAAACCCCAGGAATTTTTCGAGGGAGTTCCGTCCGGATACGCCGGGCCCAATCTCTCACCACTTGGCTGCCCCATTGTGGGCGTGGCCGTATCCATAATGGGCATGCTAAAAAATGACCCTCTTAGTACCCACAGGGCAGAAAGAGTTGTTAAAAAACCAATATGGTTAACATACTCGTGGTGACGCGTAATGATAACTAGCAATTTCTTTCAAATATCGAAAAATTCTTTATTTCGAGAATTACTTCAAGGTGTACAAAATTGTATTAATGGTTATAATATACCAGAATTTTGCTTACACTTTTACTATTCGAAGCCGAAAACAACCATTTAAATACTTTATTCTGAATTTCCTTTAGTTGATTCTGCTGCGTTATCGGTATTTTCGTCTTCTGCTCCATCAGTAGATTTTTCAGTAGGATTTTCAGAAGTAGTATTGCTAGATTCTTCATTCTCCGTAAATTTTTCTTCCGCAGTTTCTTTGTCGTTTTTCTCTTTATCGGATTTATCTGAAGAGTCCTGTTCTTTATTTCCCTCATCAGTTTTCTCTCCGGAAGTCATTTTGCTGTCAGTTTCCTGTTCAGATTGCTCTTCTGAAGACTCCACCAAAACGAAGGTGATGAGAAGTAACAGGAAGATTATTTTCATGTCTAATCCGATGATTTTCCAAAAAGTATATCTCTCCGTGAATTCTATGCACCCTTTTATACAAAACTTCACTGTTAAAACCGCCAATTAACTATCGAATGGTGAATGACGTAATGTTTTTCGCCCGTGACTGACATATTTTTAAAGATATCACGCGATAACTTCATTTAAACAGCTTTATTTTAATTAATAAAAAAAGTTTTTGAAAGGTTAATGCACTTTCATACAGATGAATTTCTATATTTTCGTAACGTTTCGCGATTTTTAATTTTGTGTCCTTTAAAAAATAATTTTGTCATCTTCTCTAATGGTCTCGACGCCATCTTGAATTGCTTGGCGTCGTATCTCTTAGCTCGCTGTGAAATACTATTTTGAGAATTTGTGACCGCTTTAGCGCTCTCGAATTCTTAAAATAGATAAGAGAACCGAACCGAACTCATGCCACTCAGTACTGGATAATTGGCCGGATGGCCGAGCGGTCAAGGTGACAGCCTACCGCTCTGGGGGACCCGGGATCGAATCCGAACGGGTCGAATAATCCCCAGGAATTTTTCGGGGGTGGTCCGTTCGGATATGTCGGGCCCCGTCCCTCACCACCCGGTCGCCCCATTGTGGGCCTGGCCGAACCCATAATGGGCCTACTAAAAGAGGTCCTCTTAGTGCACACAGGGCGGAAAGAGTTAAAAAAAAAAAAGTACTGGATAATGAGTGACGTGGGTTCGGTTCCCTTTAGAGAACAGGAAAATTTCTTCCAAGCAGTGCATGATTGATTAAAGCGTGTCTTAGGTCACACGATGCCATAATTAGGCTCGTTACGGCAAGGCGCGACTCTCATTTGGGTTGCTTGATGGGAGCAGCGATATTTCATCATTTATTGCCCACGATATTTATGGTGATCTGAATTTGGGTTTCTTCTCCTTCAATCCTGATTCTTAATGGGGTTACCCTAGCATACCTGAAACACGAGAAATGATGCTCCTCCCAAATTTCCTGCAACAAATCATGATGATATAGAACGGGTTCGAACCCGGACTCTTTAGTCATGTATTCGTTTGCTTTGAAAACGTTATAAAAAATCGCATTATTTTTCATAAACAATTTTCATGAAATTTCTTCTTATTATTTTTAAAACTACGTTTTAATGACGAATTCAGGAAGTGCCTCCATGTTTATCCCCTTGTCTAGTTTTATGTTGATTCAGGGTTTCGGGTAGTTGGGTACACGCGCGATGTCAGACACGTGGAAATTAGTGAACTCGTTACGTCGACCTTTTACCTGTGGGGTCGGGCCAGACCCGTTCTGTAAGGGTGATTCTCAATATAATTTTGGCTTAATGTCCAATATAATGGTAGGGTTAATTGTGACTAAACATATACCCTTTCGTGTAAATTTACATAATGGAGTGATTGTAAAAGGAACGTCACATCTTTTATAATAGACTGCACGAGCAGAAATTTGTTCTAAAATTATTTTATGTATAAATAACACGCAAAAAAAAAATCGAGTTCAACGATTGTTAGTACTGTACATTGTATTATTCTCGACGTGTGAACAAACAGACCGACTGCATCTGTATATTAAAAATAGCATACACAGAAACGAAATGACTTTCTCTGACATTAAAACGTTAATATATTTTTATATTATAAACCACTACTAATACACTATATCATGCACGTGAGCAATTTAATTGTTTTAATTATATTGGGGGCGCTTCTTTACGTCTTTGATGATGACGCATTTTCTCGAGAGGCTAAATCCTATTCTTAGTATGGGAAATATACCAGGCAATTTTTAATTTATTTTATATTAACAAGTCGTACTTTTAAGAATTAAATCTTGGACCGGCTACTGTTACGCTACCTTCTGGAAAGTGACGGACTTCTCAACCAACAGGGATGGTCAAGCTCTGGCATAGAACTGGGACCATTTTGAAACTCGGCGAGAACAGAAGAATATTTTACATAAGGTATGTTACATTCGTTTGATAATCCTGAAATTAATATTGTTCAGAAAGGTTGCCAATAAGTCAATCGGCTTACACAGGTTTTGGATGAAGTGGTGGAATGTATAACTGCAGTTTAAGGGGATTTTGATAATTTTGCTTGTTTGTTTTATTAAGTTATGGCAACGCAACACTAGGAGGATTTCTTCCGGGAGGTCTTTTTAAGGGTAACTGGTCCCTGTAGGGGTAACTCGGAAAACACCACGTGGTCAGCTCGTCCTGGCAGGCGCGAACCCACGACCGAACTCCTGATGTTCAGGGAACGGAACCGTTTTGCCACTGGTGGGCCTTTGATAATTTTGATAAAGAACGATGCCCCTAAGGTATAAAGTGTCATTTGGATTTTCAAGTGTGTAATGTAATGTACTGATTAAACTTATTGGAAGAGATGTTGTACTGCTGTATAGTTGAACCTATCTATCTCGAACGTATTTCTCAAAACTTTTTTTCCCTTGCATTTTCAGTCTAAATTCAATATATTTTCTATCTTTATCTCAATTAATTTTTTCCCAAAACCACTGTATACCAAATTATGGACTGAAGTTTCAATTACAAATTCTTACAATACAGTACTGTACATAGTTGCAACTAATGCTACTTTTCTCTGATTGGTTACGAGTTTCGCTTGCGTCTTATTGGTCGAAGAAAGTCGGCCATTAGAAACTCTTTCTATTGAGGTACTGTACAGGTACTTGCTATTGTATTTTATTAATACACTAGCAAGTACAGTATATATGCCAAATCAAAGCTTTATAGACTGGCCACTGACTCAATCACGACCCCTTGCGGCCATTATGACTCCACATTAACTGCTTAGAAAGGCTTCATATGTCTTATCTTCTGTACTAATCTTATTTAAAATAAAAAATAAAAACTGTATATAAAGTCGTTTCATTTTAAACACATTTCCGAAGAAATTTGCAGTGTGGTGGCTCTGGAAATTTTTAAAATAAAAATCAGGAGGAGTTTCCTTTGAAGCTGCTGGAGATTGTTAAAGGTAACCAGAGGTTACCTTTAACAATCTCCAGCAGATGGCGTTAAAAAGGCAGCATATATTATTTATTAATTTAGCATAGCAAGAGGATGTATATACTCTAAGGAATTCCTAGATTCAAAGGAAACTCCAGCAGATTGTTAAAGGTAACCTCTGGTTACCTTTAACAATCTCCACGCGTATATTGAGTCCGGTTTCGAGATTCGCGCACACTTCATGAGACCATCCTTTACAGATGCAACTTGTATGCAATCTTCACTATAGGTAGTATACTATGCAACAATTCACGATATACTGTGCCATAGTGGTATCAACACACACTTCGTTTCCATGTTCCGATTTTCCCTCTTTTTCTCTCCTTCTTTCGCTTCACTTCTCCCTTTTCTGCGTTTTCTCCTCCATCAAACGCAACTTCATGTTTGTTTGCAATTGGTCTTCTAATTAAGTTTTTCTTTTATGGCATGGATTTCGGAATTTCGCTCTTCTCGGATTTTCCGTTAAAGATTCTTAATTCCCTATTTGTTTGTACACGAAGATGACATTTAAAAATGGCGGGTATTCTCGGATATTCCAAGTATGTGTCCCGAACTACCCGAAATCATGGCTTCCAAATTTTCTGACTGAGGAAAGCTACTTTACTCTTAGGCGAGAAAATGGACAGGATTATACCACTGTTTATTTAGTCCCCTTGTCGGTAATGCTTTGTAACGTCATAGGGTAAGTGCCACCTCTTCCCCTAATGGTGGAACAGTCATGTAACTGAAGGTTGAAACGTTCCCACCTTTGCCCTCCTTATGTGTAAATGCACGAATATAAGACGAATAAAGAAAATGTCAATTTATAAAATGTCATTTTAATTGTCAAAAAATTTCTAATAAATAAAATTAACCATTTATAATTCAAACAATTATAAAAAAAACCTGATGATTTCCTTATTCGCGCAACGAGCTTAGAAAAGTAAATCTACAAATAATAACGCGCAGCGCCTATCTTTCTTGCATCACTAGAGAATTAGAATCGTCTGTTCCTCCGTACTTCTTCAAATATAGATACATTAAACCAATGCCTACTGCAATGCCTACGGCAAGCATTATTATTCCAACACCCGCTAGCAGCCCTGCAGATAGACGAACACCAATTTAACAACTTAAGAACCCAGGCGTGCCCTGGTGTGCAAGTGCCAATTCCACTCACCTGATGAATATCCTCCTTCTTGTACTGGTTTCGTCTCTACATCATCTGATCTGAAAATAAAGGATTTTACTTTAGTAAAATCCTTTACTCTCTCTATTAAACTTTTCTTAGTAGGTTTTGGCTCTGCTTCTTGCTCTTCGCTGCCATAAGGATCTAGAAGATCTATTCCACTATAATGCGCACTTTCTTCTAATGGTTGAGACTGTTGAAGTAACTTAACTAAACTGTTTGGTATCGCTTTAATGGTAACTGCCTATTTATAAACAATGATTTCAATAAAATTTTAAGAGATTTTTCTACATAATCTGAACTTTAAATGCGTACTTACACCTGTCACACCGTCCACAACAACTAAAATTATAAACGATCCACTGTTTATTGCTAATTTAAGATGATTATATGCTACGTTTAAGCTAGTTCCTGGTTGTTTCTTGCTCTTTCCATAAAGTTTCGGTTGATCCATGAGCAAGAAATCGACTCGAATTCTATCGTTTTTTCTAGATTCAAAGATCTGTAACATAAACCAGCAATATCAGAATTTTGTAGGGTGAAAAAACGGTGTTTAGGACACTCACCTCGATGTCCTGGACTAAAATTGTGGATCCAATACGGCTAAAATCTGCAATTGATTTTCTGATTGAAGCTATAAACTTCTGCTCGCCATATGCTTCTACTATTTCTGCATAGTTTTCTAGAAGAAAAAGGTACACATGTGATTAAAATGTCTACACAGGCAAAGGGTTCACTTCACCACTCGGTCAGTTAGACTATGATATGGATACCGTTTATTTGGATCCATATATATAAATGCATATATAGTGTTTTATTCGCATCAAGAATGGTAGAATTAGTGGAAGGCATGTGCCACGAGGGCATATGCCTTCCACTAATTCTACCGTTCTTGATGCGCATTGGCTATGAGGCTCCTGTTGCAGGAGTATCATAGGCAATGCTGCACGAAAAATGGTAGACTTATGACAATCACAAGCAGCGTAACGTACTTACTTTCAATTGAAAAGGATAAGAACAAATGATCTTGGCTAACTAGACAGTTGGTTATATCAAATACAGTAAATGAAGGTTTCGTATCTTTAAAGTCAAATATATTAATCTCTCTAACTGTTTCGTTTGTCTGGCCTTCGACCTGCAAAGAATAGGGAAAACAATTAATTTTGGCAATAGAAATTACTCTATATATACGCATAGTTGTATAAATAACAGGGAATTAGTTTATACTGTAAGCAAAACCATATACAAAAGTATGTTGTGATGACAAGGATCCGAACCTACGTAACCTATATATATATATATATATATATAATTTAAATATAAGAAAGTTGCATGCTACGAAAAAGCGTGGGTTCGGATCTCTACTTGGAAATTTAACTTGTGGTATTGTTCCAAGTTCGCCTGAATGTTGCGCTAGTCGTAATGGTAAAATTTGCACCATCCTTACCACCATCCTCTAATGATAGAATGGTGCAATTTGCAAATTTTCGCTTATTGCGCTCTGTCACGATTTCAAAATTTTCATACTAAAACTCAAAAATCACGTGACAATTTTTAACTGCTATATTTCAGCCAAAACTCACGATTATAATGAGATATTAGTGATGTTTTATGTAACAGTGCAAAAAATGACAGTGCAAAAAAAAAATTCTCTGGATCTGCTGTTTTCAATTAATAAAAGCATAAGGAATGATTTGCAAATGATTACAGATGAAAATTGTCGAATTTTTTATGGGTTCTATGAGTTAATTTTATGGTATGATACACATTAAAACAACAGACAAACGTACAGTTCTAAAGATACTCTGCGTAATTCTAACTGGAACATCGAAAACTTCGTCCTCTTCCGATTCCGAATGCCATCCATTCTGATAAAAGAAAACACAAATAAATTTTTAATTTTCATCTGTAAACCTCTTATTCCATAAAAACTTACAGCAGATGTATAAAATTCCGTAAACATTGTTGTATTCTCGTCGTCCTCATTTTCTCCAGCCCAGACGTCACAAAGGATTTGTCGAGCTCTGTTCTGTTTTTTTAAAAAAAAGAACACACGTTTAAATCGTACAGCAGAAAAGTATGCAAATGCTGGTGTGAACAAGAAGATAAAATACAGAGAACAGCATCACAGAAGAAAATTTTAACCACGTGTTCTGCAGGGAAGTCTAATTGCAAAATCTGCAAACCTTTCCTTTATATTCCATGTCTAGTCCATTGAACCCTAAGATCTCTTCAACTGACGCCACTTTTCTGTCAAAATGGGAGGATACAACAATACTATCTGCAGGGATGGCGAAGGGTACACAAACTCCCGAAACTCTGCTTATATAGTAAACCACACCTGAAAGAATTTGACTCAATATTCGATCACGAAATATAAATCCCGCGCACTTTATATAAGGGTATACCTTGAGTAACATCGAATATTGCCGAAATGGGGGTCTTTCCGAAGACTTTAAACACATCGCCATCTTTTTCGCTAAGTACAAAATCCATTCGAATGACGTTTTCGTCAGAATCATACCAGGTCTAGGAAGATTCTGGTTAGCAAATCTTAATGGTAATTAACCAAACTAATTAAAACCAGCGACTAACCTCATTGTTCCAGACAAACCCCACGCCTTTTAAGCTACCACTCATGTCGTACGTCATAACAGTTTCCTCTAAACGAGCACTAAATGCAGTTGGAAAGTTGGGTTCCTTCACTTCTGTTCGCAAATCTTCGCAGTACATTCTTCGAGGAATCTAAAATTGGGAGCCCAATTTTTAGGTAAAAACCCCCCAAAATGTATATCAAAACACTAAGAAAGAATTACCCAAAAGGTATCCTCATCAAAATCAGGATTCCCTTGATACCAAACAATATTTTCAGTGTAATTGAAGCTTTCAGTTTCAGGCTGTCCATCATCACTATATGTCGTTCTGACACCTAATGTATTAACCTTTATGGGCATGGTTTCTTCTCCACTCGCTATCACAACGTCATCTCCTTAAAAAATAGATTTTTGAGCAAGTTTAAACATGAAAATGCAAGAATTTCGTAATTGGGTCCCACTTACTGCTCCATAAGAACGTCTTATCCATGGTCATATCGAAGTTTTTGTCATAGACGCATCCATGGTATTCTAAATGGGGGATCTGTCGCTCTTTCAGTGTGGAATTCTGTACAAACGCGTACTTGTACGCGCCACCAAAGTGAAACACTTGAGAAGAATCGTACATTCTCGAACGTTTCTCGGATTGTTGTTTATACAAATACCCATAAATGCCACCTAGTCCCGAAAGCTCTAAATTCATCACTTTGCACGTTCGTATGGCTGTAGGATCTTTCTCTGCAGGAGCTGAAATTTGATGAAAGGAAACACTTTTAACATGAATTCTTGCATTTTGAAATATCTTAATTTATTATATTCACC
Source organism: Centruroides vittatus (assembly GCF_030686945.1). Classification (NCBI taxonomy): domain Eukaryota; kingdom Metazoa; phylum Arthropoda; class Arachnida; order Scorpiones; family Buthidae; genus Centruroides; species Centruroides vittatus. The sequence goes on from NW_027120768.1 coordinate 2,125,343, forward strand.
TCCTGGATGAATTACTTGATACACAATCACTTCCTCCTGTTCGTAGTCGAAGATGTGGTGAAGCTCCATTCCTTCGGCCACTATTTTATACTTGGCAATGAGATTTGGGTAATCGAAGTATTCTTCTTCCCAAGTAGTTGTTTGGGAATCAAAATCGATATATTCTCCTTTCATGATGAATGATTCTTTTATTGTAGGAGGGATGGGTCCTTTAAAAATAATAAATGTCACTTTTAATGGAGGGTAAAACGGACAGAAATAATTAGGTTTACGAAGTTCTACCTTCTAGTAAAAGATATATCTGTATAGAACCATAAAAACTTTTAATGGATGGGGCAATTAAGGGTCAACTTATGGTTCTAGAAGACCCGGGATCGAAAACTCCCGTTCCTTAACACCCCCTTTGTAGGCGTCCGAACCACAATGGTAATGAAAAAACCCTCTTAGTTGCCCAAGGATGGAGTTTTAAAAAGGTGGAAGACACCTGTAGAATGAAGTTTCTAATGGAACATGCATCCAGAGAACCAGTGCTCTTGGTGAAAGATGCACCCATAGAAACGGGGTTCTTGGTGGAAAATGCACTCACAGACCCATGAAAGCTATATGTAAAATCAAGTGGTTGTAAAGATTCTAGTCACACAATTCCACATACATTTAGACAGTTCTACAACCGATTCCATATACAACTTTTTATTTTATAAGCTTGTAAAATTATCCAAACCCCCCACCATTTGAAGAGCCCTAAATTTTAATTAAAAACAACTTTAATTCTGTCTCAAATGGAAGATATAAATTCAAATGTTCGTCATCTCTCGTCCTCAATTATAAAAACATCACCGCTCATCTCCATCATCACTATTTTTAATCGCGTGACTAAATGATTTTAATTCTAAACAATTAGAAATTATTAATAGAACCTCATAAATAATTTCTAAAATAAAAACTGAATTTCAAACTCAAAATTTTAGAAATAGCGTAATTCATTTATCCAATTCAAAACAATAGACTAGACTTATCTAATCGGTATGACGATAACAATACAATTTAACGATAACACCAGTCAATTGTTAATGTTTAGTAACTTTTTAATGCTACTCCTACCCATTTTTATACTAAATTTCATGAAATTTATGGCCTAAAAGCACCTTTAGAGGACCCTTTTTTTAACGAGGAAGAATGTTTCCAAACTTTGACAAATCTGCAAGATTCAAGAATGCGTGAAAGTCTAGCGCGTGAGAGGGCCCACCCGTTGTCACTACTATAATTTGGAGGCCCTCTGCGTTAGGGCCACTCACCCGATGCTCGTCAGGGCAAGCATAAATCACACTTAAAAATTGCATTTTGTAGCCTTAAAGGATCGAGTTAAAAGGAAAGTTGATTTTTCCTTTCAATTGAAGGATGCGTTAAATTTCGGGGGCTTTCCGTATTCTGGGCCCAAACCAAAGGTTCTGTTTGGCACTCCCTGGATAAATCCTACTTAAAAATTACGTTTTGTAGGCTTAAAAGAGCGGGACGAGGAGGAAATGTAAAGTTTCTTGCCAAATATGAATTGTATTTTCCTCATTGTTAGGAAACAGCAGATATAGTATAAATTGTTACATGTATACTATAACTTTATACGTAAAGTGAGGAATATAAATTCCTCACTTTACGTATAAAAAAGAAAGCTTGACTTACCACAATTAAACGTTTCGAAGCTGCAAACTGACTCATTATAGCTGGCTTCAGCACCTAACAAACACGCAACACCCCACCACAAGAGCCAAAATCTGTATAAAACAATCATGTTTAGTTCTTCAAAAGGTGAAATTTACAGTAAAACATTGTGAAATTCTTACTTTTCGTTGTTCATTTTTCACTTCGTTTTAATATTCAATCGAAGCAGCCATTTGATATCAGCAGGTATGCCAGGAACTGCTAGGGGGGTGTTTCTGTATTGCTGATATCTATACATCAAAGTTCATTTGCTAGTCACTTGGATGATGATTAGATAGTCTCATGCTTCATAGAGGTGTCTGTTTTACAGATTTCACTTGATTTTCTCACCTAAAATGCCCATTTTTCTTCGTAAATGACCACAGTATCCTGCAAGCTTCCCACTGAACACAACTTTACAATACTACAACTGCTTTCCTTACATTCTAAAAGAATCCCGAACGCAATTCATCATCAAAATTTCAGAATCTCGAATTTATTCGTATTTTTCATTCGGGACGTCGGTATCGAATGGTTAATTAAAGGTGTTCCAAAGGCAATTTCACGTTCGAAAGCTTCACTAAATGATTTCACACGTCTGTAACTTGGCGAGTTTCACGAAATTTATGCAGATTTCTTCGGAAATCATTTGTTAAATTATGAAAATGATTTCATAATACTACTAACAACCGGACTATAACACGTAAAACGGCGTATGGTGATGCGTAAAAGGAAATTTCACGATTTAAATAACTTAAAATCATTTTATTCCGGCATCATTTACGTTTTAAAACAGACGAAACGACGGCACTTTCGTGAAATTCGCAAATTTGTGAAGAATTTCACGTCTTAATTCTGTTTTTTTAAAGAAAACAACCACACAAAATCAGCAGAAACATTTTCTTTTTATTGGCAACATGTTTTTAAATGTGATATATAAATATATATATATCGAAAAATTTGACATTTGTGAAGTGTGTTTGTGTATAACTATATAATTTATATCCCTATACACATGCACACTCGATTTTTCCACGTGTACCAAACATACAGAGAGGAACCCACAAATTGATATATTTAACAATTAATTAATGAGGAGTCACTCGTTTGATAATTTTTGCACACTTCACAAATTAGCAGAACACTCAAAATTTACATACAAAAATAGAAATTCTGGACAGAGAATTTATCACATGAATAATAAAACTCAAAGATTTCAGTAGTTTCCAGGGTTTTCTTGGAGGATTTTCGTGAAGTGAATGTTTTCGGTCCATGTAAACTGTTACTGCAATTGATCTTTGCGTGTGAGAGAGTTTAGTAAGGGTCTAGGATGGCAAAGTTCAACCTGGATTTCGGGACCTCAAGACCGTAGAAGCTCATTGCGATACCCCAAATTCATTCTGGAGTGTTGCAAGATCTCCAGTACCCAATAATTTACATAAAGTTTAAATAAATTATTGGATATTGGTGTTCTTGCACTGCAGAAGCTTGCCATGACACCTCAGAGTAAATCCAGGGTGTTGTAACGACCATAGAAACTTACTGCAAGATCCTCGAATACCCAATAATTTACTTCAAAAATTAAGTTATACAATATCAGGTGTATCCCAGACAAAGTAAGCCAGTAAACAGACATCCTTACTGACTTACTTTGCTTCTAAAACAGGTTGAAACTACTGATCTAGGGTAATTTGGTAAATGATGATGCAGTTTCTATGAAAAAAATGAACCCTAAATTAGCCAAACTTAACAGTAACAGAAACTAACATGTAAATTCACTTCTGTAGTATAAAAACCTGATCAGTATCATCTGTTTTGTAAAAACTACCTCTGAAAAAAAATTCCAATATTGAATTTTGTTTATACATGATCAGTGGCAGTTTTAGGCATAAAGCCTTGTGCAACCAAGACCCAAATGCACAGCACTTTTAGAGGCCTTGGATGCAAACACACATTTGTCGACACTGGGTCTTGATCAAATGCGGTACTAGCTAGCATGATATGGGCTTTGCGTTAGATAAGCAGGCCTCACTATTACAGTCCAGTCTGCTTAAGGCCTCGCGCAACTTAAAACTGCCGCTGCATATGCACACATTTTTTTTTTTTTTTTTTTTTTTGAAAATCTGCAACTTTTGTAAGTGTTTATGATATAGAAACATTGGCGATACCTCGACAAAGGTATCAGGGCATGTTTTAGTCAATTTAAATGTAATTTTAAGAATGTAATTTGCTAAATTTACAAACATTTAACACAAATTATAAAACCGTACACTTTAAAGGATCAAATTAAATGATTACTCAACAGAAAAAAAAAAAAAAAAAATACAATTTGATGCCCCAAGTTGATATGTTATTTCATTATAACTAAAAAAGCAAAAGTTAAGGTATAGATTTATCATCATAATTAATTAACTATAAGAGAAATACGTTAAATTTCATTAAAAAATGTTTAAAATTATTATTCTGATATAAAATTTCTTTTGAGCAAAGCTTTAAGAACCCGTCCCCTTTGCTAGTTTATTTTGTATAAATAACCGCAGGCTTTTAACCAGTATTTTTAATACTTGCGCACCACTCATAGCTGCTATTTGTGACTATGTTTCGGGTCTCATATGAAATTTTTTTACAATAATTTATGGATCTAAACTTTAATACATGGCTCCAACATGCCAAAAATAGTAGCGGAGTTTGCGACAAATGCAAAGATACCAGTTAAATGCCATGGTATTTTAATAAAGCTTCCTAATTTATATAAACCTGTGAATAATACTTTAAAGTTTCTCCCCTTTAATACTATTTTCCGAGGTGTTTAAAAAGATTGACAAGTAAAAGCTGCAAAATGTCGCGCAAACCTCTACTTGACCGAATGTTTTTGTGTGCCACGACGACTCTAAATTTCTAACGTTAAAACCCTATTTCCAAAATTCAAAACTTTACATTATTTGATGACAAAAATGAGTTATATATAAGTAAAAAATTCCAAGAAACAAAGCTTAATCTACATACATATATGATTTTATATTATTTTGTGTAAGGAAATAAATTAAAATACCCCAATATGAATCTAGCAGTCCAGCAGATTTTATGTAAAATTAGAAAATTTCATTGGAAGACTATCATTAGACAGAAATTAATTAGAAATAATAATTAAAATAAAAAATGGTGTTAGGAAATATGTATCTTTGGCCAAAATTTATAAATTTCGTAATCATACTTGATCAGTTTTTTTTGCATTTTGTACAGAATTTACATTTCAGGATGTTTGTTTTCTGTCATAAGTTTAAATTTTGTACGCAATTTTCGTTCGGTTACATGGTTGTCTTGTTTCCGCATGTTTTCTGGAGCTGACTCTCTTCCGAAACAACATGGAATGTTTTTTTAATATTAAATTTATTTTATATTTATATATAAAATAGATAAGATCAGTAAAATTTCTTTGCTTGCGACTCTTTACTGCTCCTGAAAATAAAAATAAGGCTTGTAAATATCTGATTACAAATCATGACACGCAATTAAAAGTATATGCAAATTAAAATAGGCCAGACAATGTAGAAGTGTTGGAGGAATTTAATAATAAATGAAGAGCTTTGACCTGATTGGAATAGAATGGCAATAGTAACACACAGATTTAAGAAATTCTCAATATAAGAAGATTAAATAGTCATTTTTATATGTAAAATTTCTCAACTATATAAGTAATCTCCTGGCTCAATTTATTAATATTAAAACAAATATCTAATTTTCAAATTTATTGCATTATATTTACACTAATTTAATTATTGTAATTTGTTTAAATTATTATATTGACATCTTATGTCATTAGTAGCCTAAATGTATCCTGATTACACCAAATATTTAATTACTGGATTTATTTGTTAACTATTTACTTAAAATTATAGAGAAAAATAAGAGCATTTCCACTATTATTTTATAGAAAACTTAATTCTTATTATAATCCTATAGAACATTGCAGTGAAGATATGGTACCCAATAGATGGGCCTTTTACAGCCTGCAAAGGAAAAAACAGCAGCAGTAATATCTAAAAAAAGTGTCGATAAGTATTGAATCAGACATATGTATTCATTGTGGATACCTTAATCAACATATAATCTTCTAGAAAGAAAATTACAGTAAATTAAAATGGTAGCAATGTTAATTATTACCCAAGTATGCATCGCATGCCAATTGACAGAGTAAGCATTTGAGTTTCAACTACCATTTGCCCTAAATAAAAATGGCAAATCTGCAACAGATAAGACATTGTGTGTTCTGCAGTTTGCAAAGTCAGAATCAGTCATCACCGTGCAACAAGAATGTGGTGGATTACTTTGAAATTGTCTGCCAAAGCTCAGTAGTACAATGACCGATTCTGACTTTGCATGTTGCCATTTTTATTTACTGTGCTTCCTAGAGGCAGCAGACAGTAGATGAAATTGAAACAGTTACTCCATTGATGGGCATTTATGTGTACTTCTTGGGTCATAATTAACACAATTACAGTAATTTGAAATGGTAGCATTCTTTTTGGAAGAACCTGTGTATTTTATAGATTCATATTAGAGGCCATACTAAATGAATCAGATCAGATATTCATTTAAAATGGAGCCAAGTAGGCTGAAAGGTAAATGAAGTTAAATGCCAAATGCATACAGTAAATGAATATGTAGAATAATTCTTCTATTGTCTACACACTAGTATCTGAGCATTTGTTTTAAAAAAGCTAAAAGAAAAAATAAAAATATATGAATTATTAGTAAATAAATTAGAAATCTCTAAAACAAACAGAAAAGATCCAATTAAATAATATTCACAAGGAGACCATCAATCAAACAATCTAAGAAGGGCAAGGGGTTTTTTAATGTGTTATAGTACACTTATCCAACTAGTACACAAAGTAACTCTTGCTAACATGCAAGAGTCTGCAAGATATCAACGTTTAAAGTATTTGTCTTTGTTTCTACACTGAGTTCATAAAAATGACTCATGTGAGCATAGTTGAACAAATGTGACGACTGGTTGGCATACTGGACATTGTAGCTGCAAGCTTCTCTTCTTTCTGAATACTTTTTTTAGGTTAATGTGAGCCTAGGTATACAAAATGGCAACCGTCAACAATAACCTAAATGCACCTATATTTAAACTTTTTTAAAACAAACATTTTTAAAACGTAAATTTGCTACTTACTTTTTTCCCTGCTTTTGGTTACTTTTCCTAATCTTGGACCAGAAACGAAAAATAAAAAAGTAGTCATACTACCTATAAATTCAATCGATGCATGGACGAAGTGAATTACGAGATTCTATACATCAGTGGTTCGAACAAAATTTGCCTGTATTGTACATAAATTTTACTCCTCTTAAGAACTGCAGTCTTACGATTCACATCTCTCTTGCCTTTTCATCTATGATAGGCAGCATCTCCATAGAGGGTGGCATATGCGATCCACGGCCACCTAGCCTTCCATGTGTCATTCACGTTGTCTTTCGGGTCGGAAATCACTATTACATATCCTTGGTTATGACAAATTTAACACGTTTAACACACATTTACACACTTTTAAACACATTTAACACATTTACACACTATAAACGCCCATTTAAACCACGTTTAAACACATTTAACTCACATTTGCACACTTTAAACGCACATTTGAACCACATATAAACCCTTTTACAAAATTTTTACCTCACTTACACAATGCTAACACACCTTTAATACACTTTTCTGACATTAAACACATTAAGGACACGTTTAACATGTTAATTACCATTGACAAACTTTCCTCCTCGATAACTTTAGACTTTGAGTAAATTGTACAAACTTTAAAAAAACACAGACACTTTTTAAAAAATTATCAACATGCATAATCCGTCTACATCGTAACCAAAATTCGAAATTCACATTATTCCTCATGTTTCCTGAATGGAATTTTTTGATGGATATTTGCATACGAAGGCATCATTACTATCAGCGCCATCTACATTTCTTTTCTAAAAACACTTGCCATCGAGGTTACTGGAAACGCCGCCATTTTGTATACCTAGGCTCACATTAACCTTTTTTTAAATGCAATCTTTTCCTGTAATACACAATCATGTGAATTATTATATCCTCCAGCACGTGCACAATTTCCTTAAATTTTTCCTCTCCCATAGCGGCAGAAACAGATAATATTTTGCGTGGAGTCACGTTATTAATCATACTCTTGCTTTGCAACATATTTTTACAATAAATTAGAGCATTTGCAAGCTCATCCTTTCTGCTTCTTGTCTGTCAGTTCAACATTCTCCAAATTAAAATTACTTGTCTCTGCACATTCCATTTTTTCACTGATTAGTTTTTGCACTTTACTTACAACAATGATCTCTATATGGCAATTGAAAGTCTGATGTAAGGTGTAATTTGTTTTGATGACCCCAGCATGCAGTTGCAACAATTAACAAGTTACATCCCAAAGACCAGGATTGGGTTGTATTCACATATTTCTCCAAATTGAGCACAGCAACTCTGTTTTGCCAGGTAAAGGCATAAAGTTAAGATAATTTTTATTTTTCCATTGAATAGGAAATGGGTACATTTCCTACAGTTGTCTAAAAGTATATTAAATTTATTTGCAATTATAAAATGATATGTTTTTGGCCTAATATATATAATAATTGGATAAGAATACTATAACATATTTAAAAAAAAATCAATCAATTTGAGGAGGGCAAGGCTTAATGGTCCCCTTGTCAGTAATAATTATATGATAATCTATGCAACAAAAAAGTTTTAAGAGAGATTATGCTATTTTATGAGAATTTTGTGAAGTGAATTCAAAATGATAAGTTATACAACAGAAATAAATAGAACTACATACTGATAAGTAATATATCCAATCATAATTATTAGCTGTAATCCCATAAAAATAAAGAAATATGTAGGAGTAAGGCAGCTAACTTGTGGCATGGCGGGACATGGTCCTCCCTGTAAAAATTCAAGTTACATTAAATAATTTCATAATGAATACTTTTAAAATAATTGTTAAAGAAAGATGCTAACTGTTTTTGCGTGGAGAGACGAAACGTCACGTTTTACTACATTTAGCCCGTCTTTCACTTCGTTGATGAGTGTCTGATATTGGAATGCTTGGCCGCCGCCTCCGCTGCCCTGAGGAGTTGCTTGACCAGCCAGAAGCGAACCAGTACGCTGATGAATTTCTGCAACAAAAGCTCTGAGCGAAGTTTACTTGTTAAATATTTTGCCAACATTATAAAGAAGTTAAAGAGGAAAAACTAGTATATTACTTGATATCTCTAGAGGCTTGTACCATCTCTCTCTGGTTTCCAAGAAGAGCATCTACCTCGTGTCGACGCAATCCATCAACTGGCATGGCCGGTGGCGGCATTCCTTGACCTCCGTGGGGAACTAACAAGATATAATTTTGGGTAAATAAAATTTAACCTTGTAAAACTTGACAAATATATATAATTTTGTAACTGAATTTAATAGTTATCTTTTATTCCTTTTAAATATATACAGATTTTGTAGTAGAGAAGACTGACAACTATATTAAAAGCAATGCATGTGAATAACAAAATTACTACTAAATCAACATCAGTGGCAGGTCTGGTTGATCATCTCTATCAATTATTATGCTCAAAATAGATGATCTGTTAAATCAATTAGTGGTCATTGATGCTGTCATAACTTCATTGCCTACATGAATTGGCCTTGGGTGTGACTATGCAGACATGAATTTAGAAGTGAGAGGTTGCGAGCAATATAGTTCTCGCAAAGAAAAACGTGCACAAGCGAAAAGTGAAAAATCTTGCTGGTGTGAGTGAATTTCTGGTTCTCGCACATATCTGACAGGGTTTGATATTTATCATGTCTTGCCTCTTCTCGCCACATACTCTCACTCGCGCCTGCATAGTCGCACCCTAAGGGCTGGTTTACACAATGCACCAGAATACATCTTGTAAGTCATTGAGTATGAGAGAGCATGCATTTCTCTCAAGTAGTGAGAATATGACTTATAGCAGGGGTGGCGAACCTATGGCACGCGTGTCCAAAGTGGCACGTAATGTATCTTATGATTTCTGTCCTTTTCAATCATCCTTTCTGTTTATCACCTGATCATCCTTTTTTCAATCAGATTTTTTACATTTATTCGAATTAAAGCGTATTCATTTAATTTCTTTAAATATTATTATTCAAAGTCTAAGACTTTGGCACACATTAACATCTTTAAAGCTAAGTATGCTTACAATATGGCATGTGGACTCAAAAAGGTTTGCCATCCCTGACTTATAGTAAAATAACTTTTAAATCAATCAGTGACATGATCAATGTGAAAAGCAAAAAATCTGACAGATTAAATCTTCTGTAACACTGCTGCAACTTCTTGAATCAAGGTTGCTAACAAGTTACAGGCTTGTTCAAACAAGGCAAAAAATGTTAGTGATAATCATATTATGTAAACTAGCCTTTAAGATTTAATTAAATAACTACTAAATAAACATTCCTTAATATATTTGTTTTATTAATGTTACTAAAATTTCTTGCTAATTTACTTTTACATGGCAAGTAGTAATAGTTTTTTTTTTTTTCCAAAAAAGAACCAGAGATTTGGACAATTTAAAGTACTGTATTTCTATTCTATTATCCAGATCCATGTTAATGATAGATCAAGATATGTATAAACATTAACTATATTGCGGTTCTGGCAGGTCCGAACTGTCATCAAATTTGCAAAAAGTTTATTTAGATTTACAAGACAAGAAAAAATGGTTGTAGCTAGACACAGATTTTGTTTGTGTTAAAACGCAATGCAAAGTCATAAATTGTGGAAAGAATATAGTCCTAAGAATGACCATCTCTGGTTGGGAGATCAAATTCAGTTTTCAGTTTGACCTCTCCTGCAATCCAAGTCGTGGTCCTGTTATGCTTAGTAACACGGGAATGACCACTCAGAAAGCATGGATGAGGTGAATCAACCGATTGAAAATGGAGATTTATATAATTCCTGGTCTTCAAGGACACAAAGCACTCTTTCAGACAACACACAAAGTGTAAACCCATCAAGAGAGCAGCCTCTCTCCATTGTGCCTGAACGACAAAACCTGTGTCGCATCAAGGAAGAAGTGAAACCGGCATCGCTTTACCCTGAACATCTCATTCAACTAGCTCAGTGTATGACCAGCTTCTTGTCTACTCCATGAACATCAACCCGTATCCGCAACCCACTGAACACCACAACCTCTACTAGAAGTCAGTGGACACTTGGACACTTTTATGATCTCACCTCCTCCCAGAAGGAACTTTAGGAAAGGAATTTTGGATAAAATTGTGATACAAAGAATCAGCGAACCTCCAGAAACCTTGTAAGCAACCTTTTGTTCAAATAAATGGGTTATCTGTGAAGGCATGTGTTGTCACTGTCTCCATGACCACCACCCACATATGAACAGACCCTAGATCATTCTGATGCAGAATGTAAATATTCCCCCCCCTTCTAGTTGGCGACCTCACACTGGTGTCAAAGAGGAGGGATTTACAACACTTCCCCTCCAAGTCAACTAACTCACACCATGCATTGTTTCTAATTAAAGTACAGTATATGCACACAAATATCAAAATTAAGACATCAGTATCAACACTGGTCTAACCAATTGCCTTTTGCAACCTTCACAGTCAACACAAATGACTAGATGGGTCTTTCATTGTCAGTACTTTTTAATTTTGTTACACATTTAATTTTCAGATTTACATTAAATAAGATAAATTAAAAATTCTTAAGAACATTCTCACATTACCTCCTCCGACTCCTCCCACTTGTACCGCAGACAGCATCGAAAGAGATCGCTCCTGACGACCAATGATCTCATCTAATTTCCTATTTAATGATTTCATTGCTTCGAATATCTGACTTTGACCTTGAAATATTTGTGTTAATTCTCTTTGCTGGAAGCTTTCATACTAAAGAAACAAATGCAAAATAAAGAAACGAAAATAATAAACTTTAAATTTAATTGATTAATGCACTAACCGCTTCTTCCGGATTATATTCCATATCCTTTTTGTGAGCTTCGTCTGGATGTTGTCGGCGATACCTGAAAGAATGCGAGATTTTTCAAAATACACTTTCCAATATAATTGCTTAAAAAATGAAAATGTAACATACTCTTCTTTCTGTTTTTCCAGTTTAACTTTGTATTCTTCATATTCTTTTGAGAATTTTTCTTTTTCAGTGTCTGCAATTGTCTGTTGTGGGGTCTAAAACACGTACAAATAATCAAGATTAAGTAGATCAAATGTTATATGAAAGTATATTTAGTAACTAAAACTGAAATTGTCAAGATTAATATATTATATATAATTTTAAAAACTACTGCCTGATCTCTATACTTGTTGAGGTAAGTAGAGTAAAAAAGTTAAAAATTTCTTTCCTTAATTAACTTTAATATTTCAATAAACATAATTATTCACCCAGCTTTCAACTTGCCAAATTAAGGAAACAATTTTTAGAATAGCACTTTGTTAAGCAGTGGTTTGCAGATCATACTCCTCTCTTCACAAAGAACTGGTCGAGAAAAAAAACTGCTTTAGAAAAGCCAGGTTTGAGCCGGTTAATTCCACACAATTCTCCAATCCAGGATGCCAAATTTGTGACTTTTCATCGCGAAGTATCATTGAAATATCCACCATAATTTGACTAAAGTTTATCTTGAATAATAAAATCCTAAATGAGAATGTGAATGCTACTGCATTATTACAATTTGCTATCAACAATACCAACATCCATTCTTGCATAATTTCAATGGCAACAATAGCAGATATTATTTGAATTTGTTTTCTGTGAGATATCCCGCATTTTTGGAAATAGAACTGATACACAAACAGACTGGTTTCCTTTTCAATTTCTCTAGAAGGGACTAGGCTTTACATATGTGTATTATATATCCGTTCTTATGTACAGTACTTATTAAGTAGTTTAGATATGAAAATTTAGTTTTGCATATGTTAAATTTCATATTTATTTTGAAGTTTAATTAACTACTTTCTTACTAGTAGAAATTAGAAAACAGTTAGAAATTGACATTTTTCAACTAATTGAAAACATTTTATTTAGATGATACTCACGGGTTGTGTTCCGGGAGGATAGAGACTCGACACGAGGAACTTGAGAACATCGTGATCATCTATGCAACAGAAAAATTTCATTAATAACTTTCAAAAATATAGATAAGCCAACAGAATATCGTAAACTTACCGGCTAATCCACCAGTTGCAGCCGATATACCAAAATAACCAAACTGCGGCAAAAATACATTTTCTACTCTCATGCACATTTCGTAGTCGTCGTCATTATTAGAATTTCCAGCATGAAATAAAATCTAGAAAATTAATAAATTATTTGACTTCAAAATAGCAAAGACATTTCAAATAACTCATTAGATTCCAATTTTTAAGCTACTAAAATATAAATTAGACTGACGAGAATACAGTCAAACTTAAATTTAGAAATATATTTGTCTGCCTTTCAAATTGGCACTAAATTGAATGTGGTGTTAAACTGAAGTACCTCAAAATAATAAGGATTATATGTAGTAATGAAGTTCTACACACAAATACAGTTTAAGAGTTTGAAACTCGTGATTCAGTAATAACAATGTCACATGTAGATACTGAAGGATTCTCTATTCAATATTTTTAGAGAAGTTTCACTTAATTTTGGACTCCTTAAAGTCCAAAATTAAGCTGTGAAGTCATTTCAGGTTTTTAAATTAGCTAGGAGTTGAAGGAATAATAACTTAAAAGGCTTTAATAATCGTTTCTGGCTTGGGAAATTCATTTTATAACTACTGACTTGAGCCGAAAGCATTCATGGATAGAGAGTTTAAATTTAAAAAATAATAAATTAAAAGAATATCGTCCAACAAAATGATTTGTGGTCTGTACAGAATTGTAAAGAATATTTTCTGAGTAACATTTTAATCATTCAAGACATTAGAAAAGGGTTTTCTAATTAACAACACAGGAAAACTAAAGTAAAAAAAAAAAAAGTTTATATTATAATTATTGCAGATGATGTAGCAATGTTTTTTAGCCAAAATTATTTTTTTAGATATTAAGATTTTATGCTAATTTATTTTTAAATACCATAAAATCTATTGAAATTGTTAAAATTTGAGTCTGTTGTACAATAATAAAAAAAGAGAAGTTAAAATTTCTTTATTTTCTGATTTTTTGAGGTGTTTATAGATATGTCAATAGTAAATATACTACCTTTTCCATAATTATTTTATAAATTGACATAAATAAAGGAACCGATCATCAAACTAACCGATAGAACGTTTCTGTAATATTCAATTTTTGTTCGAACGGGGAATGGTTTGTTTCGGAAGTCTCTCAAGCAACCGGCCAATTGCTGATTGATGCCGTCTCTGAAATAATCGAATAGTAAATGATTTTTAAGTTAGATTCATTTATAAATTATAATAATTATATAACAGATTATCTTAAATCAGTGTTTCCAAATGTTTGAAACCTATGGCACACTTTAAGTGAGCTGCAACCTTTGCGCAATTATTAATTATTACTGGACTGGTCAATCATGATGCTCTCTCTAATATTTTTTCTATGGTAATTTAATGGTACAAACTCTGAAATATAATTTATAACACACAGAAGTACATTTTGCTATTTCTTTTTGCAAACTTTTTTATTTGTCTCATCTGTAGTGGATCCAGAAGAACCCAAAGGAAGAGCTAACACACAAAATATTTAAATTACTAAGGACCTTTTATTAACATGTACATGGCGATTATATTGCAGACTGTCTGATAAACCACATTTACTATCAAAAATGTTTTTAAAAACCACTAAACAAATAAGCCCTGTTCTTGACACAGAAAAATTAAAACTTAAGCCCCTATAGCTCTTCTTGGATCCATCTCAGCATCTCACGACACACTTAAAATAGCTTTACAACATACCAGTAGGCTGCAGCACTGGTTCAGAGTCACTGTTTTTAATAATCTTGAAAAAAAAACAGTAATAAAAAAGTAATTTGTCAATACTTTCACTGTAAATTAGTTAAAGGAAGTTTTTTTGTTTGTGTTTTTCACTATATTAATTTAAAAAGTCTTTATATTTGGTATCAATAAGATAGCACTTACGTCTGATGATCATAAACTTTGGTACCATCATTAACCATAGCCATAATGTAAGGATTGTTACCCTAGAACAGTAAAAGAAAAAATTAATTTCTGTAAATTATAATTTATGAAAGTGAACAAAACTTGTCACTGTAATGTCAAATATAACACTGTTTAATTTGGGTAACAAAATAAAGTTTTACTCAACATTTTCCATTTATAATTGGGCCATTTTCAACTTACATTTGAACATTTCATCTTCATGTATGTAAGCCAAAGACATTTCTAAATAAAACTGAATAACTAAATCGAGCATTTTTGTCTTTATGTAATAATAATTACTTTATTTTTAATGAATAAATCTCTTTATGCTATACAGTTACTTCTCTTATAACATGGTGCGTACTTTGTGCATACCTAGAAAACATCATGTTATGGCATGTTGTATAATAAAAATAACACTATTCACGGGAAAGAGTTCAGATTTTAAGCACTTCTGCACTTTAGTTTTATAAAATTTTGAGCTTCTCTGCAATACTCAAAGGTTTCTTTTTTCACTTGGGATACCAAATACAGTATGAAAGAAATGCCTTCTGTGTACCAAGTGTATTCCAAATGTGTTAATACTTTATCGAGAAGGTGCACAAATTTGGGGAACAATGCAAAACATACTTAAGGGTATAAACTATTGTATAAGCTGGGTAATAGCTGATGTTTTTCTTCTGTTTTCTGCATTCAACTGGTGTTGCTTGGTAAGGTAAAGCATTGTCAATTCATGAAAAAACAAGTGTGTGAAAATTTTTTTCACATTTAGGTAAATTTATACCCATTACCTACTGCATTTGCACATTAAAAACACAATTATAACATACCAGACTGTACTTAGAGACGGCCAGTTTTGCATTGCATAACTTTGTCATGTTATTTCAATTCAATTCAATAATGCAGGTTAAATTTTGCATTGCATAACTTTTTCAAAATTCCACAAAAGACAAACTACTAATTTTTTTTAACTCTCTGCTTCGTAGGCATCACAGAAGGCATTTCTTTCATACTTATCATAGGTTCAGCTGTACTCACAATGGGGTAACCAGGTGGCAAGGAATGGTGCCCAAATTATCTGGGACAAACAACTCAAACAAAATGTAAAAATGATTAAAAAAACCAGACTCACTGTTTTCAAAAGTATAATACTGCAAAATTTTAGTCTAACTACTTGTTGCCGATCCCACAAGAAAAACTGTCCCATAGAGCAGCCTTTTTGACTTTGGATCAGATCCATAAAAGACGGATGCATGCAGTATATAGCCTTACAATTACTGCATATATAAAAATTCATAAGAAACCATAATCAGCAAATCCAATTGTAGAGAAGCAAAGCTACAAAGTGGAGAAGCTAGCAAATAGGATAAAAGTAAGGATGATTATCAGTGGATAAGGAAAAGTGTGGACTTGAGGAATAGAACTGAAAGAAATTAAAGGGAGTGAGGAGGACCTTATGATTTTGAGTCCTTGTACCCAAGCATAAACTATGAATTAGCATTCGTGATGCTAGATGAGTTTTTCAAGAGGTTTGGAAGAGAGAAAGTAGCATTAGTTAGTTAAAGACATTATGAAAGAGCCCCATTTCCATTCTGCAGAGAAATATTACACAGAACAAAGGAATGCTAATTGATTTCCAATTGCAGTTGGTGAAAATAGCAGAGAGAAATAACAGAAGTATGGAAGCAGCAGTGTTTCTTCCAGAAAACATTCTCTGGGAGTATTTTTCTTATTGGAGAGAGTGACAAATACAATTGGTCAACCAATTTATTGCTTCTATATACATATATATAATCTTTTGTATGTTTTTACAAAATATATTTTATACCAAGTTATGTGAGGAGGTATTTTTCAATCTCTGGGGAGTAATATTCTTCTGGACTCTTCTGAAATAAACCTGAGAAGCAAGATTAGCTTTTATGTGGGATTTGTGGATGATGATATAATTATATGGAAGAATTACAAAGGAGATAAACTTTATCCCATGCTGGCTCTCCAAAACTTAAAATAGCAATTATCCATATATCTAAAAAGTGAATTTTTTAGATATATCGATAACACAGGTGTACAGTGAATTTTGCATAGGAGTTTATAGAAAAAAAACATTAAAATCCTTCTGATCTGTATGCTTCTCAAAGATCTGCTGCAATACAAATCAGTTAATTCAAAACCTTTATTATAAGAGTAATCTTGTTAAGTTCAGGACAAAAAGATTCAGAAAAGGAGTTGAATTTCCTGCAAGAAATAGTGAGGAACATGGAATATCTAGTCTTTTTTTGACAGTGTCAAAGAGGATAGTGTGAGGAACTGCAAGACATAATTCTCCAGAAAAATTGACTTGTAATTCCTACTATGATCTATTTTGGACAGCAGAAATCAACATCAAAGTACTTAAGTATATAATTTCATTCATATATATATATCTGCTTCCAGCTGTAGAGAACTCATCTGTCAAACAATGCAAAATAACATTTATATATATATAAATGTTATTTTGCATTGTTGACAGATGAGTTCTCTACAGCTGGAAGCAGATTTGTCTGCAAACCAGTACCATAGGAAACTAAGGGGGCTACAGGATAATTAAACATTTTAAAAAATATATTAGTCCTCAACTTAGTAACAAGCTTTTGATTTCATTGCATTAACTTTGGCTATGGCTACTTTTCTTTTACACATGTTAGCTACTAGTATGGTGAATAAGAGAAAAATACCAGCCGAACATCACAACACTGTTCTCTTTGTATCACATTTACATCTTAATTTTTTATGGTGGGTCCAACCCTCATCTCACATTATCGGACAGAGTTTGGCTGCTGCAAACTCTGTTGTATGTTGTTTTCAAGTATGTCTGTGTATGAAAAATGTATTTAAATTCCCTTTGTCTGCCATTAAACATTTCACTTATTGAAAAATAATTAATTAATAGTATAAATTAAATTCAAAACTAGTTATTTACAAGCAATATTTACCTTTCCGTCATTATCAAAGGAATCGAAAAAGATACCCAATCCGTTCCAATTATCGTTACTACCGAATACAGGTCCTTCGACGCCTTTTTTGTCCGTAAACCAAAACGCCTACAAGAGATTTTAAATGTAAATTCAATTTTCCAATAAATTAATTTTATGTTTAATTCTTCATATTGTTTTACTTACGAGACCATCGGCTCCGAGTCTGCCCCGTCCATTCACCCTGAATATCATCTCCACCTCCCACCACTGAAACGTAGTTGCCGATTTGGACCATATCGAACCTAGAAAAGTAATGCACATCCGCATTTATTAACGAATAAAACAGTTTATGACATATTTTTTGTTCAAATTACCTTTTTTGCTTCTTAGGGAAGGAGTAATTCGAACCATTTCCTCACTCGCAATGGCATCTACAAAAGAAACATTTTAACAAATGAATATATTTAAATAATCTCGGACAATCAAAACAACTTGTATGTAAATAAGTGGCCCAGAAATCAGTTAATCATCATAAAGAATAAATTGCAGTCTTCTCATACTCATATGCCTTAATCATATTTTTTTTATCATGTCTCCGTCATTCCATAAAAGAAAACAGTCATTCTGAACTCGGATTATGATTCATATTCACGAGTGTATCCGTAACATACAGAATACAGTTAATTGATTTTTGGGCTGCACTTTATTGCATATATTATAATACAACCAAAGGTATTCTGGAAAATTACAGTTCATTGACAGACATATATGGTTGTCTCCCATTAAGAAAGAAATGCTATCTTCTTTTTAACTTATAATACCAGATTTTACTGAAGAATTTTGTGCTATAAAACTTAATTAACACCTGAAAATTAAACTTTGAAATCTCATTGGGTATGCCAAAAACTAATATATACCGTCGACCAAGAGATAAAGTCATAATTATGCGAGTGACAAATACACACTGCTTGGCCTCACACATTTAAGTTGATCACTCAGGTGGAGTTTGGTGACACGAGAACAGGCTATGCCATACAAAATAAGAAGTGCCAAGTGCCAAACACCAAGTAATTCAGTCAAGTCAATCGTACGAATGCTCAAGATAATGTACGAGAGCATTCGCATGACCAAGACTGAATATGAGAGATAGCATAGCTGTAAGATGCTCATTTGGCACTTACGTAAATCTTCAACATATATATTTCAACAAGGGTAAATTAGAGCTACGTGATTTCAAACAAACTTTAATTTTACATTTTGCGAGGATTCCTACATTAAAAAAAATTTCTCTTCTTTTTAAATTCAAACCTTTTTTAAAAACTTCTTTTGGTGTGGAAATATCTATCATTATGAAGATCGTCCCACGTGGTAATGAAATTGAGTCATTCTTCTTCCCCCAAACAAGAACGGTAAACCAAAAACGCTTGATTGAGTTCTAATGGAAACAGGAACACCAAATTCCCAAAACAATTGGCTAATCTTTCCCAAAATGGATGGCCCAGAAGAGGAGAAACTAAAAAGGAAAGCAAACATTACATCCAAACAACACCAACGTACCTTGAACCTGTTACTGGTGTGTGTTACACGACAGATAAAGTACATCACAAACGTTTTTGAACAGCTTAAAGTTCTTCCTCGAGTGATACACAGAATAACTGATGGAACACAGGATAAATAGAACATGAAGATTTGAAAATTAGATCGGATCCATGTCTCGTGAAATCATTATGTTGGACATGTGCATTCGTGTGGGTAGCCAGTGTTGGCAATTAAAGATCTGTATCCATCAGGATCTGCCAAGCAACTGACAAATTCAGCTCTTCCTTGTGATTGATGCACATGGTGGTGAGGCTAGATTTATAAATGGAAATGGCCTCTAACCATCTCAAGTGTTCACAGTGAGGATGGCCCTTGCTTGGTTAAAGGGCACCTCGATATCAGGATCAGCAGCGTAAACAGCAAGGGCCATGGTACTCCTCATGTGCTGTATGTCTGAGCGGTGTTCTTTATCCTTCATGTAACTCACACCAGTAACAAGTTCAAGGTATGTTGTGAAAAAGCAAAAGAAAAAACAATTGAAAAACTCTGGAGAGTCAGGTGAGTGGTTGGTTGCAGTTTTGTGATGAGAACTTTCTGAGACTCCCTTAATTGTGCCTGCTGTGATCTCCCAAGACTATCTTAATTGTGTCTTCTCAAGGATCTGGAGAACACACTCGAGATTTACCACAGAAAAAAAGGCAAGATCTTCACAGAACACACTCTCACAAGTAGGAAAAATTCTTCTAGTCAAATATTGATATTTAACTAACAACCCAATGGGAAAATAAACTATATTTACGCAATATACATGAGCATTGTCACTTTCTGTCAGATCCACATGACATTAACATTTAAAACAAGATGTGTCAAATATTTCTGTATAGGTTTGCTTAGGCCATCTGCTCAAGCCTGATGTAAACTGTAGATAACAAGCAAACCTCCATTTTTAAAATACTGAAAATTAAGAAAATTAAACAAAGTCTATTTTTAACACCAAACTTTAGCCATTGCAATGCTTTGTTTTATAATTAAACAATTGACTTGCCCTTGTTTTCCTAATTCCAAATTGACGGCTACTTACATGACAAAACAGTTGTTGGGACAGATGTGTAGATAAGACATTCCGTAAGAGAGACTGCATCACTAGTCCATATTCAACTGAACAAATCAAACAGAGATAACATGATTCCGTTTTGGTTTGGCACTGCATCCACTCGAAGACCCATTAAGTCGGGCAAATATTTTTGTTCTAAAATTACGGATCCATCTTGCCACATTCCTTACTTTCCCTTGGCTATGTAACATACCAAGGCAATAACGGATGCGACCATTTTAGCAAGTAAGTAACAGCTGACTCAGAACCAGTTTGGACCCAATAAATTTGACCATCTAATTACAGCAAAGCACTGCATTAGCCAAAGAAAGATATTGAATCGGTATCATTTCCGAACATAAAAGTTCTTCATCAGGTGAAAAAAGGACAACTTATAAAGAAACGTTCGATGGAACAGTTTTCGAAAGAGCTGTGCGAGTGCAACCTCCCAACCAAGACAAGCTATCTGGAGTGTATGCCATCCCGCTGAAAGACCACAGGTGTGACGAAGACTTATGGTACATCGGCTCCACTAAAAGATCGCTAGGAGCGAGAATTAAAGAACATAAAGCAGACATCCGACACCAAAGATGTACAACCGCTTTGGCACGTTACGCCACGGAACCGGATATTCAGCCAAGGTTTGACGAGGCCAGGATCATCCACACCACACCCCTTATACACCATTTGAGATGGATGGAGGCAATTCACATACACAAAACCGCCCATGATAAAAAATGTATTAACAGCAAAGAGGAGTTATCGTTATCCGTCGCATGGCAAATGCTCATATATGACGGATGACATTACAGAAAAATTTCCACTTTCGCCCATGCGCAGAGATGACGACATCCGCACGAGTAGCATTTCGAACTCTCTTCAAA
The DNA here is from genome assembly GCF_030686945.1 of Centruroides vittatus. Classification (NCBI taxonomy): domain Eukaryota; kingdom Metazoa; phylum Arthropoda; class Arachnida; order Scorpiones; family Buthidae; genus Centruroides; species Centruroides vittatus. Next base: position 2,146,693 of record NW_027120768.1, read on the forward strand.
AACTGTTCCATCGAACGTTTTTTTATAAATTGTCCTTTTTTCACCTGATGAAGAACTTTTATGTTCGAAAACGTTTGTGAAACTGGTAATTATATATCATTTCCGAATGTCTAATTAAAGAAAATACAAATAATATCAACAAAAAACATTCTTTAACATGAGCAATTATTTATTGTGACATGGTCACGATGTCAAGCTGCAATTTTCAGTCATTTTAAATTTATTTATATTAAAATATATGCTCTCCACCTCAAATTAGTAGTGTCTTGCTCCTGTACATCATACTTTTCAGTTAGCAATACAGCTGTGCAGGTCATTTAACTCCTTTCGGGGAAAAATTTTTGTATTGAAATAATGTGACATCTGGTTTGCATTGGAAGTTTGTATATAGTTAGTTGGGGCCTCCTGACCCTAATCTTTCCATATCTACTCTTGGCTTTCATCTATCAAACTCTGTTCTCGAGATTAAGAAACAACAAACAAATGGATGACAGTGGGAATTTATAGGTCTTCAATTTTTTTAAATTAAATGTAATAATTCTGAGAGAATAATTAATTAGATAATCAATCTTTTAATGCAACTTAGAGACAGTTTCTTCTACATTATTGCACAATTACAATAACTGCATAAAAAATATTATTTACAGTAAAAAAAATGCAATAATCAATAACATGAGCATTACAATGAATTTTTTTAAAATTAATTACATTGAAGTGTGTCACCAAAGCATCAAACAAGACTTTTTTAAAACAGCAAATGTTATTCTGCAATTTGTTTTCTGTAAATTTTAATAATAAAATTAAAATTTGTGATGTTTAATGAATATAAATATTAAATTTATATGCTAAAACAGGAAGATTGATAGGTAAAAACCAGTTTTTGGTTATTGACAAAGACAATGGATTATTATTCATTTTACGAAATATTATAAGTCTTTCCTCAATTTAGCAATTGGAATTTCCGGTTTCTCGATCCACTTATCAAAGTCTAAGGTAATTGTTATGCACTTCCTCTTAAGAAACATTATCTTGCAAAGCTCGGCTTAGCTATTTGGAAATAATGAGCCAAACCAAAGCTTCAAACCAAGCTGCAAGCAGCAATTCTGGACTCCAGCTATTTGATAAAATGCTAGTTATAAATTACAGTTACTACATTGTAATTGCAGCAAACAAGAAGAGAACAAGCCACAAATGCAAACTCTAAATTCAAAAAATCTACTTTTACGTAGCATAATTTTGTATAAAAAAGTCTCGGTGTCACGCTGCTGTTGACTATAAACCAAATCTTGTTTCTTTTATCTTCATTCTTCTGCATGGAGAAATATATACTGATCTTTAAATACATTCATTTTTGAGTAGAATATAATTATAACAGTTATTTATAAGATACGAGAATATTAAGGCATAATTTAATACAATTAAATGCAAAATGTGACAAAAGAATGCATTTCTTCCTTTTAATACAAATTAATCTCTGATATTTCAATTTTATCAGGAAAAAAACTGAATAAATTCCTATTCTGGTGGTAGAATTGAGGCATCATTCTTTATATTTCACTCAACAGATAGATTGGAGTCACCTTTAAAGGGTGTAACTGCAGCCTACCAAACAGCCTTAATATGATGATGATATACTCTAGCCACTGACAACTTAGCTGGACTAATTACTGCATCTTTAACAGTGAAATTTTAGAAGAATGCCAACATTTTTGATTCAATTAAATTGATCATCCTTGAGCCTGATGGTTTTATTCATTTTGTGACTGAGTATGGCAGCAAGCCATCAAACTGTAAAATGTAGACAAATCTAACTGTTTCTATACTGATAGCAGGTATCGGTGATCCCTGTAGGATTTAAAATATACTATCTTCATGTTCGGGTAATGCAAAAGCAAAGATTTCAGCAGAGGAAAAATTATAACAATGACAATACACATCAAAATATACTAAATTGCTAGTTATAGAACAATAAATTAGTAATTTTGCAATCAATTCTGTAGCAATCTTCTGTCAAATACTTCAATTATAAATACATTTTGAGCCAGATACTAGTTCGTTCCTTCTAAACATCCAAAGTACACTTCCATAATAGAAGTTCAGATATTGACCAGAGTTAAAAATAAAAAGTAAACTGATTTTATATGTTCCATGTTACAACTTTCCCTATTCCATAATAGCAATCAATACATAGAAAAGACCGTACTAAGCCAAATAACATTTGCATGTTTCCATCCTCGTTTGTAAATCTTTTCTATGAAGTTCGATAAAAATATAATAATTAACATTTAAACATCCAAAAACAAGTTATTTTTTATTTGGAATTATGCATAAGTTTCAAATGGAATGTTACTGATATAAATCTTTAACTCTTTCTGCCTGCAAGTAGAAAGGAAATTTTTCATACCTATCACTGTTTCAGTCATGTCTACATGGCTAGGCAGATATATCAGGGTGAAACTCACCTACAAAAATAAAGTCAAAGCCTTTACCCCTCAATCCAGGGTGCCTAGTCTCAAGTTACGTGAGTAGTAACATGAAAATACGACATGGTATTGACTTGTTTGGCAAGACCATGCACTGAAGGAGTTTGTGACATGTGATGCTTCTACTCACGTAACTAGAGACTAGGTGCTTGGACTGCTTAGCAAGTCAAGTGAATAGTAACTCCAATATATTGAGTGTGTCTTGTATTACAAACTCATTCAATAAAAGTTTCTACCCACATGATGCATTCGTGTTGTTATTCGTATAACTTGAAACTAGGCACCAGGTGTAAACAGAACATATTTTTTAAACAATTCATCATAGTTATATTGAAAAAGTTACTAAATTGAATCGGTACTTTTCCACATATGCTCTCGACAATATCAGGTTTGCACTCAATTTTGGCCAACATCTGAACCAGCATGTTAGGAGTCGTGCCATTAATGGCATCTGCGATTCTTGTACGTAGGGCTCTCGCATCTGGCACTTTTATAACATATACACCATACTTGACACATCCACAAAGAAAAAAGTTCAAAGAGATGATGTCTGGTGACTGGGTGGACCAAGAAACAAGACCCCAATGAGCTAGACCACATGAAAGTGGAAGTCTAGATAGCCATCATGCAACAGCAAGCTCTTTCAAGTGAATGCAAATGAAACTTGGGAGTATTGACTGATATTTTCAACACATTTTATTCACAGGACAGTTTAAGACTTGGAATGTTCAAGGAGAACACCCTGTATTATTTTACACCTGTTAATACAGAAATTTTACTAAATGTCACAAAAAACTTTAAATAATATTCAGAAAATACATATTTTTAGCAGAATATGTCATTTTTATTGACTTAAGTACTAAATGCACAAGCTATAAACTGCAGAGAATGTTTCTATGTGTCATAAAACATCTTGCAATAAATAATTTGCGACTTTTATAAAGTCTCAAAAATTATTCAATTGTTTTAACCAATAAAACAACAATTTAAACATTAAAACGTAACTTTAGAAGTAATTTTCTCCAATTTTAAGTTAATTCGACTTGTTAAATTACTCAAAGTTTTCGATTCAAATTATCTTGCAAGCACATTCGTTTTAAAAGGATACTTGCTTAAAAAGAAATAAAGAAGTTAATTAGAAACATCATAAAATATTAAAATTTATGGATTAAAACAGAGTAAATACGTAAATAAATTAAGGCTATAAAATTTTAATGAGTCGAAGGTGATAAAATTAAATATTTATGTAACTACAGCAACACAAATCTGCGACCGCTACAAATCTATTATATTCTTTCGACTGGAAGAATAGGTTTTAATTAACAAAAAATTGAATTTTTTGTTCTTTTGGCATAATTTTAATCATAAATTGTGAAATTTCTTGCATAAAAGTTTGATTTTATGACATTAATATTCAGAAAACAAATTTAAAAGTATACTTTAATACATAATTTTTTTGGAATAATAAAAGATCAGATGTTAGATGCCATATTTCAAGATTATTTCAAGTTCAATTAGGAAAATAAAGAGAGAAAAATATGTTTTGAAGATGATTTTTTTAAAGTATAAATAATGCACAATTAAGATTTCTGTTGCATCACGCTAAGTAAATACTCAAAGCGAAGATATGCAATGTCAAATATTACAAATATTCCCTTTTATAATGATTTATCATTAAAGTTTTATTAACAGATGCTTTTTAAGGACATTTCCTTAACACAAGAGTTTAAGCTTCAAGCCTTGGCAAGCTACAAGAAGTTTAGGTAAAGTTAGTCAAACAATAAGCCAAAAATGCTCCTAATAAATCCTTAATTTTGGCTTCTTTTTATTTAAATACAGTGCCAAGTTTTGTTTATTTCCAAGATAATAGATCTGTTGATGTATTTATGATTATCAGAATGAGAATAAATAAAACAAATGTCTATAACTCATCTTCAGAGATAGGAGTACATTAATTTGAGGTCACTTTCACATGATCCAGGTGTTTGCCCATCCAGGAAAACCCAGGTGTGAAAACTGAATGTGGCACAAGTGAGCAGCATCATGAGGCACAAGACATTTTGCACCACACGGACACAGTAAAACCCTATCTGGACAAAAAATTCACCAGAATCTCCTTGCTATTGGCTCATGGGACTGGCATAGATATTCACCTGTGTCACAATCTATCGGCGCACTGGAGCAAATGCATATCTTCATAACCATTTGCTTCTCTGATCAGTTATATGGGCACCTTCGATTAGCTTCTGCACATGCTCCACAGCATTGTTTTGTCAGTTCTATCAGGCAGTGTGTTAGAAAAGTGACATGGCACATTTCCATGCATACTATCCATTGCAATGGACTTGAAAGAGTGCTCACTTTCAACCAGGAGAGGAGATAATTCTCGGTATCTGGAAAGAATCCAGATGTTGCAGTATTTATTATTCCTTCAATATTGCCATTGATACAAATATTACAATAACAGGCAGTACTTACAATTAGTATTCAAACCTTAGCATCAAAATTAAAAGCATCAATGAAAAAGCAATCTGAGAATGTGTTACATAAAGCAGTCTGCAAATCTCCACATTATTTGATCCTTGGTTTTGAATTAACAAGGGAATGTTTTAAGTTGCATGCAACCCAGATGTTACTCAAGCAGCAAGAGCCTCACGTTACTTCGAGATCAAATTCCAAATTGGATGCGGCAATAGATTCGTCTATTGAATTGGAACTGCCAAAAAAGAAATTGCAAGCAAGTTTTAATTTATGGAAGGTTTGGGAGAGTGTGCAGGAATCCATATCTTACAAAAGTTATTTGTAATTTAACTAGTAAAAATCACTTATTGTATAACAAGACTTTTGCAGGCAATTTCAAAGTACTCCATATGTAAGGCAAACATTCATGTTGCACATGATGTCTCAGAGTCTGCAACCCGCAAAACACAAATTTTTGTTTATGGCACTTACTAGAGACAGTAGACAAAAACACCCGAATGCAGATGGAAGACAAAACTCGAATATTTACTCTATCGATTGGTGTACATCGCATACTTCTCGGATAATAATTAACATAATTACAGTAATTTAAAATGGTAGAATTCTTTTTGGAAGATTATACATAATGAACATATTCATATTATGCAATGCTCTCAAATTAGAGAAGAAGCACACTTCAATTTAACCTTATATTTCTTGGTAATTATATAGCTGACCCCAATGTAACAGATTACAAGATCGCAACACTCAATCACACACCTGAAATCCACAATAACCTCTCTACAAATTGAATTTGGCTTGCTTATTTTATTGAAAAAATAGATAAAAATTTGATATAATGGCAATCATAACTAGTTCTCTCTAATTTAAATGTTAATGTTAATTCAGTTAGTCATGCTCACATCAAGCAATGCAAATTACACAAATCTTTTATTAAACATTCGACAAGTTCTATTTATACATGACAATGAAACAGTTACAAATACATTTAACCTAGTTTCATTCATGCAAATGTCCATACGTTGTAGATAAAAAAAAAAATGAATACAAAGAGGCCGAACGCATAGAGAATTAGATCATATTTAGCAAACTAAAAACCTATTTTTGTCAAATTTTTTTATAGTAGACAAGAAATCTCGTTTTTCCTATCAGCTAAAAAGCCTCCTCTTTGATATGGTATAAACACATTAAGTGCAAATCATATGAAGAATGATTTGCACATTTAATAGTGAGAAAGTTACATAAAATTTCTGCATAATAAATTATTCATATTGATATAAACACAACCGAAAATGTGAGCTAGATCTGTACTTCTCTGACTAGTCAATGTGGCGGATCAGCAATGCTTTTCCAAAAGTGTTGGGCAAACAGTATCTTCACACAAAAATTTATAAATAATGTCTTCTTATTCACTATCACACACTTTAGACTATTAATTACCACCTTTAAATCTCTCTTAATCAAATATACTAGTCTCTCTTTATAATACAACATAATATTATTATGCCACTTCCCACTTCTTCCTTATTTTCTACACTTTATCCTATTCATCACATCATTTTCATCTGTAAATCTTCCATAACTCATTCTCAAAAATTTTATAAAAACCGCTAGGCTGACCCTGGTTTCATAGGTCTTCTCGGTGGATAAAAAAAAAAAGCATCATTCACATCTTACTTCTCCAGTTCTTTCCTTTGAACTAACACTATTATACTAATACACTAACACGAGGACCAAATTTCACTACTATTCTTTTCTCTTCTTTCCTCTTTCTTCCTCTTTACCTGCGGCACTGCCCTTGCGCACTCGCGCAGAGGCAGTGCTGCAGGTGAAGAGGAAGAAAGCATATATCTACTAATTTACTATTGATTATTCCAATGCTACATTAGATAATACGATACAATAAACTGTAAAACAACAAATTGTAAAACTAATCGCACGAAATGTATCCGAATGAGTACTGCAGACTTATAAATTCTACCTTGGCAATATTAAAATATGAAGATAAATATAAAGAGAAGAAATCTCCAAATAAACTCAACTATCCATCACACAGAACTATACACCTGATGAAGCCTGTGTGGTGGCTACTTGCCTTTTACCTATAATCTAAAACTTTATCCTCCTCTTGTGGTAATATCGTCCAACATCCCCGTTTTATTTGTCTCCCCTGCCATATAATATTCTTTTTGGTTTTCCCTAGCTGGCTAAGTGGAGTTTTCCGGGTTTCCTCCTTTCTTACCCCAAATGGGAGCCAGCTCCCCCGAAAGTCCTCCCGGAAGGCTGCTATAACAACTCTCATAGGGTATTGCATTTCTCCCCCATCAAATTTCTCTTCCAAATTTCTGTTGGGCAGTATTATCGCTGGACTGCTCACTGCTGCTTCCTTTCCTCAGCTGCTTTGAGTCATCCAAAATACAGGTTAGGTCTGGTTTGGTTAAAACTGCATACTGCAACTTTCCTATCAAACTTTCTTTCTCCTTAACTTCAAAAAAATCTCGGTAAGTATGATAGCACAAACAAAATATAACACATAACATATAACACGTAAATTATGAGCCCTCACAAGGGACTAGTTTTTCTTATGAGCCCGCCTAGGGACACCATCTACTAACCCACGCAAACCTACCTCTCACATAACACTCTGGGGCCTTTTTATGCTCTCTTTTGAGTGGGAAAGGGCCTAAAACCACAAAGAAAAAAAAAAAAGTATCTTCACACACTATTGGTATGATATAATTATCAGTATTACAACTTTAAATCCAACAATTGTCAGCTGGCAAATGGAGGCTTAATCTAACTACATTCATTAATTAATATGTAAGTTATAGTATCAAGATTCATGAGGCACTTTTCATCACACAACACATTACATTAGATGCTAGTCTCTTATGCAGTTGTATGTTACAATGTTAAAATGTGTGGTGTAAACAATCAATCAATCTTATACAAAACATTGTATTACAATAGTAAATCCACAGACCATGACTTTGAGCAGCACTCTATATCATCTCTATCCAAATATTACTTCAATTCTTACTTTTTTATCATAATTCTCAAGTTTATCAATCAGTTGGTTTAACATATTTTAAAACTATTAGCCTTCTATCTTGATGTTTATGCAAAATTTAGGCATTGTATGCCCATTACATCTAAAAGAGTTTGTCCTATGGCCTAAGGATTTTAATTTGCTTGAATCATCACTTGTTGCATAAAAGACATTGAAGTGCATCATCTGAAAGTGTTCATTTTTTCCCTCGTTATTAGTATAATAAACATGCAATAGAATGAAGTTTCCATCAAACGAGGTGCATATCATACTGCCAGACTAAAATATTGTAGTCATCAATCCAGTAAAATATCACATTACACATAGTAAGATGTTGGATGTATGCACGGTATCCTCAAGCTTGTACTTGAGTAAACAACAGGCAGCACACATGCGTCCTTGACACTTAACGTGTTAAAGAAGTAAATAAGTAGTTAAAAAATATTACAATGTCAATCAGCCATTTAGATTTCGATTGAGAAATTCATTCAAGGTCAAACTGGTCTCGTCTAATTACTATTATACACGACAGATCTGTATGAAAATAGTCTAAACTGCATATTTTTATGCTAAAAATCTCAGAATTGTATTAGTTTGGACACATTACAAGTTTAAAAAATATATTTATATCCATTGATGTATTATATATTAAATTAAAAGCAATTTTAAGACATTAAGTTTTAATTTTCACAATATTTAACATCAAAATATTAAATAATTATCAAAAGGTGCTAATTCTATAGAAATTTTGATATGTTATAACTTTCATCTTAAAATTTAAACTACTTTTATTTGTGTAAAGCAACGTGACACACAGGCGATCTATTGTGGACAATGCCTCAGAGGAGGTTTTTTTATGGGAAACTGGGCCCTATTTAGACATTATCAACGTAAAGAAAACCTAGAAAACTTCCCATAATCAGTCCTTTGGTAAGGCACAAACCCACAACCAACTACCAGCATTTGGTGCTTTTATCCGCTCGGCCACTGGTAGCACGACAAATATATGAATTTTTAATGACTAGAAATGGGTGAGTATTGTGATATAAAGTCAAATCCACTTTTTATTAAAACATTTCATTGATTCTATTTACTGACTGGTAAGTTTTTATGTTTAATTATAAGGACACTAAAAATACAAATGAGAATATAAAGTATAACAAAGAATTCATTTGTATTTTAAATCTGAATCAAAATGCTAGTGGAAATGTATAAAAATTAGTGTTGAGTATCTGGAGTGTAAGCAAATATCCCATTGTAATTGCTATAATTGGACAAATATCTTGATATCAACTCAATTCATTAACTATTATACTGAACTGCTTAATTGGTTAGTGTCATATAGCTAATGTGTTTACTTATATGGCATTAAACAATCATAAGTACAGCAACATACAAATATAAAGAATAAATCACCCACTAAGCATACGAGGCACACGTGTAGGGGTCCCGAAACTGGAAAAAATAATAAGGCAATTTTTCCGATGCAACTGTAACTCATAATTCTATAGCTATAATTAGACATTAGCAGCTTATGATTTAAAATTATGTAGAGGAAGCCCCAAGTCATCTTTGCCTGGAATCCCAAAAGATAATCTATCACTGAAACTAAATGTTTATTTTAAAACAAATGAAGATTTGTCTTAACTTTTTACAATAGAAACTGACAATGATCACATGAATTTTTCCCATTTTAACTGGTAGAATTTAGTAAATATTACTTACTATTTGATCATCAAATATGTGTTAAACATTATTTTCAGTTCTTTTTAATAATATTTCTAGTATTATTCTTACATTCTTTGTTCAATTATTTTCTTAAAAGATGCTAAGGCAAATCACAAGCAACAATATTTCTGAGCATTTTGAGACATTGCAACATCTCGCTATCTCCAAAAAGCGAGCTGTTGCAATGTCTAACATGTTGCTGTCGATTGAAATGGCACATGCGATACCTAAAAATATTGTTGCTCATTATTTACTCGGAGCCTTAGTGTTAAACATTGTACTGATCACGGATGTTTCTAATTTACTTCAATATGCTTGGTTAAACATTGGTAAAATTATGTAAAACTGATATAAATTATAAACAAATTATACAAATATTTTTAAATTATGAATCAGGGTTTATCTTAATACCCTAATATATGGAAAAATGGGAACAATTACATGTCTGAAGGAGACAGTTTGGACTTTATCAGAGCTGTAGACCATACCCAGGGAAGCAAAAAAGTTAAAGGAACCATAATTCCACATGTGACCCTTTGAGAGATACAGCCCCCAAAATCAGGTTGTGATTGAGTCGTGTTATTCCACAAAGACTAACTATTTAGTTCAGGCAACTATTCCAGCTTTGAGTAGCACTCGATGTTATATAGTTTTATGGGATGTGGAGGCTTGCCCCCAAGTGAACACCAAGGGGCAAGTGATAGTGAGCACCGAAACACAAAACTACATGCAGAGCATCAATCAAGGCTCACCATCACTTGTCCGGACCAACGCAGAGCATGGAGAATAGGCAGTACGCCGATATGTGGTAAAAACCGACCTTCAGAGGCAAATATCTTACAAAGGGTAGCATATAAAGGAACGATTCCTTTCACTTTTTTCCCTGTATGAGGGCAGATGGGAAACCCCTTGTTGAGTTCATATCTTACCAAAAAATGACAAAGATCACAGATTTTTAAGCAAATACCCCACTTTACTTGCTAGAATTTGGTAAACATTACCATACACACATGAAATTCCCACAGCAGTGCATCACAGCTTTGCGGAACCTGGACAAATTCAAATCAGAGGGAAATCCCTGGTATTCTCATCCGGCATCTTTTCTCAACCCAACCTCCGTAGAGTTGAATTAGCATTGCACCTGGTTTATAAGAGATCGGTCTGACGCATAGGATAACGCGCCACCAAATATGCATTAAACACTGCACCGATTGCCGCCGTTTCCAATTTAATTCAATATGTTCGGTTACAAGTCACCAAAAACAGAAGAAATTACCTAAACACTTTAAATTATACATCATGATTTATCTTAATACCCTACTGTATGGGATACCGGAAAATCTGGTGAAGATCACGTGGATTTTTATGTAAATATCTATTTAAATGGATAAAGTTTGGTGATGGATGTGATGATGTGGATGTGTACGTAATGATTCGCTATTCAATCTACTCTCATAACGTTTAAGCGTGAGAGGAGTCATGTAAGGAAGCTGCCAGCTTCCTTCATCAATGATGAATTCCCCCCCCCTTTCAATAAGGCAACGTGGACATTCGCGGTTCGATCACTCACTTACTTCCGTATGCTTCCCAAAACGGCACAGTTCCGTCCTTCTGCGCTAAATATGGTCCTTTAAAACTGTATTTATATTCGAATCTCTTGTGCGGTACTTCGACGCTACCGAAAATCACTACGATGCACAGAATAAGCAATAGAAACTCTCCCCACTTGGAAGCCATCTTGCAAGAAAAACAAGCAGACTGATCCAGTCGTCGTGGCAACCGAATTAATCCACCTGGCGGCGGAAATTCGTTTCTGACGTCATTTTATATACCATTTTTTTAGTTATTTTTCTGTGATAAATTTTGATGAGTTTTTAGTTATAATTTGAATTTTATTATGTGATAAAATATTAAAATGCTTAATTAAGTTTTATAGAAAGTGAATTTAAGTTAGAAAATAGCGATGCCTAAATTCATTTTCGGAAGCGGTGTTTGGTTAATTTATATTAAAAGAATAAAATTAATTTTAATTTCATTTAATTTTATTACATTTAAAATTAATTTTACTATTTTAATTATATTTATTTAAGTTAAATCGCTATTTTAAATAATTCGTTTTCATTTATTATTACTATTTATACTTGAAATACAAGCTTAATGTAAGTGTTATTAAATTATTAATTAAGATTACATTAATTTTTATAAATTATGTTGATGTAAGTATAAATATTATTATTATTAAATATATTAATATTTATTTTTGTAATTCTCCAAATTGCCGATAGTGGCATCGCAGTGCCACAATCATGTTGAGGTTGACGTGGTACACGTGGTTGTTTGTTGTTTTGGTAAACGGAAATGAACGAAAATTGACAAACGAGGAAGTTCTTCGGCAATTTGAAGATATTATAAATGAGGAAAAATATGTTCTTGCTCTATTTAGTGAGTATAAATTAATATATAAGCTATTTAAAGTATTTCTGCTATCTTTAAAAAGATCTACTGTTTGAAATTGATAAAATATTTGTATTTTTTAAGCAAAATCATGCTGTCAATGCGTTGAATGTGTAGAAACTGAAGCACTTTTAGCATCTACAAGTCATCATTTGGAAGATTCTTATGGTGTAAAAACTGTAAAACTAATCGAACATAAAGTACTTCAAGAAAGATATGGAATAAAGTCTTATCCTACAGTTTTATATATAAGAGACGGAATTCCTCTTCTATATGATGGTAAGAATTTACAAAATTTTATATATTAAAGAACATAAATTATATTGGCCTATCTTCTTACTAAAAGTAAGATAATTAACTAACATATGCTGTGTAATTAAAATAAAAATACCACATTAAATGTGAAATTGGCCTTAACTTAGTAATAAAATTGATTTTTAATATAATTTTGTTTTATTAAAAGTGTTTACGAGAAATTAAATTTTTATTTTAATGAAACAATAAATATTTTTACTACGTGTTTATATACAGGTTCCTTGGAACTCGATGCTCTTTTGGAAGCTATTGAAAAGAATCGTGAACCACTGATCAAATCATTAAATGATGAAAATTTTGAACATCTGACGCAAGCTGCAACAGGTGCAACAACTGGAGATTGGCTAGTTTTGTTGTATGTAATTTATTTAAATAATACAAGTTGATATAAAAAAAATTAGTTTAGATTGTAAAATTAATATACTATGTTTTGAATTAAATTAAATAATTTAATGTATCACATTATCAAATTTTATCTTCAAGTAACTAAAAGTACTTAAATAAATGAAACAATAAAGATACATTTTGTTTGTAGAAATATAATTTATTCTGACGTTAATGCTTTTAAAGTGTTTAGCTTCAGCTATATATATATATATATGTATATATAACATATCTGTTCAAACATCGAAACATAAAAGGAATAAAACTTAAGTGAATTTAAGAGTGGATCCTGCAATCTTCCTCTCTTCTTTGTTGTGTAGGTGTGTTGTTTTTCCCCTTGTAATGCCAGTCCTCCAAGTACATTTTTTATTTACACGATGTTTACAAGGGGTAATGAGAACATAAGAACATGTCAATCTCAGTAACTAAGTGAATAGCATGTCTTCGTATCCCAGCAGGACAGTCTCTTTTTCTTCTGATTCTCCTCTTTTAAAGGATTCTGTGGACCTGACAGCCTACCAATTTACAGTTGGGTTAGTAACTCTATTTCAGGTCTGCCCTTGCCAGGAAACCTGATTAATTTCACTAATTACATATGACAATCTCTGACCCTTCCAGTAAAACTGGTCCAGCCAGGCAGAAGACCAAATCCTTTAGTCCTTGCCCAAGTCTGCAGAAACATGAATAGAATAATATAAATATTTATGTTATTCTATTCCATATAAATATAGTTATTTGCACATTGTCCCAAATCTGTGATTCCACTCCTTGTTACTATTTATTAACCAATGGTTGTCTTGACATTGCTATTTAGATGTCTTTGTTCTCAAGAATAAATTAATTTTTTTACATGAAGATTGCATTCCTGCTAGCATATAATGCCAACATGAATTCTACATGTACAGTACTTCCAGAATGCATCAAACAGGGCATCAATGAATTGCGATGTTCTAAAATGTGTTCTGATATTCACTGTGAAATTCATCAATGAAGAGACCAATGCACTTGTCGAGCTTTGGATAGGATGAGCCCTGACGAAGCAATATGGCTGCCTCCACAGATATATTATTAACACTATTTATACTACTCATCTGTATTAACTCAAAGTTATTTCGACAAATGCCAATATAGCACTGTTTGCTTCCTCCATCTTGTGGAGGAAGCAAACAGTATAGCACTGGGTTGCCAGATGTTCTGGTAAAACCTTATTAAACTGTTCACCAGTGAATCAGTTGTGGCTGAGACTGATGCATAGTGGAATGTACCCTATATCTTTCAGATAGTTTGAATGAATCTTTATATAGCTTCTAAGAATTAATTTTTGTACATATGTTATATAACAGGGGGTGGGCAAGCAAGAGTTCATTGGGAGCTGAAATGTAGGTTTTGCAAAATGCATGGGAGCCGCAGTTCTGTACTGTCGTGGCGGATAGTATGGTAAGGTGCGCGATTTTCATTATATAATATAAATATAATATAAAACAAATACTGAATTTTTTTAATAAACATATTTTCACAAAATTATAAAAATAAAATTGTAAAAATAATAATAAAAAACAGAAATTAACACTTTCAGCAAGAGCCGCATTTGCCCATCTCTGTGTTATATAATGATGATCTTTAAACAAGATTGAAAACATTATTTCAGTTATTAAACTGGTTTTGTTACTTCATTTAGGTGTATTTTGAGTTAATTATAAGTAGTATATCCAGTTTGTTGCAATGTAATCACTACACAGCTTAAACAAGCAATTAAATACTTTTAATTTAATTCATTTGAATCTTTTAAATCAAATAAGTGTGTTAGAGTTAAGCTAAATTAAGATTAATATTTTAAAATGTTTAAGCCATTATAGTTACTTAATTGCTATTATGTTACTGGAAATAGTTTTAACCGTATGATATTATACAGAAAATGTAATATTTTATACAGTTATAATAAAGGATGTCTTATACATCCAGAACTGTAGGAGCTATGTTGATCTTTATTTTTTAAAGCATGACATTGCGTGAGGAGGAATGAATTCTAGTTATTTTGGTGCCAGGGAATAGAGACGTTACTGAAGAGTTTAACAGACTGTATCCAACCCACTATGTAATTGGTAGGAAGTCTGGATATAGGAAGTCTGGTTGGTATGAAATTGCCATTAAACTCTGGCAATTTCATACCAACTACTATCAAAATAACTTAAATTCATTCTTCTGCTCGATGCCACATTTTAACTGTAAAAGAATAAACAAACATCACTGTAACCTAAGTCTGGCTTCTGTGGGGCCAGACTTAGGAGACACCCTATAGAAAATTTTTAAAATGAGTGGTCATAAAGTGGAAGCTATTGCTAAGTGTTTTTTATTTGTTTTTCTATGCTACCATTAATAAATATTGCATGAAGTTTGTAATTGACCAGTAGATTTTTGTAGGATTTACTAGATTCACCAAGCTCAGGGTGGAATTAGGACAACAGCACATGCAATTTCATATTCTCTCTTACTTACTATATAGTATTGTCAAAGTTCTTCCTGCTTAAATTAGTTGATCTCATGAGAATCAGTGTGTTCTACAAAAGTTAGCCATTGTCCCATTTTTAAAATATACAACTTGTAACTTAAATAGTATAATTTAAGAAATATTGAAGCAAATAAATATAGAAATAAGGTTGTACTACTAATTATACACAAGATGAATTTTGAATCATACAACTGTATATATGAATATGTGCTTAAATATGAAGATCACAAATCCATGCAAGAAGCATGTATCTATGTAAATATAAACATATTTACATGACTCAAGTACAGGAATTTCCAAAATGAATGCTACCATTTAAATGATTGTAATTTTGTTAATTATGAGACAGATCTGAATTTGGACAGGTTATATTTTCAGAAATCTTCATGACAGTTTGACTTAAATATGCCCTATCCCCTTAGCATCCAGCCATAATAAAATGTTCTTGGCCAAACACTTAATTGCCATCATAAAAAGCTATTTTAATATCTGTGATACTCATCAAGTGGCCATCTTATTAGGATTTACTGTACAATACATGACGTGGGATGCAGTTTAAAAACCCGTGTACAATACAACAAATTCCATAAACTATGATGCATTAAATCATTTTTTTTTTTTTTTTTTCTGAATGTCTAATTAAAAATCTGAAAAATGAGACGATCTAAATCTGTGATATTCAACCTGGCTTTCACAATATTTTAGGATTTCACGAATTTCTAAGGATGTTTGTTGCAAAATCCCTTAATATTTAAAGTTTAAATGTATTATTGAATGGGTAAATTCCAGTATGCTTCAGTCTCAGACTTATTCTGTCAAAATAATTTATGGTTAATGAAGATGAGTCAATAAAATAACCACACACGTGGCTATATTGCATTGTCGGAGCTCAACGTATCTACAGTCTGACGAGTACAATGTGCATAAGTGAATACATTTTAGTACATCACAGTTCATCAATGTGCTGTTTGAAACACTCTGGAGTATACTCTATATGAGGTGTGTCACACGCACACCAAGGTAAATCATTTAGTTTCAAAGAAGTCACTTGCAACATTAGTCACAGATTTAGATTAACAAAATGAAATCCTTTAATGCATTTATTTAAGAGTCTGTTTGAAAAAAGACAAACCATACAGACAATTCTTATCATGCAACCAAACTACAACAAAATTTGATCAATAGAACTTGTTATTGTGCAGAGATTTATTTAAATTAATTTAATATTTTTTACAGAAATTGTTCAAATAAGGCTACATTCAAATGATCACGATCTGTATTAATAAAATTTTATCATAATTGCTTTATATAATATAAATATAATAATTTTATATAAGATATTTAAACAAGTTTAGTATCTATTAAGAATTAATATAAAACTTTCTTGTAAATTTAGTAATTTATTTATCATTAAGGAAAATTACTTTTCTCTACATAAACAATTTATTGTTTTTTATATTGTATTTAAAGACTTTTTATATATTAAAATCATTTTATTTGCCACTTATAAACAACTGAATTTTCACATTATAACTAATATTCATTCTTTTTGTCAAAATTTAGTAGAAAAATACTATTAATCTTGCAGGAGGTTATTTCTCGTGTGAATTGCCAGCTGATAAAAGCATTTTATCTTAATTTTATCTATAAAATTTGATAATTTTCGTTCATTTAGGACTATTTTAACGTCATTGTTGTCTTAATAAGTATAAATTTATTGTTTAAATTAATATACTTTAAAAATCATGAAAATTATTTCAAATTTTTTAAATACTAATTTACAGCTCTTAATAATTTAAATATTAAATATAAAAATGGCTTTCTTCCAACAACCTCATAAGACTTTCCAACAGTCCTTTCGTTTAAGGCTCTTTTTGAACTTCTTCTTTTCTTTTATTTCTCAGCTTATATTTTTTTTGAGTTATATACAGAGTCTTCCAAAAAGAATTCTACCATTTTAACTTATTGTAATTATGTTAATTATTATCTGAAAAATGTTATAATATACTGTACATTAAAAACATTGGAAAACTGTCCAACAGTTGCACACATTATAATTTCTCAATGTGTGCATCTCTTGTCATATGGCATGCATCTAACTGATATCTGAAATCTTCCTATGCTTGCTAAGGCATGTCTGTCGGCGCTCCTCCCGCAGCAGACACAATTCTACAGCTCCTGCGGATTACTATTGCTGCACAGTGATGAGTGATTTGCAAACTGTATAACACAAAATGCTTTCTCTGTTGCAGAGTCACCATCTTTGTTCATGGCACTTCCTAGAGATAGTAGATGACAATACATTTGAATTTAGATGGGAGATGAAATTCAGACAGTTACTCTATCAATTGGTGCATGATGTAAACTTCTTGGATAATAATTACATAATTACAGTAATAATTAACATATATATATATTTTATGATTTGTATGGACGTATATAATATTATTTAATTAATTTTCTTCATAGTTACAATGATGCATGCAAGAAAAAGAAAGAAATGTATCAAGTCCAAATGGAAACTGTTGGTGTACGGTAAGAATTTATACAAATTACAATTTTTAGTAAGAAAATTTTATAAATTCTTTTAAGTTAAATGATTATTATAGCTTGTTTATTTTCAAGCTTATTCTATTCTTAAATTGGTGAGAATGTAAATTATATCATCTACATCAATGGTTTTCAATCAGTGGTGTAATTCAGTTGTTGGAGACTAATGATTTAACATTGTGGTGCCACAAAACATTGTACTCCATTACATGGGATAGTAATAATAATAATTTATTAAAAATAAACTTTAGATTCATCATTAAACAACAGTCCTGGGCCGAGATGAATTTCTTTATGTTGGGATCATCCAGTAGTTGCACCAGTGTTTTAATCTGTTTTTCACAACACCCCAGACTGCTGCAATGTCCTGACAATCAATAGTTCATTTAAATCATAAATAAATTACAGTAGAGCATCGATTATCCGACCGCATTCTAGTCAGCAAATTCAAATGTCCACTAGTGATGTGACGCTACAATATTTGGTTGTCTTGGCTACTTTAATATTATTTTTGTTAAATTTTTGCATGTTTTAGCTGGCAGCACTGGCTCGACCATGAAAGGAGGCTAGTATTTAAACCAGGCCTAATACACTATACTAATAATGTATTTTTTCATACTTTTCGGTTATCCAACTTTTCAGTTATCCGACCAACCCCATTCCCCAATTAAGTCGGATAATCGATGCTCTACTGTATTGAGTATTGCACACTAAAGTTTAAAGGTGGAGTAACAGCTTTTAGCAAAGGTTGAAAATGCTGGTGTATATTGTCATCATTCTAATTTTCTTTACATTTCAAAGGCAAATTTATTGGATTTTGATAAATATTTTGAAGGTAAAACAATTCATAAATTGTCATTCAATTAAATTAATGTTTCAAAATTATATTTCAGTTTTCAAAACAGAGTCAATGTAGCATTTGTTGACACGAAAGAGTCTCCTGAACTAAAAGAGAGGTTTAAAGTAACAGCTTGCCCAGTGGTCATATAGTAAGTGTTATTTTTACTTTATTTTTTGTGTATAGTACAGCAGAACAATGCAAAAAAGACAGAATGTCATCAGTATAGAGTCTTCCTCTGCTTCTTTCAAAACATAGCAATTATAAATACTGCTTTGTTAAGACAAAAAAATCCAAACATTTTGGGTTTGTGAAATGGCTTATTTGTATACTGTTTTTCTCTAAAAATGGCTAATGAAATAGAATTTTGGTTTGATTACATACCAGATGATCAAATATAAATGGAAGGAACATGTGGAGAGAATGGACCAGGAGAGGCCAACTTAGTTACTGACTAATTGCAAAAGGATCTAGAAGTAGACCAAAGAGAAGATAAAAAAATTTTGAGACTAATACAGGTAGAAATCTGCTTAACCCATGAAGTCAGGTTGAGGATGATTTTTAATAAATTGTAATTTGCCCAGTTATAGTTCATTAATACTTTTCTTAGTAGTCTTTAATAATGGCTAGATATAACTAAAAACAGAAATTCCAGCAATTTAAGCTAGTATACTCGTATTCATGAGCCACAAATAGGTCTCATCTTGCTAAGACGGAGAAGAGGAACTCGCTGGTTAGATACAATCAAGACAGACAGTGGTCTGTCCCTGTGCCAGCTAAAAGAGACAGTTCTGGATAGAATGAGCTTGAAGAATCTGATCTGTAGGGTAACCCAGGGTCAGCAATGACTGAATGGTTAACAACAACAACTCAAGCAAATATTGATGAAAATAATTAGTGTTAAAAGCACTGATTAAGACTGATTATGACTGCATATTATCAGCCGTATGTTGAAACTGATAGCACAGAGCTTAAAAACACACGTTTACCTGAAGGTAATAATAATTATAACTTTGAGTACAAGTTTCATAAGTGAATTTTAATTGTAGTATGTAATAATTTTGATACTGTTAGATGACTGATAACAAAATACGCGATTAAAATCACTGGATTCTACTACATTATAAAGTTTAATCAAAAGAGAATTAAATCACTTCTAAATTTCTTGGCAATTAAATGTATTTATATAAGTGAAATGTTTTTGACTGTTGCAGTAAATAGAATTGAAATAGAATAGAAAATCTATGAAATTGATAAACAAATTAAACTTTAATTTGTGTTTATTCAATTAAAATGATTAATTTAAGTTTCTAGTCATCTACAATGCTTTACAGACATGGAAGGGATGTAATTGGTGGTTTAGGATGTAATACCGATTAATTATGTAATCTTGATTGAACCAGCAAAACCATTAGTCTGGCAAGGGTTTAGAATTAAGCATGCTGGAAAATTAATGGTTGACTCATATTGAATTTTGTATTTACAATATCTACTTACTTTATGAAAATATTTCAAATTTTATTAGCTACGAGATTTTCCAGAATATAAAATAGTTTATAAAATGGAATTGTGAAAGCATTGATTTGCATGAAAGTAACTAAGGTGAAAAGTAAAGTGTAAATTTAAAGAGTTTTAGCTTGTTCCAGAAACAGTTCTCAGGGACCATCAGTATGATGTATGTAAAGAGAAAAGCACTACAGTGCTGCTATTATGGGAATTGTTCTTGAGAATATACCACACTTCAAGGATGGTAAACTCTTAAAAACCACCACGGACAAACATACCAGAGAAACTCTAGGAAAAAAATAACTACATACATAGTATTAAGAATTTGTGTATTTAATCGTAAGGATGCTGCTTGCCTATCTGCAGCAAGGAAGTGTGTTATAAACCAAGACAAAGTTAAAACCATACACTAATTACTATTGTATACATTTAATGGATTTGTAATGAATTTTCATCATTGTTTGTATTTTATGATTTCTTTATTATTAGTTTTTGTATGTTACTTTAAGTTATTTATGAACAATTCATATTTGGAACACTTTTAAGAATGTTAAAATTTGAATTTAAAAGAATTCTCTTACATGAATGTTCAATCCTGAGGATAGCTACTAAGTTAGCTGGAAACATTAGGTAAATAAAAATCTGTTGTTGGAACAGGTTAGTACTCTTTAAATATGAATATTATTAATTTATAACACATACTTAGCTTGAAATAATTTTACCTATTCCATTCATAAATTAGAATAATTTGTTTTTAACTCATAGCTTTTATGTGCATCATAGGATTGGCCAAACTAACAATAGGAAGAGTCGAGTGATGGAACTTGACATGTCTAGATCAAACTATCCATAAAAATTTTTGTTACTTTGGACCTATGTCTCCCAAAATAGCAGACTGACTGCTTTATTGACTCAATCAGCTGTCTTTTTGAATGGTTTAACAAAAACATTGGATTCATTCCAGTATGCATCAGTCTCGACCACAACCGATCCACTGGTGAATGGTTTGATAAACTTTTACTGGAATGTCTGGCAACCTAACAAGATGGCAGAAGCAAACGGTGCTATATACTAATTTTACTTCATAATGTTGCTATATTTGCATTTCCAGACTTGTTTTGTTGGGTTAATAGAGATGAGTAGTAAAAATGGAGTTAATAACTATGGCAGTGGAAATACTGCTCCGTCAGAGCTTGACAAGTGCAACATGCATCAGTCTCTGCACCAACTCATCAGTAAATATTGGAACATATTTAGTACATTGCAGTTCACCAATGCACCATTTAATGCATACTGGAATGTACCCATTGTACTTTCCTCTGAGTTTAATTTTGAATGGTTTCTTCCATTCTTCTTTTCATGCAAATTCTCCCAGTATTTTATGAATGAGAAGAGCTTAATAAACAACATCATCATTCTAAGTACATTTCAACTTTCTACTTTGACAGTTCACATCCTTTTTAGGTAGGTTAAATTTGACTTCTGATGTTACCAAGACATAATAAAGTGAGGAATGTTATAATAATAGCCACATTATGATACTTAGAATTATAATAATAATAATAATAATATTTATTTTCGTAATATGGGATGGTCCCGTTACAAGGGGGAACATAATTTAAACACTCGATAATTTTACATTAATAATAGTATTTATCTTGAATTACAAAAAATAATTTTAATTATATCTCGTTACCAAATTTGTTGCTGGCCTTCTTGGACAGTTTAACATATTTAATGAAAAAATTGTACAATCTTGTTATTATAGTTGGGCTCATTTGAAACAACTTTTTATAGAATTCATTTAATTGATTTACTCTCGGATAGAGCGGAAATACCATATTTTTCCCTAATCTCTGTACAGCCTCTGCATGAACATATTATATGGAAGATTGAAATTTGCTCTTGACATATTTTGCATGTTTCGTTTCTGATCTTTATATAATTCTGATCCACTAATATATAAAAACTGTTTAGTCGGAGCTGCATATAAAATTTTTTTATCATAAACGGTAGGTGAAAATTAATATATTCGTTTGAAGGAGGAAAGTTTAAGTTCTCCATATACCAGGGATGAAATTTTGAACTCTGTAATTTAACTATTTCTTGATGGATAGAGTTGTTAAACAAATTTTCTATTAATGTACAGTTACCAAATTGCCAATCTTCTTCTGTGTTTCCAAATAAAATGGGAGAAATTCCATATTTAGCCAACAGTTGACTAAATTTAGTGAACCAATTGTTGACATAATTTTTCTTTGTTTCTGTTAGACTTTTCAGATTATTTAATATGGTATTAATCCAAGGGTTTTAACTAGTAATCAGTCTTTTATAAAATTTTTGTATTAATATTAAATAGGGCTCTAATTGTAGTCGGTTTGTGTCGTGACGTATGGCATATCCAGGGACCGCTCTGTCTAACCCATAAATTTTCCTTATATATTGTAATTGTATTATTTCAAAATGAGTTATCCAATCAATTCCCCATATTGGAAAAGCATAACATATTGAATTCATCACTATTGCCGAAAAAAGTTGCATTTGTTTTTGAATTGAATTAATTTTTATTTCGACCAATGGATATATAAGGTTATTAATTAGTTTATTAGCTTCATTTCGCATATTTTTAACGTGGGCTTCGAAGGATAGTGTTGACATTATGTTAAGCCCCAGATACTTAGAATTATAATATGATGATTCTGTAAGAGAATTTCTGTAAATTTAATAAAGGTTTTTTAAATTAGGAATTGTTTTTTGATTCCATTTTAAAAGTCATTAAATAGATTTTATTTATCTAAATAGGTATAGATGTCAAGAAAGCAAAGTTTACTTTCACACCCTTAAGCATCTGTGTTACAATCATAAATTTTTCCAATTGAATAATATTTTGACTTTAAATTTATGATGATTATAATACTTTGAACAACTGTTATAATTATGTATTTATGTGTGATTATAGTTTCCGTCACAGTAAAATGTATGCATACAACTTTCCAGAAATTACAGTTCCATATTTAGAAAAATTCCTGGAAGGTTGGTATAAAAATTCCAAGATGGAATCTGTTCCATTACCAAAAACGCCATTGTAAGTTTATAATTTTAAACATTACTTACTACTTTAACTAATTAAATATGTGTAAATTAACATTTTCTTTTTGTTTTTTCAGTGATAAATTAACAGATTATGCTGCAGAATTTTTGCTGGTAAGTTTATTTTTTCTTTATTTTAAGTTCTTAATTATTAATATTTAAATAAATATTTTTGTTTTATAGAAACATTCCAAGCAAATTTTGATGTATGCTGCAATGGTGATAATTATTGTATTTATGCTGAAATTTTTTATTTCTTTCTTCTCCAAAAAGGAAAAGAAAGAGTGAAGGCTGATGTAAAAATTAATAAAGAATTTTTTTTTATTGTAATATGCATAAATTTTTTGAAAATTAGTGGGAAAAAACAAACAAAATCCATGTATTTTACGTGTTTGACTGTGTAGCAATTCTGAAATTCTGTGCCTGGTAGAATAGATTGGACAGAAGTCTAATTAGCATAACTGGCAACATATCAGTTTGTTGAAGATGCAGGTTTGAACAAAAGGAAGAAAAAAGTGGCTCTGCACTCTGTTTTTACTCGCTGCAGAGCGACTCTTTTCCTTCTTTCGTTCCACCACTGATCTTTAATTGCGTCCTCGATAACACTAAGTAATGGTCAGAGCCACAGTCGGCTCCTCTTGTAACTCTTGTATCATCAGATCAGTCTCTTCCAAAATCTTCTGAAATATATATTTAAAATTAATTTAAATTTTAATTATTAATATTGTTACAAAATGGCAACATAATTGTCTATCTTTAGGCCAAATTCTCTAGAATAATTGATCATGTGTCCAAAAATAAACTGGTTCATTTGGCTTATTCTATGCATTCTTACTCTAGAACAATGTTTCTCAAAGTGGTTCCTACGGACCCCTGGGGGTCCATGGAACTGCTGATGGGCGTCCGGGGAAAACATCAGTGGTCTGCGAAAGGTTTAATAAAAAGTAAAATTATCGACCCATTTTCATTATTATGAAAGTTAAAAATAAATAGTAATCAATAAACTGATAGTCATTTTTATGTCCTGAGTAAGATATAAGTATAGATAAATACATAAAATACAAGTAATGAGAAGCATGGTGGGAATACTAGCTAAAGCTTGCCCATTTTGAAAATGGATTCTGTGCTTCATTTATTGCATACATTATGACATTTTAGAATTTATTTTGTATGTTTATAGAATTTTATATATTTATTAAATTTTTTTCAAAACAGTGATAATTATTGGTCGGTTTTCATAATTATAAAAACTATTTAATGACTAAAAATATATAAGTAATTTATTTATTTTGATTACTAATATGTTTTTCTATGAAAATTTAATAGATAAAATAAAGAACTTAATTTTATTCTTTACTTTACAACTGGATGCATAGGTAGACACTGGGCATCTTTAACATCACTCTTTATTCAGGAGTATTTTACATATTGATACGTGTTTTGGGCAGATGCCCCTCTTCTGTCAGCTTTTACTTTAAGACATTTAGTAAAGAGGTGCTAACTAATACACATCCTGTTTTAAAATACATATATTTACAGTTAAAATTTCCAGACAGTGCACTGAACAGCACTTAGTATTCACTGGTGACTTAATTTTATATTTTTGTAATGTAATTTATAATCCAATTAGAAATAAATTATACATTTTATTTTATTTTCACTATATTATACCTGTTTTTCAAAAACAGGCAAGCTTTAGCTAGTAATTTCAATAAATATTACTTTAAATATCAAAATGTTTTATTTATATTTTATTTTTACGTCACCATTCAAGACATCAGAGTTAAATTTGTAATTTTGCTGTTGTGTAGAGTCAGAGGCGTAGCTACCGTGGAGCAGTTGGAGCAAAGTGCTCCAGACACAAGAATTATGAGGGTGCCAAGTTAAAAAGGTCAATTGTAAAAACATCGATAAAAAAATTTTTGAATTTAATAATTAACCAATTAACTATTAGATTTGACTCCGTTGGACAAATATGTACCGTGCACTTTTTAAGTGCTTATCACTTGCATATCTTGTCACATCATCTGATAAAAATATTCTGGAAGGGTCAACGATGACAGCAACAGTAGAACAAAGTTTTTCAAAACTAAACTTAGTCAAAACTCATTTAAGAAGCAGCGTGTCACAACACCGTCTTAGCTCTGGCTATTATATCAATTGAAAAAACAATAGCTTGTCAACTTGATCTGGAGAAAGTGATTGACCGATTTGCAAACAAAAAAGCCAGAAAACAACAATCTTGAAGTTTTTTTTATATATTATTATGTATTTGTTATGAAACTAAACTTGCATATTTTGTCAATACAGTTTATATAATATGTAGTAAATATTATTAGACACTCCATACTTAAAGAATTATATTTTGTTTTATTATTATATTTTTGTTTATTAAATTGAATATCTTCTTGTTGAAATGCCTTGAATCTCAAATAAATTGTTATTAAGTAAGTTTTTAAATCAAAATAATTAGATATATGTTTTTAAATTAAATGTTCAAAATAAATTTTGCGAGACCTTAGGAACAAGGGGGCATACTGATTCTACTTGCTCCAGGGCACTGAATATGTAGCTATGCCACTGTGTAGAGTTATTTCACTTGGGGGTTCATGGTCAGGTTTTTGCTATGAGAAGGGGCTCGTGGGCATAATAAGTTTTGGAACCATTGCTCTAGAACATAGTTTATAATTGTAAGAGTTATATCACAAAATAGCTTATCAAATTAATGGAAATTTTATTTTTGTACACAGTTAAGGCACTAAGATCACATACACTACTCATGATCATTTGATGGATTAGTATGATTAAAGATACATTTCAACAAATCATAAATTGAAATAACATATTGTGGGTGATGATACACAAGATACATGTTTCATGATTGTTCTCTTTTGCCCATTGGATCTTTTGTTTCAAAAATCTACAGATCATTTGACACAGAACAGATGAAATTTTCATCAGAAGAGATTCAGATACAAACTTTCCAGAAGAGTTTTCATTTGAAAGATTCTCTGAAGAGCATTTCTGATTTTGATACATGGAAGATTCCCAAATCAGAAATGCTGCCAATGGATGATAGATAAATGAATGCAGCAATGTTACTAAAATGATCTTAATATTTACAATTTTATACTTTCCCTTACTAGCAATTATCTGAACTTATATTTTGAAAACTTCAATCAAGAGATGTACCAAATTCTACTTCTACAGCTTCGAGAATCACATGATCTAGAATATGTAAATTCTGTAATGTCCACAATAAATTAGAGAGATTTCCATTATATATGTTGTCTTTAGAATAATTTATTTTATAATGTCAATATTTATACATTTATGTAATGTGTTGATCAATAAATGTACAGTATATTGATGGTTTTCATGCATTATGTATTACTAATCTTTGTCCTTCATAATGTTATGAAATCTCAGCATGTTTTTCCAATATCTAACAATAGTAAACATGTGTATCCAGGTGCTTATGTGCTGCAACACATCCTTGATACCAAGTAATCAGTTTTGCTACTTTAAAATGAAAATAAATATAATAATGCATATTACATAACTTCAAGTAGGTCAGATTAGGTAACTAAAGCAATTCTAAGGTAATTGAGTAACATTCTCCAAAAAACAATGGGGTATGTGTCTTGATCTCCCATGGAATCTGCTTAGAGCACCACCCATATTCTCAAAATCCTGGATATGCCACTGATTGTAATAGTTCATTTGATAAAAGAGATTCAAAGATTATTACAGATTTGAAAATCTTATTTTTTTAATTTCATGATTTTGAACAAGATTATGTACTGTACATTTTCTACTTATAAAGTACTCATTAGCAGACAGTTTCTCAATGGTAAATGCTTACAAATCTTGCAATTGAATCAATATTGGATATAAAAATTATTCACTTCTTCAAACATTTGAATTATGTTTAATGACTGAGTCTAAGTTCTATTCTCACTTGTAGACTCTTCTTCATTGGCAGCTAAGTTAATTTTATGAGAGGGATAAAGATTCGATGAAAATGCTATTTGTTAGCATTTCCTTATGGTATTAATTAAGAATTTATCTCACATTCCAGATTGTGTAGTTTCATTTGATGAGCTTGTTTGTGACATAGAACACTTATTGGTTGACTGAGTTCATACCACATGATGCTACTCAGGGCTGAGCCCCCCAGTGGCTAAGTGGTTCCATTCCCTGAACACTGGGAGTTTGGTTGTGGGTTCACGTGGAGTTTTCTGGATTTTCTTCACATCTGTAATGCTTGAATAGGGGCCAGTTACCTTTAAAAAGACCTTCCGGAAGATATTCCCTAGGCAGATCACCCAAGTGTTGCATTGGCATAACTTAATAAACAAAAAAATACTCAGGGCTGTCAAGAGTGGTCCTGTTATACCATTTTTTTTTTTTTTTTGAATAAATGAAATACATGGAATGATTCTTTATTAGTGAAAAGTGGTCTTGAAGATTTTATTTTTTCTGTTCATAAAAATAACTAATTTATAAGGAGAAGGAACCACTGTGGTCCCTGAGTTTACTCTGGCCTGGAAAAAAATTTCAGCACCACCAACAGCCCTGGCTACTCACATAATTTTTGGCTAAGTACCTGGATCATACAATCATCTATGTTTCAAGAATATGTATATATTGTTTAGTAATATCAAAATAATTTTAAAAAATCAAAATCTATCATCAAAATGAAGGGTTTTACTATTCAACTATATAAACTTTGTAAAAAGTATAAATCAAAATTTGAAAAGGATAAAAATTATAATAAATTTTAATTTATAAAAAAATGCCAATTCTTATTTAAAACGTGAATAAATTATTAATTTTAAATATTTTATTACTCTATAATGTTACAGCATTAACATTGACATACATTATGCATTAAAATTATAATGTAGATGCATATTTCAGAGGACATATACTAATTTAACAAGTACAAACAGGTGAAAAATAAATTTTATTAGAAAATTAAAATTTAAAAACAAGACTTTACATAATACTTTAACATAACATCAGCTCAATCAGCATTCATTTCCTAACTGAGCTTCATACTAAAATAGTAAAATGTAAAGTTAATAATAATTTTACATAATTTCTGTCTAATGATTACAAAATAAAATTTTATTGATTGATAACTCTTATATTTGTTTATATTTTTTGTAAGCTGTTCTCTGTTTTAAAGCATATTTTCATTGTAAACATGTGATGTTATAAAAGATTTCTGTAATAAAAATCCTTTTTATTTTATTACTTTACTAGATATATAAATTTTAAGAATGAAAAAATGTAATTTATTTATTTGAATTTCTAAAAAGCAAAAATTGAATTTTTTATGACATTTCTTTTAACAACAATCTGTAGGTGTTAATTGACAGCATCAGAAAAATGTCATTTTCTTAATTTTGTGATAGAAATTGACAATTTTTATTTGAAAAATTCAATTATAGAAATTGACATGTTTTTAAACAGTTAAGAAAATGACGATTTTAGAAAATTGCAATTTTTAAAAATTAGAAATTGACATTTATAAAAAGAAAATTTCATTTTTAAAACAGAAATCCAGCTTAAAGGTAGGGAGATTTTATTGTTTCAGATGAAAAAATAAATAACTTAAATTAAATTAAAAATGTACATTTTTTTAAATGTGTATTTTAAATTTTATTTTAAAATATTTTAGATTATATTTTCAAAATATGAGTTTTAACATCTAAATTATAATTTTTTTAAAATGAAAATTATATAAAATTATTACAAATATCTACAAAAATTAATTTTCTTGGAGTTTTGTGTTTTTTCTATTTCTTCATTTTTGCTTGCCTTATCAACTAGATTTATAATCTTAAAAAAAGGAAAATTATTTATATTTTAAAATAATATAAATTCGTATGCAAAAAAAATTATATACTGTATATATAATTAATTAATTTACCTCACTAGTTACTGGGAATTTATTTGTTTCTAATTTTGAATAAACTAAAATTCCATTTATAGTGATTTCAAATGATGCTTTGAATGAAAAAATTAATAAATTTAAAATATAAATTGATTAAAAGTATGCTTAAAATTATTATAAATTAATAAAACAATAAATAGTCTAATGAAATAAACTGCAGTTTATTATATTTAAAAAAAATCCAGTTAATTTATATATATTTAATCATTAAAAACACTTATTTTATCTTTAAAAAAATTAATTAATTTTAAATATAATTATAATTTATCTTTAATTAATTGCTACTAAATTATTTTAAAATATAAATGATTTATGGGTGATAAAATAAATTTTAATTATGTTTTAACTCGAAAAAAAAACCACATTAAATTAGCTAAATTATTATTTTTATACGTAAAAAAATAAGTTAGCTTATTATTTAATTTATTTATTTATAAAAAAATTAGTAAAAAATAAAAGATATTTAATGATTTTAATTAATAAAATACAGGAGCAATTTTCTAATGTTTCTCCTCTTCCTATGCCTTATCAATTTAATTAATTTTATAAAGTAAAAATTAAAACATTTATTGATTAATAAATAGTTTAAAAATTACTTGAGAAATTCTTGTAAATAAAGTGTTAAATTTGAAAATTAATTTTTAAAAATTACTTACAAGTTCTCCCCTCTTCTCCTTCTGTATCAGCTTCAGGATTTGCAGCTTTAATTTTTTTCTGCAATTTCTGGAAGCGAGTGCGATAACCTCATTCCGAGCTGTGAAGATAAAAGGCTTTTTTTCTAATTTTTTAATTTTTCTCTTCAATAATTAATTTCAAAAATTCTTATTTTTAAAACTTATGATTGATGGAAACGGTACGAAAGTAATTAATACCTTTACAATATTTATCAGTTAATATATACAGATCTTAATTTCGATGTATACAAGTCTTTATTTTGTTTTATTTATACAATAATAGTTAAAATTATTGTTAACGACTCGAATTAATTAAATTTTTAATGACTTTTTGATGTGTTATTTATTGTATTGTTGGGTTGCAATTTGAAAAATTGTAGACCTATAAATTCCCACTGTCTTCTGACTGACTGAATGTCTGTCTTTCCTTAATTTCGAGAACTGAGTTAGATATATAAAATCTGAGACCAGACATGGAAACCGTAACGGCGGGAGGCCCCGATTAACTATGTTGAAATTGAATTGAAACTATATTTGAATTGAAATAACGTAACTTCCGGTAAAAACCGGAAGTTACGTTATTTCAATTCAAAACGCTCCCCGAAAGGTGTTAGACGACCGGCACGACTCTGTTGTTAAAGGAAAAGTATGATGTATACAGGGGCGAGCCACTACTAATTTGAGGTGGAGAGCATATATTTTAAATTAAATAGATTATAAATATGATTAAAAATTGTAGCCCGGCATTGTGACCATGTCACAATAAATAATTGCTCGTTGTTATTACGTTTTATTTCTATTGTTACGTACAACAATGATTTGTTTCGTCTGTGAAATGTACATTTTTTTACAATGGAATGTAAAATACTACAGTATTTTATAACACTAAAAAATCATGTAGATTATTTAAAAAGTTAACGTAAATCATAATGTACTGATTTAACATGTACAATTTATATAGGCTGTACTTTAGTAGTGTCTTGCTCCTGTACAACATACTTTTCCTTGTACTGTACATGCTGGTCATCTATATAACTCTGTTCTGGAGATTAAGGAAGGGAAGACAGGCAGATGGCAATGGGAATTTATAGGTCTCCAATTTTTGAAAATTGCAACCCAATCAATGACTTGTTTTACATGTAAAATGCATATTTTTAGATCATAATTATGGCCACATTTAAAAATAAATTAAACAAGGTAGGGCTTTCGCGCTTTTAAATTTATTATTTACTGTAAGGGGAAGAGCCTCACATAGAATACAACAGATTAATCCCAGCTCTGACTGACCTAACATTACGAGTAAATGTTTGATCTGTGTTCTATGAAAAATTTGTTTATATGGAGCCACCATAAATGACGTCACATCTCACGAGGGAGGGGGAAAAATTTAGAATGTATATCGCACAGTTACTTTACAGTGGCTAATAACTCATTGTAGTCTGTTAACGGGCGCAGTAAAGAAATTGGTACAAAAATTCCTGGATTTTTTTACCTTTCCGGATTCCAACCTGGATCCCCAGAGCGGTAGCCTGCCACCATAACAGAACGACTGCTTTACTGACAAATCTTGGTTTTATTTGGGAACAGACCACCATCACGTTAGAATGTAGAAGAGCACTGGTGGATGCTTCAATACCTCCTTCACTGTTGAGTGCCGCACTGCCGACCGCCATTGCTGGCGTGCTGATCAATCTCATGTGAGAGTCGATCATCCCTAGCAGTGGCACGAGGGTATGATATGCAACACACCACCCTTGGTATGTTGCCACTCGTGGCAGGACTACAAACAGCCGTTTTTGAGCATGTACGAGTGTGAAGGCAGTAAAATTAGTTACGATATCTATGGGCAAATCTGCCACGAGATAATAAACAATGCCCGTATGCCCGACTGGATGTATTCAGGGAAGATAAGGCAAAAGTTTAATAACTCCTGTGTCTTTTGTCAAAAAATTTTCTGAAATTTGGTGGGGAAGTTTGTGTATTAGAAGCACTGATGCTGTTAAATTTTGCTGGTTAAAGGTCAACAGGGTGGGGAAATAAAGGGGATGACGTTTAACATCTCCAGTGACGTCATACTTAATGAAGATTTTACTCGTAATTAGCATTTACGATTTTTTTTAAATATAAAATTCGTCTCTACCTTTAAGCTGTTTGTTATTTTATAACAATTAATAATATTAAAATCTTTCTATGATAAAATCTCATAACAGATGGCGCCATACACAATTTTAACATTTTTGCCGGGGAAAGTTTATTATATTAAAAAAATACAGGAGCAATTCTACTCTATTAAAATACTCAACTCGTTGCTGTATTTTAACCATATATTTTTATTAAAATATTATGAAAAAAATTAAATTATACATATTAAAAATACTTTAAATTGATCGCAAAGTATGTGCAAAAAGTATAATTAGTTAAAATAACACATTATAAAAGTATTAAAATAATTATAAATAATAGTAATTGAGACTACGAAGAAATTACTACAAATGTTAAATAATGAATGAGTGAATGAATGAATGAAATTGATTAATTTTTAATCGAAATTGATTAGTTTTTAAATGAATGAACGAATGGTTGATCAATTGTAAACATTGAAAGGCGATTAATTTTGAGACGAAACTGATCAAATTGTTACGAATTAATAAAGAAAATAAATCTAGTGCAAACAATTAAATCGATTTAAAAATCGATCTGTTTCTTTTATAATATTTGCGTTTCAATTGTTTACATTTAACTTCACCCATCCATCTATTTCGTTGCAAAATTAAATGCATTTTAATGTTACTTTCCCTGCTGTTATATAACAAAGGAAAGTATAGCGATGAGTCAAAGAAATTAACCTTCCTCCCAAGATTTTTACATTTTTTGGATTCGGGGGACCTTAAAATGTCCGGAAATGCAAAAAACAAGTTAGGGTTTTCTTCTGTATGTAGGGAAGTTTACGTGTATGTGCGTGGTGAGGAGCACGATTTTTTCACCCTCTTTGAAGCTTAATAACTCCTGTGCCTTTTGTCGAAAATTTCTGAAATTTTGCAGAGAGATTTGAGTGTTAGATGTTTTTGTTTCTAGAAATTTTCAGGAAAATCGAATCATTGATTGAGGAGATATGGCCCCACCTCTTAATATCACTCGAATCAATCTGAAGACTCATACAGGAAATGACAGCAATTATTAGGGAATAAAACAAATAAAGAACGCGGAGAAAGTCCAACAACCACGTTGCTAGCTTTTATAAACGAATATATGAAACAGATTTCTGCAAACAATTTCAATTTCATCAATTTAACATGCGAAATATCAATTATTTGATTAAGGAATGGACGAAACCGATCAGCTGTAAACAATTAAAAGGTATTTAACTTTGAGATGAAACAGATCGATTTTTGAATCACGTATAGAAAGAAATCGAACAATTGTAAACAATTGAAAACTTTAATTTAACAACGAAACAGATCAATTTATAAGAAATGAACGAATAAAATTGATCATTTATAAACAATTGAAACGCGATTAATTTTAACAAATAAAAAATTTAAATTTTTAAACGAATAAAAAAAATACAAATATAAGCAATTTGAAATGTAATTAATTTAAAATAAACAAAGCGTATAAATTGTGAATATAGATAAATAATAACTTAACATAAATATAACTTTGCGACTAGATATTATAAATAATTGAATGAATAAATTTTATATATTTGAATGTCTGAAGATGATCTATTTATGATAAAAATAAAAAAATAAAAATAAATAAATGCAGTTAAGTCGAAAATACATTTTAAATTAAAGGGGAAAAAATCAAATAAATTCTATTTTCAAATAATTGAATTGTAAACACGTGAAGCAAAGTAATCGAAAGTTAAAATCGAATTTAATCATTTTTCCAGCCACTTACCAATATTCAATATGCACTCTGACAGGCGCCATTTGCTTAAAAGTACAATGACCTTTCCTTTGGTGTTTAAAAAAATATATAAATTAACAAAACAAGGTTTTTTTTCCTTTATAAAAAAATATCAAACAACCCTCACAAATATTACAATTCAGATGCGTTCTGGCATTAGAAGATGAGTTACCATGGTAACTCTAGTAACAAACGTGGAGTGACGTAATTTCAGAGAACGCACTCTAGCGGATAAAATATTTAATACTGAAAGATTAAATATTTTTATTTATTTTTAATAAACATGTTATTGGATTTTTAAGTCTTATAAATTGTTCCAATGTATTATTTATTAATGAAAAAAAATTAGGAAAAAAAAGTCGATTTTGAAGCGAAACTGATTAATTGGCCCCAATTTTCAAAAATTGGTATAACTATAAATTACCTTTAGCGCCTGTCTGATGTCTGTCTGTCTTTCTTTAAGCTCGAGAAGGGAGTTAAGTAGATGAAATTCGAAGCCATATATATAGAAAGCTTAGGGGTAGGAGGCTCCGTTAATTATATACTAACTTCCGGTCTACACCGAAAGTGACGTTATTTTAATTCAAAAATTTTTCCCAGAATGGAATTACATAGATGACCGACAAGACTCCGTTGTTATCAGGAAAAGTATGATTTACAGGGGCAAGACACTATTAAAATTGAGAGCATTGTGACGAAAAATTGTAGCCAGGAATTGTGATGATGTCACAATAAATAATTGCTCGTTCGTTTTATAAATGAACGGGTGAAACAGATTAGTTTCTATGTGAAATGGATAAAAAAAAAAAGGAATCAAATCAAAAGTAATTGTAAACAATTAAAAATTGATTAATTCTGAGACAATACAGAGTACTTTTCATGGATAAATGGATAGAATTGATGGTTATAAATAATTAAAACGTTATTAATTTTACGAAACAGATGCATTTTTTAGTAAATAAATGGATGAAATACGCTAGTTGAAGATAATTAGAAAATGCTAATTTAACATATTGAACAGATCGGCTTTCAAAACGAATGAAACAGATAAGTTATAAACAATTGAAAACCATCAACGAATTTCGTAATTTTACCGTCAAAAAAGTAAAAATTTTGTGTGGTGCCATCTGTTAAGATATTTTATTTTAAAAACTTCTTATATTAATTATTATTATAAAATGGTAAGAAGCTCAATTTTGAGGGGAGAGAGGATTAACGAGTAAAATTTTCGTTAAGTTCGACCCCTCTCGAGATACGACGCGTGATCCCTTCTGTCTCCCCACCCCGTCAACCTTTAACCATCAAAATTTACTAGCATTAATGCCCTTAATACACAAACTTCCCTGCTAAATTTCAGAAATTTTGGACAAAACATGGGTGTTATGAAGCTTGAAATTGGGCGAAAAAAATTATGCCCTTACAAACACATCCATACATACAGAAAAAACCCCGATTTTTTTTGCTTTTTTGGACGTTTCAAAGACGTAAAAATTTTGTGGGTCTAATAAAGTACGTGAAACGATGAAACACGTGGCTAATAATCCCTTAAAATTAAAACGTGATTAAATTAGCATACAAGGCAAATACATTTTTCAACAAATAATTGTATAAAATAAATCAGCTGTAAGCAATTAAAATGTGTTAATTTAATAAATGGAACAGATCAATTTTTAAACGAATGAAGAGTTGAAACATCAATTACAAACAATTAAAAAATGGATTAAATTTTGAGACGAAATAGATTACTTTTTTAACGAATGAATGAATGAAACAAATTGAAATAATTAAAAATCGATTAATTTATCAAGCGAAACAAATTAATTTTTATTTTTCCTGGCTCTGTTATAACAGAGGGAAAGTATGGCCATCGGTTAAAAATTTACCCCACCCACGAGATTTTTACATTTTCGGACCCAGGGGACCTTTAAGCTTCGAGAAATACGAATGTTTCGGGGGGTGTCTTCTGTATGTATGGATGTTAGTGTGTGGGGGACACGACTTTGTTCACTCTGTTTGAAGCTTAATAACTCTTGCGTATTTTGTCGAAAATTTCTGAAATTTTTCAGGAAAGTTTGTTTATTAAGAGGAATTTGGTGGTTAAAAGTCGAGGGAATGGGGAAATAAAGGGGGTCTCCAGTAAGATCGGATTTAATGACGATTTTACTCGTTATTAGCATTTACAACTATTTATAAAACTCATCCCTAACTTTAAAATTAAGCTTCTTTGTCATTGTATAATAGTTAAAAATATATTTTTAAAAAGTTGTTTTTAACAAAATATCGTAACAGATGGCGCCACCAAATGGTGGGAAGAAAGTTAAGCAACTGGTTGCCGGATTTTTTTTCAACAAGTGAATAAATGAAACAAATCAATTACTTTTGATGAACTCTTTACTAAATCCATGAGCTATAAACATAGTTTTTTATATATTTATCTATGTTTTATACATAAAAATTAAATTATAAAGATTATAAAATACCTGTGGACCTGTATCCTGTATATATATATATATATATAACATGTGAAGAATGAAGCGTGATTTCAATTTTAATGAATGGTAATGCTGTCAACATACAACCTTCTTCCTTTGAAATTGGAAAACGTTTGATTTCAAATGGTATTTTTCGGGCGTCATTCGCATAAAAATCACAAATTTGCAATTCTATACAACCAATAAATTCAATGAATAAAGAAAAAAAAGAATTTAAATAATATACGGATCGATATCCTCTATCATTAATTTTCTTTTATCGGGCTGCAATTTGAAAAAAAAGTAGACAAATTCCCACTGTCGTCCGTCTGTCCGTCTGTTCTTCCCTAATCTCCAGAAGGGAGTTGAACAGAAGAAATTCGACTAATACGTGGAAAGCTTGGGGTAGGAGGCTCCATTAAGTATATACGAACTTCAGATTTGTATCGGAAATCACGTGAATTTTTTCAGAATGGAATTATGTAGGTTACTGGTAAGACACTGTTGTTATCAGGAAAAGTATGATTTACAGGGGCAAGACACTACTAAAATTGTAATGAATAATTTAATAGATTAATTAAAATAAAATAAAAATTTTTATAAACTATTTTCGATAATTTTCTTAATTTACACATTATATTTTTAACAGTTTTATTTTGGTTTTATTAGACTTATTATTTAGTTGTCTGTATTGACGCGTCGAAGCGTCGCTTCGCATCGCTGGCGCACTTTAATTTCTAATTCTAGCAGATTATTTAAGCAGTTATTGAAGCAAAAATATTATTTAATACTTATTATATTTATATTTTAAACAGAAAGTAAAGGAAATATTTTATTAATAAGTTCATAATATTAGTTACCAGTAAGCGAAGCCACGCGACGCGACGCGAGGCGATTGTTAACAACACAGAACTTTAACGATCTTTAGTAACTCTTCCGCTTTCTAAGCCGTCGAAAATAAGCTTTATGATACTCTATACATTAACTGTTATAAAACACGCAAAAATATTTAAAATTTATATAAATATTAACCTGTTAAAGAGAGAAAATTCAGGTCTTTTACATCTCCTTATATTCTTGTTATACTTGTTAAATCATTGCTGCTAAAAGAATATATAATGCGCACCCCCTTCGGTAATATTTGCATGCGCCTTCAAAGCTATATTTAATAAGTAAATTTTACAATATATTCTGTGTTTAAAACATAAGTTAACGTGAGTAATTTATTAATAATTGCGCTACGCCAGTTGCTACCAGCGAGCGAAGCGACGCGCGCGATTATTATTATTAACACAACTTTAACAATACCCACTTCGTAAACCCTCGTAACCAAGCTGTATACCATTCTATGTATCAGTTATAATACGCAAAAATATTTAAATTTTCTGTACATATTAACCTGTTTAAAATGGAAATTTAGCTCTGTACATCCAACCAAGACTGTTCTCCCTCTACTTATATAAGCTAATATATATAGTACGACCTGCGTAAATCGGAATCACACGTTACCGGTTTATCAGGTTTCTGTTTTGAACAGGTTTTTTTTTCAACAAAGAAAAACGCTCTGTTTCAAAGAGTTTTTAACGTTTAGGCTGGTTTCAGTTTCATTCAAGTTCCATTTTAGACAGATTTTACAGTGAGAGACAAAATGGCCATTGTATCCGAGACAAAACATGAGAAAATAAATAAAATTAACCATTTTATAGCCCTGTAATTCTTTATATTATTGTTAAACTGGTTAAAAGATTAGGTATTGAAAAATTATCGAGCTAGAGTACAGTACATACATAATGCACACACTTTATTTTTGTATAGTAATCTTTGTGTATGTCTTCAAAGGTATATTTAATAGGTTAATTGTTCAACGTAACCTGGTTTATCTCCTTTCTTTAAAAGATTGATATTGTCATATTGATTTTTCCATTCTTCTCTAGCATCCTTCTCCTCTTCAGCATCCTTCTCTCCTATTAACGTAAATACTGTATATCTTCAACAATCTTGTCATTTCATTGATTAAAACAGCAAATTTCTTTAATAATTCATGATTTATTATATCTATTTTTACAACCATTTTTATATTTTTATTAATTTTCTTTAATTTATTTTCCTTTTTTTTAATATAAAGAATTTAAATTTATCATGTCGAAATTCAATTTATAAACTCTCAATCTTTTAAAATGCTGTATTTGAAATTCACGTAAATTTTTAAAATTTTTTTTCCTCTTTTAAATAAAATTTAAATACGCCAAACCTGTTAACATCGGACAACAGAAAACATACTGAAACGTCCGTTGTTTGGAAGTTATTTCTTACGCGTTATTTTTGTAATTTATTTTGAAACGTTCCTGAAATAAATGGACGCCATTTAGAGGTGGTCGCTATTACAGGTTCGACTGTATATGTAAATATTATTTAAATAATGAAAGGAAATTTATTTAAAAAATACAAAATAAAATAATAATAAAATTTGAAATTAAT
This sequence comes from Centruroides vittatus, assembly GCF_030686945.1. Lineage (NCBI taxonomy): Eukaryota > Metazoa > Arthropoda > Arachnida > Scorpiones > Buthidae > Centruroides > Centruroides vittatus. The sequence continues at coordinate 2,185,580 of NW_027120768.1, forward strand.
GTAAAGTTTAAAAATATATTATAAATTATAAATTCGCAAATGTATGCAAGTTTTAAAATTATTATTATTTTTTAATTAAATTTAATTTTAAAAATAAATAAATAAATAAAATTTAAATATACGCGAATTTTCATTGGTTATTTTTAAAAATTAATTTAATATAATAATAGAATAAAACGAGCAAAAATTATTGTGACATCATCACAATACCTGGCTGGCAATTTTTCGTCACAATGCTCTCAATTTTAAAAGTGTCTTGACCCTGTAAATCATACTTTTCCTGATAACAACAGAGTTTTGCAAGTCATCTATGTAATTCGATTCTGGAAAAAAATTTTGAATTGAAATCACTCGACTTCCAGTAGAGACTGGAAGTTCTTATATAGTTAATGGAGCCTCCTATCTCTAAACTTTCCATATATGGCTCTGAATTTTATCTATTTAACTCTGTTCTGGAGATTAATGAAGGACAGGCAGACAGACGGACGACAGTGAGAATCTATGTGTACAATTTTTTAAAATTTCATTCCAATAAATTATAAAATTAGACGAAAATTTTACTCTGGTTCACAAAGTTTCCATTTGTAATTGGCATCCTTTAACAAGGGGAGAGTGAAGTGTTGGATCAGAAAACGAAGGGGGGGGAAATGCAAATTGCAATTTTAAGAAGAAGATTTTCACGTCATTAAAACCATAAAAAAATGTAAAAAAAATTCATTAATGTTTCTTGTTTTTATTTTTGATTGGCACAAAACTATTGATTGTTAAAAGAGAACAATCCATCACCTCATCTCTTACTACAAATTGATAAAAATTGATTTTTTTTATTTTTAGACGAAATTCTTTTTTAATTATTGTTATTTTTTTAAATTTTAGACAGTAAAATTGTTCGTTTAATCACACAATAAAAGGAAGTTTTCTTTTTATAAAAAAAAGAAAAGAAAGAATTAAAATTTTTGATGAATTTTGAAAGAGGAAGAAGCATGAACCAAAATTAATTTAACAATTAAACTAACTTGTTAAATTTATTAATAAAAACCCTAAAAATAAGCGAAGAATTTAATTAATTTTATATAATTTTCTTCAATTAGAGCATAGTAATGTTAAGATGTCCTTTATACGGGGTGGCCCGAAAGTCAGTTAACGCATTTACCTTTTAAAACATACGTCTTGGTCAACCGACTTTTGGGCCTCCCTATACTGTATCCATATACTTTCGTATGTTTAAATACGTAAGATATAATTCCTACTGCCTTCATGAGGGTATGAGAATTCATCTTTAATACAATATCTTCGTGAAAAATCCTTTTTTATGTAGTAAATAAAGCCCAAAATCGTACTTAAGTCCTATATATTAAGGCTCGATAATGTGTATAAGCCTAGTAATACATAATTTTATGCCTATTAGTGTATTATGCAAGCATAAAGCATAAAATTATTATAAAAACCCCTCATAATATGAATTCAATATGCTTTTGTACTGTAATTAAGGGTAAAATCCCTCTTATGCCTACAATATTTTCCTTTATATAACCTGTCCAAAACGGAACCTGAATAAGAAGGAAAACCTGCCCAGACCGAAGCAATTTTCTACGTTAAGAAAAGAACCTGTTCAAAACGGATACCATGTAATTTCGTTTATACAGGTTTTACTAGATTACAGACAATACCAAGGCGATATTAAGCGCATACACACTTTCCCATTACATTATTAGCTGTACTGTACATTTGTACAATTATGACGTCACGTCGGGTAATTTTTTATAAATTAAAGTTATATAAGCTTAAAAAAGCGAAGATATTAAGGTATAAATAAAGAAAAAACCCTGATTTTGAAACTTCTCCCCATCATAGCGAGTGATTAAAAATTAAAATATTCTAAGTTTCAGGTGAGAATTTTTCGTTAAAATGTCACATTTAGATGAAACGTGTCAATGTGGCGAAATGAGTTTTCGATACTGCTAAAGGATATTAAGAAAAAGGAGGAGGGGGAGAGGGAGAAGATGGAGAAGGAAGAGGAGACGAAGAACGCAGTACAAGAGTACGTGTGTACTTAAGTACATAATCTATTGCTAAATATGGTACCAATGCTTAAATTATCGAAGTAAAATTAAGGAAATTCGGTCAAATTTGTAAATATTAGCTCCATCAGATGGCAGCATGAATACATTATTCACAAACCCTCCTTATAAATAATATAAAAGTTTTCTTCTCTTATATTAATACTTCAGTAGGCTGCAAGAATTTAATTTTAAAATAATTTTTTCTTTCTGGATACTTTCCAATTTTTTTTATATCTTTTTTAAGGAGGAATCAGAATGGTTATGAAGCTGCTCTTCTTCTTCTTCTTCCTCCTCCTCCTCTTCTTCTTCTTTACTTTTATTCTCTCCTCCCGTTTCGTTCAAATGGTTTTCTAGTATTTAATGCAGTCCTTTTTCTTTGCAAAATTCGTCGAAAGAAGTGTGGCTATTTGATGTTTTTTGAAGTTTTTTAACGTTCTTTGATGAGTATTGATGGCACTTTATGATTTTAAATGCTGTGCGGAAGCTGTGGATGAGATTTCAACATCTTACAATGCTGAAAGTATGAAGGATTGACACGAATTTTGGGCCTAAATAAGACTTAATTACACTTTGGTAAGCGTTTACAAAAGTAAAATAAGAAGTAAACATTACAGAATTCAATATTGCGTATGCATTATGTAGGGGATTCTATACGACTTTATGGTTTATCTGTGGCGTTAAAAGAGGGAACGATTGACATGATTTCTAGTTTAAGCGGAGAGTTTTTAACGTTAAATATGTATTTATAAACTTTTATAGAACAAAATATGAGGTAGGCATTACACGATTCAATAATGAGCATGCATTAAATCGAGTTATTTACTAACATTGTACAATTTTCTGTAACGTTAAATCTCAAATGTAAGTGCAAAATTTTATTTTGTAAAATCAGTTTTTTAGGGGTGAATACCATTTGTTATCTTCACATTTTTATGAGGGTAACAAATGATCTTAAACATCAGTATAAATTTTAAAAGTAATATTTTTCATTAAAAAAAACATTATGTGTATGATTTAGAAAGGGTCTTTGTAAAGTCCCCAGGATGGAAAGTGTAAAAAGGCAAAAAAACTCCACCCTGAGGGCACTAAAAGGGCCCTTTTTAAAAATCATCGACATCTTTGGTTCATTTAAACCCACAATGAGGCGATCGTGCGGAGTTCTGCATACCGGGGACAGACCTCACGTAAATATTTCCTATTTTCCACGCATTTAAAAGTCCACCCTGAGGGCTATTTTAAAATCATACGCATCGTGGGATGGGCCAGGCCCACAATTAGGCGATCGTGCGGCGAGGAACGTGGCCCTACATACTTGCACGTGAAAAATCTCCTGAGGGAGGGATCCTCCGCACTGATTCTATTTTTAGTCCACCATAGCTCACGGGCCTCAGACGTTTGTTCAGTTTACAGATTTAAAATTTGAATTTTTGACTGAACCCGAAAGAAAATGGAGTCCGAAATAAAAATATGTAGATTACAATATTAAAAGCGAATGCAAAAATCATTCGACAGATGGCGCTACGTTACATAATTCTCCGAAGAGACTGTTTAATCTGAAACACAGAGTTTCATTGGTCTCATGGTGTCTGCCTTTAATAATTAATAAGAAATGCTGAAGTAATGGGTAGCTAACCTTTTAAATCTTTCATAAGATGAGGTCTGACGCATCGTACTGAAAGTAGAATGCCTTGATACCAAAGAATCCAATTTACTGGATCTGGGTCAACTTTTGTGGTTTAAACAGAAGTTAGAAAATGTTTTTCCTCTTTTCCTCTTTCTTCATCTTCCTTTTTTTTAATAAAAAAATTAAATATTTTAAAAGAATAAAAAGAGGAAAAATGTTCTTTAAAATTCTTTCTATTTTTGTTTTTTTTTTAAATTATTTTTAGTATTTAGTGTTTTGTGTTTTGGTAAATGGAATCATCTTTGTTTAATTTTAATTGAAAAAATTGAAGGCATATTATCGTGACGTATGCTGATATGCAATTTTTAATTATATTTTAATTTTAAAAACAACGCGACTTCCGGTCTACACCGGAAGTCGCGTTGTTTTTAAAATTAAAACGGATAGACAGACAGACGACAGTGGGAATTTTCAGGTATGCAATTTGAAAATTGTGGCCCGATAATTAAAAAAAATGTTAATTTTAGCTTAAAATTTGAGTAAACATGCGCTTTTTTAGAAAGTTGAAGGTAGAAAGCAGCTTTGTTTTACCGAAAAATACATTAAAAAGGTTAGAAATTTGGCTAAATTGGGCGCAATTTCGGCCAAAATTTAGCTTAATTTTTGTCCACAAAAATTTGATATAATTAGCTTTACTTTGACCTAAAAATATTCTAGTATAATGGCATAATTTTTGTTGATAGTAAAGGTTCACGTTATCAAAATATTAGGCTAAACATTCGGTTTTGCTACAAAATTTGGTAAACTAAAGCTCAAATTCTTGGCCAAAAATTTGGCCATTAACTGAGGAATTTTTGTCCAAAAATCAATAAATTTAGATTTATTCGCATAAAAAGAAATCACCAAAAACTATCACAGGTTTTAGTTTTAAAAATAATTAAATATCTTCATTTATCGGAAAAATTAGACCAAAAATAAACTTTATTTTTGTCCAGAAATTTGGTCAAAAAAAAGCAAAAAATTGGAAAAATAGCTTTACTTTCACCAAAAAAACTTCAAATTTTGTCCAAACTCACCTGCAAAAGCTTTATTTTTTTAATCAAAATCCCATTAAAATATACCATTTTAGTCCAAAATGTCCATAAAAATAAATTTAATTTATGATCAAAATCATTGATAGTGTGTTTAATTACCCATTCTAATCCAAAATTTCCATGAAATTGATAAATAATCAACTAGATTTCTTCACTAAAATAATGAAAGTAGTCGCGATTTTATGTCAAAATAAAATTAAAGATATCATAAATCATTGATTAATGAAAGGAAAATGTCTTTGTTTCATTCTAAAACGTCAAGAAAGAGGATGAATTCTTTATTCTCTTAAAGACAATTATTTAAAAAAAATCAGTTTAATCAGTTCAATAAGTATTAAGATTTTCGTGTTTCGTGAAACGTTAGGATCACGAAACATGAAAATGTTATTAGATTTTTAAATAATAGAGCATAGCAAGGTAGTGCGAAAGGTAAGACACTAAAGTAGATGATAAGGGAAAGCATCCAAGTGCAGCACCAAGATGAAGCATTAAAGTAGAGCATTAAAGTAAAGAGCACCAAGATAGTGCACTAAAGTAGAGCACCAAGATACAGCATTAAAGTAAGGCACTAAGATAGGGCACTAAAGTAAGTTATAGAGCCTTTATAGTATTTTTATAGTATTTTATAACCAGTACAGAACATTAAAGTATCAAGCTAGAGCACTAAATAAGGAACATTAGAGAACCCAGATGGAGCATTAAAATAGAGCACTAGAGCACGAAGATAAAGAACTGAGATAGAACACCAAGATAGAGCACTAAAGTAAAGGACTAAAGATGCTAAGGTAAAGCTTAGCATCTTTAGATTTCGAAACACTAAAGATGGAATGCTATAATTTAGATTTCTAAGAAGTAAAAATGTCCTGTTTCATACTATATAACGATATTTTCTATCATTTACACAAAACATATTTTTAAAAGTAATTATTAGAGATTTTCTCGTGCATAGGGAACGGGGAATTTTCCCCTAAACAAATATAATAACTTCCCACATAGATAGGGATATTCCCTAAAGTAATAAACATAAAAATCCTCAAATTCACATTTCACATTTCACATAAGTTCTCAAATCATAAATAAAATCCCTCAGTTAAAACAGGGATCTCTTCCTTCACAATATAAATCCTTTACTAGAGGGAATACCCTTAACGACAAAAATTGTATTTTAAAAATCCCCTATTTCAAGATTTTTACTGAAAAATTCTTCTTGAGTTACTATTAAAATTCTCTATTTTATTGTAAGACATATTTTACATGAGGGGTGATATCTAGATTGTTCCCCCTCATATCCGTTACTTTATAATAAGTTTAATGACTGATTTAAGGTTTATTTTCCTATCAAACTGGCTGGAAATTTAATTTGATAATTCGCTACACACTTAAAAAATAAAAGATATAAAAAATAATGTAAACAAATTAAATTAAATTGAGAAAAATAGCGTTACAACATCATACATTTAAAGCGGCCATTTTGATTGATGTAAGTAAAGTAAGTTATCTCACGGAATATTTTATTAACAAATACGTTTCCCCCATTATTTACAAACGATGACACAACATACTTTATATATAATATATATTTTATCAAAAATCTACAAAATTCCTACCAAAAATAGGGGGGAATTTGCCTAGCTATAACAATTAAGCGACTGCACGCTTCTCGACAGGCGTTAAGAAGAATGAAAACAAAAAAAGAAGAAGAAGCTACATAAAATCGTTATTTTAATCAATGTTTTTAAAAACTTTATATATTCAGAGTTGACATAAGACGAGCTTTAATTATCTTACCTTTAAAAAAAGGAGTAGGGACATTACAGAAGTTGGGGAGGGGGGAAGAGCAAGAGTAAAGCTGTATACACAAGATAGCTCGAGTAATGTTTTCTTTTGCAGTTTCCTGATCTTTACTCAATATTGGTCGAGTGACGGTTGTTTCTCAACTTTACTTCATGGTTATTTCATAAGGGGGATGGTTTCAGTTAGCAGAAATTATCGTTGGGAGATGTCAATTTTTCCACCATCTTCTATAGCAATTTACTATATTGTCGGTGGAAAATACTTTCGTTATTGTTTCCCTTACGATTTAATATAACTCCTACAATCTTCAACTTCATCTTCATTTTATCACAGATGAATTCTGATTGTTGTTTCTATAACTGAACTTGTTCTTGAGTTAGAAAAATCCTTCAACTAAAACCCCTAACCTGAACTTTGCCATAACAACTGTACAATTTTTGTTCTTTATTTTTATTTTTTACCTTTATCTAGATTTAAACTGTTTATTTTTTGCTAGAATGTACTGTACATAAAATTTATAATTTTTCCCTATTTTTAATTATTATTATTTTATTTTTTTGCGTAAAATTATGTTTCTAACGCTTATTAATATGTTGGCACCTTCTCCTTTTGGCATACATACGAGATATTTTTGGAGAGAATTCAAAAACTTTAACACCGATAACTCTGTAAAATAATGGTATTTTCTCTAAACTTTAATCTAAATTAACTAAGAAATTGCTTAGTTAATTATAATTAAGCCTGTAATACGGTAATCTTGTATAATCTGTATCATTTATGCGTACAAAAGAGGGAATTTTTGAGATATTTTATTATTAAATTTGTACATTTTTACAGTCTTAAGAAGTTAAATTTACAATTTAGTAATCTTGTAAATTTATATTATTTTTATTTTATTTTATTTTATTTAAAAGAATTTCTTCAATTTTCTTTTCCTTTCTGCAAAAAGTTTTTTTCCTCTCTTTTCTTTTTACTTTTTCTTGAAAAGTTTTCCAATTTTTATTTTTTATTTTACTTCAGTTTTTAATGTTATAAATTTTATATAATTTATTTTAAATATTTTCAATACAAATGTATTTTAAAAATATTTTATAACATTTAAATTTCATTACTTTTTAATTAATTACAACCAAATTTTCAGTTAAATATCTAAATAATTTGCTGTAATTATATAAAAACCTGCATTTTTATATTATTTTATATATATACTGTATATTAATTTCCTGATTTTTATAAAAAAAATATATTTTTCAGAAACTTTAACACCAAACTGAACGTATCACTGAGATACCTATTCCTTTGAAAATAATTGTGTGAGAAAAAGCAATTAGAAAAGCTTCTAGTAAGAAAAATATGCCCATTATTATTATTACTCAGAAAAACTAAAAAATTCCCAATTTTTCCTGTATTAGGTAGTTTTCCTGAATGCTGCTGAAAATAGGGGAATTTATCAATTTTTTCTCTACCTTACTTAAAATTCTGAATTAAAAAGTTCCTTTAATTGTTCCCGTATTCGAAGAAAATTGTAAAATTTCCTTGAATTTCCGTAAACAAAATTCCCTAAATTTCCCTAAATTTTAAAAATTTCCCTAAATAAACGGGAATTTTTAAAATTTTCGTAGATTTTTCTAGATTTAGGAAATTTACATATTGTATATCTAAGGAATTTTCTTTGAAAAGACCGTAAATTTCCTTGGTTTAGGGAGAATTTTTGAGGAAATTTATACTGTTTTCCCCTCGCTTTCTTTTTCGAAATTTTATATTTTGCTACAGTTCTAATGAACAAATAGAAATATAATCTTCATAAAAAGTAAAGAGAAACAAAATATATACTGTTTATTTTATATATATATAGGCCTATAGAATAAATTTTATGAAATTTAACTTAAAAAGTAAACGAAAAACTAATTTAATTCTTAAATTTCTTTTTTGATATTTATAATATTAATATATTTTAAATGGAAATTCTTCAATAAAAAATACAGCGTTACAGTGATCACATTATAAAAACATTCAAGCCGCATCATAACACATTGACAGTTTTTATACTTCATCAAAAGTGTTGGCTGCATTCTCTCCCCAAAATTTCTCATAAAATAAAAAAAATACTTGAAGGAAATATATATTCTTTATTATATATATATATATATATATATATATATAAGTTAAGAATAGGTGACTAAAGTTATAATAATTTAAACTAATAGATACGAAAAATATGTTTTTATACAACGAAGAATGTTTTTATAACATCAAGCAATATTTCTAAAAAGAATTTATTGACGATGCTCTTCAAAAAAGTATTTAAAAAATTTTGTAAAAAATATAAAACTTCTTTTTCTACTTCAATTCATAAGATTGACATCGTGGTCAGAAATAAAAAAAAAACTATATATATATTTTTTATTAAACTTTTAATATGCTTCTTCGTGATTTCGTTGGGCTGCAATCTGACAAAAATTGTAAACCTATAAATTTCCACTGGCTTGTCCGTCTGTCTGTTCTTCCTTAATCTCGAGAACATTTAGGTGAAAGTTAAGACCAGGTGTGGAAAGATTAGTGGTAGGTTTATAATGACTCCCGATTCATTATATACGAACTTCCGGTTTAGATCAGAAGTTACGTTATTTCAATTTAAAAATTTTCCCCGAAAGGTGTTAGATGACAGACGTGACTATTGCCAACGAAAAGGTGTGACGTACAGGGACAAAACACTACTAATTTGAGATGGGAAGCATATATTTTAAATTAAATAGTTTAAAAATATGATAAAAAAATTGCAACGTTGTATATAAATTTGTTTAGTTGTAAATTCGTCAGTTTATTCTTGAAAAAATTGCGAGAAATTGAAAATACATCGATTTCATTAATGCTGTCTTTTGAATGAAATTGGTTTATTGTTAATTTCATGTAAATTTATCTTGTAAATTTCTCAGCTAATTCTAGAAAAATATTTCTAGAACCATACATTATTTATTTGTTTAAAAATAAATTCGATTCGTTGTTAATTTTACATAAATTTTCGTGTAAATTTACTCATTTCTTATAGATAAATTTATCGATACATGAATTAACTTTGAATAAATTTCGGGTTAAATATAATAAATGAAACATTTCTAGAAATATTTTCTAGAAAACGTTTCATTTCTTCATTTATAATTGGCAAATTTACAATAAAATTGAAGCGAAAATAATAACTTTTTAACTGAAACTAAAATATTGTTAATGTTGCATGAATTTTATTGTAAATTTTAATTTGTATTTAAAAAAAGTTAAGTTAAATTAAAAATGAATTGAGTTAATTAATAATTTTTTAAATGGAATTGGTTTATATATTAATTTTATAAACCCTTATTATGAATTTGATAGCTAATTCTAGAAAAATTACTCTAAAAACATGGCAATTTCATATAATCATTTAAAAATGAAATCGATTAGTTGTTAATTTAATGCAGAAATATTTCTCTAGAAGAAATTAACAAATTTAGAAGAAAATTTACATGAGATTAAAAACGAATCTGTTTCATTTAAATAAGTCATTAATAAAGTCAATTCTTTGTTAATTTCACATTAATTTATTTTAGAATATTCTAGAATATTTACTAGAATTTTTTCTAGAACTTTTCCACAATATTTTACGGTTTAGAAATTATTCATAATTTAAAAAGAATAACATTGGTATTTAAATAATAAATTTATTATATAAAATATTCTAGAATTTTTTAAATGAAATTATTAAAACAATGTTTATAATTTTTAAAACAATATTAGTATTCAAAATATATTCTAGATAAAAAATTTATTACAAGAAAATCTAGAATTAAGAAAATAAATATATTTAATTAAATGAACTTAAACAATTATTTTTTTTATTTTTAATGCAAAAAATACATATATATGTATATATATATTTTAATTCTATCTTCTTTAAAATTTCGAGAAAAATTAATTTTCTGGATTAAGTTTTAATTTATTTTTATTTTTTATTTTTAATCTCAGGATTAAAAAGGATTTAAAGAAAAATTCAAAATGAAGAAAGTGTGTCAAGTGAAAAATTAAGTGGTGAAAAATAGGGAAAAAATTTAGGGAAAAGATCGAGTAAAATAACAAAAATAATAATAATAAATTAAGGGAGACAGGAGAAAAAATTACTTGTGTAGGGAAGTGTTTGAATAAGATTAAAAACAAATCAAGTGAGTAAGTGATAACAACAGAAATATCAGCAAACGGTAAGTGTGGACCTAAATAAGATTAAGGTAGAGATCAGGAAGTGAATAGAAACATGAAAAATATCAGTAGAGAGAGCTGTAAATAAGATTGTGGGAGGGGAAAAAATGAATAAAATAGCAAAAGATATCGTAGGCAAGATAGAAATTTAAAGATAAACAATCATAGGAGAGAATGCGAAATCTCTATCCCTAATTCTTTCTAAAGTATACTTGTACCCTAAAATTTTCTTTCTTAATTTTTTTTATGAAATATTTTTCCAATTCCCTTCCTAACATTCTTTCCCTGAAATTTCCTTTTTTGATTATTTTTATATATTTTTATTTATACATTTTTTCTAATTCCCTCTCTAACATTTTTCCCTAATTCTTTCCCTGAAATCTCCTTTCTTAATTTTTTTTTATCGAACACTTTTCTAATTCCTTCCCTAACATTTTTTAATTTCTGATATTCTTTCCCTAATTCTGTCATTTTTCCCTATAGTATAACGAACCCCAACAATCTTTTCTCCTAATTCTTTTTCTAACACAGCCCTATTTATGAATATAAAAGTATTAAGAATAGGGTTGGGTGTTGAAAATATTTTTAAAAAATTGAGTATATTCAGAAACAATAGAGCATTTTTATGCATGCAAGTATAGTTGACGTTCAGGGAAATATCAGGGACGAGTATAGTTATATTAGAAGAAAATAGATGTTTTGTGGGTTTAGTGTTTCTTCTTTGGATAGAGGTGTGGTTAGTATAGTTTGAGTGTTATTTATTGAGAAGGATACACATGGTACTGATTAAGGATATTATATTATAGGATTTTATGAGGTAAAGAAAGAAAACAATATAGGAAAGAAGAAAACAGCTGGAAAAGTAGGGGGTGAACAAAAGTTGTAGAATGGAGACAGGAGTCAGAAGGAGTGCGCATAATATGTTAAACAGGAAAAACAATAACGAATGAAAACATTAAAGTAAAAAAGGAATAAAAGTATGAGTTGTAAAAGTGAAAATAAAAATAATGAAAGCGCAAAAATATTTAAGTAAAGGGGAAAAGAATTACAAAAGAAATGAATGAAGTAGAAAGAAATACAAAATAATGAGCAGAGTGAGCATTATCAGATTTTTTCTCTTTCTCTTCCTCCTCCCTCTTGTTTTGCTTCTCACTATTATTCGTTACTAACCTGATGTTGCTTTCACTTTGCGAATATAACATCGGGTTAGTAAGAAATAAGGAAAATGACCAGAAGTAAAGTAAATATATCAGTGAAAGAATGAAGGAGTAAAAGTGAAAAATGTAAATAGAAAAAAAGAAGTATTGATAGAAACAAAAGCTCTTTGAGAGTTATCATAAATAAAAGAAAGTTCGAATCGTATGAAGGAACGAAATGAAAGAATGCAAAAAATAACTTTAAATTTCATTTTTTTGTAGATTGATACACAAATAAATGTGATTCTGGGGGAATATTTGCTCCAAGAAAGGCGCAATTTGTATATTTACAAGAGTTAGTGAGCTCTAAAATAATGTATAATGTATAGGACAATACGGAGAATCCATGTAAAATTAGTGTAGTGAAAGGGATCTTATCACAATATATAATAATTTCGGGTGTTCGTATACATAATTTACAGTCCCTTAAACAATTTAGAGTCATATAAATCAAAGTACTTTAAATTAATACAATTATAAGTATTAATCAAGTATTTAAAGTACATTTAAAGTTACTGTATAGAATTCACTTAGTGTATCCTTAACGAGGAAACTATTAAATGAGTAGGGTGTAAATAAAATTAGCTCCTTTGATTTATCTATCTGTTGAATAGTATTATAAAGTGGATTAGACTGTAAATTACGCTTAAAATAGAATAAAAGGGCCCTGTGTTACGTGTATTATTTGCAAAAGGTCTCAAATGTTTCTAAGTGTGCATACTATATACATTCTATGGAGTATGTATGTAGTATATAATATAATATACAATAGCTAGATGTTCGTAATCGCTTTACACATATATGAAGTATACAGAATATACACTATATAATAATAGCGAATCCAGAAATCTTTAGAGTGGGGTGCAGAAAGGAAACAAAATTTTTACTAGGGAAAAACCCTCAGAAGGTGTGTCTAACTTTGTATATAATTCATATAAACCTAGGTATATAAAATTATAGAAGGTACTTCTATAACTTTATATACATACTCTACTATACGCTCTTATTAGTACAGTGACAACTCTACTTATAACACAGATATTTTTAAAGAGAATTATTTAGAACTTTAAATAATAAAAAAAAGTTAAAGAGGGGTTCGAGCCAGGGCGAGAGAGGAGAAAAAAGCGCTAAAATATTATCATTGAATCGTGGTGTAGTTCACTTAATGCATCTAGATGCGCGTCAAAGGTCTGAGTGATCAATCTAGTAAACTGCACTTTATCAAATAGCAAACTCAACTATCAAACAACTTAGTAGCATATCTGTCTTCTTCCTTACATTAATGATAGAAACCAGCACCACTTTGTCATAACGTCTTTTCTTATCCTTAACTTCCAACCCCCCTTCTTCATCTTCTTCTTCCCTTATTTTTCCTACGGTAAAGAATAGAAAGAAATCGGCATTTAACCATTCTGTCCATCACTCGCTTGTCATATCACTCGACATAATATCGGGGATCCATTCCATTTTCTGCACTTCATATCACTCTATATCGATAACACAGCATCTGGCATGTTCATCACCAACAAAATCAATCGAGTAGTAAAGATTTGCTGAGTGCTTGATACCCCGACTATCCATGATATTTCAAACGAGATTTATCCCTTCCATCGATCGAAATTCTGTATAAACAAGTGGTAATAAGTCTATTGTTACTGTAGTAGTAATCTGTAATACTTCTACACTAACAAGAAACTGCAATAATGTACTTAGTTTCGAGCGATGGATATAATGGATTTAGCTTCGTTTTCTATTGTTTGAACGTTTGCATGTCTGTCGTTTCTATAGTAGCACTTCGGATACTTCTGCAGTAATAAAGTTTATAGAATTTTTAAAAATAAGCAGTGATTTCAGTGTGTGTTTGTGCCAATTTTCTTTAAAATGTTTTAAAGTGATGTGTCTATAGTAGCATGCTGGATCCTTCTTCTAATTAAAAATTCTAGAGATTTAGTTGAGAATTGTATGATTTTATAGAAGGTTTATAAATCTATTGTTTCTGCAACAGTATCTGCTGTATAAATACTAAGTTAATGATTTAGTGCAATGTTTAGCTTCGAGTTGTAATTTTATTACCTTTTAGAAGTATCCAGAGTACTTCTATAATAACAAAAACTCAAAAATATACAAATAGATAGTTAAATCTGCATTAATATTCACGCAATTCATGCTAAACCCTGCACTAATATAGAGTTTAGCAAGAATTGCGTGAATTGTAGATAAATTATTTTCTGTAGTAGTATCCAGAACACTTTTATAGTAACAAAGTTTCAGAAAAATTATAGGGGCGATCAGCTTCCAACTAGGCATACCATTTTTGAATTTTTATGTGTTTTGTGTCTATAGAATACTTCTACAGAAACAAAACACTTATAAACCTTCAAAAATAGATAGAAGAACAATAAAAGCAATGAAATATAGAATGAAGCTTAGAAACAAACTATAGAATAAAGTGTAGGATGAATAAAATGTAGACTGAATGAAGTATAGAAATGAAGTATAGAAGTATTCTAGAATAGTTCTGTATCAACAGAAACCATTCTAGAGATAAAAATAGTGATATTAGTGCAAGATTTAGCTTCGAATCGTATGACTTTATGAAAGATTTATGCATTGCGTGACTGGATGAATTTGCTTGCTCGATGGTACAAATGTATTGCATTTAGGATGTAATTATGTGTACGCTTGTTGTATGCTGTCACTTGTGTTAAGCGATGGAAATTCGGAAATGAATCACTCCACATTTATACTTCTTTACATTGAACTAATACTATAAATGCCATATTTTTTACTTCCATGATTACGAATTGTATAAATCTAGATTCGGAAATATGAATCGTTCTAGGAAATAGTTGGATTTTTGAATCAAAGAAAACGTTACTTTATAATAAATAATGACTTTTTATTATTATATTTTAAATCATGAAGACTGTCCTTGCTCCTTAAATCTAAGAATTTCTTCGCATATTCTTGAATTTAAAGAGCTGTTTTAAACAGCTTGTTTTGGATCTAAGGAGTTATTTTGGATATTCTTGGATCTAAGGAATCGTTCTAAACAGTCTAAGAAACTGCTCTAAACATTCTTGATTCTAAGAAATTTATCAACATACTCGGATTTAAGAAGTTACTTCGGACATTCTTGGAAGTTCCGAACATTCTTGAATTTAAGGAACTATTTCAGACATGTTTTAGATCTATTCTATACATCCTTGAGTCTAAGGAATCGTTCTAACAGTCTAAGAAACTGTTATACACATTCCTGAACCTAAAAAAGTATTCCATACATTTTTGTATCTAGGGAAGTTTTTAAACATTTTTAAATCTGAGAGCTGTTCCAAATACTTTAACACCAAAGAAACTCGCAAATTCTTTTATTAAAATCTGAAATATATATATATATATATATTTTTTTTAAATATCCAAAATTTCACGTGCAGTTCTTCACTCCTCGTCGACGTATACAACCGAATAAAATTCTGATGGCGTGACTCTAAAAATCTCGATTATCCATAAAACAGTCTCACTGATTTAGCGTCTACTTAGATATACACTTGGTGGTGCCGTCACGTGATCTTCATGCCACCCCTGTTCACGTGACAAGCTGGTAGTTTCTTTAGAAATCTGACTGATAGTGTGACTAACAATCCTGACTTTGTATCGCGTGATCCAAAGCAATATTTAAAAGCAATCAGTGTTTAAGGTTATTTGGAGTGTGTGTGTGTGTGTGTGTGTGTTCCCTTATTTTTTTAAGTCCTGATATAATCAATCATCTCTACAATTTTTATTTCTGTAGCATGTTTTAATATTCTCCATTATGACGCTGCGTGACTGGCGAAGAAGGCAGACATATTGGATTACTAAGTTAACAAGTTATCTTCATTAATCAGGCAGAAATTGCTTCTATATCATCATACCCGCGCTTATTGCTGCTAAAAACAATTATAATTTGGTAGCAACTTTCAAATTTTAGACCCATATATTGCCACTGTCGTCCGTCTGTCCGTCTGCCCTACTTTAATCTCGAGAAAAGTGTCAGATAGATGAAAATTGAGACCAGATATGGAAAGCTTGGAAGACGATGGCACCGATTAAGTATGTGAGAACTTCTGGAAGTCACGTGATTTCGATTCAAAAGTTTTACCTTATTAAGCCAGCATCAATGTTTCTGCATCAACAAGAAATTGTTATGGATGCTACAGGATGAAAATTGATACTCTAAACAATTGATACGAGTGATTTTGTAGGATTAAGTATAGGAATTCGATAGATTTGAGTGGATACGTCTACAGGATTAAAAGATGGTTCTATAGGATTAAGGCTAGCCTTTTAAGTAATTGGCTAAATAACTCTGAAAGGATTCAGATCCTAAGCATCACAATTGCTCCCTTTACGTAATTTTTGATACTTCTACAAGAATAAAATTGAAGTACTTCATTTAAATCTATAATATATAATTGCATCGAAGTATTTCATTGATTTAAATACTCCGACACTAAAAATTAGGAAACAATTCATATATTTTTCTCGGTTTAGTACTAAAGGAACTATTGCAGATGTTTCTGTAGGCTTACATTGACACAAATGCTACTACAGGATTAAAATTGTCATCTGAAGCTTGGGATGCGAGTATTAATATTTTCATAAGGGTGAGATTAGTATTTAAGTAATTAACTAAATACTTAAGATTTTGACACTACTATGGGACTAAGTTTTAGGCCCCCATAATTATAATTTCAAGTACTTCTATAGTATTAACATTGAAACAACCGAAGAATGTAGTAGATCATTGTAATGATGCCACTATAGAAGCATAACTTGATCATAGCTTAATTAACAGATCACTCACCATAGAAATGTGCTGTTAAGGTAATAAAATTGGGTATATAGAAACAATTTAGTATCATGAAAGTTAGAAAAATATGAAATTTAATTCACTTCGGGTGTTTAATTATCTGTCCATTATCCAAGGATATTGGCAGATTGCGAAAGGGGGAGTAGAAGTTCATCAATAACAAGTGAGCAGAATACAAAATGAATATTTCGACATGATACGGATATCCTGGGGACATAATACATTATTGTTCATTCGTTCATATTATACTACTTAAACTAATACCAGAAAAGTTTTCCAACCCCTTCTGCTAATCTCTGCCCCCCTCTACACGTGTACTACTGTAGAACTGAAATTGTAATTGGGATGGAGCCTCTAGCTAAATCTTCTGTATATTTTCAATTTGAAATGATTTGATTTATTATAAAATTAAAATATTTTATTTAATTTCTGAAACTTTTAACTTGTGTTTTAAATAAATGAATTCATTTATGAAATAATGTACTGTCGCTGCAGACACGTGTAAATTCTTTTGTGTGTTAACAAAGCGATGCACAGTTTTTGTTACTTTACGTTTACTATAACGGCATACTTTAGGTCTGTATGTAACTTTATTATATTAAATTAAGTAGTATGATATCGCAGTAGCATAAGTAAATTTCTTCTATGTTATATTGCTGTAACATGTAATTTTACTGTATATTATTATAGAAGTATGTGTAATATTTCTATATATGTATTTATGTAACTGTTGCGTATAATGGCATTTTTTCTGTTACTGTACAGAAATATATGATGTTCTTGTATGTTATTACATCACACAGTTACAATAACATACAAGAAAGTTTATTTGGCTGCAATTAAAAAAACTGTAGATCTATAAATTCCCACTGTCATCCTTCTGTATGTCTGTTCTTCCTTAATCTTGAGAACGGAGTTAGATTAATGAAAGTCGAAATTAGATATGGAAAGCGTAAGGACAGGAGGCCGCGATTAATTATTTACAAAGATTTTTACGAAAATTTTAAAATTAAAATCACGTAACTTCCGGTCTTTACTGGAAGTTACGTATTTTCCTCTAAACAGAACTACATAGGTGACCGGCATGACTCTATTGTTAACAGGAAAAGTATGATGTACGGAGGCAAGACTACTAATTCGAGGTGGAGAGCATATATTTTAAATGAAATAAATTAAAAATATGATTAGAAATTACAGCCTCACATTGTGACAAGTTTGATAGTTCGTCTGATTGTTAAAAATTGTTACCATGGAAGTATAATTTATAAATTTCTCTTACTTTATTGCAACTTGTTTTCACGTTAACATGGTTGAGTAGTCTCTTGATTAAAGGCGTTTTCATTAATTCTACTAACTCTTAATTACCGTTCTGTTACGAAGTACAAAGAATTGTTACTAAAACGTACTGTACCATAAGCAACGTTTTTTCCCTTTTGCTAACTTCTTTATATTTCTTTATTAAGGTACCCAATTAATCGAGGAATCATAGAGATTTAATTAGTTACTATTAATACTATATTGGTATTAATATTAATTAAGTGTTACACAGTTTTGCTTACTTTATTCATAGGCTACTAACGTTATGTTTCGGCGAATTATTAGAATTTTTACTACGATTGTTGCTGTAGTAACACGCTTATACATTGATACATTATGTTACGCTCCTCGAATTAAAGAATCGATTTCGTTATTAGATTTAACTATTCATTGAGTTACGCTCGTAGAGATTATAGTGATTTTTACCTATTGTTACTACAGTAGCATTTATTTAAGTTTATAGATCCGCTGCTTCCCAGCACGATGAACGAACGACGACAGTAACAGTAATTCTTGTGCCTTTACTATAACCGATCACGCGATCGAAGAGGTAATTTGTCTGCTTCCTTTTCATCATCTTGTTACTACAACAGCAATTTTAAATGCATTCCGCGTGATTAAAATCTGTTGATAGGAGCTTTAATGAGCTTTAATGCAGTTAGTAACAGATAATCTTAATCAGTTACATCAATAAAAATCATACAATTTAAATACTTTTATTATTCTATTAGTATCTGCTTATATAACGTAAAGGTAAAGCAGTGAATGATTTTGTTTGTAGGAGAAGGAACCTAAATAATCTGTTTATAAGGCAAGGAGGCCGACTTGTTAAGTTATAGTGAGCCAATCAATCTGTTTATAACACAGGAAAGTCTCCGTATCTGTTTACAGGGACATGCACAACATGCTATTTTCTTAAAGAGCCTTACTCACTTTCTTTATAAGGCAAGGAAATCAAATGACTCAGTTTATAAAGCAAAAGAAGACCCTTAATCGTTTGTAAAGTAGGGAATTCACTGATTTTTCTTCATTCATTCAGTTTATAAGGCAAGAAAGGCCACTGTTTCTGCTTATAAGGAAAGAAAATTCGTTTATCCAGTTTATATGGAAATGAAAATACAATCCGCTCTGTTTATAAGCTAAAGAGATCCACTAGCGCTATTTGTAAGACAAACAAATCCTTTGAATATTTACGAGGCAAAGATCCATTGACTCTATTTGTAAGGCATAGAGATTCAGTGACTATATTTACAAGGGCAAGATTCACTAATTCTATTTGTAAGACAAAGTAATCCACTGACAAGGCAAGATCTACTGGCTGTTTATAAAACAAAGAGTTTTGGCCTTTGTCTTTGTTTATACGAAAAAGAAAATAAACATGGAAACAATCGATCCAAAAAAAAATCATCCTAATATTAAAATAATCCCTATAACAGCTTTAAAATTTTCCTCAAATATCAGCAAAATTACCATTTTCAATCACACATCTCCCTTCGATTATTAGAAATAACATTCTTCATTAAAAATTCCCTTTTTTCTGATGAAAATCTCCAAATTAACGGAAAATTCCAAAATTAAGGGAAAATCTTAGACTATTCGTAATTACTTATCTAGGAATTATTAATTTCAAGTTTGTTTGGTTTAATTTACATTTATAGAAATCCTGAAATTAGCTCAGATAACAGGATTATAATTAGAGTAAGGGTAAGTATGGAGCATTGAGTTGATCCATATTGTGGAGTCTAGTGACAGTAATCCTCTGATCGATATTTCTCCTCGCAATTGCTCCGAAATTGAGAGGTAATCCTGTAAATAAAACAATTTTCTTCTTCTTCCTTTCTTTGTTACAATATATATTTTAAGCAAAAAAATAATGTTAAAAACAGAAAAAAAATTATCTGTAGAAACATTAAATAATTTATTTTAACTTTCAAAACCTTCAATAAACATTTAAAAAAATCATTCCAAATTATATATAAAACTGTAATAAAAATTTTTAGAAATATCTGATTAATTAATTAATACAAGATACCAATTTATATTTATATTTTACCTGGTGGAAAATTAGAACTGGGTATATTAAAAATTCACTGAAATTAATCAAAATAATAGTGTTTTCCCTAAAATTACACCAAAATATTTTCCTTTATCGTCCCTATTTACTTTCTTCATTAGTCGGTTTCCCTTTATATACATTCTATTTTATTCCTTTATCCTCTTTTCTTATAGCACAATTCCTATCTCCCTATCTTTCTCTAATCAATTTTCTTCTTATATACGTCGTACTTTGTCCCCTTTCCTTTTTTTTTTTAAATCTAATTTCTCTCTATATATTTGCTATTTATTCCTTTATCCCTAATTAATTTACTTTTATTAATTTTACAATTTATTCCCTTTTTCCTAATCTATTTCCCTTCAATCTGTTTCCAATTTCTCTCTTTTTCCCTAGCTAAATTTATATGTTTAATTCCCTAAAATGTCCTTACTTTTTTAAATTCGGTTATTGTTTTTTTTTGAAAAAATATTAATTTAAAATTTTAAAATATTGACGTTTCTTCCTATATTTAGTAACTAACATTTACATTTTTAACATTAATAACACACATTAAATTCTTAAAATCATAATTTTCCTATCTTAAACTTAATAATTACTAAAATCCCACAAAATCCCTATTATTAAAAATCCCTGAAAATTATAAAATCCTTACTATTAAAAATCTCTAAAAAACTATAAAATGCCTAAAAGCCATAAAATCCTCCTAGTAGAAAAATTCCTAAAAACCATAAAATCCCTACTATTAAAACTCATTAAAAGCTATAAAATCCCTACTTTTAAAAATCTCTAAAAAACTATAAAATCCCTAAAAGCCATAAAATCTTACTAGTAGAAAAATTCCTAAAAACCATAAAATCCCTACTATTAAAATTCCTTAAAAGCCGTAAAGTCCCTACTATGAAAAATCTCTAAAACACCATAAAATCCCTGTTATTAAAGATTGCTAAAATTATAATTTTTCTATCTTAAAATTAAAAAAAAAATCTTTAATATCAAAATCACTTTTCATAAATATAAGCAAACCACAGAAAAATGTGAGAAATTTCCCCGTACAGTTCCCATATTGGCCTATCTGTAATTTGACTTTAAAAAAGTCTTTAAAAAATTCTCTTATATTACTGATAGCATCGATCTTTAAAAAATCCCTTAAAATAAATCTAAAACCATCAAATATCCAAAAATAGAAATATAAAACTTTACTATCAAAAACTTCAAAACCAAATATATATCAGTATATTGAAAAAAAAAGCAAAATTTATATTTTTTCCTGTATTTTCAGCTTAAAAAATAAAATAAAAATGTATTTTTCAAGTTATTTTATGTACAAAATCAAAATTCAACTAACGTAGTATATTCTCATTTAAATTATGTGAATAGATATCAAAATAATAAATTTAGGGATTTATTCTTTCAAATTTTATACTTTGGCAAGAAAAAAAGGGGATATTTCTTTCATTTCCCTTTCTTAAGGGAAGAAAAGAAAAATTTTCCTTTTATATACTTTTATTCTCCTTTCACAGAAAGGAGAAAAAAATCTTTTTTAGGGAAAGAAATAAAAAGTGAATTTTCCTTTATATTTCCCTTTCAACACTTTCTTAGGGAAAGAACGGAAAAATACAATTTCGATCTCACATATTTTCTTTTATTTCGCTTTCTTACAAAAGAAAGTACGAATGAAATTCCCTCTCATATATTTATTTTATTTTTTACCTGAAAAAAAAGAATTTACTTCTATATACTTTCCTGAATTTCCTTTATATGAGGGGAAAAAGAGAAATTTTACGATTTTCTTTATTTTACTTTTTAGGAAAAAGGAGGAAAAATGCGATTTCTCTTTATATATTTCTCCTTATCTCTCTCTATTAGAAAAAAGTCAAAGAGAATTTCCCTATTTCCTTTATTATAAAAGAAAAAAAAAAAAAAATTCTCTTTTTAATCCTACAAAAAAGGAAAATAGGAAAGAAAGAGAAGTAAGGAAAATATATAAAGGGAAATTTCCTTTTTTCGAGTAAATGAAAAAAGGAAATTTCTCCCCTTTATTTATTTACTTTTGTTAAAGTAATGAAGGGACAGTGAAATAAATTTTTGAGGGAAGAAAAAAAAAAGAGAATTTCCTTTATTTTATTTATTTATTTATTTTTTAAGTTAAGAGAGTTTTGAAAGTTGAGAGGAAATTTCCCTTTCTTAAAGAAAAAATATATAGAATTTCTCTTATTTCTCATTGTTAGAAAGAGAAGGAAATTTCTCTTTTTTTTTATTTTTTAGGAAATAAGGGATAGTTCACTTGTGTTATAAAATAAAGCAGTTGGTTGGTTGATGGAATAAAGTAAGGCACATAGAGTTTTATAGATTTAAGTGTGTCTAACACCTGAATAGGGAACAAAGTCCTCTCTAAAGGCATCCCTCCTTTGCAGATCGCCTATGTATCGCGATACACAAGCGAGCTGCCTCCCCAGAGGACTTTATCCCCTATTCAGGTGTTAGATACACGAAAATCCGGAAAACTCCACGTGGCCAGCTCGTTGACAAGGCACAAACCCTGGAGAATGAACAGGAAAATGGACCGGTACATACTTTCCCTAATTTCTTATTATGAAAAATAGGTATTAGAAAGAGTTTTTCCCTTATGTATTTTCCTTATCCCTCTTTCTTCGAAAAGAACAAAGAGAATTTTCTTTCATTACAGAAAAAAAGGTATTAAAAAGGGATATTTCCCTTTACGTATTTCCTTGTTTCTCTTTTTTCAAAGGGAGAAAAGAATTTTCTTTTATTAGGGAAAAAACGGTATTAAGGGAAAAACGGTAATAAAGGGATATTTTTCCCTTATTTTTCTTTCTTCGTAAAGGGCAAAAAGAATTTTCTTTCATTAGGGAAAAGAAAGGTATTTCCTTCGACACACTTCCCTATTTTATCCCTTAAGTTATCTTGAGTTTTGCGCTTTAAAACAACAAAGAAAACGGCAGTAATTAGGAGGAATTTCGGATGGTGTAGGAATGTCAGGGATTGAATTTCGTACCGGAAATCATACCCATTTTGGATGTCCTCGACTTGCAACACGAACCGACTAATTATGACTGGAAGGCATCTTTGGTCATTATCATCCTTTATCCTAAATTCGTTGGCTCCATATTTAAAGGCACATTTGCCAAACATTTCATTGTTTTGCTGATCATTTTCGATATTCAAATTTATACTTAGCTACTTCCCATCTTTATCTAACGATTTATAAATTCTATATTAACCCTACGAAAATATTTGTACAATTGTCGTACACAAAGATCCTTTATCTTGAAAACGTTAAACAAATAAAACGTTTGTCTCGACGTAAATGGGTCGTAAGCAATAAGAAAAATTCTCTTAAATGAGTTTTATGGGGATTTTTTTAAACATAAAAATGCAAATTTCCTGCAAAATCGTGGGGGGAAGTCGCGTGCAATTTCCATTCGCGCACGAATTCTCCCTCCTTTTTGTTATCCCCCTCCTGTTATTTCGCTTTAGTACACATTAGAACCTATCTAAAACCGGAACCAGAATATAATGAAAACTTACCTAAACCGAAAACAATACAGTAACGCCTAATTCCGCTTTATACAGGTTTTACTGTACAAACGTTATAGTTATCCTTAAGCATGGGGCCTCCTCCTCTTAAGGCCTCATTTCTGGAAAAAGTTGTTTAGGGCCCTCAAAATTGTTTGTATATATGCTACAGTAAAACCTGTCTAAAACGGAAAAGCGTGCGATTCCGGTTTACACGGGTTTTACTCTACGAAACTTACAGATTCTGATCCTTAATTTTTATTCTCCTTTCCACTTCCAGTCCTATTTTTTTGTTAATTGGGTTATTTGTTTTCTTTAAATCAGACAAATTTCTTTGACTTTTTTCATTTTAAACTTTTAAAAAATCAGGGAAAGATCCTTAAAAATATAAAAATTAACTCTAATAATCGACGTGACTAAACTGTAATTGTCAAATTTGCACTTAACTAATCTGCTTCTCTGAAGGGGGAGGGCTTGAAGCAACTTTAATAAGCTACTTCATACGAAATCCTTGAGAATTTTAAGTAAGGAATTAAGATTTGTATCTTCTTAATCCTGTGATTTAATCCTTAAAAGGCTGATAAAGTTGTTTATTGTTATTTAACTGGTTAACTTTTTAAATTAATGACGTTACATGTTAATAAGTTGAAAGGATAATAGCAATCCTCGGAAACTTATGAAGTTCTATCCAATTTAGGATAGAAAATAGGAGTAATCGTTTATTAAGATGGCCTTTTAAAAACAATTTTCATCTCCCTAAACAATTTTTTTTAATTCAGAAATAAGGCTCTAACCCAGGGGATGTCCATACCTGGCCATGGCATAACTTTCTTAGATCCTCACTTTTGTGTAAATAAAATTGTTTGGGGGCCTCGAAATTGCTTGTATATGCAGCAAAACCTGTCTAAAACGGAACCTGAATAAAATGGAAACCTGCCTAAACAGAAAAAATAATACGTTATCTCGCCATTCCGATTTACACAGGTTTACGGAATATAATAGGATAAAGATTAGCATCTGTGTAACTTTTGTACGGTAAAACGTGTGTAAACCGGAATAGCACGCTTTTCCGTTTAGGCAGGTTTTATTGAGGTTCGGTTTTAGACAGGTTTTACTGTGTATACAAGACGAGAACGTAAAAAAATGGACGTTGTTCGGAGGTTACTTTGTTAGCATTTTTGTTAAAAAAATATCCCCCAAGAAGAACGCTGTTTAGAGGTGTCCATTGTTGACAGGTGGCCGCCATTGCAAGTTCGACCGCGTTATTAAATAAATCTTATTTGTACAGGTCCACAACAAAATCCGTGCGTTTAAAAGGGTGTCAAAAGCAGTAAATAGCCTAATTTGCATGAAGATAGGAAAGAAAAAGTTGAAATTCTTTTGCATAATTAATTATGGTAAAGAAGTGCTTCATGCATAGTCATATAATGACTGATTAACACTAACAACAATCCAGATTTCATTCCCAACACGATGTAGAATTATACATTAATTTAATTTATATCCTACTTACTCATTTGTAGTCTGAAAAGTTAAGTACTGCAATACTTTTTTTTTATAGTCTACGTGTTTATGTTTTATTAATTTACTCGTCTTTTGTAACCGAGTTATAGTCCGTTGCAACGGTTTAATTATTTAAAGAGTGCCTTCTTGCCGGTTACCTTGGCTTTTTTGGGGGTGGATTATTAAAATGGGGATCCGAGCTCTAATTTTCTGGGCTGCTTTTTTGTGTTGTTTAACGTGTAAGCTGTAATTTTAAACCGAAAATTTGCTTGGTTTTTGCAGTTAAAAGATAAAAAAAAAAAACTTGGTTGATTTTACAGTTACGAAAATGAAAGTTTGGTTAAATTTTGCAGTTATAAATTTACTGAGTACGTTTATATTAAATACAAATTTGTTTTTTTTTTTATAACTGCAAAGAGTAAATAAATCACCGATTTGACTATAAATAATTGTTTGAATCACGTTACAGGTATCTAAATAGTAATTTAGACACACGAAACCTATTCCAGAATTAATTATAATGGGTCTAAATAGTAATTTTGACTGATTATAACAAGTTATAAGCCAAATTACGATTCATTTAACTCTCTGAATCATATATTATTCTCCTTAAAGCGTGGAGTTAATCAATACAATCAGTATTTGCTAGTGTTAATCACAGTTACAATCGATTTCTGTAAATAGTCCTTTAAATCTTGAACTTTTCTAAGATGCTTTTCTCGCAAGTGAACTTCACAAGCTTCAGTTTTCCATAGAAACATTATTGTGTTAAGTTTCTACAAGTCTAACCCTAACAATAAACTGTAAAGTAATAATCACCCAATGCTCTTGATGTTTTATAACTCTTAGGGATATTTTGTACATTATTCTGTGGTGTACTAAACAGGTGTACTTGTAAATGATGCACCTTTTAAGCACTCTGATACATAAAGAAGTAAAGAAGTTTACTTGTAAATGATATACATCTTTAATATCAGTGATATATATAGAGGTAAGTGGTACACCTCCTTAGTACCGTTGATACATAAAGAGGCGTGCATTTTAGTAAGCTCGGCAGGAACACTAGCATCAAACTAGAACCAAATTATCCAAAAATAAATAAATGAACTCCAGAAAACTAATGAATTTCAGTAACTAAACTGAAAATTCTTAAAATTGCGTCCCAATTTTAACAGAAAAATCCAAAAACTTTAAAAGAACACTTAAAAAATGGCGCATTTTACGCTGATAATTCTATGATTTATTGAATTAAATAACCGAAAAATACTCCAAAAAGTAAGAAAAAAATATTTTTTTTTTTATTAAACTAAATTTTCTGATCTCCAGAAAAAGATTATCACTTATTACATCGGAAATCACGTCTGTTTGTCTGATGTATGGCAACCAATCTGGAAAATATTGATATTTATGCAAGTCGTAAAGGCTTTAAACTATTTATTTCTAACTTAATACTTCAATTTTAAAATATTAAATAAACAAACGAGTAAATAAGCGAAAAACACTATATTTTTGTGTATACGTGCATTAAATCGTCACCAAACTCGAGTGAGGATAGCCTCGTTGAAGCAGCAGGTCTGGCTGTTAAATCCCAATATTTTTCTACAAAAATAGGATCAAAATTTTTTAAAATTTGACTTAAAATTATTCTAGACATTGTCTAGTAGAAGTGATGACAATTTTTTCGTATCAAAAGGATTTGCCTCTGTTCTGGAGAAACGGTGAGGAAAAAACTGCACTCTTGAGAGTAAATACCAATTATTTATGTATGGCATCTTGGCGCTTGGGTATATTGGTATATTTCCTTCTTAAACCGTAAAAAAACCAAGATATATTTACAGAAAAATCGAGATTTTAAATCAGTAAAGAAAGGAAACAAAGTAAAATTCGCATGAGAATAGTCGTATGTATATAAAATAAATATTTTTTTCTGTATTTTTTTTTCATTTTTGAAGGATGGAAGCGCTGGAATCTCCTTCGCTACAATGCAAACAAGGTTTGTTGAACCGCGTATATCTTTGTGTATAAACCTTTTATAATGTGCAGAAAGGTTGAATATTAAACTAAAAGTCTTCCTCTTTTTATATAATATATAAATTCTTTATATTCTTTTATTTTATATTTATTATTTTATCGCATAAATGAAGGTCCTGTTGACAAC
The DNA here is from genome assembly GCF_030686945.1 of Centruroides vittatus. NCBI lineage: Eukaryota > Metazoa > Arthropoda > Arachnida > Scorpiones > Buthidae > Centruroides > Centruroides vittatus. The sequence continues at coordinate 2,212,998 of NW_027120768.1, forward strand.
AATACAAACAAGGTTCGTTTAAAAGTGTATATCTTTATATATATATAAACCTTTTTTAAACTGTAGAAAGGATGAAGATTAAATTGGAAGTCTTCTGTTTAATATAATATAAATATCCTTCATATATTTTATTTTATATATATTATTTTATCGCATAAATGAAAGTCCTGTTGACAACAATACAAACAAGGTTATTCAGGAGTGTATATCTTTGTATATGAATTTTTAATAAAATGTAAGAAACTTGAAGATTAATCTAGAAGTCTTCTTCTTTTTAAATAATATATAAATTCTTTTTATATATTATTTTCTCAGATATAAATGAGAAACCCGGTACAAATATAAACAACAGATTTGTAAAATACGTTGACACGACAGTGTCATTCCTTTAAAGGAATAAATTGTCTAGGAAATTTACTTCTTTATCCATTACTAAACGAGAAAATTCTTTTATCTTTATGAGTGTTTTACACGAAATTTTGCAATATTAAAAAATAATATTATACAAATTTTGCATGAATGTAATCGAGTATTAAGTAAGAATTTGCTTGTGTTCTTTGATAGAAATCGAATAAATTTGGTGACGAAACGGGGTATCATCACGATATCGCTGTGTTATCTTGTAAAACTCGTGCCTACTTGAAATAATTCAATTGTTTTTCTTATCTTTCTCGTCCACAGATTGATGGAATCAATGTTCAAAGACATCCAGATGTCTTCTACATTCGTCTCGTTAATGATATCTTGCGGATTCTTCTTTGATGCTTTGCCCATTCGATCATTGTAGATACGTCAGAATATAAAAGTAACTTTTGTATATCTTTCAGATACTCGATATTGATAGCAATATTTATCATGTAGAGTCGATATTGATGTCTTGAACACTTGATCATTGTTAGAAAATATCTGGATACCTTCCAGATTCGTTAATGATATCTTAGATACCTTCCAAATCCCCATTGAGTCATGTCTTCTAGATTCAATAGCAATGTCTTGGATACAGATACATTAGAAGATAGCAATATGTTCTGAATACAGACTCGCTAGTGATATCTTCAAGTTTCATTTCTGATATCTTCCAACTTATCCTTGATATCTCAACTTGTTAGACTCATTAATCAAGTCTTAAACACCTTCTAGACTCTTTTTTGATGCCTTAAATACCTTCTAGATTTATTTTTGATGCTTTAAATATTATCTAATTCTTAACTTTGATGTCAGATGTATTCTAACTTCTTCACGTCAGTGTCATCAACGGTGGATTCAAAGAAAGTTAGAAGATATATGTGATCCAAAATACGTTTAATCATCATGATTCTAGCATGGATGCATCATTCAGTGATGACTTTCTCAACGTTGAATGAATTAGCATCAGAATATTGCATCCAAAATTCACAAATTATGCCATTATGCCCACTACTGAGGAGAATAAAGTGAATGGAAGCGTCTTCAGGAAGTCAGAGAAATTTTAGAATTATTGAATAAATTAACTCATTAAGAAAGGGAAAACAGTTAAAATTTGCTCCTCTCGACTGAATTACCTCTTCACCATGCTAATTGTTACCATATCCTCCCAAAAAAACTCCCCAAAATCTGAGGAAATTAATTTGTTATAAGTACTGGAAGAACAATGATAATTACAATTAAGATTTTTAAATTTTATTTAATTAAAAAAATAATAATAATTTCAAATCTTCGATTTTTTAATGTAAAAATTTCAAAAATTATTATTTTTTTCTTTTTTTTTACTTCTCGAATTTCTTTCTAATCAAAAATTGCTCAAATATCTTCCATTTTTTTCAATTATCAAATGATATCGTATTGTAGAAAGATGATTTTTTTTTGGTCTGTATGTGTGTCTGGAGATTGTATCTTGCAATCTATTTTATGAGTAGCGGTTCCTCATCAATGTTTGTTATCCTATTTTCTGATCTGTGACCTATTCGTGACTGACAAATCCTGTTATCGCCTCAACTTCGAATAGTAAATATTGATATTTTCTGCATAACTTCTACATAAATTGATAAAAATTAAATGCTAATTTATAAATATTATTACAATATCACTGGAGTAACAAACTGCTGTTAGAGTTACAAATTACTCATTAGTTTAAAAGCAGGAACAGTAAGAATTGCTATTACTGTAATTCTAACTTAGCATTGATAAACTTACTGCTTAATACTATATTAGAGTATTAATCATCTTATTATTTATGCTAGAAGAGTAAAAAGTACTGTAGTAACGTCCTAGCAATTTATGCTCAGTATTATTCTTGCTAATACTGACCAATTTATTAGTAACGCAGTTGCTATGTTAACAGAATTCTAACAATATACAAGGTCAGATCTTACAGATATGTAGAATCATCTGTAGCATTATCGTCTACAGCATCACCTGTAGCATCATCATATACAGCATCATTTGTAGCATCATCATAGCGTATACTAGTAGTACTATTATCTAGAGGCAGTATGTAGCATAGCTAGTAGCTACTACAATAAAGTAATGCATCTGTTAACTATGCTAGAGGATGTATTACTTTATTATATGCGAGCATAAGCAACTTTTTCTAAAACAATAACATTACTCTTACTTGTACTGTACATATTAATATCCTTAATGTTATGCTGCTAAAAGAGTTTCACTAAAAGTTCAATGATAAAATTACTACTGTACTAGTAAACTTAATATAATTAAGCAGCTATTATCAACTTCTAATCAACTTTATGGTGCTAAAGTATTAATATCATTATTACTTGTGCTAGCACAGTAATGAACATAGCAGTATATCCTTGTTGTTAATGATAATTAATGCTTCTTGCAAACTGAAAGTTAAATTTGTTACTGCCTATACAACGGTGCAGTATTATACACTGCTACTCATACAATTGTGCTCTGTTATACACTTTTGCTGATACAATTGTACTCTGTTATATACACTACTGCTCATATAATTGTGTTCTATTATATTAATACATTGCTGTTGATACAATTGTGCTCTATTATATATTACTGCTCATACAATTGTGCTCTATTATACATTGCTACTGTACTCTATAATACAAGACAAACATTTTTTATACTCGTCACATATGCTAATAAATTAATACTAGCAGAAAGAAGTTAATTATTGCACCAGCACAAGCACTAAATATTCTACTAACAGAATAAAAAATACTTGACTGTGCTGTAAGAATAACGAACATACTTTACCAGAAAGAACTAAGTTTGTTACTGTATCAGAACAATAGCAGAATGCATAAAGTATTTGCTAATAAAGTAACAAAATTCCTCATCAAATTTAAACATAATTTCACAGTAAATAAATGGGTAGATTTTCATATTCTGTTAACAGAAGCAGTAAATATATTAATAAGGTAATTAAACGTTATCTACTTTAAGATAATTTATTATTATTAATAAATCAGATACTGTTTTTTGATAAAGGTCTCATATATTTCAATAAAAATAAAGAAAAATGGGCGTTTTTCTTTAATAACTGTGTAGTAAATTGCTTCAGTAAATTTTCTGTACTTTATCTACCATCTGTTGCTATTATTATAATATATTTTCCTCTGTTACGTCAGTAAAGGAAAGTAACTCTTCATCAATAAAAATAAAACGTTTTATTTACTCGTGTAACTATAAGTAAACGTTGAAAATTTACTTGTCAATTGTAATTTGTTAGTAAAATGTGGCTAAAAGTAAACCTTTTCTTCTTATTTTAGTCAGTAAAAATCCCGTTTCAGTCGTTAAAAATGTAATTTGTTAATCACGTAAAAAAGTACGTGTATTTAATGTGCCGATAGTATATAAGAACACAATTGTTATCAGTAGTAATAAGTGTATAACATAGCACAATTGTATTAGCAACAGTCTATAACAGAGAAGAATTGTATGAGTAGCAATGTATAACAGCACAATTTTGTCAATATCATTGTATAACAGAGAAGAATTGTGTAGCAGCAGTGTATAACACTGCACAATTATACGAGTAGCAGTGTATAACAGCACAATTGTGTCAGTAGCATTGTATAGCACAGCACAAATGTATCGGAATAGCAGTGTATATCAGAACAGTGTATAACAGAGCACGAAACGTCTATTCTGTTATATTAATGGTATATTTGAAGCTTTATTCTGTTAGCAAAAGCACCAAGTATTCTGTTAACAGACTTACAGTGTTTGTGCTAATACAGTAACAAAATTATTAACATATTGAGTAATAATATCTTGCTGTTTATAATTGTTACTCTGCTAACATATAAATAACGATATTATCACTTTATTTATTTTAAAACACTAAAGCATCTAAAATAAGTATTTAAAACACGTGCTTTAGATGAACACTTAAAACAAAAGAAAGAATAAAATGAAAATCATTGTTTTTAAGTGTTTTAATTCCAGTATTTACTTGTATAGTGAGGACTTACCCAAGAAGTGATGTTTAAAAGGCCTTACTCTTGCGTGATATTATTATCGGGCATGGATCGGGAGATGAAAACTACTGACGTATTCAAGGCCTCATCAATCTGTGTGGATCGAGCAGGTTTGCTAGGAGATAAGTTTTCTACGCAGAGAAAAAATATAGGGGTTGTTTCACAACTTAACAGACAGATAAATTTAATTTAATATCACTTTTAAGCCAGTGCTTCTCCCCAACAATAAAAATTTCTATCATAGCCCGTGCAGAATTAACCATGCTGGTAGCAGGTAATCATTATTTAAGTAATTATTTCCTAGTTGTGTAAAAAATACGGATTATTAAAATAACAAATCAAAGTTTAAAACATTGTTTATAAACCCCCAACCCCTTCGAAACAGTGCTCATTTTTGTAACGTTGGTTAGCGCAATTGCAGTATGCCTTCAAGTATATTTTAAGCATGCCAGAAGATACAGGTCTCATGAAATCTTATCCATTAGTTGTTGGGAAAGTCTGTATTAGCTTCTATAACATAAACACTAATATACAAACATATCTTACCAATAGGGAATATCGTGACCTTTCAGTGGTTGCAACCTCTGAAAGCTCATGTAACATCCCTGTGTCAACTGTAACGTTTAGAAGGTAACTGGAAACATTAATATGTGGAAAATAAACTGAAAATGATAAAACATTGATTTATTTTATAGAGAGAGGAGTCGAATCTGATAAACGAATAAAGGTTTCTTTTCTTTTGATTATTCTTTTTTAGTAAAGGATGGTAATTAAAATAAATTTAGTAGAGAAGCTTCAAATTATTCCATTAGAAAACGTGTTTCATTCTGTTTAATTGCGTTGAAAATCGTAAAGCTTACCATAAAAAACCCTAGCGACGAGTTGCGTAACTTTCCCAGCAAAAAGGTTAAGATTGCGTGTGGCGCCATCTGTTACGAGATTTTATTTTAAAAACTTTACTTATTATTAAATGTCAAAAAGCTTATGAGGGTAGAGACGAGTTTTCTTAAAAATTGTTAATGCGAATAACGAGTAAAATCTTTATTAAATCCAAACCCCCCTCGAGATACGACACGTAACCACCTGTATCTCCCCACCCTCTAGAACTTTAACCACCAAAATTTAACAGCATTAATGCCACGAATACACAAATCTCCCTGACAAATTTTAGAAATTTTCGACAAAAAGAATAGGAGTTATTAAGCTTCAAAGAAGGTAAACAAAATCGTGTCTCCCACACACACACCAACATCCATACATACAGAAAAACCCCCAATTTTTTGCATCGGCATAATTTATTTGTGTTACATAATAAAAGTTGGAAAGTAAGAGTGTACTGTATGTGATGTTCTTCGTTATACTGTAATAATAAAATTAAATTAAACTTATTAATTATAGCTATAAAAACATTCTCTTTACCTCTTTCGTTTCTAAGAATAAAAAAAGAAAATAGAATTACTTTTAAAAAAATAATAATAATAGTAAATGTATTCTTTTATCAGTCAAGCTTGTCACATGTTTCAGTACAGATGTATAAAATACGCTCCTTGTCAACTGTATCAGTAAGGAGAATATTCTATTTTCTATTTATCTGTTGCATCCTATATAGAGGTAAGCGAGTGAGGAGGGTAGAAAATCTATAAAATACTTTTCCATTCTGTTGGATCGATAACAGTAAACCTCTATATTGTGACAGTATATTGTATCGAAACAGATCTAATCTACTTATCTGTTGCATCAATATGAAGGTTGCAATACAATTTAATGCATTATTTATCGTTTTATATCCGTAAAAACATCGAATTAACGTTAATAAAATAAGCTTAATGACAATAAAATTTGTTAAATTACACAAGAAAAACGTAAAAAAAATAAATAAAATAGAATAAAAATAAAAGTTACATTCTTGTAACGCTTGAAGCTTACAATAATCAATATTTCAAGGAGCAAAAATGCAGAACGATAAAATAAAAAAATAAAAAAGAAGGTCGTTCTCATGCTTAGCTGATCATGCAAACACCGAGCATTCTGTCTTATTCATAAAACTTTACAGAAATGTAGTCTTGATCCTGTACAAGTTATATTAAAGTCGTCATTTGGTACGTATAGACGTCACAAGTCATCAAAATCTTCATTTATACAACTAAATATACTTTACGTAGTAGCCAATTAGAATCTTGATTATATCGGAAAGAATTGCCCAAGTTGTGACACCTTTGGGGATTGGATCAAAGTTTTCAAATTAGGATTTATTGAGCGTTTAGTTTTCATAATTATTCTCATAATTCATAAATTAGTTTTAATGTCTGTTATTTTAAAGTAGATTTTTAAGATTTAGAAATTTAATTGGGAAGGAATGGCATTAAAGAAAAAAATATACATATACATATATATATATATATTATCTCTACATATTTGATTGGATTATATCGCTTCTTGACGTGACTTCACGTTTACGTCATAATTTTAAGCACTCTCGAGTTCGTTGAACTTAGTTTGTAAAATGTTTTTAATTTTCTCTTAGTTAAATTTATGTAAAAACCATTTATAAACAGGATTTAAAAGAAAATTTCTATTAAGTTTTCTATCTATGGTAAATTTCCTTGATTTTCTTTTACGTTAATGTGCTTAATTGTAGTATAAAACAATACTCCCCTAAAATCGGCAATTTTTCCTTATTTTTTAAAAATATATTATGTTTACACTAAGTGTTTTCGCTATAACTTTACTCTAAAAATCCCTATTAATTTTTCTCAAAAATAATCTTAAGGGCAAAACTAGCAGTAAAAATTTTTGTTAGAAAATTTATCGAGCAAATTTCTTCACAGCATAATTATAGTAAGAAGAGTTTAAAAAATATTTAGGAAAAAATATATAATTTTATTCGCGTTTTCCCTAACTTCAGGGAAATTCTAGTTAAATCCCTATAGTTTAGGGAAATTAAGGTGGAACGTTGTGATTTATCTCTACTTATTCTCTATAGAAAAAAAACTAAAATATTTAAATTTTTTAAAAATTCTCTGTCTTTCGTGAATATTTTAAATGAACGGTAACATTGAAGTAAAATTCCAATTTTACCCGAGTTTTTCCTAAAAATTCCCTAATGTAAGGGAATTGGGTAAAAATTTCTGAAAAATTCAGGGAAATTCGGTAAAAATCTGTGATTTTCTTTATCCGTTTTTGAAGTAAGAATGAGAATATGCTATAAACCTCTAAAAATGTCTCTCTTTTTTCTGCTTCGGGGAATTTCCACTAATTTTTAGAGTAATTTCTTTAAATTGCCTGTCGAAATGAGAAACGATTTTACGTGAAGACTTAAATCATTTTTAATTATGCTTTTAAATTATAATAATAGAGTTTTACTTATTTCAATTTGTAAAAATACTCGAAACAACTCAGTCTCAACATCATGAATAATAAATTAAAATTTCTTTAACTAATAATGAATTTCGAGTGCCATTAAATGAAATGCGAGCGTTATTTTTACAATAATTTTCTATCGCATATAATTTATAACCTCTGTAATTAATTTCCATTTATAAACACAACAATTAAGATTTTGAAATTAATATTTATAAATTTATCTTCTTTTACAATTTATTATCGTATTTACTTATTTTAAAGAAATTCGCTTGTAAACAAATCTCTTATTAATATTTTTTCAGTTTTTCTTTCATGTGCATTTTATTAATGAAAAAAATAAGAGAGAATTTTCCTAATGCATTAGGGATATTAACTAACATTTGTGTTAATAGGAAAAATTTTAGGGAATAAAATATTGTAAAAAATTTTGTTAATAGGGAAATTCTAGGGAATATTGGAGTAAGAATTTTTGTTAGCAGGGAAATTTTAGGGAATATTCGGGTAAAGATTTGAAATTTTATCGAAATTTTTTAGGTTAAGAATTTCTATAAAGAAGTTTATGGAATTTCTCTCAGGAAAAGATTTCAGGAAAATACAGGCGAATTTTCTTGATAGAACCATATATTAGAAAAATTTTAATGAATATTCAGGTAAAAATTTATATAATTTTTCCAAAATATTTTAAAAATTATTCAAGCAAATCTATCAAAACTTCTTGCTATTTTCCCTACTATTTTCGAATTTTTCTTGAAAACTTAGGGAACTTCTTTCAATGAATTAGGAAATTTCTATTGGAGAATTCGGAGATATCCCGGAAAATACCTGAAACTTGTCAGTTCACAAATAAAATAATATACGAAAATTTATAAAAATTAGATATAACTTTTTGAAGTAAGAAATTTTAGAGGTGCAGATAGAAAATACGATGGTTAGATTTTCAGGTAGAATGAAATTAAAGGTGTTTCATTTGGGAATAAACTGGCAGATTTGAGTGAAAATAACGAATTAAAAGGTCAAATTTTCAGACGCCGTACGTCAGAAAATTTTAATTATGATATTTATCTAGGAAAAAAATAACATCTAGTGCTTGAAACCTTTATTAAAGGTAACTAAAATGAATAAAAAGAACAATTGCTGAATATTCAAATTAAAACCGAAAACTTCATATAATTAAAATCGAATTTAATGATATTAATTTTAATTTTTAACATTATTCAAAACGAATTATAAAACCGGAAATTCGTTCGTAACATAATGGGAAAATTTAAAATATTAAATTAACCAGTGAGTCGCTCATTCGTTCAGATGCAGAGAAATTACTAATTATGTAACTCAGGGTATTCAATCAGTAGGAAATAACATCGATCAGCGGAAAATGTACAAATTAATAAAGGTTACAGTATTTAAAGTAGTAAGAATTTCAGTTCAATTAAATGACATTTTACAGCAAAACTCCATGTCATTAGTCACTTCGTAGGGTGCCAGTTGGTATCATTGTATGAAAAATCAGTAGGAAATGTGCCAATTATCCGTTAGATAAGTATCAGTAGGTAACGACAGTGTGTCGTGTAAGTAGGAAGTTCACGTATAAATCGAGTAGGAAATGGCATAAATTAGCAGGAAATGACATCAAACAGTAGAAATTGGATGCAAATCTATTAAAGCAAATGGCCTCCAGTTTCCTATTAACTGCAAGGTTTTGTATTTATAACCTCAAATATCATCAATATATTCAAAGTATAGAAAGCGATTCGTAAGATGCGACCTTATTAACATCTGTCATTACTTTGTAACATGATATAATTGCATTAAACAGTACAGGAATAGTTTGAGGGAAATTTGCTTTATTAGAAAAATTTCCCTAATGGAGTTATATATTAGGGAAAATTTAAGGAATATGCACGTAAAATTTAAACTATATGTGATTAATGAAATTAAATTAAATAACAAACTATCCTGAAATTATTTCGTTTGTTGGAAATTTATGGAATTTTTAAGGAATATTTGAATTTAAAATTATTAAGGTGTTCAAAAAAAAATTAATCTAATTTATAGGAAAGTTTCTCTAATGAGCTTACCGGGAAATTTATAGGTTTATATGAATTTATAGAGAAATTTTATGGAATATTCAGAATATTCCCTACAATTTTTTCGGATTTCTCTAAAACAATTTTAAATTTCCCTAAAATAAAATTTTAAACTGCCTTAAATTAGTTAAGGTAATTTGTTAACCATTTGTTAACTAAAATACAGTACTTGTAACTGTTTAAGGTAATTTAAAACAAGAGAATTATTTTTCAGCTTCATATTCATTAATTCTAGAAGAAGCTAAAGAAAATTTCAGAAATAATTTTATAGATTTTCTTAGTAAAATATCACAGGGAAATAGAAAATGTAAATTGCAATAATGCAAAAATCAATCGATAATTTTTCAATTCAAGAATAAAACGAATGTTGGGGAGGGATGAAATATAAGTTTTATAAAGAAAATCGCAAAATAGCACCTGAACAGATCTTTTTGTCATCTTTAAAATTCCCTTGGGAACTTAAAGTAATTATTCAAACCTGCATCAATTAACCTTTAAAATTAAGAAGAAGAAGAAGAAGAAGAAGGAAAAAAGGGGGGAAAACAGAAATAACTTCAGTTAATGAAAGACCAAATGGTTAATTGAAATCCTTCAGAATTTTCACGAATTCTTTCTTACTTTAAATGAAGATTTTTAAATAAACTGCTTTTACTCAGTTAGTGAAGCAAGTTTACCTGATAAAATGAGATTTATCTTGGAATTTAATTGTACAGAAATCAAGAACAGCGACGAAGAAAGAAGAAAGAAAAAAAAAAACCTTAAAAAGAATGTTTACTTGGTAATTTTGTATAAATTATTTTGGTAGATCCACTTATATAAAATCGATAAAATTTATATTTTAAAAAAATTCGTTTATTTAATAAACTGCAATTAAGTCAAGTCTATCTAAAAATTTTAATAAAATATTTTGATTAAAAATATTTAGAAAAAAAGTAATATTTAAAGTAAGTGATACCGAAAGGACACATCCGTTAACGCTTTATAAAAACAAAAAAAAACTTAAATATATCAATTGCAACAATTAAAATAAATAATTTTAACAGATAAATTATGATGATTAGGTAATTAACATAATTTATGCTCATGTAATTAGCATATAATTATAATAAATTATGTTTTAATAATAATTTTGGAAAGTTTTCGATAAAATTTTATAAATTTTAAGCTCGAATTTAATAAATAAAGTGAACTTTAAGCTTAAAATTTTAATAACCATTTAGGAATTTAATAATAATTATATGTAACTATTACAAATTAGTTAAATGTTTAATAAATATGAATTTTCGTGTGAAATTTAAGCGAATTCCTTAATATTATAATTGGAAATTTTGTAAATATTTCCAGAAAAATAACAGTTATAATAATAATAATGATAATAATAATAATAATAATATAATAAATAAATTAATTAATTAATAAAATTTATCGTTCTAAACTAAACTCTTAAAAATAAAAATTAAATCTAAATTTAAAATTATTAAAATTTATTATTATTATTCATTTTTAAAACGATTTAACAATTAATTTTAATTATAAAATTAAATACTAAAAATTAATTTACTAGATATTTTATTAAAATTAACGATTTTCAAAAGTTTTACAGCTATTTTTTTTTAAATTAAAAATAAAAAAATTAATAATAATACAGTCGAACCTTCAACAACGGCCACCTGCCAACAACGGCCACCTCTAAATAGCGACCATTTCTCATAAACGTTTCCTTTTGAAATGCATACAAAAATAACCTTCAAATAACGGCCATTTTTTGTTCTCTTCAGTGGCCGTTGTACAGAGATTTGACTGTACTCTAATATTTCAGATAATAAGTTAATATATATTTATATTTAATATTACTAATTTAAATAAATAACGCTCTGTTGGCAGATCGCCCATGAGTTTCAGGGTCTAATATTAAAGCTTAAACCCATTATGGATTTGGCCAGATCCACCACGGAGGTGACTGATGGACTTGATAAAAAGCCCTCATAGTATACCCATGGCAGAAAGAGTATAAAAGGGTAAGCTGACGCCTTCATCACTTACTCTGCATGGCTGTTAAACTTATAATTACAATTAATTAACAATTGAATTCTAACATTATACAGAATTAGAGGGGCCCACCAGTGGCCGAGTGGATAAAACACCGAACACTGGTAGTTGATTCTTGGGTTCGCGCCTAGCCAGCGGGCCGGCCACGTGCAGTGTTCCGGGTTTTCTTTACCTAAATAGGGTCCACTTCTCCCTAAAAGACCTTCCGGGAAACGTTTTCCCTTGGCAAATCGCCCACGTGTCGCGTTGCCTTAATCAAATAAAACTAATTATACACAATTAGAAAAATTGTTAGCAATATGTTAATAATATAAAGTATTTACAATTGTTTATATCCAGTTAGAATACTTAAAATTGTATAATTGCAAATTTAATTGATGTAAAAAATTTAATATTAAAATAATTATGTTATAAATTATGTATAACAATAATACCTTTAATAAATTTGTTTCTATAATTAAAAATAAATTGTTTAAAGCCTTACACATTTAGAATTGATTTGAAAACTTTATTCTATTAAAAATCCATCAGAAGGCAATAAAAAAAAACTGTCGAAGAATGTGAATTAAATTCCAAGAAGTTCCCAATTAAAAATAAAGATAAAAATAAAAATAAAAAATGGTTGAAAACAATTTGCAACCGTCTTCGAATTTTTTTTTTAATTTATTTTATTTTTTATTTTTTTTTTATCAATTGATTTGAAGTAATATTATCAACGTTTAGAAAATTTTATCACTTTAACATATTTTCAAGTGGAGTTTCCAGAAAATTGGAATGGAGCAAATGCAAGAGATTCTCAAACTGTCATCATTGATACTGTAAAGTATAGTTGAGACAAAATAGGTGAACTTTGCCATCCAATATGCTACTTACTCCCGGGATAGACAGTGAAATAGTCATCTTTGTAAAACGTTGAAATGTCTCGTTGTCGCGGTCTTAAGTCTCTTTTGCCTTACCAAGCAAACACATTAGTGGGACAATGTGGCAGGTTGTTCTTTCAGAGATGCTGCGAATAAAGGTTTCGTCTGAAATTGCCAGTTGAAGTGTAAGAGATGCTCCCCCCTGGGACACATTAGGAGGTCTTACTGCCGACTTAACCATTTCAAACGTTTTCTTCCCTGCTTTTGGCTGTAAACCTTTCCCCTGTGACAGGGAGTAACGTGAACATCTTCAATAGAAGAAGATGAAAAAATTGTGACAGTCAGAAAGGGAAAAAAAATTATATACCTCTATGTATATATGAATATATCACTTTGAATCGAATTGTGTCAGGAAAAATGTATAAGTTAAAGAAAATGGTGAATGATAATCAGTTCGGGGGATTTAGTAGAGTTTATCTTCTATTTGTCTTTTTTCCCTGGCACAGCTAGCAATCCTTTACAAGAAAGAAAGAAAAAAAAAACTTCTACAGCACTATCTTATAAAAAATTTTAATATTAAATTGCCATTTTATTGTCGTTTACTGTATGGAAGTGTTGACAAAATTAATTACTTATATTTAAAAAGTTAATTACTTCAATTTAACTTAAACAATAATTTCGACACAATTCGAAATTACATTATAATCTGTTAGATAAATACTAAATTTTAAAAAAATTTTGTTGGCCTTTTATTTGATAAAATCTTGTTTAATTAATTGTGTACTTATAAAAATAAACGTTACAAACGTACAGACGAATATATCTAATGCATTATCGCTTATGTAGGGAGGGGGGAGAAAAGAGGAAAGGTTAATAAATAATGAAATCTCTTCTATGTTTCAAAAATAAATAATGAAGTGACATGTGCCCCACCTAATATAGGTTTTTCGGATCATATGTCATTCATGTCGACTGTAAAGGTCCGTAAGTCAATACTAATGTGAACAGAGCACAATTTGTCTTTCATAATCTGAAAAACCCTTGCTTACATTCCATATCATTGCTATCCATTCATCCGCGAATAAAAGAAAGTAATAAATTTATAATAAAGTTCGGTTAAACTACCTTTTTCTTAATCTCTAGAGATCCGAAAAAGATGATATAGATAAGTTTATAAGTCAAAAAAGGACCCTACGGATTTATTTTTAACGAAATTTTCATATGTCTCTACATATTCGCTACAAAAATTAATTTTTATGTTGAATCACGTTTAAATATCACTAACTATTCATTAGTTAAATAGCAGTTGACAACCGTTTACAGCAATAAAAATCATATTTGTTAAATAAAAATTTCAAAATTTTAAATTTGTTTCATTTATAAAAAAAAATTAAACCATTTAAATAAAAGGACGCGGGATTGATTTAAAAATTCAAAATGAAATATAACCGACAAATTGAAATTAATCAATCACATTACTTCGTATCAAAAAGCGACAACAGCGCCAAAACGATAATTTAAGAAAATATTTTATTTAAAAATTTTAAATAATATGAATAAATATTCTTTGGCAAGAAAACACACCCTAAAAAAGAAAACTAAGAAAATTTATCATAAGAAAATTCAATTATTCCAACATCAATACCTATTCATTAGTTAAATAGCGGTTAACCGCGATTACGACAATAAAAATCATATTTGTTAAATATAAATTTCAAATTGTTACATTTATCTTATTTAAAAAAAGTAAACCGTTTTAAATAAAAAATTTTTAAAAAATTTAAATATTCAAAATAAAATGTAATCAATACATAAAAATTAACCAATCAGATTTCTTCGTCTCAAAACGCGACAACAGCGCAAAAACGGTAATTTAAATACATTTCAATTTAAAAGAATCTAAATAATATGAATAAATATTCTTCGGCACAAACACACACGCACGGGGAAAAAAATAGAAGACTAAAGAAAATTTATTACGAGAAAAGTAAAATATAAATAAAAAGATTAAATTCTTTATAAAAGTAGATTGCTGCAAGCCCGTTACAATTGTGTTTATTTGCTTTCAGATTAATCGTATTAAAATCTAGAAGTAAACGAAAAATTGAAATCGTGAAAAAAAAAGAAAAAAGAAAATCAAAAATATAAATAATTTTCTTGTTTATCTGTTTAGTTGAGATATAAATAAAAGAAGATCGAATTCATTTTGTTCCTATTGACTCTAACTGTTAAAACAGTCAACATCTCTGCGTTTCAATTTTCTTCTTTTTATGGAATTTATTTTTTATTTTTTCCTTTCTTTTTAAACTTGCGAGCCGCATTTATGAATTTGGTAAAGGTTATTTATGACTTTTCTTAAAGGGAATAAGAAGTAAAGTATATATGATTTCATTTGATATATAGTCTTTTGTATCTTTTATTATTCCAGATAAAAGAAAAAGGGAAAAAATAAACACATTTTTTCCGTAGATGAATTAGTTAAAGGATCATTAAGAATTACATTTTCTGGATGAAGAACAACGATGCTAATAAGATACTTAAAATAATTAAGAAAGAAATAGTACTACTGCACCTAAGAATAATGCGATAGTTGTTGCGTTTCTTCCTAATTATCTACAGTTCTAACAGATGCAATGGGTATTATTTTCTTCTTACTGAAAGAGAATGGACAAAAATCAAAAGCAAAAATAAAAATAAAAAACAAAAAACGTATAGCCACAAACTGGAGTAGAAAGAATTTATGGAAGTGTATCGTTAATGCATCATAAAATCGAGAAGCAGACTGAAGTGAGTGTATTTCTGGGACATTGAGAAGTGGAAAGGTTTTTTTTTTCCTTCTATTGCACAATTTATTTATAAAGGTAGAGAAATTGTAATAGAATAAATACGTTTCATGGTTTTATATTTAGTAAATCCAGAAACTTGTTCTGATATTAGTAAGATTGTAGTCATTATGTACTAACGAAAACGTGATATTTTTCCTGATTTTTTAAAATTATATATGATCTAACGGCTCGATAAAATGATTCTATTCATTAAATTTAACTGAAAAATTATATTTTTCTTAATATTTTACAAAGTGTGCGTGATTTTGAGAAATTTAATCCACATACTCCACCAAATAATATAAGGTTTTCAACATATTTTTACGCATATTTTTTAACCAAATATGATTTGAAAGATCAAATATATTGTGATATTACGATAAATCTTCTAGATAATGTGCTAAAATATGAAGAACAAATCAATGCATTGTAATATTGATACATGAGTGATTAGCAGTTGGCACTAAAAGAGTTAAAGAGCTTAAACTAAGAAAAGATATTTGATAAATAAATTTAAAAAATTCATTCTTCTTAAACTAATCGACTTGAAAATAAATTTAAAGCACAAACATAAATCATGCTATCTTTTCAAAATTATAAAACCATTAAAATTAAATACATTCTACTAAAATTATATTTTTCATCATCACTTTATAGTCAAGTTAGTTTTAAAAAACAAGCTGTAAAGATCGCGTAAATGGAATTTTTCTAGAAAAAAAAATTATCAAGACGAAAATATAACCATCATTATTTTAACTACTACTAGCTTCTGAATTTATTACCTTGGTAGCAAGTTTTTCTACTAAAAAAAAAAAAAAAAAAGAAGAAGAAGAAAATCGAGTGAATTGTGGAAAGTAACTAGAAAATGGAAACATTTGTAAGTATACTTTTTATGTTTATATACTTTAATGTTTCACTGCCTCATAAACATGGTTGATATCTCAGCGAAAATAATCGTAATTCGGTAATTTGTCAGCTGGTTGATTTTAAAAGATAAAATAACAAACAATAATAATAATGCTAAAGCTTGCCAATGTTGTGTTTTCGCAGATAATAAAAAGAAAACAAATCAAAATCTTAAAAAAAATTACTTTTATTCTATTTTTATTGTAAAATAATATTCTCGATTTATTTTTGATGCTACTTTTTTAAGAGTTTAAGTAAAATTTAAACTGCTAAAAACATCTAATTATCATATATAATTTATATTGTGATATTCGAAAGAATTTAATTTTTTATTAATTTTATTTTATCGATACAGGTGTTTTTTACTTATTTAAATTTTTTTCTAAAATAATTTTATTAATTTATAAATAAGAAACTTGAATTATTTATCTAATTTTTACTCTAATTTTAATTACATAAACTTTTCCATTATGACGGTGATTTTTTTAGATATAGAAGTAGACATTTTAATTTAATAAATTGCTGTAAAAAATATCTATTTCACAATTGTATATTTCTATATTGTTCTACATTGTATGTATATTTCTACATTGTTAGAATTTCTGTAAATAAAGACATTGAAAACTTTTAAACAATTATTTTAACACGTGTTCTTGTAAATAAAGAAATTTACACTTTAAATAAATAATTGTCAATATCAGAAAAAGGAAATTAGCCCCTGAAATTCAGGCTTAACTGTAAAGTATATGTTTAAAAATTAAAATATGAGTGCAGATTGCTTTACTTGATAATAAAATAAAGATTAGGAAATTAAATAAAACAATTTTACAGGTTTAAAATTACAGTTTTTTAATGTAAATATTTGTCAATTGAGTTATCAATACCACTTTTAGCTTATTAACTTCTGAATCCATTCAATTTTGGTTGTTGAAAGAGTTACAGTACATACTGACATAGTAAAGTTGGATATAAATCGATAAAAAAAATGGACGTAAAGAAGTGGATAAAGCAATGACAAAGGTGGCTGTAAAGTGGATAAAAGTTGACTATAGAGCAACGACAAAATTGATTGTAAACGGGATAAAGCCGACTGCAGAGCATTGTTAAAATTTGGCTGAAAAATCACAACAAAGCTGATTGTATTGTGGATGAGACTATTTTGAAATAGGAAACAATGTCAGTTGCAAACAATAGTCAAGAAGAAAACAAATAAAATTGACTGTAAAATTGTAAATATGTTGTCAAGGAAATAGTTGTAAGAATTTTTGAGTTGTATTTGATAATATACAAAAATTTAGATAAATAAAGAATAACATTTGAACTGCTCCTCTCTAAAAAATAAAATGGAAAGAAAAGTTGAAAGTGCTTTTGTTTGTCTGTCAGTCTGCATGAAACTTACCGAACTTATTGAAGCTAAAAGCCTAAAATTTTTAGTGTATCACGATTTATCGCCCTTCTAAATTATCGTTCTGTTTCTTATTTGAAACGACATTGGACACTAAAACCAAATTTTTGAATGTTTCTTTATGCCATTTTAAAATAAAGTCGTGGATGTTTATCAATATCAATTTGGAACAAAATAATAGCTGTTACCTTTATTATTCTGAAACAAAATGGCAACTGTTTATAAAGCCTACCTGAAACACGATTATGGAAATTCATGCAACTTACGTCAGTATTAGTTTTTATTTTGAAATTAAACATTGTTTTAATACGCGTTGATAAATAAATAAATATATATATATATATATATATATATATATATATATAATGTTTTGAGCATGACAGGCTAAAATTTTACTTTTATACAGGTTTACAGCTTATAAATTTGTACATGCGATAGCCCTAAACTCAGTTAAAACTAAATTACTTAAATACTTAATCATATTTACAATTCATACTTGACACACACACAAAGAAAGTATGGTTGATTGAATTTTGGACCACTCTATTATGCGAATATATATAATAAAACATATAGAAATAATTATTATTTCACAGTTTTACGCTGAAACCAATCAAATTTCGATTAAATATGAATTTAGTCAATACACATTAACTATAAATAATTAGTAATTCTTATTTAAGATTTTCATATTTATCGATTAAAAAATATAAATTTAATTAAAATTTTTAATTTAAAAATATAAATAAATTCTTTTCTTAAAATATTTTTATTACTATTTAAAAAATCAGTTTCATATAATAAACGTTAATACATTGTTAAAATTTCTATAGAGAGAAAACGACAACTTTTCAACAAAATTCTTGTCAATTACTCTAACACGTGGTTTTATTAACAAAGAAATTTACATTTAAAAAAAGATAAATTGTCAATTATTATGTCGATATTACTTCTAGCAGATTGTGCCCCTGAAAAGTCGGCTTAACTGTAAATAAAACGATTTTACACACGGTAATAACGGAAAATATTACAAAAAACACGCATTTTTTAAAAAAAAATATTCGCTTCAATTCGGAAACGTTTAAAATTTTCCATTAAAATATAAATTACAAAATTTCAAAGTCACGAAACGAATTAATAAAATACCATTAAAGTTTTATAAAACGTTTTCATCAAATTTTTGGAGCCGAAGAAAAAGAAGAATATAAAAAAAATTAATTTAATAATATTTCACGAATGTAACTACTGTATTAACAGTTATAGAAATTAAATATAGCAATACGAAAGAGTTTAATTGACTGAAAGCAACAGAATACATAATAGAGATTTGTCTGTTCCGGATAGAATTAGTAGAAAATGTTGGCCTATGGCAATCAATAAACAGAATTTTGCTCAAGGCCTTGCAACTGCCAACAATCATTTTCTGTGAACAATTGTTGCTCTTACATTGTTTCCAAATTCTTAATATATTTTCGTCTGGAAGTAATTAGTTCCATTTTTTAAACGTAACAAAGAAATGTAATATTATTTTTGGTAAAGGTTAATTTTAGGAAGAAGATTTTATTTTTAATTTTTTATTTATCTATAAGATAATAAAATTATTTGAATAAATGATAAGCTAGAAAAGATTACTTTTCGTAGTTTAAAACTATAGATTTATTCTTATTTATGTTGAGAGATGGAGTAAAAATTAATAAAGTGTTGTTGGCTACTGTAGGATGTTGGAGTAAAATTGTCTGTTGTTAACGGTAGAAGGGAATTGGTTGGAAATTAAAAGAAGATGAAGAAAATTTGATAAATTTGATGAACTGTAATATATAATGATGGCTTTGAAGACAACATTATAGCTACTGTTCGTCAAATTGGTATAGTTTCGCCTGGAAAATTAAACAAGGGAGGATTCTAATAGAGTTTGATATATAGGAAGCGATTCTATGATGATCTACTAATGCCAAAATTGCTTGGTCCTTTTAATTTTCTACTCCATTCTCTATATATCTGAACTTTAAAGATATATTAATCTGTAGGATAATGAGTAAAAATGTACATGACGTGATGCAAATTAAATTGGAAGAGGAAGTTTTCTGTTAAGAAAATAAAGAATATTCCTATTAAAAATAAGGTAAATAATGTGTAAAAATATACAAAAAGTAAGGCTTAAGTTTAATTCAATTTAATTAATTAATTACTCGACTTTTCTGCATATTAATTCAGCCTAAAATGGTAAAGTTGAATTATTTGTGTTGTACTTTTAATCTAACGAAAAAATCCAGCAACGAGTTGTATAACTTTCCCGCCCAGAGTTAAAATTGCGTGGACGCCATCTATTTTACTATATTTTACTAAAACCACTATTATATTATTATAATAAACTGGCAAAAAGCTTAATTTTGTCAGTAGAGACGAGTCTGATAGAAAAATTGTAAATGGTAATAACGAGTAAAATTTTCGTTAAGTCTGACACCACTCGAGAGACGACACGTGATTCCTTCTATCTCCACACCCCCTTGATCTTTAACCGCCAAAATTTAACATCATTAATGCCACGAATACACAAAACTTCCTGCCAAATTTCATGATTTTCGGCAAAAGGCACAGGACTTATTTAGCTTTAAAATGGGTGAACAAATTTGTGTCCCCCACACTAAAATTCATATAAAATCCTGTGGGAGTCATTTTTTGACCGATGGCCGTACTTTCCCTCTGTTAACATAACGGATAAAACAAATACTTAAGAAGAACGTAAATTAATGAGAAAAAACTATAATTTTCCTGAATAATTTCTGCTTTTTAAATTGATTTTACTGTTTCACTGTAGAGATTATAAAGTAAATTAATGTAATAAAAATGTTGAGTGATGATATAATAATTAAAAAAATAAAATCGTTTAGAAAGAACGAGTACAAAGTATACAAATTTTATAATATTTAATAAATTTTATGTTATATAATTCGATAAAAATATATATTTTTTTAATCTGTACTTCTATCATACATTATACAGAGAAATTTAAGATATTAGAAGCGTAAATATGCATTAGGATATACGTAAAAATAAAGAAATAACAGGAACATTAAATATTATAGCTAAAATGTTACAATTATGTTTTAGAAAGATGAACAAAATTCTAAAATATAATAATTTTTACGGTAATATTTCTGTGTAAATTAATAAAATGTTTAAGCTTAAGAAAGAAATTAAGCAACTATAATTAAAAACTAAATGTATAGAAAATACAGAGAAAAGTAACGAATATCATTGGACAAAAAAAAAAAAAAAAAAAAAAAAAAACAGTTAATCTGCGTATTACACAGGAAAAAGTCCCGAAAAAGTGAGAAACTCCATTGTAAAACATTAAAAAACAATAATAACAAAAAGAACATGAAAAAGAAATAAATACAAGAACAAAGAAGTAGAAGAAGAACAACGACGACGACAACAACAACAAATAACAAGTAGAACAACAAAGAAGAAGAAGAACAGCAACAACAAACGACAACAATAACAACAACGAAGAATAAGTAGAACAAAAAAGAAGAAGAAGAACAAATAAAAACAAGAACAAAAATATAGGGGATAACAAAGAATAAACACAACAATAATTTTAAAAAAATAACATTAGAAGTATCATAAACTAAAATTTATCAATAAAGAAATAAAGAAAAATTGACAGTAAACTCACAAAATTAACATAAGCTTAGGAATTAGGTAAACGTGTAAAATTTAATTAACAAAACTTATATAAAATTCAGATAAAGAAACTAATTAAGGGATCAACTTTTAATTCAGGAAAATAATTTTTAAAAAATTAAAAAAAAAACTTCATAACTTAAAAGCATCTTGGATAAAGCAAAATTCGAGATAATTAATCCGAAAAATCACTTAAAAATTCGAGTAAATTAAGAGCATTGAAACGAATTAAATTAGTTTGGTAGGGGAGTAATTTTGACACGTGATTAGTTAGTTGCCCCCGTGATTTATTTTTTTATTTTAAGAAAAATGGATAAAGGTAAAAAGGTAATAAATGATTGGATATTGGAGATAATCATCTTTTCCTTATCATCTTACAATTGGTTAATCGAAACTCTTACTTTAATGGGGGGTGGAATATGACTAATGTCTGTATCTTGCCTGTGCTACTAAGGTAATAAATTTTATCTAATCACGGCAACAATAATAATATTTCGATGATAAATATGTGGTTAGTAAATTCGACGAATTATGGATATTGCTTTGTAAGCAATAAAACTTTTACTTTAGTTTTATTCATTTATTATTAAATTATAATTATTTATTCATAGATTTAAATGGGGAAAAATATCTTTAACTCTCCAGTTATAATTATTAATTAAGTAAAAAAGATAATTGTTAAAGATAAATGATTACATGAAGTTGTTAAATTATGTCGTAAATGACCTTCTATTTTATATTGATGATGATACGTTTTAAGCTACGTCACAGTACATTTTCCCTTGTTTAGGCGAGAAATTTGATGTTCTTTTACCGTTTTTAAGGTTTATTTTCGGTTATAATGTTCAAATTTAAGGAATTCAGGAAAAAACAGGAAAAAGTCATAAGAAAACAAGCAATATTTTTTTCCTGTGTAAAAATATATGTTGATTTGATTTATAAAAATTTCCCTTCTTTCTTTTCAAATTTTCACGGATTTCGGGAAAAGTAGGGAAGGAACCTTACAAAAAGCAATGATTAATCTAACCCCAATAATAAAATTAATTGATTTGATTTATAAGAATTTCCCTGTTTTTCCCCAATTTTTTCTGAATTTAGAAAGCAAATTAGGAGAGAAACCCTATCAAAAACAACAAATATCTCCCATTTTCCTATAAGAATGTTCGTTACATTAATATATAAGAATTTTCCTGTTTTTTCTCTCAATTGTTCATGAATTTAGAGAGCAAATTAGGGAAGAAAGCCAAACACAAAAAAATATATCTAATTTCCCTATAAGGATATTCGTTATAAGAATTTCCCTATTTTTCCTTCAAATTTCCTTCGAGTTTCGGGGATAAAATAGGGAAATTCTTATACATCACAGTTAAAGTAAGGGAATAACTTGTAAAAAGAAATAATGCTGCGGGAAAAAGTACAGAAAGAAATGTAGAAAATAATGTAGAAGTTGGAGGAAAATAGAAAAAATTTCTAATTAAGATATACAGGAAATTAAGAATTGCAAGAAAAAACTCTACAAATTTAAGTGAAATAAAGAAATAATTTTAACAGATGTAGAGAAAATTATAATTTAATAATAATAATAATAAAATTGTTTCAGTGAAACAAATAATATAAAGTTGCAAAAGTAGGGAATAAGTTTGAATAAAATGGGAGAAAATACTGAAAAAATATTCTTTGACACAGGAAATTGAAAGAAAAGTAAAGAAATTTATTCGAATTTCTTTAAAATTAAATAAAATTCGGATATTTTTCCGTTTTTACAAAAGTATAAGAGTATTGCAGGGAAAAAGTCATTTGTGGGGAAATTTTATTATCGGAAATTTTTATTTATTAATTAGCTCGCTCTTGTACAGGGATATTATGGCTTCGGAAGCCATATTATCCCTGTAGTTAGGGAAATTTTCAGGGAAATTTTGATAAGCTAATTAAGAATAGTAACATAGTAGATCTATATAATAACGAACGATTTCCCCCTTTGAAAACAGTGATAATTTTAAATAAATTATTTGCATAATTTTCTATAATATCATCTTCAAATGCAATTTACTTAAATATATTCTTTTCCAAATTTAGATTATGAGGATTTATCTATAGAACGCTTTATAGTATAATACACATTATCTATAATACTGTATATAAAATTCCCCACAGATGTACAGTACTGTATTATAATAGAAAATTTCCCTGGATATATATATATATAGTGATTATTTTCCGAAAAAAATAGAGTAGAATAGGGAAATAAAATGACAATTTAGGTGATTTTTATAGGGAAAATAAAAGACAGAATTTGTTGAAATGTACTGTACATCATTAAAAATTTTTTCTTGATTTACTGAAAATCTAGGGATATTTCCTGGAAAAGTAACTTAGCTGTAGGGATATCTGAACTGTTTACTTGATATCACTTACTTTTATAGTGATTTTATATAGGGATATTATGGCTTGGAAATAGAGAAATAATATATTTATTTAAGAAAGTTCTGACAAGCAAGTAGAGAATTTCCCGTTCGCAGATAAAAATTTTCCCTACAAAATTTCATAATTAAGCATAGTTTCTACTTTCTAAATACCATACAAAGTGTCACCATCATTATCTTTACCATCAGTCAGTCTCTCGTTCCCTATAATTAATTCCCTAAGCAGGGATTCCCTACAAAGACTATCATTTTAACGAAAATATAAAAGGGGAGAAGGAAGATATTTATAGAAAATAATATTTAATTAAATGGCATGATGTGAAAGTGAAAAGAACGTCTCTCCCTTAAATTTTCATTTACATAAAGGGGGAGAGATTGCATAGATTAGTAAAATTTTAATTAAATGATTAAAAGTGGCAGGAACAAACGCTATTGTGTATTATAAATCTTCATCTTATAAGATTGAATAGATAAGAGATCTACAACAGACCTATACGACAGACGGAAGCTCATTCATTATGTAACCCCTGGCACCTTGCAAAATTTAACAGAAACTGTTTCCCAGACTAATTTACCAAAGGGAGAAAATGAGAAGCTAGAAGTCTCTTCGACTGCCATATGACCTTTCAAAAATAACTTCCGTAGGGAAATGTCCCTAAATTTATCTTCAATATGCAAAGACTGTTTAAATTGCTTTCAGTAGGGACAACTCTTTAAACCACCTGCGATAGGGGAGAATCTTTTAAAATCGCCATCGATAGGGAAGATTCTTTAAATGCCTTACAATTGAAAATATTTGTAAACTCGCCCGTATTAGGGAGGGTTCTTTTCTTTAAATTATCCTCAATGGAAAATATTCTTTAAATTATTTTCGATAAAGAAAATTCTGTAAATTATCTTCACTAAGAAAAGTTTTTACATATCCTTATTTGAGACACTTATTCAGGTGTATAAGGTTACTTTTAAGGATATGTTTATATAGAATAGGGATTATTTAGGAGAAAATGTAATCCAGAAGAATTAGTGAGGGAAATAGGGAATAAAACATTTGTTAGGATGCCATATGGTCTTTTATAAAATTTCCTAAGATAGGGAAATTTCTAAAAACAATTAAACGATGTTGGCTATTCTGGGATATTAGGGATTATTAAGCAAAATAGCAGCTATACTTCACGTAAAACGTTCCTCAAAAGGGGGCTCAACAGACAACCTCACAAAATTTCACAGAATAAAAAGTATTTCTTAAAGAAATTTATCAGAAAGAAAAAAAAACAAATAAGGTTTTTCAAACACAGAATGTACTGTACAGCACTTTTGAAAAAAAAAAATACTCGAATACAGAAATATCTTTAATGAGTTACATTATAATACGTAAATGTCCCTATTTATTAGGGATTTATTTAAGTGTGGATTGAAGTTATTGTCTTTATAGAAAGACATCGAAGTTTACTTAACAGACAGACACCAGACAAATTAAAAAGTAGTGAGAAAAGCGAGTTAGAAGTCAATCAGACAGACCTACTGTGTTTTTTGTTTTAGGAATTAAAATAATAACAGAAGGAGAAATTCGTTTAAACTTACAAATTTCATCATAAATTTTCCATTTTTCCAAAGCTTATTATTGGAAATTTATCTTTATTATCAAAGAAAAAGAAGTAAAAAAAGAAAAAAAAGGGTCTTTTATCAGTTGAGTCAATCTGTTGTTTTAACGGCCACCATCTCATTTAGCGGATACGCTCCAACTTCCGGTCTTCGCCCACCCTCCCTATTGATCACAATGGAACGTATCCGGCATGGGAACTCTGCCAGCAGCGCCCTCATGCGTCCAGGTACGAGAGTTGGCAGGTGACGTCTACGACCCCAAGTTGTTTGGTGATTGTTACCTTGACTACGATCATTCGAGTTCTTGTAAAGTAGTCACTCGGTGGGGGCCTAAAAGTAATATTGTCGACGGATTTGCGTCCCCCCGATTGTGTTTAGACGTTTGTTACGTTATGTTTCTGCTCTCCCCCCACGAAAAAAACACGTCTTAATTACACTAACAAAAGCTAATTTAACTCTGTTAAAGAATCAAATTAGCATCGTTATAGTTTTAGTTATGTCAATAAAATGTTCAACACCCCTCTATAAAATTTCGGTGATGTTATCTGATAGATTTTAATGATGATTTAAGCAATTCCCCACTACATTTTCGGACTGTATTAATGTTTGTAATGTAATTTTAATGCTGTTCAAATTTAATTAGGTTATACCTGATACGCTGAACGTCACTTAAATTCAATAATTAACGGGATATGATGATCGAAATTGCTTAAGAAATTTGCTTACAAGTCGAAGATAGCGCCCGAATGAACACTATTGAACATGCTAAGTTCATTAATTCTTTCATTTAGATGTTCAAGAACTGTTAAAACATTGCTTTATCCGTTATGGCACACACGTTCGAGGTTGCATTGCCGTTAAACTGTTCAACATCGGTTTTAACAGAAATTTTTTTGTTACTAAAAAGTTTTTGTTTTAGTCAGTACTTTCGAACAGTAAACGATATCAATGTTCAACGAGTGTTTAACAGCCGTTAAACATTGATATTGTTCATAGAACAGTATTGCAGCTTCCCTATCATTCAATGTAGTTCATCATGTAATGCCAATAACACGTAACTCAACTCTAACTCCCATTGAACATCATTAATTTCAATACTATATTTCATCCATTGTTTCATATAAATAATACCGTTCACAAATTGTAACAATGGCTTAAATGTAGCATTAATCATTAACATTAATGAATTTAAACACCGTCTAACCTTTATTGATGCTTTAATTACGTTTAAACCTTCGATAAAACGCACAAAAATAAAATCTCTCTCCGTTAATCATTCACGTTAATTCGTATTTAAACAATTAATAATATATATATATATAATAATAATAATAATAATTAAAATCGAGACAACCCAACAGGTAGATCGCGACCTTCTAACGTATTATAAATCCCATTGTCGAATCGTAAAATGTAAAAGATTGAAGAAGGACGAGGAAAACGGTTATTTTCATTAAAAACTAAGCGTGAACACGTATCTTGATTAAACTAATTGTATATAATGAACTTAAATAGAAGTCATTAACTATAATTCACCCCTTGAGCCATGTGTATACTAAATATGGAACATTTTGCAAACATGATAGTAACCAATGGGTAAACATAAACCACTCGCAAGTCTTTGTATATACAGTATATATATATATATATATATTTACTTCATATATTTACTTCAGCATCATTTATGATTGGTTATCATCGTCTTTACATAACATCATTAATATCAACAACACACATACACATAATCGCATCGCTTTATCATTTTAACGTCGACAATGATTTGCTACTATCATCACTTAAATGCCACGTTATCAATTGTTACTTATTGTAGCATTTAAACCAGTATAAAACACTTAAACTACACAAAAACATTACCTTCCTCACCCTTAACAGGCGTGTGTGTACCTGTATACCTGTATATATATACCAAAACAATTAATTAATGTATATTAATTATTTAGAATTTATATAACAGTTATTAATCGCGGGAGTCATTAAAATTGAATTTTAATATCCTCAAAGATGCTTTCCTTATTATTAATGGAGGTTTATACATAATAATAACAAATCATGTATGAAGTTAAAATTATATAAATGCGCCAGTGAAGTGGTTATTTGATTAGTGTTCAAATACATAATTAATAAACATTCTGTGCTTTCGATAAAATTGATGTTTAAATATTGCTGATTGTTGTCAATATTATGTTAAAATAGAATTAAAACTTTATTATAAATATTCAATTTTAATTAAGTAGAATTTATGCTTTAAACACTTTAAAACCGATTTTAAAAAAGATTTTTTTAAAAACCAATTAGGCGAGCTTATTTCAAATTTTTGAATCTTTAACGTGCCATTGGTTCATTTTAAAAAACGTCACTATGACGTGTACGTTTCGTTTTTTAAAATTAAAAATTGGCAAGTTTAAATTAACCAACAGCATTTCGAAAACAGATGATGACCAATTAGACGACTTTATTTGAAATTTTTGAATTTTTATCGTGTCATTGGTTCATTTTAAAATACGTCACTTTGGTCTATTACGTTTCTTTTATATATATAAAAGAAACGTAATAGACCAAAGTGACGTATTTTAAAATGAACCAATTACACGATAACAATTTCAAATATTTCATATATTATTTTTAAAATTGTGATTAATGTTTAAATTAAACAGTAATAAGTTCGAAAACAGAATTCCAAATTTAATAATTAAAAATTAGTAATTTTAATTATTATAAGTTAATAATAAGTAATTAACTTATTATTGCCTTTTTTAAAATACGTCATACGTCTTTTCTTACGTAATATTTAAAAAAAAACCAATTAGATTTTAATATCCGCATTCGATTAACCAATGAGAGTGAAGAAAAACAAATTTTTGAAATTTTTCCCAATTAACTAATCACAGACGAGATATTTAAAATTTTAATTATTACGTCATCAATTATGACCAATAAGAGAGTAAATAATAGATAAGTTATTTAAAACGCAAACGTAGGCGTTACTAAAAATTTATTACGTCACTAATAATAATAACCGATAAAGATTTAATTATTCAAAACGTCATAACTCACGAGCGAAGACGTATTTTTAAAAATTAACGAATCAAACAAGGAACTTTTCAAATCATTTTTAAATTTGAAAATTCGAAAATAAAATAAGAAACTCCTTTATATATATATGAATATTTTTTTTTCATTTGTAATAAAAATGTTTTTAAAAATCCAATTTGAATTTTAATTAGAAAACATTAAATACAAACATTTTAAGTATAAAAATAACATTATAAAATTAAAATTAAGCACCATTTTTTCCGTTAATAGGCATGAATTAATGAAAAAATGGCGTCTTTTAAGCATTAAATGCTTCAAAAATATGCTATTAATGAGAAAAGATGCTTTAAAGTATGCAAAAAACGCAAAAATATGCTCAAAAATATGAAAATAATGCAAATTCGACGTTTAGAATTACAAAAATATGGATTATAGATACATTTTTTCCAGCAGTTTTAACAGGCATAAATTTGCAAGGGCGTACATATAAAGTAAGAGGTAGCCGGGCTTGTACATAAAGCGACATTTAGTACATAATTTACATAAAATGTACAGCGTAGAGAGGACATTAGAAGCGAAAATCGCGCATTAAAACCCATTTTACACGTCCTAACGTCTCAACTAATCACATCAAAGTATTAGCTAAGCTTTGACTAACATGACTTCTATATGGAGTGAGATAGGGTAAAGCCGGATAAACGTCTTTTCTATAATTTCCTTTTGAGGAAAAAAATATATATTTTAACTTACTTTCTTCTCTATATTTCTCTTTGTGTTTCTTTCAAAGCCAATTTTCTCTTCGGATCTAACTTGAGCCAATTCATTTTGAATTGCCAAATATGAGCAACGCATTTCCCATCCTCGCCTCCTTTCTTTTAGCAGAAAATTAAAAGTAAATAAATAAAATACTATAAAATAATAATGATATAATATGCCTTTGGAAATCGAAAGAGGCCTAGACCTCATGAAAGAGGCATAAGGAAAGCTACATTAAAAAGAGACTGTGAAAGAGGTTCATGAAAGGAGCCTAATGAAAGAGGCCTCACGAAAGAGATCTAATGAAAGCGACCTCGTAAAAAAGGGCTTATGGAAAAGACCTTGTGAAACAGGTTTATGAAAGAGGCCTTACAAAAGAGGTCTAATGAATGCGAGCTCATAAAAAAATGCTTATTAAAGATACCTAATGAAAGAGGCCTATAAAAGCGACCTGTTAAAAACGGCTTGAAGAAAGAGGCCTCGAGGACTTTTATGAGGCCACAGTATATTAAACAAAAAGTGTTTTTAAACGTTTATTATATATCTTAATTTAAATAAAACCTTAAAACTAACGGAGTAGTAGACATTTTTGAAACGGCAATTACGTTGTCGGGCTAATACATATCTAGGCCCTATGATAGTTTATACATACAGAATTGGCCTTAGACTAACTGTGGCTCTAGGCTATAACACATAAAAGGCCCTTCCCCTTCACCAAACAATGATACGTATAAAAAATGTCAGGCCCTAAACTAAAGCTTATGTTGCCTTGTATGTAAAGGGCAGCAGGCGTACTTCATATTTTACAATATAAAGTATTAAAAAAAATCGCTAGTGTAACGAGTCAAACCGTCCAATTTAAAGTTCCATTTTATTTATTTATTTATTATTTTTTAAAGGAAGAAAAGCGTTAATGTAACGAATCGTCTCGTCAGAAACTCAATTTCAATTATTGGATTTCGTTGCTCTCGACGATTTCTATTCAATTTCAATTATTAAAGTTTAAATCGAACAATAAAAATTTCATTAGGTTCTAAGGCTAAATTTCAACTTCAACCATGATTTTTCTTCAGTTTTTTCTTCTTCTTTATGCTGTTAAATTTCAATTTGTAGTAAATTTAATTCCCTTTCAATTGATAAAATTTCAGTTTTAAACGAAAAAACGTATATATTTCATTTAATTCTAAATAATAAAGTTCTATTGAATTTTAAATAATAATTAGATTTCACTGAAATTTCGTTGAATTTGTCGATGATTTTTAGTCTTAAATTTCGAGAATTTCGCTAAAATTTCTCCGATTTACAAATTTATTTATCGAATTTCATTCAATTTTTAATTATTAAATTGTAAAAAATACCAAATTTCACTTAATTTCAAGTGTATACTAGCATAATTTCATGCCAAAATATAGAAATTTCATTCAATTTATTGCCGAATTTTGACTTTTTAACAACGATTTCACCTAATTTTTAATTAATTAAACTTTAATTCTAGCGAAATTTCACGCCTTTCAAATTCATTTGCCAAATTTTAATTATTTCAATTAATTTCATAAATTTAAATATCGTTGAATTTAATCAATGAAATTTAAATTAATTAAATAAATAAATAAAAGAGAAATTTCAATTACTTAATTAATTATTGAAATTTCAATTTGAAAAAAAAACTAAATTAGCTTTTAAATTTAATTATTAAAAATAAAGTTTTAATTGCTAAATGTAATTAATGAAATTTGCAACAAAAAATAATCGAATGAGAAATTCAGTTGTTTATAACTTAATTACTGTAATATCAATTAAATAAATAACCGAATATGAAATTTCAAATGTTCAAATTTAATAAGAGGAAAATCAGTTTAAAAAATAACTAAAGGCGAAATTTTATTTATTAAATTTAATCAGTGAAATTTCAATTGTGAAATTTAATAATTAAAATTTAAATTATGAAATTTAATAATTAAAAATCCAAATAACCAAACCCGATTCACTTCGCGGCGATTTCACACGATTACAATTTTAAAAAAAGAAAGGAAAAAAAAAAAGAAATCGATTAATCGATTATTTCCCGAACACCAAACATCGACAATTAAAAACAACAATAATAATAACAATTGCATTTAATAATTTATAATTTAAGATCTTAAGAAATTTGATAGAAGAAGAAGAAAGAGGCCTTGAGAATAAATTTCCTGTAGCATCTGTTCATGCAAATATTTCTTTACTTTATCTTAATCTAGATGAAGGTAAAGGCAATTTCAGTTGTACGTACTTTAAAACCATTTTTGCCATGTTGCAAGGTAAAATATTCGTTTAAAGCAAAGTGTATCTTGCAAACATCATAAACAATCTTTCAGTCCTTACAGAGATGTCACTCTCGGAGTGGTTGCTTTTCCCGCAAGACATTGGACAGGTGTTTCCTTTCCGATCCAAGTACAGGTATATAACACTGCGCCTGCGTTCTACCTGTATCGTGTGTGTCTGTGTGTGTGTCTGTGTGTGGAGTAGAAACATATTTATCAGCCACATAATAACTAAGGCCGAGTTTTGCTGCTAATGTCTTCGCCTTACCTTTAACTGGAAGGGGTGGGTGGGGGTGTTTTCTTTCGAAACTTTCGTACGTCCCCCCTTTGTTAAATGTGTCCGAATTAATATAGGAAATAAACGGAGGATCTAGTGGTTTCTGTGCCCGTTTTATCGTGGGGGGGTTCGCGTGGTTGAATTGGACAGTCTCCTAGGTGTTGTGCGGGGTGGCTTTACGTAATGGATAGAAGAGGATTAATATGCGAAAAGGATTTGACCCATTTTTGGGGGTCGCGTGGTTGAATTTGCCCATTTTTCTAATCTTCTGAGTGGCTTTACGTCCGGTGTAAACGGTAGAGGGGAGGAAACCATAACTATAGTTAAATTAATATGAAAAGAGCAGAATTTGGTGGTTTCCGTGCCTTTTTTGGGGGGAGTCACGTGATTTAATTTTCCCAATCTTTTAAGCGTTGTGTATGGTGGCTTACGTCCTGTGATGGGTAGAGGGGAAGAAACCGTAAATATGGCTGAATTAATATGCGAATGGAAGAATTTTGTGGTTTCTATGCCCATTTCGGGGAGTCACGTAATTGAATTTGCCCATTTTGCTAATCTAGGTGTTATATAGGAGAGGTTACCTCTCGTGTAATGGGGTAGAGAGGAGGAACCCGTAAATACAGTTGAATTAATATGTGAATGGAAGAATATGGTGGTTTCTGTGCCCATTTTGTTAACTTTCTACGTATTAACTAGGATGATGTTACGTCCGTAGTTTGTAGTATGTTATGGGTATGATGATCCACGATATATGAAAAAAATAAGCAAGTGCAAATCACGTGACAGAACTGCTTATCATACTAACCTCCTACGTGCATTACAGGGTTAATGCTAAGCCCTCTATATTGTATAGACGTTAAGTAACACGAAATATAGCTGAATTAACGTATCAGTGAGATAAAATCGGCTGTATAAGCTCATTTAGCTAAACTTCTTTACCGTGTAGAAATAATCTGACCTCCCCCGTTATAACGCGCGGAAGGTAAACGATCCAAAAATATAATTAAATTAAATAAACGAGTGAGGTAAATCAGTTAATTTACTGGGTTTTTAAGCCATTTAACGCGTTATATAAGGGTTATTTACGGGGATAGCGTTACCTCCTATTGTTTATAGGGTATAAACAATAGGGAATATTGATAATTTTACGGTATCGGCGATAAAGAACGAAGAGCAGACAGCTAAATGAGTTAAGCGAAGGGAGTAACGAAACGTATAAAGCCCACACACACCCCCCGCGCGCTCCGTACTAAACGTTAATTTCGTTTTAAGGCTGTACATGTGTACATATGTATACACATCGCTGCCATTTCTTCACACGGAGATGATGCTGCTGCTGCTGTTGCTACTGCTGCATGTTTATTTATATTATTCCAATTGGATCATTAATAATTATGCGGTAAAGTGATATCTATCAAAGTTTTCTTTCTGTCTCTGATGTAATTGTTTCACTATCATCTCTCTTAATAATTATTTCAGAGCGGCCAACCACACTGACTTCTCACCTGAGCACTCCTCCAGTCGCGGCGATCGATGGCGCGTCACGTGACCACAGGAAGTAACGTCACAGCTAGGTGAACGGCGTGGTGAGCACACCTTGCTCTGTTCCCTCTGGTCTCTGGGCACGGGTCTATGCGCACACGTATCGTACATGTAGCCGATACGAGTTATACGTTTCTATAACCCTCACTCACTCATTCACACTCACGTTCACTCACTTATTCACAATTACAGCACGCCAATCACACTGTTTTTTGTGTACAGATTTTACCCAGCACCCTGATGTCTGTATCAGAGACTGATAGCCCACCTATTCTCAGCCACAGCCTGGACACCACGGGAGAAGATGAGGTAAGTACCCATCTTACTATACTATTGTTAATGTAGTAACATCTGTTGTACCGGTTGACCAGGTGCTATATCGATGCCCCAGGCCATCCGTGACTTCGGTCGTGACGGTTACGTTCGTCTAATTTCGTTATTTTGGGGTATAGTTACGTTTTAAACCGATCGCTGTCTCCGCCAAATTCTTCTATAACGTCACTGTTACGCTTAAATTCTCGTCTAACGTAACACCTAGCGATTATTTTAAAAAAAAAACTGTGCGCGAGTAGCATCGATATCGTTACTACTTAATGCCATTATTAGCCAACTTGGGGGATTTGTGAGCCCCAAAGAAAATAGAACCCCGTTTTGAGTCGTCCCCTCCGTGTTTCTTTATGGTATTTCATTATTTTACCACTAACTTTAAGCCCCTTTTTCACTTAATGGGGGATTACTGGGTAGTGGCATGAGAAAAAAATTAGGTCGAGTTTGTAAGTAATGCTACAAACAATGTGGATTAGGGGGGTAACATGAAGAGGATTGGATAAGAGTCCTAATCAGACAATAGGCTCCGCACGCACTCGTCTGTAATACAGGAAGTTGTGTCTGCTCGAAAGAAAAACTGTTTCCGCTTTTCTCCCCCCTCTATGTATTATTATAATTATCTTTCAACGTAACGTAACAACTTAATGCCATAATAATGCCGTATAAATGTACCATTTACTACTATAATAACAATTTTGTAACGTCTTATTATATTTGTGAAAAGTTTCACTCGTTCCTAGCAAAAGTTACGCTTGAGTTAGTAATGCTAATTGAATATGAATAAGGTTTTGTGTTTGATTTATTACACGTCTGTATGCTTGTCTGTTCATTAAGAAACCAGTTACAAGAGATATGGGGGGAATTAATTCCCACTATCTACGTAAATCCCTACAGACAGGGGGAAAGTTAACAGTGTGGCCCTGTATATAGAGAAATGTAATTGGTGTTACTACTCGATCTTTTTTCTTTTCATTATACTAGTTTATTAGTATATACATCACGTAATTTGTTGAAAAAATAATAATTTTATATAGCTATAATATCGAATTTACTTAAATTTCTGGTGTAACACCAGAAATTTAAGTAAATTCGATATTTAAGTTACGTATTGAAAAATACGATTATTAGGTGACGTTAAAGTCGCTCGAATCTCTGTAAGGTATATAAAATGAATTAATTGTAACGGTACTAATCGAGGAACTAAGTAGGAAACTGTGTACTTATTTACTGATCAGTATCAAGTAGGTAACAGGTGCTGTAGAAATTTGTTACAGGGTCAGGGTGACGAAAAACCGAGTGTATTAATTGATCAATGTCACTATCTCACTTAAGATGAGAGCTAGTTGGCTGGGAAAATAGGTGAAAAAACGATGAAAATCTTGAATAAGGTAGGAAATTTCGTTTCCGGTAATGTTACGCTCGTCACTGTTTACCGTTAGGATTACTATTGTGATAAACTAACGAGTAATAGCTATAGTTACGATAAACACTAAAGTCTTACTTAAGCTATTCGTGAAAAGCGGTTAAATTTAGTTTATGGTTACGCGTTATGCACCTTTATAAACTGGAAAACTAGAATTATAGATGTAGAAAATTTCAATTGATTCCAAATGAATTTTGATATTTGCCAACGTTACGAGCGTAACTCGAGAGATTCAAACGAAACGTTTCGTACACAAAAAGTAAATGTTACCGGTTACGGTCAAGCCGCGGGGTTGAAAAATTCGATTTATTATTGAAACTTTCCTATTGATACCTTACTTAAGTGTGAAGTATGAGGGATGGTGGAAAATTGGGTGGAAGAAACAATGAGAAAAATGATTGTTACTACAACAGTTAAATAGGAAACGAATAGATTAAGTAGAAAATGGCAAAGCGTAACACATATGAAAAGGGCGTTAAGATGAATGGGAAAAATAATATATCTGTGTTTCAATTAAGTGTATAGAAAGAAGTGTTTGCAGTGTTCTTACAGTAGCATGAGTTATAACAGAGGAAGGGAATAAACTTTGTTAAAATTGAATTTTGATTCGATAAAGTAGGAATAAAAAATAGAAATTGGTAAAGAAAATAGGGAATCCTAGTTCAACCGTCACCTCATCAATTATAAGATGTTTTCACGTCAAACGGAAGTTCCGTTGGGGGATGCACCATGTTGAGAATTGCACATCTAGTGCCGATGCAGAGGGGGAAAAATTGATACTTCTACAGGAATAAAAACGTGACTGCACTTTTATAGGCGTAAATAAGGCGATTAAGCTCCTACAGGACTATAAAAAGTAACTCACTGGCATCAGATTTCTGCAGGAATAGAAAATTCCGGCGTACTTCTACAGGAATAAAGATGATATAGGAACTTGAAAGGATCGTACTTCTGTGAGAATAATGTGATTTTATAGGAATTAAGTACGCCTGCCCACCGCTGTAGGAATATAAAAGATGATACTGCGGTAAGAATAATAAAGTAATTATGCTTTTGTAGGAATGAAAGTAGGAATTAACACTCTGCAACCCGTAAAAGAAGTATTTTATCGTACTTCTATAGATGAATACAAATTGATTGTAATTCTGCGGAAATGAAGAAAGTGATTATGCTGTTTAGGGGAATAAAAAATGTGGAGGTTTTTGTGTAGGAATATAAAAGACGACGATACTTCTATAGGAACAAAATGATCGTAATTCTATACAAATAAAGTGGTTACCTTACTCCTGTAGGAATAAAATGATAGTATTTCTACGGGAATAAAAAGATGTCCTTACTTCCATAGGAATAAAAATGATCATACCTCTGTAGGAATAAAAGTGATGACCATACTTCTACAGAAATAAAAAACGGTGATCATACCCTCATATAAAAAAACTGTAATATTTCTATGGAAATAGATAATTAAATTAATACTTCTGTAGGAATAAATCGTTATACATTTATTTGTGACGTTACCGAAATGAAATTTTATATTATTATTATTATTTTTTTAATTTCGAGCTCGCGCTTAAATAGCTAAACGTCTCTTTTATTCTTAAAGTAGCATCAGTAATGTCATTACTTGCGGTAAATTTACGTTTTGTATTTAATTAAGTGACGTAATAACGAAGCTGTCCTGGTTAAGAGATTGGAGATCGAATTTAGATTGTGCCGTGACGTACTGATACAGTAACAAATTGTGGTTATTACTCGGGTTATATATCGGTAAAAGCTTGTGTTTCCTGCAATTGTGTAAGATTTCTTGCCTTTTATTACTTTAATAGCACGCTGTATTGGCCTAGAAAATATCCTGTCCTCTACTTTTCGTGCCTGATAATAACCTTCGACGTTTATTGTTACTTTAATAGCATTTTAATTAATTCAAAAAATATTTTCTTTCCCCTGCTTCCTTGGCATCCTTTCCTTTATTATCATGGCATCCTTTCCCCTGCTACCATGGCATCCTTTATCCTGCTAC
This sequence comes from Centruroides vittatus, assembly GCF_030686945.1. Classification (NCBI taxonomy): domain Eukaryota; kingdom Metazoa; phylum Arthropoda; class Arachnida; order Scorpiones; family Buthidae; genus Centruroides; species Centruroides vittatus. The sequence continues at coordinate 2,250,346 of NW_027120768.1, forward strand.
CATGGCATCCTTTATCCTGCTACCATGGCATCTTTTCCTCTGCTACCATGGCATCTTTAATCCTGATACCATAGCATCCTTTATCCTGCTACCATGGCATCCTTTATCTTGCTACCATGGCATCCTTTATCCTGCTACCATGGCATTCTTTCTCCTTGCTACTACGGAAATAAGATAATGGAATGTGTTAATTTCGTGAGTTTACCTCATTTCTAATATCAAATTAACAATGTAACGCTTGGTATTGTTACTGTAACAGAATGCTAATTATGGAAGCACTGTACAACAGGAATTTTTTATTTATTTCCATTTTTGCATATTTTAGAACCAGAATCTAGAATTTACTACTACAGTAATAAACAGGCCCACCCGTAACGGGACGAAATATATATTGGAGACCCTAGAGCAAAGTACATGAAACAAATGTTGTATAGGGATCCTACAGCAGAGTAAATTAACAGAAAGTAAAGAGAAAAAAAGCCATCGTATAAGGGGGCCCAGTTTCATCGGGGACCAGAGCAGTTTGCTGCTTTGTCTCCCCTTGGGCGTCCCATAATAAAGGGTATTCTCGAATAACTACTAGGATTTTATTATTGATACAGTCACTGTTATTCCTACAATAGTCGCATAACGAGACAGCGTTACGAAAGCCAAATATTACTGCAAATGTAGTAGAGAGCAAGTAACGTATTTACCTAAAACGGCTATTTGCATATCGACCTTATGCTACTTTAATATTAATAAAATGGAGGAAATTCAAGAAACAAACGTCATAAGTGCACGGGTGTGTGTTTTTTTTCGCCTTTTATTCCCTTAGTAGCATATACATTACCCAACGAACAATCTACGGAAATGACACTAAATTATGCCCGTTTAGTACTAATAAAAACCATTTTATTGATGAAATAAAAAATCCTATAGTAGTAGTGATCTTATAAAAGATGCTATTTAGGTTAATTAACTATAGAAGAATTTTATTTCTTTACTCATTTAGAACTGAAAAAATATATAAAATAACTGCAGTGTTTTTTATTGATGCCCGAGGCATAAATCGATTTTTTTTATTCTTAGAGCTGTAGTAGCACGGATTTAAAAGTAAACGCGATCTTTCGATGAAAGAGACGGAATCATTTCATAACTGTAGTAGCATTACGTAACATACATTGTTATAGTAGCATTACGTTACTACGTATTGTTAATGAATAACTGTAGTAGCATTACGTAGCGCATGCAATGCTGCTATAAGTATAAAGTACGTATATTAGCATTGTGAAGTTGAATCTCTATGTTTAAGGATGAGTTTTGTGCATCTTATTACTATATTAGCATTATACAGCTGTACACAGTTCAGAATTATTGTGTTAAATAATAATGCTTTCCGCATTTATTACTGTAATAGCATTATTTAACCGCATAAATTTAGGCAGATTAAATCTCTATGTTATAACATTTTCTGTGTTTTATTACTGTAGTAGCAATAATTAACTGTATATAGTAAGTCAATATGCCTAAATTGTATACAGTTAATTAATTCTACTATAATAATAAAGTACAGAAACTCAATTTGACTAATGTTTACTGTTTTATTATTACAGATTACAGTAGTATTAATTTACCATGTAGGCATTTTGAGTTACGCTTCGTTACGCTATTATCTGTGTATTACTACTGTAGTAACATAATTTAACTGCGCACAAGTAAATTATGTTACTACAGTACTGAATTATTACTACGAATTATGTTACTATGAAAAACTGAATGGTTACGTACCCTTGTGCATTTTATTACTACAGTAGTAAGTACGGTTACGGCAGGACGAATCGCTGTGTTAAATGATGACAACACTTCATTTTGTGTTTCCTGTTACTACACAATTTGGTTGCGTGATCGTTTTGATTCAATGGTGACGTGAATTTGTCACGAACATAATTTGAAGTTGCTGAAACTTTGTAAAATTCTAGTTACGATGCCAAAACGCCTCAATGTCGTGTCACCCTAATTATAAAACTTCTAACGCAACAATACCTCGTGTAATTGATCAAAATAAAACTAAGTGTCGATGCTCGAACCCGGTATCAGCAGCAATAATAAAAGACTGTTATCGCTGCTTTCCATCGATTACGTTAGCCTTGCTGAACTAATAAAATTACATAAAGATGACGATTAAGATTTGTTTTATTAGTGTAGTAGGCTATTTTCTAGTTAATAAGGCACTATTATAAGGCTATATTCTAGTTAATATAGTTAATAAGACATAATTTATTTAGGCTATTTTCTAGTTAATAGGGAACCAATAAAAGGCTATATTCTAGTTAATATAGTTAATAAAATATCATTTATTTAGGCTATTTTCTAGTTAATAGGGAACCATTAAAAGGCTATTTTCTAGTTAATAAAGCACTATTAGAAGGTTATTTTTTAGTTAATATAATTAATAAGGCACCATTTATTAAGGCTATTTTGTAGTTAATAAGGCACCGATTAGCAGGCTATTTTCTAGTTAGTAAGGCACCATTTATTAAGGCTATTACGTAGCCGTTAACATTTCTTTTATTAGCGATGAGACTGTTAAGCAACTTAAGAGGCTACTTTCGAGAAAATTAAAAATATTTTGCACTTAGAGGCATTTTTTTACCCTTTTTTAATCAGCATTTTGTGCTAATTTAGAATTGAAAAGGCTCTTTTGTTTTTTTATAGTTTTGCAATTTCTAATGCTCTTTTTAGTAATAGTGATGCGAGTTTATAATTACATGGCTTATATTTTAAAGTCATTAAGGCTCTAAAGTAATATAAACCTATAATTATTAAAATGTGTAAAATAATAAGGCTAGCATTTTAAGTCTGATATAACTGTAAGCCTATAAGAAAATGACAAGTTTAATAATCCTTATAATTTGAGCCTTAATAAGCCTTCTGTTATTAATACAGTACATTTACCTGGTATTCCCCATCAAGAAGGCTGGCTAATAAGGCTCAGCTGGTGAGAATTTTGGCCTTTGTTCCATCTTTAGGATTGGTTTATTGTAGCCATTATCTGTAACTGTAAGGCTTCATTAAGGCTCCTTTTATCAGAATTGCGAGGTTAAAATTTAATGAGATCATCTAAGATACCATTTCAACTGATCCTAATCTGTTGGCCGCCATAATGAATTTTGGAAACGAAAAATAAACTAAATAAATTCTTAATGAAGCAGGTTAGACGAGGGAACGTTGAGAAACGTTGAAGGGTGAAGTGACTCATCACGATGACTATGTGACTCTCCCTAAATTGGCTATACACAGGACGAACAATAGAAGAAATAAATGAAAGAAATTAATAAAAATTTCAACGGTAGATGGCGGAAGTAGCCAGATTAAATTGAAGTTAACGCAATTTGGGCGGATTCGTTAACAGTAAATAGCGCAAAACTTCAGCACGCTCCACCCCAAAATTATAAATCACCTCTGTATAATGCCCCTTAACTAATTACAGCGCTACTGTATATATATGTATACAGTACATCTTTTGTTAAGAGCTCTGCCCAAATTCAAGAAAGTTCAAGCGTAACATGGCGTCACCCTGATAATTCCTTTTCAAAAACGAAATACACTCAAAACTCTGAAGAGTGGCCGTTGTTCGGAGGTGGTCGTTCTTTGCAGGTTACTTTGTATGCAAAGTTACTGAAATGTAAGACTTGATAATTTCTTTCAATAATCGAAATACAGTCAAACCCCTGAAAACATATTTAAAAAGGGCCGTTGTTTGAAGGTTATTTGTATGCATGTCCTATATGCCCGCTGTCTAGAGGTGATCGTTAATGAAGGTTAGAAAAATGGCTTTTTAATTACTGCCAAATTTGATAAGAATTTAGACGAAGAAGGTGAAATTGAATGTTCTGGCCAATTTTTTGAGCCATATTTTAATCCATTGTGCTCATAAAATTGAGCGGAGGCAAGACAAATTTATAAGGTCTCTCTCTCTCTCTCTCTCTCTCTCTCTCTAAATAATGTTTTGCAATGCATTCTTTCGTACTACCTCCGCCCAAAGTTACTGAAATGTAATATGACTTCAACATGGCGAAATCCTCATAATTCCTGCCGTAATTGAAATACAGTCAAACCTCCGAACAACGGCCAGTAACGGGAACATTAAAAAATGGCGGTTGTTTGGAGGTTTCGGGCATGCATTTATATTCAAAAAATTCCCGAAAATGGCCACTTAACAGAAGTGGCCGTTACTGGAGGTTCGATTATAATTACAAAAATGTTTTCAATTAAGCAAATTTTATAAGAATTGCCCATAAAATTGGGCGGAGGCAAGTTAAATTATAAGCCCCTTCCTTAAATAGCCCAAAATCTCGAAATTATTTTCGGATATCGATTATCAATAATTCAAAAAGATAGAGGGGGAAAAAAAACAAAAAGAAAATGGCGTCATTCATAGAAATGGATATTGGAATTTTTAAATTAGTTTCGAATTAGACCACAAGAGGCGCCTCTCGATTAAAATATTCATAAGAATATAGCCAAAAAATCGTATAAAAATATATATATTTAATGAGAAAATTCGCTATAAAATTTTTATTAATTTTAATGATTTCGAAAATATTCATATTAAAAAGTTAAAATAAACTGATACTTAAATATTTAGCAGAAATGATAAATAATTCAGTCAATTAAACAGTAAGTGCTCTAGTCATATTTTATAATGTAATTATCGTTTCGGTTGGCTCTTAAGAGCCATCTTACACCTTTTTATTCTTATTTTTCTTCTTTGAACATTTTATTAAACTAATCACATACAATTTACTGAATTTTAAACGGATTAAAACCTTTATTTTTCTAAGTAAAATCATTAAATTGAGCGCTATTGGGTGGAACTTAATGAGTTTTATTGGGAAGCGATGTTAAGAGCGGGAATTTCAGTAGAATATTATTATTATTTCTTTTTTCGCTTGTTTCATTAAAATATTGAAAATGTTTTGGTATAATAAAATTATTTATTGAATAAACGGAAATGAAAATGTTATATTTTATTAAAAAATTATATAATTTATCTAACTAAATTTATCTTCCCTCCATTGTAATTTGCGAGGATTTCGCAGAAAACGAATTTATTTATTATTTTTAAGAATTTATTTATTTAATTTTTCGTTCTTTAGCTTAAATTGTGTTTTGATAGTTTAATAATTTAATTCTTTTCTCGTTTCTTCAATATTATTTTAATTTTTTTCTATGGTAGGCGCGCTTTATACAAGTCTCTTGGTAGCTTGATAAAAACAGGAAATTAAACTTATCCACGATAAATTTCCTTTGTAATTTGGTCTTGTACGTGAGATTCTATATCAATTTTAAGCTAATTACGCTTCATATGTATGTATTTTTTTAATTTATAGATATTTATATATTGCTTGTACTAAAGTTTGTAAGCTTCTGTTATGCATTGCATGTTCTTCAATGATTACTTTTTCATCCTTTACGTGTTTGGAGGATCTTAATAGTTGCTCCTACAGCATATTTGTGTTTAACTCCAACTATTGGTTAACTGTTACCAGGCTTCTTGTATATACGAGAGAATTACCGCTTCTTCAACCTAATTTATTCATCTCAAGTCTTAGTAGAAAACTAAGAGTTTTATATACTATAGCTGATATTATTATTCTTTTTAAATTAAGAGGCTTTATAAGTTACTCCTACAACAAATTTATGTACAGGAATACCTCGCCTTACGTCGGTAATTGGTTCCAGGAGAGGCGACGTAAGTCGAATTTACTTGTGTAGTTACGACGTAAGTCGAAACTACGGTGGAAAACGCCAATAATGAGCACTTAAAGACCGCTTAATAAGACAACAGAAATACAGATGTTTTCATGTTTCGTTCTCTAGGATTTATGATGATTATGTTAACATTTACTGTAAATGTACATATTTTAATATGATTTTAGGTGCTTTTAACGCTTTTCTAGTGATATTGCGACTTCAATATTTGTGGCGGACAGATGTAAAGTCGAATAAAATGACTTGAACTTGATTTTTATTTTTCCATATACTTTTTTGACAAACGACGTATAATCGAGAACGACGTAACTCGAAATGACATAACTCGAGGTATACCTCTATTATAATTTGTGTTTTAGCTAGTTTTTACTGAAGCTTCTTTGTATATCGTATTTGTATTTGTATATAGAATGATGGCTCCTTCATCAACTTTTGCCCTTCGTTTCAAGTCTCAGTAAAAAGTTAGGATACATTTTGAAGTTTTATACAAAAACTAAAATTTCAAAATGTATTCAATTATTTTATGAGATTTTTACGTTTTGTAAGCTACAATTTTCATTTGTTTTCCAAATCGAAGGTGAAGTACTCAGCGACAGAGCACCTTCCTCAAGTTCCAAATATAAACTTTCACATTGAAGCATTCATTATTACCTTATAATACGCTAATGGTCCAGACTTTAAGCATAATATAAAGCAACTAAATATCGTTTTAAAGCAGTTTGAGTATATAAAATTGATTTGTCATCGAGGTTCATGTAATATTTCTCTTACTCGACTGAAAATTAATCTCGAAATATCCTCAGAAAAAAAAGGAAACAAAGTTGACAAAACATTGCAGCGGAGCTCCACCCATCCTGAGAGAATTGAGGATATTAAAGAAAACCAAGAAAAAAATAAAAGAAGAATTCAATAATTTTGCCAAAAATTTGGACACGACATCGAAAACACCAATTCCCACCGAAAGAAATTTAATATTTTACTTATTACAAAGCGTAAAACTTAGCAAATTCTTACAAGGGAAGTTCAAGAGTTTCCTTGCAAGAAACTCGTTACGTTATTGAACAAAGCTTTAAAAGTTTAAAGATGGCAACATGTACACACAAGAAAGGGGGGAGTGAAGAAAAAAGATACAACTTTCCATTCATCAAAAGTGTTTTTCTTTTTTCTTCTTCTCCTTTCTTAGTTTTCATCACCCAGTACTCAACTTTGTCCTTTTGCTAACAAAGATATCAGTGATGAGGATGATGGGAAAGTTAGGCATTGCATCTCAGCACGTGCTTCCTAATATCGTCACGTATCGGGTCACGTGATCCGGGTCGACGTCACCACTTTAACGGAGTGGTTCACAATTACGGGCACGGGGTGGCAACAAAGTGGGAAGGCAACATCATTACGGCACAGTTAGGAGAAAATGTAATGAATATTCACCCGTCGTGAAATATCGATTGAAACGAATTTCACGTAGTAAAAGGAGATTCCGCTAATTAAGAATATCTTTGGAAGTGTCAAGTGAGGGTTCACATTCTACAAGTTCAACACCCAAAAAAGTAAAATAAAGAAAAATTAAAAAATAAAAATAAAAAAAAATTACAATCGAAAACAGTAATTATAAGAATGTTGAACGGAGGGGGTAAAAATTCGCAATAATAAAATATCTTCCACCCTTTCGCGCGATAATTAAGATGCGTTTGAAATTCCTTTAAAAATAAAGTTATAATTTGATTAATTTATGAAAATTTTAATCGTTTTAAATGGAATTTTATACATTTTCTCTTTCTCTCTTCTCCCCTTCTCCCGTCTTTCTCTCTCTCTCTCGCCATTTTTTCCATACCCCCCTTCGTTCTTTCCTTTCTATCCCAGTTTAATGAAAATACTTTCGGAAATTGAGAGATTAAAGAAAGTGTTGCCGGATAAAGTTGTATGTTAGGTAATTGCTGACGTCATAAGCCTCCGCCGATATCCTGTAAGTCAGGAAATACGTTCTCTAAGGATGAAGAACGGAAGGTGTTCCTTGCAGCTTTCCTAATTCCTTAATGCATCAGGATAATCCTTTGTTTATTTTAATACTGGATTATCTTGATGATTTCGAAAAGAAGAGGAGGGAAGGTTAATTAAAAACAAAGTTTTAAGTGAAATTTCGATCACATAGGGGAAGAGCATTTCCATGATCTTACCCCTTTCTTTTAGGAATTCATCTTTGTTCCTCCTGAAGCTCACCGTGATCCTTTATGAATTTTACAAGGAACAAAAGCTGTAAAACCTTTGTTCCTTGTAGGAGTTTCTTAAGAGAAGTGGACCTCAAAAAAAGCACTTTAGTGCTATATTTTGTTACTTTATAACGCCATTTTGTTCATTGCTAAACTTTCGACAAAGTGCTTTAAGTAACTGTAAAGTGTATTATATCTTATGATCGGTTCTTGCTGCTTTTGGTCAAAGAATTTAACTTCATCAACCTGAAGCTTTTATTTGCAGTTTATTTTCTTAAAAAAAAACTTTACTAACTTAATTTTTAACTTATTTTTCACACTCTAGAAAGCCTGACTTGTAAAGTTTTACAGTGGACTTTAGTGAATTGTCAACGGCGTTTTGTCACTATAATCTTGCCAGAACGAAGAAGAAATATATTAAAAAATATATCTTTTTTTGTTTATTTTTAAATAATAAAGCAAATATTCTTGTTATATAGTAAATTTCAATATAAAATTCGTAGCAACAACAAGCAAAATTCTTCTTTGTTTTTACCTTACTCCTAAGAGATGAGGATTTGTAAGTTACGTTTTCTACAGGGATTTTAAAGAGAAATTTTAATGCTTTTACATGAATTGTAGAAAAGGTCAAGTTGTTTATAATGTAATCTTTAGCAGAAAAATAAATTAGAATACACAATTCAAATTTTTATTATTATTTTTTTAAATATTATTTTAATTATTGTAATAATTATATCTCTCTAAGCGATTTCCCCCTCATCTTACGTTCAATTTTCTCAGTAAACACTCAGAAAAAGATTATATTTTTTAAGAATCGTGTCTCATTTTATATCAATTTTATCCATTTTCAATTGCTCTTTACATAAATACACATATTTATATTTTTTTAAACGGTTAACTTCAGTGCGCGTTATACACGATCGATGAGGATGCGGTGTTAATGAAACGCTTTAAAATAAATAATATAAATAATTTATTTTCTATTTATTAAAAATGATTAAATAACGTCTTATAGATACTAAAATGATAATTTATTTAATAAAATAAAGCTTTATTTTCTGAATAAAACGAAGTTTTCACTCGATGTTCTATACGAGTTTTTTAAGCGGTTTTTTTTCATAAATAGGCCAGAATTTTTGCTTGTAATAACTAAAATAAACCAAAAATTTAAACTAGACGATGCCTGGAAGATATCTTTTAAGTAAAGATAGCAGTTTCAACAAATTAATCCACGAGAATTAAGGAATTTTCTTGTACAGATTACATCAAAACTTGTTATCCTTCTACGTCAATAAACCGCTATTGTGTTTGCTTTGTCATATGATTTATTCATAAAAATATTAAACAGCAACAAAGACAACATCCTATGGCAATGTCAAACCAATCTGACAAAATATACTTCATTAATATTGATCTCCATTCAACGCAATCTCCCTGGACTTTACACAATCTACTTGCATCTCCATCCCGTCTATCGTGTAGACTAGACTTTATTAATCTATACAATCTTTCTAGCGAAATCCTTCCTTAAAAATTCATTCAAGCTTTTCTTTTTTTAAAATAAAACTCTTCTCTGTTTATCGAATCCTTTATTTGTTTACCTGTAGAAAATAATTGAGCAGTTTGGAAAGTTTTCTCTTCTATACAAACTTAAATCCTTTGTTTAACAGTAACTACGCTTAAAGAGAGTTAATTCAGTTTTTTAAATTTCTAGTTAATTTCACATTTCTCTGTCTTTTTAGTTGTTAAGTTCGGGATTTTTTTTTTTGAAATTTTTATTTATTAATAAGATTATACTCTTACTTTTTTTTACAGTACCGGCATCCCTTTCTTTGTTTTAAATATTTTAGCATCATCTCTGATTCTTAACTACTACAGAATCTTTATAAATTATCCTGAACATTCTGAATCTATTAGAAACATTCTGAACTTATCCTGCTTCTGTTGGAAATATTCTATTCTTATTATTCACAGATAAGAATATAAGTAGATCCTTTACAGAAAAGGGCTCTAGTTGTAAATGAAGAGTAGCAAGGAGTGTTCTTATTACCTAAAATTTTGAAAAGAAAAAGAGAGAATTGTTCCTATTAATATGCGTTTTTTTCATAAATAAATGCTTTTTTTAGAAATTTCTTGTAAATCCTTTCTGATTTTTTAAGCAATTGTCATATCTTCTGACTTTTTATAGAAAAGCAAACAATACCTTTCAGATAACGCAGTTTTTTTGATAAGTTTTTAGATACAAAGAATACCCTTTTATATACATTATTTATAGAATTTCTAGATAATTATATAGCGTTATTTGAAAATTTTCGATTCTACAACCAACAATTCCTTTCGATCTCATAAATTCTAGTGATTATTATCTTGAATTTTCAGATAGGACCAACTTCATTCATGAAAATTTTTCTGATATAAAACTGATTTATTATAATTTCTAGAATAACTTTCCAGAAGAGAATAGAATAATTCTAGAATGACGTTTCAGAAAAGAATAGAATAATTTTCTAAGCGAGATTAGAATAATTTTAGAATTAATTTGCTAAAAGTGGCAATTAATTAGGAATGTCCTTATGGCGAATATCAGAAAATACATTTTTCGTGCAATTAAAATAGTCATTTTTATTAAGAAGAAACGTCAAAAATAATATTTTAACTTAAAAAATATCCAAAAAATTCCAATAGTAGATAATAATTGAGAATATAGCCTGAAGTACTTTCCAAAAATACGCTTTCTTTAGTTATGAAGTCTGGGAGCAGAGTAGAGATCTTCTATCAGAAAATTTTTTAGATCAGCTCTTTTTTGTGCAGTTTTATTATAAAAATACTAAAGAATAGCTGTTTTTTAGCTATATTTTTTGACAATATATATATATATATAATAAATGAATAAATTCTTAAAAGATAAATTCAGTTATTTATTGTAGAAGACGTATAAATTTAAGAAGGATATGTGACATTTTTAAATATGAATAAACTATTTTTAAGCTGTAAATTTTTAGTTTTAACATAAAAATATATTTATTTAAAAATATAATAAGATTTTGATCGAAAGAAAATATATTTTTTGAATTTTTAAAGCGTTTCAATTAAGTCGATAATCTTTAAATTGTATCTACTTTTCTAGCAGTAATCTTTCAAAATAGTTTTAAATTTATAAACAAAGATCAATTGGATTATCTAATAAACTTTTTAAACATTAATTTGCGTTAAAGAAACGAAATTTCTTTTAAATCCCCCACATCATTTGCAATTTTAAACGCCCAGCATCATCTCTATTTTGTAATTTCTCAACATCGTTCCAATTTGTAATTGCCCAGCATCATCTCCGATTTACAGCATTATCTCTCATAAACTACATTTTATGCATTAGTAACAATTGTTTCTGATATCTGGGAAGAAACATAATCTAGATATTTTAATTTTTTTTCTTAAATATTTGACGTATGACCTCTTCTTGACTTGAAGAAGTGGAAACAACTGAAACCACTGAATACAAATTCACTTGTATAATTTAATTTTATGTAAGATTGTTAAGATTTTTGATGTTTTTGAATGGATGTGGAGACTCTCGAGAGCTTGCCAGACATATTTTCTTCCACGAAGCAAAATTTCCATCTTGTTTTCTTACATACCAACACATAAACATAGAAGTAAACACACATATGTATGCATTATTATGTATATTTTCCAGCAAACATTAAAGTTAATTTGATAAGGAGGACGTTATGAATACAAATGTGGCTTTAAGAAAATTACAGTTTTGATATCTGCACTTAAAATATATGGAAAATATTGTAATTTATGTAAAAAATATAGTATATAGACGATTATCAAGAAGATCTTTTACAGAAACATCATTCTTTCTACAGATCAGTCTATCGATAGGGATGATTTACGTCTCATCAATTCTAGAAAAATTCTTGTATTTTTGTAGAGATTTTAAAAGTATTTTTGTGTAGAAATATTCTAAATTTTATAATAAACAAAGCTTATTTTCTGTTTAATAAAAGAAGAAATAAATAAAAAATAAATTTCATTTCTCGTTTACCGCATCTTAAATGAGAAATTCTTGGAAAATTCTTTTATCTTGTTTAAAAAATGCTTTATTCACCGTTTAATATGATAAAATATAGAAAAGTTTTCTCATTTGTTAGAAAATAATTGAAAATATACTGTTGTAAAGTTGATAAGTTAAGAAACTTCTTTTTTAACCTTCTTTCTCTTAATTTCTGTAGTTTAGTAAGTTTATTTTTTACATCATAAAGTAAGTTTAACAAATCGAAATTCTTCTTTTTTATTTTTTATAATGCTTGTAAATTATAGAGAAGGATACAAAAATGGTTTATTTCATTTAATAAACATCATACTTTTCGTAAAATATGGCATATATAACCTAACCGAGATCGTGAAAAGTTTGGTTCTTCTATCCCTAAAAACCCCTGAAATTCCTTGAAACATGGCTTTTTCATAACCCTCAGAAGTACAGTTCTTGTATACTTATTAAAAACCCTATGAGTTCTTCTCATATCATCATAGAAAGCCCTAAAATCCTGGTGTTTCTTATACCTTGAGAGAAAATTATAAAAGAATAGTGCTGATATACCTAACAATAATTCCTTTCCTTATCTCCTAATATAAACCCTAAAACGTAATGTGTATGTTATACATATCAGAAACATGGTGCTTCTTATACTCTAACAGACCTCCTAAAACACGTTGCTTCTTATACCCTAACAGAAACCCTAAAACACGTTGCTTCTTATACCCTAACAGAAACCCTAAAACACGTTGCTTCTTATACCCTAACAGAAACCCTAAAACACGTTGCTTCTTATACCCTAACAGAAACCCTAAAACACGTTGCTTCTTATATCCTAACAGAAACCCTAAAACACGTTGCTTCTTATACCCTAACAGAAACCCCAAAACACGTTGCTTCTTATACCCTGACAGAAACCCTAAAACACGTTGCTTCTTATACCCTAACAGAAACCCTAAAACACGTTGCTTCTTATACCCTAACAGAAACCCTAAAGGTGTACTTCTTACACATACGTGAAACCCTAAACTGGTTTTTTGGTATACTCTGACAGAAACCCTAAGAAGCAAGGTGCTTCTGACTCCAATAGAAACATTCGAAGTACTCGTATTATCACTATCATTTGCCTCTTACTTTATTATATTCTACTTCCTGATAAAATTCTAGAATTCTAGAATAGAAATGACTTGCGTAGATTTTTATCTAAATTTCTAAAATCTGGGATTTAGAAGAAATTCTACACCTAACTAAGTACATTTTCTTATCCATGCAAACATTCTTCTTATATCTATATAAAAAACCTGCTCTATGTTACTTATTTATATTAATAAGGTTTACCACTCATCTATGTTAACAAACGCGTTTCATCTCTTACTTGTATAAATAGGGTTTGTGGACCTAACTAAATAGGGTTATCACTTATTTATGTTAATCAATATGCTTCATTTTTAATCTGTCTTATAAATATGCTACATAATTGAGTAAATGCATGCAAAAACATCGGATTTCCTGCATAAATTATTTTTTTATTACACTTTATAGAGCATAAAAAGCGTAACATTTTTCTAACATTATATACGCTACTTCTAGAATAATAAATCTATAAATTGTATAAATCTCTATTATTAATTAGTAAATAATTCTAGAAATATCTATTAATGTAAATCAATTTGTAGAATATATATTCAAGAATTTATTCTAAAAAAGAAATTTTAAATATTTATCTATAGGCTAATAGAATATCAGGAAATATTATAGAATTTTTTATATTGTAGAAAAATAAGCACGAATAAAAAAAATCTAATATGTAAATATTCTAAAATTCTAGAATTATTTCATATTTATTATATTATTATTATTAATATTTTATATAATTTTATATGTAATGTATACTTATCACTGTGTAAAAATATTAATAAAATTCTAGAATTGTAGTGTTATTAAATCTAGATATTAAATCTAGAGTGTAAGACCTATGCGTGTTTATTTTTCAAAAGTGCAAAGATTCTACAATTTTAATATATTGTAAAATTTATATGATTTAGAATTTCAAAAATTACATAAATTTATACATATAGAATTTTCTAGAATATCTTTACGCCTCTTATCTGCGTTTGGCAATATTCAACAAATCTTTTAATTCTAATTAATTCTAGATAAAATATAGGCTATATATATATATAGCCTATATATATAGCCTATATTTTATCTAGAATTAATTAGAATTAAAAGATTTGGTATAACCTAAAATCTTTAGAAATGGAACAATTTAAAATTTCTAGAATTAAAAAACAATTTTAAAATATTGGTTAGAATTCTCTAGAATTTTTTTTAAAGTGAAGATTTCTAAAACTGATTGTTTACTTCTTAATATGGTTAAAATTCTTGAATATAGCGTAATCTTATAAAATTCTTCTCGAATTTTTTGTTTACTATGAATATACATAATATGAAACTTTTAGAGGTAGGATATTGTAGAATTATTGAATTTAGAATAATGTAGAATTCCTGGATGAGATATTATCTAAAATACCTCGGATTCGGAATTATCTAGAATCGTTGAATCCGGAATTATCTAGAATCGTTGAATCCGGAATTATCTAGAATTCTTGAATCTGGAATTATCTAGAATTCTGAAATTTAAATTACGTAGAATTCTCAAGTTTAGAACAATCTATAAACTTTGAATTTATAATTACGTAAAGTTGTATAAAGTTAAAGTTATCAAAGCTTTATCTAGAATTCTTATGCTATGAAATAAATTAATTTTTGCTTCTTACAAGAGAATAAACTTTTCTTTTTCTTTATGAAAAATCATTTGTCATAGAATTACTTAAAAGAGTTTTATTTAATTTAATAAAATACGACAAACTCCATTTATGCATATAATTTTAAGAAACAAAATTTCGTTTTATTTTTTTTAGAAAATTAACTTATGTATACATCCAGAAAAAGAAAATTAATTATTTTTGTTTCGTATGAAAGCCATTAAAATTTATTTTTAGGAATTTGTCTTTATTAAATAAGAAAAATATTCATGAGTTAATGATTATTAGGACCCTGTTATATCCTCATTTTATACAAATTATCATCATCATAAGAGCCTAAGCAGTAATTTATAAGAGGCCTTTCTTCTTCCATAAAATAATAATAAATTTAAAAGCATGAGTTCCTAAATTGTAGCTTCGTATCGTGTCAACTGTGGCCCTAAGTTTTAACATATAAGAGGCCCGTCTGCTTCTCCAATTAATCATTTAAATGCCCGAGATCCTATATTGTAGCCTCTATTATATCTCTATGAGAGTCTTGTTCAGGTATAGGGTAGTATTAGTTCTATATTTATCTATGGAAATCCCTGTATTGATACTTTTATATCTGGATTTACTCATTGAGCAGTAGCAAATGCTGTTTTACGCTTTGATATGTTAGTGTACTGTAGCAGAAAGATATAATTAACTGACTTTCACAGGGAGTAAGATGGCGAATAAATCACAGATTTCTGCACACTTTTTCCATGACAGAATGATAAGGATCATGTGATAACTAAGAATACTTTGCTCTGATATCTGTTCTTATAACAATTTACATCTTTTAGGATAAGTAATACAATTAAAATTACACCGGCCTCAATACTTAATTCTATTCGCCTCCACTTATTTCCTCGTATGCTGTAATGAAAAAACACTAAATTAGGCACATTTAGTATGGGTCCAAAGCTCTAAAACTCTAAATTAAAGCGGGTTTTTTACGTAAAGAACCATGAAAATGGTAGATTTATACGTATGGAACCACTAAAACTGTGATAGAACTTACATATGTCAGGGCTTATGTATAGAACTAAGAAACTAGTGAATAGTACCAAGCCAAAAAAAAACTCATCACCATTCAAAAGAGTAAGTTTAGAACCGGTACCAAATTCGGTAAACGAGTAAAAATTACTTTAAAAAATAAAAAAAGGGGACAAGACTCGATTTGTGTTTAAGAGTTACCCTTACAGAATTTTAAAAATGTACAAGTGTTTCGAGTAACGAAAGAAGAATAAATAACAAAATGGATAAAGAAGGGGGAGGGGAAGAGACTTTAATTGAATCACAAGTGCTTTTGAATTAGGAATGACCCCCAACATAGAAACTTCAAAAAGTATTCTCTAAATGTTGCACCATAAAGAAAAAAATCAATAGGGGGGTTCTAGCTGACACGTAATAGATGAATCCTTGGATTTGGTGCCACTCCAAAAATATCACGTCCGCTCATATGTCTTAATTAGAAATGTAGACAGAAAATTGAATTGATCCATTAAGGGGCTTTCTGAGGATATTGGGTTTTGTAGCAACCATATGAAATCTTCAACAAAATTGTCTTTCCACTCTTCTATTTAATACAATTTCTCAAGATAAAATAAATATTTTATTGTGTAAATATTCAAGGAGGAGGAAGAAGAAGAGGAAGACAAGAGAGGGGAAGGGGAGAAAATTAAAGAAGTTTCTAACCGAAGCCATACCTTATGGAAACCTCCCTTTTTTTAAGATTGAAAGTAAACCAGGAAAAAAATGGCCTCTAGCTATGTTTCATCTCTATTATTCACGATTTAGATTTCTCCTTTTGATGATGGTAAGCAGGTTCTTACCTCAAACATCTGCTTTTTTTTTTTTTCTTTTTCTTTGTGGTATACACACGAGTGGATATCTGAGGGTTGTGATATCTTTTACTTTAACTATATCAGAGTTTTCGCCTTTTTAAATTTTTACAAGAGACATTCGTGTGAAAATTTGAAGCGAATAATAAGTTTCCGTTGTTGTGGTTAGATGAATAGCGGGGACGGGGAGAAACCACCCATGAACATAACCCTGGCATTGAGAAATGCCAGTGTGCTCAGGGTTTTTTTTTCTTTCTTTCCTTACTTCTGTAAAAACTTCCGGTAGATATAGGAATAAAGATGAGGTAATTATGAGGAGATTTTTCATTTAAATATCCCTCGTGAGGTGAGGTTTTACATTAAATGCGAGGAAAGTTTCAAGTATACTACTCAAATGCTTGTAGCTTTAAAATCACGAATCATTTACATTAATGCTACTATATTAGGGATTTTATATAGAACGGTAGGAATTTTTAATAGATATTTAAGGGAATTGTTTTATTCAAATTTACCTACAAAAATATTAAAATTTCTCCAATAAGGTTAACACAAATATTCTCCTGCAAAGATATTAGTAAAATGTAACTAAAAACTTCCGAAATAACACTCGACGTCTGTGAAATTTAGGGACATTTTAGGAAAGGGAGAAAAATAATTTAAAGATGTTTTCTTATTTTAATTATGTTTTTGTTCTTTTCATTTTTAACTAAAAAACATTTTTAAAGATTATAACTTATAAAACATTGTAAAATAACACATGAAATCCCTGAACACCGGGAAATTTCCCTCAAACATATCTTGTGCAGGGAATTTTTTGTCTTCTTTATTTTTCCATTTCCAGTTTAAAAAGGTACATTTTTGAAAGTTATAACTTACAAAACATCTAAAAACAACACGCGGATATCCCTAAACACCGGGAAATTTTTCTCAAACATATCTCTCGCAGGAAATTTTTGCTAGACTATCGAATTAACTTACAAAAAGTATATCGGCTCTCAAAAAACGGACATGGAACAAGTGTACAAAGCATATAAACATTTATTTCTTTGAAGAAGAAGAAAAAAAAGAAAATCTGAATAACAACTGAATAACAGTTTACGCTTACGAAAAAGTAAAGAGCATTTAACACGTGATATATATATATATATACATGTAATTTTTTTGGAAAGAATTACAAATCAAGCAAATAAACTTTCGTAAAGTTTATACATTCCAAGAAAAGCACAGAGGGGGGAGAACATATAAAATCCTCTAAAGATAAAGTAAAGAAACGGTAATTGCCATACAAATAGGATAAAAGTGGATGGCGAATGAGAAAGAACAGATGTTTTCGGAAGATAAACGATAGATTTTAGAATATAAAATATAAACTTTTGAGATATTTTAATTTAACTGTCACTTAAATGAATATGGTATATTGGCAATTTGTTTCATTGGTTTTCCCTCCCCCTCTTGTTTTTTCCCGTGTTCTACGACACAACGGAACAGGTCGTTTCGGTAATTATGACCTCCCCACGAGCATAATTAATATCTTGTGTGATCTCTTTAATAATTATCTGTAGACTGTGGCCATTATCAATTCGAAATAAAAGGGATATAATTTTTCTAAAGAAAGATTTATGGATTGGTCTTTCGCGTTTTCTCTTTTTCGATTTCTTCTTCTTCTTTTTTTCTGTTTGTTTTATCCGCTTTCTGGTGTATTATATTGTTTCTTCTTCGTATAGTCGAGCTTCTCGTGTTTTTGTTTTCTATACTTGTGTGGTGTTCTCGTGTATTAAAATATGTATTGTTCCGTGGTGCACACGTGTTAAGAGCTCTTGTGCTGTTCTGTGTTCTATTACCATCTCGTTCTGTACAGTTGTGGGATGTCCCTATGTTCGTTTATGTATTGTTTTATAAGTATAAGCAGTTGATACTGATAACAAAGGTGTTATATTGTTTCCTCTTCTGTTTTATATTGTATTAGATAACACATCTCGTTTGATACAGTTGTAGTGTATTCCCGTGTTTGTTTCTCTAACACTTTTTAACACATAAGTACTGTTTATGTATCGTTTAATTGTTTAAGCGTTTGTATGATTAACACTTGCAAGAAATGTGTTTCTATATGACTATTTCATGAGATGTATTCTGCTCTATATGTAGAACATACACTGCCGGTTTGTTTTAATGCTACATATTAAGTTATGAGGCATTTAGAAATTGATCTTTTGTGTTTTCATATCAGTTAAACACATAAACAAGTGATTTTTGTGTGTAATAAACACAAAAAATAATTTTTTCTGTGTGCACAAAGCACGTTTATAATATTCTTGTGTGAATGACAGGTAAAAATTATGCGTTTTATTCACCATAAAGAATACAATAAGCAAAACAGGGAGTAGTAACAAGATAAATTATGTGTTTTAAATCGAGAGAGGTGTTTTATGTGGTTAGCAAACACATCAAAATCTCGTATTTTATATAAATAATAAACATACAAACTTAGTATTATCGCTCGTTCTATCGAATTACCGCGTATTAATGTACATTTTATCACCTAATTTGCATTCACTTATATTTCTATCGTGTAATCTGATCGCATTTTTCAACTCTCGACTCGTGTAACGTGTATGACGGTGTGATTTTATTATCTGCTTTGTATCCCTGTGTCAAAAACACAGCGGGATACCGTTTCTACTGGTATGTCAGAACACACAAAAAAGTTCTCTTCGTACAATAGCTATTCGACCGTGTGTTCTTGATTTGTTTCGACTTTCATATCTTACTTTTATAATACAGATGAACCCATCTGTACAGTAATTTAAGGTGAAGATGAATTTAAAAAATGTACAGTACAGTACGTAGTATTATGAATTAACACAACTGCTCTTGTAATCCGGCTTTCTCTTAATGTATACTTTAGTCCATGACTTATATTAATATTATACTGTAGTTTCAATTTTGAAATTCCTCGCTGTTACAACTCTACTGAACACTATCACAACTTAGTTTTCCGCAACTATACACTTCAGCTAGTATTAAATTATTCCTTTATTGTTATGCTGCAACTTCCCCTTTTTGCTGCTTTCCATCATTATTATTGTCCCCAATTTTGAATCATTCTCATCTTCGCTCTTGTACTGTGAAATTCCATTGTCATCTTTGCTTTAATCACTGTAATCTTTATAACTGTAGGTAGAAGCAACGTTGCTTACTTGTTTTCGACAGGACTTTACTGCTAAATCATATAGTTTTTCTCTCTTCCTCAGCATTCGACTGTTATAGTCAAATGTTATTCTTGTTTCCTCACAATGCTTCTATTACATTTCAATCAATATTCCCTCATCTCTCTTACATTTCAATCTCTCATTTGTTTCCTCGGTACTCTAATATTTTCTACTGCTATTCCTTGTTTCCTTAGAATCCTGCTCTAGCATTAGAATGCAATAGCAAGATTCTGAGGAAACAATACCCTTGTTTACTTAGCACTACTACAGTCCAATGCTTTCCTTGTTTCCTCAGAACTTTGATATTGTTTTCTAATGCTACCTTTATTCCCTTAGCAACTCATGTTCCAATTATACCTTGTTTTCTTAATTTAGTTTCTCACGTCTCTTCCCTTTGTTCTAAATTACAAATTGAAAATTCCTCACTTCATCACTCAACTTCCGCACAGAAATTTATGATCAGACTTTCCTTAACACAATTTTTTCCCTATAAAATTCTATCTGTCAGCAAATCCTAACAACACAGAAACGTATCTTCTCAACTTTAGAAAAAAGACAGAGAATTTTTAATTAAATTTATTAAGTAACTAATGGAAAATATAACAAGCTTTTTCATCTCTAATTATCTTGAATTGATTCTAAAAAAAGGGAAAGAAAATCACTTTCTCTGCTTTTATCATAATTATTTTTAAAGGGAAAATAAAAATATTTTTATAATATTTAAGTGTAATTTTATACTTAGTTTGTCATTCAAAATAGTTTTAAAGGGAAATAATATAAATTTTTAACAGGGAATACTATTTGTTTTAGAGATTACACACTATATATATATATATATATATAAAGGGTGAAAAACTATAACTTTTAGGGAAAAATATATGTAATTTTAGAGGTAAACCACAAATTTTAGGGAGAAATTTATGTATTTTAGGAAAAATATATTTCTTAAGGAGAAATATGTATAGTTTCAGAGGAAAAACAACAGTTTAGGAGGAAATACATATATTTTTTTTTTACAGGAAAACTACATTTTTAGGGGAATATATGTATTTTTAGAGACAGAACTATATTTTACGGGTGATTTATATATATATTTTAAAGAGGAATAATATTTTAAAGGGAGAAATATGTATAGTTTTAGAGGGAAACTACACTTTTAGGGAAAAATTTGTATTTTAGAGCAAAAACGTTATTTTTTAGAGAAACATATGTGCTTTATTATAGGGAATACTATTACTTTTAGGCTAAAATATACCTATATATATATATTTCTAGAGGAAAGCACACCTTTTAAGGGAAATACACATTTTTGAGGAGGAAATATACATCTTTAAAGAGGGAAAAATCTTTTTTTAAGAAGGGGAGAAATATATTTTGAGATGGGAAAAATATATTTTTTAAAGATAAATTTTGCGGGGGAATAATTTATTTACTTAAAAATATATTTTTAACGTGATTAAAATTAAAAGAGGACAAATTTTAATGATATTCAAAATTGCTAAGAAACAATTTCATTAAGAAACAATTTCTTTTTTAGAATTTTTATTGCGTTTTTTCCCATTAGAATTTTAATGTTTTTCTTCAATTATTAAGATCGTAATAAAGGAAATTTCATATATAAAAAAGAAAATTAAAGAAATTTAACTTAAAAAATTTATTTATTTATATATTTTCTTTATATTACGTGTTCTGAATAATTACAGTAAAACCTGTGTAAAGCAGAAATACGCGAATAACTAATATTTTCCGTTTTAGCAGGTTATTTTTGTTTAACAGAAAAAGTGTTCCGTTTCGAAGGGGTTTTTCTGTTTTTAGCAGTTTATACTGTTTATTTAATCTACTTAAATTAAGAATAAAATTTATGTAAATAATTAGTGAATAAATAAAGTGAAATAATGTTTATTTTATGTTTAAAAGTTTTTAAATGTAATTATTTTTTACGTGTTTAAGTTATGTACTTCGTATGTTTAATGTATGTTAAGTTATGTTTAAGAATCATCAATTAAAAATCACGTTTTCGTTGGAATCATCAGTTAAAAACTACGTTTTAAGTTAGAATAATCATCTAAACACCATGTTTTGAGCTAAAATTACTACTAAAAATCATGTTCTTACAATTATCATCTAGAAAATAATTCTAGATTATGGTAAAAGAAAAAAATTAAAGTTTTTTAAATTAATATTCTTTAAAAATAAAGTAAAACTTCGTCGGAAGCCTTTACGAATCAAGTTATTCTTATCCTTATTTATATAGAAACGTCAGCATTGCCCATAAAATTTCTACTTTATTTATTGTTTAAGGAAAATAAGGATAATTCTAAGGTTTTTTAAGGTTAGAGGATCCTTTATTAAAAGAAAAAAAAAACAAAGCGCAATCGTTGATATTGTAGCCTATCCCTACACTTTTAATTAAATCGAAGAGGCAATTATTAAGGACTATCCTCATTTTCTTTTAAAAGTGAAAAAATTAAAGCGATTTATCATCCTCGATTCTTACTTTTTTAAAAAATAAATAGTTTAATAAGAATTATTACTGTAATTTCGTTTTAGGATTATGGATTATCCTTATTCCTTTATACAAATGAAACAAATAAAAATAACGTTCTGATCAAATAAGAATCGCAGAATTGGATATAATTTAGAAATTTAGAAAGAATTTACTTGAATTGGAGATTAGAAATTTATAAGAAAAACGCATTACACGTTAGAAGAAATAAATATAATATTAGAGAAAACGAATTAGAAGAAATGAATTAGAGAAAGAGATTTAGAAGTGAATAATAATAGACGATTTAGATGAAAGCAATTAGAAGATGAGGCTTAGAAGTGGCCATTTAGAAGAAGCCAATTAAACGAAGCGTCTTAGAAGAGACGATTTAAAAGCCAATTAGAAGAGGAGATTTAGAAGATGCGACTTAGAACAGGCGATTTAGAAGAAGACAATTAGAAGATGTGACTTAAATGAAGAGATTTAGAAAAACTCGAACAAATGAGTTAACGTGTTTTAAAGGGCAAATTCTAAATTTAGAATTGAGAGAGTAAAGAAAAGCAATAACTAAAGACCCTACAGATCAGTTTAAAAGCAACAAGTTTAATTAACAAGAACAGAATCAAAGAGAAAGAAAGATAAATTCACCCTTTAAGGTAAAGAGAGACCAACGAATCGAACCTTTTCAATAATCTTAACGACTTTGACGTACTTTAATAAAACAGGGGGAAAATACGAATAAAAATGTAAATAATTGCAATTAAAACGAGCAGAATTAAATTATATTTATATAAAATTAATTTGTTCAGGTTATCCACTAACTACAAATTATTTGTTGGGCCCTGCAGATGGTGGATCGTTAGTGGTTTTGCTATCGGTAAATTGAAGTGTATTGATCGATGTCATTGATGTAGCTGTCAGATGCAACATGTTGCTCTCTCCTGAATGATAGCCTGGGAAGTGCACGTGCTTTTATTGCATCCCTCCATGAATTATGGAATCGCATCAACTCCATACGTGTTCATTGCTCCAAAACTTTAACCTCTTTAAACATTCATAAAATCCAATTGCAATCCCATTCATGAGCCGGTTTAGCTGGTCTTTTTTTCCTCTCACCCCTTTGCTGATTTATCTTTATATCAAACACTTAAATGATGAATTCGATAATTACGTGTTCTCACGTTGAAGATAATGCAATAAACTCATTGGAGGATCCATTTAAACTTGGAACATACATAAATTGCCTTACATAATATAAATATTCCTTAATATTTCGAATATTTTAAAATTTTATGAGGGTTTAACGGTTCTTATTTTGTTATAATCCTTCCCGTGGAATAACATAATTTGCTTAAGGTTTATTAATTTAGGGGTTTAATTGCCATTAGTGTAACAGGTTAGTTCGTATGGTGATTATTCTGTAAAATTTGCCAATTTTGTAAGCAGTTTCTCAAATTGTTTGAAGGATTAACATATATTTTTTAATCTTTGATCTATGGATGAATTCTTGCGAATGTTTGATTCTTCTACAGAAGAATCAAAGATTTCTAAAGATTATTATTACAAGCTCTTCTCTTACAAAAATTCTTCAATTTTTTAAACATTCTTAATATTCTTCGCTTAAATTAATAAACGTTTTTTCCCTTGTTAAAGATTTTTCCGTTACTAGTGATTTTTTCTTTACTAAACGTCATTCTCTTACTAAAAATCCTTCCCTTACCAAAGGTCCTTCACTTACCATAGATTCTTCCCTTACTAGAGATGTTTCCCTTATTAAAACCCTTCCTTATCAAAGATCCTTGCCTTATTTTAGTAAGAAATTCCTTTAGAAAAGATCCTCCCCATACCAAAGACTAAAGACAATCCTTAATAAGAGAATCTTCGATTCCCTTACCGAAGCTTGATTTCCAGATCCAAATTAAACTTTCTTTCTAAATTATCTCCTAAATTCTTCACTAAAATCTACAATTTGGAGAATAATTAAGAATTCTAAGAACACTACAAAGACGAATACACCTCAATTATATTTAAAAATATATTATTTTATACTGTTCATTATACAGTATAAGTAGCCTAATTATTGTATCATGTATCTTTAAATACATAATGTACAACTTTATAAGAATTATTACTCCTTACTGCTCTGTCTTTAGTGTGTATTATGGCACAGTAACCCTTATTATGTACTACCTGATTTGATAATGTATATACCCTTATCTTTACTTACTGATAGAAATGGCACACGTATGTACAGTACAGTACAGTTATGGTACAGTAGTAGATGATAATAAAGGTAATTTGGACATGTAACACAGAACAATGTTACACAATAGGGCAGTAAGGTAATCTATAATCTAAACGATCAGTTATATAGAAGTAAAGATCAATTTTCCCTGTTCTAATTTAGTTTTATAGCACTAGAAGGAATAGTCTTGCTGCAGTTTGCGATATTCTTGAGATGATATTCTATAATATTTTCTGTATCTAATTGACTTTTTACATTATGTACATTATATTTTCACCCTCCAACAAATTCTTCCTTCTATCTTAAACCTATATGTAAAGAAATGGTTACGATAAAATAGCGTAGTCATGCATTCTAATGCGTACATAGATTCATGCTCGATAGAATGCTGTATGTACTGTACTTATCACATGCAGCATTCTGTACTCGCTACAAGCAGCATTTTGTACTTAGGTTATCACACGTAGCATTCTGTGCTTATCACATGCAGCATTTTGTACTTATCTGTACTCGCTTCTGTACTTAGCTT
This sequence comes from Centruroides vittatus, assembly GCF_030686945.1. NCBI lineage: Eukaryota > Metazoa > Arthropoda > Arachnida > Scorpiones > Buthidae > Centruroides > Centruroides vittatus. Next base: position 2,275,459 of record NW_027120768.1, read on the forward strand.
ATCACACGTAGCATTCTGTACTTACTACCTACAGTACTTGTCCTGTATATTTATATACTTGTACTTAAAAATATGCAGGTAATTATATACAATATTAACTACAACTTGCAAGATTTTTTACATTAGTAATGTCATTAGTCGGTATTTATGTACAGTATTAATACACTTACGTATATTTTATCTACAAGATACTGTACTGTACGTACGAAATATAAATGTTTTAGGTGCTTCTACAGGAAATAATATACTTGCAGGTGTTTGCATATAACACTAGAACTTAGAACACCATAATTAGAACAGTGTCAGTTACAACGTGAATTTTAGCAACAGTTTAACGAAATAAACGTATTTTTGGATGGAATATATGGAAAAATATAGAATAAATAAAATAATTAAAGTTATATTCACGAATTATTAAAATTTATATAAGAATAATTGAATTCGAGGAATAATTGCACGAGTAATTGAAGATATAATTGAAAGTTACAATTATTCCTGAACTGTAATTATAACTCCATATAATTAGTTAGAATTGAAAGTAATACATAGATTTTGAAGGAATAATAGGGAAATAAACACAAGAATTCCCTTAAAAACAATAAAAAATGAGCAATATTTTATTGTCTATAGAAATTTATGCATAATTATTAAAATAATCATCTTTAATTACAAAATTTCAATAATAAAAATTTAATTTGCAGCATCAACACGTGAACGAAGTAAAATATTGATTCCCTATTTCCCTCTTTCTTTTATTTTTTTAACTTATCCTCAGATTTAAAATTTTCTGCACTTCTTAAAATATATGCAAGTTTACTTTAGGAAATTCTCTAGGGATTGTTAAGCATCATCTAATGTTGAATAAATGGAAATGTTGTAAATAGAGAATCACTTAATTCACAACTGAACATAAAATTAGAATGTATGATAAGGAATCGCATTTCTCCACAATCTTTCACTTTCGCCTAAAGAAATATTGAAAATGCTATTGAATATATTGGAATATCTATTGTAATAAAATCTTTGTACTCTGCTTGAAGACAGGAGTATAAAATGTACTTACCCCAATCTACCTTTGTCTTCTATTCCTTATCCTCTGTGTTGTAATTCAAGTGTTTCCAAGTTTTTTCCCTAAATTTTAATATACAATACTGAAATTTTCGCATTGAATATTCGTTTTACTTTTATTTATATTGTTTATTTATTTATATTGTTTATAATACTGGAATTCTTTCGGGTGCTTCTGTGGGGATTTGACGCATTTACAGTAGCACCTTTTAGAGAAATATACGTATAGTAGTATACGTTTATACAGAAATGATTGCATAAGAGGTTGTATAGAATAATCGATAGTAGTATACTTGAAAGAAGTACGTACAGTACGTGGGCGTTCGGAGGAAATTTTCCAGGGGGGGAGCGTTGTAGACAATTACATAATACATTTTTATTTAATTTTGGGGGTTTAAGACTGGCAAAATGTCCCCTGGTTGAGGGTATAAGGTTACGTATCTCAATAACTTTTATGATTATAATTTATGGAATTTTTTACTCCATTCCAGGGAGGAGAAAGTATCTCGTTTGCACCCTTTTCTGATCGCTCATTGTACAGTACATACATAGAAACAACTGATAGTTGTACAGTACGATAGAGTACGTGTATAGGAACATCAGAAGTACATATGTACAGTACATAGCAAGAATAAAATAATACATACAACCTATTTATAATATATTCTGTGTAAAAATAATAAATTTATAATATATTCTTTACAAAAAATAATCAATTTTTGGAGCTATTTATTCACTTTTTTCTAGCATTTTATCAATTTTACGATTTCATTTCAATTTATTTCAGCAGATTTTTATATAAATATATACAGTTCCTTTTATATTTTCTTTAAATATTTGCGATTTTTTTTATTCACCTTCTTCACGTGTTTACATTTCTTCCAGATTTTCTTTAAATATAACAGTATTTCTTCTTACATTCCTTACAAATGTATGCATATCGCTTTACATTACCTGAAAAAAACTGCAGGAAAGAAGGAAGGATATACAGGGAAAGCAACGAATTTTATATTTTATATGAGATTTTATATAGATATTGATATAAATCTATCTATTTTATTCATATATTTTCGAGCAGTTCCTTCGGGTCTTTCTCCAATTGTTAATATTATATCTCCTCTCCTGCTAAAGGCTAATCAATGAAGCTACTTGAAACTTCCTATACTATACCCTGTATATGAGCTACAAGAAGCATTTAATTAAAGTTGGGAGGTATTGGTGAGGATAAACAGCTAAGGACGTAACTGGCTATCGTTCCATATGTATAAATCAAGGGCATGCCTGATCAATTCACGATTTCTGCTCCCTCCGAATCAAAATTTGATGCATTCCTCCATGATTAAAGCTGTATTTGTCACCCCACTGTGTAACATTTTTGACATTGCCAAGTTTTATGTCTGCGTGACAAACTTGTATATGCACGTCTACAGCGTTTGAGATAGAGAGTAAAGGAGAAACAACCCTTCAGAGAAGTTAAATTCATCCACTCTTGGTATCCATATGTAAAAGTTGTGTGTTTATTGCTAAATTTTTAAATTATTGGGCTGAAATTTTTAAATTGCAGACGTATAATTCGTCCGTTTGTCTGTTCTTTGTTAATCGGACGGAGTTAGATGATCGTCATGACTCTATTGCTATCAGGAGAAGTATGATGTACAGGGGCACGACATCACTAAAATCCAGAAAACATAGAGCCAAAGATCCCAATTAAGTACATACGAACTTCTGGTCTGGACAGTAAGTCACGTGGATTTTTTAAAAAATTACAGAACGGCATTGTGACGACGTCACAATAAATAATTGCCGATTCCATTACTTTTTAATCATCTAAACAACCGCATCACTGCTGCTACACCTGTAGATACGTAGTAAAAGTCTACGCATCCACAGCAATCTGATCAATTGGCAAGAATTCGAAAGTTCTGTTAGGAAAAACCACATCTTATCTTGTATCACCGATCACTAGCAAGAACATAAAAGCAGTTAAGTTGCAAGAAACGTGTAAATTGGATTGCTAGACGTAACTTACAAAGGCAGAGTAGCTGCAGTCGTAACCAGATCATACTCTACATTATAAATCAGAGGAATCTCTGATCAATCTCATTCTTACTTGTCATTACTTTCTATATAAATCAATATTATTACCACACGTAACATTCAGTATCAATTTCTATTGATACTTTGTCAAAGATGTGAAATTTTAATATCCGTAACGTAGTAATTGTAACGTATGGAAGGCGTAAAATCAGAAAAAGTCGTGACGTTAAAACCAATTTCATCGTTTTATTCCTTATCTAACATTATAATTTACACGAATTCCCTTACGAAATTCAAATACCGACATTGATTTTAGGGTGAAACTACCAAAATATAATGATAATTTTATAAACTTCTTATCCTTCTTCCCATTTTGATTTTTTATCCCTAAAATTAATGCCAGCATTTGTATTTTATAAGCGAGCTCTTGTAAATTATAGTGTTACATAAATAACGGCGCTTAATATTAACAATATAAAACAATTCTAATATTTAAGAGATTAAACTGGCAACACTAAACAGCACATTTCAATATGCAAATCAGAAGAGGCAGCCATTTTTTGTCTATTTGTGTTATTAAAATGATAATGTGGTATTATTTATTACATTTATATCAAGGAATAATGTATATATATAAACGTAAATAATATTTAATTTTATTAATATTTTTTCCTTATAAATTCATATCACTGTAGATCATCTTTGATGTTGTGTACAGCGATGTTTAATGTAAACAGATTTGGTCGTTCGAATTAGATACTACACTCAGAAATGTAGTAGTATACTACTTATCTGCTTTATTCTTTGTGAGTGTTTCTTTTAAAAATTCATCTTTCAACACAGAATGCTATTAAGGTCTTTGTCAAACGATATCCGTCCTAGTCACTCGTAAAAGTCAATATACCTCTTCAAGATTGTGTACTCTATCCGTGTTTATGCGAACCGGTTACGTTTACTCAATACACTACTTCAACTTCATCCAGTTTTCTTAAAAATGATCCTAGTTGGATGCATTGAAATATTAACTAGTTTCCTTTCTTGTTAGCTTGAAAGCTCGTATAAAAATTCCGATTCTGTTTGGTTTACATGCTATTTGATTATGCTATCAGGTTGGAAAGTAGAAGAAGAAAGAGGGGGAGGAGAGGAAAAAAAACCGTACAAAGATATGATACTTGTACTAGAGTCAGTAGGAAGGCTTTAACTCCTTCATTATCCCGACAAATTTCCTCATTTTGCAGGCTTTAAAACAAAAGTCCAATTGAGATTTTCGGATGGTATTATTTTAATTACAGATTCGCGTGATCTGTATAAAGCGAAGTACCTATAATTAATCACAAGACGGGGGTTGAAAAATATCATTTCCCCCTTTGACGCACAATATTGTGCCATATGAGAAAATACAGATGTCTTAGTTGATGTCCTCTGATTTCAAACAGTTGCTGAATGAAAGAGTAATTAGAAGGAAACGATTTCCTCTGTACCAAATCACCATTGTACAGCACAAAAATCACATCTTTGTTAAGAGGGGGGAACGTAATCTTAATTGTCAACCATTAATTAGAAGTTTTAGCTGATGCGTGTATCTCGTAGAATGAAATAAATGTTTTCAACGTGAAAAGCAAAGGTTAATAACCCCCGTTCTCTAAGTAAAATTCGGCCATCGTGAGCTTGTACATAACGATTTGTACACATCTTTCAAAAGTTTCCAATCCCCGATGGAGTAAAATGGTACGAGGGTTTACTTGCGGTCTCAATTTAAAAAATTGGTGCCGGGTGAAGTTGGGGGGGGGACGTTTATAGAAGTTAAATTAACAAAAGATGCTTTTTCAGGGTCACCACGTTCTTTGCCTTCCTTTCTGGTAACGTCGATGCATCAAGCTGGCATAATCGCAGTAACTACATGTTGGCACCAACTTTTAACTTTATTAAATATTCACCAAGAAGGAATTTCAGAGCACATAAAGGGTTATCGATACACGAAGAAATCAATTAAATAAGCTAGAAATTCTTTGTTGTAGAATGGATCCCTGAATTGAAAAAAAAACAGTAAACATTACCTCAGAAAAGGAAAAAAAATCTATATCTTTTATTTCCAACGATTTATATCTCGACAAAAATTTCTTATATATATTTATTTTTTTATTTTCTCATATCGAAGACGTATATCAAGGTGATTTCATTTTAACGCGACGACATTTGTAGACAGGTTTGGAGCATTTCAACATTTTGCTGCGGGAGATTTCCCGAAGGGTTATGCATACATCCACAAATGTTGGAGTGGTGTTTAACCTAAGGGAGCATATCTATCCCCTAACTGGTTGTACAAGGTTTCCCTTAGGGAAAACTAAGCCCACATCTACATTTGATGGAATTCTTGCACCTGTACTGTACTATCTGAACAAGTTTACAAGTACTGTCAGAAAATGATATTTGTCTAGCAATTTCACAGCCAGTTCTTACACTTTTCTAAGAATCAATGAGGAACGAAACCTTCTTTTTTTATTATTCTACTTCTCCTGAAACGGATGCAAATATTTCTTATTCCTCTGGGCTTCTTATTTATTTTCAACCTTCCTTCTTGTAAATATAGGCTCTCTCTCTCTCTCTCTCTCTCTCTCTCTCCACACACACACACACACACACATATATATATATATACAGATATACAAAGGAAACAGTATAAAAAAAGGGAGTAGGGTGGAAAGAAGCCTGCATGTAAATAGAATATCTCATCCAATGTGTAAAGAAAATCAGAAATACCAGGTTAGAATCCATGCGGTTTGGAAATAGAAATTTGTATTCACTCGCTGAATGTCTACGTGCCACTTACCTGTTCGAAATTTTTTGATCGAATTTAAAGTAATTTATAATGGTATAAATTTCCCTTGTAACATGATACATTGTTGTATTTTTTCTCTTGGATTATTTGTAAAAAAATCTTATCGTGTTTGCCCTCAAGGATTTAAATTCCTTTCTTTCAAACGACGTAAGTAAAGTTTAGACAGTTTTAAGGATTTTTATACGCTTTAAAATCCTATTTTTTGCATACTTAAAATATATTACAATGCCTGCTACAATCTAATTTTACTTAAGATTAAAACGGAAAATAAATAAATAAATAAATGTTTATTCTTAAATCCAATTTTACGCTGTGGAATGTAAGATTTTATAGGATTTAAATACGTTTTTTTAAGTATTTAGAATTACGTTTTAAGATGGTAAGGACGTGTACAATATGAGATTTTAAGGATTTGATTGTAAATCCAATTTTTAACACGACTTTTAAAGGGTGTAAGTTGATTTTCAGTTCAATTTTACACGCTATTTACACGTATTGTCTTAAGGGCATTTATATATATTTAAACAAGATTTCGAAAAAAGACTTTTCTGTTTATTTTTAGATTATATTTTTAATATTTTAAGAGATAATTTTAAGTATTTAATAACGTAAGACCGATTTTAAACACCCAGTGAATAAAACCACCGTACACCCGTCGCGGGTTCGAGCCTGGCCAACGGGAATTCGCGTGGAGTTTGCCAAGTTTTCTTCACGTTCCTACACCTAAATAGAAGTTAGTTTCCTATAGCCACCACACTAAAGGAGGCCAATCATATACAAGCGATCTGCAAGAGGGACCCGTGGCACATCAGATCGCCCATGTGTTGTGTTGCCCTTATGACATCAATTCAATCAAATTCGATATTATAGAGGTTCAATATACGTTTTATTGGGGGATATTTGCTAGTTACTTATAGAATTGGGGTGATTTTTTTACGATTTTTAACACAACGCTTTAAAGATAGGAAAATTACTTGTGATTTCGACTTCAGTGTGGTGTCCCAAACCCTTTAAATATTGCAAAAAGTATATATATTTTTTATATTCTAATTTTCTACTCTTCATCTCAGACGAATAGTGTGCGTGTATACAGCTTTCTAGCTCATCCTTTTACTCTCATTTCCTGACTTGCATCTAGTACCCATCAAGGAATACGTTTTATCAGTTCGCATTGAATGCAGGTAACGCTCAGAGCTTCACAGTGATTGACAAACCTTGTCTTTTTCTAACAGCTCTAGGAAAATGCCCCGCTTACTACTCCCCAAATGTCACTTTGCAGACTTTGTCACAAATTATCTGCATCCTACTGAATGATATTGACTACAACATCACTTTTCAATCTGCGAATTATACATATTACTTACCTTGCTTTTAAATTTTTAAGGCATTTTTTTATTTTATTTTTGAAGTTTCTGCCGTGAAATTTTGATTTTTTAAAATTATTTTGATGTTGAAATTTCACTTTTTACTTCTTTAATTTATTTTTATAAGAAATTTTAAACATGTTTCGTTTAAACATCAGCATTTACCACGATCTCTTAGTACACGTTTTTGCTTCTTGCTCTTAAGTTTTTAGGATTTTTTAAGAATCTTTAACGTGAAATTTTGATTCTTTCATTCTCTACTTTCATTATTTTAATAATTAAATATTAATTTCTTGATTAATTTTGTTGTAAGAGATTTTCAAAGTTCTCTTCCTGTATATTCCATCCTCTTGCTACACGTTCTTAAAATCTTTAAATTAATGTTTTGGTGCATTTAAAATGCTTAAATATATTAAAATTTCACGCTTAATTTTCCATATTTTTATTTTTTCCCATACTTTAAATATAGTATACTCAGATAGACCCATAAGAAATTATTAAACACACCTCTCCTCTACCGGAAAATCTTCAGATAAATGCTCTTAAAAACCAAAATTCGGTAATAAATATCTCAAATTAAACGAAAAAAAATATTATTTTTACATTAAATTTCTTAAAAAAATCAAAAATAGTGAAATTCTTTAAAAATTTCATGTCAAATCCCAAATATTATAGACGAGAACACGTGACGGTGGGCATGTCACGTGTACAGAAAAGAAAAAGGATGAAGTGTTGCCAGACGAAAAAAGTAAGTAAAATAAAAAAAATAGTAATAATAATAAAGAAAAAAAAAAGAGAAAGTAATATTTTTGAAACGTGTTTATCAAGTTCTAAAACGGAATATTCGATTGGTAGACTACCACCAAAGGGAGTAAGTTGCAAGGAAAATCACATTACAACGTTAAATTGATGAAATTTTAATTTGTCTGGCAATGCGTACAAGTAATATTCGGTAGTTAGAATTAAATGTTACATGATATCGAATGTTTAGGGAACTGAATAACTTATAAATCTTACAGATATTATTGTATCCCGTTCCGTATCACAATTTTCTCTTCTGTGACGTTCCCGTGGGAACATTGTGTTCCGTATTCCAACGCCATCTAGTGATGATAATGTTAGGAAATTGTTCGACCCCCTTTTGTATACACCCCGCGTATCGCTAGCAACCAACAAAAGATTCAATTTCGAAGATTATAAACTCATTCTTTCTTACTCTATACTTCATTTATTTAAATTTTTACTGTACAAAAGGGGGTGTGTACATATTCTTATAGGATTTATTTTTATTTTTTATGTATTATTAAATTTTTTAAAAATATTTTAATATAATTAAAATTTCTTTTTGATTTATCTCAAGTACCGTACTTATATTTTTAGGCGCTTAGTTTTATGTGTTAAATTTTTTAAAAATTATAAGTTTATCTCATTTATTATATGTAAAGAGTAAAGAAAAATATATATATGGAGAGAAATGAAGACATAGAATGGGAAGAGGAGAGAAGGGAGAGAGAAGAGAGAGAGAGAGGAGAGGAAATTAACCAATTCTGCATGAAACCTGAAGAAGAATTAAATACTGCCATAAATAAATACACACCCTTCTTTTCCCTTTTCCTCTTCCCTTTTCTTTCTCACTCATTCTATGTATATACAGTACGTATATATATTATCCCTCTCTTGCTTTCTCTCTTTCTAACCACACATACACTCACGCATACACACCCTTACACTTAAACACACACAGAGAAAGCTGTGTTTATTATAGTATTTGATTCTTTATGTTCCAGACGTGTTTTTACGTTAAGAGAGAGACTTTTTTAAAAATTCTAGTGTGAGTGTGGAAAGCGAGAAAGCAAGAGAGAGCGATAATATATACACTATATACACATATATACATATATAGTATGAGTGAGAAAGGAGAGGAAAGAGGAAAAAGAAAAAGAAGAATGTGTATATATTATATATTTATATTTCTACCTTTGGTTTCATACATATTTGTTTAATTCTCCCCCCCTCTCTCTCTCTCTCTATATATATATATATATATATATATATATATATATATATATATATATGAAATTTAATATAAATTTAAAAAATACAATACTTCATATATATACAATACTCTGGAATTATACAAAATTCAGTCTTAAATTTTTTTTTATTCTTTTTACTCTCGCATAAAACTTTGAACTTTGACCCATTCTTACTATCGAAATTTCATGTTTCTAATCATCAAAGTGTTTTGATATTTCAAAAAATGTGATTTATTTAAACTTTTCATTTAAAAACATTTCATAAAAAATTTCTAATTGAAAAATAATAGACTTGAACGTCTAAAAATTGTAATATATATTCTGTTTTTACATCTTTTTTTATTGTTCTTAGACCCTTAAATATTTCATGTTTATTCAAGAAATTTCAAATATTTTATAAGTTTATTTTTCCAAGTCTAGATATTTCCTCAATATTATATATTTCAACACACGAGAATTTCGAATTTTAAATAAATTTTCACTATTATTTTCCTCCACCTCTAAGCAATTTCCTACGAATTTCTTTATTTTTTTTAAATTTCGTTCGAAACTTTAATGTTTAATCAGCTTATAATTAACAAATTCAAAACGTTATTTATAATTTAATTAAGTTTAAATATAAATTTAACGAATATTTAAATAACGAAATTAGTTTTAACAGCGTTAATTATAAATATATATGACCCGCCATTCAGACGAATATTTTAAATTTAATTATTTAAGGGTTCCGTTTGAATAATTTCTATTGTTTTCTTACATTTTTCTGCGTGGAATTCCCTATTTTTTTTTTTCCTTAGTGTTTTCGTAGCCTCTTCTAAAGCAAATCCTCTCCAGGTATATTCAAAAATGTTCTTACATACAAACAATTTCAGGTTAAGAAACTCCATTTATGACAGATATATCATAAAATATAGATATGCCTGCACTTATCTGTAACCTTTAGATAAAAGATAGGCATAAGGATATCGATTATTGATATCTTATACAATATGGAACAAGGAGTGATCGCTGGGTATAAGATCTACACAAGTTGAAAAAGTATTTCGCGACTGTATAGTAGCTCTATCTGATGATATGTAGAGAGAAATAAAATGCTATACAGGCATACATCTATCTACCAAGGAGATTTTAAAGAAATTGAAGTATATATAAAGTAAAAAAATAAATAAAAAATATATACTCCCTCCACTGACGGTGTATTAGCAATATTACATCTCTACTGACAATACTACAATTTTTTTAATGTCCTTTCAAGTATAATACTTTAAGTCTTACTTAACAATCTTCGTTAAATAAAGGTCGATTTGACAGTTTAATACTTTTTTAAAATAAATTTAATTTAATTTCTTCCTTTATAAAGCTTCTAAATTGTCAAATAATCGATAAATTTGCTTAAATATTTTTAAAAATGTAGTTAAAAAGTCGAATTAAACAGCCTAAACCGTTTAAATTTTAATTAGGTAATTTGATTGGTTAATCGCTGGCTATTTTCCTTACTACGTCATCACGTTAGCCAATCGAATTCGCGGAAGGCTTCACGGTCTTTTACACTCATAATTTTCGAGTATTGAGTAGACCGAAAATGTTTGCATGAGCATTTAATACGTAGAAAATTCAATGTTTTTTGTTATTTATTGCATTTTTAACGATTTACTCAACATAATATGAGTTTCAAGTTTCTTAGAATATAAAATATAGAAGAAAATAAGAACCATTGAAGTGGGTATATCGTTAACAAGGGTAGAAGAAAGGAAAAAATTGCAGAAAAATAATGAGAAACAATCAAAAATTATAAATGATTTTTGAAAATAGTAAGTGATCTTCAACTGAATTTGTAACGTAAGCATCATCTTCTTCCTCCGATTCGATATTTTATTATTATTGTTTTTTTCCCTCTGATGTGATTCTACTCCGTCTTATATTTTGATTATTATTATTTTTTGAGCAAAAAAAAAATCAGTAAAGCAATAAAATTTATTTTTTCCTACTTTAAACATGACAGATAAATTACTAAAATTATCTTTAGAATATCTAAATTATTATTATTTTCGTAAATAACCGATAGATTCGGTCCATCTTTATGAATAAGATTACGTTAAAATATGATTATTTAGCATCTGTTATAGATTAGATAAGTATATTTATATTTAAAATTGCCATTTTTAGAATTATAAAAGCTTCAAAATTGTAATTTTTCAGAGATTTTGGATTATAATTATTTATTTATTTTATAATCAATGATAAATGAAATCATCTTCATACGTGAGATACATTAAAATGAGATTATTTAAGTGAATTTTATGTTAATTATGTAGTAACTAGATAAGAATTATTGTGTTTTAGAAGTCTAGAAACTTCAAAATTTTAATAATTTTAATTTTAGACTTTATAAAATTGTAATTTTTTAAATTATATCTTAATAACTGATACGTTAACACCATCTTTATTAATCAGATACATTAAGATGAGAGTATGTAGCAGTTTTCTAGATTAAATTAATGTATTATGTATAGATCTATGTAGATTATGATAAATAAATTAAAAATTGTAGTATTTTAAGTTCTAAAACTGTAAAATTCTAACTATTTAGAGATTTTTTAAACATAAAATTTCACCAATTGTTAGGTTGACTGATTGATGCTAAGATGAGCTTACCCAATATATTTCTTTATATTTTTCACAAATTATGAGTATCTATTCAAAAATTTACTATTTTTAGAAATTAATATGTATAAAATTAAGAAAAAGTAAACTTTTTAATCATTTTAAACCTTAGAAGTTATGAAATTCGATTTTTAAATCTTTTCTTTAGTGGCTCTCTCTTATAAATGATCTAACTAGCTCTATTTCCATGCTTTATATTGCGAATAAATATCGCTTATATGAATTAAATAAGTATATTATTTATAAATGTATCTAGAATATAATAAAATAGTTTAAAATTATTTCAGAAATTTTAGATTTTTAAACGTTTTTGTGCTCTAAGTGATCACTCACCGTATATAACCCCGAATGAACATCTCACCTTTAATAGTTAAGAAAATAATAATAAATTATTAATTTACTACTTCAGAAATAAATTTTAATAGATTTTAATTATATTATTTTGAGAAATTTCCGAGATAATGTCCCTTTATTAACTTATATTCATGCAAATCTCTCAGATATCAATCGATACACCTCACCTATTAATGAGATTATCTTATTGATTAAGAAATTTTCTTACTCGACAATGCTTAGCCTATATTAAGAAATTCAGTAAAGGAAGATCGTTATTTTTTTATTTTTTGATCGAGTATTTGTTAATCAGATTATCTTAACAGATGAAATAATCATCTCAAAAGATAAATTATTGATTAGAGCTCGAGCGGGATTAATTATTACACCTCTTTGGAGTGCTGTAAATTGTAACTTTTTCCAATTATCTGATTACATAATTAATAATTTAACAACTGAATTAAGTTACCATTAATGTATTTAGATAAGTGAAATAAATTATATTTAATTTATCTTGATCTGTTTATTAGATATGCAGCAACGAAGAGGGTATTTTAAGAATTGCATATTCCAATAAATTTCTGCATTTCCTCGGATAATCGATGAGTTTTCTATATATTTTTTAAATGTAGAAGCCGAATCGTATAAAACAATGAGGTTTGCACACAAGTTTTGAGGTTTGAGAGCTTGGAAATTACGTGATTTGGTGATTAAAATCGTACATTCAGTAATACACAGAGGCCGAAGCATTCTGTGTTTTATATTTAAGAGGAAGACCTGTTTGTGGGTGTTCGTTGGCGCTATATGAGAGTGGCGCAATATCGAGGTTTGACTGTATATAATTGCTTTAAATTTAATTTAAAAACCTCGTGTTTATCTATTTGTGTGGCTCAGAAAAATAGATAATCTAGGGGACAATTCCTTATTTAGATAATATCAAGCTATTTAGGATCTGAATCTTATATTTAATAAAAATCCTATACGTGCATTTTAGAGAAATTAAAGATAATTTAGAGAATTTAGGAATAATCCCTTATGTTTTTTATTTAGGTAATATTTACATTTCTATCCAGTAAAAATATAAATATTCCCTTATTTTCTGAGTAAATAACTACAGAATTTGACCTTATTCAGATGCCGACATTTCTTAATTCGAAACACAGACAGATATCTAGAACTTATTTGTTTATTAATTTCAAAATTTTTGCAGGAAATCATTACAGGATTTACAAAATTTCAATTTATTTTAGTAGCAAAATAACAGGAAAAAATAAGCAATTTACTTATCATTCAGTTGATTTTTTTACACATTTCATAATTCTATCAATCGTTATAAAGAAGTTATTGCATTCGTTTTAGCTCTTAAAAGCACTTATCGACGAGAAAAATTACAATATCAAAAGTTATAAAATTTATGAAAATAAAAATGTCTATGTCATTATTTTATGTCTTTATAAAAAAGGAAAAAAAAACAAAATTGAACTCGCAAAATCGAACACATCCTGTTTTCCCATGATAGCAATACCCAAGTAAATAATTTATTTTTTCCTTTTAATAAATAGTGTAATATTATTAAAAATTGCATTTTTATAAATTATTACTTAACGAAATTTTAGTTATTTAAAAAATATATAAATAAAAATTCCTAGTCAAACTGAAGAAAATTATCAATTTTGATATTTATAAATATAAGATTTTTTAAAAAATAAAAGTATTGAGATTTTAAAAATCAGCTGATAAAATTTACATTTAAAAAATGCAATTTATAGCTCAGCTGATGAAATTTACAGCATTGAAATTTACTAAAATATGAATATTTGGAAATTTATTAATAAGCAGGCAAAATTTACAAAATTAAAATTTGCAACAAAAAACAAAATGCAAATACTTTGAAATGTATAATACAATTGATAATGTTTAAATTATGAATTTACGAATTCAAAATTTGCAAAAAAAAGAAGAATTATAAATACATTGAAATTCATCACTTTAAAATCAAATTTACGAAATGAAAAAATACAAAATATATTGAAATGTATGACTCAATCGATAAATTTTACGAATAAAAAAGTATAAGTATTGAAATGTACAGTATACATATTATCTGATGAAATTTACAAACTTTAAGAAGAAAAAACACATTGAAAAGTACAAAACTCAACTGAAAAAACATACAAATTTGAAATCTACAAATAAGAAAACAAATGTACTCATCAGCTGATGAAATTTGCAAGTTAAAAAAAAAATATATATATATATAAATATATATATAAAGATGGTGAAATGTACAAATCATCTGGTGAAAGTGACAAATTTTGAAAGGATTACGTAAACAATAATGAAATTTACAAGTTATTGAAATTTACAAATAAAAAAGTAAATTACAAATTAAATTTCAAGTAAATTAATAGGCGCGAAAGAATGGATAAATTCTTTTTAAATATACAAAATGATAATAAAATAAACATTTCTTTTGTTTTATTTTCTTCCTTTTTTAAAAATTTTAATAAAAATTCTCTTATTGAAAACTTGAAAATAAAAATAAAAATATTCGCTTCACTTAATGTATATTTTTAAAACTGTAAAACTCCACTTATTTTTTTTTATAAATATATTTTTTTCTACGTGCAACTTAATTTACTTTTAAGATTAAATTGAAAACTAATCCGTCTTTTTGTATTTTAAATAAAAAAGCAAATTTTTTCCTTTTTTTTTGGCTTAACATTCCGTTTCTAAAACGATGCGTAACCAATATTACTTGGCCTTCTTTACAGTTTAAATTGGATCAAGTGATACTTTACTCGTAAATTTCTTATTTAACGATTAAATTTGCAGCCATTTTCAATATAGAAACTGCAAAAAAAAAAAATGTATTTTTCGGATAATAATTTTTGTTTCGTACAAAAATTTAATTGTTTACATTCGAAATTATATGTATATAATGTTATTAAATGGTTTAATTCTTGCTTACTTATGCTGTGTATGCAATGGCGGATCCGGAAATCTTTAGAGGGAGTGCAACTTGCACACCCCTTGTGTGTATATGATCAAAGATGTGTAAATTCCTTTTAGTTTGATAAATTAATTTGCTAGATCTTTACGTTTTGATAATGTTCCAAGAGATTCTCATTCAAAGTAAATGTATGCTCTACAGACATTCACTTAACACGTGAACTACGGAATATATTATAAATGCCCTTTGAACTCTTAAACTTAAACCCTCGCCACCCCAATTGAACAATATTTTTATTGAATTTTTTACAAATTAAAATATCAATCACACGTTTTTTGATACCTTTAATACAGAATTTGACTTTAGTAAATTAAATTATGACGCTTCACCTACACTAATATTTGTATGAGGGATGAATTGCTGAAGATACTACTCAAAGGCATATGTTGAGTGTCAACATATGTCTTTGAGGAAAAGCATTCTAGTGGCTGTTAGAAAGAAGTGTCTGTAAGAAGCTTCACTTAATGAGAACGATTCTCCTTGAGAAGATTAGATTAGAAAGGCTACTGGATGAGTTTCATTATATTAGTGGAGAGCCTTATAAGAGGTTATTACGATGATCTCTACTATACAAATTTAGTTCTTATATTAAAGAGGCTATTGACAATTACGTCAATACACTACAATATAATAATATATTCTAGTATATTTATGATTTGTGATTAAAGATACGGGCTCTTGAAGGTAATGCTTACATCTGTGCAATAAAGGAGAGCCAAAAAGTATAGAACAGACCAGTTGAAGGGGTGTATTTGTGATGCGTTCGTGGGATGGGTGGGTGGGTACACGTGCCTATAACACGCGCCTATCCATCCACCACATATTCATTCAGGTAAATGTTACCTGAATGCATATCTACAGAGACTTTTGAAATCCCTGAATTCTTTTATTTCAGGGATGTGTTATTGTAGATTTCTTAACGAACTTTATTAAAATCTATAGAAATCCTTTGAATTTTTGTGTATGAAGCAAAGTAAACTTGGTAAAGAGTTTCTTAAAATGATAAATGTTTACTTTTACAGCTTGTGAAACTAACACACTTTTAATGGTCTTTATGACGTGTACTAACTTCCTAAAAGTTTCTCTAATTTTAAAGAAGTGTATGCTTAAAATATTTTTGAGAATTCTATAAAATAACGAGCAAAAATTATTGTGACTTCGTCGCAATTTTTAATTAATTTAATTTAAAATATATGCTCTTCGTTTCAAATGAGTATTGTCTTGCCCCGTACATCATACTTTTCCTGATAACAAAAGAATCATGTCGGTCATCTATGTAACTCCTTTCAGGGGGAAATTTTTGAATTTAAATCAGGTGACTTCTGGTCTAGACCGGACGTTCGTACATAGTTAACCGGCGCCTCCTCCCCTAAGGTTTCCATATCTGGTTTCGAATTTCATATATCTAGCACTGTTCTCGAGATTAAGAAAGAACAGACCGATAGACATACGGACAGACGACAGTAGGAGTTTATAGGTCTACAATTTTTTCAAATTGCTGCCCAATAAAGACAAATACCACCCAATCATTAATTAAGAATAATTCCACGCATGGCGTAATAGTAATTAAAAAATAAGTAATATCTAGCAATGCTTTTCAATTATATACACACCTTTTAACTTTAAAAATTAAAAAAAAAAATTGAGTCTTTCATTTCTAAATCGGCTACTTTCATATGTTACGTTACACGCAATTGGTTAAAAAATTTGGTTCCCCTTCTTGTAAGGAGAAAGATTGAAGAAGAGATATTTTCTATCTTTGATATATATTTTTCTTCACAGAATATATATATATATATATATATATATATTTTTTTTTTTTCTAGAGTGAAATTTATTCCGAAATAAACTTGAGCTGTCAAAACTTATCGATTAAGTAATATATCCAAATCGTTGACAGATATTCGCGGTGTCACGTGATCAGAAGGGGGCCTTCAATATTGCTACACGAACCCTTTACAAGCTTCGTCAAACGCTTTCATTTGTAATAAATTTCTCCTTTTTTTATTTTTTTGCAAATATACTTAGAATAAAATAACATCTGTTGTCATAAAATAATATGCCTGCAATGCTACTACAATAGTACTAAGAGCTGTTATTTCCTAGAAAATTTAGCGAACGGCAAAACAGTTTACCAGATGTTTATTGCTATGAGCTTCTATAAAAACGCTTAACCTTATGACTCGTTAGTTGTTCTTTTCCCCCCTCTTCCTTTTCTCTTCTCCCTCTTTTACTGTTACCATAATAAACTTCCTGTTTGATATTCAATTAATAATCAATTTTGTTTGTGTTACTCCAGTACTATAGATGTTTCGACCGTTACTTATGACATTCCTTCATTATTGTATGTAGCAGTATCAACTTATTACTGTAGTAGTATCGATATTTGTAGCTTCAATTCATCATATTCCACTTTTACTATTACAGTAATAAATTCTATCGTTTTCTCTGTGGCTTATAGATAAAAATAATGATGTATTACTACAGTAGTATCGATGTTTCCAGCTTTAATTTCTTATTCCCTTCCACTATTACAGTAGTAAATTTTTTTTAATATTATTATTCAGTATAATACACATTTAATATTATCAACATATTACTGCAGTAGTATCGATATTTCGAGTTTTAACTTTTTTACTCTCACTGTTACCACTGTAAAGATTTTGACCTTCACTATTTGAGTATTATTTAATTTTATATTAGTGTAATAATGTCGACGTACTGAGGCTATAGATTCTACTGCAATATTATTTATACTAATATATTGTCTAATACTGTAGTATCTATATCCTCTTTTCTCCTTATTTTACTCATATAAAAATAAACCTTGTTAACCTTGTTTTTATAAATTTAAAAGTCATTTAATTTGTTTTATATTACTATACATTATAATATAAACTCTCTACTTCGAGCTCCTTTCTCTCTCCTGCTGTTCTTTTTCTTCTCTTTTTCCTCACTTTTCCTCCTGCATTTCTTTTCAGTCTTCTATTCTTTTTCTTTTCCTTTTCTCGTTTTCTTCCTTTTTTTCTATCCTTTTCCTTTTCTTCTCCTTCTCCCCCCTGTTCCTTTTTTCTCCCTCTCCTTTCCTTTTTCTTTTCCCTTTCGTTTCCTTTCCTTCTCCTTTCCTTTCCTTTCTTTTCCTTTTCTCGTTTTCTTTCTTTTTTTTCTATCCTTTTCCTACTCTTCTCCTTTCCTCTTCTCTTTTTTTCCTTCTTTTCCTTTCATCTTCCTTTCCTTCTCTCTTTTTTGCTATTGCTTACTCATAATATGTTACTGCCACAATATTATTATACAGTTTTTATCATTAGCCTTAGTAACTACCTAAGGAAAATATTTATAGGGGAGAAACCTATACATAAGCACTACTACAGTAACAAAAACATCAAAAATGAAATAAAATAAAATCTAGTAACCATTAAAATTCTTTTGTTATTACTATTTTTTCCATATTAAATAAATTTTCCAAACAATACTTCACTATTACAGTAACAAAGATAGAAATGTAAAATTTAATCTTTTTTCTGAAATTCGAATAAAATGATGAGATCTACTAGAAGATTTTTTTTTCTTTTACTTTTTATTTATTGGAGATTTTTGTCCATTGATTTCTTTTCCTTCTCAGAACCACTATGAGGATTGTATTTACTGGCTTAATAATAAAGTAGTGTATGTTTCGGATGTGAGTACTTTCTACATTAGCGATCATATTCTTTGCCTTTATCTGCTACAGCAACAAAAAAAGGAAGGCGGAGAGGGAGGAAAATACAATTTTTATCATTCCATTTCGGTTTTCTGCCGATTCAAGCTTTCAGGACCATCTTCGAGAACTTGAGTTTAGGGAGTTGAGACGATGGTTTCTTACCCTGTCAGACCTTTAATTTTTTTTTTTTTTTTTTTTTTTTTTTTTGCCAAAAATCGCTCGTAACGACGTGTCTCCATCTGGTGTTAGAAAGAAACATTGAGAAAAGAAGTAAATTTGTTGTTTAGAAACTGTATTTTTATTTTATTTATTATTATTTTTTCTTTCCTGTAGCATAAAAATCCATTAAACTTATTGAAAAATGAGTTTTTGAAAAGTTAATATCTACAAAAGAAGAAGAAAAATGTATCAGATGATTCACGAAATGTTCAAAAATTGTTCTTTATTATTTTTCCTCCTTCAATCCCGTGTGTATTCCAATATTTTGTTCTTTCATGGAAAGGATTGATTCGTTCAGACTTACATTTAGACGAGTGCTGAGCTACTAAATATCGACATTTAAAAAACTGAATAAAATTTTTTAAAAATGAAAAATATATATATTGATCGAAATTATAAAATTTTAAATTGAAAATCATGAATATGCCATTTTAAAGACATTTTTACGAGGAATTTTTCTGAATATTATACTTCACACCCCCCTATCGTGTGGACGTTACAAGAAATAATAACTGAATTTTTAAAAAAATTTATTAGACTTCAATTTGAAAAAATTGTAGACCTATAAATTCCCGCTGTCATCGGTCTGTTCGTGTGTCTTTCCTTAATCTCGAGAACAATGTTAGGTGAATGAAATTCAAGACCAGATATGGAAAGCTCAGGGTCAGGAGGCCCTGAGTAACTGTATACGAACTTCTGGTTTTTATCGTAGGTTGCGTTATTTCAATTCAAAAATTTTTTCCTCAAAGGAGTTAGATCGATGACCCGCACGACTCTATTACTAACGGAAAAGTATGATGTACAGGAACAAAACACTATTCTACAATTGCTCCTGTACATCATACTTTTCCTGTTAGCAATAGAGTCGTGCCGTCGCCTATCTAACTCCTTACAGGGGAAAATTTTTGAATCGAAATAACGTTACTTCCGGTCTAAACCGGGAGTTTGTTATACTCAAGTTATAAAAAGAGTGGAGATTTCCATATCTGGTCTCGGATTTCGTCTATCTAACACCGTTCTCGAGATTAAATAAAGACAGACGGACAGTCGGACGACAGTGGGAATTTATGTCTACAGTTTTTTAGATTGCAGCTCAAAATGGCCAAAAAACGTTATATTTTGCTGCCTTTCATTTTTAAGACCATATTTTCAGCTCCATACCTTACATCTACACATAATTTTCGTTTTATTTAGCTAAAAATATAAATCTTAAAGCAAAAAATTAAAAAAGTGACACTTTTTATTGATATTTTGTAGATTTAATGGAGGATTTTTATAATGGAAAGGATAGCTTCATTCATAATTTGTGTGTTTCTGTATATATATATAAGAAATGGTATGAATAAGAAAGTTGTATGTGATCTATAAATGATTAGCAAAGAATATTCAATTCAGCTTGATAGATAAATTTATTATATAAATAAAAAAGACGTAGTCGTTTCCAAAACTTGGTCAATCACCGTTTATTTCGTTAAAATGTTCTAGAATAAAGATTCGGACGATCCGACCTTCCTTTTTAGGCTACATGATCGCCCAGAAAACAATTCCTTTAAAACATAGAAATAATCCAATTAAAAATATAAAAATTTGTAAAAATTGGAATCGGTGACCTTACGACGCCTTTGAATTCATCCTTGACTTCCAGTCGGGAGTTCTGGGTCCTTATATCCACGTGAAAAGTTGCGCTGTTTAATGTAGATTATCCTGATCCCTCTGGCGGCGATTTCTTTTAAAAATATTAATTTTAGTTTCTTCGCTGGATGAGAAATTTTTTATATAAATAAAAAAGACGTAGTCGTTTCCAAAACTTGGTCAATCACGTTTATTTCGTTAAAATGTTCTAGAATAAAGATTCGGACGATCTGACCTTCCTTTTTAGGCTACATGATCGCCCAGAAAACAATTCCTTAAACAGTGCAATTCACTATATAAGATCCAGAACTCCCGACTGGAAGTCAAGGATGAATTCAAAGGCGTCGTAAGGTCACCGATTCCAATTTTTACAAATTTTTATATTTTTAATTGGATTATTTCTATGTTTTAAAGGAATTGTTTTCTGGGCGATCATGTAGCCTAAAAAGGAAGGTCGGATCGTCCGAATCTTTATTCTAGAACATTTTAACGAAATAAACGGTGATTGACCAAGTTTTGGAAACGACTACGTCTTTTTTATTTATATAAAAAATTTCTCATCCAGCGAAGAAACTAAAATTAGATAAATTAATATTAAAGTGGTTACTATATAGCTAAGATTGCCTTAATATATCAGAAATTATTACAAAAATATCAAATTTATATGCCAATTTATATTTATATTTTGTGTTTTTTAATGTTAATTATTGAAGCTCGTCACAGATAAATTATTTCCTTTATTCCAATTTTATGTAATTTATTACATGCAAAGGGGAATTTTCGATAAAATTGACGTCTAGACACGAATATTTGTAATATAACTAATATATTTTTCCGGATAAAAACTTAAATTATGTCTAAAATAAATAATTTGTTACAATAATCAGATCAAGAATAAGTTCGTTACATTATTCTAGAAAAAATTTATTTAATTTCAGGATAAATAATCAATTTTGTTAAAGGAAAAAAAAGTGTTTGTTACGTTTAATTTTAAATTCTAAACAAAATACCCAATTTCAAAATAAATTCTAGACAAAATGATTCTATTTTTAGAATAAATGATCAGTTTCAACAGTAGAAAAGAAAATTTGTTACGTCACATTTTAAATTTTAAAAAAATTTAATTCATTTCAACAAACGGATAAACTCGTGTTTATTACGTAACGATACCGGAAAAAGTCTTTTTTTCTAGAATATAAGAAGTACTGACGATAAAATTGTTGAAAATTCTTGAATATTTTATAACTTTTATTTTTAAAAAAATTATAAAAAATTTTAATTTTTATAACGAATTACCGAAATTTCTCAAAGTTTCTGAATAATTTAGTTAAAACGGAGGCGTATCGACAAATTATTAATAAGCCTTCGTTCTATCAAACTAAAATATTCTACAATTATAATCAAATTTATATTGTCTGATGGATTTAGGATAATATATAACATAATTTGATAATGATACTCGCTTCACGTGTACAAGTATATATATATATATATATATATTTTTTTTTTTAATCTGTACATTGCCTTATTTCTCACTGTACAGTACAAATAAATATCTAATGGGTTTAAAGGTCCATTAACTAGATTATGAGGTAATACTACACCTAATCACTACGTAATGATCCTATTGGGATATCAGGACTTACGTATAACAGAAACATTATTAGTTTATGATCAAGGATATATAGATGTACA
Organism: Centruroides vittatus; assembly: GCF_030686945.1. NCBI lineage: Eukaryota > Metazoa > Arthropoda > Arachnida > Scorpiones > Buthidae > Centruroides > Centruroides vittatus. The sequence continues at coordinate 2,298,059 of NW_027120768.1, forward strand.
GTACTGCTGTGCTGGTCTGTGCTGTGTTATGCAGTGCAGTACAATACAGTACAATACAGTACAGTACATTATCGCAGAAGTGACACAATTATTTTAATTTTTATAACAAATTCTAGCATGTTTCTAGTTAGAAAATGAATAAATTCACTTAAAAAACATTCGTAATTTCACTTACTAATGATATAATTTTCGTAGAAGTCAAAAATAAATGTTAAAAAAAGTATGTTTAATTAAGTTAATTATTTAGTTTAGCTAAGAAAATTTCCTCTTTCGTTGAATGTAAATTTTTCTAACTGTATAATTACTGATGCAAAATGAACTTTTTTTTAAAAATATGTAACAAGCAATTTACTAAGAAAATGTTAAATATACGATAAATCAAGAATTCAAACAAAGGTAAAGATTTATTTATTAATTATTGAAACTAGCCATACATAAAATTCTTTTGTTTGTATAATTTTATTTAATTTATTAAAGAAGAAGCTATTTATCATAGAATTAACATCCGGATACAAATATATCTAATTTAATTAACAAGTAAAAACAATCCAGCAACGAGATGCTCAACTTTCCCCGGCAACATTTGAAATTCTGGTTGCGTCATCTGCTGTGATATTTTATTTAAAAAACATTTAATATTTAGAATTATCATAAAATAACAAAAAACTTAATTTTAAGGGTAGGAATGGGTTTTATAAAAAAAAAAATTGTAACCGGTAAAATCGTCATTAAGTCTGACTGTACTCGAGATACGACACACGACCCCCTCTTGCTCTCCACCCTCTCGACCTTTAACCACTAAAATTTAATAGAGTCAATCACCCTAATACACAAACCTCCTAATAAAATGTCAGAAATTTTCGGCTAATAGCACAGGAGTTATTAAGTTTCAAAGAGGGTGAACAAAATCGTGTCCCCCACACACTAGTACATACAGAAGAAAGCCCTGAATTTATTTGAATTTCTCTACGTTTCAACGTGTTCTGAGTCCAAAAATGTAGAAATCTTGGGAGTCATTTTTGACCGATCGCCATACTTTTCTTCTGTTGTAATAACAGAGCCGGGAAAGTAAATATTAATTGATATCTAGAATAAATAATATATTTTTCGATGTTCAGAAATGCGTTACTTCTTTCTAGAAAAATTTATTTAGTTTTTAAAATCGACAATTTTATTTTCTTAAAGAAAAAAGGTGTTCTTTACGTTTATAACTTTAGATTTTAAAGAAAATGTTCAATTTCAAAAGAAAAATTCTAGATAAAATGATTCTATTTTTAGAATAAATGATCGGTTTCAACAATGAAAAACAAAATTTGTTTGTTACGTCTTATTTTAAATTCTGGATAAATTTAATCCATTTCAATAAGCGGATGAATCTGTGTTTGTTACGTAACAATTTAAGGAAAATAAAGCATTTTTTTTCTAGAATTTTATCTAGAATTGTTGCTATTACAACTTCTTATTAATCCCATAAGAAGTAATAACAATAAAATCGTTTAATATTCCTAAATACTGTTTTAATTAATTTGTTTTGATCAGAAATGTTTGTTAATTTTTCCCTCAAAAATTCTTTTAATTTCAGAAGTAATTCTAAACAAAACGGTTCTATTTTTAGAATAAATGATCAGTTTCAACAGAGGAGGAAATATGTTTAATACGTCATTTTTAAAATTGTAAATAAATTTAATCCATTTCAACGATCGGAAATAAAGTGTTTGTTCCGTAACAATTCTAGAAAACTTATTTTTTCTAGAACTTGTAAGTTGTAATAACAATAAAAATTATTAAAAATTATTGAATAATAAACATGTGTTGTTAATAAGATCAAAAATATCTCTGTTAATTCTTTTCTTTTTCCTTCTAGAAAAATTTATTCGATTTCAAAATAAATTCTAGACAAAATTACTCTGTTTCTAGAATAAATGCTCAGTTTCAACAGAGGATGAAATATGTTTATTACGTCACTTTTTAAAGTTTAGATAACTTTAATCCATTTCAACAAGCGTAAAGACGAGTTTCTTACGTAACAGTTCTAGAAAAGTTGTTTTTTTAGTACTTGTAAGTCATAAATTCATTTTTTCTAGACAAATTTATTCAATTTCAAGATAAATTCTTGATAAAATGACTCTATTTTTAGAGTAAATGATTAGTATCATCGTGGTATAACTCAAGGGACTTATTATTAATTCATAAATTTGGTTAGTAATTATAGTAAAGAATTAAAAGAATCAAAAATTTCTAGGATATTTAAATAAACTTAATATGAATTTTTGAATATCTGACGTTGCTTATTATCGAGAATTTAGTATAAAATTCTTTAAAGAGCTAAAGGGATTTAGATATTCTGATAATTAGAGGTATTAACAGTTAATCTGCTTATGATAGAGTAAGAGACAAAGAGACTGAGATGTATTCTTTGTTTTCGTTGAATTGATTTAATTATAATTATAAATTTCTCAATTTTAGTTAATTCTATCAAAGGCTATATATATACAAAAATAACTTTAATTCCTCCAAAAAAGGGGGAATCTTCTTCTTCTTATTCTTCTATGAATTTTTATACTTCGATAAATATTTTCTTAGATAATTAATTTTTTTTTGAAGATTCTTTCCTTTAAACGGATCAAGATTAAACAAAATAACTTCGACTTTTTTTCCGAAATTGTTGTTGTTGTTAACGAAAGTAAGCTTTTTGTTGTTGCTTTTAATTATTTTTAGATTGTGATGAAAATATTTCCAAGTTTTTACGTGTGTACAGCTTGTAATGCTGCCACACGAAAGCATTTATACGTATATACATGAGAATATCTGGTAAATAACTCATTGGAAAGGCTGCTAGTTTGTTTATAAAACTGTAAAATTGTTAAAAAATTATTGAATATTAAACATATTTTGATAATAAGATAAAAAATAACTTCGTTAATTCTTTTATTTTCCTTTGGAAAAAATTTTATTCAATTTCAAAATAAATTCTAGACAAAATTACTCTATTTTTAGAATAAATGCTCAATTTCAACAGAGGAGGAAATATGTTTATTACGTCATTTTTTAAAATTTAGATAAATGTAATCCATTCCAACAATCGAAAAAACAAGTGTTTGTTACGTAACAGTTATAGGAAAGTTATTTTTTTCTAGAACTTGCAAGTTGTAAATTCTTATTTTTTAGATAAATTTATTCAATTTAAAATAAATTTTTAGCGTAAATGATTACTATTAGCTTGGTATAACTTTAACTTTGTGTCTGGAACTGGGTTGGTTATATAAATTTAATAATTGAAAAACAATGGGATCGGTATACTTAATAAAATACTAAAAACAAAGATTATTCCTAGTTCTAAAACAAGCAAAAACTACTTTGACTTAGTCCGACTTCGAGAAACAAATACAAGTTAAATAGACAAACCGATAACGAAAACAAAAAACTCTTAAACTTTCATTATTACCAGCTTTTTAATTCTGTTTTTTTTTTCTTTAGTAGTTTTTACTCGTTTTAGAAGTAAGAATAATCTTTGTTTTTAGTATTGTATTGGATTGGTTATATTCTATAGGTTTTAGAGATGTTTGATGCTGCTGTAAGAACACTTACTCGTGTGGTAAAATATAAAATTAGTGCTCTAATTTACCAAATTACCGGTTGACGTGTTACTTGTGAACTAAATTTATTACTATAATGGCATCTCTTATTAATATTTAAGGTTTTAGAATAGTTATGGTGCTGCTATAGGAACATTTATTGGTGTACAGATGAGACTATATGATAATTAACGCAATAGAAACGATGTAAGTGTTTATAAACTATAAAATTATCATAAAATCAACGTTCAAATATAAATGTTAAGGTGATTTCATTACTATAATAGTATAATTTTTTATAAATATTTAAAGTTTTAAAAGTATTGTGGTGCTGCTACAGGAGTATTTACTCATTAAAAGTTGAGAATATGTAACGTTTTAACGATATAGATGCACGTAATTTATAAAGTTACTGGAAAAACTTCCTTATAAGTATTATTTTACCGTTATAATAGCGTGTGCTTATTTAATATGGTGTAATAATATATTTATTATCGATTAGGTAGACGTGAATGATAAAATGATTACATTAAGTGATAAAGAAAAGTTATAGAATAACAGATCCCATTCGGTTCTAACACACAGACATGCAGACAGACAAAAAATTTGTATGCTATATTTTTGACAGATGTTTGTTTAATTATTAATAAAAATAATTATGTCATATCTGAAAGTAATTGACAGGAGTAAAAGCAAAATGATGTTCTTCATGCAGACTCTTATACATTTTTCACGTGTATCATATCCTATTATAAACCAAGCTACTCGTTAATTTAACATCCATAATTAATTTCGTTACTTCCCTAATAAAATTAAATGTAACGAACTCAATTAAAATGCTTTACCCCTTTTTTCTTCTGGAATAACAAGTTTGTTTGTTTAAATATTTTAAGGAATTTTTTTATAATTTTCTAATTAAAATAAATGTATTTATGACCCATCTAAATCTTTCTATAAACTCTCGTTGCTACAGGGTTGGAGATACGGGATATTAATATAGTTAGATGGGTGAAGATGGGGACAATGTTCTTTCGATTTAAGGAGGAATAGAAGGATATAATGATATACTTAAAAAGGAATAGGGAATATTAATATACTTACTGCAGGATATGGTGATAAATTAATATAAGTTATTTAGAGGTGTAAAGATGGGGGATAATTCGAGAGACTGTTAAAAGTGGGTAAAAAATAAAAAATAAGTGCTTTTGAGTAAAAAAAATTTTTTTAATTAAATTAAAAAGGAAACGATGAATAGTCAAAGAGAATTTTTTATCACTCTGGGACTCGAGTTTAATTAAAATTAAAAGAACAGAGAGAGAAAGATAAAAGGACAGGTGTGGCAGGTAGATGAAGTTAAGTGCAAGAATAGAAGTTGACAGGTAAATGAGATATAGTCCACGTGCTGAGATATCGATGCTACTATGTTTAACAGGGGAGGGAAAAAATAATCTAAAAATAGCAACAGAAATATCGAATCCTTTAAAATTCTAACGTTGCACCCTTAACAATACTACAAAAGTTATATTGTAATCAAAGTAAAATATGCGAAGAATGTAACAATAAAAACAAAAATTCGTTGAGGAAATGAAGTTTATTTATTTCTTCACAAGACAAGTAGATATCATTTCCCGTGTAGCCCAAAGGAATATCCATACAAACTCGGCTGTTTGTTGACATCAGTTAGGTAGATGTGTGCCTTAAGGCTCTCTTTTGTTACCAGCTACACAGTAATATGTAGGCAGCAGCAATACTTTTCTACTATAGCAGCAATAGGAAGTTTGCGGTTTACAAAGTGAAGCTATAAATTGGTTCTGGGTGTCATATTCTTGTATGAAGAATTGCCTTGGTCTACGCCTGGCTTCCCCCTTTCCCCCTGTGATCATAATAACTTTTGCCCTTGGCTTTTAACAATTTAGGAAATGATCCAAGCTCATCTTAATATATTAATCGGTTTAAAAAAATAATGTAAAAAATTTCTTTTATTATAGGTTATAAAATAAATAAATGTTTTGTGGAATTTGGCTATAAAAATAGGTAAAGCTCGTGATGAGAATTTGTTCAATTGAAGGATAGTATTTCAGGATGAAGAGTAGAATCTAGATGATAGAATCTAGAAGGGTGAAGATGGTGCTATATATTTGAAGTTGAAGAGGGAATTGGGATACTTATATAATTAAAGGGGTGTAGGAGATAGTTAGCCATGATTTTTGCAAAAATAGTGGATAACATCGAAAGAAAATGGTAGATAAGACGATAAGATGTCGAATTAACATAGAAATAAGCTTACAGAGCGTAATAGAGATAGTTGCAAATAATTCCAAAAAGCGCGAAAGGCATGAAAAATGCATTAAAAACTCTCAATATGTAGCCGAAAATTAATTCATAAGTTACATTTTGCTTAGAATAAAGGCAGAAAATCATCGTATATGGGAATAAAAATCCGATTTGTGTAGCATTTTCTTATCAGAAAACGATCAGATTTTAGTGTATATACGTGTAAATCGGATTTAGAAAGCGATATTCTGTTATAAAATGAATTTACGCAACATAAAACTTTGAAATTAATGCAGCAAAAGAGCTTACGTTCAATAAATCAGTAAAGCCATGTGGTCCAAAAGTCAGTTAACTGGTATAGCTTAGTTTAATATATCTCGGTCAACCGACTTTTGGGCCATCGTGTATCGAATACTAGTTCTGTACATTTTTCTCCTGTAGAAATTTATAGTTCAAAAGTGTACAGTGAAAGAATTTACTCAACTTTTTAAATATAAAACAACATGCAAGAATATTTACATTAATAAATAATTTATAAAAAAAACAATTTTCCAGCAACGAGTTGCTTAACATTCCCTGCAAAAAAAGTTAAAATTGTGTGTGGTGTCATCTGTTAGGCGATTTTACTTTAAAAGCTTTTTATATTAATAACTGTTAAAAAATGGCAAAAAGCTTAAATTTGAGAGTAGAGACGAATGAAATCGTCATTAAGTTTAATCCCACTCGAGATACACGTGACCGTTCTCCATCTCATCAGCCCCTTGACCTTCAACCACCAAAATTTAAAAGCATTGATACTCCTAATACGCAAACCTCCCTGCCAAAATTCAATAATTTTTGACGAAAGGCACAGGAGTTATTAAGCTTTAAAGTGGGTGTACAAAAGCGTGCTCTCCCCTCCCCAAAAATTCCTTACATACAGGAAAAAAAAATCCCAAATTCCTTTGCATTTCTCGACGTTTCAAGAATCCCCCGAGCCCAAAAATGTAAAAATCTTCGGGTAGGGGATTATTTTTTGACCCATAGCCATACTTTCTTTGTGTTATACTGTACATAACAGATGGGAAAGTAGAAAGGTGTTAAAAACAAAAAATTCTCAGGGGAAAAAAAATCAAACTTTTTATCTATTTTCTTTATTTAAAAAAATGTATTAAAATTACTAAAATATAAATCAAACATACAAACAAGTTTAATGCGTGTAAAGAAGGAGAAGATAGGAAAAAAGGGGTATAAAAATAATTTATGTAGATTTGCCTTTTGTCAGTTTGATTCATTACATAATTTATTAACTTTGAAGTTTATCTTTTTATCTATCTCTATCCAATGAAACGTAATTTCTAAATTAAAATGTCATTTCACAAACATGTTATAACGTCAATTAAAAGTGCAAATTAACGAGGAAAGCTACTTTCACTTTAGAAGGGGGAAAAATTAGACAAAAAAAAATTAGCTTTTGTTATCATAAAAGCTGAATTTCTCAATATTATGAGGAAGATGAAAGTGAGAAATTAAAAAGAAAGTAAGAAGAAAGAATGAGGAGGAGGAAAAGAAGAAGAAGAAGAAAGATGAGGATAGAGAAGAGGAGATGGAGAGGAAGAAGAAGAAGAAAATAGAAGAAGAGGGGGAGGAGGAAAAAAAAAAACTACACTTTCTGTCTTTCATGTAAAATTATTTTCGATAGATATAAAATTTTATTAAAAATACAAAGATGAATGTTGAATGCTTCTCTTCTATTTCTTCTCTTCTCTATGACACTGAAGTGATGGAAAAATTTTTTCATATTTTTTTATATTTATTTCTGTATAAATATCGAATCAAATATTCATCACGCTGGTGTTTTCGAAATATATTTATATAAAATATTAATGACACCTTCTTTTTTCATAAATTATAAAGTCAAAAATTAGTTATTTTTTTTATTTTTTTGTATATATATCGATCCAGAGGAAGCAAAATTATCCTCGAAACTTACTTAAAATCATTTAAATTTTAATTAAAATTTATTTATGTAACAGGACCCGTTGTTTAGAAGCTGTCATCAAAAATGGCAGGAATTAATCGAAGATCTTACATTTTATTGACATTTTAAAATATTGTCTTCTATGTATATATTATGTGGATTTTTTCAAGAGAGTAACTGTTGTTTAAATTAATAATTTCGTGAGGAAAACCTATTTCAAAACTCGCTTGTAGTTGTAGAAAATAGGATTAAATACGACTACTTAATATTCCGCATTAATATTAATAATTTCGTTTCTTTAAACTTATATTTTTGTACATTTCTCTTTATTAAAAACATTAAATGTAAAGTAAAGTAGTCGGAAATAAAATAAATTATTCGCAGTACAAATTTATTCGTGTTAAAGTTTTCAAAATTTCAAATAAATAAAGAAAGGAGGTGTAAAAAAGACTTTAAGTTTCATTCTTTCCCAGTCGATTTTAATTACAATTAAATTTAATTGAAATTAAATAGTATACAAAAATAATCAATTTCGGATGAATTCGATTCATTTTTGAAAACGATTTAATTTAAAAAGAAATATATTAATTGTCAATTTCGTAACAATACAAAATAAAGACTTGAAATTGAAAAAAATAAATGTTTCTAGAAACAGTTTTGTATTATAAAATTGATTACAATTAAATTTAATTGTAATTAATTTTATAATACAAATTTTTATAATACAAAATTTCGAAAAAATTGATTATATTTATATAATTAATTTCGAAAGAACCCAATTAATTTTTAAAAAGTTATATTAATTGTTGACTTTATAGCAATGTAAAATAAAATGTAAAAATTGAAAAAAATGAATGTTTCTGGAATTCGTCTTAAATTAAAATTAATTATAATTAGAGATCGTATAAATGTAATTCTAGAAGGACTCAATTAATTTTGAAATTGATACGATTTAAAAAGATAAAAAAATATATATATAAATATCAATTGCGAATGTGATTGTCCAATTTCGTAACAATACAACGAAATTAACGAATAAAAAAGTTTCTAACACTCGTTTTAAATTACGTAATCGATTAATTTCGTTTTTTATTCGTCAATTTCAAGATTTTTTTTACCTTATCACGAATTTGACAATTTTAATGCTTAAATTGACAATTTAAAAAGAATAAATTACAATTAAAAATAAGTTACGTAATTTATTAATAATTTAATGTTTTTTATTCGTCAAATTCAAGATTTTGTTTTACTTTATCAGGAAATTGACGATTAATCTTTAAATTGACAATTTTAAAAAATAAATTACAATTAAAAATAATAAAAAGGTTTTCCAGTGGGGAAAAAAAATAACAGATTTTCATTTTAAGCCATTTTCAAATCAGAGAAAGGAAAGAAAGAAGGGAAAAAATTCAATCAATCAAAGAAAAAACACAAGAATCCTTTTCTTACGTGAAAAAATCAATTTTTAATATATATATATATATATTCTTAGCAAATTATAAAATATAGATTATTTTAAAATTAAAGTTAAAAAATAATAATATTCCCGTAAAAATATTGTTTAAAATCTACTTATTAAAATTGTAAGAGAACTCAATGGACACTCTTATTATTGAAGAATATAAAGCGTAATAGCATTTCTCCTATCCGGTGGTTGCTGTTTACCATAAATCTTTACGTGCTCCATTTAACCATTAGTGGCTTCCATGATATCCATGTCAGGTTGGAAGGGTCTTAATTGAGTGTAATGAGGCGCCATAATGTTCAATTTTGATCATAAAAAGCGTCTAATCACTAACTTACTATCTTAATGAGTTAGAGAATTTAAATGACTAATTTCAGTGACAGCTGCGAAGTGGATCGAGATATATGATTGGATATTTTATGTATATACACATATCGACGATTTTTTTTTTATTAATTAAATATATTGATATTAATAAGTTTTAACAATATTTAAATGGTAAAAATAATTGTTATTTAATTAGGTTTATAAGCATTTTTACATCTCCGGCTGTTATATGTAGGGAATTTTTGACCTCCCCAAGATTTTTTACATTTTTGGATTCGGGAGTCTTTCAAACGTTGAGAAATGCAAAAAATTTGGGTTTTTTTTTCTCTGTATGTAGGGGGGAGCATGATTTTGAACATCCACTTTGAAGCTTAATAGATCCTGTACCTTACGTCGAAATTTTCTGAAATTTGGCGGGTAGATTGGTGTATCAGATTTGATGATTAAAGATCGAGGGGTTGAGAAGTTACAGGAAGTCACGTGTAATATCTAGAATGGGGTCGGATTTAAAGAAGATTTTACTCGTCTCTACCCTCAAAATTTAGCTTTTTGCCATTTTATAATAATTAATGTAATGTAAAGTTTTAAAATAAAATCGGGTAACAGATGGCGCTACACGCAATTTTAACTTATTTGCTGGGAATATTAGGCAACTCGTTACTGTATTTTTTACTTCATAGACTGATTCATTTTCTGAAATTTATCTGATATATCTGCACTTTGTCAGGCTCATCAAATTGTTAGAAAGATTTTTAGATCCATTAAGGGGGGAGGAAGGTTTCCAGAGTTAACACATGGACCGGTACATTTCTATTTTTATCAAGCTCCTAGTAACATTTCTTCGATTCTGTTGACCAGTGACTTCACTAAACTACTATACTAAATGACTAGCACATTTTCTAGGTTATACCACAGTTGTATACTTTAAAAGAAAGAAAGAAAAATGGCAGCAGTGGTAGGTAGATAGACATCTATAACATTCACCTGGAAATATATCCTTTTTTGTTAGGACAATTTATAATTTATTGCAATTTTTAGATACACCAGAACGTTGATTTCGAACAAAAATGTCTTTAAGTGTGGACATTTTTATCTAAATTTATCAATAAAAGTAAGAAAGGGGTTATATATCTTTCCTTTTTTTTCCAATTTCTTAAACGTTAGTCAAGGGACAGGCCCTAACTCTCCTATGGCTAACGTTTAAAAAATCGAATTTTCTCAGAAATTTTTTTTTCATTATAATTTTTTCTTCCTATAAAAATATACATTCTACTGAATTTTTTAAATCATAATTATATCACTTTTTGCCTAATAATATTTAAGAAAATTAATTACAATAAAAATTTATCCGTTAAGAAGATCTTATTGGTATTCACATTAAGGATTTAAGTTAAAAAAAAAGAAAATTAAATAAAAAATTAATATCCAATTATGTTGAAAAGAGAAAATTTCAAATTAAGTTTTTTTTTCATTTAATAGGTAATTAATTTTAATAGCGTTTTAATTGCATTCATAAAATAAATCAATATGAAGATGTGATGAAATTTGGCTTTGGTGTTATGAAGTTTAACATAGAATTTTTATAAACACCAATAATTTTCATTAAATAATAATTAATTTTAGGTTTTGAAATTCTTTAAAAAAAATTTTAATAATTTAGATTTAAATAATCGACAATTTGAAATTAATTTAATACGTTGAAAATGAAATGATTGATCATAATTAGTCACATTATTCACGAATGGTGTATAATGTCAGGTTGGGTTAGATTTTCGGTTAGGTTATGTCATTAGGTTGTTTCAGGTTATGTAAGGTTATGCCAGGTTATTTCAAATTGTGCCAGGCTTTACCAAGTTAGTTCAGCTGTATTAGGTTAAACCAGGCTATTCTAGTTTAAATTTAAGGCTATTTTCTATGAGTTATGCCATTCTGTTTTGGATTTTTACAGCTGGATTAGGTTAAATTAGGTTGTGCCAGTTTTAGATAATTCTCTGTTAGACTCTGTTAAGTTAGTTTCGATTGTCAAACTATGTTTGGTTAAATTAGGTTGTGCCAGGTTAATTTCAGGTTATGTTAAATTAGATTGCTACAGATATATGACGCTTGTCACGTTAGATTAAGTTGATAGATCGTGTTACGTTAAATTACATTGGTCAAGTTTTTTTAGGTTAGATCAGGCTTGATCAGGTTGTCAGGCTTTGCCAAGTTGACATAAATTAAATCAGGCTTTACCAGTTTGTGTCAGGCTTCGTCAGGTTATCTTAGGCAAGATTACTCTACGACTGTATCAAATATGTTAAATAAATTAAAATTATGTTCAGTTGTATTGTGTGTCATTATATTACGTTCGATTGTTTTTAGTCAAAATTTTGTATTTACGTATCCCTTTTCACTTAAGGCGATTAAGGCTTTATTCTATAGCTGTGTGTATTCGAGATCGCATCAGGGCCAGCAATCACATATATTTTTATGGGTGGTCCACTCAGATACATCCCTATCCCTCAACGTCTGATATAATCTATATCTAACTTTTTCATACTCCATTACGTGACGAGTACGGAAAAGATAAATATAGATTATATATTGATAAAAACGAATACAATGCGAATTAATGTGTTTAAATGTATGATGTAAACAGTTAAAATACTGTTTTAACGTTACAGAAATGGCAATAAATTGCATAAAGTTACGTTAAGTTAAACTGTATATATTTTCTAAAGATAAGATTCCATTATATTATATTGAATAAAGGCAGATTGCTATATAATATATTGTCTATACTAGTCTAGTTTTATGTTGTAGTTCATTATTAAAGTAACTTGGTGCTCAGATTTGTACTTGAGTGGTAGTTAAATTGCTTTGCTCTCTCTCTCTCTCTCTCTCTATATATATATATATATATATACAAAGAAATAACGTCACGCAAGAAATAAGAAATGATTGGTCATCTTTATAAAATAGTATGATTGGTCATCGTTTACAAATCGCTAGCCAATCATACCTTTTAGAAAAATAACCAATCGTATTGCTTTATCGCGTGTGGAATCACTCTTTTATTTTACGTAAAAAACGCAAGAAAAACACGAAAAAATAATAATTTTTTGCTACGTAAATTTACAATTTCTCACAGGAAAAAAAAGCTAGTTTGCTGGTATAGAATTTTTGAAAAATAGTTTTTTCATAAGTTGCATGTCACATGTTAAATTAAAATAAATAAATAAAATGCGGTCTAAATGAATGATGATAAAACGTAAACTTTTGAGCCGCAATATGAAAAAAATTGTATACCTATAAATTTCCACTGTCCGTCCTTCCTTAATCTCGAGAACGGAGTTAGATAGATGAAAGCTGAGACCAGATGTAGAAAGATAGAGGCAAGAAACTCCCGATAACCTATATAATAACTACCGGTTTGGACCGGAAGTCACGTGAATTCGATTCAAATATTTTCCACCTAAAAAGTTAGATTTTAATGATCGGCACGATTCAATTGCTAACAGGGGAAGTATGATGTAAAGGCGTAAGAAACTAATAATTCGAGATGAAGAGCATATATTTTAAATTAAATAAATTAAAAACAATGATTAAAAATTGCAGCCCGGCATTGTGACGATGTCACAATAAATAATTGCTCGGTGTTTTCTTTTTACTTTTTATTCGCTTAAACAATAAAAGTAAATGAAAGAATTTAAATTATAAACGATGAAAATTCCCCAAATGTTCGATAAAAATGATGTTTTCGGTGTTTCCAACAATAAACAAGTTGCTGGAAAGTAAAAAGCCTTAAACGTAATGCTTTCAACCATTCCCTTCTATAAGAACAGACCTTATCTAATCAATATTGTCCATTAAGCTTCCAATACCTGAGTAGAAGAAAAGATCTATTCTTTCAGTAATTGTGGTTTTTACTTCTCTTTCTATCTCTGTCAGTGGATGGAAAGTGCTCATCTTGCACGTAAACAGGAGGGGAGGAAATAATAGTAAAAAAATTTATTCTGTACTAAATTATACCTCAATTTATCAGATATTTATTTTTAATTAAATATATATATATTCGGAATAATAATTATTTTTGGATTAATATTTAATTATTCTTGTCTTGGAGAGAGTAAACAACTTTATATAAAAGATGAATGTACTTCATTTAAATTTAATAATTAAAATTTATAATTATCCCATATTTTTAAACTGCTGAAGTTTCCATAATTACCCTTATAAATTTATTAAAATTAAACTTTATATTTTTAAATTTTTACTTCATTTTTTAAAAAATCTTTCTACTTTTTAAAAATTTATTTATTGAATTTACATACGAAGGGCTTCTTCAAGTATTCTTTGTCACTCTTTAAATGCCTGGATGTAATGTAAATTTTATAGTATTTACGTTTTAAAATATATTATTAATGTCTTTATTTTCTAATTTAAATGTTTTAAATTCTAATTATCATCCAATTTTCCTAAGAAAATTCCTCTTTAAAACTGGGGATACTTCTTAAATTCGTGGTATTTTTTTGCCACTCTTCGAGTGTATATTTATGTCGATTTATGTTATATTTTAAATATATTTTTAAAGTTTTATTGCCTAAAAATTACTTTAAATCATATTTAATTATAATTGTCATCCAACGTGTCTTCCTGAAGATCCCTGTTTAAAATTGGTGGTGCTCCTTAATTTAAGAAGCAATACCCAATTTTAAACGAGGATTTTCAGGGAGCATTGCCCTAATTTACTAAATATTTATTTATTTATTACTTTATTTTAAATATAATTCTTCGTGGTGATGCATGAAAGGGTTTTATTAAGAAAATTTCGAAACTGTTAGCTGATATATTTAAGCGCTTAATTTATGTGAAGTTTTCAAATTTACTTTATTTAATATGCTTTGAAACATAAATTTAATAAAGTGAAGATCGTATAATTTTGTAAGATTTTTAACATTTTTAAAGCATAAATTTTATGGATTCTTACCTCAATTCGTTGACTAGAAAATTTATTGTCTCCATAGAAGTCTTCAACAAGAAAGTAATATTTTGAAGTAGAATGGAGTGGCTTTGGTTTGTAATACTTTTTTGACGAATGTCAAATGCAGATAATTCTCCTCGGAGGCATTCAAAACAATTCAATTAACTAAAATTGATTTCAACTTGAGCATTTTGTCTTGAGAGTTCGGTGAATCAAAAGCGCAGTTGTGGTTATAACATTGGCTGCTTCACTTACTCCTAATTAAATCTTATTCATTTCTATCATGCATCTCTATTAGACGAAGCAAATCAAAATGAAATTAATTTTAACTTTATCAAACTCTAGGAATAAATTTTTCCTTTTCTTTCATCCCGCGTCAATCAAATATTCTATTTTCTTTCATTAATTACAATCAATCTAATTTTTTTTTAAGCAATGGCTTAATGAGGTTTGAATCTTCTTGCAGATGCAACGAGTCTGCTTTAAATTCATTCGATTAAACTCGTGCGTAATTAATACGGATTAAAACTAGTTACGTGCCATGTAGCGTAAGACGGTGCCATGTTGGATGGTCGCGCTCGTCGCGTCGCTTGGCGCGAATGGCGCGTCATACTTTTAATCGCTTTTTTTACACACGTGTAATAACATCTATAAACATATTATTATTTAAAGGACGATAAGGACTTTTTGCTTCATTTTTGTTTAAAAAATTTCTATTTTGATTGAAATGAAATTAAGTTTCCATTTTTTTAATAGAGGAAACTACAATTTGACATTTTAAAATTATTCTTTGCCATTTTTTTCTTTTTTTAACAAATATAAAACGATTTAGCACTCAAAACCTCTCGAGGAAGTTAACTTCATTGATAAATTAAGAAAAATCCAAGTGGGATTTACTTAGAAATTTGCCAACTTTAACTTTCTGCTGACTTATCTGATGATGGAGCAATCTATCTGGATAAATCGATTTTTATCAGAAAAATAATCGGAAAAAAACAGTATTTTACCGACATTTTCCCTAAAATTTCTCATATTTTACTACAATATTCTCACATTTCCTTGCATAAAAATTTACATTTTTCATCATTTTTAATTATAAAAATTCGAATGTAATTTCTCACTTTAAAAAAAATTTTACAAAAAAAATCATTATTTATTTTATTTTTTTCCTTCTTTATTTATCGAATTACTCATCTCTAAAGTAATGAATGTTCTTTAATTAAAATGAATTTTTATTTTTTAATTCTTTATAGAAAAAAAATAATAAACTGATTATTCTTTAAGATATCCTCTTACATAAACATCTCTTGGAATTTCCTTCGATTTTACTTTGTTTACAGCATAAAAAGCAGTCATTTTTTTTTCCTTAAATTTTATAAAGAAACTGAAAAGGGGTCGTAAATTTTTCAACTGCAATAAACGGGGGGGGTTTAAAAAGAAAATTTAATTTTCTAGAATATTCCAAAAGTCTATAACTCAATTTACAAATTCATAATTGAAATCGAAAATTCAAGATTGGTTACAGAACGTTGAATTCCATAAAGTAACGAAAGTTAATGATTTAATTTAATAGGTAATTTTATAGTTAAATTATGTTTAACAAATAATATTAAGCATTTATCTATTAAACAGTAATTAATAACCATTCAAAAGTTCATAATATTCATTTGATACAACTGCCTACTTCATAGATACACACCGTAATAATTTTAATGATTTAAAACAAAATTAAGAATTTAAATATATTTACTTTAAATTGTTATTATTATTATCTAAAAAACAAATTATAATTAAAATCATCGTAAGGTATATATATTAATTATATTAAAAATTTTAATTATAATTCATTTGTTTTTTTTTGTTTTGAATTTTACATTAAAATTTCAAATATAAAATAAAATTTTAATAAGGTTTAACGTTATTAAGAGGTTATACATTGTTAAAAATTTATATTTTAATTATATTAATTTTGTTTCAATTTTGAGGTAAGTTTTAAAATCAAATTTTAATTAATTTTTTTTAAATTTAAAACAAAATTTAAATGAAACTGATATAATTGAAGTTTTTCATGTTAATTATGTTTAGTTTTTAAAAATATTTTAATCATTTACAAGAAATGAAGGTTTGAAATTGATTATAATTAATATTTAATTTTAATTTTAATCAATTTCTCCTTATTTCTATAAAGAAATTAATTTCATTCGAATTAATGAAATTGATTAAAATTATTGTAAAATTAACATTTTTTTGTTTGTTGACTTTTAAAAATTTTACAGTTTAATTAGTTTCTTTTATTTAATTTTATACAATTTTAAATATAATAAACAGATTTATAATATCTTAAATAGATTTATATTGAAAAAAATTTGCATTTTAATTATCCTAATTTAATTTTATTTAGTTTTGTTATATACATATATTTTATTTAGTTGAAAGCGATTAAAATTAAATTTAAACAAAGAAATTTAATAAATAACAAATCAGTTTATTGTATTAAGGGGACCTTGTTACAGGCGGTTAGAAAGATCAATAATAATACACTTGTATTTAAAATCATATATAATACAATCTCATAACCTTCAAAAAAGTTTACATAATAATAAATTAAACCATTGTATTAATAGTGTGATTATTGATTAATTCTTCGGTAACATAGATGAAAAAATTATTAATTTTATACATAAATTTTAATGTTAAGTTATCAAATTTAGATCTAAAGTTAGATTCTTGAATTTTTCGGCGAAATTTCTCTAACGCCGGACATTCATTGAGGATATGGAATAAAGAGTTGTTAGATTTACACCAGTAGCAATCTTTTGTAAAGTCAATATAAGTATTATTAACAATGATAGAATATTTTAAACAAACAAGTTTAATTATAATTAGTTATTTTATTTTTAAAATAAAAATTCATTCGTTCTGATTAACGAAATTGGTAAATTATTGTAAAATAGAAATTTTTTATATCATTAAAAATTTTTTAAAATAATTCTTTCTTTTTTAACACAGTATTGTTAAAATTTGTTAATTAAAATATTAAATTAAACTAATGCTATTTTAAAAAAAAAATTATATTTTATAAGTTATATAAAAGTTAAATATAAATTGATAACAATTTAAAATTTTCAAATTAAAAACAAATGTTAATTACACGATAATTTCAATCAATTTTATTGATTTGAATGCAATTGATTTATTAATAAAAAAACAAGAAGAAATTGATTACAATTAAATTTATTTTTTTAATTTTGATTATTTTCAAAATGAAATTAATTAAGAATTAAGAAATCTTTATAATTAAATGACATTTTTATAATTAAAATGTCAAGTTTTAACACGAATTTTAAAATTTATATATATATATATATTATATAAATTCAGAAATTAGAATTTTAATTTTTAATTATATTAATAATTTTTTATAATAATTTGAATTATTGTAATTAATTTATTTGACTTTGGTAAATATAAAAATATATAAAATAATAAAATTAAACATGTTATAAAACTGAAATGAAATTATTTTCGAGATGTTATTTTTAATTTTTAATGTAAAATTATATATTTAAAATTAAGAAATTGATATAATCAAAATGTTAAATATTAATTAAAAAGTATATAATTTTAATTCATGCTACCATCGTTATTGAAATTAATACACAGAAATTTAATTAAAATTAAATACTTCGAAAATACAAATTACTTACTTCATAAATGATTTTAATTATTTTTATTTGGTTGAATGCAATTTAATGTATACAAAAATATGGAAATAATTAAATTAATACATAAGAAATTGATTATTAATTAAAGAGATATTTGATTATTTTCAAAACATTTTTAGTGAAATTAATATAATTAAATTTAAATAATTTATTAATTTTAATTAATATTGAGATTTCTGTTGTTTTTTTTGAAAGCCACGTATAAAAGTTAGAAAAAATTAATTAAAATTAAATATTTAAAGAGAGAAATTATGTTTATGTAATAATATTTTTAACCATTTTCATCAGCTTGAAGACAATTGATTTGTATAAAAATAAGAAAATGATTAAAATTAAATGTATTTAATTTTAAATTTAATCAATTTCAAAACAAGGCTTGATGAAATTGATTCATAAGAGGAAGAAATTGATATAATTAATATGTCAAACAATAACAATTGAGTAATTTTAATTAATTTCTAAAATTGTGTTTTCATTGTTGAAATTTACATAATAAAATTAAGTTAAAATTAATTAAAATTGTATAGTTTAAATTATAATTAATTATGTTTATTTCATACTAATTTTAATCATTTTCCTTATATAATGTAAATTTTTTGTAAGTGATATATTAAGAAATAAATATAATTAAAATATAATAACAATGTAAACTTTTATAATTAATTTGAATCGTTTACAAGAGAATTTTTTTTAATTTAATGAAAGTATTATATAAAATTAAATTATTAAATATTAATTGAGGTTTATTTCGTGAATTCAAATTATTAAATTAATGCAAAATAAACTGCATACAATTAAAATATTATTAAGTATTTAAAAAATAGAGTTCAGGAAGGGGGGGAGAGAGAGAGAGAGAAAAAAAATCTGAAACATCAACAGAACTTTAATAATTCAATTAAGAATTTTATAAATGATAAATTTCTATAAATCCTTTTGAAACTAATGGAAATAAACGATTAAGAAGTAATTCAGTAAATGCTGAAATACAATTACTTCTTTAATACGGGCTTGATTGTATGAATTAGAATTGTCTTCTCTTGATGTAACTATCTTGTAACAGTACAAATCGTTCGCTTAGATAGTCCTTAGAGGCTACACTCGGAACAGAAGTGCATTATTTTGACTTACTTCGATTCTCTAGTGTACACCTACATTCACAACAAAAAAAAAAAAAAAAAAAAAAAAGAGAGAGAGAAAGAAGAAAGGAAAAAAAGAAAATACTTTTCAGTTTTTTAACACTCAGAAACCTGTTGTTAAAAGTTTTTTTTGTAGTTATAATTCTTGCCTTTGTATTAATTTTTTTTAAAGAGAAAATTGATAGAGTTTGAAGATTTGATGAAATATTTATCTTAAAAATCTTTCAAAAGTAATGAAATGTAAAAAAAAAAAAAAAACACATGTTAGATTCGACTTAAAGTTTAATACTTTCACAGTCTCTTGGGTTATATATTAATAATGTGATCTATATGTACCATTTTTTTTATTTTGCTTTCATCTTATGGGATTTGTCTGCATTATAGTCTAGACACTTTAAGATAAAAAAAAGTTCTTTGTTCTTGATGTTTATACATATGTACAGCATATATAAGATTACATTTTCTTATTTGTAATGTCTCAAAAACACAGGTTTAAGTCGTAAGTTTGAAACTTTATCCACATAGGAAATTGAATGAAAGTGATCAATAAAACGCTACCTTTATAGCTTAATTTATAATGAGATGGAGATAAAAATCAAATAATGAGCCGTTTAAAATGATCAGATAAAATTTAATGGGTACATTTATTAGTTATCACAAACAATTCAATCTGATTGTTTGCTTCAACATAAAGCAAAATGCTGGAGTAATAATGATGATTTTAATCATAAATAAGTATTGATAATAGTGACAATTCTGGTTATAGTCATTTTATTTACAATGTATCAGTGTTGTTGATTGTCGTTCAGTGTGAACCGATTTGAAAATCATCTTCAAGTTTAATTAAAAGGCTCACGAAATTAGATACTATCTCTATGGTTGTAGTGACCTTACAATGAGCAGTATCTCAGTAAAAAATTCCAAATAATAAAGGTATAATATAACAAAAACTAAGGGGAAGAGGGTATATATAAAAGGTGATAGAACAAGAAACATAAGTACAAACAAAAGCATTTTCTAGTTTCATTTATACTGGATTTTAGTACTGAATCTTACATCCTTACAGCCTACAGTGAAAGGATCATCAACCATCTACTGTATTAAGCTTACGTCGAATGGATCATTTGCTACCGCTATATCAGGGCTTACGTTGAATGAATCATCAGAGTATGAAGCAGTAGTTGCAAAGTCCGTATAATTATTTAACTAATCAACAAGAACTTGAAGTATT
Organism: Centruroides vittatus; assembly: GCF_030686945.1. Lineage (NCBI taxonomy): Eukaryota > Metazoa > Arthropoda > Arachnida > Scorpiones > Buthidae > Centruroides > Centruroides vittatus. Next base: position 2,318,715 of record NW_027120768.1, read on the forward strand.
TCGAGTTTTAATAAATTGCAATGAACTCCATATTCTATAGAGGATCTTGATTATGCTGTAGAATCTTCCATTTCTTTCTCCCAATTTCTGAGGATAAGCTACTGAGTTCTTTGACATTTGTTAAGAAGATAAAGCAGAAGGACGTAGATGCAAATGGTGACAATTAGAAATCTGGTAATACCTTTGGATAATAATTGTTGATGATAGAAAATTGTAGAAAATTTTGCAATCTTTCTCCGAACGGAAGAATACCACAAAAATCGGATTGGGAGAATAGCAAAGGCGAATCTTAATCGCTGGTTGCTGACAGCCGCCTGAAGGGAAGCAAGGCACAAGAACGCTATGAAAAGAGAGGGAGGATTTAAACATACCCCTAGGGGACCAAAGAGAATGATGTCGAGATTGAATGGTAGCTTCTCTTCTGCCTCTTCTCTTTCTATTTAGGTACAAACTGTCCGTTTCTATGACGACCAGAACTGCACACAAAACATCGAGTCAGATGCTGGAAGTTCATCATGTGGGAGTTGTAGGATTTCTCTCTTTGAAGCATTGACTTCTTAAGGTTGTTGATTGAACGTAGAAGTATTTTCTGATTTATAAAAGGGAGAAAGGATTAAGCTGCGACTCTTCATCAACTAATAACTTCTGGATAAGTTTCTCTCTGTCCTTTCATTATTTGCACTAGCGCTTTTCGGTTTGGTTTCATAAGATGTTATTACCAATTCCCTCTATCATCTTTCATTTTCCTGTATCAATGCTGAGAGATTAATTACGAATTTTAAAATTGGTTTCCGGAAACTACTTTACTCCTCTGTATTAAAGATTTTAATTATATATTAGAAACTTTTGCATTTGAAAATTTTATGTTCCATTCCAGTTACCATTTAGATTTCTTCTAATTTTTGCCTCTAGTGACATCATCTCCTGGTACAATCACATCTTCTAGTTCCTATTTCACATTAATCTATTCGAACTGCTTTACAGCTTTCTCCCTTGGGACCTTTTCCCCCGCAGTTACCCTTCTTAGCACTACCTTTCCACAGCAATCTATCCTAGTAGTGCAGCTACTTCCACTAGTCCCTCTCTTTGCAACAACCTTTCTTATCACTCTTTACGTCTCTTGGGGATTTCCCCCTCCCATACAGAAACCATTCCTAGATTTCTTTCCTCTATAATAATCCTTTAACATCCCTATTATCTATCCCTCAACAGTAAAAGCTCTTCTACACCATCTGCATCATAATCTTCCACTCCAATCGCCAAAATGTAAAAAAATGGCAAATTGCTATTCAAAATACCTTTCGTTACTTGTAAGCCATCACCGAAATCTTAAGAAAAATCTTAATTAACGAAACTTTAAAGGGATCACTTAATATTTAAGCTAGAAAGGGGTATAAACTGTCTTTCTATCATTAATTCAACAGGGAAAAAATTGATTATATTTGCTGTTTGCGGAGAGCCATACCATACGATAGACTTATCTTTAACAGTATCTGATGTAAAAGGAAGTAGAAATAAAGCTTATTCCAATAAGAAGAGCTGTTTTCGTGTTGTTGGCTGCGTGTATATCCTCTAAGTGTACCAACCATCTGCTTGCGAGACGAAAGAGGAGATACGTGCTTATGAAGTATCGATTTTGGTCGTCATAGTAACCTCCTCCATATCCAAACATCGAATTGTGTGGCCAACTTTCCTAATATAAAAGAGATGCAATATCGAAGAGGCATAAGCAACAATCAAAGCAGCAGTTCTTCTCTTTTATGCAAATATTTAATCACTTTACCTTTTATCAGTAATTCTGTTATAGAGTCAAAACCTTGTATGTTTCATAATTTATCTTCCTGGTTTTATATTTAAATGAATATAAATTGCAAACAGAAATAAATATTTTTATAGCCAAAGAAAGGAAAAAAAAATTTAATATATGCAAAAGGTTAAAGGAATTGATTTTTTCCCTCTCTTTCTCTCTTTCTTTCTTTTTTCTACGTAAAAATATTTATTATTATTTATTATGAAATTTATTCATTTTAAAAATTAATTCTTAAATTTCTCATTTTAATACTAAAATTTACTAATTAAAAAGTTATGAAATTTATTAATTTTCATAACAATGCTGAAATGTATTAATTAACACAATGCTGTTATTTATTAATTAAAAGCAATATTGAAATAAACTAATTTAAAAAAAAGTAATATTAAAATAGACTAATTAAAAAATCAACTCTGACATTTACTAATTTAATAAACAAAGCTGAAATATATTTTAAAAAATTTATTACTTTTTAAATTATTATAAATTTATTATTTAAAAAAATTTAATTTGACTGACGTAAAGAAAAACAATTCTGAACTTTATTAATACAAAAAATAATATAAAACTAATAAATAAAGATAAAAATTCGAAAAGAAAATTTGATAATTTTAAAAATTCTCGAATTTAAAAGTTTATAAATTAATTTCGAATTTAACCAAAGAAAAAAAAATTAAAATAAAGGTACAAAATATATAAAAATTATATACTTATACTGATTTATAGAAGACTTATAAATCAATTTATATTTTAAAAAAATCCACGAACTTCATGAATAAAAATATATAAATATTTCCTAAATTTGCATATATTTTATATATAATAAAAAAACAGTATATTAACGAAATATATTCAAACTATTTTTATCGTTTTATATTTTTCTAAAACCACTTTAAAGTGTTTTAAACATGACTACAGAATCAAACATCACGAAACGTGACTTCAGTACAGCACTTTATTTAATAAATTTTACTGTTTTAATGGCCAAGTATCATATTACTTTTACATTCCAGAGATGAAAATAGTATTTTTCTTCGATTATATACATAAATATATATATAAATTTGAAGCTCCCATGTGATAAATTTTACAATAAAATGATTGCTCACGTGCATTTAAAGTATATAAGAGAAAAAAAAATATATATTTACAATGGAAATAAAGTAAAAAATAGGGTAATAACTAAAATTTCATAAAGATTTAATGATATTAAAAAATATATTCAATGGGAAGAATGTCAAAAAATTATTTAAAAAAAGTCGAATTTTCAACAAATGCAGATGTGCGACATTAGCCAAAGTTACAGTTCTAAACATCAGATTTGTTGCCTCGAGGGACATTTGGTCCTGCCAAATCTGTATAAACAGTGTCAATGCTGCGTAAAATTTCAAACATCATCAAGTAGAGAGATAGATTCTCTCAAGCATGAAAAGCGAATAACATCCCAGCTTACGGAGCAGAGAGAGAAGAGAGAAGAGAGAAGAGAGGAGAGAGAGAGAGAGAAGAGAAAGAGGAAAGATAAATCTGAAGAAGACATCTTTCTCTTCCTTATTCTACTGAAATAATGTTTCGTGTGTGGTCTCTCACGTAGCAAAGTAAATCTTGCGAATTATTTTCCTGCTGCGGTAAATGTTTTCGAGTTATTTCTCCTTTTTTTCTCTTCTATCTTCATCTATCTGAAGGATTACGATCGGCTGGATGCGTCACTCTCTCATATATTCCATCAAAATTTTATGGTAGAAAAATATAAAACTTTCTCTTCCTACCATAGAATCAGTTAAAGCGGAAAATGGGATATGCATGCAAGAAATAAGGGAGGATGTACTTCATGTATAAGTACTTAGTGTTCGATTTAGGAATTATCAAAAGTTTTAAATGCTTTTCTAAGTTGCAGATTCATTTTTTATAATTCTAAATTTATGATAGCTTTCGTTTTATCCATAATTTTTACTGTGTAATACTTAAGATTCTTACTATAAGTGATGTTTTTATAGTTGAAGGGGACTTTAATTTCCTGCACTGTAGAAGAGTGATTGACATAGATTAGTGCTTAATGAAATTATTTTCATGCTTCACTATATTTCTGTAGTAAATTATATTCATAAAAATTCTAGTTTTCTTTATCAGAGGGATATTTAGTATGCAAATCATGAAATTCTACCGTTAGAATCTTAACTAGAGTACTGTTTAGCATTATCAGTAGTACAAAAAACTCAAAAGTAATACTTTTAACCTGTATATAATTTAATCTGTGACAATTTTTAAGTTAATTGAAACGTGTGTGAGATAATGTAAAGAATCACCCCTATAAAAGGGGGTGATTCTTTATTGGATGATAATGTACAGAATTATCCCCTACGAAAAGGGGTGATTCTTTACATTATCATGCAATAAGGCTATATAACTGTCTTATTTTCTGATTTATTTCCTATAAAATCTTACTATTTTAAGATAGAAAACACTTTACTAAATTAAATCAAAAGTTACGAAAAACCTTTTTAGTGTGTAGTTCTAACTTCAAATAGGTAGAACGAGAGTTTTGGGCGAGTTAAACACTAACTTTGGCACTAGGATACTGGCTATAGTTCGCCAGAGGCCTGTAGAATCTTTAATATTTTTCGTAATAGTCGCAACTAGGTAGAATTAAGAGATAATCCATCCAAAAAAAACTAGGATCCTACTATTGTAAGGGGGGAACTGGTGCCTGGTTAATGAATCCCTATCGTGCATTAAAGAAGCAAACATCCAGATAAAAGTTAGTTTTCGATCCTTTATAGTTAGGCTATCCTCTTAGGATGAATCAACACTATTATTAGAATATACAACAAACACGCTTTTCAGACTATACATTCTTATAGCATCTAATTTGCTGCACATTTAATGATTATCTCACATTAATTAAAACGGGAGTAACTGCTTGACTGACATTTGCACAAGTTACACAGCTGGAATTCCATTGTTAATAGTTTAAAGGACACATCTCGAATATATATCTGAACATTGTTCCCACAGGACATTCTCTCATCTTGAACTTTCGTCTTGATAATTACTTGCCAGAAGCATCTGCTAGATAAAGACTGCTGAAGGGTTGAAGTGGTGTCGGAGGTGGGATACCTAAACCGAAAATCTTTGTAGGGAATTTTTAGGTAGAGGGGTTTTTAAACGAGACGTTTAATAAACAAGACCTTTTGACAGAGTCAGCAACAAATAGATCTTGTTGGCGTAACCGGTTAACAAGCATTTGTCCGCATAACAAATAAGTGGAAAGTTAATTAGCAAACTGTTTATCGCCGTGTAAGCCAAGCATTGAGACGTGTAATGCAAAACAGACGACGTCATTTTACGGATATAAGGAACCACCCAAGCACAAATTCTGCCTTTGGCCGGACTCAAGTGGATCCTAGATAAAAGATAATTGAAACTAACACACGATAGTTTGAAAAATAATATATTTTGATGTGTAATTTTTTTTCGTGTTTAAAACAAAGACATTTCTATTCATTCATATAATTGGAATTGAATTCTTGTATACGTATGTAGTTAAGTGAATATTTTTGCCTGGGGATGATGAAACCCGAAGCTATTTTTCACAGCAAATGAAATGTCAGCTGAACACCTGATATATCTCAGCATCTCTAAAGTATCATCTCTCATTGGTGGTGAAAAGAGGGTGGAAGAGAGATTGATCTTTCTCTGACCTGCACTTTACCAAGTTTTGAATATTTTTAACGTAAACCCATAACATTCTGCTTGAGGAATATATTAAATATGTCGAAATTTGTGATTTATATGTGTTAAAGTATAAAGAAGAACTCTATCAATATTATCGTAACATAGAAAATAGATATTTAAAATAAAAATCTACATCTGAAGCGTGTAATATTCATTTATCATGTTTGATGTCTTCGCATATTGCATTAAATATTAAATATTTAATGATAATTGAAATTATCGGATACTTTATAAGTTTATTTATAAGAAATTCTCCGTGTGATGATGCTAGAAGGATGCTTGCAGCATCCTCCTAGCATCATCACACGCTTGAAGGATGCTTGAGGAGGGATATCGTCTCTCCTCAAGCATTCTTTTAAAATTACCAAGTGAAAACATCCTTATTTTTCATTAAAGATAAATTAACTGCGATCATAAACGAAATATTTTTAAAATAATACTGGAAAGAATCAGCTGGTGATGTTTTAGTAGTGTCAATTCAATACTTTAAACGTCCGGGGATAGCATCAACCATTATCTATGCTAAATAGTTGTAAAAAATTAATTAAGTTTAAAGTTTATATAATCATAAATGTTAGCAATTAATGGAAAATGTTTCATAGTTTTTCAACATTTCGCAGATTTTTTAAACTCTTCCTTAATGTAAAAATTTCCAAGGAGTTTCTTTCAAGCAGAATTTAGGGCATAATTTTAATTTATTTCTTAAATTCTGCTTGAAAAAAATTCTTAAGGCACCACGATTCAAATACTTCAATTTACACATAAATTTTTGCCAATATCACTTATAAATTTAAAGAAATTGCCGTAATTCCCTACATCCTCACTGCTCTAAATATACATTTTCCTTAAATTCTCAGGGAAGTAGCAAGAGTAGAATGATGAAGATCTGTATATCTGTTACTTCATGAAAATACACACAATTTGAGTAGAATATAAATTAAATTTTCTATAAAAACAACTCAATTAAATTATAACGTAAAATTACAAATACAGTAAGGATAAATTGTGTGAGAAGGTTGCATATTAAACCTACTGTGCATAGAAGATTTACATCACCTCACGCGAAACAAAATAATGATTATTCTGAAATTTATTTTCTCATAATCATCAAAATAATAGACCAGATAAAAGTAGTTATAATTAATTTTTTTTAGGTGAGAACCTTATTCGTTAGTGGATTACCCATGGATGCAAAACCAAGAGAACTCTATCTTCTATTTAGAGCATATAAGGTAAGGGAAATTTTTAATAATTAGAAAAAGATATTATCTTTGACTGCATATATTTTCAGGGATACGAAGGATCATTACTGAAAGTTACGAGTAAAAATGGAAAAACGTCCTCAGTAAGTTCATTATTAATTTCGTTTTATGTAAAAATATCTAAAGTAATAAATAAGCTGTAAAAGTATAAAAATTTCTCTGGACGATACTGCGAAAAAAAATCATTCATAACTTGGGGAAATTGCTTCTTTATTATACGAAATTTCCCTAAATTCACTTAAGGAATGTTGTGGAGAAATTTGTCATTTTGGGGAAATTTGTTTGCTATCATGTACGAATATTCCCTAAATTCATTAATTGAATGTTGAGAAAGGAAAATCATTCGTCAGTTAGGGAATTTCCTTAATATCATTTTACGAAATTTCGCTAAATTCACTTAGAGAATTTTATTAAATGCATTATAAAATTCCCTCAAAATTCCTCCCTAAATGATTTTTATTTTATTTTAAATATTTGATATATTTTTATATCAAAAATTTAAAATATATTTACAAAATTAAACAGGTAACATATTCGAAATTTTATTACATCCATTTACAATAAAAATAATTTAGAATTTTCTACATTTTATAGCCAGTTGGTTTCGTTACGTTCTCAACTAGAGCTGGAGCCGAAGCGGCTAAGCAAGATTTACAAGTAAGAAAGATAAATCTAGACTTTACTTTCGTAAATATTAATTAATAAATAATTAATTACAGTATTTACTTTCACTTTTGGATGTGTTTGAAGACAGTTAAATCCTGCAATACTTCGCTAATGACTTTTAACAGGTTAATTGTTGGATGATTGTTAATTTCTAATTTATTTTCACTTTCAGCAGGGTGTGAGATTTGATCCTGATTTACCTCAGACAATCAGACTCGAATTTGCCAAAAGTAACACTAAAGTTAGTCGACCCAAACAGTCTAGTCCACCAGCAGGAGGAACTCATCCAACTCTTGTACCAGCTTTGACTGGTCGTAAGTGTTATTTTGTTATATATTTTTTTAATGTTTAGAATAAAATTTAATACATATCACCATTACTTATCATTTTATTTTGAGAAAAATTATGGTTTTAGCATAAATTTTGGCATGTATAATTAAGCTACAGCTTGTCTTAGTTCAGTTTAAATTGTAGTTTTGAATTAAATTTAATTATATTATTAATTAAAATAAAATTAGATCTTTTTTAATTCCTTCAGTTCCGACGTGTTTTGCGGGGAAGTTTCCTTCATTTTTATTTTATCATTCGCTTTCTTAAGAATGAATTTAATCGGTCGATTTCAGTATTATTTCAATTCCGATTTTTAAATTGTTTATTTCAATCACGTGATAAGTATTTTAATTTAATTGTTGTAAACGATTATTTTTAACTAAATTAATCTGTTAGGAAACTGATGAATTAAAAAAATCATCAGTTTTCTAATAGAATGATTTAGTTATCATTTATGCTTACTAAGCTAATTTAATCAAAGTTTCGTTTCAAATATGACTATATTTAACTCTTAATTAAAAGTAAAATTTAACACTCGCTCACCTGTAAACGTAAGAAACATTTTTTCCTTCTTTTTGGGTAGAAAGTATAAAATTTCGTACATTAACTTATAGGATTTTTATAAAACAAAAAGTAGTACATGGCACTCGTCATCAGGAAGTTACACTTGTCGCTGGCAACACAGTGAATTGCAACTAATCCAATTCAAGATTAGAGAAGAGTGATGACAAGAATGATTTTATTAAGTTCTCTTTAAATTAACGACAGTATCCATAATTGGATTGTACATCAAAACGAAGTATACATTCGACAGGGTTTTATAATAAAAGTTAAATTATAATAAACCATTAATTACATAGTGTTAATTAATCAAAATGTAAATACCGAGACTATTATTATTATTATTACTATTAAGGGGATCGTGTTATACAAATATTATAAAATAGATAAAGTGTAGAAAGTTAGTTTTATCCACGTCGATATGTTAATGGAAAAGTTTAAAAAATATAAAAAAAAAACTGGTTCTAGTTTCTATCTGGAGATTAGGAAAACAAAAACGTAGACATTTGGAAAACTTAAAGCGGAAATTTTTCCTACTAACAGGTAAACGGGAATATTTTAGATAGTGAATTGACGCGATCGCATCTACGTTGCTACATTCACATACCGTTTCTTGCTTTTTTAATATGCTAATGGATGTCGTAGCGAGGGAAAGAAAGTTGGATACGCTTCCATTGCTTGATGATGCGTTGAAGCAAAAGGAATCTCTCTTTCTAACGATCAAGCACGTGGTTTGAGTATCAGTTTTCCAACATGGCGTATCCACCTATCGATACATAAACGTATGAACCCGTAAAGATTTTTATGAAAATTGTCTCTACTACACGCTACTTTCGACTTTTTTACTTATATATAAGTAAACTACATACATTCCGTATGTATATATATATACATTTTTAATTTATTTAAGTATGTTATTAAATTTATGTGTAATGCTATAAAATGTAGCACGTTCCTAAAATGTTTTTACATATTGAAAGTTATGGCCAATGTTTTGTAGAAATTATGGATGAAGTGGAATACAAGTTGACTTTTTTTGGAAAAATATTTTTAACGTTTCTATTCTAATGATTTCTTAAATAAGTTGAATTTATAATTACTTAAAGTATTTATTAACTTTTAAAAAACTTTTTTTTTTAAAGTTAAAAAGTTAGTTTTATGTATTAAATAATAACATTTTTAACGATTAAAATTACATATTATATTGTTTTTTCTTTCTAATTTCGAGAATTAAATATAACCTTTATATTTGAAAATAATTATTTTGAGGATGTTTATTTTTATTTTTTTATTTTTCTGTTTCTTATGTTGAAGCTGTTTTTTATTTTAACGTTTCTCGTATAATTCTTCATAAACTTTTTACTATTTATTGTTTTTTTGGTCGAAGTTCATTATGTCGTTCTGTCTATCCCTGTTCATTATACCGATGATGTTTCCTTATGTTATTTCAGTCCCTGTCCATTATGCTGATGTTCCTTATGTTCTGCCTGTTCCTGTCTATTATCCTGACGTTTCTTATGTTGTTGTTTATCTGTACTGTTGATTACGCTGATGTTTCTTATGTTGTTGTTTCTTATATTGTTGTTTCTGTTTATATCTTTATGTTGCTCTTTATGTTGATGTACTTTATACTCATTATATAAAAAATATGCAAATTTACTATTATCACTTCGAGATTTTTCAAAATGTAAAATAATAAAATAACATGTAACAAAAAATAAAATATTAAATATTTAGAGCTAGAAAGTTGTTTCATTAAGCGAAAAACATTAATAATTTAAATCCGCATAAACACAGAAAATATTGAATTGTTTTTTTCTACTATTTTACTAAATTTTTACACAAATTTCTCACTTATTGATTATCTCATCTACACAATATTTTTTTGAAAAAAATGTATATATATATATATATAAGAAGTATTAAAATATTTATAAACGAGTAAAACAAGAGAGAAACGGTACAAACAAACAGTTTACAAAAATAAGAAAGTAATAAAATAATTATAAAGTTTAACAATTAATAAGATTCCAAACGATTTAATCTTAATTTTAATCGTGTAAGAAAGAATCAAGAAGTGTAAATTTCGAGCAGTAGAAAAGGAGAAGGGAGAAGGAGGGAAAAAATAAAATCCCTAAAAGTTTCATAAAAATTCCAAAACGCAAATAGGCCAACATACTTAAGTAGAATATATAAATTAAACTTTATAATTCCTACTTTTTCTCCCCCATTTTCTTCTTCGGTAAAACCTTAATTTGGTAATTTTCCAACAAAATACTCCGCATGCTTTACCTCATCTAAAACTGGGCAATTCTTATCAAAAAGTTTGTTTAAAGGAGCACATTTTTTCCCCTTTTTTCCAAGTAAAAATTCTCATCTCACGAGGCAAAAGACAACATCTTCAACAGAAAATTTTTCCTATTCCTGATAATGCGATTAAAATTTAATCCCCGTAACTTATAATCTCATTATATCCTACAAATTTTGAATAATTTAAATCATTAAATGAAGCATTCAGCAACGTCTCAAGAAGAATGTTTTCGAACGTGTATTTAATGATTTCTAACGTAATTTCAGTAGACTTTAACCCGAAATTACACTTATAAATTCCCTTATTTTTATATGAAAAATAATGAAATTTCTTCGTTCAAAAGTCATTTACGAATAAATAAAGTAGTGTAATGCGACACTTCATTTAGGAATGGTAAATGAAGAGTGTAAAGTTTCATCTTTATCTTATATCACTCCGTATAATTCAATTTAATTTTGGACAATTACTTTTCTAGCTCTCTTACTCTTTCTCTCTCTCTCTCTCTTCTCTAGTAATCAAATTTTCATGAAGTTTAAATTGCTAAGTTTTAGTTGGAATAAATTAATTAGTGAAGATAACTTTTTTTAACTTTTTGCTTGTAATTGAAGTTAATTTATTCTGAAATTTCTCCTTTTGTTTTATTGTTTTTCAGCGTTGAAAACCGCGAATTGCTAAGATATTGTTACTTGTATGTAGAGTCGTTGAATTTGTTGCTATAGTATTAATAATTTGGTTGCGATAATATACGTTCGTGTATTATTTCTTCCTTATAAACTTCTTCCTTTTAGGCTGCTACATTGTAAATTCCTTTTTCTTAAACTCCTTTTAAACTGATTCCTTGTGAATATTTGCCTTTCAAATCCTCTTTAAACTCCTACATTGTAATTCTCTTTCTTTTATACTCCTTTAAAACTATCCGTGTAAATACATTCTTTTTAAGTTTGTATATTGTAAATTCTTTTCTTTTACACTACTTTATAACCGTATCCTTCCTTCTGAACACTGCTTAAACTCCTATATTCTAAATACCTATCTTTTAAACTTCTTTCCTTTAAATTCCTTCCTGTTTAAACCCTATTTAAGGCATAGAATCTTACGATTGAAAATGCAACAGAAAGGCATCTAGAAAGAAGTAAAATCAAAATTTTACTTCTTTCTTTCTTATTTCACTTTCTTCCTTCAGTTTACTTCTTTCTACTTGAAAGGCCTTTTACTCTTTATAGTTACTATAATTTCTTCGTTTCTTCCAATATCAAGGAAATTAAAGATTAAAAATGTAGTGTAAAGAATGATAAATAATCCTTTCTAAGATGAAGAGAGACTATTTCTATATAAAACTGGAAAAATATTAAGAAAGATACTTTATAAAGGACTAAGAGCACAAGAAAAATAAATGCATAGGACTAGGAAGAATTAAATGAATGATTATGGCTTTACATATAATTAATTTATGAGAAAATTTATAGAAATTAAAAAGAATAAGATGATTACTTAGCATATTTTAAATCTAAGTTATCCTAAAGATGATTTAAGATGCTAAAACGGGTTCTATAACCAAGAATCATCTGTACAACTGAGAATTTCCTGTGAATACTTATAACTAATGAAAACGTTTCCTAGGAATACTTTTATTCATACTTTTGTGAATATAAGTATTTGTAGAAAGTATTTTCGTTTTTAGAAGTAAATGGAGAGTTTTTAGTTCATTTAGAAAGCTTTAAATCTTATAATTCTGTTTATAAACCTTTTCAGATGGTATAAAATATTATTTTAAACACATTTAGTCAATAATTTAAATTACAAACATGCATAAGATACATTAAGAGTATTTTTTAATAAATTAGATAAAAATTTTATAGGTATTTAAAACTTTTCTTTTGAATATTTCCATAGAGAATACATTCGAACAAGTAATAATTTAATTATTAAAATAATTATTAATATTCTTAGATATTATAAAAATAAATATCTGCACAATTTATTTTTCTAAAATTCTAATTAAAATTCATCAATAAATAAAAAATAATTTTATAATAATAAGGCAACAAATACAAATTAAAGTTAGAAAATTGCACGATAATTAATTTAAGAAAAATTCTATAAAGAAACAAAGGTAAAAAAAATACAAAAAAAGCAGTTTTAAGATCGAGAAAAGAAGAAAATTTTCTACTAAAATTTAACGTAAAATAAAAAAGTAAATATATATTTAAAAAAAGAAGACAAACATGCAATTTGTTTTAAAACGATTGAAAAAATGTTTAGAAAATGAATATAAAAAAATACAATAAAATAGAAAAAAATTACATGAAAGAGGAGTAGAAAAATTGTGAAATGCAATATCTTCCATTCTGCAAATTAACGAGGTGAACAACTACTGTTATAGTAACAATACACGCTGTGTTTTCCTCCCCTTCTTTACTTTTGTATCAAGCTTACACACACACATACACACTGGATAAACAGGTTGTTTTTTCCTTAAAAATAAATAAATAAATATATATATATATATATATATTTGGTTATTTCAAACAGATATATTATTGGAAGCGTCATTTGGTTGGCAAACAAGTCCGTCTAGAGATATATTTCTGTCAATCGAGTGAAAACACGTCATTTTCAGGGCGAGAAAGAAAACTCTTGATTCATCAAATATTTAAGAAAATAGTGATTAAAGCAACATTGCTGGAAACATTATAAATATTTTATGTTATTGGTTACATTTTGAGATAAAACTGTTTAAAGTTTACTTGCTTTCAATTTTTTAAAAGAATTTTTCTTAAAGTTACCAACGATATATCTTTTTACATTTTTATTTTATTTATTTTTATTTTATTTTTTATTTTCTCCCTTCCTTTCTTCTTCCTCTTCCTTCCCCTCCTCCTCCTTTTTCTTCTTCTTCTCCTTCATCTTCTCTCTCTCTCTCCTGTTACTCTTCTTTACTTATGGGGATTTAGCAAGTGGTAACAGCTAATAAATTTGTTTACATTTTCAACAAATGCAAAATAGAAAATCTTAGTTATATAATTTTTTTTATTTTTTTTATCTTTATTTTTATTTAACGTTTGAAAAAATAAGTTAATAAAGATATTTTTCTAAATTAAAAAATATTAAATTTAATCTCCTTCAGTTTGCTTTTTTTCCTCTTATTTTTTTTTATTTGTTGTTTTTTATCTTCTCGCTTGATTGAATAAAATGCCATTTTTTATTTTTATTTTATTTTATTTCAGACCATCACTTTTTTTTATTAATATAAAATGTATTTTTGTGCGAAAATATTTAATTTTTTTAAATATGAATTTTTAAATAAATTTTATATATTTTAATTAAAATTGGCAGATGTTATCGAATGCCTCCCCTCGTTATAAACATGGAAGAGTTTTAAATAATTTATTTTTCATTAAAATATATAAAATTTAGCGAGAAATTTGAAGATTTTAAGCGATCAAATTTTTCTCTCTTTTATCTTATAATTCTTTGTTATTTTGCTTAATTCTAGAATCTTTATATAGAATAAAAGCAGATATTCGTTCTTGAGCTATAAAACTGATATAAATCGTTTAAATTCTCTCAAAGTGATCAAAATGGTTTTATTTTTGTTACAGATGAAAATGAAGATTTACGATCGTAAGAGATTTCTCTTCAGGATAAAAATGATCAAAGTTTATTTTTTATTTTATTTTATTTTTATTTTTATTGCAAAGAAATTGATCAAAAATCTTTCTATAAATTGAAAATTAGTTAAATTATTCATTTTCTGTTTTGAAATTGACCAAGATTTTCTTATCCAATTAGAAATTGATCAAATTGTTTTCTCAGCTGTGAAATTGTGAAATTGATCGAATTAATTTCATGTATGAAACTGACCAAATTATTCTCAGCTGTAAAAATCGATTATTTTTTCATCTATTAAACTGATTGTTTATCAGCCGATCAAATTATGTTTTATTTAATTGTGTACTTGATCAAAAGTGTACTATATTTTAAAATTTATATTCGTAAAAGATATTAAAGTTTTATAATTAATTAATTTAATATTAATAATGTTATAAACTTTAACAAAATAATTTCGTTCATTGAAAATTGTATTTTTAATTTCTTGAAGTGTAAAAATTGAGCTAAAAACTTCGGTTTATTAAATGTGAAATTGTTCAAATTTATTTATAAATTAAATATATTAATTTCCATATTTGTTAAACTGATGAAAATATCTTCGTAAATTATTTTTACTGCTTTCGGTCTGTCGAATATAGAAAAATAATAATAAAAAATTGATTTTTGATTAATTTTTAAGGAATAAGAAATTAGAAGAAATTACAAAAATAACAAATTAAAGAAAACTATTTAGAAATATTTCACTATACGAATAAAATTTGATAAAGAAGAAGAAAAGAAAAAGAATTACAAATAACTCTTATAATTTATATAAAGTGAAAGACTATGCTGCAGAAAGTGGATTTGAAGATCAAGTAAATTCTAGAAAATCTCGTCCTGAATTTAAAAGTAACATTGAAAAAAAGTTCTGGAATAAAGCATTGTCCTGTACCATAATCCCATAATTCTTTTCACAGTAAAAATTTCCATTTAGAATCTCATAGGAACTTGTAAACAATCTTATCAATATTTTGTTTTTATGTGGAAGACAAAGATCAAAAGAATTCAATATGAAGTCTCTTTCTTCATGCATTTTTACATCGAATTCTTGCTTAAAAGATCAAAAATATAGTAAAATTTATGTTTTACATGTAAAAGTCAATAAAATATCGATGTAATATTAGTTTTAAGTGCATTTAACTGACTGTAATCAACATTTTGATGCGTTTATAATTCGTTAATTAATGTATAAGATTGAAATCATTACAATGGTATTTATTTTAAGTAAGACAATCGAAAAAACAAATGAGGTAAAAAATGTATTTTAAAGCGAATTTATTGCTGTAGTAGCATATATAAAGCAACGTAGCAAGCCTGAGGATTTACAGGTAACTTTATCTGAAGCAGGACATGTAGAAATTGTCGAAAAAATAGCATTGGTTAGCCATAACTATTTTTATTGCTTTGATAGTACCGGTAATGTAACATTAAACCTGGTAGCAACAGAGTAGCAGAGTTGAATTTATTACTTCTACAATAAGAAACCATCTAGTTTAGGAAATAAGTAAATTTATTATTATAATAACACTTGAAAGGTTATATATATATATTTCTTTGTTTTATTTTTAGCTAAGGGAGCCACAAAGATTTAATTGCTGTTACATTATTTTTCAGATGAGATTGGAGCTGCTCTATTACCTGCTGTACACGACGGTTGGCCTCATCATCCTCTCTCTTATGCAGAAGTTCCTGTGTCTTCGGCTATCCCCACAGCAGCATTAGTACATCCAGCACTTCACGCCCAACTCCCAGTGAGTAACGCTTTGCTTCTACGTCATTAATGCTCCATCACTGCAATCTTTTCTCTAACTGTAGAGCAAACTATAAAAAAAAAGGAATGAAGAAAAAGATTTTTCATTAATGAAACTTGAGCTTTGTTTTACTAAATGATTCCCTACACTTCTTATACATTATTTTATTTTATTTTATTTTTTTGTTTCCTCCCCTTCTTCTATTCGTCTGAATGAATTTTTTCACCCTCTTCGATTGATTTTAATAAAGGTGATTCCACCTGGCAGTGTAAATTATTCTGAAAGGTTTTAAAACTTGTGCACAGTTTAATTAGAATTTGTTGCGTTTAATATACCATTTTTCCACTTATTTCTAATGTTTAGACGTTAAATAGAGGTTGCGTGGCATTATGTCATTGTTAGTGAAACTTCTGAAAGCACGCAATTCTGCAAAATGATAACTTCCTCCTTCACCATAAAATGTTCGAGTAACTTCTCCTCTGTCATTGTAACCATAACTGTCTGTCAGGTATCATTTATAAAATTTGCATTTTACGCAATCTATTTGTGAATTTATCAAGAAATTTATTTAAATAAATCATTATATAAGTCTAAAATACAGTATTTTTTCCTCTATAATTTGTAAACATTTATATATATATATATATATATAGAGAGAGGGAAAGAGAGAGATAAAGATAAGAATTTTATGAAGTAAAACAAAGAAATTATTAATATTAAAACTGGGAAAATGAAAAGATTTCTTGTTAATTTTTAGAATTTAATATATAATTTTATAAGAATTTATTATTTATATAAATCAAGGGAATGTTCCTGTGTCTAATTAATTAAAAACATGTTTTCTTTATTTTAACTTGTTGGGACGTCGAAAAGAAAATATTAAATAAATTAATAAATGATAATTACTAGTTAATAATGATTAAAAATTAAAATTCTAAACTATTTTTATTTAATTTTAAAGTTAAAAATGCGAAGATTTTATTTTTATTTATTTTATATGGACGTAGTTTTTGTGTACAGTTAACACCTCTCTTGTACATTTTTAAACCTCTTTTGAGTAGAAAGAAAATGTTAAATTAATATAAGAATAATGAAAAATAGAAGTTAAAACTCAAATATTTTAAAGAAAATTGCAAATTTTGAACCTATAAAGTGCTAAAGAATAGAACTTTTTACAATAAGAAACGAAAAACAGTATATATTTCACCTATTTTTAACTAATTGTTTTACCTGTTTAACAGTTAAAATATAACATCAAGGAGCACCTAAGATCAATTTTACATTATTTTTCTTCACAAAATGATGGACAACATAATGCAAGATCGATTAAGATGTACTACAAAACCCGAAAATTACTTTCAAAACAATTAATCTTTATAAATAACCTATTATTAACATCATCATATATTATAGGAGTGATTAACTCGTTGATGAAGGACATTTATATATATATATATATATATATATATATATATATATATGTATATATTTATATTTATCTTAGAAGAAGAAAAAGCTCAATCACTATGTATCCAGAGAGAATTGAAGTTGCGAAAAGCTTGACTATGCTTAATTATCCATGAAGGCCCAAGTGCTTATATTTATTTCCACTCCCAAGAGGGGCATACGTCTTGTACAAAGTATCTTACTAAAACGAATAAAAATCGAGTAAGGCATACGCTCAAAAAATACTTCAAACTGTACGGTTCTTCGTGAAAATAGCACAGGAAGAGGAGGGGGGAAGTTGTATACATTTGTACACGCACACGCATGCGCTTGCTCTTAAACATCTTTCTTTCCTCGAAAGAAAAGCATCAGACGGAGGTGCCTTTAAAAGTACGTATCACTGAAGTATCCTTGTGTAAATGTGTAATAACTCAACACGTTTTAACGTCGAAGAATGTGTATAATAATTTACTGAAGCCATTTTGTGTTGGCTGTAATTTGTCAGATAATTACAACCATTCCTTTGATAAATTTGTTCATTTCCTGCCTCTAAATGATGCTAATATGACTTATAAAGGGTTCTAGGCTCGAATTACAAATTAAATCCTTAATTTTGTAACCAAGTCGAAAGATTTTAAAGCAGTTTTCTTAATTTTATTTACTATTTTGGTGAATTATTCACTTTTAATAATTTTTTTAAAGATGTTTTTCTTGATTGATGTTGCAAATTTGGGCGGATTCTGCTGATGCACAATTAAATGAATATCCTAATTTTTCTTTTAAAGAATGGTGGAATTAATTATAATTTATAAATATAAAATAATTGAAATGAGCTCCGCCCAAATTCAGGACTTGAAAGTGGGGGAGGGAGAATGATTGCCAACGACTAGAGCTGCTGAGTGTTGTTGCTCCGCCCAAATTTTTAAAATTAAAGCAAATTTGGGCGGCCTCGACTCCGCCCAAACTGCAGTATCACCACGAGAATTATCTAACGACATTGGTGGTTTTTTTCTTAGCCGCCACTCACAGTACCTCATCCTCTCTCTCATGCTGCACTGGCAGTAGTGCCACTATTCATGCAACAATACCACCGCCCCATCTGGTCACCAGTCCCACAATGCCCAGTCCGGTTGGCTCCACGTCTTCTTCGTCGAACACCGTACCCTGCTCGACCCTCTTCGTCGCAAATTTGGGTCAGTTTGTCTCCGAACAAGAACTAAAGGATCTCTTTGGAAGGTAAGTGCCATGTGCCTGTATAAGGTATTGCAAATTACTTATTTTCATGCAATATACTGCACTTTTTAAGTCTATAAGTAGAGGTTAGTTGGTGGAAGAAGGTAACACAATACATAAGCAATTACCAACGGGGTGCCACCTGGAAAGGCTTTTTATAGGAAGCTGACCCCTATTTAGGTATTTGACATGTGAAGAAATCCACGTAGTCGGTCAAAAACCCGCGACTAATTGCCAGTGTTCAGTGGTTTTATCCACTCCGCCAGTAGTGGGCCTGAATAGTACTTAGACATAGCGTAACCTTTATATATTACCTTTATCTGTTTAGGTCCAATTTAATGATTTTGCAAGTTCTCTCGGGCTAGGATCTTGGAAACAAAATAACAATCCTGTCTTAAAACAATTCATTTCACAAATCATTTATGTAAAAAAAGTGAGAAGGGTTGCAAGCGGCCCTTAGTAACAGGCCCATTACAGGTTTAATCACGCCCTTAATATGTTGTTGTATAGTAAAGATGGATCCCAATATATCAAGGCCACAATACCCATGAGATTTTTTAAAATTCGGTTTGGATTCGAACTCGGATCCCTCAGAATGGTATTCTTAAGCGAAAGAGCTGGTGTTCACACAATTTCAGTCACCTGGCCAATTAGTTTATATAAAAACTATATTAATATAGATCATATATTCATAGAAATACATTGTGCTTCGAATATATAGAGAAATTCTGTGTATACACAAGTATAGGCTTGTAGGATAGATAACATAAAGCGACTCAACACATGAGCAATCTGCCAAGGGGTTATTCCTGCCAGGACTTTTTGTGGGA
Organism: Centruroides vittatus; assembly: GCF_030686945.1. Classification (NCBI taxonomy): domain Eukaryota; kingdom Metazoa; phylum Arthropoda; class Arachnida; order Scorpiones; family Buthidae; genus Centruroides; species Centruroides vittatus. The sequence continues at coordinate 2,338,298 of NW_027120768.1, forward strand.
AATTGGCCCTATTGAGGTATTAGACACGTGAATAAAACTAGAAAACTCCCATGGCTAGCCTTTGATGAGGAGCGAACCCGCAACCAACTATTAGTGTTCAGTGGTGTCCATTGGTGGGCTTGTGGAAAAGTGGAATACAATATATAAGCAATATACAGAGACTTCATATTAATAATTTCTAGAGAGACTGACAGATTAATATATATATATAATAAATTTGTAACTGATTAGATACCATTTAAATATAATGCACTCTGTTATAAATTTTATATAATCTCATATGCAAAATTTTCAACAATTTGCATGCAAAATACTTCTAATTTTGTGCCAAATTTTGATTTATGTATAACTGTATCGTTACAGCTTTCCAGGCTTCTGTCGTTTAAGAATGCACAACAAGGGTGGTGCACCGGTTGCATTTGTAGAGTATCAGGTAAGTTAAACACATAGTACTTCAATGTGTGTGTTCAATGTAATGTGTGTATCATGTAGTCAGCGAGTCATTTGCCATGCTCTTTGTTGTCAGGACATCCGATTAGCGATGCATGCTTTAAACGCACTTCAAGGCTATGTACTCTTCTCTTCGGATAGGGGAGGCGTACGAATTGAATACGCAAAGAACAAAATGGGTGAGGTAAGTGCACGGAAAAAATTTGATTTCAATAATTAAATAAAAATAGAATAAATATGAACAATTTTCTCGCAACTAAATCGTTTAATCAATCATGTGATGGGAGGGAGTCGAGATGATCACGTGGAGGTGATTTCAAAAAAAACATGCAATTAAGTAAGCAAACCAATGGCATAATCCGTTTCATATGAAACGAATGATTTGGTTTGGTTAGTTAGCTGCTTGTTTCTCGTACTCACCTCCTGATGATTAAACGATTGAAAGTTGTCAGAAAATAGTGTGAACGGGGCTTAAATTAACACCAGTTATAAAGTTTCCCTTGTGTGAACGGAGGTTAACCCACACCACGAGTTAATTTAACTATCGTTTAATTAGTAGATGAAATACATAATTTAGTCCCAAGAGAACAGTTCATAGTCCATGGGCGTTATATTATTTAATATTGCATGACATATAACGCAGGTAGTACGTAAAATACGTGTAATAATTTACTTACTAACCGCTTGTTTTTTACAAAATCTTTAAAAATTAAATTCTTATATATATATATATATATATATGTATAATTATCAAATTTTTTCCTTATTTTATGCTTATCAATATTATTAAATTAACGAAATAAAAATATCTACTTTGGATCGAATTTTTTATAATTTTAATAAAACATTATTTTGAGGGGTAGGATAGAAATATATATATATATATATATTATTTTTAGAATCTTGAAACTGGAAACCTTTAATAAAAAATTTAACCTGTAACAATGTTATATATAGCACAAGATTTATTGATTCAAGATGGGTAATCAAAATTTATTTATTCCCATTCGACAAAAACATTTCGAACTTGGAAAAGAAATTTTAGAGGGGGTTTTCTTTTTCAATAAATTCAAACCAAAGTTTCAAATTTCGCTACTTGATGGCATAATTTGATTGTGGTATAATTTATTTTTATATATAACTTATTTTTCTTTTTTTTTCTCTTCTTTTTCCTTTACAGATGTCAAGGGAATGATTCATCATAGTTTAGTCATCTTTTTGGAAATTTTCGAACATTGTAAGCATCGTTATTTATGTACAGTCCAAAAAATTATCATCCAGAAAATATGTGCGTTTTGTTTTTGATCTTCATATTTTCAATTATCATCCTTTTTATTTGTTTTTTTTTTCTTTAAGAAAATATTCTAAGTAAGGATTATTAGAGTTTAGAAGAATTTGGAAGAGCATTCCTTGTTTTTTACTCCCTTCTTTTTTCTTTTGGTTGATGTCGAACACTTTTACTGAAGTGACCTTCCTTGCAATGGATGCCTGGATGGTATGCCTCCCAAATAAAAAAACAACATATCACATCCCTCTTCGTGGACCAGAATGAGCAATTTAAAATTATACTTTTGAGAAAAAAAAATACAAGCGGCTTTTATTCCCTTTGTAATCTTTTTGTGACTGTGATGTGTGCCATGTCTATGCAAATTTACCCTACGATGTTAAGCTGTTCTCGCGAGTTTTTTGTACATAGTATGGGAAAATATATATATATATATAAAATATAGACCAAATATAGTAAGATATAAATGCATCTCTTTGAAAGAAAAGGGAATAAAACAAGACATTAACAGCAAGATAAATTTTGAAGTAGCCTCGTATAATTTGAAGAGAGGCCTCAATTTTTTCTTTTGGAAATGTTTACTGATTGATCGATCTCTTGTAGCTAGGTGGCCCCCCTTTTGCAACGCAATGTGGGCCTCAACCTTTTACGCATGTAAGCTTATATAAAATCCATTATTAGTCATTATCCTACGCGAATTACGAACATACCAGGGAATTTCTAGTTGCTGTAAAATTACTCCGCCCCGTTGGGCCTGGTTATGTCTCAGTTATAAGTATCAAAGAGAAGACAATCAACACTTCTTAAGGACAAACAAAAAAGATATCTATATATATATATACAAATTTAGAACCACTGGATAAATTGGAATAAACCAAAGAAGTATGTATCTATGCATTAGTGTTTGTCTAATGCAAATGCCTTGTTAGAAACCTCATCTAATTTCTTTCTTTTAAAAATATATCTTGTCAATTGGTAAGAACAATTGTTCGAGAGCAAAAAAACATTAAAAAAGTTCAAGAAATGTTCATAAATTTATTCAAACTTTTCTGTTTTCTTTCCCAAAGTCTACCTCTTGTGATTAGCATGTTATTGGTGTTTATAAAGAATAAAAAAAAAACAAAACAAAGGGAAAAATAATAGCTCATAAATCATTGAATGATAAAGAATCATGTTGACAATCCTTGATAAACATTTCTTTCGATGTGAGATAAACACTTCTGCTAACAAAGGCAGTTTCATATTCCGTCCATTAGCTCTCACATTGATAGAAACAGCAATAGGACAATTAGGAGTGTGTATGGAATTTAAAAAAAAGAAAAAAAAATACATAAAAAATTAGAATATGAAGTCCTCGGAATTAATTTACTTCCTGGTTTACTTCCGCAATAATTAATAGACCCTACATTATAATTCTTTTTTTTTTTGTTCTATTAAGTCTAGTTGTGTTATTTACATGATATTGTATATATCGATATAAATATAAATATATATATATAAATATATAAAAGAGTAAAATTTGAAATAATGCTTAATAAAGTTGTCGAAAAAATTGTGTTTCTTTTTTTTTTAATATTTCATTTTTACCTTCCTCGCTCTTATATTTAACGGAGGGAAAGTATGGCGATCTGTGAAAAAAATGACCCCCCAAAAAATTTTTACATTTTTCGACTCAGTCGACCTTAAAACGTCGAGAAATGAAAAATAGTTGGGTTTTATTTTTTCTGTAATTTATGTATGGATGTTAGTGTGGGGGCACGATTCTTTCCACCCACTTTGAAGCTTAATAATTCTTGTCTTTTCTTCAAAATTTCTGAAATTTCGCAGAGTGCATTTCGCATTCGCATGTTAGGGGGAAATTTTTCTAGAAATTCTCACAATAATCGGACTATTGGTTCGGGAGATATGTCCCGAACCAATCTGAAGACTTAAAGGTAATGGTAGCAATTATTAGGAATGAAACGAAGAAAGAATGCCTGGAAATTTCAACAACAACGTTGTCATCTTTCTCATTTTTCTACTAGTTCTAGCTTTTTTCTAGAAGATATTAAATATTTTTATTTATTAATTTTTTTATAATTTTTCTGTTAAATTAACATAATGCAATAAAAATATACCCCCTTTAACTACTTACACGAGTAATTGATAACATTCTTACTTTCTATAAAGAGACTTACATCTTCATATTAATGGAGTTTCCAGTGCCAACTTCACCAAGTTTTTCTTAGTTTAGTAGCAAACTTTACTCTAAAATTTATTTATTCACTAATTTTATCAAAGAAACTTCACTTTAAACCTTTCAAAGTATACAAAAATCCTTCCACATTATCTGAGTTAGTTACTAATATTTTTATTAGGCAAATTTTATTGAAAAAAAAAACATTAGAAACTTAAATACGTTAACTGTATACTGTACTTTGACAAATACGGTTTGTAACTGTAGTAAAACTGTATGCACACTGTAGGCACTGTACTGTACATACTGTAAGGGTATATAAATCCTAATATATACAGTAACACCGTACAGTATACTTACGCTGTTTATGTGCAGTAAAACTATTGCAAGTGCAGTAAAAGTAACTAAAATTAAAATTAGGAAAATTGAAAGTAAAGAAAGCTGAAGACAGTGAAAGTAAAAGTTACTAGTAAAAGTAGCAACAAAACTTCAACCTATAAAACTAGTAAAAGTAACTTCTACGAAGTTACTTTTACTAGTTTTATAGGTACAGTACCTTTAGTAACTTTAGTAACTTTACTTTTGCTTTTGCTACTTTCACTTTTAGTTACTTTTACTTTTACAAGTTGCAGTACAGTTTTACAGTACTGTACATGTAAAACCGTTGACTGATAGTACTGTAAAGTTTTACTGTATACAAAGTAAAAGTAAAATAACCAAACCAGTTAAGGCATTAACCCATGGCTATGGGATACTCTGGACCGAGTTAGGGCGAGTCACCCCAGGAAATTTTTCATGTCCTTCTGCCTTCATCACCCACCCTCCCCATTGTGGGCCCGGCCGAACCTACAATGAGCATGATTATATAAAAAAGCCTTCCGAGTACTCATAGGGAAAGAAAATACAGCTGTGTTTATTCATTAAAGAGTAAAATATTCTAGAAAAGAAATTTAATCACGCTAATTTTTTTAATTTTTACATTTAATTTGTTTCAGATTTAAATTGCATGATTAAAAGTTATTTAAATAATCGAAATAATTATTTAAAAAAAAAAAAAATATTCAAGTTAAACAAATTTACCACAAAAGTTTATTGGAATGTCAATTCTTGTTTCCTTTTATAGATTTAAACAATGCTCCAGAATAGGCGAAAAAATGTGGGAAATGTGAATTCCTTCGAATTCCTAAAAGACAATTAAGGAAAATTTAGAAAGTAAAAAGGAAAGAGGAATTTGAGTAATTATATCGTAAAATATTCCAGAAATATAAGGAAAATTATCTTTAATTTAATGCCGACACATTAGCGAAATGCAACGTTTCCCCAGTTGAAACCCATCGTAAAAAACTGAAATATTTTCGACTAAATGACCATATCTTTTACGAATGTTGAATTAAATAATTAAGATCTTAGAAACTAGATGGCGACATCATTGCTTAGTTTACATTTATTAAAATACGTTATTAATTAATTAATTCACAATATTTTTCAGATTTTTTACATTATTTTTTTTAATTATTAAAAAGGTAAATTAATTTCACTTTTTTTTCTTTTTTTTGTAAGCGCGCAAACTAACACTGTGTTCAGTGGTGTAACTGTTATTAAGCGACACTTAAGGCTCGACGACGTAAGAATCCCTGGACAATGTTTTTTTAAAAATTTTGTTTAAATTTCTAAACGTTATGAATGTGGAGAGGTTAGGCCCTAAGTATTAGGGGCTCTTTACAACTTTTTGCTCGTGAATGTAAAATTGCTAGTTACCCATTGACAGTTTGTATGCAATACTTTGCATACAGTGTTGGAAAAGATTTTTTCCGGAAAAGTATATATAAATTATACAAAAATTATATATAATTTCTGTAAATATATACACAATAAATATACACATTTTCCTAGAAATACAGTGTATATATATATATATATATATATATTACTACTGTAAAAATATACAATGTAACTATAAAATCATATAAAGTCTCTGTAGATATATACAAAGTACTATAAATTACACATGTAGTTTACATCTTTCTCTTTTTCTGCGAAGTACAGACATGGGGAAACAACTGTATATACGGACAGAGAGAAAGAACGAGAGAGAGCCACAAACTACACAGACAGGGAGAGAGAGAAAGAGCTTTATATACTGTATAGAGAAAAAGTGATGTAAACTACATAGAGAGAGGAAGAGCTGTAAATTACAAACAAAGGGGAGAGGTATACACACAGAAAAAGCTGTAAAGAACATAGAAAGGAAGATCTGTACATACAGATAGACAAACAGTGAATGAGAGAGAGAGAGAGAGAGAGAGAGCTGTAAACTACATACAAAAAGGGGAGAGAGAGATTGTAAACTATATATAGAGAGGAAGAGCTGTGAAAAAATGACCCCCGAAAAACAGAAGACAAATCTGTTTTTCTTCTACCCAAAAATATAATTTTTCTTTTAATAACTCTATTTTAGATAATATGCTACATCAGAAAAATGAGTGGGTTATCATAACCAAAAATAAAACACAAAACGCTATTATAGATACTTCAATCATAAAAATTTTTAATTTCTTTTCCTAAAAATAAACTTTTATGAGATTCTATAAATAATTTTAAAAATTTCAGTAAATTAAAAAGTGTTTTAATACGTTCATACGAGATTTACAATTAAAAAAATTCATTAATTGGTATAAATACATATAAATTTCGTCCCCTTCGCTATTAAATTATGCAAATTATTATATATTTTAAATTTTTGCGTAATTTTTTTATTAATTAATATACCATTAAATCGCTTATTATTTTAATTGCACATTAAAAGAATAATTTATTCTATTATAGAAATAAACATTACAAATATTTTAAGCTGTATAATTACAAAAAAATAGTACTTTACGGTTGCCGAATAATATACATTATTACATCAATTTGACGCCATTCTTGCTCATTTCTTATGAGAAAGTGTGATAATTACGTCAAGTTGACATAAAAGTGTACGCTACTCAGACAAAACGAATGCACTTGAAAACTACCAAAATTCACGTGTACAAGAGTTTTACTAAAATAAAATTGTATGTAAAGAAGTGATAATTAATAAATACCTTACACTTTCTTACTCCTCACTTGTATACAAGGGAAATTACCAATTTGTAATTTAAGACACTCCTAGATTACAAGTAAGAATATTGGTTTTTTAACAAATAGAATTGTTAACTATACAAATGAAGCAGTTAAAGTATAAAATTCTATTCTAAAATAAAATATACTCTAGAATAAAAAATAAACTAGAATAAACGGAACCTTATATGAACTATTTCTTGTGTAATGTTTAATGCTCAACACCAAAATTTCATTGAAGAATATCTGAAATTTCAATGTATTTATGTATAAGTGGAGACGATGGCTTTTAATTCTTCATATTACAGTTATAAAATTCATTTTCCCTCAATAAATTTTCTGAAATTTGTAGTTTTAGAAACCAGTAAAGCTAGAAATCCCTATTTTTTTATCCTTTTAATTTTACTGTAATTTTCGAGTGAAATAAAATTTATTTTTATTAGAGCGATTACATAACATATAACACGTATTTCTGCATTTTAAAGTAAAAAAAGAAAAAAAAACACTATTCTTCCGGTTTAGTTTAATGGGATGCGGCATCTCAACACGTGGGCGATCTGCAAAGGGGACGAGCCTCCCGGAGGACCTATTTAAGTGAAAAAACCCAGGAAACTCCACGTGGCCTGCCTGCTGGTGATGGGTGAACCCCTTGACCAACTACTAATGCTAAGTGATTTTATTCACTCAACCATTGGTAGGTAGGCCTACTCTTCCTACAATTCGAGTAAAGATCTCCTTAATTATCGGATTTTCACATGAATCTATAATCATAATCACATGTATCAGTTGTAATGTCAGCCTATGTATGGGCTCGGGTCCTCGGGACCAAATCTTGCTGATAGAAACAAACCTAGGAACTTTTAATGAGAAGTCTGTCTCGAATATGTAGGACTTCATCTTTCAAAATCATCTCCCCCATTGTGGGCCTTGCCGAACCCGCTACGGGTATGGAAAGAAGTGCCTTCCAGTGCCCAAAAATACTACAATTCTATTGCAACAAGAAGCATTAAAATATACGTAACACATTACTGTACAGTAATACAGTATTATACAGTATATATACTGTATAGTCTTACAGTACTGGAAGAGGGTTTTACAGAATAAATTAATTGTAAACAAGAAGACTTCATTAACTCCGTGTACAGTGTAATGAGGATCATAGAAAGTGCTGTACAACATTGATGGGGAGGGAGAGGATCGGGGCATACTTACTAATTGCGTAAACTGTTGTATACGTAATTGGAGGGGGAGGTAGTTTGCCAAAAGTGCGTTATTGTACGCAACAGAGAAGGGGTCACGACTGGCTCAAAAACTGAACACGAAATTAATCGATGGCCTTTCAGATAATTATATTTTTAATTAACAGGTAAAAAGTTATTAACACTGTAATATTGGGAATTAATATGTATTTTATACCCAGATGTTCGAAAAAGTTCGCTAAGGTATTCATATTAACGGTTACAATATAGTAGAGTACTGTACCTAGATCTAGGTACTATACAATATAGTACAATGTAGCGCCATCTGTGGGAAAGTAAACTAACTACTTAATAATTACCATTCACAAAGTACAGTTAAATAATAGAAAATAGAAATTATTATGTACTTTAAGTGAAGGAAAATATATTTTTTACGAATTTTATATCAATATTTGTAAATAAACAAAAAGTTATAATTTAACTAATGAAACACGAAAACGTTAATGAATTCAGTAATTTGATATTAATAATAAATTAAACTATATGTTATTATAAAAAGGGTGCTGAAATTTTTGCTGTCATTAGCACATCTTGCTGATGTCATATCAATTTTTTTAAAAATTACTATAATATTTAATGTATGAGATACGCCTTCCTACAGCAAAACATTAGTTTAGTCTTTATGTTTATATTATACATGCTATCAGTTGTAAAAGCTATTTATAAAGTTAGGAAACTGTAAAAATCTTAGATGCCAAACAATTTTGTAGAAATGGAAAGCAAAAGAAAAAAAAATATGTTTTTGTTGGTACATCATTGATAAACTTTTCAACATTATTGTTTTCAAATGTATTTTTCTAAAAAATCATATTTTTATGATTTTATAGAAAATTATTAGTTGAAATACTTTATATTAATAATTAATATTGTCTGAGTGTCTAAAAATATATATCTAATTACTATCTAGCAGCAGCGAACGTCAATCATATGCATTGTCTGTTCGCTTTGGAAATATACTAGTGACGTTCGATCACGTGACCAGTTATAACTTATTTCTTATTTTATTACAGAATTACACTAAAATTTTCAACTCAAGTAGTGTTATTTTTAAAATAGTCAGAGGTAAATATGCGACTTATATATATATATATATATAGTATATCAGCTATAGTTTAATATACTTTTAATCTCTCCAATGAGCTTTTTAGAGTTGCTTTTTGTTTTTAACATTTCCAGCTTTCAAACTTAGACTCTTTAATGTCAGACTTTTACTTCCTATTATAAATCAATTATGTCTTTGTGTGCTACATCCTGCGGTGCTCCCTGAGATTCTGGAAAGTTGCACCGTATGGGGTGTAGCATCCTGTTGAGAACTGTAGACTCAGTGTCTCTTATAGTTAGATACAATAATATCTTGAACAGAGATATAAGACATTTTATATTATACAACAGGGGTGGGCAAGCAAGAGTTCAGTGGGAACCGAAATGTAGGTTTTGCAAAAGGCATGGGATTCGCAGTTCTGTACTGTCGTGGCAGATAGTATGGTAAGGCGCGCGATTTTATTATATAATATAAAACAAATATTGAATTTTTTAAATAAACATATTTTCACAAAATTATAAAAATAAAATTGTAAAATAATAATAAAAAACAGAAATTAACACTTTCAGCAAGAGCCGCATTTGCCCATGTCTGTTATACAATTTTCTAGTTTTTATTCATGTATAGACGATATTTAAGATGCTATCAGTTTGTATGATACAAAACGAAGAGGAAGGATTAGATTGATGGTATAAGTCAACACAACACAGGCAATTTGCCAAGGGGAAGATGCCTTCCTGAAGGACTTTAGACTGGAGAAGAAAACTCGAAATTTCACGGTCAAGGAGAAACTAGTTGGTTGTGGGTACGTCCCTCATCAATATTCTCATACAGCTTGGGCATACCCAGACTGATTCCCCAAGTTGTGTGATTCTGCGAGTTTAGTTACTCTGCTGCTTGACCAGGAATTGCGTTTATAAAATATTAGGAAAATCAATCTATTTTTCCCGATTGTATAGGGAATTTTGAATTTTACTCGAATCCTGTAATATATTATAGGATTCGAGTCCAGCAGGATTGCTTTTCGTACCTTTCTTTCTCCTATACTTATTTTTCTCAGAAACATAAGAAAATCTTGTGCCTTCAGAAAACTTCAATCTTTTGTATCAATAAAAGAAATCTCATACTATTAAAAAAAAAATTAGTCTGTAAAATTATTATTTTACTAATATAATAATAAATATGGCATTCGTCATCAAAATTATAACTACAATTCAAAATCTTAAAGATAATAAAGTAATACATATTCATAAAATCCTTGTTCGAACAGCAAAATCCTTCCCTAACTTGTATAACCCGGACTTACTTTTATACCACCAGTGGCCGAGTGAATGACACAACTGACACTGGTGAATTCGTGCCTCACTAGTGTCAGTAAAGTTTTTCGGGTTTTCTTCACGTGTCTAACAGTGATAATCTGGAGATAATATAAAATTAAACGCCCACAAAAATCAATATAATAATATAATTGGTAACTAATCAAAACTGATTTTAGAATCTTTCATTTTATTCATAAATTAAACATAGAAAGTTTTTAAAACACTAAAAATGAATCACTTTCCATTTATCTGGATTGGATTGATGGATGAAGCAAAGCAACACTTAGAAGATCTGCCAATGGAATGCCTGCCAGGAGGACTTTTATAGGAAACTGGCCCCTATCTAGGTGTCAAACAGATGAAGAAAATCCAAAAATCCCACGTGGGCACCCCGTTGACGAGGTGCGAACCCTCGACCAACTATCAGTGTTCAATGGTTTAATCCACTCGGCCAGCGGAAAGCCAGTTTATCTGGCTCAGATTTTCATTCTATGGATGAATATTTAATTTAAACGCCAAAATTTATAATTTACGCATTGCTTTATTCATTTTTATTCATTTTTGTAAAAAGTCAATACTGTATTAATTGATATACAGATACTTTCTTTTTTATTTTACGTAATTTTGCCAGTCTCACAAAAATAGTATTTACTATCAAACGGTTTCATAACAAACAATGTATATTATGAATCATCAATAAACGCTTTAAAATTATGTTTTATAATTGTTTCTAGAAATTGAGGTTGTACTGTATAAGCTTTTTCTCAATTGTGTTACATATATTTTCAATGAAACAATTCTTATTATCTGTATAAATAAGGTATATGAATAACTCAGTATAAGCTCTCAGGAGGATCAACTGCTCTCAAGTTTAAGGTAATTCATGGTTCAATACATCTTTTTGTAAAATATGATAATATTTTCGTATATAGTAACAAAATCTGATGTTATTCAGTTTATAAACCCTGCATTGAACAGCAAAACTTGACGACCTACTCGAAATTCTCAAGAGTAAGGCCATAATTTAATGATCCTCTTGAAGCACGCAGGCTGAACATACGCGCAAATGATTGTTTACAAGAAAATAAATAAATAAATTTTAGTGTTACTCATTAAAATTTGTTATGGCAACAAGTTAAATGGCACAATTTTATATAAGTCTTTAGTAAATCATTAAAAAAATTGAAGAGAAAGGAATAGATTGATAGACGTCACTGCGTGATTGTTTTGGCACTGGAAACAAGAAAATACTTCAATTGTAAAATTTCGAACCTAGGAACTTTGACATATCTCGAGTAGATTTCGAGATAACAAAATTATTTAACACTAAACTTGACATGGGATTGAAAGGAACGTTTAAAATTTTCAAAATAACAAGAATTTTGAATTGAAAAATTGAAAAGCCTCATTGTAAACCTGAATTTTTTATATTTCCACATCTATATGTGTCAAATATAGTATCTTCTAGCTTGTATAAAACATTAAATGATATAAAATATTCATTTTCAACCAAACACAAAATAAATTTAACAGTTATTTCTCTTTATTTCTCACAAGTTAATTACATATTAAACGATAAACAAAATTTTTAAAATAATATCTCTAAATACACTGGTGATATTGATGTTGTATATTGATTTTGGAGAACAAATATCCCTCCAAATAAAATAATAATTTATTTGATTTATCAGTAGAATCTTCACATAACTAATCTCCATAGACCTTGGCATCACTTAAGAGGAATAGCATATACGAATTCAAGTTTCTATCCCACTTATTTCAATAAAGATTATTATTGCTTCGTATATTTATTCCATTGAAAATTGCTATAAAAATATATTGTATAAGAAACCAAACAAAGGAACCATCAATTGAAACTAACAGAATGGCTTCTCGTTACTATCAATGATGAGGAGCCATTTTGTAAAGGAGTAAACAACCCTTACTTTCACTAAATTACTTTTATATAAATATTGGTTAAATTTTTGAAATGTATTAACAAATTTTGGCAATATTGAAATTAATCCTTCCTTGATTTTCTTTTAAATTCATATAGTGGATGAAGACTCCACTAATCACAAGCCAACTGAAGAAACGTGTCTGTAATGTGTGTGTTGAAACATCACAGGTTTTAGCATGCACTTTGTATGTACATTTTAGCCAAATGTTATTCATACAGATAATGTTGTGAACCAAAACCATGAAGTAAACTCTGTCCACGTATGGAAGCTTTTGAATCATTCTGAACGTCTCTAAATTCTTCGATTTATAACAGAATTATCTAACGGTTAACACGTATTTACGTGTGCAATTTTACTCACATAAAGCCGAAATCCCGAATCTGTAATCCCGAAAAAGTAAAAACATACTGGAAAAAAGTAAAAGAAAATCCTTAAAAAGTAAGAAATCTTGAATAAAGTAACAGAAAATTCTGTAAAAGCAAAACAAATCCTGAAAATAGTATAATAAAAAAAAAAAAAAAAAAATACTGAAAAAATAAAAAAGAATTAATCTTCAAAATAACAACAATTTTTAATGATTTCATCGCAATTTTTATATAATTTTACACTTTACTTTCGATTTAACTGCAATTTTTAATTCTAGATTTTAGATTATATATGTGTCATTTATTTCTAACAGGGTAAACATACATACAGTATACTGTACATATATACACTTATATATATATATATATTACTTTACTCATCACATATAAATTTTAGAACACATAATTCAGCAATCAAGTATAAAAATGACTCAAGAATTTTGTAATTATTACTTAAAAAATAACATTTTATTGAGAACTCGAAAATTAAATTTGATTTAATGATATTTTTGTACCTTTCTCAATAAAAATTTTCATTATAAATGTATTTTTATTTTAAAAAAATTTTGGATTAAAAAATAATAATATTCATTTCAAGAATTTTATTAATAAATTTGTTCATAAATCAAAAATTTTAATTCATTTAATCTTATTAATCTGAAGTTTGTTTGTTTAATTTCTTTTATAATTTTTGTTTTAATTAATAATTCGTAATTTGAAATATTCTGCAAATGAAAATATAAATTTTTATATCAAATTTGCTTAATAAAATCAATCCAAAGCAATTGTCCCAGAAATCTTTAGAGGGTGGTGCAGGAACAAAAAAAATTTATGCCTTACAGATTTGTTACTACCCGGCTTTACTAGGAAGAAACTCTCAGAAGAGGTTGCAACTGCCCCTTAAATCCATCCCTGTCCCTAAATAATCGTCATAAAATCCTCAAAAAGTTTAATATTTCACCCAAAAAAACCCCTTAAAATTGGAAAAAATCATTAGAAAATTTCTCAAAAGTTGGATAGGGATGAAATATTCAACTTTTTGAGGATTTTCTGGCAATTATTTAGAGGCAGGGATGGATTTAGGAGGTAGTTGCAACCCCTTCTGAGAGTTTCTCCCTGGCAAAGCTGGGTAGTAAAAAAACCAAAAACTGGAAAAAATCATTAGAAAATCTCTCAAAAACGTGAATATTTCACCCTAAAACACCGTAAAAAATTGTAAAAAAAAAAAGAAATTCCAAAAATTCAAATATTGAAATAATTTTTGGAATTTATATTTTTTTAAATTATCAAAAAGTTTTGAATTTCCAGTTCTCGAATTTTTATAATCGAATCCCATTTGAAAATATTTTTCTATTCTTTTTTCTTCCTCTTTTCACTTTCCAGTTTTTTCTTGAAAATTCCATTTGTGCATGAATTCGTTTACTTTCTTCATCCATCTACTTCATGGTTTGCTTACCAATCTTTTACCTGATGTAAATAAGATATTCATTCATGCCTTATATAGAAACACACACGATTTTACTTTCCCGATTGTTATATATAACAAAGGGAAAGTATGGCGACCGGTCAAAAAATAACCCCCAACATTTTTACATTTATGGACTCGGGGGGGGGAAACCTTGAAACGTCAAGAAATGCAAAAATACTTGAGGGGTTTCTGTATGTATGAAGATTAGTTTGTGGGGACACTAGTTTGTTCTGCCAATTTGAAGCTTAATAACTCCTGTTGCTTTCGTCAAAAATTTCTGAAATTTGGCACGGATGTTTGTTAATCAGAGGCATTGATGCGATTAAATTTTGGTGGTTAAAAGTCGAGGGGATGGGAAGATAGAAGGGGATTACGTTCGTATGTCGAGTGGAGTCAACGAAGATTTTACTCGTTATTAGCATTTACAATTTTTTTTATAAAATCGTCTTTACTCCTCAAATTAAGCTTTTTGCCATTTTATAAGAATTAATAATATAAAAAGTATTTTAAAATAAAGTCTTATAAAAGTTTTAACACACAATATTAACTTTTTCCCGAGAAAGTTAGGCAACTCGTTGCTTGAATTTTTCCTTCAAATTAGAATACATGGAACTTCAACTACTAAAACGTTAGAATATTCCAACTCTAATCTTCATGAATATTTTTTTTATCACGGAATATTCTTTGATGATAATTAATATTCGTCTTAAAATACATAAGTTTTCTCTTTCTTAACTCAGTTCTTTCATCTTTCCTCCAGAAGTTGCTCTTCAACTTACAAAAGAAATTGAAGTTAACCTTGATTAAAAATACATGTTAAGTGTTTTTCTGTTGTGATTTATATATTTATATGTATTTTTTATTTTGTTGATTTTAAAAATTAAATCGTTAACTTTAATGTGAATCAACAAATGCCCTGTTACTGTTTACCTCTTGTTAAATATATATTTTCGACTTTCTATTTATTTGTTGAGTGTCTAGACAATTGAAAGAAGAGTTTGATACTAAAGAACAATAAAAATTATTTCTCAACATTTAAAATTTACAGAGTAAAGTTTGTGTTAGACAATTTTAACAATTAAACTTCGACATCGGAAAAGATTGAAAATAAAGAGAAATAATTTAAAGTACTTAAATTTTAAAATTGTATCAATTGTCCCCCCTACTTTTCCTCCTAAATTTGACAGGTCCACCAGTGGTTGAGTGGATGAAACAGTCAAAATTCAGAAAATAATTGAGAGCACTTAAATTAAATTTAGTATTGAATGAGCAATTATTTATTGTGACGTCCATACCTTATATTTTAAGTTTAAAAAATCACGTAATTCTTATCCAGACCGGAAGTCCGTATACATTTAATTCGGGTCTGCGACCTCGTAAACTTTATATATTGGATCTCGAGTTTTATCTAACTCGGTCTCGAGATTAACGGACAGACATCGAACGACAGTAAAAATGTATAAGTCTCCAATTTGAAAATTTCAATCCAATAAACAATCTAGACATCCATTACTTAAGGAATTCCAGAAGAAATTTTTAATAAATTAAAATACTGTATATCTATGCTTCCACAAGCTACATATGACCATACAAGCTCTCAGGACAATGATCACTGGACGTCTGGGTGGTCAAATCCATCACTTCACAAGTCACTAAAGATGTTACACGGCTATTGTTAAAAAGACAATGAATAACTTTGTAGGATTATGCGCGCAGTGTGTGATATTCAGGTGTATCTTATGGCACAGCGTGGAAGATACTAAGAAAGTTGGTGTATTATCATTTATATAAGATCAATTACAAACAGCAATCGCTTGCTGCTAACAGGAAAATTCGACTGATTTTTGCCTTAACTTTTCTTTCCAGAATGGAAGTGGATGTGTCATAGACATTGAAGACCTGAGGAGCATACCAGCTGTCGCATTTGGACCCCAGAAAAAATCTCATGTTTTTCAGCAGTTTCCAGTGTGCACTCGCCTAAATTAGTCTTGATGTAATTCACAGTCGCATCTAATCTTGTGCCATTCTTCTTGAAACTTGTCCCAATGTTCTCGTGACACGAAAACCCGAGAATGCTGAATACTTTGTCATACTCCAACTGCAAAAATGACAACGCCTTGACTCAACTACTTTCGTCACACTCCATGTGAGAAACATCACAAAACAAAGTCGGGCATCGAATACACTGTACCTGTACATTGCCTTCAGAGTGTAAATTGAGTAGTACTCCATACACCACTACAAAGCCTTGTACAAAAAAATGCTTGAGTGCCAACTGACGATTTCTCAAAGTTTTTGTATGATAAACTTACAAATTAATCATTTGTGTTCATTTTCATTAGTTTATCATTATGATCTTCAAATTCTTTTTACGTTTTCCTATTATATTAAGCTTATTTTTTTTCTAAATTGTTTGAATTTGTACATGATCATTGATGCAGCAGCACCAAGAACATTTTCCCTGTATTCCAATTATAAATTTAAAAATTAGACCATATTTATGCCTCAACTTATAGATTTCATTGATGAAAGCCCGTTAACGTGATGAATACTTTACATATTTAAGAAAGGAAATCACATTTTATGAAACTAAAATTAATTATTTTCAGTAGAACTATAGATTTTATATAAGATAAAACTTACTTTTCCAGCAATTGAAATCTATTATTCTTCTACAACTTTTAATTATTTTTTTACTTAAAATTTAATCTTTGACATTTAAATATAAATAGAACAGCTCAAGCCACAAGAAGAAAAGTAAAATAAACTGTTTAGAACACTTCAAAAAAGTAATTTCCAACAAGAATTTCTTGTCCAATCATCAAAAATATTTAAATATATTTAATATAATATATTTCTAAAGATCCTAAGCGCGTAGAGGTGTTCCTAGAAGACAATTTATACCATTAAATAATTATATTTTAATAAGAAAACTTTATAATAATTAACATTAACTATGTGCACTACACTCCGGTAAATTAATGCGAAATTAAAAGTAGAATAAAATTAAAATCCATTGTACCTTAAAGAAAAACACTCGATAAACATTGAATTGTGAGCTGTAAAGACAGATATCCCCAGGGTTCAACTCGTAAATTGGTTCTGTATTCAAGGAAGAGAAAAGCCCTATATAAGGAACGTCGTCATGTGTAAGGCACTTTCTGTTCAACAACTGGTTTGGAAGTTCCATCTTATCAACGGTGAGCATAGAAAATAATGGGTTTTTGGTGAGTATACACCGATATTGATATGTTAAATATGTCCTTTCTGTGATACATACTGTACAGTGTGGTGCAGTTCCTTTATAACGATTTACTTATTGTATATTTATCAATTAGCTCCATAGATTTACCACAGGTTTTTCTTTCACTATCATAGATTTTGGTGTCATCGTTATGCAGTTTTAAGCGTTTATAATAATTAAACGCCATTAAATATGTATAATGTTAAACGTGGATACGATTCTTTTTCTAGTCAGCAATTATCATTAGTTTTATGGATAATTTATCCAATTCCATATTACTTTTTTGCAGTGTCAACATGTGCAAAATCCAATTTTGCTTTTCTTTGCTGGTTTTCCTCTTAGTTTTACTGCTTATCGATACGGTAGTAAGCAGAAGACCGCCATTTAATGGTAGCATTTTTGGAAAACGTTCTGCAACAACCGGTAAGTTGATGTTGAAAATATTCTATAATAAAAATAATTTAACATTTCCAATATTTTATTCATTCTAGATAATCAGGACAACGTTCGTTTAGCAATATGTCAAGCCTTTATCCATTTCTTCAAGGACAAGTGCGCATTCTGAAGATTAAGCCATGGTATTTTCATTTTCTCTTCATTTTATTTAATTATCTTAATATAAGTATAGGCTTTATATAAAATTAATAGATTTTAAAATTTTACCAATTATTAATTCTAATTTTAAATTTCTTAAAACTACGTAAAGAAATTGAAAGAATAGTTTAGTTTTCTTGCATCTAATTCAGAAAACTTTAAGAATTGTTGATATAAATACTTGCAAACGTGAAATTTAAAGATAAAATGTAATTAAAGCCATAAATTTATAAAATCCTTAATAAATTAGAAAATAAAACCGAAAAAATAAGCTTAAATCTGTAATAATCAATAAAGATCTCGATGAATTTCGTATGTTTTCAAGAAGCGAAATCTAAAAATTTTCTCACACCTATATAACCTTTAACCCGAGCCACCTGTTAATGATTTTGTAGCAATGTCATATACAATATATCACAATATTATTGTGATATTTTATTCAATGCACGATATATTAAGTTAGGGGTGATGTAGGAGCGATGTTTAAATCATTGCAATGTGAGGAATTCATACTTTAAGTATGAAACATTCATGAAACTTTGAGAAACTTTACAATATAAATTTAGCTTCATAAGTGTTTCATATAAGAAGAAATTCTTCTTCTCTCTAAACACTTTTCGAGTTTGAAAATATATTACAAATCTATATATATATATATCACCTGATACGTACGAGAAAACAATAATTGATCCTTCTTTAAAAATTTATAAAATTCTTTACATTGATTTTAAGACATTTATCTTACTCTATCCTAAAAAATAAATATGATAATCATTGCAAGGTGTTGTATATCTTATATAAATTTGCAATTTATTGCTATAATATTGAATTTTTATGTAAAATTGTTTTTTTCTTCATTTTAAATGTTGAAGAATTAAATTATTATCTTGAAAAGATTCAAAATAATAACTTACAATACTTTTTTAAAATTATAAATATAATTTACGTGTAACGAGCTGTATACGTAGGTTCACGTTAGCTTCAACTATTGTTAAGTAACACTAGATTTTGACGTTCACCCAACTATACAGTTCTACCTTACAGAAATCCTGTATTTTAGGTTATGCTTAATTTTCCTTAAGCTTAAAATCGGTACTGACTGGATGAGAACTTACACCTGAGGCGAAACCGATTTCTAAAGCTCCTGTTTCCGAAGCAGTTAGCAATAGAAAGCTCTTCTAGAGGGTTTTTTTAAAACTCTTTCTGCCCTGTGGGCACTAAGAGGGCCTCTTTAAGAAGGCCCATTATGGGTTCGGCCAGGCCCACAATGAAGCAACCGGGTGGTGAGGGATTTTGCCCGACATATCCGAACGGACCACCCCTCGAAAAATTCCTGGGGATTATTCGACCCGTTCGGATTCGATCCCGGGTCTCCCAGAGCGGTAGGCTGCCACCTTGACCGCTTGGCCATCCGGCCATAGAGCACTTCTAGAAGTGGCACTCTTGTATGAACTATTTAAAATACATTTTATAGAGTTTCCACCAGTTGGTCGCGGTTCGCACCTCACCATAGTACTGGCCACGTAAAGATTTTTGAGTTTGCTTCAGGTTTATAACACTTAAATAGTCCAGTTTCCTATAGAAAGTCCTCCGAGGAAGAATACTGAGAGATCTTTTTTTTTGTTGTTCTGCCTTATTTATTAATCATACAATAAGGCTATTTATTAATTACGTATACAGTTGTTATTTTTGATTCTCTCCCTGGTCTCCACAATGATAAATTTTCTGAAACCTCTTCCCTTTTAATTATGAAAATTTATAGGCCATCTGGCATTAAAGAAATGAATTAAACAAGTCCTGCAAACATTTCCTAGTAAGTAGCCTTTTAAGAACAAATTCGTAAGCCATTAACACTACAGAAAAGTCCTCGTAGACAATACTTGATCCCCTCTCTCATAATAGTGTACAGAGATGTATTAATACTTCTAGGCAGTACACAGTACACGTAATTAATAGATGACCCATTCTTATACCTACGGGATTTCACTGTATTCAGGTTTATTATTTTTACTTTTCTTTATATATTGTTTTTTTTCTGGGCGTTTTAGAACGGTTATTTTTTTGCTACATTCTCCTCATCAAACGCTAAACTAATAAAAAAAAGCACCACATGTTCTTTCATTGTACAGTTGTAGTACAATTGTACAATGAGAGTTGTCGTTTAAAATGTCAAAATCTGAAATATTAAGTATGTAGAAGTAATAAGGATCAATAAAGTGGCAGCAAGATCGACAAGTAAGAGAAGTTCCTACTTCAAAAGATGCACTTATTGTTGTTGCTGTCTTCATCGATTTATTCAAACTCAAGAAAATTTTGAAAGTGCATTTAGTTATATGAAAAATTAAATGAGTACAAGACAAAACTTCACTTAAAATTTATTTAAAATGATCCCTTTTATGTTGAGTCTTGTTACATGAATTTGATGATTATTTTTGGCATATTTCCACGATTCTTCGAATGAAAACATTCATTTGGAAGCATTAATTGCAGTTTTGCAATAAAATGAACAGTTAAATATTACCACATCGCATCTTTAAATCCAAAATAGCATAATATTTTAGCATTTTTCCTAGCTCTTTCCGCTCCGTGGGCACTCAAATTGCCTTTTTTTAGGCCTGTAGAAACGCCTGCAATTGGGCAACCGGGTAATGAAGAACAGAGCTCGACATATCCCCGAAAAATTCTCGAGATTTGTCGACCCGTCCGGATTCGAACCCGAGTCCTCCGCCTCGTCCAAGATAGGAGTTGACGCTAACGAAAATCGACTAAATTCGCTTAAAAAATTTTTAAAATTTATGAATTTAATTACTTTTTTATTTAAAATAATTGTATATAAGAAGGTAATTATTAAAGATTTTCATTTTTTTTTCTTTTTTTCGCCAAAGCAGTTATTAATTGGGATAATCTTAATTTAATTCGCTGGATAAAGTATAATTATTTAAGAATCAATTATATTTAAATTTATAACGAAAAATAAGAATTTATTTTTTAATTTTTATTTTTAACTTCGTCCTCTTTTCGTTGAATCTTGTTAGCATAATTTTGAACTAGTTCAAAACCCGTTTAAACTAATCAATTTCAAATGACACGTGGTTCGTTTCCGTTAAAACACGTGGTATTACATAATGAAGAAAAACGTTTATTTTTAGCAAATTTTACATTATAAAATCTTTTATATTAATGCCATTATCATATTTAAAGATGAAATTAAAGAATTATAATAATATTTATAACATTTGGTAATATATTCCAATGTAGAAGAGCAATTAAGATGTCGAGACATTCGGAAAAGTTGAAAAATCTGTTATTAAAAGTAGTTTTATTTATAAATTTTTAAAGAAAATCGCTAAACCTAATATTCGTTTAACATTATTTAAGCGCGGAACTTTTTAATTTTAATTTATTTTTACTAGAAAAAATATACATTTTTAATGTATTTTACATGGAAACTTTCAGGTTCATCATCGGCGTAAGTGATTCAATAAGAAGAAAGAAAATAATATTTGTGTAATATTAAATAAATATTAAAGATTTTTTTCTGTTTATTTTGTTGTGAAATTATTTTTCAATCGTTTATAGAATAAATTTTAACATTTATCAAGCAATAAAATAATCTTAAATAGAAAATTTCGTGCTGTTTACTTAATGATAAACCATCGATACATTTTTTTCCAAAGCAGAAAATTAGTTAATAAACATAAATATTAATAAAAATTACATTTTAAATACAATTATTTAAGTAATTTTTGAATTTTTGTACATTAAATGTTTATTTTTTTGACGTAAATGATTAAAATTATAATTTTTTAATAAGGCGATCTTAATTGCTATATACCGTAATTCAAATTAATTAGTTAATTTAAATTATACAAATGATATTATTTAATTATCTTTATCGTTTTATAACTAATTTATCTAGTTAATAGAATTATATTTACTATGCATAATACATTTTATACACAGTTATGCAATTTCGTAAATTCACTTGATCCCAAACATATAATTTGTATTAAAAAACAGTAAAAAGTGCACTAAATTATAATCTGAAAATAATAATTTTAAGCTGTAAACAATCAAATAAACTTAATTTTAATTAAATAAACCTTTTACATTATTAAATATTTAAGATATAACATTAATTCCTATGGATGAAATACAGGATTAATTTAAAGTTTCGATAATTTTTCACCTGTAAATTTGACATTATAACACGAAAAATACATTAAATATGAGGTTTTATTTTAATAAAACGTCTTTAAAATATAATTTTTTGAACATTTAAGAGTGTATAACCAGTATAAAGTATAACAATAAACTTAAAATTTATGATAATTGCTTACAAATCAATTAATTATATCTATCAGTCCGTTAACCTTTTATCCTCTTTTTTATGTATGGTATTTATTGATGTAGGTACCAGTATTTTGAAAAGGTTAACGGCCAAAAAAGGGAGGAAAAATAAATAAAAATAAAAGTTAAATAATTAACTAAACTGTATACT
Organism: Centruroides vittatus; assembly: GCF_030686945.1. Taxonomy (NCBI): domain Eukaryota; kingdom Metazoa; phylum Arthropoda; class Arachnida; order Scorpiones; family Buthidae; genus Centruroides; species Centruroides vittatus. The sequence goes on from NW_027120768.1 coordinate 2,361,064, forward strand.
TAAAATAATAATAATAAAATGCCACAATATCTAGAGAAATCCATGTACTAATAACCCAGAAAAAATTTTAAAAATTAAATTAAATAATTAATAAATTTTATAATTTTTTTATTATTATTATGTTATTAATTAAATAATTAATAAATTTTATAAATTTTTTAAAAATAAAAATGCAACAACTATTTAATTGTAATACATATATTAAACAATAAGAAATAAATCGGAATAGTGTAAAATTTAAAATGAAATTGAACGGAGTATAAGATAACTCAAGCAAAATGGTAGTGCATAAATTGGCAGAATGTAAAATAATAGAAAAATTGAGGGTGTGGAATGTGAAAAATAACAAAAGAAAATTGAAATGAGATGTAAAATAACAAAGAAATGTAGAAGAATGTAAAACGACAAAATGTTTGAGAAATGTAAAATAAGAAAAAATTTGGACGAATAAATTGCGAAATAAATAAGTCGACGAATTACAGAATAAGAAAGAAAACAACGGCAATAAAATATAAAAATAACAAAAATTTTATAGAATAAATTGGGAAATATATGAACCGAGAGAATATAAAATAAAGAAATTGGAGACAGTTCGGAAAGATGTAAAAATAGAAATAAATAAATTGGAGGAATGTAAAATAACAAATAAATTGTGAAGATGCAAGAAAAAAAATCAGTAAATTACTTATTTTTTTCCAAATAATAATTTTTAATGATATATATAAAAAGAACAATTTGAATTTATAAACAAGTTTAAAACTCAAATTTATATATATATATCATTAAAATACACGCATATATATATATTATTTTTTATATAAAAAAAATTCGAAATACCATTAAAAATTCATAGAAAAATAATACATTTTTTATAAGTCAATATTCAAATGATACACGTTCTCAAATTTTTATTTTCTTAGGATAGAAAATGAGCCTCATTAGAAAAACTCTCGTGATATTGATTTTCATTAATGAAAAAAATAAGAAAAAAATAATAATATGTGTATATATTTTAGAGTGGAATATTTTCTGCAGGAAAAAAAAATCAATAGTTACTTATACAGAAATCATTATAAACGCAAGAGATGAGGGTGAATATGGGGGTTGGTTAAACCCATCACCAAATTTTAATTAAAGATATCGATAGGTTAAGTGACGAATAAGTTTTGATTGGTAAGATCAACGTCACTCACACCTGTTCAATGGAGCAATTGGCTTCCTTTCTTTAAACTCCTACACTGTTATATACTTATAATTATAGTACGGTTTAAACGGATATTTAATTTTTCTTAGAGTTTTACGGCTATATTTATACCACGAATTATTTTAAAAACTGAAAAAAAAGTATTCCTCCCTATCCGTGTGATAGTTTTATACAGATTTATTTCTATTTTAAATATTACAAAATGGCTGGTAAGTTAGCAAATGTTTTTTTTTTTCTTTCTTTCTTTTCTCCTCTTTTACTTGTATTTTGTATTGTGTAAAAATGTATTAAGTTTTAGTTACGAATTTTTGGTGTTAAGGTTAAAAACCGTGACGAATTATCTCTATATCGGAAGGAAAACATTGCGTTTTGTTTTTATTTTTAAATTGATTTATTGTGGTTTATAATTTAATGTATTTTTTGAGTTTTAGATAAGACTTTTAGTTGATTTTATTTGTGTTTTTTAATTTTTATTATACGTTTCTTTTCTGATTTTAATATTTTTTTTATTGATCTTAGTGCTAAGTCGCTCTTAGTGTTTCTTTTAGTGCTCTTTCTAGCTCGATCTTAGTGCACTTTTTGAGTCTCGCTTAGTGCTCTTTCTAGTTTGATTTTAATTCTTAATGTTAATGTGCTTTCCATATCGATTCTACTGCCTTCTCTGTCTTGATTTTAATGTTCTTTTTACTTTAACGTTAATGCTCCTTCTCACTTAATCTTACGTCTCTCTCTCTCTCTCTCTTTCTCAATGCTCACACTGCTCATTAAGAGCAAGTAAACATTATTAAACTACATTACCAGAACGTTATTATATTTAATTATATTTTAGTTTACTTAATATTTTTACTTGAATTCACTTTGTGTAAGACACCAATCCTAGGAATTTTAGCAAAATTTTTAAAATATTAGTCAAACTGAAGCTATATATTTTAGATTTATTAAGTAAAATAATCTTATAATAATAAAAAGAATCAATTATTATAATCATTTAAAATTTATTCAAACAGGAACTTACTCCATTCTTCAACAGAAAATTGTATTACAAACCTCTTTAATTATGCAACAGATTGAGTCTATATCAAGTGCATAATAATTATCATTAATTATATAATAAATCAAGTTTATATGGATTGTTCTCGTGCTTCCGGCATTGTTACGTATAATTTGTGACGTGATTTAACAATACTTGCTGTAATGTTTACTTTTTTCAAGAAAGTTTTGTTGAATGAATATTTTTATAGATTTTTTATACATTTATACAATGAGAATTGACTTATGATCATATCATATGATCATTGATTTATATTATTGATCAATTGATCACATATGATCAATTGATTTATATTAAGTAACATGGAGACGATGATAAAATTTTTCTTTCATTTTAATTTAGCATTATTATAATCGACTTAAATTTCTAATTATCTTTAACTGTAAATATCTTTAATTTTAATGCTTCCGTTGTTTGTCTTTCTTATTGCTCCATTAATGGATAGTATTTTTGTTTGTAAGAAACAACTTTAGTATTTAATTATTAAGGACGGTTGACATACATTTCAAACATAAAAATTTCATTTTATTAAATGGGTTTTCTCGTGTTTAATCAGGCCCGTCAGTAGCCGAATGGATAAAACCACCGAACATTGTCAGTTGGTGATGGGTTCACTCCTAAGCAACAGGATGGCCACGTGGACTTTTCTGGGTTTTTTCACGTGCCTAACATATCAATAGGGGCCCCTTTCCTGTAGAATTACCTCTTGGTTGATCGCCCTTGTGTTACCTTGCCTTATCAGTCCATTCCAATCAATATTACATTATTTAATGTATTTATAATAGCTTAAAATAGGCCCTCTTAGAACCCACAAAGCCACGAAAGACAATAAATGAAAACTAGTAAAAAATTAAATTGCTGTTTTTTTAATGTAAAATCTAACAATGTTTTAACATAATTTTGTTTAACTCTAATAAATCTTAGTTATTTTAGAAAATTATTATTTTTCTTAACGAATTTATATCATTTTAAAACCGGACTTATCTAAATTCATCATTGTAGTTATACACTTTAAAATGCATTTAAATGAAAATAATGAAAACGTCAGAAAGTCATGCATAATGGAAACTTTCAAGGCACACTCCTTAGTTGTTCAAAATAGTTTGCATTAAGATATATTGAAAACCTTTTATGTTGTTCTTAATAACTAAAAATAAGGCTGTTCCATTTGAATGCATGCTTCAATTGAAATAGTTCTTATATTAATAAAATTTAATTCGATAAAAATATATATGTATTTATTAATTGCCAATGTTTTCGACTTGTAGAAACTTAAATTTAATAAAAATATTTTGAAATAATTACATAAAAAAAGAAGAATTTGTATAAAAAGTCGAATTTAAAAAGCGATCGTAGCTAAGAAATCCAATAATATGAAGTACCAATTACAGAAATAAAATAAATTTAAGTACGTCTGAAGTGCTGGTTAGAAGTACTCCTTCACGTTTGTATTGATGTGAAGTTTTGAAACTCATAAACTAATATAAATTAAATTCATCTTTCAATCTGAAGAAGAAATTATTTTATTCTCTGCATGCCATAAATGTAAAGATGGCATTTTCAATAAAATAATTAAATCAGCTTTTATTTTTAAATTTTAATGAATAATTAATAATGAACTGTTGAAAATTGTTTAAAATTTTGATAAGAGATGCTAGAATGTTTATTCTTTGAAAATATAAAATTATTAATTATTTTCTTCAGAGTTTATTAAATTACAAACAATTTTATAAATAAAAAGCTATTTAAATTAGTGAAAAAATATCTCACTAAAAATTACATTTTCTTTTTTTTTGCACCCATGATTAATTTTTATACTAAAAAGTATGTAAAAATTGACTAAATTAATATTTTTCTTGAATTGTAGGAAACTTACAAATGATCTCGTTAACCATAATCTATCTGGTTCTTTGCCAATCTTTCGCCTTAGGGCAATTTTTTACGAAAACAACTAACTCTATTCCAAGAATGGGAAGAAGATCAGAAATATCGAATATGGTAAATTCATTTCATTTTAGATATAGATTTTCGCATACAATAGTAACTGGAGTGTAATACAGATTTTTTTCCCCCAACAGCAGCAAAATCGGCTTAACAGATCTCTTCGATACTTGATGTCCATGGTCGAAGGTTATGACTCTGATCGAAACGGACACTTGTCCGCTGAAGAACTACTCAACATACCTTTCGTTCAGATGGCGGTAGAAAATCTACTTTCTGCTAAAAACGAGAAGAAAAAGGGTAATTTTGCTTAAAGTAACAATTCTAGTCAATTTTTCGAAACGACAAACTTACATATAAGTTTGTACAATTATATATAAGCTTGGTTGTTATTTATACTAGGCAAATGAGTTACTCTCACATTTCTGGTGTTAATACAAGTAGACACGATTTATCTTAGAAAAATATAAAGAATTAAAGTTTAATCTTTAAAAATATCTTCGGAGATATTGAATATTTGAAGATTATTTTAAAAATTACATGAAATTTTAACCAGATATATATTAAATATTTTACAAGAGTCAAAATTACTTTACAGTACTAACAGCGCCATCTATCGATAGATTTTCCCCCAATTTCATTATTTTAAATAATTAATTTAACTTAAAATACACTAATGAAATATATATATATATATATATATATAAGCATATAATATTAAGAAAGTTAAAATCTGTCTATAATTAAATTTTAAACTTTAAAAATATATTTATAAAAAATTAATTTGAGACTTACAAGTTATAATTTTTGTGTTATTAAGTATAGCACGTGATGTGTTTAATAATAGCGAACTGAATTATAATTAAAATATGTATAACCTTATAAATAATAAATTTTACATTTTATGCATATTTAATTATTTTTATAGCTTCATGGAATGAATTTCGTGACTCTGAAGACTCCTCAACTTGGACAAAACGTCTCACTTATTAAATTATTAATTTATGGGTTTAAGTGAACAATTTCATTTTTGGAATGGAAAAACGTATATATTTAATTGGGTTTTTAATAAGTTGAATGGTTGGAAATTGTCAAATTTTATTGATTAAATATAATTTTATATTTAAATATATATATATATATATATATTATGGTAATTAATACATTAAAGGTGAATTTAATAAAAACATTTGGAAAAAAATTGTAGTGTGTCACTTATTAATTATTAAGATTATTAAATTTAAAGTTAAAATATGAATTTACATCTTTTGTTTGATTTGTTTTGTGAAGTTTATAAGTGGGAAACTGCTGTTAAATTAAACTTGTACGTAGCTTGGCTTTAAATAGAATTCTTTTCTGTTTGTTTATTTTATACTGAATTAACTGCTTTTAAGAGAAACTTTCATGAATTTTAAATTAATTCCACGCTTTAAATTGCTTTCTGTTTGTGATGTGAAATTGGTATTGACAAATATTCATAAAAATCGAAGAACTTCGATTGTAATTAGAAGCTAGCGCTTAATATACAACTTATTTTATCTTCTATTTAATGATAAAATGAAATATGTAGAGAAATAATTTATGGATAATTTTAGTGAAGAAAATCACAATTTGTCGTATTATCTTCCTTTAACTTATAAGGGGGTTAATGTGATACCATTTAAAACTAGATACATTTCATGCTTTATAAACACTGCTATGCTGCGAAGAAGATAATACAATGTCAACAATGTACACAGGACTGAATTTAGACTTGTGATTCTAAGCTATAACATACAAGAAGCTCTTGCTCTCCACTAAACAAAACGTAAAATCGTAAGGTCTTTTACCATAGCAGGTGTGGCCAAATCTTGTCACGATATGAGCCATACATTGCCTATCAGAAATACACTATGGCCGCCACATCTTCTATTGAAAATGCTTATTGGAGATCCGCATGACTTATTTGTAGTTAAAATACTATGATTATCACTGTCCTACAAATGTCATGACTGACTGATCACGTAAACAATCATTTAACTCCTTCGACTTTACTATTCTAAGCTTTCAGTTGTCTATTCCAGGTTAAGTTGCGAGTTACCTTATAACCTCTCTATATATTACACTATGTAATAGTCATAAACTTACAAAAATATAATGTATGGTATTGATAATATGTACCAAGTTTATAAAAAGAAATTGTATAAATATATGGGAGCCGCAATAATGGTGTAGAAAAGCCGCATGCGACTTGCAAGCCTCAGTTTGGCACTATAGCTTCATAAAGTGAGACCCTAAGATTCAGATTATATGTAAATTCCACCAGGTCACGTCAATACGTGTGTATTTATATTAATGTATATGATAATATAGGCCAGGCTATACATCAAAGTAATTTTAAACTGTACCAGAATATACATCGATATTGACAATAACATAGTACCAAAACAATACTTTTGTTTTGGTACTATATCTAATTAGAATGTCATACCTCAATGTGCCATTGAGGTATGACATTCTAATTAGATATTTACAATATCTTATGGTGTCATACCTCAATGTGCCATTGAGGTATGACACCATAAGATATTGTAAATATATATGTATTGGTACATACTTCAAGATGTCTCCCAATAAAAATGTCTGAGAAAACTCAAGCTATCATGAGTAAAAATAAATAAAAACTTTAATAGATACATTTTTAAATTACCCTGCTTGTGTATCGCACGACATCTGTGAGCATGGCACATATTTTTAAATGTTTCTTAAATTTAACTGTACACGTGCTGTACACTTTTACTAAACAAATACTTTCCAAGAAAGAAAAAAATGCTAGCTTCTGAGAGACGCCAGGACACCAGGGCTGAATGGATAAAACCACTGAACACCGGTAGTTGGTCATGGGTTCGCGCCTCGCCAACTGGCTAGGCACGTGGAATTTTTCGGGCTTTCTTCACGTTAGTAACAATCTAAGTAGGGCCTCTTTCCCATAAAAGATCTCCCGGGAGGCATTTCCCCTTCGCAGATTGTCCAAGTGTCGTGAAAATGGGAGTGCTGTGTTGTGGTGTATTTTGTCGCTCAGGAAAGTCTGTGCAAAAAAATGTAGAAATTAATTTTGATACCAAAAACTGTTAAAATTGTAAAATTTTTGTAACAATGTGATTGAGGCTTCATGACAAATGCATTTATTTGGTAAAATTCTCATAGATTTTTAAGTAATAAACTAGTAACTTATGCAGTCTACAAACATTGTAAATTGCCAAATTTTTATGGGCCAAGCATTATTTTTTTTATTGTTTCATTTCTCATACAAAAAACATTTCCATTTGAACATCGGCAAGAAATATGTCGATGTTTTCTGTAATATTTCGAACGAAATGAATTTTTGAATTAAGATAATCGATATTTGAAAACTAAAAAAAATAAATTAAAATTAAAATAACGAGTTCTGACCAACTTTATTGTTAATTACTTTTAACAAAATCCGCCATTTCGGACTTTTGTATAAATGGTAAAAGTGAAATTTCTCAGAACAAACGAAAATAAATACAAGACAAAACAATTTAAAATGCTTATATTGTATTATTTCTAAATGGATGGCCGAGCCGTTATGTTAGCAGTCTATCATTTTAAGGAATCCGGAATCAAATCCGTTGGGATCTAAAACCCCAAGAATTTATCGGGATTAGTCCATAGCGGCTTTGTATCTCACCAACTAGCAGCCCCATTGTGGACCATGGTAGGCTTGCTAAAATAAAGGCCTTCTTAGTGCCCATAGGATGAAAAGAGTTTAAAAAACCATAAGCTGTAAGAAAGGGTATTATACGTTATGCATGAAGCTTCAAACTACGAATCAATGTCAGATCGGCGCTACCATAATGTAGTGCTGGTTGCATTCAGGACCAAGTTTTGGTCAACAAACGATGAAGTTGCACGGGACAATGAACGAATATCGTTCTTTAGTTTCTTTTATACTTGCAAAATAGGCTAGAAGTCATAAAATTTTCTGTTATTTGTTGATAATGGGATTTGGGCCTCCTTGGGGATTAGTAAAATGGCAACCAGACAGAAAGGGTTCACCTGTCCATGTGCTCCAATGTAGGGCTCACCTGTGTAGGATATAGTAGTTAAGTTTTATATTTATTTAACATTATCTCAACAATTTTTTACAAATAAAGCACTACCCACAAAAATTTTTTTCTGTTATTATGTGCAGTATATTTAATGTTTTATATACTAGACTCTTTTGGCATTGATAAATTTGGTCACTATTTGTGTTTGTATGGTTTATTTTTCTAAATAATCAAATTTTGAAGCCTATTTCATCAAAATGACATTATGCACTTAGAACAAAAAATTTTTTAAAATTATTAACATCAAATTACCTGTTAAGAAGAGAAAAACATAAAATTTTAATCTGAAAGCTAATTATTTAACAGTTAATAATACATTTGTTAATCATAATTATTTATAATAGGTTTTATTATGTGTGTAAAAACATATTGTTCAGTCAGCTTTAGGTAGATCCAGACACATTGACTTATCTAAAAATGTCTGCCCGAACAGTTTGAATTGTTTTATTTTTATTTATTACTCTTTTTACTCTGTGAACACTGAGAGTCTTTTTCAAGCCTATTAAGGATTTGGCCAGGTCTATCATAGGGCAGCCAAATGGTGAGAAACGGTCCCCTATATATCCCGGAGGGCTAACTCCCGAAAATTCCTGGAATTTTTCGACTCGAACGGATTCAATCTCGTGTCCTCCAGGTGGTAGCTGACATCTCAACTGCTCGGCCGTCCAGCCATCCTGGACATTTTGAGATTGAGATATCATATCGACAGGAATGAGCCAGCATATTGCTCTGGCTTGCCCGGAATCAAATCCGGGCAAGCAAAAAAAAAACTCCAAAAATTTTTTATGGGTTGTCTGTTTAGATATTTTGGGCCGCGTCTCTAATCATTCAACCTTTCCATTGTAAACTCGGCCAAACCCACAATGGACCTAGGAAAACTGGCCTCCTTAGCGCCCGTGGGGCAGAATGAGCAGGAAATAACTTGATATGTCACTTTAAATTATATAATATATATTTTGACATAAAAAAATGTACAATTTAAAGTAATAAATATCTTTCGTTGATGGCTTTTTTCTTTTGTGTTAAAAGGCCATTATATTTAAGTGCTAATGCACCCAACGTAACTTTTTATTAAGATTTTTCATAAAATTGCTTAATAATTTTTATAAATAGCATCGACGGCCATTACAATATCGTCGTGTTAGCTTATATATACTGGAGGCGAACCAAAGGTCCGGCTAGCGTAACTGGTAACGTGTCTGCGCGGATAGCAGAAGTTGCGGGTTCGAGTGCCGCTTCGGGCCGATTTCTTTTCCTCCACTTCCAAATTATTTAATTAAATTATAATTATTAAATTTAGTAAGAGATGGCGCCTAACGCCAAGCTCTAGTACCAAATTGTCTTATTAATTATTTATTTATTATAGCCGACTCTAGCCCGATAATTCGGCTTTGGTGGTTGTATAGCTTAATAATTTTTATTTATCACATTTAATAGCTAATTTTTGTCATTTATTATTATTTAAAACAATAAAATTGCTTCATATATAAGTATAAATCCGATTATCGATAGAAGAATTTTTTTGTATGCGTCGCTGTTGCTACCAATATGGCGGAGAAATGAAGATATAAGCTACCTAATAATATATTTACTTTAATTACTTAATTTTAGTTTTTACAGAATACATTATAAAATTAAATTTTAAAACATATTTGATATATGTTTTCATAGTTAAGATTATGTAGTAAATAGATTGGATTAAAGAATTTTATGTAATATTTACACTACAAAATTCGAAAGTTGTGTTAATATAGAAAAGTTAATTATAAATATTACTTTATAGATTGGGTGCGGCCGTTTTAGAAATTAGTGTCTTTTTATTTTTAGGAGTCTCTTTACAGTTATATAACATTCTTTATCTTGATTGAAAACGCTAATTTCCATAATCTTGTACTTCACGAAATTAGTTCACTATTGTCAAAAAGTATGAATAAAAATGAATGAGGGTCATTTCTCGAATACTAAATTAAATTTCTTACAGAAATATAGAATTTTAAATAAAAACTGCTATTTCTTTATGCATAGGAAAGGAATTATCAGGGCCTCCAGAGTACGGGAGCTTGGGGCAGAATACATAATGGGGTCCTGTAGCAAATTATATTAAAGTAAAGGAAGTAAAAGAATAATAAAACACTGTACAGGGCCCTCTACTTTCTCAGCGCAATTTGCTCCTTTTGCTCCCTCCTCTGGGCATCTCTACGAATTATATTAAAACATAATATGCGTTCTTGAAAGTTGCATAAAAGTTAGTATGAAAGTATTAATGCAGCCTTTGATTATTTTATACACTAATTTGGTATTTAAAAAAAATTAAAGTAGAAAAATATTGGAAGATGCAATATCGAAAGCGAATAATGTAGTATAAAAATATACTTTAATTACTGTATCTAATTGAACGTTTACCCGTTATTTTTTGTGAAGCGGCAAACGTTCATAACGAGTATCGTAAGTTTATATTAAGAAAAACATCAATATCATTGACATAATCCACATTTAAGCGTCATAAACCAAGATTAGAGACGTAAGTTTCAGGTAATCTATAAAAAGAGACTAAAAGATTAAGGTCAGTCACCTAATTTCGATTAAAATTAGCTTTACTGACAATGATATTAAATCACTACTTTTGAAAAAACTGGAGAAAGTAGTAGGCCTATATGAAATTCTCTAGAAAATATGACAGAATATGTAGTTTATATCATTATGTATTATATATAATAATGTTATCTACAGTTTTAAATGTATAATTTATTTATTTATATATTTATTTTAAAATACAGGTTTCTTTTGGGCAATATTTGCCACTCCCATGCAACGAACAATTAACGAAAACCATTAAAATGTGTGTAATAAACTATAATATAAATAAAAAATAAAGTATAATATATTAAATCTGCAATTTAAAATAAAACAAGAGAATTGATCGGTTAATTACTCAATGAGAAGCACTGTCGCATGTAGGCTATAAGGCCAACCACAATTACGGTATACTTCTTACAGACGGTCCTGACCCGTAATGGGATCAACTAGCATAAATGAGGGATAGGAAACGACACCCTAATTCGTATTATCCATGATGAATTATGGAGTCAGGACAGGACTCGACCCCGATTTCTCATGGCACTAGGCTGACACCTTGACATATTGCCATCTGGCAGACATAAATACGAAAGAATTTTTACTTATAATCAATAATAAAAATTAACTTAGAAATTTATAATTTAATAATGAAATTAAATTCATTAATCGTGTTATTTTTATCACTGCATATTTATGCAAGTTTATACGCATTAATAATTAACAAATTTTTAAAATTATTATTAAAATTTCTGATTACTATTTCGATAAACGAATATAAAGAAGTGTAAAAGAACTTTTAAAAACTAGCAGATGAGCCCGGCGTTGCTCAGGCAAGTAAGTTAATTCTCATTATAACGGAGAATTAACTTACTGTACTTGATGATAACGTTACTTGAATAAAATGATTAATTTTAAATTCTAAAATCTAAAAAAAAAACTTGTTTGGAACATTATATTTCGAATTTTCCGAATTTAAAACGAATTCAAATATTCGTTCGAATTTGTTTATTTTGGATTTATTGTTTTCGGGTTATTCGAAGAGTGGAAATGATTAAAATATTTATTAATTTCCTAAATGTATACTATATGTGCCACTATTTACTTTCCTTCTCTATTATTTACACTTTACACTGACTAAAACTAACTCTCTCCTTTTCCCTGGAAGAGTTTAATTTCCAAAAATCCCTTCTTAATGTGCATTCTCATGGCATACCCTACTAAAACGCAGTCAAAAACGCAAAAAACCGCATCTAAAATAGAAGTCGAGTTTTTTAGGATAAGTCTTAATCCTCTCCCTCTCCCCCGAGGGAGGAATTTCGCAAAATGCCTTCTTAGTGTACATTATCGTGACGTACCCTAACTGTGTACCAAATTTCAATTTTCAACTCCTAACTATTTGGGCTCTGCGCTTATTATTAGTATTATTATCATTATCAACCCATCTCGATTATATTATAAGATGAAACATCAATCATTATAAAAGTATTTTTGTAGAATTATTAGGATAAAAGTTATAACAAGAGGGATTTCATTAGAATCACTTTTGAAGCAGATTTAGTTTATTGTCTTAGAATCCTGTATAAGAGAATAAAAAATAACAAAAAGGTATCTATTATATTTAATATAATAAGAATTTTGAACTAATATTACTAATATTCACAGATCACCAGTGGCCGATTAGATAAAACCACTGATCACTAGCTAAAACTGTCGTGGTCGTGGATTCGCGCCTGGCCAACGGGCTGGTTACGTGGAGTTTTAAGGTTTTCTTCACGTTTGTAGCACCTAAATAGGGGCCAGTTTCCCATAAAAGACCTCCCGGAAGGCATTCCCCTGACATATCGCCCATATGTCATAATACCTATAAACCAAACCTAATATTTATAGCCGAGTGGATAAAATCACCGACCACTGACGTTGGCTGTGTTCGCGCCTACCATATGGAGTTTTTCGAGTTTTCTTCGCGAGTTTAACACCTAAATCGGTGCCATTATTCCATAGAAAAGATCTTCGACGGTTGCCGCTACTTGTGTGTTGCATTAATTTCTACCGTCAATTCAAGTAAGTCCCTTTTTAGCAAGTGTTCGACCAGTTTGTTGAGAGTTGAAAATATCTCAACTTTTGCGGAACTTCGGTTCTTTAGACCAATCATATTTATTTACCTGCTTATTGTTATCAATGATACAAAGAGATTACAATAAGCGAATTCTATTTTATATAATGCCCATTTTTGCCTGCTGATTTGATAATTTAAACTTTGAATTCTAATAGTCAAAGTGATTGTGACTGCAAAATCTCAAATGGTAATCAATAACCTGTAGCATGTCGTTTTAAAGATTTTTAAATGCTGAATCTACCGTATATTTCGGCGTATAAGACGACTTTTTAACCCAGGAAAATCTTCTCAAAAGTCGGGGGTCGTCTTACACGCCGGAATATACGGTAATAGCGCAATCAGGAATTAAAAACCTATAGCTGAAAATCTTATCTAATAGATTTTATTAAAAGTGCAAACAAGAAAATATTTTCACTGAAAATTTTCTTTAAAATCATAAGAGACTGTGGAGGAACATTGGGAATTATGTTGACATAAGTTTTTCTAATGATTCACCTTGATTATTATTCATATTTCATTTTCACTTTTCGACTTTTTCCGGTCTGTGGTACTAAGAGAGCCTTTCACCCTTATCCATGATGGATTCGACTAGGCCACCTATGATGGAGGCGAATGATTTTAGAAGAATTCTTCTTCCTTTAATATATTTTAATCTTAAAATAAAGAAAAAATTACCAAAAAAATTACTAAATCTTTTCATCTGTAATGAAAATTTAGTGCTGATTGAATGGCCAGAGCGGTTAAGGATTCTATCCCGTTCAAATTCTATTCCATATTGTCCGAAAATCCTCAGGAATTTTTCGGAGGCGATCCGTCCAGGATATTTTGGGACCATCCCACGCCATCGTGCTGGAGCGGCCAGATCCACAATGGGTCACGAGCCTGGCCGATCCCGCAATAGACTTGAAAAGGCCTTCTTAGTGTATACAGGACGGAAAAAGTTTTCAAAAAATTAAAATTCAGCACCAAAAAGCAATTCTCTCTTAGAAACGAGTGATTTTTCACTAAACAGTTTCTCTCATTTGTATCTTAATTTGTTTCCATGATGAACGTATAAAATCAATTTCAGTTTCTATGAAAACATTTAAACACAACGTACAATTAAAAATAATGTATTAAACTTACTTATTAATATTAAGCATAGAATCATAAAAATAAATCGTGGATTCACATTCTTAATGAATTAAATATAAGGTCAAAATATGAAATTATTATTACACCATTTTGGCATTAAACATGAGAGAAATATCAGAATTTAGCCGAAAGAAAAAATTTAATGGTGTTGAATAATCATTAAATAATCATCATCATTCAATGATGTTGAAAATTTTATTAATTTTCTATCATTAACTCTCACATTTTTAGTTTTTATATTTATATAATTATAAACAAATATATTTTAATTTTTAAAAGACCAGAATACAATTAGTAAAGCAGTTATTAAAATATTGAAAAAAAAAAAATTTAAGTATTAGAATTAATTCGCTTTTCTCTCCCTAGATGGTAGCACAAATAACAAAACCACCAGAACATCAGGATTTATTATGATAAATCATATTATTTACTTTTTGCGATTTATAAGTTACTTCACAGATACATTAATTTAAAAAATGTATTGATTTCGATAATAAAAATATATTTGTTTGAAGTTTTTTAAAGTAAATTTCTTACGTTTACATTTGATTGGCGTATTTGAAATCGAAAATAACGGAAACATATCAATTATTGGCTGATTTAAATTCGAATTAATCAATAATCGCATCGTTCTCTTTTTTGACTATTTCTCTAATATTTGGTAATTTTTTTTAATTATTTAACAATCAGGTATGAAATTATTTTATAAATCTGTTGAATTATAAATAATAAATTTTAAATTAAAAATAACAAAGTTGAATTTGAAAATTAAAATAATAATAATAATAATCAATAACTGTATTTTAGAAGTTTAACAATAACGTAAAGCTATTTTATAATTTTATTATAATATTTTTAAGGCTAAAACGTTGTTTTGAAGCCATAAATGTTAGAATAAATTTATACTGTATAAAACATTGACTATTGGGCGATATTATTATTACTGACATTTATTGTTATTATTTAATAAAGAACCAAATATAAAGGCTTTTATATAAAGTTACACGTTTAATAATTCTTCACAAGTGCTTTCAAAATAATCCAATTAAAAAGAAAGTGGAAAAAGTTTCTTAAGTGATAAACTTTACATATTAAATCTTCATTGATTCAGTTATAAGATTCGATTTTATTATTAAAGTGGTACATTTAAGTTAAGAATCGAAGTTAATAAACTCAATTAACAGTTATTTAAAGCTATGGGAAATCTTTTATTCTCATATGTATTAATAATTGAGTTACTGCGAATGATATGTAATTTTGTTTCTATCCAATGCATAAGGTGAGCAAATGGAAAATGTCACTTTGACAAATGCTATCGAAGTAACAAAAACATTTGTTGATATCATACCATTATTGTTTGTTTGATCACTTACAAAGTAAGAATATTTATTATATAATTTGTTTACCTTTAAAGATGGAAATTCTCAAGATTTTCAGTTGTTTTATTTTTTACGTTTACATAAAACATATGACCGTAGGTCAAATTACATACAATTGTTTATGAAATCAAAGAAGTAATAATTGTTGTATTTTAACAAAAATTGTATGTAATAACGAGCAATTATTTATTGTGACATCGTCACAACGCCGGACTGCAATTTTTACTTAATTTAAAATATATGCTCACCACCTCAAATTAGTAGTGGTTTGCCCCTGTACGTCATACTCTTCCTTTAACAATAGCGTCGTGCTGGTCATCTATGTAACACCTTTTGCGGGTAAATTTGAATTTAAATAACATGACTTTTGGTCTTTATTGCAGGATTTCGTATACTTAATCGGTGCTTCCTGCTCCTAATTTTTAAAAGTTTTGTCTTGTCTTTCACCTAGCTAACTCCGTTCTCGAGATTAAGAAAGGACAGTCAGACAGACGACAGTGGGACAGCCCAATAATGCTCTAAAGCAGAATTTTTGCTTATTTTATACACTCAAAGTCTATTCTTTCTTGTATTTTAAATAGTTCTATATTTATTTTTTTGCAAAGATAGTTTTTTTGTTTCCAAGCATCTCGCTAATTATAATTTCTTCTAGTGAGATAAAAAAAAATAATCAATTATAAATGATAGAATAATGTATAAAATTTACTACTAAAGTGGTAGAAATGTCCTAGAAGATTCAGGAGAATAGGTTTCAAAGGTATGGTCACATTATGAGGAACGATAAAAACTACATGATAAACAGAATTAGTTCAGGAATCGAGGGGAGAAGGAATAAGTGTAGGAATCAGGAGCAAGATAGAATGACTTATGTAAGAGAAAAGAGAACAGACTGTAACAGAACAAAAGAAAGAAGTGAGACAGCTTATAAGAAATAGAAGTTTTATGTACGACAGAAGAAGAACAGGCAGAATAAAACGTAAAAGAAAAGATAGAAAGAAACATATTTTTAATAAATAAAAAAAAGTAATTAATTGAAAGTAAAGCATAATAACTATGATATAATATTTTATTTAGTTATTTAATAACACATACTCATATAAACAGTATATTTATGACTGAGAGGTAGCAGATATTAAATCCACTAAGGACTAACAAACAAAATTAAATTACAGTTATCATGTATGTTATTATATTTTATTAACAAAAACTTCAAAACAACAAAAACTTTAATTAGTATTACACAGTCAAACTTCGATTTAGCGCACTATTTGTTTTGTTCTGAAATCGACACTAAATCGAGTGTGACGCTAAACTGAAGTATCTCAAAAAAGAATTGCATCAAAAGGTAGTATTTGAGTTTAACAGTTTGCAAGTCATGATTTCGTGGTAACAATGTGGTTTATAATACAAAATTCTTCATTTATTAACCCAAAGACAATGAAGGGTTTCTGTTTGATATTTATGGAAAGATTTGTTTGCTCGATGCCCTAATTGGGAGAGCTTTGCATTGAGGATTCTTTGTATATAAATTAAATCAATTTTAATTGTTTTATTAAAATTATTCTATTTTTTTAAAGAGTCCTAGCTTGTAAACCTCTCTTTGACTACTCCAGTGTTTACGAAAACTAATTTCACTAAGTACTTAAGTAAACATAAAGCACACTAAGAGAATAAAGAACACCTGTTTTGACACGACAGTGATGCTGTTATCTTAAAATTCCTGGACATAAAAATTAAACACTTACATGTTTTACTTACACCACAGTAAAGAATAATTTTAGAAAATGCGCTTGTATTCAAAATACAGTATTTTCTCTTTTGTATAAAAATGCATAAATCGAATTTGTGTAAATTGAATTCCTCATTGGGTGGTTCATGGAATTATGGCAATGTAACACATGGGCGATCTGTCAAGGGGTGCAATTCGAAAGAAATGTCTACTGGGAATTGACCCTGTTTATGTGTTAGACACGTGAAGAAAATCCGGAAAACTCCACTTGGCCAGATGGAAATTGAGGAGTTCACGCCTCACTTACATGGTTTTATTCACTCGTCACTGAAGAGAGGAATTCGGCAATGGATTTTTATAAAATCTAGTTACGGGAAAGATCGTTAAAATTATTGTATATTTAAAAAAATGCAGCCATGTTTTTTAAAAATCTCAAAGTATTTTATTTTTGGATAAAATTATCAGTTCGTGTATTATTTTTATTATAAAAAATCAATAAATTATGACTTGTAAAAAGTATATATTTCATTGAATAAGTACTATAATTGAATATTTAAAAAATTATGTTATGGGAAAGTAAGTTTAATTTATTAGCAAGAAGCAATGACCTATTCACAGCAAAAAAATCAATTTAACTTAATTTGGAAGTGCCACCAATAAACATAGTCAAGTAAATTCTTCCAAAAATTGCATACTCTGTAAAATATAAAAATACTTGTCATGAACTTGTTCTTTCATCTGTTAAGATACAGTTTGACCCAAGAGAACAACTTCAAAAATTCATGTCTCAGTGGATTTTGATCCTAAACAGGTTATGTTTTTGTAGCAATACATAAAATAACAAAGGATTTTTTCACATAATAACATATTATGCGGATTTTACTTGTAATTTCTGCCGCTAGATGGCTCTGTTTAGAGAGTGAGGCCTACGATGTGACATCACAAAAGTGACTAAGATACACAGAAGTACAGGAGGGGAATTAATTAACCTATTTAATTATAAGTAGGGATAGTATAGTGGTAGAAATTGTAAATAAAATTTGCGTAAAATACAGTTAGGCTACTTCAAAACAAAAAATAAATTATTCATGTAGTTACCACAGTAAGGTTAACCCTCGGTATATGCTGTTTCCGTCAATACGAATTTCGGTTAATGTGGGTCAACGTTGCCAGATCGACAGACCTCACAGCTGGGATGGGTTCAAAAAACAAAAAGCTAAGTAAGCGAACCAATGATGTAGTCCGATTATATTGGTTTGCTTATTATTCTTATTAGTTGGCTTGCGTATTGATTATTGCCATTGGTTTGTTTTCTTTGTTTAGTTGCTTGTTTCTTGAAATCACCCGTGTTAACTCTGAACTGATATTTTTTCCCACCGTTAGTTTTTCCTACTTAGTTTTCCTAGTGCAATGCCCTTATTCGGATAATTTTTGAGGCCTGTCTTTTTTTTCAAGCTTCGATGGTCCATAAAACAAAGACGAGTGTAAATAACAAAATGAATTTATTACCAAAAGTTAGATACAAACATGGTTACTTTTTAGCATAATCACCGTGAAGATTGAGGAACTTGTCATATCTGTGAACGAGCTTTTCCATCCCCTTGTCATAGAATGTTGTCGCCAGTTGAGCCATGTTGCCGCCAGCAGAATTGAGATGGCCTTAACAACATTGTTTTGAAGATCGTCATTAGTTCGTTAATCTCATATCTCTGCCCTGCCAGCCATGTTTTCAGTTCAGGAAAGAGGTGAAGGTCTTCACACATTAAAAAGTTTTAAACTGGGTGGATGTCTGAAAGGTGGGAGTCTTCACCACCTTTAAACACCCAACGTATAGCCCAGATTTAGCGCCGAGCGACTTCCACCTCTTTCCTAAACAGGAAAAGTGGCCAGGTGGGCAGAGGTTCAAGACTAATGATGATCTTCAAAAAAACATTAAGGTCTATGTCAAATCATTGGCGGTAACATTCTATGACAAGGGGGTGGAAAAGCTCGTCGACAGATATGATAAATGCCTCAATCTTCACGGTGATTATGCCAAAAAGTAACCGTGTTTGTACCTAATTTTTGGAATAAATTCATTTTGTTATTCACACTTCTCTTTTTTTATGAACCATCGGAGCTTGAAAAAAACCAGCCTACATAATATTTATTTTTATACTTAGTTCAGTTTTGCAAATATTTTTTTTCATAATTCTTTAGCCTACTCAAACAAAATGCAAAGTTTTAAAATTACGAATTATCATGGAAACTTCACAGCAACTCTCGTCTAAATATAGCTATTGCTATAATAATAAAAGCAAGCGTTATCTGATTATATTACATAACAAATATATATTATAAGCATTTTTAAAATGACCTTTTAACGTTTATATCTACAGCAATATGTTATAAGAGACGACAGTTTGCTTCCTAATGTGGTAATGTGATAACCATCAATTTTTTTCTCTACAATTTTCTTATATTTGAGGATGTAATTATATAATTTCTATTTTAAATCTTTAAAACAAACTCCACAAGAAAATTTTTCTTGTGGAGTTTGTAAAATTTCTTGTAAATTTTCTTGTAAATTTTATTTACAAGAAAATTTTTCTTGTGAAGTTTGTTTTAAAGATTTTTGACTACAATAAATGTTTTTGATTATTGTATTCAAATAACTTTTTCTTGTCGGTTGTGCAATGTAATACTTTAATTCGAAAATTTGGTTTTATTTAAAAAATAATATTAACTATATACTATAACAACAAAATTAAAATTTAATATCTCATAATGTTGTACTTTATATTTAAATCGTGTACATGAATAAAACAGTAATCGAAGATGCTTTAGTCAATTTTTTAAAATTTTCAATTAAATATTTTAAAGTAATAAATTTAATGTCTGGTGTATTTTTTTTATTTGACTAAAATTTTATTAAAATTTAAAGAGTATATAAGTTAATAGATAGATTTTAAAAGAAGCAGAGCTATTTACTTGGGCCTCTCAGGCCCCGATAGACAATTTAATTTCAGATATAAAACTTTAATTATGTGATCCAAGAGGGTTAATAAATTTTACTAATAATTTAAGCAATTAATTTAGAAAATCACTTTGATAAATTTGACATTTCAATGTGTACAATTGCTTAGTTAACCTTTGATACAGACCGTTTGATTTTACTAAAACCCTTTAGTTGGTTTGCTTTGATGGTATAAGGCAACTCAATCTGCCAAGGGGATGTTCCCTCCCGGGAGGGGAATGCCCCTTGGATAATTTAAGAAAATGACTTTTATTTAGGTGTTACACACGTGAAGAATACGTGGGGCGAGAACCCAAGACCAAAGGGTGTTGGGTTCGCGCCCCACCAACAGTCAGCCTCGTGAGTACCTTCAGTATCAATTTTAAAAATCATTGTCATTATATAACCTTCAGTAACATTTCTAAAAATCTAGGTATTGTGCCCCTTATTTCTAAAGCTGGGGGCTATCAAGGTTTCCTTAAGTCTGCAAAACTATCGTTATCTTTCATTGATAAATTTTAAAGAAAAATATAAACATAAATTAAGATTTAATTAAATATTATTGCAGACATGGGCAAATGCGGCTCTTGCTGAAAGTGTTCATTTCTGTTTTTTATGATTATTTTTACAATTTTATTTCCACAATTTTGTGAAAATATGTAATTATATATATATAATATTTAGTAATTTATTTCCAAGTTGGTGCAATAAATTAAATTGACATTTCAAATCTATTCCTTGAAAACAAGTTCTTGACCCGGATGGGGACACCCTATCTTTCCCTGCCTTACCATACTATCGCCACGACAGTACAGAACTGCGGCTCCCATGCATTTTGCAAAACCTACATTTCGGCTCCCACTGAACTCTTGCTTGCCCACCCCTGTATCATTATATGAAATACATGAAATATTAATCGATTTATTCAGCAATAAATAATTTAATTAATACGAATTTCTCCGATACATTAAATTTCAAGTACTATATTCAATGATTATCATTTCACGAACACAGTTTTTAAATTACATAATGCTTCGCTAAATAATTATAAGTTGTTTACAGCTGTAATTTATTAATTAATATTAATTTTAAGTGTAATTACTATCACGTGACTAGGGAGACGAGGAGGACACTCTTTATTAATTTGCTAGCGGTATTCTACGTCATATAAAACACAGAAGGGGAGAAAAACTTGCATTTCGATAAGACATTTTTTTATGACTTAAATTGAAATACCATTTCCAAAAACATTGGCAAAGTAAAAAAAGGAAATTACTGTAAGAACTCTTAGCAATTTAATTAAGTAATGGAAAACTTATGTCACTTTATCTTTGTGTGTAGATACGGGGGGGAGTCGTCAATCGGAGTAGGCCTTCTTCATATTCCAGTCAACTGTCATTAAGATTGTTTTGCTGAAGTTGGATTAAGAGAAAGAGTGAAATGATACAATAACTAAGAAAATGGGACAGTAAATCAAAGTAAGGCATGGCCAGGAAGCTTGTAATGAAGATCAACGGTTTATTTCTTATAAAGGTGAATAAGGAATGACTGCTGAAGTCAATCAAAGACGATAGGATTTACAACGTTATTACTAGTTTATGTCAACCAAAACCAGTTTATTTGCTTCTCCTGCATCAAAAAATGTCGATTTTTATTAGGAAAATATTTTATATAAAGTATATAACTGAGAATTTTTCTGTCATACACTTTTATAACAATTATTATTATTATCATTTTGTGTACATATTTAATTTTAGTAGAGAATAAAAGAGTGAATAAATCATAAATAAGATAGATTTATAAAGTCGTTTACATTTATTGTCGACATTAAAGCGAATTTCACTTTTTGTGATTTTTACACCCGATATCACATTTCCATTTTGTAATTTTACAGAAAATTTCACAGTTCATTTTCGAGATTTTATAGCAAACCCCACTTTTCCTTTTTGAGATTTAATAGCGAAATTCATTTTTTGTGATTTTTATAATTTCATTTTAGTCATATAATAACAAAAAAGAAGAGTGAAATTCGTTATATTAATAGAATCGTTATAGTAAAATTTGCTGTAAAATACCTAAAAAGAAAATAAAGTTAGGTATAAAATGAGGAAAAGGAAATTTTGCGTATTTGTAATTTTACAGCGAATTTCCTTTTATTTTTTGATTTTATGGCGAACAATAAAATTCCTTATAAGATCACAAAAAGGTAATGTTATTTGTTTGATGAAAAATTAATATTTTTAATTACCTCTTGTAAAATATTAAGTACTGAAATGAAATTTTCTAAGTAGATTCTTGCGCGTTTAAGGGAAGTGATGTACAAAAAAAAAAAACGAATTAAATGAAGAGGGAGACTTAATCTCCACTAGTGGTGGTGGGTAAAGATGAATAATAAAGAATAAATATTTGCAAAGAGAAAATTAAAAAGAGACCTTCCTACCGTTACGCATTTCAAAAATAAACAATTGGCCATTCCAATGAACTGTAGAGGGCGCTGTATAAATTTAAAATGGCGAATGTAAACAGAATAAGTTTGTTCATAATTTACGTTGACATTATGTCTTGTCAGTTGTTTACGTGTATACAGTATATGTGGATAGGTTCGCGTTATTTGAAAAACAAGGTGGAAGTACAATGAATGCAAATTATATTAACCTGATTTCGAAATTATAGAGAGCGCTGGCTATCGAATTTCTTGTGATTCGATAGCCAGTGCCCTCTATAGGAAAAAACACTACGGGATGGTAGTTGTCAGGATATGTTGGGACTCGTCGCTTCACCGCTTGGATGCCCCCATATTAGAGGCCTGGCTGAACCCATGATCACCCTGTACACACCACACTACTTTTTCCAGTTTTCAATATAAATTATGTATAAGCTTTGCGTTCATGATCTATAAATATCATATTGATAAACAATGAATTCGTAAACAATAAATATGAAAGTAAGACGTTAAGTATGGACAGAAAAAAATGAATGAATAGAAAGCAGTGACTAAAGATACAATAATATAATGTGTCTAGTGGTATGGTTTAGTTTATTTGTTTATGGCAACATAAGTGGGCAGTATGTCTAGAGAATAGTGACTATAAACAGAATAGTAAAAATATATAAATATGAAACGATGATTATAATCGTAGTAGTGACTTTAATGAGTAGAAAAGTTTCACTATAAACTTCATGATTAATGTGTATGATTAACTTGCATTATGAACCTGAATGATGAGCTTGCATGATGAACTTGTATGACTAAAAGAATATAGGACAATGAACAGAAAATAGTATGCACGACTAGAAAACAATTGCTTACAATAATAACTACAAAAATAATAAATAAAAGTATTAATGAATGATAATTATGAATACAAAAACTGAAATTTCTTTACAGAAATTTTACTTCTTGCTCCTTACTTTTCAAATTTAATTTAATTTTTAATTTAAATTTTTTTGTATAATGTTTAAAAAAGAATATTTTATTTTAATTTTATAAATTACAATTAATTGTATATGAACTTAAATTTTTTGAAAAACATGAGAATTATGAAACACATTTATTAACAGGTTTCATAGTTTGTGACTATTTTTATTCATAATAATTACCCATCAAAACATTATTTTTTCATATAACTCATGTGCAAATTACATTTTATATATTTTGTTTCGATTAAAACGGTTTATTTAGTGTAAAAAATTTCAATTACTTTAGATATTCTGTTTCTTTAAATAAATGAGCAAAAACTAAAATATACCTTTTATATTACAAAGTATTAATTATTATAGAATGGCAAAAATCTTAATTTTGAGGATAGAGACAAGTTTTATATTTAAAAAAAAAATGTAAATGGTAAAGTCTTCATTAAGTCATTAAGTTAAATGGTTAAGTCTTTAACGAGTAAAGTCTTCATTAAGTCCAACCATATTCGAGACCCCTCTAATTCCTCACCCCATCGAACTTTAACCACCAAAATTTAATGGTATCAATGCCCCTAACACCCAAACCCTCACGCAAAATTTCATAATTTTTTTACAAAAGGCACGGGAGTTATTAAGCTTTAAAGTAAGAGAACAAAATCGCGCCCCTACACACAAACATACAAACATTTATACATACAAAAAAAAACCCAATTTCTTTTTATTTCTCGACATTTCAAATGTCATCCGAGTCCAAAAATGTAAAAATTTTGGGGGTGATTTTTGAGGGGCCAATACATTCCCTCTGTTATACATAACAGCCGGGAAAGTAAAAGTTTAATTTAAATTATAACTATTTAATTAACATTAAAATTGTTTTAAAAAATAAATTAAATTATGATTAACGAAGACATTTTAAAACATAAATTTTTATATTTGAAACACGGTAATATAATTGTCAACCTCGAGTATGGAAATTAATTTATTACTTTCTTCTGTAAAAACACCAGAATAAAAGGGCTTTTAACAAAATAAAAAGTTGTATAAATATTTTAGAAGTAATATTTATTTTAGTTAGAAGCTATATTTGCTTACTTTTTATATTTTAATACCGTGGTATAATTTATTAACTGGCGGAGACAAAATTAGATTGGTAATAAATAGATTCAGGAGAATTTATAAAATGATATTCTTTTGTAAAAAAGTATTAAAATAGTAAGGTATTTGTTTCGTATTTTTAACAAGAATAAAAATATGTATAAAATAATTTTAAAAAATTAAAGTCTTAATAGTAAGTATTAAATATATAATAAGAGTAAGACACCTTCGAAATTAAAACAATACTGTCACTAGCTAGTCGGTACTTACCTTGGTAAATGGATATATTCGTAAGTTAGTGCTTATACTCGACATGTAAAACAGATATACAGTATATGAATAAATACGCTTGTACTGATACATGTCAGTATCTAGAAATCAATATTTACACCTGTGATAAAATCAATTAAATTATTGGTATGCGAAAAAATATATCTGTTCTAAGTACTGGCACTAAAAATACACCAGTTATAAGTAGTGGCACGTAAAATGATACACCAGTTGTAAGTACTAACACGTGTAAAGATACACCAGTTCTTTGTGCTGGCACATGAAAAGATTTATGTTAACACTTTTTACAAATGTAAGTGCTGGCCCGTTAAAAAAGAAAGCAGAAGCCACAAAGAGATAGATTCAAAATCAAAATTTTATTTTCATAATATTATTTTTTCAACTTTTATACCCATTCGCTAGTGATTTTTTTAACTTTTACTTTTAAAATATTACTTTTGTTGCATTTAAACCATGTTTGTCCACTAAACAATTGAAGTTTGTTGCTGCTGTTTACGCTCTTCCATAATAATTTACATATTTAGAACGTTAAGTATCAAAGAATCACAGGAAGTACACGTCATTTCATTGATTGCACAAGAAAAAACTTTATAAAAGTATTCGATTGAGTTAAAACAAAACGGTTGCAATGTGGGAGTGATTTTAAACATAACAGAGCGTAGGCTAAGTAATCAATATATTTGATGAAATTCCCATCTGTTGGCTCCTGTACAATGATTGAAGGTTCCTTTTGTGTTTTTACACAACATTAAAATAGAATAATGACGTTTCTATTCAGATAACGATCACTCACGCCTTAATTTATACAAAATGTGGGCTTAATGGTATTATTATCTATAAGCAGCAGAGGTTCAAGTGTATGGATTAAACAGTAGATCGAACCGTTCTCTATGTACTAATTGTGTTCAATAGGAAATTAGTAAGCAAGAATAATGATTTTTTCATAAAAAAACACAATAATAATTAATAATATTGTAGAGTTTTGATAAAGAAGAGTAGGAAACGCCTCCAAAATTCATCTTCACATCGTTTACATAAAGTAAATTTTTAATAAGATTTACAAAAATGTTCTCATTTTAAATTAACTTTCTTAATAATAAATGATCCTATTTAACATTACAAATTGATTGCTATTTTTATAAAGGTGATGCCTATAATAAATTGACATTTAACCTTTTCTTTCTCTTTTTCTTTATTTATTTACTTTTTTTAAATTGTAATTTTTGCTCTTATTTTTAACCCGTGGATTAACTTTAAAGTTTTAAAATGAATTTCTCGAAGATAAGAGAATTTAATTTACTAAATTTACTTTGGCTTTTGTTCGATTGAAGTAATTAAATAAAATCTTATCTTAAGTGTAGGTTTTAATGTTGTTTTATTTGCATTAAATGAGGTGTTCTTTCTAGGTTTTAACGAAAATTTCACATGTCTATCTACATACGTAAAAGTTTTTGAATTTCGAGGTGTGAGTTGCTGTTAGTATCAGATGATAATTTTCTCTTTCTTCATCTCCTGTTCGTACAGTTATTCTTGCTCATCCAGCTCTTCTTTATCTCTTTTCTTCTCCTTTCTTCTTCTTATCTTTTTATCTTCTACTTTTACCTTTCTTCTCCTTACTTTTTCCTTCCTTCTGCTTGTCTTCTTTTTCCTTTTATCTCCTTACCTTCTTTCTCATTTTTTCCTCTTACTTTCTTGCCTTCTTTTTTTGTCTTCTCTTTACTTTCTTATCTTCTTTCTCCTTTGTTTTTCTTACCGGTAGGTTCCGATAAGAAAAAGAAAAGACAAAGACGGTAAGAAGGTTCCTGCCGTCTTCCTTCTTTCCTCTGCTTACCTTCTTACTTCACTCCTCTTTGCCTTCATCATTCTCCTTATCTTCTTTTTTTCCTTTTTCTCCTTACCTTCTTTCTTCATCTTATTATTATCAATCAAATATTAAATTACTTTTTCATTTCCTACCATTGATAATTAATTCACGGAAAGAAAGAAATACCATTTGCCATAAATTGAAGCATCCTGAATCATCTTTAATATTTGAAGAGGATGAAGTTATGAGCTTGGTGCCGATAAAATCATCACAAAACTATTAAAAAATTAATCATTCTTGGCATCACTGTATGATGCTCATCAGTTTTATAATGTTTAATAAAAGATTTATTAATGGAATTTTATGATTACCTTCACACTTGATAATGAAAAATCTGTGCGAATGACACTATTCAAGACGATGAAAATAATTATCACTGTTTCCAATTATATAATCTTTAAGCAGAGGTCCATTTGATAAGGTTGTTGTAGTAATTGACTTATTGAGCCTGATAATCATTGCAAAGAATTTCGCTTCCAAGGTGATGAAAATGAAGTGAATTTATTCATTATTAGCCAACAGCATTAGTAGCGAACAAAATAAGTTTCTAGTCATATCAGTATCCGAGACATATGTTACTGATACAACCAGTAGGTTTATCGAAGAATGATGATGTGAAAGAATAATATACTTTTATTTTACTAATTGGATAATTTAGATAAAGTAATTATTTAAATATATTTTGTTTTTCACTTGACTAGTTCTTGTGTGCGCTTTTATACTTCATTTTAAGAAATTCCAATATAGCAGCTACGAAGGAATTGCAATTTTAGAAGAAATTGTCATCACATGACTGAAGAGTCAATAGACGTAACAATCTCTACAATTCTTCGTTTACAAACAAACGCATTGATTTCCTCTCCAAAATTGATCATCAATTGGAGAAAAACTTTATATTTTGTTCATCATGTCGACTAGAAAAATCTATTAAGTATATCTTATCTATCTAATAAGTGCTTCTATTTAAAAAAGAAGAATGGCAACTTAAATTGTGTCTCCAATAGTTATATTGCTTATTTATATTAAATTAAAAGTTAGAATTAAATTCTAAACGAGTTTTTGGTTACTTTACATCACCAGTTTTATATTTTTCATTATTTATCATTACTGTTCGCGAGAGAAATGAAAAGATAATTTAATACTCAATTAATAATGATAATGATGATAAAAAGAAGAAAGAGGAAAAGGAGGAGAAAGAAGAGAACGAGAACACAAAGAAAACAATAACAGAACGGAAAACTGAGGAAGAAAGATGAGAAAAACAAGTAGAAGGGAAACAACAAGAAGAGCAATAACAACAAAGGAAAGATGAAGAATAACGTTGATAAAAACAAGAAGAAGAAAAGGGGAAAGAAGAACAAGTGGAGTAAAAAGAACAAGCGAAAGAAGAAGAAAAAGGATGAAAAATGAAGGAGAACAACAAGAGGAAGAAGAACAAGTGGAGAAATAACAAAAGGAAAAGGTGAAGAAGAAGGATGAGAAAAGTAAGAAGATAAATAACAAAGGAATGGTGAAGAAGAAGGATAAAAAACAAGGGAAAGAACATATTACGCAATAACAACAAGCGAAAGGAAAAGGATTAAAAACACACAAGAACAATAAATGAAACATGATGAAGAGGAAGAAAAATGAGAATAACAAGAATGGTGAATATCCTCATTAAAATATCGATTTTTTTTTGCTTCAAATTTTCTATATTATTTAATCGATAACGGTCTTTAATAAATTTCATTGTATATATATTATTTAAAATCAATGAAACAGTATTTATATATTAATCTTATTTTAAAAGTCCTTATTGATTGACATAATCCTAAAAAGAAAAGAGAAGAAAAATTCTTTCTACTTTCTAATTCTCAAAATAATCCGTTTTCCACAGTCGTTTTGCAGTTATCGGCCTACTTAAACGGTATTTTTTGTCATCTTGTCTATATTTAATCACCTTTCTTACTGTACGATCCTCTTTACCAGCAAACTTCTTCAAAGCATTAAATTCTCATAAAGTATTAATATAATAGATATTTTTTCTTTTGTTGTAAGAAATCTATTCATTTGTACTTCGCACACACAAACACGTCATTTTCCCTTCAATATAATCGAGTATAAACTCTTGCAAGATGGGCATCGATCAAACTCTATTTGTTGAACTTCCAGGTTACATTTTCCTATTAATTTAATCGAATTTATACAATTTTATTTTTAAATTATCTTCTTCAACATTTTAGTCTTTACAAGTAAACAGAATACTTTGCTAGAATAATGTATTTTAGACAATTATTTAAGGATTATTAATGAATAAAGCTTCAGTGTATTGTCATAATGCAGGACTTTGATTTCTAATTATCTTTCAATTTAAAAAATCACGCGACTTCCACACCTGAAGTTTATATTTAGTTAACCGGGACCTCGAGCTTTCTGGTATGGATTTTCATATGTCTAAATTCCGTTCTGAAGATTAACGAAAGATAGACGGACAGTGACAATGCGTAGGTCTGCAATCTGAAAATTGCAGCTAAGTTAAAGTTGAAAAAAAATTCATCAAACGGTGAAGATAATTAATGTAGAAGATCATTAATAAACGTCAGCAAGATAATCATAAAAATATTCACATGACAAAGTCAAATAATGAAGAAGGTCATCGATGATGATAATCAATAATAAAACAAAAATTAATGATAAAGGATATTATGGTTATGATGATGATTACTTTAAAAAATGCCAATTAATGAAGATAATCGATGAAGAATACTGTTAAATAATGATGATGATTGTTAATAAAAAGCATCAAATGAAGACTATTGAAGAAGAATTTCACGAATAATCAGTTTAGAAGTTCATCAGTGATGAGAATTATTAATAAAAGCATTAAATTATAAAAATCATCATTTAATTATTAAATGTATTGTCTTCAATTACATACACTTGAAATCTGTAACAAAACACTTCTTGCAGAACTGAAATTACTATCCAGGAAACACTTATTACGTAGTGCTTTACAATAAAAATATTCTAAAATTCAATATTTTATATAAAAATTTCCAAATTATTGATGGTTTATTCTGATATTCTCATCTTATTTAACCTTTTCACCATCCTTGGAATAATTAATAATTTCTTTAAAGTATTTAAAGAAATTATTAAAACTTTTAATAATTACAATTATTAACACAAATATAGAATTTTAAATCAATTAAATGGCAGCACATTTCATTTACATAATTTCAAATTTATTATTTCCTTCTTCATTACCTGTTGATCAAGATATTAAATTTATTTCTTCGGCAATTGATAAATTGTTTTAATTAAAGTTTTAATAATTAAATTGTTATAATTAGAACACGCTTACAACAATAATTTCATTCAGTTCAATTTCATGTACCAAGAACTCGGTCATCTTGAAGGACTGTGAAGAAATTCTTCAAGATTCTTTAATATAAATGCATTTAAATCAAATTTTAGCTATATTTTACGATTATTTTTGTTAATTTTTTTACACTTAGAACAATTGCAGGTTATCCAAACGCCAGTTGTCTGTCTGTTCTTCTACAAGTAGAGGGTTTCTGACAGATCCATTGACAACCGACAAATCATCTTAGAATTTGCTGCCTGACATGGTTCTGATGATGGATCTGCGAATAAGAAACGAAAGATTCAAATGGAGCAACACTTGAAGCACTTTATTTGTGGTTCCTTCAAAGAAACCGCAATGGAAACCAATATAACAGTACCCTTTGTTATATGAAAAGGCACTATATACTTGAATCCTCATTTGAGGAGTGGTTCCATTGTGGTTTCTTAAATTCTCACTTGAAGATTCAAGTGGCTGTTCAAAGTCAGCAATGATTTCCTCAGAAATTTTAAATCACGACATGGCATAAAAGAACTTTAACCCTTTGGTCCACTTAGAAAAGTTTTAGCTTACATCCATATCTTCAACTCCTGACTTAAAAAGTTTGCAAGAGCGAATCATGCGCGTACGCCAACTGTATTCATGCATTGTCATTGCTGATGACTGGAAAGTCTAAAAATTCATTGTCTCAAACCTGCATACTCATAGTTTACAAGGTGCAAAAATATGAGTAGATGATCCCTGACCTTTCATGTGAATGGCATGCCAAAGACTTTAGTAGCGAGCGTTAAAAGACACTAAGAAAAACAAGGCAAAGTGTTTTAAAATAACATTTGTTACCTCTAGCAGTATCCAATCGGGGCCTCTATAGTAATACAGAAGTAAACAAAAAAAAAAAAAAAAAACATTGCACAGGAGTGCCTAATTTCTCGGGAGGCCCAGGGAAATTTGCTCCTTTTACCTCTTCTAAGCGGTCCTAACTGTTGCCATGTATTGAATTTGAAATTCATTAACGTCAAACGATCTGAAAAGGAAATGGAATGAGATGAAGAAAAATGATGAAGAAGATGCACGTGAATGACTGATGAATAACGCAGGTATTAATGGTGATTTTCAAAGATTTTCAAAACAAACTTTAGTTCAAACACTTCCGCTAGGGAGCGCTTTGGCGCTTGGAAAGTAGTTTATCATAGAAATATTGCAACTTAAAGGCCCGTATTACACTACACGCGAAGCATCAATGGAAAGCGGTTGCGGTGCAGTCAGCTGTTCGTGACCTTCGAATTTTACACCCAATCAATGGGGCACACATTTAAATCTTCGCAGAAATCATGCTCCCTTTTAGAAGGAATAAATGCGTTTTGTTGTGTTTCTGTCTTCTGCCAACCAGTCTAGTAACAAATTTTACATCAAATGGATTAAAGGGCACTGTGGCACTCCGGGCAACGAACGTGCAGACATGCTTGCTCGTACAACAACCATGCTCACGGACATCATTCCGGCATACAATCAACTCCCGGTTTCAAGACTAAAAGAACTCCTGTGGCATCAGACTGTTGCCAGATGGCAGGAGGAATAGGAGCGAACTCCAGAATCGCATATCACTCGACAATTCTTCCCAGACGTCGAAAGACGGCTCAAGTGGAAGTGGCTTCACCCTGAACACCGCAGTTCGCAACTGCTTACAGAGCACGGAAAATTTAACGCCTACCTGTATAGGTTTCAGCATAGTGACACTGACTGTTGCCCTATCTGTGGGGTGAGTGACGGGGTTAAACATTATCTGTTATCGTGCCCTATATTGGAAGATATAAGACGCGAACTCAAGATCTACATACAAGAAGACAACCTGAGTTGGCCATGTAAGCCAGAACACCTTGTGTCAAGCAAAAAGTACTTTTTTCTTTTTCAAAGAATGGTTAAACTTTATTTCATCAGAACATTAATACACTAATTATTGTTTTACTGTTTTAGCTTTATTGTATCGCCAAAGACCTTTCATGATCTTCTACTAGCCTACTATGTTCTTTTGTGTTGGTTGCTGCACAAATCTGCGCTGTGCCCTCATCCTGGCCTATGTTCTACGGGCGATTTCATCTGTTTTATCTGAGCTCTCTTGAGGAGCTCCTATGTACTTACTGTGTGTAAGTTGTTGCATAAGATCTGTTCAGTGTTTGTCACCTGGTCCTCTGTTTATACGCGGATTCTGTTTAGGCTGTTTTACGGTCATTATAATTGTCAAAGACATTGACTCATTTTACTGACATGTTTTCTAGTTAATGTATATTTTCGCGTGTTTTGTTTTTTTTTGTTTTTTTATTATTTTTTTTATTTCATTATCATACACATTGTCGGTTCTATTGCTCAGAATGTAACACCACTGTACTCCATGTCTTTCTACCCCGACTGTGCCTAGCGGTGTCGGGAGAAATAAAGTTTATTTTGTCTGTCTGTCTGTCTGTTGTGTTTCTGTCGTTCTGTTTGGTGTATTTTCCTGCAAAACACTCCCTAACGGAATTTTTTTTTTTTGCAAAATCTTTTACCGCATCCTTTGCACAATCTGTATTCAAATTTTGGTGTCAATCCGCTTGTCGATTACAGCTACAGGGTGCTCTGAATAGGGAACCTTTAATCATGGCCATCTTGTACGTAGTAACCATAAATATATGAAAAGATAATTAGGTTAACACTTTAATTAATATATCATTGTTTAATTTGCAAGAATTTTGTATGGAAAGCAATACAGCAAACTTAATTACTTTTCTCAAAGCGGTACTTCCGAATCACGAAAAACTCCACCCCTCTTACTACAAGTTGCAATGTTATATTAATATAAATAAAAATAAATTGAATTTCTAAATGTAAATCATTTCTCTTTATAATTAAACCTTACTATTGTTAAAAATACTAAAAGTTCAATTAAATTTCTTTCATACTTTAATTATTTCCCATAATCTTTTTATCTTACATCCATTTATTTTCTTTTTATAATGATTTCACTGACACCAAATCTTCTTCAGCGATCTTTTACGATTGCAACTTCATATACATCAACAATTTCCAATTCTTAGTCTTCTTATCAATTTTTACGTTTTATTTTTATATTTTTCTGTCGGAATGATTTCATTTTATAATGATTTTTTCCACATGATTTCTGTAATAATCTCTTCAGACAATCGTTTAATGCAAGAATATCCAACTTACAAGGTGCTAACCACTAGAATTTATCCCACAGAATGACATTTATTTATTAAATTTAATTTATTTTCTTAATAATAATCTTTTTAATTATATATTTGGCTGTTTTCTATGATTTTTTTCAACAGAAGTAGTAATTCTTCACTCCATTCTTCAACACTGGTTTGGATTTCTGCATTAAACAACGTTCTGATCACTAGAATTTCTCATGGGTCAGCACACTAATTTATTAAATTTAATATATTTTCTTTAAAATAATATTTTACATTATATATTTTACTGTATTTTATGATATTTTTCAACAGAAGGAGTAATTTTTCACGCCATTCTTCGACGTACTTTAATGCAAAAATAGCCAACTTACAATAGAATTTATCTCACAACACGACATTTATTCATTAAATTTAATATGTTTTCTTGAAAATAATTTCTTTGTTTATATATTTTTATTGTTTTCTCTATTCCTTCATGCGATTTCATTATTATTAATTTTCTATACATCTTCTATATCTTCCTTTACCATTTGAAATCCCTTGAAAGTAAAGATTTCTTTAAGTTATCTTACCACTTAAGAACAGAGTGCAAGAAGAAAAAAATGGAACTAAACAATTTTCTTAATTCTTCTATATTAAATTCTCTTCTAAAATATAACTTTACTTTTAGGTATATTTGTGTTTCCTTCTATTAAATCTTAAATTTTATTAGTATTTTGCGAAGAAAAATAAAATTGTTTAGTTGCTAAACAATTGCTATAATTGAAAATATTTATATTATTTCAAATTCTTTTAATTTTTTATTGTGTAAACACCGTATTTTCCTCAGAAAGGAACTGTTTAGAAATAAATGATCGCTTCTTCTCTTGCTGCTTATATTAATGCATTTCTGTTCATTTACAGTAATTTTTGAGAATTTTTCGTATTTATAAATAGGTACTACTAAAAATATTTGTAGTATTTGCTCGAGGTACACATGCCAGAAAGGAAACACACTAGTTTCCTTTTTCTGGTGTATGCCTCAGGCATCTTTAACTCAACTTTTACTTTGCTGTATACAAATTCTACAGACACTAGATTCTAATGATTAAAATGATAAATAATTAGAAAATTTTAATAAAATCCCGTTCTTTTGAAGCCGTTCTTCTATAGTAAGGTGTATAAAACCTTACTATACAAAAACTTAACAAATATTTCTGTAAAGTGCTCTCTTCCAGTTAAGTTATCTTACATTAACGTCTTCTTCAAACGAAGAAAATGTAATGATTAGTGATTAGAATATGCTAAAAAATAATAAATAATTGTTGAATTTTAATAAAACCTTTCTCTTTCACAGCTTTATGCATCATAATATATAAAAACTTAGAATATATTTCTGTAAACTGCACTCTTCCACTAGAGGTATATAGGAGGGAACATTGGAAAAGTATAGCCTTCCAGATATTTTTTTAACTATTTCTGTTAAATTTAAAGCATTTCTAAATAAAGAGAATATCAGTTTTTATATTAAAGCATGTACACCCAACTTTTATAAAGTATTTGATTAAGAAAAGAGCTATAAACAATCTACAGTCATTAAAGAATTGCGTTTAAGTGAACGATATGAAATGTTATATATATAGAACAAATAAGAGAATCGCTATATTGGAAAATATTATTTAATATCTGATATATAATGTATAAAAATAAACCTTTCAGTAGAAAAAGAACATATTCCATTTCACTTCAATTATTATATACGAGTATTGAAAAGGAATCCCTTCTTAAATAATAAGGAAAATGGCTTTCTAAACAATAAACTGTGATGTTTTTTATCGATAAAGAAGCCAGAAAATATCGCTTAAACGAATTTTCTTATTATTATTTCTTCTTTAAAATTCAACATTAATCTCAATTGTTCATCTTGGATGCCGGATGATGAGGAATTTAGAAAAATTCGTTTGTTTAAAACTACTACTTAAAATTCTATTTATGTTTAAGATTTTACCATGTTTATCGTTTTAAGATTGTTTCCTGATCGTTCTTCAACGCTATAGAACTAGTAAATGACATCAGGGATGTTGGGACAATGCGCTCCACTTATCGATTGATGCGAATCGTTCGTCGGAAGTACGTCACAATAAGAAGAATAGGAAAAAAATAATCTTGCTGATTTTCTATTTGCACTCTACACTAAGGGGTGTGAACATTTTTACACGATAAACCAATTAGATAAATTCTTACGTGTCATTATTTTAGTTATCTTCTTAAGACAATCGATCCTTACGGAGATCCACTAAGTCAGGATCCTCTTAAGACATTCTATTACATTCATTTTTATGGTAATTATGGTAATTGATCGTCAAATGCTTGAATTAATCCATAAATAATTTGTTATAAATAGATTTTTATGGTAAAATATATGAAAATAATGCTAGAGGTATGCGCGACCGTGTTGCTTGAGTCGTCCACTTGATTTTTATACACGTGTTACCTATATAGCGTGAAAATGTGTATTACACACGTACATGTAACACGTAAATCAACAGGTGTAACGTATGTGCTCCACGTAAATCATGAATTACATGCGAGAGCATTGTACATGTAATAATATATCACAAATTACGCATTATATTAGTAATACTTGGCTTGAAAATATATGCTATTTACGAAGTACAGTACATCACAGCACGTGTAACACATAAATCACATAGAGCATAACTCATTTATATGCTTACGATAAATCACAAATTAAACGTGAGTGATTCGTTCACGTCATATGTAACATGTTACATGCATTACACTTGACTTGAAAATGACACGTGAATAAACCTGTGACGAACAAGTGACACGTGAATCGATTTGTGACGTACAGTTTACACGTGATTAGTTAATACCTTATACTTGAATTACACGTGGTTCTTATGTTAAATATGAGCAAGACACGTGGTCACCGTGTTATTTTCTTTTATGTTACATAAAGTACAGATAATTACCAAACACTATCACTGGCGTTATATAAAGTTGATTTTTGATGCTCCTATCCGAAAATTAAACTTAAAAAATAGCAAAAATCAATTTAACTCCGCAAGTTTTTAAAAAAATTCAATCAATTCTGCTCGATCTTAAAGCCATAACACACTTCAAACAAGGATACATACACGCAATAAAACACGTTAGAAAAGCACTAAAAATAATTTTATTTAAATTCGAATTTAAACCTTTCAGAAAAACTGAATTCTTTAATAATAACATTTATATATATAATTTAAGGCCAGAAAAAAAAAAATCAAAAACAGATCTACAACAGTCGAACTTCAATGCAATGATGAGTTTCCTGAATGAAAAATGACGTCAAGAAAACGTAATAACAATACTTAAATTCCGGGAATAACGTTCCTCCTCTCCCCCATTTGACGATAGTTAAAAAAAGAAGTGTTTAAATGACTTTTTTCCTGGATAAAAATAGCATTTACTCGAGTGGTTGCATGGTAAGTAATGGCTTGTTTAACATTCGAAAAGGATACTTAATCAAATTTCGATATCAACTAAGGTTTGAATGATAATGTTTTATTTGTAGAAAACAGAAGAAAAAAAAATAAAACTAAACTAATCAAAATTCTTCTAAAGAATTGCATACTTAAATTTTATTACAATTCGAATTTTTTTTTCTATTCCTTTTTTATTGGTAATTTACAATTTTTAAAGGTGTTTAGGTGATTCAATTTGATTATCTTTTTAAATTTTCAAAACTAAATTAATTTTTCTTAATTTTTTTATAAATATTTTCAATTTTCTTAATACGTTTTTCAAGTGTTTCTCGTTACAGATAATGAATTATTCAGGTAAATTCTATCAATTTTGATTAATTAATTGGAAAATTTCCAGTTGCCTCTTTTTATTTTGATGTGATAACGGGACTTGGAACGTTATAAAGCGGTTGAAAGAAAAAATTACTATAAAATTACTAATTTTTATATAAGAAATTTTCATTTTCATTTCTTAATTCTACTTTTTATGGAGGTTTTCTCATTACACAGATTAATTTCATTACCTTTTTCGTAATACCATCAATGTAAATTATCTTTGTTAATTCTCTTGTATTAAATCTTTTATTTTTATCCTTACCAATCCTTACATATCATTCCTATAAAGTTTGTACACTATTTTAATAAGTTTTGGTGGGTTTTCTGTTTTCTTTGGTGGAGTGGCATTTAAAGTCTCCGAGACTTTGTCAGTAAATAAAAAGAAATAAATGAAAACACTTAAGTATTGTACGTTATCTGTATAAAGTTTGTATAAAATCTTTGTTAATCATTGTACTGTATATCACTCCTATATAGTTTACACGTAAACCTGGAAGTTTATCCTATAAAATTTGTACACTATCCCTGTAAATTTTATAAAAATCCTGATTAATTTCTATAAAATTTGTAAATTGTTTTCTATATTGTTCATTCAATGTCGCTATAGAATATTCTTGCAAATCCTTATATGTAATTCTTGTTAATCCTTAACTATATGATGCGCTGTTTATCTTTGTATATCATTATTGTTAGACTGTATTAACTCTTCATAATCTATTAACTATTGCAAATTCCTGTTCTTGTAAGACCTGTAAGCAATTCTTGTTAATCTGTGTACATTAATCTTGTTAATTTTATAAGTTTGTACATAATGCTTCAAACACCAAACTATGATTTTATACGTTAAAGTATGCTTATAAGCTGCTCTTAACCCATCAAACTTTGATCATACTCTAATCTCATGCACTAAAGTATGCTTATAAACCCACAGAACTATGATATTCTGATCTTATATAAACATTAAATAACGCATTTATGACTGATTATGTTTCAATTTTTCTTTCATATTACCACCAATTTAGCTTATACTTTTGAACAAAATATATATCTACATTTAATATACATAAAGGAACATCTCGTGATAATATGTATCTGAACATAAGCAGCAATAACGTGTTAAATTCAGTATCAAAGTATCGCTTTCAGACATACCTATCTCAGATAAACAGTATCTCAGTACATGATATTTAAGTGAGCGCACCATTAATAATGTTTTGAAACACGATAATGCTCGCCTGTTTAACAGATTTATTCCCAAATCTTAAATAAAACTTGATAGAATATTCCAAACATATTCTAGATCCATAAAAATCAGTAGGAAAAGTAGATGGATGAAATAGGAAACCCTTCAAATATTTGTAGAAGTCTAGCAATTTTTTTCCATACATAAGTTGGAAGAAATTGGCAAAAAATCTTCCTGCACCATCAATTTACACAGAATTCCTGTCAAAATTTCACATTAGAAACAGGAAAAATTAATATTTTAGAAGGGAAAATCCTGAAGCACCCTATAATCTTCCTCTAAAAAACAAATTTTTTAAACAATTCCACAAATTTCCTCGCTTATTTTGCGTACGAAATCATTAAAATTATTTTGTTCAATCAACAGAAATTTTGTTTAATTCAACAAAATTATTCAGAAAATTAAGA